>NC_069131.1:51405317-52769067 GCF_026914265.1 Mya arenaria
CCGTTTGAAAATAAATGTTTTATGGCTTAAACCCTTTAAGAAAAATGCATAAAACATCATTTTTTGTACTTAAATTTAAAAATCTGTGATCTGATTTTTTGTCAGCAGTCTTATATAACTGGTTTCTATGGATTTTCACAAAAAAATTGGCTCGTTCCAAGACAAAAAATAAACGTTCAATCTGTGAGAGTGCAGCTTTAAGTAAGGGTCGACATATTGCAAGCAAACTTGGTTCATATTAATTTCTGTTAGTTCCATTGTGACGAAAGCTGATAGCTTTGGGGATCGAACCCAAAACCTCATTGGTGGGAGGCAGACACCTATACCAGTAGACCAATCTCTCCCTCAAGTAGTTTGTTTAAGTAATTGATTGTAAAAAAGATACATTTTATTTCGCTATATTAACTTTTTGGACATAACTATGATCCAGGTAAAAATAGCACAGAAGGGTTTTTTCTTAAGATTTAAATGTTTTTGAAAGTGATTATGTATATTTTTGTGATCGTTTAAATCAAAAGTTTAGCATTTTCTCCATTGATAATAAAAACATAATTCTGACTTCCGACACAGGAAATTCCGGAATCCATTACCATTATTTGAAGGCTGGTTGTACTGTATTCATAAGAGAGTTTCCTCGATTCAGGTCTAGAATTTCGAAAAATATAATGTATAATGTTTAAATCTTTTGAGCATTAAGAAACCATAATGGGACTTATTATGTACTACACACTGTACTTGAATCTCCATGGAACTTTATAAAATGATAAAAAGTATATTTGAAGATATATATAGTATATACGAGGGGTGTTCGGGAAGTTTGCGAAATTGCAATATAATTGTCGTAAAATGGGGTATTCTGAAAACGAAATGGGCTTAATAATATTTTATATTTCGTTATGCAAATGTTTCAATATCAAACGATTACATTAAACAATATATCCATAAATGAAAATACAAAACTACCATCCAGTACACTCTGGCGCACAGATGACATTACATAATGTCAAAAATGTCAAATCTAGCACTCTATTGACTTTCTCAACATAGTATCTGCCCGTCAGTACACATTTCCTAAATATGCCAATCCATTTACGGTAAATGTCTGCTTACCATGCACTGTCAAATGTAGACGCGATCCTCTGTGTTGTCTGTTGAAAGTCAACACTTGTAGCGAAGTGTTGTCCCCGCAACTTCCGCTTTATCTCCTGAAAGACATGGAATTCCATTGGGGCCAGGTCGGGGCTGTACGGGGGATGTTCCAATATCTCGAACCACAAAAGACTATTTTCCAGCTGCGTGGATGCTGCTCTATGCGCCGGGGCATTATCCTGGTTGAGAATCATGTGGTCAAGGTCCATATTTTGCTGTTTCTTTTGAATCCAATGCACGAGATCCCTCCGCAGTACCTTGGAGTAATATTTGGCATTTTCGGTCCGACCTGGAACACGTTGTCGCAGAATCATACAGAATATACATTTCTTTTCCAAGGCTTTTTTGCACTTTAGCTTTCTTGGCGAGGGTGTTCTGGATATTTCCAAACGGAGGACTGGTCTTTGGTTTCAGGGTCGTAGTAATAGAGCCACGTCTCGTCCGTTGTGATCCTCAATCCAGTCTTCCATTCAGAAACCACTCAAGCCATTTGTAAACAAATGTTTTCCTGCAAGATGATAGCGTAGAGGACTCTTTAATAAGTTTCATCGTTTCAGGCGGTGTCTTCTTCAGTCCAACATAGAATTTCACCACACTGGGCAATTCATTATCATGTTGTCACAGTCGTTTTGTGAACGATGTTGCCAAATCACAATCAAATCCTAACGGAAGGGACTACAATGTTCACATTTACAGGAACTGACGTCAAGATGTGCACCTAACGTGACGTCTTTTAGCGGGCATTGATGGACTGATAAAAACTGTAATGTTTTTCACATGAAGTGTTGAAATGTGTACGTGCTCCAGGTTACTGTCAGTGCGTCACCATGGATACAGTTATTAAATCATATCCATTTTCTTTTTGAAATTCAAACAAAAATATGGTTCAGTTACAAAACATACAATTTCAGAGAAATAGAAGATCATATTTGCATTTTACAGTATACGAGTATTTCCGCGAACTGCCCGGACACCCCTCATATGTTCATGTAGATTATTTTCATTGCATGTATTTAGATTCATAGTTTGAGCCCATTCTCATCAAATAGCATATTCATGATTTATATTATAATAATAACTTCCCTTTTGTTTTATCAAATTTCAAGTTATTTTTCAGAATACTGAGTGGCAGTGATATAGTTCCGAGTTCTACTATCAAATACAGTGTAAGTGCTTGATTAAATGCTAAATACAGTGTAAGCTCTTATTTCAATGCCTTTTACCGTTGAAGCACAAGATTCTATAGCAAATTGCAAATTGAATGGGATGGGCCCGGGAGGGCTGTCCTCTTCCATTATTTATGACTTGTTTAGTATTTCATTCAATTGATGGTGCAAATAGACATATAATATAACAATTATGGTAAAAAAGAGTTGAGATTGAGATTTGACTTGAGTATTTTTGTGATATTGGTGTCCGCCTCATAGCAAACACAACATAAACACTAGATTTAATGGCAAATATGGTGTTAATACTAGATTCACACAAAATATTGTGTAAGCACTAGTTCAATGGGAAATACAGCGGTAGTACTAGATTCAATACCCAATACAACAAAAAGCGCTAGATACAAAACCAAATTTAGTGTAAGCACTGATTTTAGTGGCAAAGACAATGTAAATACTATATTCATATCACATGGTGTAAGACTAGATTCAATGGCAAATACAGTGTAAGCCCTAGAACTAAACGGCAAATAATGTAAATAATATGGTGTAAATACTAGAGTCATAACAAATATAGTGTAAACACTAATACCAATGGCAAATCTAGTGTAAGCACTAGATGCACTGCCAAATATAGTGTAAGCCTTATAAACAATATTCAGTAAAGAGTTAGCACTGATTTGAATGGAAAATATAGTGGAAGTACTAGATTAATAGCAAATATGGTGTAAACACTAGATTCAAGGGTAAATACAGTGTTAGTACTAGATTCAAAGGCAAATATGGTGTAAGCACTAGCTTCAAAGGCAAATATGGTGTAAGCACTAGCTTCAAAGGCAAATATGGTGTAAGCACTAGGTTCAATGGCAAATGTGGTGTAAGCACTTGGTTCAAAGGCATAAATGGTGTTAGCACTAGATTTAATGGCAAATACGGTGTAAGCACTAGATTCAAAGGCATATATGGTGTAAGGACTAGGTTAATGGCAAAAATAGCCTTAGCACTAGATTCAAATGCAAATATGGTGTAAGCACTAGATTCAAATGCATATATAGTGTAAGCACTAGGTTCAATGGCATATATGGTGTAAACACTAGATTCAAAGGCATCTATGGTTTAAGCACTAGGTTTAATGGCAAATATAGCCTTAGCACTAGTTTCAAAGGGAATTATGGTGTAAGCACTAGATTCAAATGCATATATAGTGTAAGCACTAGGTTCAAAGGCATATATGGTGTAAACACTAGATATAAAGGCATCTATGGTTTAAGCACTAGGTTTAATGGCAAATATAGCCTTAGCACTAGTTTCAAAGGGAATTATGGTGTAAGCACTAGATTCAAATGCATATATAGTGTAAGCACTAGGTTCAAAGGCATATATGGTGTAAACACTAGATTCAAAGGCATCTATGGTTTAAGCACTAGGTTGAATGGCAAATATAGCCTTAGCACTAGTTTCAAAGGGAATTATGGTATAAGCACTAAATTCAAATGCATATGGTGTAGGCACTAGATTTAATGGCAAATATGGTGTAAGTACTAGATTCAAAGGTGTATATTGTGTAAGCACTAAGTTCAATGGCAAATATAGCCTTAGCACTAGATTCAAAGGCATATATGGTGAAAACACTAGATTCAAAGGCATATATGGTGTAAGGACTAGGTTAATTGCATATATAGCCTTAGCACTAGATTCAAATGCAATTATGGTGTAAGCACTAGATTCAAATGCATATATAGTGTCAGCACTAGGTTTAAAGGCATATATGGTGTAAGCACCAAATTTAATGGCAAATATGGTGTAAGCACTAGATTCAAAGGCATATATGGTGTAAGCACTAGGTTCAAAGGCATATATGGTGTAAACACTAGATTCAAAGGCATCTATGGTTTAAGCACTAGGTTTAATGACAAATATAGCCTTAGCACTAGATTCAAAGGCAATTATGGTATAAGCACTAGATTCAAATGCATATGGTGTAAGCACTAGATTTAATGGCAAATATGGTGTAAGCACTAGATTCAAAGGTGTATATGGTGTAAGCACTAGGTTCAATGGCAAATATAGCCTTAGCACTAGATTTAAAGGCATATATGGTGTAAACACTAGATCCAAAGGCATCTATGGTTAAGGCACTAGGTTTAATGTCAAATATAGCCTTAGCACTATATTCAAAGGCAATTATGGTATAAGCACTAGATTCAAAGGCATATGGTGTAAGCACTAGATTTAATGGCAAATATGGTGTAAGCACTAGATTCAAAGGTGTATATTGTGTAAGCACTAGGTTCAATGGCAAATATAGCCTAAGCACTAGATTCAAAGGCATATATCGTGAAAGCACTAGGTTCAGAGGCATATATGGTGTTAGCACTAGATTGAATGGGAAATACTGTGTAAGCGCTAGATTCAAAGGCAAATATGGTGTAAGCACTAGGTTCAAAGGCAAATATGGTGTAGGCACTAGATTCAAAGGCATATACGGTATTAGCACTAGATTCAAAGTCATATATACTTTAAGCACTAGATTCAAAGGCATATATGGTGTAATCACTAGGTTCAATGGCAAATATAGCCTTAGCACTAGATTCATTGGCAATTATTGTGTAAGATCTAGATTTAATGGCAAATACAGCGTAAACACTAGATTCAAAGGCAAATTCAGCATAAACACTAGATTCAATGACAACTACAGGCAATCAGTAGCACTTATGGTTAATATGGTGTGAGCTCTAGATTCAATGGCAATTAAAGTGTAAACATTAGATTTAAAGGGGCTGTACTCTGTATGAAAAATAGCGAAAAAAAAGAAAATTGTTGAAAACTGACATAAACTTGGCATCGATGTGTACAATGCATTGAAACTTACTAACTGAAGTTCCACATGGTTTACAATTTATTTAAGTTTAGCAGTTATTTTGTATTTTTCCATTAAAAATATTACTGGGTATGTCTACCAGGTAAAATTCATTCCTTATGCGTGATTGGCTAGTTGGTGTTATCACGTGATATTACCTAGGTAGGTCTATAGCTTAATTGTGTTACCCAATTAGAGTAAGCCATCATAACTCAGTGGATATGACGCTGGACTGCAAATTTGGCGACACAGGTTCGAACTCGGTCTCTGACACATTTTTTTATTTATATTTTGGTACTTTTTGTTACAATTATGATATCAAAGAGTAAAACATTCTATGAGATATTTGTCCTGAGATTTGTTACAGAAAAAAAAAAATTGGTGCCAATATGGTGTACAGTCCCTTTAATAACAAAAACAATGAAGTTACTAGATTCAATGCCTAATATAGTGTAAGCATTGGATACAATACCAAATACAGTGTTAGCTCCGATTTGAATGGCAAATACTGTGGAAGCACTAGATTCACCACTTAACATAAGTAAAGATTTATGATATTTTTCAAGAGGATGCTGAAAATAGTTTTCACATTGTTGTCACCTTTTTAGTGCATGAATGTCTTAAAACATGCAACAAACACATTTAAAAAACCTTTGTGTGTTGTGTTTTAGTGCAAGAACTTCACAGATGCAGTGAAATCATCAACAGGATTCACACCTGTCCTAGTGTGCTCATACATCAAATGGGTTAGTATTAGGGTGCAACAAAATCATACTGTTTGTAGTTAATGTATTCATAATTTTTCACCCGCCTCTGCATGCATGTGGTTTATATCTCATGCAGAAGTCAGCAAATAGAGTTAACAAGTAAAGACATTTGTAATCGGCAGTGTGATCTGGCTTTATTTTGAGTCCCACGGACAATACAGGACATCCCTGTAAACCAAATCCTGCAAATAATTATTATGCCCCCACAAACGAAGTTTGAGGGGGTATATAGGAGTGAGCTTGTCGGTCAGTCGGTCGGTCGGTCGTCGGTCGGTCGGTCGGTCGGTCTTCGGTTTTCATGGTTTCCGGACGATAACTCATGAAAAGCTAGACAGATTTGAAAAAGTTTTGGTACACAGGTGTAACATCAGAAGATATAGGTCAAGTTCGATATTGGGGCTGGTGGGGCCAAGGTCAAGATCACTGTTACTAAAAATAGAAAAACGGTTTCCGGACGATAACTCATGAAAGGCTTGTCAGATTTGAAAAGTTTTTGGTACACAGGTGTAAAATCAGAAGATACAGGTCAAGATCGATATTTGGGCTGGTGGGGCAAAGGTCAAGGTCACTGTTACTAAAAAAAGAAGAACGGTTTCCGGACGATAACTCATGAAAGGCTAGACGGATTTGAACAATTTTTGGTACACATGTGTAACATCAGAAGATACAGATCAAGTTAGTGAGCTTGTCGGTCGGTCGGTCGGTCTGTCGGTTGGTCGGTCGGTCGGTTTTCATGGTTTCCGGACGATAACTCATGAAAGGCTAGACAAATTTAAAAAATAAAATTGGTACACAGGTGTAACATCAGAAGATACAGGTCAAGTTCGATATTGGGGCTGGTGGGGCCAAGGTCAAGGTTACTAAAAAAAGAAAAACGTTTTCTGGACGATAACTCATGAAAGGCTAAACGGATTTGAACAATTTTTGGTACACAAGTGTAACATCAGAAGATACAGATCAAGTTCGATATTGGGGCTGGTGGGGTCAAGGTCACTGTTACTAAAAATAGAAAAATGGTTTCCGGACGATAACTCCTGAAAGGCTGGACAGATTTGAACATATTTTGGTACACAGGTGTAACATCAGAAGATACAGGTCAAGTTCGATAGATCCTTCAAAAACTAAATGAGCAAATATTTACCTTAAAAGTAATTGACACTTGGAAAGATGAACAAACAAAACAAGTCCAGCATGCTTCATTTGAACCAGATGCCAGTGGAATACCAGCAGAACTTAAGTATGGCATATTTGCCACAGTAGTGCTTTCTACAAATATTGACCTGTCAGATGGACTTGTTAATTCGGCTACAGGAACAGTCCCGGGATTTATTCCCAGGTGGATAAGGATGCATTCAAGCCCAAATATGTACTTGTAAAATTTGATGATGATCGTGTTGGAAGAAAAGCTCGTGAATGCTCTAGATGTCTTATTCCAGAAGAGATCAGCTAGAGCATCAGCTAGTTTTTCTTGTCAGCAGTGTAACTTCTAAATTACTCAACAGATTTAAATAAAACAATACATGCATGCTAAAAGAAGATGCAGTGTGCAGTAACCTTGGAGTTATGTTCTCTTTTCAAAGGAATGGTTTGCCATTCCTGTGTCCAGGTGGCATTTGGGGGTATTCGTCACTCCTGTGACAGCTCTAGTTTAACTAGTTATGCCTTACAAAGATGTACGTGTATGAATAGCCAAGTTGTCGTTTCTCTTTGAGGCATTGTATAATGTTTAACTTTATGAGTAGGAGGAATACTAGAAAGCATACTAGCTTACAGAAACAGTGAGATCTTGCAGCTTAAACATAAGTTAATATTATTGGCTATTAGAAAATGAAAGAATCATATTTATTTTTACAGAGGATTGTTTTTATATTTACGTTGAACACATATTTTGTTATTTTTAGAAAAATGGCTCCAGTATGCATCTGATCGATCAAGTTAAGATATGTCTGAGCAAGGTGGACTTCTCTCCAATAGAGTGTCCTAGCAGTGGTCCAGTTAAAACAAAGGGAGACAATGACTGGACCAAAACAGGGGATGCAGCTCTGGAAATAGAGTCTGTAGCGCAGTCTAATTGCCCGTGTAAATACAGCTTCGATTATCCACCAATTCAACATTTTCTAGACTTGAAAAAAGACCTGAATGTTTAAAATTGTATTTTTTGAAATGATGTTTGTATCACAATGTTTAACAGTTCTGAACTGTAACAAGAAGAAATGGGTTATAAAGTAAATATGACGTGCACAACCAATATGATGTATTAGTTTCTTGTTACTGAAAATAGAACTGTGTTTCCAACAACTTGATGAATATAAATGATCATGGATACTTTAAAGATAATTTACAGTTCTTTTTATGAAAAGCATTTTATGATATGATGCCAAAAACTAATAATTGAAAAATATACTATAAGACTGATTTCTGGTTGTTATGGTTCAATAAGTAAACTACAGGACCCATTTCTGCATCTTACCGTTCAATTACCCTATAGGACCCATTTCTGCTTGTTACCGCTCAAATACACTAGGACCCATTTCTGCTTGTTACAGTTCAAATACACTATGAGACCCATTTCTGCTTGTTACAGTTCAAATACACTAGGACCCATTTCTGCTTGTTACAGTTCAAATACACTTAACTCATTTCTGCTTGTTACAGTTCAAATCCACTGTAGGACCCATTTCTGCTTGTAACTGTTCTAATCCACTGTAGGACCCATTTCTGCTTGTAACTGTTCTAATACACTAGGGAGTTTGAGCCATCAGGGTTCAACTGTATTTTTATTAGCTCATGATAGTAACACTGTCTTTTATTCTATGTAGCATTGATGTACAAATACAACAGCCAATAACATCAGACATAGTCATGTATAAAATTAAATATAAAGTTTCTCAGTGTTTTATGGTAAAGTTAATCATAAAAGTAAAATCAAAGATGTTTTAGATTATGAACTTTGCATGTATTGGGTCATTGGACAGGGCTGGCCAACTACCAGAAAACTTAATTTGTGTGTTTTTTTTTCTTTTTTATCCATATAGTTTGAATTTGAGAAATTTTTGGTTTATTATAAAAATTGTTTTGTAACTGTAATTGTTTTGCCTTTAAATGTACCAATATCAGATAATCATAATCATAAACTTGAACCAATTACTGTACTTAGATAAAAGATGTCATTATACTTCAAGTGCCTATATTAAAAATATAGATGCATAATTATTTCTATGCTCATCAGTTGTAGATACAATTGAACTTCTAATTATAATTTGTGTTAATTAAACCTCAAATGAGTTACAGTTAGATTCTTTGCTTTCAATAAATAGCTTATATATTGGAGTCTGGTTTTACTTTTTGTTGTGCCTCAAAATACAAACAATGTTCTCTACACTTGCAGATTTCTATGGAAGGCAGCTTTTGAATTTTTGTGATCAGCTTTCATATGTTAAGGGAGGCATATAATTGTCAAAGTTTCAGCCTGTTAGTCTGCCCTGAGTTTATATTGTCTCAGCTATAAATATGTCACAATTGATCCGATTGTAATCAAACTTCAGGAAAGGAAGGTGTCGCATGTAACATCCATGGTCAAAGTCAAACTTGGTCATTGAAGCCCGATAGGATTTCAAAGTCATACTTTGTGTCTCTGCTGCATCTAAGCTTCTATTAATCAAATTTTATTCACAGAATTCAGAATTGTTGAGCAACATTGGTTGATGTTTGAGTATATTAAAAGTTGTCTCACCTCAAAGGTTAATGTAACACTTGTTGGATCACACAATGGATCAGGATAGGGATTTCATACGTGAATCAGCTGCAACTTCAACTTTTCTTCAAATGTACTTCATATACAAATAGCTATTCGAAATTGAAATAATCAAAGAGCTCTTACATACTCAATATTGGTATGAAAATTACAACTATGTTTATCGCAACAACTCTTTTACATACATATTTCAAGATTGGCCCCAACGTCTTGAATGACATGATATGTTTTGGATATATGATGTTAATCCACACATGTACCAGGTGTGATCCAGAATTACGTGGATACATTTGAAGTTTCCATCCAAATCATTTAAAAATTCATGAATATTTTATTCAAAGTGTTTTGCATAGACAATATGAATTTTTGGGTCTGTTAATTTGGCACACCATCAGAAATGTATGTTTACAAACTTTTTGTGTATCTTTCACAACCTACTTTTCTTCCATGTTCATCAATGAAATTCTGCCAAATAACATTAAATATTAAGTTGACGTCGTACCAATAAACTGTTATACAAGCATAGTCTTGGATACAACATGGCAGACTTTGTTGAAGTGCGACGGTTGATAAAATTTTGCGTAGGATTGGGGAAAACACCAACACAGACTATGAAAATGATTGCTGTAGTGAAAAATGAAGCAACCTGTAAGCCATTCATTAGTATTCAACTGCCAATAATGTTTTACAGAAGGGCGAGAGTCCATAGAACAATAACAATAAGGGAAGAGGACTAAAGAAGACTAGGGGCATGACGTTGGTGACGTCAGTGAAAAACGTCATCCAAGGGGGATCACCTTTTGACAGTCCATGATGTAGCCAGTGTCGTCAAGTTGGATACAGAAGTGTGCAAAAGATTCTAACAGATTCTAAAATTTTGTGCGGGAAGAGAAAAAACGTGTGCATGATTCAAAATCATTTCTGCAAAGATACGCACTAGAAGGTGAAAAATGTATGAACCAGAACATTTCCACAGATGAAACCTGGATATGGTTTTATGATTTGGAGACCAAACAATAATCTTCCATTTGGAAGAGAGCCTCTTCACCAACCCCAGAAAAGGCTTGAGTTAACTAGTCTGGATCCAAGTACATGTTCATCACTGTCATAAGGGTCAAACCGCCAATGTAGAGTACTTTGTAAAGGTTTATTATTATTATTATTATTATTATTATTATATTATTATATTATTATTATTATTATTATTATCTACATTATAATATTATTGAAATATTGTGACGACAAGAAAATAAATTATATCATTTCTGTATCATCCATTTAAGTGTATTCGAAGAAAACTGGTGTTTGCGATCACTTTAAAGAGGCTGGGTGTAAGCTTGGATGAGTTTTTACTGCACATGGATAATGCCCAGCACACACTGCTGCATTGACCCTGATATCAGCCTGTTAGACTTTGAAGATGTTGCACTGTGCCATACTCGCAAGAACACGTGCCTATGGATTTTGCGGTATTCCCCGAATGAAGTGTGAGCTTAGAGGACATCTTTTTCATTTCCTCGATGAACTGCAAGTAAATGTGCATTATGCGATCTCCATGTTTTCTAGAGAGTGGTATTCGGACATTTATACACTGTGGATTAAGCGCCATGAAAAGTGTGGCAGTGTTGGTGGGAAATACTTTGAAACAATGCGATGCTTTATGAGTGCAATGCCTCTTATGTCATTTGACTGCACTGGTCGGTTTCAACCACATGTCGTTAATGAAATGCTAATCAGCAAAAAAATTATGTATTTCATTGAAAATTACAGGAATAATATCAGATGTTACTGGTATATGAATTGTATGTACAGTTTCTGTTCTATTTGAATTATTAAAGAAGACCACATCATTTTGGATCAACCCTCGTATTTTATGACTTAGGAAAAATGAATAGAATAGAAACTTGTCTAGGTGGAGAGCAGACATGTTAATTTTAGCAAATAAAGTTCAAGGTCATAACTCAAGTCTGGTCAGTTAATAAATATCCTTGACTGAGTGATATAAGATTTCCACAGGACCAATGCCAATTTCGGTTGGTGTTTATCACAGTAAAATAGATCTCAAAACACATCATCAATAAGAGACAGAAATTAATCTTGAGAATATTTAAGCTTAAGTGTATCAAACGTTTTAACTTATAATTCATAATAATATTTTGTGCACAGAAGCGTTCGTTCAGACATATACATGTATTTTCCTCCGTTTCATCATTTAACGTAAGTGACTAATCTGTTTTTAAGCACAAAGATAGACAAACACCAAAATGTGTGAGATTCATAATGATCAATGTGAAGGTATATGATATGAAGGAATGATTCTGACTACAAATAATGTCTTGGACCTGGAATGCACGTGACTGGAGAGAAAGCATTTGACCAAGTTTGAGAAAGATTAAAAAGGCAATGAATGCTTAATTGAGTGAGTGAGCAGACAGGTTCAGTTTGGTCAATTTTTTACATAAACAATTATTGTCATCAAACTTTGCAAAGACATCATTCCCATAAACATGGTTACCAAATATTGTAACTGGTTATCTTTGAGTGAGAAGAGTAATTGTCAATTTGATAAAATGACTTTACATTGTGGTCCACAACTCCAGAGTAAATAGTGTCGTATATCATACTTCTTTTGTACACTTTATCTATATAATCTGTCCATTAAAATTGTTACCATGTTTGGTAAATATCAGATAAGAACTGCTCAGCTTTGAGTGCAGACAGGTGTGACGTGCCTGATGCTGTTGCTGTCCATTGAAACGTATGGCTGCCAATCTTAATCACAACACAAAACAACTTTAGATGCATTTGTTTTTGGTCAGCTCTAGTGAATTGCCATGAAATTTAATACCAGTTTACTTTGATTGGCCTTCAAGAATAATCATTAACTTTAAGATGTCTTTGAGTAAGCTGGGTGATATATCATATGATAAAGCTGGGTAGGATATAGCTGGCTGACAGACAAGTTATCAAGCTGGGTAGGAGATAGCTGGCTGACAGACAAGTGATCAAGCTGGGTAGGAGATAGCTGGCTGACATACAAGTGATCAAGCTGGGTATGAGATAGCTGGCTGACAAACAAGTGATCAAGCTGTGTAGGAGATAGCTGGCTGAAAAACAAGTGATCAAGCTGTGTAGGAGATAGCTGGCTGAAAAAACAAGTGATCAAGCTGTGTAGGAGATAGCTGGCTGACAAACACGTGATAAAGCTGTGTAGGAGATAGCTGGCTGACAAACAAGTGATCAAGCTGTGTAGGAGATAGCTGGCTGACAAACAAGTGATCAAGCTGTGTAGGACATACCTGGCTGATAAACAAGTGATCAAGCTGGGTAGGAGATAGCTGGCTGACAAACAAGTGATCAAGCTGTGTAGGAGATAGCTGGCTGACAAACATGATAAAGCTGGGTAGGAGATCGCTGGCTGACAGACATATGATAAAGCTGGGTAGGAGATAGCTGGCTGACGGACATGTCATAAAGCTGGGTAGGAGATAGCTGGCTGACGGAAATGTCATAAAACTTGGTAGGAGATAGTTGGCTGACAGACATATGATAAAGCTGGGTAGGAAATAGCTGGCTGACAGACATATAATAAAGCTTGGTAGGAGATAGCTGGCTGACAAACAAGTGATAAACCTTGGTAAGAGAATGTTGGTTGACAGACAAGTGATCAAGCTGGGTAGGATATACCTGGCTGACAGACATGATAAAGCTGGGTAGGAGATAGCTGGCTGACAGACATTTGATAAAGCTGGTTAGGAGATAGCTGGCTGACAGACATATAATCAAGCTGGGTAGGAGATAGCTGGCTGACAAACAAGTGATCAAGCTGGGTAGGAGATAGCTGGCTGACAATCATATGATAAAGCTGGGTTGGAGATAGCTGGCTGACAGACATATGATAAAGGTGGGTAGGAGATAGCTAGCTGACAGACATATAATCAAGCTGGGTAGGAGATAGCTGGCTGACAAACAAGTGATAAAGCTGGGTAGGAGATAGCTGGCTGACAATCATATGATAAAGCTGGGTTGGAGATAGCTGGCTGACAGACATATAATAAAGGTGGGTAGGAGATAGCTGACTGACAGACATACGATAAAGCGGGGTAGAAGATAGCTGGCTGACAGACATATGATAAAGCTGGGTAGGAGATAGCTGGCATACATACATATGATAAAGCTGGGTAGGAGATAGTTGGCTGACAGACATATAATAAAGCTTGGTAGGAGATGGCTGGCTGACAGACATATTATAAAGCTGGGTAGGAGATAGCTGGCTGATAGACATATAATAAACTTGGTAGGAGATAGCTGGCTGACAGACATACGATAAAGCTTGGTAGGAGATAGCTGGCTGACAGACATATGCTAAAGCTTGGTAGGAGATATCTGGCTGACAGACATACGATAAAGCTGGGTAGAATATGGCTGGCCGACAGACATATGATAAAGCTGGGTAGAATATGGCTGGCCGACAGACATATGATAAAGCTGGGTGGGAGATATCTGGCTGATAGACATATGATAAAGCTGGGTAGGAGGTAGCTGGTTGAAAGACATATGATAGAGCTGGGTAGGAGATAGCTTGCTGATAGACATATGATAAAGCTGGGTAGGAGACAGCTGGCTGACAGACATATGATAAAGCTTGGTAGGAGATAGCTGGCTGATAAACATATGATAAAGCTGGGTAGGAGATAGCTGGCTGACAGACATATGATAAAGGTGGGTAGGAGATAGCTGGCTGACAGACATATGATAAAGCTGGGTAGGAGATAGCTGGTTGACAAACAAGTGATTAAGCTGGGTTGGAGCTTGCTGGCTGACAGACATATGATAAAGCTGGGTAGGAGATAGCTGGCTGACAGACATGTGATAAAGCTGGGTAGGAGATAGCTGGCTGATCATCATATGATAAAGCTGGGTAGAAGATAGCTGGTTGACAGACATATGATAATGCTGGGTAGGAAATAGCTGGCTGACAGACATATGATAAAGCTGGTTAGGAGATAGCTGGCTGATAAACATATGATAATGCTGGGTAGGAGACAGCTGGCTGACAGACATATGATAAAGCTGGTTAGGAGATACCTGGTTGAAAGACAATTGATCAAGCTGGGTAGAAGATAGCTTGCTAGCAGACATATGATAAAACTGGGTAGGAGATAGATGGCTGACAGACAAGTGATCAAGCTGGGTAGGAGATAGCTTGCTGACAGACAAGTGATCAAGCTGGGTAGGCGATAGCTGGTTGACAGACAAGTGATCAAGCTTGGTAGTAGATAGCTGGCTGACAGACATATTATAAAGCTGGGTGGGAGATAGCTGGCTGACAGACATATGATAAAGGTGGGTAGGAGATGGCTGGCTGACAGAAATATGATAAAGCTAGGTAGGAGATAGCTTGCTGACAGACAAGTGATCAAGCTGGGTAGGCGATAGCTGGTTGACAGACAAGTGATCAAGCTTGGTAGTAGATAGCTGGCTGACAGACATATTATAAAGCTGGGTGGGAGATAGCTGGTTGACAAACATATGATAAACTTTGGAAGGAGATATCTGGCTGACCGACATATGATAAACCTTGGAAGGAGATAGCTGGCTGACAGACATATGATAAACCTGGGTAGGAGATAGCTGGCTGATAAACATATGATAAAGCTGGGTAGGAGATTGCTGGCTGACAGACATATGATAAACCTTGGAAAGAGATAACTGGCTGACAGACATATGATAAAGCTGAGTAGGAGATAGCTGGCTGACAGACATATGATATTGTATTAGATGCCTTTGAGGCAGTTTTAAGATTATAACTATTCAAAGTGTGAGGATATTAGGTACAGTTTTTAATCATGTTCAGATGATGACTGATATTTGCAGATAACTATATATCCTCTTCGCAGCAGGGAATAAGTAAATATGACGAAATTTTAATGATGAATATGGGTTATGACCATGACCTTTGACCTCAAAATCCATAGGAGTCATCAATTGGTCACCCAAAACTTAAATGTCAAGTTTCAGGGTAATGGGTGCAGGGCTTGCAAGTTATCACACAGACAAGCTTTTTGTGTCCAAGGTCAATGTGACCTTTGACCCAATGACCCCTAATATCAAAAGGGGTCATCTCCATGTCAGGCCCAACCCAAAGGTCAAGTTTGAGGACTATGGGTGCAGGCATTGTCGAATTATCACTCTAGAATAATTTCGCATTCAAGGTCACTGTGACCTTGACCTTTGACCCAATAACCTTGGATCAATCATCTACTGCTCAGGCCCAGCCTCCATGTCAAGTTTGATGACCATTGGTCTAGACATTGTTGAGTTATCACTCGGACATGCTTTAAAATCCTTTTACCGTTAAACGTCATTGTGACCTTGATGACATCTATAATCAATGGGGTTCATCTACTGGTCATGCCCAACCTTCATGTTAAGTTTGGTGACCATACGTCCAGGGATTGTTAAGTTATCACTTGGACAAGCTTTGGTCTACCGACCGACCGACAAACATGTGCAAAGCAATATACCCCTCTTCTTTGAAGGTGGGCATAATAATCTTCTTTTCATGACTGAACAGTTATTCATTTCAACTGGACGATTAATGTCTTAGAATAATAACAGCACTGTTATCTGTGGAGGTCAGAATCATTTAAACAAAAGCATCACCAAGTAGATGACAACATTTAGTGCATAACAATTTTAAAAGCATTAGTTATGTGCATGAAAATCACTTTCCATAAATGTTCAGACTTAGAGAATAGACTTAAAAAACAAACATTTATGCTTTTTTCTCAACTCTGTAAATGTGTAGCTTATTTGCGAGTAGCACTTTTTTCTGCTATTTTAGACTTACAAATATTGACTATCATGATAACTGTGTGATTATCTGTCCACTTGCTATTATATGTGTTCTGAGAAATGATTATTTTTTCAAAATAAATACTGGTTAAACCAAATGTTCAGTTTGCCATGGTAAAATGAAAGTGTTTTTTTAAATGTCTTAACAGATTTTAATGTTATGTCCATGGTAAAAGTTTTTGCACCTTGACGTTTTTTCTTAAAAAGTACATGAGCTTAACACAAACACAGAAAAACCTTTCAATTCAACAATGTTCAGGGAACTGGCAGAAGTCCAAAATGTAATCAACAAATCATCGAACATTTATGCCACTATTTGTGTCACATATCACAATTAAAGTTGCTCAACAAAACAACACAAAATGTTATCACAGTTCACACTCGTATCTCAGGAACTTCTTGATTTTGTTTGGTAAAGGCAGACTGTTTATGTGATTCTTTCTTATACGCTGGAGAATCAGGTCTCTGCACGCGTTCTGTAATGAGGACACTGAAAAAACAAGCCACCTGATCATTGTGATGTTTTGCAAATAAATAACCTACTTTAAAACATTTATTCTGAACCTTCATATACAGATTGAAAAGGTCAAATAAAAATAACGCTGAGGTTACTGTTACATGATGATAAAAACAGGCTATGTATGGAAAACACCATACTGATGAATATTATTTTTAGGTGTACAGTAAGTATATCGTTGTATTGTTTACATACATACGGATACTGATATAAATGTTGGGAAGAATGTAACACAAGATCACCTTGAATAAATGATAGTGCCATATGGTTTATTTTTCCAATATTATTTAATAATTATTCATCACAAAAATTATCATAAGGTTTGGGACTAAAAAATAAAGTTGGCAAGGTA
Source organism: Mya arenaria (assembly GCF_026914265.1). Lineage (NCBI taxonomy): Eukaryota > Metazoa > Mollusca > Bivalvia > Myida > Myidae > Mya > Mya arenaria. Next base: position 51,422,741 of record NC_069131.1, read on the forward strand.
ACTGTAACTGGAACTTTACTTGGCCTAGAAATGAATAACAAAATATTTATGGTAGCAGCCTTGGCAGTCATCAATGGGCTGATCCTCCCCATTGATGATAAAGTGCATCTCAGCAAAATTGTCTACAATTTGACACATGATTCCTATACGACTGCCAATGTCCGTTGGAAGAATGGGCTCCTGGTCTCGTTTAAAATGATGTGAACAAATACCACTACAGTTATTCAGTCTATTCAAGGGCAACAGAAGGCTTCGGTTGAAAGATCCCTGTGGTGTATGAATTATTTCGGAATCGCCTAACACAGAGTGATATGGTTCTGATGTGCCCTGTTCATCATTTTCTGTGTAAGTTCTATTGTATGATTTTGTTATTGCTGGAATCCCAGATCTACCCATATTTGCTAAATCAGGTAATGCATATTGTGGTAAGTCAAATTTGTTGCTCGGATTAAACTGAGCCAATCCTATTCTTAAATGACCACTCCAACCTCTCTCATTTTTCTCAATCTCGACCAAGAACACTTCCCCGGGTTTCAGGGGTTTTTCACTGAATGTCAAGGCATGAGCAAAGCTGGTTGTTCTACAGGCAACTTGGTCTTCACTTTCGAGAGTGATGTTTAAGCAATGATACGGATGGAATCGTGTCACTGGCATTGGACCTGCTCTACTAGGTCTCAAGTCTGTTTCATCTGTTATTTATGTTGCTGGCATGTGTCATGGTAATCCTGAAAACAAAACAAACTTTCCATTTAGATACAGCATAAACATAATAAGCAAATGGATGTCAATGTTTGCTAAAGGCAATAAAAATAGATGAAACAAGAGCACCACAAGCACATACCAATGCTTGTCCATTTTTTTTTAGTCTAGAAGATTAGAAGATAGCAACTGTTTCATGTAAATATCTTGTGCAATTAAATGCCAACAGATTTTTTTTCTGTTACAGACAAGCTAACAAAGCCCTGTCATTTCATGTATATAGAATTGTGATAGTATTGGGAGTTATTTGCAATGGTAATAGTATTCACTATTGAGATGACGGATAGCCAGATATGCATATATATTAATATATATATGTATATATATATATATATATATATATATATATATATATATATATATATATTGGGGTTGACTCACTCACTGTGGTGATACATGACTATTGTAGTTACATAAAGCTTTCTCATGCGATCAGAGATATGTATTGTTGAATTGACCTTGGCACAATTATATTTGCGGAGTACCTATTTTTCTCATTATCTAACTTCGCTTTCGATATAACTGAACATTTTCAATTTTATTTACTCTTTGGAACAGCACTTGTTTTCATTTAAGATATAAATGTGAACATAAGCTGTTGTCTTAATGCATATTTTAATTTCAAACGCACGTGGAATAAGCTGCTGTTCTATTGTGTATTTTTATTTGTATATTTTCTTCTAGGTTACTGATATTTTGTATTGGTTTCTTAGATTAAGTTGCCTGCATTGTTTATCCAATCAGCGGTTTTGTGTTTTCTACATTGGTATTTCCTTATAGTGTTTACATGAGGGATCATTTGACGAAATCATCCCAGCAGTGACATAGTCTTGTGTATGCATGTAGTTGATATTTGAATTTCTTTAAATGATTGACATGTAAATTGTTATTTTAATATTCCTTAGTTTCTTGGGAATTGTACACTTCATTCTACTTTGCCTCCCACAGGTTGGGTTTATACAATTTAATCAATAAATGAAATAATAAATGCCATACTTTAAAATTAATAATTAAATCAAATTTAATTCATATAAAAATACATGGTACATGATTAAACATTACTTGATTATTTTCCGGTATTGTGTTAGATACTTGAAACCTATTAACTTTCGTAGTAATTAATTACAGATTAGTTCTTATAGTTAAATTAAACTTTGGTCATTTATTTTGATTAAAAGTGTATTTGATTAAAACCTTAAACAATAAAAGTAGGTTTGAAAGTTTATTTTTTTATATTTATTCGAATAATAATTCAAGCAAGTAGAAAACACATTCATTTCGTGTGTTGACCTATTTTTCCTGTCTTTCATAATGTTGTTATAACACATATGTAGATACTTTGACATTACGAGTTCTTTGTAATTGTTTTACACAGTCTTTTGATCCTTTAACACTTTACGTTGTCTTTCTGTTTATTATTTTATGTAGCTGTTATTATTTTAATCATGTCAGAGCCAGGAGAGCGAAATCTTTTAGCTACTGATGTTAAAGATCTTCAACATATTTCTAAGCAATTCTTGTGAGTATTTGTCAAACAAATAAAAATTAACTAAAAAATCTGATAAAAGGGGCGAAACCCAAAATACCTTTTTTCAAATACTGATAGTGCTTCCATCCCTTCTCATCACATATGTCCCCCTACTTTTACTCGACCGCTGAAGATCCCTTTTCACTGGTAATGATTCCGTCCCAAGGAATGAAATAAGCTTTTACGAATGGTATCATGGATTCTGTTGTACTCGTAGCGACGCTTATTTGTCTGAGTTTTCAGGCTATCCGGGCGTCCTTCCTGGATACGGCCAGACGTAATTTGTTTCTTTTAAGCTCACTGTTCATGTTGACCTATTTTTCAAGAAACATGAATATTCTGCTAGACATTTACGTGAGTTTTTCAATGCCATACAGAGACCAGACAAAACAGCAACTACTTTTGGCTGTCGTCTTGAGAGCGATTTAGATTTAGCATTTTCCAAGAACTGATCGTACTTATATTCTGTGTGAAAGGTTATGGTCGGAGTTAAAGTCGGATTCCCTTAAAAGTAATACTCGCCACAAGTTAGACCTCATCGGCCTATGACCAGATTTTACATGATGTAAGGCAAGTTGAGGGAGAATTGATAATAAAGAAATCCAAGCCCCATTCACATACTCAACAGTCTTATCAAAACATTCAAAAGCAGATAGTCGACTTGGCACAGAGACTCAACAAAAAGATGATAAGTATTTTGTCTAAGGTTGATAATAAATTAAGCATTATCTTACAATAGTTTGACAGTTTTACCATGTCTGGTTATCCAGAGGCCACATATCCTCCAACTCCAAATTCAGTAAGCCACCATCCTCATATCCAGCACCGCTCTGTCGATCATACACGCGTTCGCAGAACCAGCCGGCTCGCAACAACAAACGTCATAGGCGTAGTAGAGGAAGTTACAGAGGTAACACTCAACAGTTAACATGTAGCCAACATAATAAAGACCAACAAACTGGCCACCATATCAAGATCCTGCTGCTGTTACTGGTCGCCCAGAAGTGGTATAATATCAAGCTCCTGCTGCTGCTACTGGTCGCCCTGAAGTGGTATCATATCAAGCTCCTGCTGCTGCAACTGGTCGCCTAGAAGTGGTATCATATCATGGCCAATTTGAAACTTTGTCTTTTAATTGCAGTGCATCTTTTAAAGAGCCAATCTTTTACTAGATCGTTTTGTTGTTGATGTAAATATTCGTTCTGTTGTTTTTCACAAGAAATAAGTTCACTAGTATTTACGGGATAAGTCTACATTTCTTAATATGAAATACTTTTGTGTTGATTTGAACATTTCTGTCTCGAGTGGTCATTCACTTGACATACCGGGTTACAATGAAGTTTCTGTTGCAGTGCCAGAATCCAGCATTGAATAGCCTCTTCTTTAGTACCTGATACTCAGAACAACCGATCATGTCACGTGATTATAGGAACAAACATCAGTCGGTGTTGTAAGTCGGTGACAGCCGCCTCTACAAACACTGTGCCAGAAGGGTTGGCAATTTTGCTTTTAACGCAATTGTTCCTTCTACCCTACCGTTTTGTTAAACTCAACAAATGTGCACAACATTGAAGGTATGATTATGGTATTGCAATAGATCTGGGTAAGAACGTTCAAAAGATAGTTACAGACAACCCGATACCGATGGACCTTTTATTGTTCGGCCCCTTCTTCTGTCTGTACCTCAGCAGTTAGGCTAGGCCAAAATCCCTGTCAGAAATTTTCTATTTATTAGATATATCAGTGACATCCCCATGAACATTTATACCAATGTACACTTTCTACACAAAACGGGCTTTAAAGCCGTTTTCGTTATAATAAGCAATCGTAAAGTACGATATTCCACGTTTAACCGGTTGTGCGGAAATGTACGGAAATATATTTTTGCGAATTGTTCAGCAATTTGGCATTATCTATTTAATATATACAGTTCAGTTTTCTGGTCGTATGGGGTAATGCAGTTTCACGCAGTTGAATAATAGATGATAACTTGGTATTTTATTATTACAGCGGTTTGGTCGGTACAAGAGACCAATTGTCGATTTTGTTGTACTAAATATGACACGAATAGGAGCCTAGCTTGTCGTGTGCACTTGTTGACGTATCTAGTTAAACGTGGACAAACTAATCCTTTGGAATACACATTCATGTGATAGTTTGCCTAAAATATGCATTAAAACTGCTAGAAAATATTTATATCCTTGATACATGTACGTACGACACGCAGATTTATTCCGACAAGGTGAATTTATAAGAATGACAGGATTTGTGGCATTCATCAAACGGAATGGGGCCAAGTTATCACAAGCGTACGACAATAGTTAGTAAGATCAAGAAACCCATTTAAAAATGAATGAATGCACTAAATGATATGATAAATGCTTGTATATCCACACAAGTTGCTTAATCCAGCAAATGAAGACATTAGCTTTTGAAAAGGTATTATGAATACTAAAATGGCAACCGTACGGTACGAGCGTTGATGTGTATATACATATTGGATAAATACGTAATGATGTTATTGTCATTACTATTGATACAGCTTATCCAAGTTATAGAAAAATGAACATCAGCTTCTTCAATTTAAAATAAATGACAACGAAACTCTATATCTACTAGATATATGATTTATTAACACAATATAAAAATCAACATCACTTTTAATTTATTCCAATACAACACTTCATTTTCACTTTTCCAAGATAATGAAACTTTTCATAATGCCATTTTCAAAGTTGCACATTCTTGTCAACATTCAATTGTAACTGAAAAGAATGCAGGGACACACTCAGTAGCTTAACACTAAACGACGACCCTGGTTTGAGACGCAACTCTCCAGTGATATAAAATAACAGTATTTTTTCATGCTTAACGATGAATTATGGGGTTTTAACAGTGAAATAACTACAGTGAAAATATCAATTTGATATTTTCACTGCAAAATAAGGAGTGAAAATATCAACTTTCAGAACTACTTTTAAATTCCTTTGTTGTTACATGTACTACTAACTCGTGAAAATATGTTTTTCTATGACACTCGTGAAATAAAATACGATCTTACTCTGAAATAAACAAATATCCTCTATAACACACACTTAGCTTGGTGAATTACTATAGAAGTACTAATTATACACACACTTAAATTGTCGAGTAATAAGCAATCTATTCACGCATTTATCCATCTTCTTTTCTCAATCTTTATTCTTCATTTACGCTGACAAATTTTGTTCTTACTGCGTAATAATATTGTCACTACTCTATTAACTCAATGTAAAATAGTAAAAAACGTGATATAGATAGCAGTATTAGATGTTAATGTTATATGTACCGTTTTTGTCATATTTAAAAAAAAAACAATACAGTTTAAAGAAAATAAGATACTACAACTACCTAATTTCATTGTCAAAAAGTCCGCGGACCATGTGACCAGAGATAATAATCACGGAACGAACTGACTTTATGAAGGAAATTGACCACGGTCGATTTGAATGCAAGTAATAGGGATATTAATTAATTGTAATGTTTGTTACGAAAACAAAAACATTCAAGACAATGACGACGATATATTTCTACAAAGGCGTTATTGGGATACACAGTGCTGCTGGCTTGGTCAATGACAAAATAGTTACAGCCTAAAACAGGGATTCACACTGCTGCTGTCTGGGTCAATGACAAAATAGTTACAGCCTAAAACAGGGGTACACACTGATGCTGTCTGGGTCAATGACAAAATAGTTACAGCCTAAAACAGGGATTCACATTGCTGCTGGCTTGGTCAATGACAAAATAGTTACAGCCTAAAACAGGGGTACACACTGCTGCTGGCTTGGTCAATGACAAAATAGTTACAGCCTAAAAGAGGGATTCACACTGCTGCTGTCTGGGTCTATGACAAAATAGTTACAGCCTAAAACAGGGATTCACATTGCTGCTGGCTTGGTCAATGACAAAATGGTTACAGCCTAAAACAGGGATTCACACTGCTGCTGTCCGGGTCAATGACAAAATGGTTACACCCTGAAACAGGGATACACAGTGCTGCTGTCCGGGTCAATGACAAAATGGTTATACCCTGAAACAGGGATACACAGTGCTGCTGTCCGGGTCAATGACAAAATGGTTATACCCTGAAACAGGGATACACACTGCTGCTGTCTGGGTCAATAACAAAATGGTTACACCCTGAAACAGGGGTACACACTGCTGCTGTCTGGGTAAATAACAAAATGGTTACAGCCTTAAACAGGGGTACACACTGCTGCTGTCTGGGTAAATAACAAAATGGTTACAGCCTGAAACAGGGGTACACACTGCTGCTGTCTGGGTAAATAACAAAATGGTTACAGCCTGAAACAGGGGTACACACTGCTGCTGTCTGGGTAAATAACAAAATGGTCACAGCCTGAAACAGGGGTACACACTGCTGCTGTCTGGGTAAATGACAAAATGGTTACAGCCTGAAACAGGGATACACAGTGCTGCTGTCTGGGTAAATGACAAAATGGTTACAGCCTGAAACAGGGGTACACACTGCTGCTGTCTGGGTAAATAACAAAATGGTCACAGCCTGAAACAGGGGTACACACTGCTGCTGTCTGGGTAAATAACAAAATGGTCACAGCCTGAAACAGGGGTACACACTGCTGCTGTCTGGGTAAATAACAAAATGGTCACAGCCTGAAACAGGGGTACACACTGCTGCTGTCTGGGTAAATAACAAAATGGTTACAGCCTGAAACAGGGGTACACACTGCTGCTGTCTGGGTAAATAACAAAATGGTTACACCCTGAAACAGGGATACACAGTGCTGCTGTCCGGGTCAATGACAAAATGGTTACACCCTGAAACAGGGATACACACTGCTGCTGTCCGGGTCAATGACAAAATGGTTACACCCTGAAACAGGGGTACACACTGCTGCTGTCTGGGTAAATAACAAAATGATTACAGCCTGAAACAGGGGTACACACTGCTGCTGTCTGGGTAAATAACAAAATGATTACAGCCTGAAACAGGGGTACACACTGCTGCTGTCTGGGTAAATAACAAAATGGTTACAGCCTGAAACAGGGGTACACACTGCTGCTGTCTGGGTAAATAACAAAATGGTTACAGCCTTAAACAGGGGTACACACTGCTGCTGTCTGGGTAAATAACAAAATGATTACAGCCTGAAACAGGGATACAAACTACTGTAGTCTTGTTTTATGCCAAAGTGGTAACAACCTTATAAAAAATAAAGCACGTGATTACTGTTACTATATTTTTACGCCAGTACGAAGAACAACAAATGCAAAAGTACAACACCATACACGTATTTAACATTGTTATCTGGCCACAAAAAAAACAACAAGCGCTAACCTGTAATGCATGGTTTGATAATCATACCACCGAACGGAACAATAAAATAGTTGATGCGATATGTAAATATAACCGGTAATATTTGATCTATTTTTACTAGTTATAGATGAGACAAGAGGGTGAACGTTATTAGGTAGCAAACGATGTCGAAATTATAGAAGTGTTACATTACAGTAACTCGCAGTCTAAAAAAATGAGGCTTATAATTTATATTTGTTCACCCAATATCGCACCCAATTCATGCAAGAAAGTCCTATATTTGCAGAATACAGAAACCATTCATTAAAACAGCTTTTTTTTAAAACTTCAAGTGCCATTCAAATAAAGGAGAGTTATTGTAAAAATATGTTTTATATGTACGAGATAATCATCACAATAATACAATTAAAAATACAGGGACAAGCCCAGTAATCGAAAATTCAAAAATAAACCCTGTTAAAGTGACTCGCTCATGGTTTGTAAAATGCACTTTTTTAAATTACGGAATAAAGAGTGGCGAAACAAAGTGTTTAAAACAAAAATACAAAAAGCTGGAACCCTTGAGCAATTGTTGACATTTGCTCAAATATCGTCTTTGAAGACCACAATTTAATTAAGCGTTTATAATTACGACTGTGGTGTTGCGTGTGGGAATGGACACCGGATATAGCTCAAAAAGTGATAAGTAAACAGACAATTATGCAGTTGTTTTTTCTTTACCAGAGGTAAGATCTTGTTGTGTTAACGCTACTCTACTGTATCCACAAATGAAAAAGTGTTTGAACTAATAGCTGAATGCTAAATTTGGCCTATGGTATACTTTAAAGTACTTACGATTTAGCAGACCTCGAAAAATGTTTCTTCAAATCTGAGATGAGCACCTCGAAATTTACAGAATTTCGACAAGTATTGTTATTTTTAGGAAATATATCGAATAAATAAAAAGAATATGAATCGAAGGATTTCACAATTATAAGCTCAACTATTTTTATTGTAGGAACTGGCAATGTAACTTTTAAACTGTTAAAGATAGGCCCTTAGAAATGTTCATAGTACTATACTGGAGATAGCCGTATTATGTACTGAGGATAGTTTCAAAGTTGAGAAATGTTTCCTGGTGATAACATGTAAAATGGGACAAAACTTGATAGCTACACTGTTAATATACAATATACATGTATGTCTATTTCGAACTTTCAAATAATCTGCAAAAAGTGAGAGTACAATTTGATCAGAAATTATTGAGCAAATTTGAGTTAACAATGAGTTTGATCAATGCTCTCGTAAATAAACGTATATGCAAGCTGCTTAATTATCAGGGTTGGTCACAATACATACTTTCTCACTTAAGTGAACGAGCACAGACCATTATTCTGTTCTAAGTAATAGCAAGATCGACCCAAGCTTAGACAAAAGCTTCACGTGTTCCAAATTTTATCACAGTATCTCATTCCCTACTGATGAATTTCTGTGTGCAAAAACGTACCTACCTACAAAGCAATACCATATATATTGTTGTTGTTTTTTAGTTTATTTTGTATTTGGCACTTTTCAATTTGTGTACATCTCATCCTATGTGTATGTTCATGGCCAAAGGCTTATGTATTGCAGATATTGCCAATAAAAACTTGAAACTTGAAACTTATGAATAGCAAACACCACATAAATTCTACGGCAATATGCTTTGTGTTCCTCAATAAATCAGATTACCGGCGTATTTCAAATATTTAGATATTTGCGACTCGAACGTTGATGCTTGTGAAAAACACATCATGATTAACTAATCTGTATGAATGAAACAGTTTTAAGTGCATACAGATACAACAAACAGCAACATTTTTATTGCTCTCATCCCTCGACAACATCAAACAAGTTCCCTCGAGCTCGAGTATAGGTAAATGGCCGTAATCATTATCACAGTCTCGTTATTCTAAATACATCGTTACTATCCTCAGCCCACTTAATAGCTATACCCTGTGCAGTTATTTATTTGCTTCATATATCTCCAAAACACCACCAGGGCATCAAAAGGTATAAATATCCCCGTAACAACAAACCATATCGTATTGATATCTTACACATTACTAGATAATGTAATTACAATGAAATCGCTCGATTCAGTTTTTATTCTGATTTTCAATTTGCTGATTTATATTTGAAATCGTACCACATAAATGAACATTTCCATATGTCAAAATCAAACGCTTATCGATTTATCCATTTTTGAGCTATATCCGGTGTCCGTTCCCACACAGTGGTAATTGGTTGATTGATATTATCACGTGATGATATCAATGTATCCTTAACAGGTCAACATATCCACCACTTTTGTTAAAGTCCTGGTGGCCGTGTGGACTAGCCGGCTGTTGTTGTTTTTTTTTATTTGCTTTACCGGCGTAGGTTCGAACCCAACTTAAACAAAACACTTTGTATGCTATGACTGTATTCTTTCTGCAATTTTGATATCATAGAGTAAAAAAAATGATAAAAAAAGTGTTTTCAAATGCATTACCTGGAAAACAAATTGTTGGTTCAAAAACATGAGCGAGTCAAATTAAGAGACAAGGGCAAATAAAAATGAACTATAGACACATACATTTAAACACTACATTCAAATATTTAACGCCCAGATACTAACATTATATGCAAAAGAATGAACACAGCCGAACTAAGAGTGCAACAGTCCTAAAGGATCGATACAGTCGTAAACAGACATCTACCCAACGTTGCACGACTAAGTGAATTCATGGTTTAAAACTATGAGTTCAAACAGTCTGATGGTGATTTCAAGGAGGCCAAACGAAATAGGAATAGAACCAAACAAAGTAAATTACTATGCTGGCGAGTAGTCTTCTAGATGTCGATAACGCTAACTGCAGTCGAAAAAAGTGGGAAAAACAAATGGAGAAATTATTAAAACCAAAGTTTTTGGTTTTGCCACTCATTTGCTCATTGGTTCTAGCAACATATATCGTATATAGGTTATATCTAAAGATCATAGACGACCATTAGCTTGTAGCCAATGTAATATGCACTCAAACATAGACTAGCTTAAACTCAGCGGAACTAACAGTTATATAACGGCAGCAAAGGTAGGAGAACAAGGGCGTCACAAGGGGACTCTAAAACGCTCACCTAGGTTGAAAATTGAAGTCAATATAATAAATGCTAGTCAATATTTCTACAAGAGAGTTAAGATCAACTCAATTTGCTTTTTGAACAACAAAAGGCATGTATCTTATCCGGTCAGCTAATTTATCTAACATATATTAAGACAACGAACTGGGTATTTGTTTAACAAACAAAAAACATTATCTCTGTAATTAACGATTATCACTTGAATTTAACCCACTATTATATCAAACATAGAATGTTGCTTTTACATTGTGATCCCATTTATTTTTAGATCAAATGAGTGGGTTTTATGTGTTGGGGAAGGATATTCAAAATTCATATTAAATTTTTGTATTACAAACAAGGCTTTCATGGCCATGAACTATTACAAAATTAGAACTTTAACGTCCTTTTTCAGTTACATTATAATGCAAACATACTGTTACAAAGTATATAATCCAATGTTGATCAGTTATTTTATATATCATTTATTATCAGTCAACAACCTTTCTTTTGATAACACATTGATATGTGGTCGCCTGACATCACTTTTTAGTATAATCAGGGGGGATCCAAGATTTGACGTAAGAGGGGGCGTAATTTAGGGACGTTATAATTTAGTTGCGCCACTCGATCTGTACCAAAATTTATTTAGCTTTAAGTGATGGGAGGGGTGATTTTTGGTACTCCCCTGAGAACATTTTAACAATTTGTACTCCGGAATGATGCATTTTGGGCGTATTTTATTACTTTTTTCCCAAATAAAGAACAAATAATTTAACTCGCCCCCCCCCTCAACGGATCCGCTACACTAATGATAATGGCTAATTGAGCTATCAGATCAGAGAACTAGGATATATTTGTGTAGGAAACATTAAGTATGGTCATCTACATCTCTAAATCAATATAAATACATAATGTTTGTCGAAAGATGCATGTAAAATACCTACTAATATTAACATGTAGTACAAAAAAGCACCGTAACTATTGGTGGTTGAAGCAGAAACTGGTAGATGTGCGTCTTTCAGACAAATTCTGTATACTTTCTCAGTTGTGTTTGCATATTGGTAGGTGTAGAACTGTTCTGAGAACAAAATCTGACCAGATATGTTGACAAACAAAATATTGTTGTTTTGAAAAAGATAGACATCTTCAGATTTGAGTTCAATTTGTTCACAGAATGCAAATTTAGAAATTTTATGGTGAAACTTTTTGACAGCCGTTTCTTCAAAATCATGAATTGAATAGCCGTGCTCATTTAAACTACCTGAGTATTGATTCAAAATATGTTCTTCTTCATTTGTTATATTTTCCAAGTCAACGGGCAAAACTTCTGAAGATTCATTTAGAAACTTTTTAACAGAGGGATCTTTGAAAGAACATAGATTGCTTAATGTTTGGGAAACAGTGACCGTTTTGTTATCAATTTGAATCTTCCACTGTTTGTTGATACTGCGTTCAGTATCAGCTAAAACCCATTTATATAACATTTCTCTGTTTGGTTGGACTAAAACATATATAAAATTGTTAACGTAATCGTTCAGAGACTGGTACAAAACATGCTCCGGACTGTCCCAGGATCTCGCCCAAGGCGAGTTCAAGTTACCTGGGAAGCGCTTCCCGTCACTGTCAGCTTGCAAAGTCAATTCTAAAGCGTAGTGTGCTTGTATACTGGGCGTTAGAGTAACGTTTAGGCAAATCTCAAAACTTGCTTCTAATATCTCAATAACTGGCGACCCACAGGATCCATCATAATCTACTGATCGAGAACTTGGACTAAACACCGAACGGCAGACCTGAAACATAATAAAAATTGTCACAGTGTAACGAAGACAATACAAATGTCCAATCTCACTGATTGATAGTTGTTTGTTTTTTTCCGTATAGTTGGTGTAATTTAGCACACATAACCTTTTATTATACCTCACGTGACCCGCCCATGTTAATTTCTCATATACCCATCATGGGCGATTTCGTACTGTCACACACTGACAGTACCGTATTTACCGGTTGACATGGTACTGTCACATAGCACGCGCATCCAAAAATAGGCATTTTTGGTTTCCCAAGTCTGAGGTGGTAAGCACTTATTATAATGTGTTGTAAATTTGGTAACTTCCGGTGTTTGCATTATTGCTTAACGACATGTGCACCAAAATGACATCTAATGAAAAAAACAATAATTCCAGAAAAAAATGATTAAACTTTGAAGTTGTGTTATGGTGAAACATCTTTATATATGTATATAAATGTAACTGTGTTCGGTATAATAAAATAAATATTACATGGCTCCCAGTGTGACAGTACATATTGTCAGCATTCGGATAAATACTGTTACCCTTGGCTTCGCCTCGGGTAACAGTATTTCCCTCATGTTGACAATATGTACTGTCACACTGGAAGCCATGCAATATTTATATAATGAATGTCTGGTTTAGCCCATGGTTGGTGCTTTATATCAAACAGATTACTGTCTAGACTTCCGTATTGTCATTGTTATAGTGATACACATACTACTGTCTGCGTGTTGGTATAGTAGGTGTGATATAATACGTTTTTTTCTTATGGTTAGTGTTACTGTCTGATTGTATGGATTGAAAAGAAAAGAGCGCAATGCTGTCTAATTTCACGTACGCTCGCATTACTCGCTTATTTTTCTAATATTTGAGATTTCATAGTTAGAACACATTACTGTCTGATTTTCCGTGTTGTTGGGATTTTACAGAACGCATGCATTGTATTTGTTACGTTATGTTAATATTGTGTATTTTTGTCGTATTTATTATGCAATGTAAATATTGTGTTTATTTCTTTGAATGTCGTCATGACAAAAGTTCTAGACACACTTCCGTTTCGACTAGTGACTGGGTCTGGCCTTGCACAGATATATAAACAGATGCAAACGATACTTCTTTATTAAACAGTTAACTGTTATAATTCTAAGCATGCAATCATCATAAAATCGTATTCCATTACGAAATCTCATTAAATGATTTTGTTATGAATTCAAGTCTAACGTATACAGTACTGTAACAATAAAACTGTATACAGTTTTTGCGATGTAATACAACTTACTATTATAAGTATTGTTTTCTTCAGATCCTTATAATGTATCTGTATGTAGTACTATGTACCATTGTTAATATTTGTAAATATTGTGTTTGTTCTCATAGAAGTATGGCTTATAGGATGTGAGATTAACCTTCTTCTTTAATCTTTGATTTTCCGCATATTTGAGATTAAATAGTTCGCATGCATGACCCTCTATTTTTTTCTTATAGCGGGGATTAAATAGTAAGCACTATGGAAGGCCGGAGTTCACCTTTCCTGAGATCATAATTTTGCCTATATATTTCAATAGAAAAATATTATCCCCGGGAATTTATTCTCTGGAGATCATAATTACAATTATCTCCGGGATTCGCATACAAAATTTCCGGATATCATAATTATAATTTTCCCCGGAAAAAGAGTCAGAACTCCGGAGATCATAATAATAATCATCTCCGGGAATTGCAACCAAGAATTCCGGAGATCATAATTTTAATTATCCCCGAAAAAAGAGTCAGAAACCCGGAGATCATAATGATAATCATCTCCAGGAAGTGCAACCAAAATTTCGCGGGGATTAAATAGTAGGCACAACTGTCTAGATTTTTTCTAAAGTGATGATCAAAAAGAACGCAGTATTGCCTAATTTTTCGTAAAGTGTGTTTTATAATACACTGCAATTTCACGTGCAGAGTTTATTTTTATATGTTCGAGTTATTGAGAATGTTAATATTTTTATGTGACAGAACCGCAGACATCAACATCACGGTATGATAATGTCTCGACTGATTCAAAAACACAAACGAATGCAACAGCCTTTTACGCATCAAACACCTCTAACTTAATCGGGTATTTTAATTGTTTCATTGGTATTCGAAGTTTATTTATCTATGGACCACACATTAATCATTCGACTTGACAACACTTTATGACAGTCTGGAAAAGTTATAAATACCATACAAAACCGGATCAATGCTACTAATGGACAGTGCTATAAACTACGACTTTTTTTATATCAATATTGTTTATGTAATTAAATATAATAATGCAATTCGTACGTTTTCCTGTCCATTCGTAGCGGCGACGCATACACTTCTCAAAGGAACTTCACTTGAATCGACATCCCAGTAAGTCTCTTCTTGTGTTGCAGATAACATGAAGGTGAAAGAGTCAGAACCTCCAGCGGGTTTAATTTTCTTCATAAAAGTTTTTTATCATATAAAGCGACATTGGTCTAATGACTGACTCAATATCACCTTCATTGCAATACATACATACACTGTTTTTGTACCACCTCACACTATACCGCATTGACAGTACGGGACTGTATGGACCGTTTTCACAAAAATGAATCCATTCGGGTGTGGCAAAGACACTTGACCGATTACAAGAGCTGACAATATTCGGAAAACACTGTAAATATAATGAGTTGACAAAGGTGGCGAGTCCTGCACGTGAAACGGGATCTGGTAGTAAATAGTGTACGTAGCAAAACGGTTGATCAGCAAAGTTTGATTTAATCCTTGTCATTATTTCCTCAATAGATACAGCATCTCTCCAAATCACTGTTTGGTTACATACTATTAACGAAATAAGAGCAAGAGATTCGTTGACATTGTGACAGTTTGCACAATGTATATTCTTGTACACCAGTTTTCGGTCAGGTGAAAAAACAGGGCTAAGGCTTCCCCATGGCGCTACACTTTGTGTTCCACAGTCGCCAATACTTCTTTCACTAGCGTATGCCTGCAATCAATAATGTATTGATTAATGTAGCATATTTATCAGTATATGAACAATAGGTGGTGGCATTTCAAATTCAATAATAAAAATTTGCCCCTTCACAAATGTACACTTCCATTTTCTAGCTTCCATCTTCACGAATTCACGATTTCAACTTCACGATATAACGAATTTACAAAATTTTACGATTTTGACTTTACGAAATCACGATTTTACAAAACTGACGATATAAACTTCAATATTTTTTCGATTTCACGTAGAGCTTATCTCGTAAATACGTGAATTCGTGAAGTTGAAGTCATGAAGTCTGGAAGGTTTGAAACTGAAATCAAGATATCGTGAGTTCGTAATGTTGAAATCGTGAATTCGGGAAATATTTGAAACTGAAATCAAGATATCGTGAGTTCGTAATGTTGAAATGTTGAATTCGGGAAAGATTTGAAAATGAAAGCAAGACTTCGTGAGTTCGTAATGTTGAAATGGTGAATTCGGGAAATTTTTTAAACTGAAAGTAAGACTTCGTGAGTTCGTAATGTTAAAATCGTGTATTCTGGAAACATTTAAAACTGAAATCAAGATATCGTGAGATCGTAATGTTGAAACCGTGAATTCGGAAAATATTTGAAACTAAAAAATCAAGATATCCCGAGTTCGTAATGTTGAATTAGGGAAATATTTGAAACTGAAATCAAGATATCGTGAGTTCGTAAGGGTGAATTGGGGAAACATTTGAAACTGAAATCAAGATATCGTGAGTTCGTAGTCATGTTGAAATCGTGAAACATTTGAAACTGAAATCAAGATATCGCGAGTTCGTAATGTTGAATTCGGGAAACATTTGAAACTGAAATCAAGATATCGTGAGTTCGTAGTCATGTTGAAATCGTGAAACCGTTAATTCGGGAAAGTTAATCTTGATGTCGAGATTGTGTAATCTGTGAGTTGAAAACGTGATTTTGTGAAAAGAAAATCATGAAATATTTCATTTTGAAATGTCAAAAAGATGAAGGGGGTGTCCCTGCTTCAAATTTACGGCCTATTTACGAAAGATCGGTGGTAACATTTCAAATTCAATATTTTCATGATTTCCTTTTCATAAATTCACGATTTCAACTTCGTGAATTCACGAGTTCACGATTTCAACTTCACCATTTCACGATTTCCACAAAATCTCACTAACACGATTTCAACTTAATAAATTCACGACTTCATGATTTCACGATTTCAACATCACAAATTTACGAAATCACGATTTCAACTTCACGAACTCACATTTCATTTTCACGAATTCACGATTGCATGAATCATGGATCTATGATATCGTTGACGCGTGAGTTCGTGAAATCGTGAATTCGTGAAGTTGAAATCGTAAAATCGTAAACTCGTGAAGTTGAACTCGTGAAATTGTGAAAAGGAAATCATGAAGTATTGAATTTGAAATGTTACCACCGGTCTTTCGTACCTGTTGGATACGTTAATGTCCCTCCAGAAAATTTCTCTATAACAAATCTCTCGAATAAAATAGTTTATCTGCATCTCTCATTTAATTAAGCCAAAATACAAACTAAGCATTTATTTTACAAACAAACATAGTATACCGTTACCTTTATAAAAAGAATGCCCATTTCAAATTCCAAAATCTCCTTAGAATGTGGATATCACTAATTCTTCCACAACAACAATAGTAAGCTCAGCTTAATCCTCTTACTTACGTGCTTAAGACGGTTTGATGAATCGGGACCAGGCCCCAATTTCTCGAAACTTCTTAAGCTTAACAGGCTGAAGTAGCTTATTTCAATGAGGCAAAGTACATTCTTAAATTGGATTTTGATAAATGAAAAATGGTTAATTGTGAATATCATAATGATTATTACTTTCTAAAGCATAAACAATCTTAAAGAAGTAGGCATTACGTAAATTATGTAAAGACATACATATTGAGTTTAGCTTAATCCTGTTAAAAGGGACTTAAAAAGTTTTGAAAAATTGGAGCCAGATGTTTAAGTTAAAATGTATTAAAAAAAAACTGGGGTAATATTTGTTTATTTGTATGTATACTCATAAAGCTTATGATAAAAGATACAGAATCATATACTTACTGGACATGTAGTCACCATATTTAAAGCATACTGATCCTCGACCAGTTCGTTTCCAAATGTAGATGGAGTGCAAACAGTACCATCTCTTACCGTTTTATTAGATGTCAATTGCCGATAACAGCATATGTCGTGTTCACAGTTATTTTTGCACCTGCATTCTGAATTTAAAAAATGTACTGACTGTTTATTTTATCATTTATCATGAAAAAGCATATTCTATACGTGCATTGTATGCACAAACATCATAAAGAAAAC
Organism: Mya arenaria; assembly: GCF_026914265.1. Taxonomy (NCBI): domain Eukaryota; kingdom Metazoa; phylum Mollusca; class Bivalvia; order Myida; family Myidae; genus Mya; species Mya arenaria. Next base: position 51,440,631 of record NC_069131.1, read on the forward strand.
TATCAAACTTAAACAACTATGACTTTTATCTTATTGCTAGCTCATTCTTCAAAATATACGGCATTTTATTTATTTTTAAAAATAAAGGTTTTTTTTCATCCTTTTTTTAACGTGAAATAATTTGCTTGAAACATTGTTTAAGTTCTGATATTTAGGAATGTGTATTAAATTTATAGAAAATAAACGAAATGTGTTGTTTGACATTATTTATTTCATTTAAATTCCGAAGTTTTGAATTTGACGTATTTTGGCAGAAAAATTGATAAAAATGTAAATTAAAAGGGCCATAATTCTGGCAAAAATTGATGGATTTTAAAAAAATGTGCATATTTGAGTTTGTAATGACGTAACCTTTAAAATGATATATCACTTTACTATACCGCATGAAATTAATATTTTACGTTGTTTGCAATCGATTTCTTATACAGTAATATTTAGTTTCTACGTTTTCTTTCTCCAAAAGTGGGTCATGCAGATCTTATTGGGTACCATACATACTGTTTTATTTTCGAACATGTGTCCAAGTAATCTACCATTCAAAAGACATGTTCTATATGCGAACTTGATCAATATACTGATATATTTACACCTCAACTTCCATTTCTTAAATGAACTGCATTTCGGCAATTATTTCTGGATTATTCCGAAAATCGTTTTCCTCAAATATTCTGATGATTTTCCGCTCAAGTATTCCAATAACCTTCTGCACGAGTATTCTGATAATCGTTTACTCGGGCGTTTCGATGATTTTCTACGCGATTAATCCAATAAATTTGTGCTCAATTTTTCCGATAATCTTTAGAACGAGTATTCCGATAATCTTCTACTCGAGTATTTCGATAATGTTCTACTCGAGTATTCCGATAATCATCTACTCGAGTATTCCGATAATATTCTACTCGAGTATTACGATAATATTCTACTCGAGTATTCCGATAATCATCTACTCGAAAATTCCGATGAGATTCTACCAGAGTATTGCGGTACATTTCTACTTAATTTTTCGATAATCTTTAAGACAAGGTTTTTGATATCTCTCTACTCGAAATTTCCGATACTTCTTACACGAGTATTGAGATGACCTTCTAATCGAGTATTCCAAAACTCTTCTACTCGATTATTCAAATAATCTTTTGCTTGAGTATTGCGATACCCGTCTGTACGACTATTCCGATAATATACTACTATAATTGTCTACTCGAGTATTCCGATATCTTCTATTCGACTATTCCGATAATATTTGACTCGAGCATTCCGTTAAATATCTACATGATCATTTCAATAACCTACTCGAGTATTCCGAGATCTTTCTACTCGATGATTGCATTAATCTTCTGCTCGAGTATTCCGAAATAATTCTACTTCAAGTATTCCGATAACAATCTACTCGAGTATTCCGATAACAATCTACTCGAGTATTCCGATAACAATCTACTCGAGTATTCCGATAACAATCTACTCGAGTATTCCGATAACAATCTACTCGAGTATTCCGATAACAATCTACTCGAGTATTCCGATAACAATCTACTCGAGTATTCCGATAATCTTCTACTCGGGTATTTCGTTGATTTTTTACTCGAGTAATCAGAAAAATATCTGCTCGAGTATTGCGATTACTTTCTACTCGAGTACTCCGATACTTTATTCTCGAGTATTTCGATAACATTCTACTACAGTATTCCGCTAATGTTCTGCTCAGGTGTTTCGGTAATTATGTACTCGAGTATTACGATATTAGTATGTTTTGCTGGAGTATTCCGATAGTGTAATGCTTGGGTATTTCGATAATATTCTACTCTAGTATTCCGATAATGTTCTGCTCGAATATTTCGATAATACTCTACTCGTGAATTCCGATGATATTCTACTCGAGTATTCCGATAATATTCTACTCGAGTATTTCGATAATGTTCTACTCGAGTATTTCGATAATGTTCTACTCGAGTACTCCGATATTGTTATGCTGGAGTATTTCGATAATATTCTACTAGAGTATTCCGATATTGTTATGCTGGAGTATTTCGATAATATTCTACTTGAGTACTCCGATAATGTTATGCTGGGGTATTTCGATATTCTTTTACACGTGTATTCCAATAATATTCTACTCGAAAATTCCGATAATATTCTACTTAAGTATTCCGATAATGTTATGCTGGAGTATTACGATAATATTCTACTCGAGTATTCCGATAATATTCTTCTTGGGTACTCCGATAATGTTATGCTGGTTTATGCCGGTAATATTCTACTCGAGTGGTTCGATAATGTTATGCTTGAGTATTTCGATTGCGGACCAATTGAAAATCACAAAAATGAAGAACATAAAACGAGGAATTTTCCTTAGTGTTAACTCAAGAGAATCAATGTAGGCATATTTAGTTGTGGAAATGAAGTTCACCTGATGCTAGTTCATGAACATTTTTAGACCTAATTCTAATTATATGTTAAACGAATTTTAATAATCCGAGTAAGTAAAATTTATAAGAGTCTATATCGAATCGTATGTTACGTTGTCTGGATGATTTAAATATGAAAAGATATTATTTTTGGTTTAAAAATGTATTTTTATAAAGAGTGTTGAGGAAAGAAAAGGTATCAATCTCTCTAACACGAAATACAAGGTATCCTATCCTCGACCTTGTCATATAATTTGATCTGAACAAGATGCAGTATCTTTTTTTTTAATTCGCCTTGATAAGATATTGGCTCAATTTAATAAAATCATCAATATCATCAAAGTTAATTTTTCGGACGAAAGGAAATGACCAAGGAGGGACAGAGGACATTTCCACATATCCAGCAAATTTGTTGCGTTGTGATAATTTATTTTAATTCATCTTCGTTCCGTACGATTTTAAAATAGTAAAAGAAAAATGTGGTTTTTTTTATGGATTTTAGGTGTCCGGTTAGCGCACAAGCTTTTCACCTAGGCGACCCAGGGCTCGATTCGCAGCCTGGGTGCATGTGTGTTTGGTTTGTGGTCACCATGTCGGACAAGTGTTTTCCTCCGGGTACTCAGGTTTCCCCCATAACACATGACCACACTCTCGCGTAAAATCGTGCAAACAAGACTATTTAATATAACGTTGTTATAACTTGTTTCACATTAAGTACGTTTAAATTAAAATGTGGTTTTCGGCAGTTGTTTATGACATCGGAAAGGTGTATGATCCCAATTTAAAGATGCACTATTATTTGTAACAAAGATTTAACACATTTAATACAATTGTTTTAATATACCAAAAAGGACGAACAAATGTCGAAAACAATGATGCTTATGAAGGATACAGAGTTTAATTTAAAGAAAAGTGCAGAAAACACGGTATTGCTACCTTATGATACCATAGTAGATCGCAGTAAATCTTTTAGCATTCACCAATCATTTAATATTTTGGGGTTTTCAGCTTTTAAAAACACGGTTATAGTAATGTTAGTAGTAGTTAATATTTTCCATAAATGCCTTATTTAGAATGTAATTGAGGTTGTTGTACTCAAAATTTATGTTTCTTTTACATGAGTAAGTATTGATTTTGAATAAGAGTGTCACTTTAATATGTAACGCTACTTTTATTTTGTCATAAAACAACTGTGATTATTTACACAGCGTATTACAACGCGCAACGACATTATCATGTTTTATTATCACCCACAATAATGCTTTCATGGATGATAAAACTGTTTATTTAAAGTTCTTGCTCGATTTGCTTCCTTTATCGAAGGACAAAATTCACAAGAACTCTTATTTTAACGCTTTGAATTTTCTTCACATAAGACGTATCAGGTTGCCATGTTAGAATAAATGATCGATAACCGATGCATTGTTCGCATTAATGAAGTCTTCAAACAAGATAATGCATACTTTTGGACCTACCAACACACAGATGTAAAGGGTTAAGAATAACAGAAGCATCGCAGAATTCTGTAACTTGTTGAGAGCAATCTTTAGTCGTCATACATTCACTAGGTCCTGTTTCCACGCAAAGAATGGCAAGTCCAAACCACAGGCGAATGTGACTAAACATCTTCAGGAACACTGCCGAGAATACAAAAATATAGTTTAGACATAGCAGTGTGTATTCATGCATACAGTTACCATTGTTTATAAAAAGAGGTCAATTGGTTAAGGCATCCGCTTCTTTAAAAAGGGGATTGGGGTTGTGACCTACGTTATATTGAACTATGAAAAAGGACAGAAGTATTTGGGCCAAGTCTGAGTTCAGACTCAAGTGGCAGAACAGCAAATCTCCATTTTATTGTAATTTTCTTTGGAGTTAAGTTTTACAAGTTTTAATGAATTATAATGTCATTTGTTTTCGGTCCGGATAGAAAAATACGACCTTGTTTCAAGGTAACGAAGCTTGTCGAGTTACCGGTTACGAAGCGAAATGTGAAAATCTGCGATCTGTTTTTTGTCAGCAATCTTATATCATTGGTTTGCAGATATTTATGCAATCGGCTATGGTAGATGCTTTTTCTCCCATCTCAGTTAAACAAAATTAAGTAAATATTTTTTTGCTGGAACTCTTTTTGTGCTTAGTGAAAAAAATTGCGTACGGAAATGCGATAATTCGTGATTGTCATGGATATTCGCGCAGTGATCCAGAGTGTGTAAATGGTCTGATCGGTCTTTAAATAGTTCTAAGAAGAGTGAAGCATTATTTCTTGAAGGGTTCGTGAAAACTGTTTTCTGGTGACATTTGAAGCGAGAAATAATTAACTAGCGTTCTAAATATTGCCACAAGACAAGGTTTCCATGATGCGCTACAGACGACAGTCTTCAACAAGGGAAGTAATTACACTTTGGTGAACATTAAAAGAAATTCCATCCGTGCATTTTATCTTCGCCCGTGGGCATGATAAAAAATTCTAGTATGGTTAAATGAATGGATCTACTTATCTGAGGTGGGAGAAAAGAAATCTTAGCATCATAGTTCATTATGTTTCAGCATTGAAAAGGAACACTAAGTTGAGGAAATAAAGGAATCGAGTTATTGTTTCAGTTTCAGTTTTAGTTTTTTATTGCTAATTGTGACTTAGATTAAAAACATAAATACTTGTAGTTATGAGTAACCATCTTTTTTGAAGACGTACCCTGTACCGTGCTGTATATGCACATAAAGGATAATTGTTTGTTTCAGAATATGATCGTAATATATTTCACCAAGTGAGCACCAAAATTTATATTGGCGTAACTATGAGTTTAATAATTACTTTTGGTGGTCATGGTGTTAAACACTTGCTTTCTTACACTAAAACAAACCTTTTTTGTTTTATTATATGTCTCTAAATGGAATTAAAGGCATTTAGTAACACTTTTTTAAGAAAATGTGCCAATTTGTTTGCGCACGTAACATCATTTCGGACATTACATTGTTGGGGTTGTGTCCCAGCCCTGAACAAGCTGATGTTTGACATGAAACCGAATGAGGGCTTATATTTCAAAACAGTTAAAGATATGAAATTGTTATTTTCACTTTTTGAAACAGTGGAATTTCAATTTTATTTTACTGATAAGCCATTGGAAAACATAACATAAAATGTTTCACTCACCTTCTTGTGTAATCCTTCGAACCGCTATGCCAGTAACGGAAACCACGAGGGTGAAGGCGTTTCAATATATTTCGGATTGAAGTTTTTCTTACCATTTGAATAAAATCTCTCATGTCCACAATTGTTCTTGTCAAAAGATAGTATCTGTCTTTGAGCAGCATCTGTTACAGTTTGCCTTATATATGATTCATTTGCATTAAAGCTGCATTCTCACCAATTGACAACTTTGACGTTTATTTATTTCTTTGTCTAAGAATCAGCTTATTTCGGCATCAGTGTATTCCTTTCAGTCATATAAGATAATTTACAACAGATCTCAATTGTTCGAAACTTGGCCGAAAAAATCAATTTTCTTAAAGGGACTGTACACAAGATTGTATAAATAAAATGTTTTACTCTTTGATATCATAATTGTAAAAAAAAACATACCAAAATGTAAAGTAAAATCGAGTCGGAGACCGGCTGCGAACCGGTGCCACCAAAATATTATCCCAGTGTTGAATCCTCTGTGCTTAACCCAAGACGGTTGGAATATTTAAGATATCTACCTAACATGGTCATATCACGTGATAAAATCGACTAGTCAATTACGCATAAGGAATGAATACTAGGTAGACATACCTTGTAATCTTTTTTAATGGAAAAAAATCGAAACGAATGCAAAAAAATAATAATTGTAAACTATGTGGTACTTCAGTTAATAGGTTACAATGCATTGTTCACATCGATGCCAAAGTTATGTTAGTTTTCGACAATTTTCTTTTTTCTCGCTGTTTCATCATACGGAGTATAGCCCCTTTAAAACGATTATAACGCATTTAGCTAGAAAAACATCAACTTTCGATCTTTAATTAATATAAAAAATGCGATCTGATCTTTATCCAGTCTTCTAATATCACTGGTTTTCAGGCATTTACTCAAACATTGCCTTAATCCAAGATAATACAACAAAACAAACAAAAACACACAAAAAAGTTTCCGTGAGAGTGCATCTTTAATGCACTATAATGAGTACGCTCATTATAAGGCAAGAAATAGGATATATGCATCTATTGTTAGATTTATTTCAATTGTCAATAAGTAATTGACTTAGTTAAATTACGAAATGGTCAACGAACGGTCACAACTCATTATCAGGCAAGAAACATGATATATGCATCTACTATAAGATTTATTTCAATTTTCAATAAGTAATTGACTTAGTTAAATTAGAAAATGGTCAACAAACGGTCACAACAGATACACTTCTTGATAATTAGATTCTTTAAGCGAAAAAGGCGTGGAGATATGACTCGAAGTTCCTTGTAATGAGGGTTGTATGTAATTCAATACGCGTATAAATATTATAATTCAACCTTAACTTAGTATTCATATATGTTTAGGAAATAGGATTTGTCAATGTTTTATCTTTCGAGATGACTAACCAACACGACAATGCTATTGCACAGGGGATGAGCAAAAAAGTCACGTGACCACAAATGCAAACGCCAGTAGTATTTTGGCTCGATTGATCGTCAATCAAGGTAAGTTTCTTATCGATATTTTTGTTATACACGAGAGTTCGTTCAAATGACATAGCGCAAAAAAGAATGCATTGTTTTGTCTTGCGATCGGTGTATTGGTCACCATTCATGTCTGCATAGTTTCCGAGAACACTTCGATACAAATTGTGTCCATGAATGCAAACGCACGTAGGTAATGTTTTAATATCACATATTAAGATAAATTGCCACATTTTATTCAAATGTTTGTTTTTAAGTTATTCAATAATTGTTTTTAATTGTTTTATGAATACTTTGTGCGATGCAATATGTACAAAAATGCATATTCTAGAGTATTTCAAATTTGCCAAACGTACGTAGTCTACCTAAAATGGCAAACGCACGTAGGCATCTTATAATAAGGAGCAAACGAATATTTCGTTAGCCTTTAAAAACTGAAAATGTGTTCAAGATATTGAAGATATTTATCCGCTTTATTATTAAATATCCATCATAATGAAAGTTATATAAATTCATGATACGCAGCAAACATTGACACGATATTATGCGGGAGTGTTGCGGGAAATATGAGTTCTCGAACAAACTCTCATCCGGCCATACCGGTGGTATACAGACTTAACTAACTTTACAATGCTTGTTAAATGTTTATCTCGAACATTTAGAACAGCTGTTGTAATGTCACATTTCAGGAACCACACGTTTGATACAAAGAGTCGGAGTACAGTACAGTACGGGACTGTTTTGATAAACAGAAATGCATTACAGAAGGGAACCATTGGTGTGGGCTAGGAGCGGGCCAGACGCAACGATTCTAAGATGCTTGTAACAGATCGCATGGGGATAAACGTTTTATTTGAACATAATTTAAACATCTTTAATGAACCTTTTATTTAACCATTCTTCATGTTGTGATGATAATACTGTCATGATAATTGTTAATGACAGACATTGTGATAATGATAACCATAAAATGATATTGCGATGATACAATGACAATGTATGCTCTACCCGGAACAATGTTTATATCACTGAAAATACTCTTATAACTGTATGTTTAAGTGCTGTTTTACAGAAATTTGACATTATAATGGAAATGATCTTCATTTATTCTATAACTGTATATCTTAGATTAGTTTTATACATTGAATAAAATGATTGACAATAAAAGCGATCACAGATAATCAGATAAAATCAAAGATAAGTATTCAAATAACATAACGATTAATCAATAAACAATTGTTATGATCTGCCTGAGATTCTACTTACTTCCACATCAAAGCCAAGATAAAACAAGTACCCGTATGGAATTCATTTTTTTTTTCAATCGTCATCACACAATTACCTCCCTTGTAGACGGCTGTCGTCTATAGCATCATGGAAACATTGTCTCGTGCCAATTTTAAAAATCAAAATTGATTATTTCTCGCTTCAAATGGAGCAATAGAAAAGTTTTCGCGCTCCATTTAAGAAAAAACGCTGTCCTCTTTTTAGAATTATAAATATTTAATCATAACATAAACATAATCTGAATTACTGCACGAATATACATAACAACCACGAATTATTACACTTCATTTATTATATTCACTACGCACAAAAGATTTCCAGTTTTTTCCAGGATCATCGCCGCTCGTGTAAGATAAGTTCATCCCACCCCTCTCGTAGGGTGTTTTGCGGAAACACGGAAAACCCCGCTTCCGCAATACACTCTATGTTCGGGTTGGGATGAACCTTGCACTCTCGGCCATGAAAGATACTTATGATCTAAAATTTGATGTTTTATTTGGTGTGTTTAATATCTTTTGCTTGCACAATCTACTTCTATGCCGATAACATTTCCCACATTCAGCGCAGTGATGGCCGTCCATATGAGCCTTCAGGTATATTTCCTCATCCATTGAAATCCCACACATGTCGAACATATAACGTGTCGTGCCATCTTCTCCTCACCAATGCCTGTTCAGGTACGTATTTGTCGTGACCTCCTGCATGCATTTCGGGCACAGAAACTGCTTATTGGATCCATGTGTGGTGCACCTGTATAAATACATGTATGCCTTTAAAAGTATGCAATTAAAATACTTGTAATTGCAATATTTTGGTAACCTTTAATAAAAACGCCTGAGCTTGTGATTGGTAGATTATTGCTTAATTATAGAATAATATAGAATAAAACAAGAATAATATAAGCATTTTTTAATACTAGAATACACTTACATATGGCGCGTCAAGCTCTCCGTGGTGTATAACTGTTTCTAACAGAATGTAAATGCGTTTACACCGTCATGGCGGCGCTCATGCAATTTCAGCCCCATGTCGTTTTCAACGCATTCCCACAAACGTGGCAAACAAATGACATCACTGAAACAGACACTGTCATTCATTAATTAAGCGCCACTTGATTTATTTCGCAAAATATATTACACAAATTGTAGTTTGTTAAAAGGATATCATCTGTAAAAGCATGTTCATAAAAAATACGTCTCGTGCAAACAAACGCTTATTAAAATCTAAAAAGATGGCTTATCTAGCTAAGTAAAACGACATAAAGTGTTTCACTTTTCCTTATGCATATGACCGTAAGCATTTTAATATGATCATAATAATAATTTAATATAAATTCAAAAATCTTACAGCAATAGTTATGGATATAAAAAGAATAAAAAAGTTTTAAAAGCTTTCGACATATACGATAACTCATTATTATTATTATATAAGATGCCTACGTGCGTTTGTCATTTTATGTAGACTACGTACGTTTGCCTTATGAAAATGCCAACGTGCGTTTGCCAAATTTAAATACTTCAGAAAATGCAATTGTTTGTACAAATTGCATCGCACAAATATTAATAAAACAAATAAAAGCCATTATTGAACAACTAAAAGTCAAAACAATTAAAAAAAAAATATGGCAATTTTTCTAAATGTGTGACATTTTAACACTACCTACGTGCGTTTGCATTCATGGACACAATTTGTATCGAAGTGTTCTCGGAAACTATGCAGACATGAATGGTGACCAATACACCGATCGAAAGACAAAACAATGCATTCTTTTTTGCGCTATGTCATTTGAACGAACTCTCGCGTATAACAAAAATATCGATAAGAAACTTACCTTGATTGACGATCAATCGAGCCAAAATACTACTGGCGTTTGCATTTGTGGTCACGTGACTTTTTTGCTCATCCCCGGTGTATTGTAAATGAAGAAAACCAATGCCTGTAAAAACGCCTAAACATAGCATTTCTTGCTTCAAAGCATGGCGCACTTGTTGAAATGTTGTAGTTTGTGACCATTTGCTATTAACTGAAACACAACCTTTGTTGAAGCTGCACTCTCAAAGATTGAACGTTTTGACAACTTTTTTATTATTTGTCTTGGAACGAGCCATTTTTTGCGAAAATCCATAGAAACTGCTGACAAAACATCAGATCACAGATTTTTATATTTAAGTACAATAAATGATGTTTTATGCATTCTTCTTAAATCGTAAGTAACGGTTTAAGCCATAAAACATTAATTTTCGAACGGAAATATGAAAAATCTACGATCTGATTTTTGTCAGCAGTCTTATATTATTGGTTTGCTGATACCTACGCAAAAATGGCCCTTTCTAAGACAAAAAATAAAAGAGCTGTAAAAAATGGTAAATCTGTGAGAGTGCATCTTTATGGCTAATTTTATTTATTCTGTACTCAAATCATACTCACATTTTTGCTTTTATAGATCACTTCAGTCAATTCAGTTAAACATATTGCATTCCCATCAATAAATCTATTGCATTGGGTCATCATGCATCATGTGGCGGATCCGTGGTCTAGTGGTAACAACCTTGACTATCAACCTAGGGAACGCAGGTTCGATTCCCCGTCGCATCACTAAAAATACTAATCGTCTTCCGGGAGGGACGTTAAATGAAGTCCCGTGTGACAGTGCTATACACTATATATAAAGAAACAGGGTAGCTCTAACCAGGGTTACATTCTGTCTGTGCACTATGCTCCAAAAACTTAAAATGACTAACAATCTTAATAGAGCACTCACCGAATGGGCAAGGCCCGAGTGCGAGTATAAATAAGCTAACATACTCATCATGCATCAAAATTGAAAATGATGGCCAATTATGCACGAGAACATGATAAGATAACTTGTGTATGAGAAACCTTAGGCCTTTCAACGCCGCTTAACCGCATTGTCGCATAAACGAAATCGACCCCGTTTATGCGGTGATTTTCAACGCATAAACAAGACTTTCTTATGTGGCAAAAAGGCACACATTCGCCGCTTAAAAAAAAAACAATGAAATCAAAACTAGTACAATAGTGGTTGATAAAGTTTCATCAAAATCGGATTTATTTTTTTGTGTCCAATTTACCAAGCTTTGAATTAAACTTGTTGAGACATAAATTCATTTATTTATTTAGAAAAAAAGGTTTAAATGTGAACCAAACCAATTGATCTTTCTGCGAAAACGTTTTAAATGACGTTTGGCCCGATTAAAGGCGAGAATATGTGTTACGACAACGCACAACACCGTCATTTGGGACAATCAAAAAATTGAATCGTCGTATGATGTAACATATATTCTCGCCTTTTCGTCAGACATACGGGCATACACCCATGAAAATGCCCACTTTCAAAGTCATTTTAAACGTTTCAAGAAATGTCAATTGTTAACGACGGACAAAAAACAGAAATCCAACAATCCTTATAGCTCCACATGTGCTCTTTGTGCTCAGATGAGCTAAGAATTATTTCCTTGTCAATAACCACTGGTAATTGTGCGATTGTGAAGTTTATTCACGTCTAGGTCATTAGCGTATATCTCTGGTAACCAGGCCAACGAAAGGAACACTTTTAAAGATTAAAATCGTTTCCAAAATTTCAACACAACACTAGTTTTAGGCACTTGAACAAGATGACTCCTGATCGACGTCTTTCTTTCATTAATTGTGTTTTAATGCACTAGTCATTTGTACCCAAGAAAATGTAGATGTAAACACTTCAAGGGGAGTAATATTTTTTTTGGCTCAACTCTTAAAATATTACCTTAAATTTGACCAATTTGCCTGTCTCCTTATCCCGTATTATTTTCAAAATGACAGTAATATGCTAGGCCCTTATCTTAATCATCATCATCATAATCAACAACATCATCACAACCACCATCATCATCACCGCAATCACAATCCCACAATCATCATCATCATCATCATCATCATCATCATCATCATCATCATCATCATCATCATCATCGTTTTAACAATATTACCCTGTTCACAGTGCCATGTAAACAAATTCTTTTAAAGCTGCACTCTCACAGATTTACAATTTCTACAACCTTTTTTTGTCTAGGAAAGAGCATATTTTTGCGTTAATATCTGCAAACCAATGATATAAGACTGCTGACAAAAAATCAGATCGCAGATTTTCATATTTCCGTTCGAATATCGAAAATGTTTTATGACTACTAACGGTTTATGAAAAATGCATAAAAGATCAATTTTTGAACTTAAATATAAAAATCGGCGATCTAATTTTTTGTCAGCAGTCTTATATAACTGGGGTCCATGGATTTTCGCAAACATTGGCTCGTTCCAAGACAATAAATAAAAAAGCTGTCAAATTATGGTATTTGCTTATTTCTCAACATATAGTTTTAAATTATATATCTGTTGCCGGAGGTGCTTTAGGGTTCATGGAAGACGGGAAGATTGCAATATACGAAATATTCATGAACGAAACGTCCCTCTGAGGTTTATATTTTCAAGTCAATGTCTTTAACATACAAACAAAGTTCTCGCAATATGGTCCTTTGCATGCGTACCGAACTTTAAACTCACAAATGAATGTCATTTGTTTACCATAATATGATTTCAAAGCAAGACAGGTTTGTAATCGGTAATCAAGTTATTCAGGAGTTGTGTTTAACCTGGATAAACTGCGAATAAGCCTAAATTGGAAAACAATGTAAAATTACGACCATATTTTAAAACTCAATTAAATTTCATTAAATATGCACTCTTACTGCCAAATAGAATTATCACACTTGATACAAATGTTTAAATATACCTATAAGGATGAACACATATCAAACACAATGGTTCTTATGAGGGATACCGAGTTTGATTCGAAAGACAGGTGCAGAAAACACTGTATTTCTACCATATGAAATGATATTAGATCAGAGAAATTCTTTTAGCATTCACCAATCATTAATTTTCATATTTTTGCTTTTTCAGCTAGTAAGTACATGGTCATTATATTGTTATAAGAAATTAATATTATCCAAAAGTGCATTGTTAAGTAAGTAGTTTAAAGTTTATCACTCAAAATTTATGTTTGTTATATAATTATGTGTTTGTATTAATTTTGAATAAGAGTGTCACTTTAAGGACATGTCATAATGCAGAAAATGTTATGAACTAGGTAATTTACATGCATTCATTTAAAATGTTGTTCGGTATTTATAAGTCATTGAATCATATATATTTGGTAAATTCATCTATTTCTAAATACCACATAAATTACCGGCTATTTCTGGTATTTCCCCTGTACTTCTACCAAGTCATTACCTTGCAAGTTATGCAAATGTTCATCAAACATCCCATCACAATGCGCACCTGATTTCATCGTGTCATTTCATCCACTAATGTAATAACTTGTTCATATATAGTTTTACAATTCAATGATTAGAGCAGCAAAAACAAACTTGGGTACATTTGGAATCGCCATTTCCTCCATACTGATTGATATCAAATATCGCTAGAGTAAATATATGTTGGTAGATGAGACTGATGAGAGAATTAACATCAACTTACTCATTTATGCCCTACCGGTCTCGCAATCATGACAAGTAAGTTTGTAGTCCGGGTAAAGTAGATCTTATTTAGTGTTACATACTGCCCAGACACGTCAGCCAAGAAATGTGTATCCACTCTATGTCATTTAAATAACCTTTAAAATAATGTCCAATTTCACTCAACTAATATTCTATTTCTGTGGCCACTGGTAGCATTCCTTTCCATGGAACATATTTTCGCGATTATCCTTGTATGTTTGTTAAACCTAAACATTGTGTTCATAAACTACTGACACAAAACACATGCTGAAAGATCATCAAGAACCAGTGGTCGCTTAGCAATATAATCCGGAATAAAAAGTTTTGAGGTGGTGTTAGCATGTGCCTCGTGGGAAAGTACAATTCAGTGCGCATTGTCAGTCCTGTCCGTAAAATGTTCAGGGGGCTTTCCGTATTGTTTTAGAATGCCATTACATGTTTAAGCAAGGAATTCCTGAAAAGAAAAATTGGGGGTCGGGTGACCGTCCGCAGCGCATTAGTGGTGTAATTCAACTAAAATTATGTATGATGTGCGTAAAATATCAAGGAGTGCGATTCAGTGGTCATTGTCAGAGTTGTGCGTAAACTGTTCAGGGCACCGTTCGCATTTGCTGAGAGTGCAATATTCCGCGAGTAAACAAAGCTATTACTAGTAGACTACCATATAGAAATAATGATTTCACTTCTTAATCATAGGGATCTAAACATGTGTGTCAAATTTGATGTTTACTTGAATGTTTAAGATGACATAACAAGTTTGTGATATCTAAGCTGCACTGTACCGCAATAAAACAATGAAAACTAAGTGACAAGTCCAGTGGCCATCATTACGAAGTCTCAAAAATCTAATTTCTGACTCTAGTTGCAAAACAACAAATTTATTTTATTTCTTATAAAAATAGTTGGGCAGGATTCAAATTTACTGAAAGTCATAACTACTCGATATTTTACAATTTCACATTTATTTTGTTTTCAGAACGAAAGAAATTAAGATGGTTCTTTTATTTTATAAATAGTATTTACTGAGTCTATTTCAAGATTGAGTCTAGACCAATAAGTAAGTGAGTGAGTGAGTGAGTGAGTGAGTGAGTGAGTGAGTGAGTGAGTGAGTGAGTGAGTGAGTGAGTGAGTGAGTGAGTGAGTGAGTGAGTGAGTGAGTGAGTGAGTGAGTGAGTGAGTGAGTGAGTGAGTGAGTAAGTAGTAAGTAAGTAAGTAAGCAAGTAAGTAAGTAAGTAAGTAAGTAAGTAAGTAAGTAAGTAAATTGTTTATTATTGTGACATGTGCAATTCAAACAGAGTAGTAATAACATATATACAAACATTTGCACCCGACCCGTTGGGTCTATAGGTCACCATATGTAAAGTGTAATGTAAGTAACATAAGGTATATAACATAATTTGACTAGTAACATAACAAAGTTGGTATTACAGATACAATGTGAGTTCCAGGAGCGATAGAAAATGATCAAATATTACATAGTTCGTCTTTTCAGTTAGGCATTTACAATATATTTGGATAGTTTCCTAGGGTATGAGGACATTAGAATGGATAATTTACTTTCTATATCATGGTCGACTAGTTGACGTGAAATTATTTCGTTCAGGTGTAACAAACGTAGATCACTGTAACGATTGCATTCAATAAGAAAATGTATCTCGTCCTCAATATGATTTTGCTGGCATAATCTGCATATTCTCTGATCCAGTGGTTCCCCAATATAACGTCCAGTTTCCACTCTCAATGGCAAAAGTCCAGTTCTAAATTGACATAGTAATGATCTTTCATTTTGTTTCAGGTTAAGGCTTATGTATTCCTCAATCTAAATGACGTTTTGAAGAGTCTATATGTTCATTGTTTGGGGACGTGCTCGATTTCTCTCTTCCATACATCTGCATAATAGGAATGTCTATTGCCTTGTCTAATAATCAAGTCTTTTGCCTGGGGTAAATTCACAGCCGATATATTGTCAAACGTATTTGAAAGTCCCACCGCATAGAATATTTCCTTTTTTCTTTTGTCCAATTATTCCTATGCATATGATTGCTGTAATCAGCGTTAAACACATTTTTGTAAGTCGCGTGTCATTCATTAGCACACGCCTGTTCCAGAATCTGAACACAGAGTGCCAGCGCCGGTACATACTTGGGAGCCAACCAGTGTCACCGACCATGGCGAGTATTGGCGTGAAGCGGTGAACACCAAGGAAATATCTCTTGGCCCTATGTTGGACGTTGTCGATAGGCTGGTACTTTTTGTAGCCCCATATCGAAGAACAATAATTCATGATTGGAATGACGCACGAGATATAGAGCTTTTCATATGTTGTAAAACCAAGGTCTTTCAAATGATGTACTTTGCTGATAATGCCGCCTAGCGCACGTCCTCAGGCCTTACCTAACGCATCACAATTGTAGAAAAAGTCACTTTTTTCGTGAAATATGACCCCTAGATACTGTATCGATCGACAGTATCAAGGATACTTTCACCAATTTTAAATACGACATCGCTTTTTTGTGTTCTGCCTTGACGAAAATGCATGCAATTTGACTTGTTGCAATTAATTAAAACCCTCCAGCGCTTACACCAGCTATGCACCGTGTCCAGCATAGTTTGTAGTTTTTTTTCTGCTGTGTCACTCATGAGCGCTATATCGTCCGCATACATCATAGAGAGTTTGTGATCAGCCACTTGTATTACAAGGTCAAGGTCATCCACC
Organism: Mya arenaria; assembly: GCF_026914265.1. Classification (NCBI taxonomy): domain Eukaryota; kingdom Metazoa; phylum Mollusca; class Bivalvia; order Myida; family Myidae; genus Mya; species Mya arenaria. The sequence continues at coordinate 51,457,250 of NC_069131.1, forward strand.
TCCTGTACAAGGTCGTTTGCAAACAATGTTGGCGACAAATCTATTTTGTTTAGTAGGAGTTTATACAATAGCATATCCCTGTCGATATAATCAAAACAACGGCGAAGGTCAATATATGCTGTAAATACCTGCTTATTGCCAATATGTATGCGAAAAACTACAGAAACGAGCCCAGTAGCAAAAAAATTAAACAGCACAAACCTCCAAGACCTGACACTGTTTTATAATGGACAAGGGAGTCATTATATTCAAAATAATCCCTCATTTAAATAAGAGAAAGTCAGTAACCAAAGAAACCAAACGAGACACATAATAAATATATAATATATGTATAAAACATAACAAAGTAACTCATCGCAAATGATACCGTTCACTTATCATATTTCCCTTGTGATATCGACTGTTGATTGCATTGTTCATTGTTTTCTAACCTTAAGCTAGTAAATTAATATTTCGATAAATTTGCTTTGTTCTCCGGCTGTGTGCGTTTCTTATCAAGCTTGATCGATGGTATCTGTCCTTCAAGTCTCATTCAGTTAATTAGTCGGGCGCCGACTATATTTGATATTAATTTAGAAATGTTCCAACTTAGGGACTAGTTCATAAATTGCAGAACAATGCTTTCAATAGTTTCCACGTTGCATGATAAAATATGAAGTTTAGTATGTCTTATAAAACTTTACACTTTAATTGATAATGAAACCTTAAATTATAATAGCCCTGCTCATCATTTTGAAAATTTTGATTTTAAATACCAACTCAATCATAACAACTCGGCCATCTCCGAGATAGATACAGGCCGAGGTGTTCCGATTGATCGGCCATCTCCGAGATAGATACAGGCCGAGGTGTTCCGATTGATATCAACTTCCGCCCAAATAGATGAAGGTTACACGGTACTATTACAATATCCTTTATGTTTGTAAACTTCCTACGCAGTAATCTCCCTTGATGACAGCAAAAATACCGAGTTTTGAAAAATTAACCTTGAGCTTAATTGTTTGTTTTAAAAATGTCATTCGAAAGAATGAACTCCAGATAATTCCCTCTTGATGTATAGTAATTTTATCCCTGTTCTATATATTCATATGAGTGAAATGTGTTACAAAAACTTATACAAAATATAAAGCAAGGAATTCACATAACATGCCGGTATAAATAAAAGGTGAATTGCAGGCTATTGAAATCTACGTATTAGACCATTGACTATATTTCTTCCGAAGAAACGTATGTATATTTTAGTTATAATTTACTTTTAACCGGAGGATTAGCTTGGGAAAAAACAGAATATCTATAATTACGGGCTTAAACTATTGTAACAATATTATTAAAGATAATGTCCTTCGAGCATATGTACACCCAACAAAAAAATATTATCATTGAAATGATAACCATTTTTGGTTATCTGCATGCACGTTTTTCTTCTAATTTCATTGCGCCGACTTGATGCTATGCATCAACTTTTTCTTGTTTATAATAGAAATTGCTTTAATTGAAAAAGAGCAAGGACCTATGTTTATATAAAGGAATCGTCGTCATTATTTGTTCATACAATGCGGATCCATTCAAAATAACACTAAAAACAATCGAAAGGAATGTATGTACAATTAAACAATGAAATGTACGCTTTAAAATATTCATGTTAATTTATAATGCAAAAAAAAACAACATAAACTATAAGAATAAACTCGTAAATGAATATGTGCTTAATTATATAAGGTGGTTATGTTGATCAGATGCAACTCATCTGACAGCAATGCAGAATCCAGCGAACACAACATTACAGAATCTTGAGGAGGAAGATGATTTTACAAGACAACACGTTGGAATTTTTAAACAAGGAAAGGGTTCAAGACAGCGTTCTCACGATTGCAGTTATGGGAGTATCAATTGCGTTTGGACGTTTTTTCCTCTGCCTTTCCATGGAATCTATTCACCAAGATCATCTAACAACGCCTTCATCACACTCCTCGCTGTAGTTGATCTGCTCACATGTATAAACTCGTGTGGGGAGATAGCTGAACTCATTTTCATCGTCTTCTTTCAAAACGTCATTGGATGCAAAACTAAGCAATTCCTCAGTGGCTTCCTTGTGGTGGTGTCTGGACTGCTGATGCTCATTCTAGCGGTAGATAGGTACCAAAAAGTGTGTGCTCCATTTGGATGGCAATTTTCAATTTTCTACATCAAGGTACTGTTTCCAATACTGATTGTGTTGTCCGCTATCATACATGTCCAAACCTCATTATAATGGATGTTGTTGAAATGAACATTGCTGGTTATAACGTAACTGGTTTCTATTGTACAATATCCACTGAAGAAGAACATGCGATTTGGTTGGTGATTCTTGAAATGTATGCAATAGTGTATATGCTGGTTCAAATAGTTGGATCTGTTTTGTACGGACTCATTCTCCGAACGATCATTTTGAATAAAAGACAGATTAAACTGTTCAAGAATGCTGACAAGAGTGGATCACATAAAACCATAAAAGAAAATACTAGTAAGACAGGAATCAACGTAATTTGCGACGACCTGAAAGCGATTAACCAAGATTCAATAACAGTTATATGTTATAAAAAGGACACTGCCATGAATGGAATCACAAATGCCAATGAAACTTCATCTGTTATTTCAAATAAGAGGGCTGGTTGTTTATCTACCGAAAAAATCGAACAGAAAAGAAAAGTATCGAAGAATCGTGTCGTCATGAGAATAACCTTTATGATGATTACGCTAAATGCCGTATCAATCATATGCTACGTCCCGTACTTTGTCGTACATATGGCAGATGTATCAAAAGAGTTAAGTGCTGGAATTCAGATAGCTTTGAGGACATACACCATGAATAACTCTTTGAACCCTTACATAATATGTATATTCAATACTTCCTTTCGTTTGTTTGTAAGCTCGTTGTTTTGTAAACAGAAATGATTGTAACCATACTTGCGTTGTAGCTATTGTTGTTGATGTTGTTGTTAATGATGTTGATGTTGTTGTTTTTTCGTCGTTTTTTAAGTGTTGTTGATGGTGTTTTTGTTGTTTGAAACATCAAACATTAAACATTTTTTTCTTAATTATTGTTCACGTAGACTGTTTGAGATAATACATATATAATCATTTCTAATTGAGGCATGATAACATCTTTTTCGCACAGACAAACACGAACACGCCAATGCCGATCAAAACATCCAAACACGCATACTTTACCGTACATTAAGATACATAAAAAACACTCAGAAACACTTACAAACCCACACTAACGTCGAACAAAACGTCTTAACGCACACACATACAAACAAAACATTCAATAAGTGATTCTTTTTGTTGTTGTTTTCTCAAAAGGAGGTTGTATTAAACTAATTATGAATCGATATTAATGTACGTTATGGGTACTTAATCTGAAAAATCAGTTTGGTTTTAATGTCATAGTTGTTAAAGTCATTCTATTATTCAGAATACAAATAAAAGTATAACAAATATAAGTTATTAGTAAAAAACTTTTAACTACCTACTAAATAATGCATTTATGGACAACATTAATTACTGAAAACAAGATTATAGCAAATTAAAAATTATTCCGCAAAAAATGTTACCCACAAAAACAGTTGTAGCTATTTATATTAACAATAAGCCTGATTTCGGCATAATAAATGGTCTACAATATTACAGAAAAAGAAAAAAATAAGAAATTTAATAAATATATGCTCTTTTAAGTATATATGAAATACAATTTCTTTAAACAAATATTTAAAAGGTACGCCTGAGCAATAGCAAAGGAACCCGACATGGGCGAACTTAGGTGGCTGCTGGCCCCATACCGTTTTGTTATCATTTGAAAGGTGTTTGTTTGCAAAACGACTTTTATCGAAATGTATATATTAACAATTACGTGTTTTGGCCATCAAAAATTACAGAATATGTCATTTTAGTTATGACAACTAAAACTATATTCTTATGTATTTGAGGCGGCACGATCAGGCTTAAATTCCCTACGAATGTTGTTAAATGTTTGTTGGATTGTTAACGCTCAGGAACAATAATAAAGATGGGTTCAACATAACATTAAAAAGCTAAACTACGATATTTTTTTAATTTATTATAACTTGCGAGTTCAATCAAACTTTTAAACCCCTGAAGGGAGGAAACCCACTTTTATAAATTATGATAACTACACTGCGGTTATCGTTCGAACATCATTCGTAGATATATCAACACATTTGAAAACACATCTATTTCGGTGATAGGTATGCGAATAAGAAGATTGATGGTAGCCTTTGATTGAGTCTAAAAGTGGTGGTGGTGGTAGTAGCAGCAGCAGCAGTAGCAGCAGTAGTAGCAGTAGCAGCAGTACCAGTACCAGTAGTAGTAGCAGAAGCAGTAGCAGTAGTAGCAGTACCAGTGCCAGTAGTATTAGCAGAAGCAGTAGCAGTAGTAGCAGTACCAGTATCAGTACCAGTAGTAGTAGCAGAAGCAGTAGCAGTAGTAGCAGTACCAGTACCAGTACCAGTAGTAGTAGCAGAAGCAGTACCAGTAGTAGCAGTAGCAGTAGCAGTACCAGTACCAGTAGTAGTAGCAGAAGCAGTAGCAGTAGTAGCAGTACCAGTACCAGTAGTAGTAGCAGCAGCAGTAGCAGCAGTAGTAGCAGTACCAGTACCAGTAGTAGTAGCAGAAGCAGTAGCAGTAGTAGCAGTATCAGTACCAGTACCAGTAGTAGTAGCAGAAGCAGTAGCAGTAGTAGCAGTACCAGTGCCAGTAGTAGAAGCAGAAGCAGTAGGAGTAGTAGCAGTAGTAGCAGTACCAGTAGTAGTAGCAGAAGCAGTAGCAGGAGTAGAAATGCGATCTTTTTGTCAGCAGTCTCATATGACTTGTGTCCATGCATTTTCGCATAAATTTGCTCGTTCCAAGACAAAAAAAAATATGTCAAGACGTAGGTGAGTCCCTTTAAGATGTATACTACCTGTTTTTCTATTGTGAGATAAACATCATAAAGACTTAAACATCTTGACTTATAGTTAGCGTCATTTCTTTGGAATAAAGTCATTTTATTTGTAACTTTTCTTTTTGGTATTTCAAAACAATTGTATCAGTTGTGGTAAATCTTATTTGGGAGTAAGGGGGCATCTGATTATGTATCATGTAAATTACATTTTATTCGGTATTGTCCTTGGATATTGCAGAACGTGTTTCGTCACTTCGACTTCTCCTACCTATTTGATTGTTGATTGTGCTAGATAAAAAGGGAATCGAACTTATGTTTTGTCTTTCATTATATATGTATATGGTCGACCGAAAAGTTACACTAAAACCTGATGCCTTTGTATCTTACTGAAACTCTCAAAACTCAAAATACATCAGAGAAAAGAATTTATTCTCATTTCGTCGGGAAGGCACGTTCCGGTGTTGCCAACAGCCCAAGTGGCGATCAAATCGTCACAGCCGATTTGATCGCCCATAAAACACTGGTATGGTTCTACAGTGTTGCTGTTAACAAGGGCAATAATTAGTTAAAGCTGCACTCTCACAGATATACCGTTTTTACAACTTCTTTTGTCTTGGAAAGGGCAATATTTTGTGTAAATATATGCAAACCAACGATAAAAAATTGCTGACAAAAACATCAAATCGCAGATTTTTATATTACCGTTCGAAAATTAATGGTTAACCGTTACTAACGGATTAAGAAAAATGCATAAAACATCATTTTTTTAACCTAAACGTAAAAATCTGCGATCTAATTTTTGTCAGCAGTCTTATATTACTGAATTTAATGCATTTTCGCAAAAAATTGCTCGTTCAAAGACAAAAAATAAAGAAATTGTCAAAATGTTCAATCTGTGAGAGTTCAGCTTTAAATGTACCATACCTTTTATGTGTAGCAATTCGGAATTTTATGTACATCATATAAACATGTTTTTCTTAAATCATTTTTAAAATTTATTTTTATTTTTAGCTCGATAATTAGATGGAGGCAATGTCATTTCGAGAGTGTCTATTAACATAAATAGGATATTAAAGCTGCACTCTCACAGATTAACCATTTTGACAACTTGTTTTATTATATTTTGTCTTGGTATGAGCCAATGTTGTTGTTTTTTTTGCGTAAATATCTGAGAACCAGTCATATAAGACTGCTGAAAAAAGGTCAGATCGGAGGGGTTTTTTCATATTTCCGTTCTAAAGTTCATGTATTATGGCTGAAAGCGTTACTAACCCTTTCAGAAAAAAAATGCATAAACATAAATATCTGACCATAAATATGAAAACTTGCACTCTGATTTGGTCAGCAGTCTAAAATCACTGGTTCTCAGATATTTACGCAAAAAACATTGGCTCATTCAAAGACAAAAAAAAGTTGTCAAAACATTCAATCTGTGAGAGTGCAGCTTTAACTATCGATACATTTATTTATTGTTTAGTTTAAGCATTATCTATAAGAAGATTCATTGAAACAACATCTACTATAAATAGATTATCATCAGGATTGTGGAGATATTTAAAAGCTAATATCACCATATTTTCATTTTTTATTGCTTGTATTACAAATATAACAAACATTCTGTCCACAAAAACTGTGCGTTTACTTCAAAGGTGTATAAGCTTATACTGACAATTACTGTACTGAGAAAAACAAACTAATGTGTTTCTGTAAATGGGAGTAATTTGGGGAAATTTAAAAAACAACAACAACAAAAACGAAGGAAAATGCCTCCTTGCTAGGCGCGTAGCTGCCTATACGCGAATACGCGGCTGAATCCACATGATTCTGACTAACAATCAGCCAATGCTGCATGATCCTATAACTGTCCATTTTTTCAGTACTAAAAAGAGGACATCAGCACGCCATGAATGCAACAATTTGCACCATGGTTTTCATGATTTTCCGACGGGGCATGCCCCCGGACCCCCTAGCACAATTATGAATCCACATGAATAGAGGGCTAGCTACGCGCCTGCTTGCGAAGTGCAAAGAAAGCTTGATCATCATTGCTGATCATCTACCTACCATCTGGCTTGCATCCATATATGTTTATGTGATGAGCGACGGTCGGGTTCACAATATTGGGAATGGCCGTTATGAGATGATATGCGCCCGAGGTCGCCACTTCCGGAAGATCAAATGCTTGACACATGTAGGTTGTATCTTGACCAGGTACAGGCGTGCCCGGAGCGAACGAGATACTGATGTTGAACACATCTTAGATGCAAATAAAAATTGATTTTTCTATATCCCCATGAGAATGTACGGATGAAAAGAAAGTGACACTTACCAAAAACTAATTCGTACATAACAAACGTCAATTTTGAGTGATAAAATGTTAAGTACTTACTAAATAATGCATTTATGGTAACATATTCATTACTAATAACAATACTGTAACCGTGTATTTAATAGCTGAAAACGCAAAATATTAAATGATTGGTGATTGCTAAAAGATTTACTGTGATCTCATAAGGTAGAAATACTATGTTTTCTGCACATTTCTTTCAAATTAAACTCGGTATCCTTCCTAAGAACCATTGTTTACGACATTGTTTCATCCTTTTTGGTATATTAAAACAATTGTTTATATTGTTGTTAATCTGGGAGTAAGTGTGCATCTTTAAGCTTCATTGAAACTGAGCGTATATATGAATTATATGCGAAAACTGAGTTACATTGCACATGGCTGTTTAAAGGGACTAGACACCAGATGATAACATTGCCAGAAAGTAAATATTAAAAAAATACATAAAATTGATATCGTTGTGAACAACGCATTGGATTTTTCTAACTGATGTTTCACATCGCTTATAGCACATGAATCTTTTGCGGTTTTTACGATTTTTTTCTAATTCGAAATTTACTGGGTATGTATACCACGTACATCACAGTGAATTTAAAAATTGCGTCGGTATATATATATATATATATATATATATATATATATATATATATATATATATATATATATATATATATATATATATATATATATATAAATAAATATATATATATATATATATATATATATATCTGTACAAATCAAGTGACTTTCACATGTTTAATAAACAATCTTTAAACAAGGAAACCATTTTGCGCTCATTTTAAACGGGTTAACTCAACTGAGACAGCCCTTCCCCCCCCAGTGAACTCATCCTCCCCACCCCCGCCTTTCTAAAGAATCGGTTGAAACAGAAGTCTAGTCTTACATTTGTAATACTATACATTTCTTTGTGAATTATAACGCAATTGTATTTTCGTCGTTTAATAGAGAAGTTGCACACGCACCAGGCTGATTTATGGCATCACACTTGAAGCCTTGATTTCCACAGTCCAAAGCATTGTTTTTGCCGGCACACATTTGGCTGTCTATGGGCTCACAAATACCTGCAACATTAGTTCAGATTATTGTTCTAAAAATCACATGCAGTAATAATAATAATAATAATAACAATAATAATAATAATAATAATAATAATAATAATAATAATAATAATAATAATAATAATAATAATAACAATCACAATAATAATAATAATAATAATAATAATAATAATAATAATAATAATAATAATAATAATAATATCTGTCATGTGTTTCCGGTCTTTATAACAAAAATCCGATCCGAGGGCACCTGCGCTGCCAGATAACGAGGCTTGCCGAGTTACCGGCATCGCAGCGTGCCCGAGGGTCGGAATTTTCTATCCGGACCGGACACAAATGATTGATATTTTTCTAGCATACCTTAAAATCACTTTTTTTCTGAAAAAAAAAAATACATAGAAAAAAGCATGTTTGTACATTTCACCAAAAAGCCTGTGCGATGATGTTTACTGATGACATAAAGAGCAGTAATTTTTATTCACTGCATACGTCTAGAAGTTCCTTCAATATAACGCCTTTTAAAGGTCGTTTTGTTTTGTTTTAATACTCTATTTTTAGTATACTTAATGATTATTTAAATTGTCTATTGCAATATCAAAGTTATGCTTACATAAAGTTAATAATATATACAATAAATCAAAAGTATTGCGTTACAGCGCGTGACTCATCTAGCATGGGGTGGGGGGTGCCAGATCGTACATACTCAAAAAGTGGAATGTTTAAGTCCGCTGTGACTAGATCGCGTAGCAATTTTATTTAGCAGTTAAACTTTATGACTTAACTCTTCGGAATCTTAATTATGTTTGCAATGACACACTTCACAGACGATCAATTTAAACTTAGATCAATAAATACAACTCTGAAACACTACATTTAAATAATGATATAATTCAAAAATTTACGAACTACTTCAACTGATGTACCGGCATACATCCGAGGTTGTTTTCGATAAAAAAAAATGGCCGAAGAGTTCCGAATGAGAGTTTTCCAGCACGGCTGAATTCACCGGAAATGCCTATCCGGTGTGCTTGAACTACAAATATGGATTTTGGGGATATTCTAAATACTTGTTAACCATACTTGTTAAAGATGCACTCTTACTCCCAAACAAGATTTACCACATTTAATACTTTTGTTTTAATATTCCAAAAAGGATGAATAAATGTCGAAAATAATTGTTCTTATGAAGGATACTGAGTTCAATTTGAAAGAAATGTGCTTAAAACACGGTATTTCTACCTAATGAGACTATAGTAAATTACCGTAAATCTTTTAGCATTTACCAATCATTTAATATTTTTGCGTTTTCAACTATTAAATTCACGGTTAAAATCTTGTTATCAGTAATTATTATTTTCCATAAATGCATTATTCAGTAAGTATTTCAAGTTTTATCAGTCAAAATATATGTTTGTTATACATGTTTATGCTTTGATTTTGAATAAGAGTGTCACTTTAAGTAGTGTCGTTATAACATGTGTTCATCGTGACTGGCTCATGCATAAACTATGAGTTAAATTTGTATTGTTTATTTATACGTATTTTGTGTCAAAGGGCAGCACACTTCAGATGAACACAAACCGTTGTATTGCTGGTTCGATCAAAGAGGCATAATATCCTTAGTACAAACACTCTTAACCACAAAAAATACGTACCAGAGTGGGATGTGGCAGGGTTGGAAGGGTTGTCCCCTATTGTTCACGTGCATTTAAGGTCCCCGAGCTCGTCTCCGTTCGTTCGTCCATCCCCGTCCGAATCCATTTTGCAGATAGTCTCATTCAAGACCTATTTAGTGCAACAGAGTCAGCTGTGTTATTAAATGTATGTGGTTGTTGTTCACTACAGTCGAAACCCGTTGGCTCGAACTCTTAGGGACCGGCGAGAATACATCGAGCCTCAGAAATGTTTACGTTCAATATAAAGAAATCGGTCCTTAACATTTAGTTCGAGCCAACGTGGGTATTGAGCCAAGCGAGTTTGAGCCAATGACCTTGAGGTTTATCGTGCAACACGGATCACTTGTTGGGCGGCAATTGTAACAGACTGCACAAATTGCTATGTGAACCAGTCGGGGTTCAAACCCACGACCACTCGCTCTGCAGGCAGACACTCTACCGCGTCGCTATAAAAGCTAGCTATTTAGCGAGACAGTATAAATCCCGCATTATACATATGTATTACCCGGATACACATTTAAAGAAGAATTGAGCAAATCTTACGAAATAATAATAATATTATTTAAAATATCAGAGTTTCTTTGAAAATCCGATTGCATGTTTGAATACATATGTTTAATTTACAAAATGGTTGGTTAAAAGGAAATATTTTCTTGATATAGAAGCAAGTATAAATGGGGTTGTGTAAACCATTTCAATATATAGTAAACATTCATGCGTCGCATCAATCCATTTTTTAAGTACATAATGAGTCAATGACAACCTTCAACCATTTCAATGTATTATTGTTATAACAGGGGCGTTGCTAGGCCTAACATATTTGTAGGCCCGATGCTCCTATGCGAGATTTTGGGACTTTTATATGCACATTACATACATTTAATTATATTTGCAATAATAACAATAAAATCAAGCAAAGGACCCTGCACGTAGTTTAAATAAGCATTAAACTTGCTTTGGTTAAAAAACTAAACTTTTGAGTTGTTCAAAGTGTGTAAGTAGCTATTAGTTTTTATTCATTTTTGGGGTTATTTAAATTATGTCATTTTTCAAAAAAGTGTAGGCCTTTATGCAGCTACGCCACTGTATAATGTATATACTTTTATAAGTAACAGTTCCATTTATGGTAGCTTGTCGTAAACCTGCGATATTTTATTGATTGCCTAGTTTTAAAACTTTATATACGAATATGGGAGTTTCGAAATCTTTAATCAATATTGGTGTCAATACATTTCTTCACTCTGTGACTATCAAATAACGCGTATAAAGCTGCACTCTCACAGATTGAACGTTTTGACAACTTTTTTAATTTTTGTCTTGGAACGAGGCAAGTTTTGCAAAAATCCATGGAAACCAGCGATATAAGACTGCTGACAAAAAATAAGATAGCAGAATTTTATATTTAAGTTCAAAAATTAATGTTTTATGCATTTTTCCTAAACCGTTAGTAACGGTTTAAGCCATAAAACATTAATTTTCAAACGGAAATATGAAAATCTACTAATCTGATTTTTTGTCAGCAATCTTATATGATTGGTTCGCAGACATTTATGCAAAAAATTGCTATAAATAAAAAAAAATTGTAAAAATGGTATATATGTGAGAGTGCAGCTTTAAACAACTAAGATGATCCATTTCAAGACAGCTGAACAAATAGATGGTATTGATGGTAATTTACCCATAAATAGTCCAAACGTTCAATAAATTCACTTAAGCATTTAATCTTATCGATGTAGTCACCTCTTAAAACTTCAATACGTACAATAAAGATCTAGAGCTATTCCGTTTCCATCAAAAGCATGCCCTCATCCCTCATCCTCCCTTCACCCACCATCCACCCCCCCCCCCCCCCCAAAAAAAAAAAAAAAAAAAAAAATTCGTCCGTGTCTACTTTTTATTCCAATTTAGGATAACAAAATAATAAAATACGCCCAAAATGCACCATTTCGGACTAGAAAGTGTTAGAAACAGGGATGAGTACCGTCCTAACCGTTGCCAACATTTTAAACCAAATAAATTCCGGTTATAATGGCAGGGCGCTTGTCAAAAGGTTACGCCCCTAAGTTTAATCACCCTCAAACGTCCAACCCTGTTCATTATCATGCAGACTTCGCATTTCAATTTAGTGTTTGGACATCAACAAACGAGAATTGATTTTATCTATAAGTAGTATTTTAATACCTCTAATGATTTATATTACCGTATCAAGCACATGACGAATGCTTAATATAGTAATGAACGAACTTTAAATAAAGATAAAATCTCAAATCGAAGGTTATTTGATCATTGAAATACTCTTGTTTTCAATAGACTTTAATATGCACATTTTAATGACTTTGATAGAGTGACACACTTGTGTAAAATCAATACAAAATAAACATTACTTTTGAGTGATAAACCTTAAACTGCTTACTAAATTATGTATAATTTATGGAAAATATCTATAACTGGTAACATAATTGAACACATGTATGTAATGGCTGAAAACGCAAAAAGTATTAAATGATTGGTGAATTATTAACTGTTACTGTGATCTTCTATAGTCAAAAGGTTGGAATATCATTTTATGCTATTTTTTTTCAAATTAAATTCGTTATCCATCATATGAACCATCGTTTCGGCGTATATTTATTTTTAATCGCTCCCAAAAAAGCTCGAACTAATATTGACTCTGATGAGTTTCAAAATGTTTTAAAACTGAACTTCAATATCTTTAACAAAAAGTGTTTGTATGCGACATTTTTACTGAAAGATATAACAAAAAGGATGAATAAATGTCGAAAACAATGGTCCTTTTGCAGAATACCGAGTTTATTTTGAAAGAAATGTGCAAAGTACACGGTATTTTTACCTTATGAGACAATAGTATATCGCAGTAAATATTTTAGCACTCCCCAATCATTTAATATTTTTTTGCGTTTTCAGCTAGTTAATACACGGTCACAATTTTGTTTTCAGTAATTAATAATATCCATAAATGCATTATTTAGAACGAAGTTAAAGGTTTATCAGTAAAAAATGATGTTTGTTATATTTGTGAGTGTATTGATTTTGAATAAGAGTGTCACTTTAACCTATAACCTGATAGTGAAACGTGTTTAAGAATCAATGCGTTGTTTTAAAGATTATTCAACTCACCTATCACTATAAACATTACCAATAAAAGACACCTAAAATGCATGATTACGGACTAGAAATAGTTTTTACTGTTATGGTCCCCCTCTCCCTTGCCAACGCTACAACCTTATACATTTCCGTTCTGAGGGAGAGGTGCAGGTCAAAAGGTAACGCCCCTTAGTTACGCCCCCTCTAACGTCAAATCCAGTCCGCCCCTGATTTCGCTTGCAGTGTTGCCATTATCAGATTATTATTAAATAATGCGCCAGTCAATTGTTAACACGCCCCCCGCCCAAGGACCGAGCAAATACCGGGGATAGCGGAGGAAATAGCCCGTGTTTTTTTCCTTCCGGGTGCCCCCCCCCCAGTGCCAAGTGACTGTGGTGGTTTTGTTTTCGCGCCTAAAATAGTGGGGAATATTATTATTTCAAAATCAACAATTCATTATTAACAGATGAAATATGAGTTATGTAAGTAAAATTCGGCAATCAATTATTGAAATTGTAGAATGTAACGGAAATTCGAACCCTAATACACTCTAGAAGGTTAATAACGGAAGAATCAGGGACGATTCTATAAAATATTCAGTCTTTAAAAGAAATAATGATTTAAAAGAAGAAAACAAAATATTGCAGAATATACGGGATATGGAAACCGACCTTCATAATTCACAAAAAAAAAAAAAAAAAAAGAAAAAGAAAAAATTAAACAAACTTAACGATCCAGCGGTGGAGCGGCCTAGCGGCGTGAAGTTAGCGGCCTAGCGGCCTAATATGGTATCTTATTTCAAAGTACGAATACATGCCTTGCCTTCTTAAACAATGATATATTAATTGTTTTAGTGTACAAAATATATTTTGAAGCGATTTTCAACATTTTTGGAAAAAATATATCATTGTTTAAGAAGAAAAGGCATGTATTCGTACTTTGAAATAAGATACCATATTAGGCCGCTAGGCCGCTAACTTCACGCCGCTAGGCCGCTAGGCCGCTGGATCGCTTGATCGACTTTTTGGATAAAATGTTGAAAATCGTTTCAGACTGATTATTGGTGCATATAAACAACAAATATATCATTTTGTTAACAGAGCAGGCATGTTTGCATGCTATAATATAGAAAAATGTTTGATAACCTTTTTTGAAAAATATTTTGAAAATGGCTTGAAATTTATTTTTCGTGCACAAAATCAGTTAATTTATCATTGTCATTTATCATCAAGAAGAAAAGGCTTATATTCATACTTTGAAATAAGATACCATATTGCGCCGCTAGGCCGCTAACTTTACGCCGCTAAGCCGCTAGGCCGCTAACCTTTAACGCCGCTAGGCCGCTAACTTCACGCCGCTAGGCCGCTAGGCCGCTAGGCCGCTAGGCCGCTAACTTCACGTACATTATTTTATTACCATTATTATACTCTATGATATCTAAATTGCAAAAAAATAGCTACAGCATGAAAAAGTGCTTTGGATTTAGTTGCGTTCGAATCCAAGCAGGTGTATTCAAGAAAAAAAAGAAAACAGCCGGTAAGTCCACACGGCCACCGGGACTTTAACTAATGTTGACCTGTTAAGGATGCATTGATAAGGTCAATCCACCAATCATGCCACAGTCCTTAATAATTTTCAAACTCGTTATAAACGCTAATGAAAATTGTGGTCTTCTTAAGGATTAAAATTCGACATGTTGCATTTTATTGGGGTATGGTATGCAATGGGGCTGTTCAAAATGGGTGGAGTCCGAAGGACTCCACCAACATATTGAACTGCGCCATTGCATACCATACCCCAATAAAATGCAACATGTCGAATTTTAATACTTATATTTACATTCATTTAAATCTACATTTCTGCTAAAATAAATTGATTATTCAAGAGCATTTTCTCTTTTCTTTCTCTCGTTGTTCTCAACGGTGGGTAAATTAGAACAGCTATCGTAACCTAATTTTATACGACAATGAATGCACAGATAAAATAGTTCATTATTTATATGTTTATTTTCTATCTTTTCAAGGTCAAGAATATTATAAATACGTATTATTGCATACAATGTGTGTTCTCGGTCCGTTATCGTGGTGTATTAAAACGCAAAAACCCGGGCATTATCGGTAGAAAACGTGCATTATTCAGTAAATTCACGTACCGTTAATGCCCGGTTTTTTTGTTTTACATATGCGCTTTGAGGGCCCGCATCATAACAATGAAGGCTGAGCGACCTTGTTTCTGACCGAAAGTTGGTCAATGATGCATACTTTTGCACAAAAACATATTTTAGAATATATAATGTAGCTGCATACAAATACCAAAACATGAAATAAACCTCATATAACTTACATATTTTCTGCTGAGTTGTCTTTTCCTGGCAAGCTGATGTGTTTATCGAATAGTTTTTTCTGCAGTTGTTTTTACTATTTAAAGCACTAAATTATGTCTAAAACGACTAACTCCTCCGTACTTTAGTTATTTCTGTCGATTTTATTCAGAACATACGAATTATATGGACATGATTCCATTACGTCGTATGCAACGAACAAAGAAATTTCAAATATTTTTTCTCTGATGCTGAAGATGCTGTACATTTTATCAAGAACATGTTTACAAAAAATTCAGGCTTAAATTAGTTATCAAAACAAATAATGGTTAAAGTAGGACTGAATAGGTAATTAATTGATTACCCAATAGGTAATGTGTGTAAATAATCCCAGTAATCCAGTCAATTTTCGAAAAAACAACACTTTCAAAACGAATGAACACTGCAAAAAATGGCGTCGAAACAAAATGCAGCTGCCGAGTTAAGTTGCGGCCCGAATCGAGCTTAATGTAAAACTTTTTCAATGACATCACTCATGACGTCTTACAAGCACCCGTTATAGAGGTTATTTTGAACTAACTGTTTTTGCATTTTCGTGACATTTAACAGCATTTTTAAACACAAACGTTTCTTCAACTGTTCCATCCATCATGAAATTATCTGCATTAAAATCAATCAAATTATCGTTGCTTATTTTGTTTTAACTGCTTTACTGCAGATCAAAGTTTTGCATGTTGCCAATAATTTTACTACGATTTCATTAAAAAAAATAGTTACGTAGTAAATATGCCCCGCCCCTTGGTATTATTGCGCCCAATGGCAGGACAGAAGTATCGAACTAATGCACGCGATATCGATGGGAAATGCCATTGCACTTTATACAGAAATAAAGTGCAATTGATAAACAACAACCATCGTTAAGGAATGAAGTGTGAATGTAAATATAAGACGATATTTGAGCAAATATCAACATTTGTTTAAGGGTTCCAGCTTGTGGTATTTTTGTTTTAACACTCCTTATGATTTGCCACATTTATTTCGTAATAACCAAAAGTGCATTTTACAAACCATGAGCGACTCACTTTAAATTAGGTTGTTGATTTTCCATCTGTTTACCTTGTTAAACAAATGGAAATTCCAGTGGCAAGCCAAGCAGACAAAATGAAACTATGACTGTTTCTAAAGGCTTGAGTGACTTTTAATTTGGTAATCATACAATAAAATATTTAACTCTCCCGTTGCAATTCGATGAGCGTAAAGGTTTTCAGTTGCGCGACTTTAAGTTAAGCCATCCACCATCAGTGTGTGTATACCACGTGATAAATTACATCATATATGCTGCGTCGGAAGGCCACATTTTGCTTAAAATGAAGACCTAAATCAAAGATATTTTTTTCTACAATATTTTAAATAAAACAAAGGGCAGTCTATGCCGCTTAAATAGCCCCGCCTTCCTTGTATTACCGAAGTTTGATAAAGTGATTAGTTTCATCAAACACTTCGACAAACCTGTTTCCAAAATAGTGTTTTGACAGTGCTCCGTCAGACGGCCGTACTGTGAAAAGGTTTGTCGAAGTGTTTTAAGAAACTAAACCCTAAATCAAACTCTGGTAAAAGACTGAAGGTGGGGCTCCGTAAGCGGCGTAGACTGAGCTTTGTTTCATTTAAAATGGTGAAGAAATAGTGAAGTTATCTTTGTTTTAAGTCTTCATTAGAAGCAAAATATTGCCTTCCGACGTAGCATTTATGACACAATTTATCATTTGGTATACACACAATGACCATTAGGACGCGAAGATGTATACGTTCATAAGGGTAAGCCATCTATCATTAGGATGCAAAGATGTGTAAGTGCATTAAGATAAGCCATCCACCATTAGGATGCAAAGATGTGTAAGTGCACTAAGGTAACCCATCCATTTGCAGGATGCAAAGATGTGTAAGTGCATTAAAGTATGCCATCCACCATGAGGATACAAAGATGTGTTAGTGCATTAAAGTATGCCATCCACCATTAGGATACAAAGATGTGTAAGTGCATTAAAGTATGCCTTCCACCATTAGGATGCAAAGATGTGCAAATGCATTAAAGCATGCCATCCACCATAAGTATGCAAAGATGTGTAAGTGCATTAAGGTATGCCATCCATTATCAGGATGCAAAGATGTGTAAGTGAATTAAAGTTTGCCATCCACCATTAGTATACAAAGATGTGAAAGTGCATTAAGGTAACCCATCCATTTTCAGGATACAAAGATGTGTTAGTGCATTAAAGTATACCATCAACCATTAGTATGCAAAGATGTGTAAGTGCATTAAGGTATGCCATCCATTATCAGGATGCAAAGATGTGTAAGTGCATTAAAGTTTGCCTTCCACCATTAGGATGCAAAGATGTGTAAGTGCATTAAGGTATGTCATCCATTATCAGGATACAAAGATATGTAAGTGCATTAAAGTATGCCATCCATCATTAGGATACAAAGATGTGTAAGTGCATTAAGATAAGCCATCCATTATCAGGATGCAAAGCTGTGTAAGTGCATAAAAGTATGCCATCCACCATAAGGATACAAAGATGTGTAAGTGCATTAAAGTATGCCATCCACCATAAGGATGCAAAGATGTGTAGGTGCAATAAAGTATGCCATACACCATAAGTATGCAAAGATGTGTAAGTGCATTAAGGTATGCCATCCATTATCAGGATACAAATATGTGTAAGTGAATTAAAGTTTGCCATCCACCATTAGTATACAAAGATGTGTAAGTGCATTAAGGTAACCCATCCATTTTCAGGATACAAAGATGTGTAAGTGCATTAAAGTATGCCATCTACCATTAGTATGCAAAGATGTGTAAGTGCATTAAGGTATGCCATCCATTTTCAGGATACAAAGATGTGTAAGTGCATTAAGGTATGCCATCCCTCATTAGGATATAAAGATGTGTAAGTGCATTAAGGTATGCCATCCCTCATTAGGATACAAAAATGTGTAAGTGCATTAAGGTATGCCTTCCATCATTAGGATACAAAGATGTGTAAGTGCATTAAGGTAAGCCATCCATTATCAGGATGTAAAGATGTGTAAGTGCATTAAAGTATGCCATCCATCATAAGGATACAAAGATGTGTAAGTGCATTAAAGTATGTCATCCACCATTAGTATGCAAAAATGTGTAGGTGCATTAAGGTATGCCATCCATTATTAGGATACAAAGATGTGTAAGTGCATTAAAGTTTGCCATCCACCATAAGGATGCCAAGATGTGTTAGTGCATTAAGGTAAATCATCCATTATCAGGGAGCAAAGATGTGTAAGTTCATTTAGATAAGCCATCCACCATTAGGATGCCAAGATGTGTTAGTGCATTAAGGTAAATCATCCATTATCAGGGTGCAAAGATGTGTAAGTTCATTTAGATAAGCCATCTACCATTAGGATGCCAAGATGTGTTAGTGCATTAAGGTAAATCATCCATTATCAGGATGCCAAGATGTGTAAGTTCATTAAGGTAAACCATCCATTATCAGGATGCCAAGATGTGTAAGTTCATTAAGGTTAGCCACCCATCATTAGTGCATTTAGGTAAGCAGTTTATCATAAGGATTCAATGATGTGTAAGTGCATGAAGGTAAGCAATCCACCATTAGTATGCAAAGATATGTAAGTGCATTAAGGTATGCCATCCATTATCAGGATGCAAAGAAGTGTAAGTGCATGAAGGTAAGCAATCCATCATTAGGATGCAAAGATGTGTTAGTGCATTAAGGCAAGCAATCCATCATTGAGATGCAAAGATATGTAAGTTAAGTTAAGCCAGCAATTATAAGTATGCAAAGATGTGTAAGTGCATTTAGGTAAGTCATCCTGGACCACATTCTGTTATTAAAAAATAGTTATTACGTACCTTAGTATAAAAAGACTTCGATCAAAATGTAAAAATGAGAACAAACGACGGATGTCAAAACGGTCAATCTGTGAGAGTGCAGCTTTAAATGTGATATAAACCCAAAATCCTCGTGATCAAAATTAATTCAATTCGCGCTTCCTGATCGTTTATGGGCTAGCGGGTACAGAAACTAGTACATAATTATTTTCTCTATTCAACGAGCGTATATTTTGAAATATGTCTAAATAATGGGGGTTAGTTTGTATGACAAACGGTTGACTGATTCGTACTGCGTATTCAATCACCCCGCTCGCTCAGCTTATATTTAAGTAACGCTACCCTCATTATTACTGGTATTGGACTAAGGACAAAATCACATAAAATGTAAGTTAAGCCTTTTTTATTTGTTTATATAGACTTTGTGTCATTATTCTTTAATTAATATGCAATAAAATCGATGATCGACTGTATTTTAAATGTTTATTTCTATATTTGATTACTATGAAATGTGTTTATTGATGTTTTAATATGTTATTTGTGCGTTCTCAGTGAATTATAATGTTATGAAGTAAATAAGTATTCCCTTTTTGTTCCTTTTTGTAGATTTCAATGAATAAGATTAGATATTTGTTATTGTGTGGTATACTGTCAAGTTGATGTAAAACGGTTTTAAAGCCTGGTTACCTTAGTGTTTGAAAAGTTTATTGCAAAACAATGGTTCTTATAAAGAATACTCTATTTAATTTGAAAGATAGAAAGGTGCAGAAAACACAGTAGTTCTACCTAATGAGACGATAGTTGATCACTGTTAATCTTTTAGCACTCACCAGTTATTTAATATTCGTACGTTTTCAGCTATTAAAAACACGGTTACGATAAGTCGGATCTTGTTATCAGTCATTTATATTTTTCATAAATGCATTATTTAGTAAGTAATTCAAGGTTTATCACTCAAAATTTATGTTTTTTATACAGGTGTATTGATATTAAATACGAGTGCCTCTTTCAGTCTATGATCGTTATATATTTTCCGGAGTTTACATCAAAGTTTGAGTTCATAAGTGGCCTACTATATGCTCACATTATATAAGAAAACATGAATATCATCTTATTAAAACTTAAAATCGTAATAATAGTCACACATAATAAATTTTGACAACTATGTGTATAATGATGCCTGCATACAGATCGGTCACGCAATTCATTACTTCTATTTACTATTTCTTTCTAGAGTTGTTAAAAAATGCTTCATTTCATTTAAGTAAATCAGTAAAACAGTTAATCGTTATCACCCATTTTGTATTTAGAACGACCCGACCGTAACCGGAAACAGTTAATCATTATACGTCACAATAACGTGGGAAACTTAAATAAACAGATATTGTGTGTTTATATCTACTGATGAAGGCGTTACGCCGTACCGTTTAAGATAATAAACTTTACGTGTTTGTGTGGTTTATAGTATTTATAATCTTATTAGAAACAAACCGTATGCGCTCGTGACGTCATTTCGGAGTTGACGTGACGTCGTTGACTTTGTGTCCCATGAACATGCTTATGATTAATTTGGATTGCAGATCAGGCCTAATTTGCAATAGAGTGAAACATATCAGATTGATATTTTCACTCTTATAAGCCATGAAATATCATGTTTATTTCACTGATAAACCTCTACTTACAATCAGAAAGCATGAATTAAACCTTTTTTTCTTGAAACAGGTTCTTCTACCTTATCGTTGCGTATTGCGCATGCGCAGTAAGTGGGTACGAGTATTTTCGGGACCGTATTCCAAATGGACACAGCGTTCCTCATCCATGTGACTCTACACAAATGTGGAACGGGGTTGGGCATGAAACTCAGGAAGGGGGTACGCCAAGGAACTCGTTTGGACTAGATTGGAAAGCCAATGGAGCTGTAAGTATAACTCCATCTATCAAGGGTGTACGTTTAAACAATATTTTGTGAAAGGATTTTTTTTATTTCAATAAGTCAACTGGGCCTGGCCTGTGTTTTTCATTGTATGATTTATCCGGTTAACATTCAAAAAAGTACTAATTGCAGTTTAAAGGTGCACTTTCACTAACTGACAGTTTTGACATTTTTAAAAAAAAATATGCTCAGAATCAGCTGAACCTTTTTTTATTACATATTGTATCGAAATTGTTCCCATCGTTTGTTTTTGATTTTTTTTCTTCTCTTTTTAAAATAGTGGGCTTTTAGCAATAACAGCGATGCGTATACGAATTGTACATCTGTTCTTATAATATATAATTTATTGGTTTGGGTAACAGAACAATCCAAAGAAACAATTTACTTCAACAGAAGAAAAAACAAATCCCGATCAACCATGCATTTTTATTTTTATCATTGAATGAGTTTGTGAAGAGGAAGGTGAGGAGGGGAGGTGAACCTGAAACAAACATGTTTTAACACCAAAGACAAAAAGGAACATATATAACACGAGAACCAAATTATTTTAATTATGGCATGAACATAACAATGTGTTTATATGAATGCAAATGACAACACATAGAAAGTTCGAATTAGTGCGCAAATGAGGTTTCAACTCAATCAAGCATTTCGTGTACGGTTGACATTTACAAATTTTACAATTATGTAAAACCAGGAGCGTAGCTTGCCCCCTATTCATGTGATCTCTGGTTGGGGGAGGGGTCCGGGGATGCCATCTCAGAAAAGTTTGAAACCCATGGTGCATTCTGGGCGTTCTCGGAGGTGCTTTATTTAGAACAGGAAATTGGACATTTTTAGAATCATGTTGTCAACTACTTATACTGCAACATGGGCTGATATTTGTTATATCTGAATCATGTGGATTCAGTCGGGTACTCGCGTATAGGCAGCTACGCGCCTGGAAACGTATACATATTTGGAAAAACGTGAATTATTATTTCAGTATAAATTGTAAAATATATCAGGGTTTTTTTCTGGTAGCATTTCATTTGCGATCATATTTGCTATAAGTTAAAATTCGGAAAGTAGATCGTACTTGACCCAATTACACACTGGCTTATGTTTACCCTATTATATTTAGTTAAAGGGGCGTCTTATTCTTTGAAAGGAAACATTATCCGAAATGATTAAAGATCAGGCTATTGATATTCACATTCCTCTCCATACCATCATCTTTCAACCTGTTATGAACGGAATAATTGGGGTTTTTTGTTGAGCTGCTTAAATCTTATTAGTATTGACCTGTAACATGATATCCACAGTGAAGAAACTTGTTTACATTCTGAAAAGTTCAATGGCTTGTGGATTGTGAAAAAGGTCGGAAAATAGCTCATTGAGTAATTTTTATTGATAGCATACATTGCCGACTTTATATATCCGACTTAAAAGCTACACTCGCACAGATATATCATTTTAACAACTTTATTTTTGTCTTGGAAAGGGCAATTTATTTGCGTAGATACCTGAAAACCAAAGATATAAGATTGCTGACCAAAAAATAGATCGTAGTTTGCATATTTTTTTCGAAAATTAATGTTAAATGGCTAAAGAAAATGCATAAAACATCAATTTTTGAACTTAAATATAAAAATTTGCGATCTATTTTTTGACAGCAGTCTTATATAACTGGTTTCCATGGATTTTCGCAAAAATTGGCTCGTTCCAAGACAAAAAATTAAAAAAATGTCAAAACGTTCAATCTGTGAGAGTGCAGCTTTAAAGAAATATTCTCGTATCTTGTATCTTGTAAGGTTTTGTTCCATATTAGAGAAAGATTTTTTACGAACTTTTTTGTATCATCAAGTATTATATTTAGACAAGAAGCGTGCGTAAAAGATATATGTAATCTATTTAATTTAGTCAAGAACTGCTTGTTTGATGTCATATTGTCGAGGTATGGGCGCAATTGTTCTGGTAAAAGTGTTTGGACTCCAAAAATAAAATCAACAAGCCAACTTCAGGTGCAATTCATCGCAGTTATCAACAAATACGCTAGTTTCTCGATAGCTCCATTACCCATAATGTTAAGGCGTCCTAACCCCAAATTAGTTATTTCCCTGATTACTCCTTTGCCCAAAATGTTAAGGCATTCTATCCACATATAGGCTAGTTTCCTGATAGCTTCATTAGCCAAGGTATCCCATCCACAAATACGCTGGTTCTGGTTCCCTGATAGCTCCACTACCCATAATGTTAAGGCATCCTATCCACAAATAAGCTGCTTCCCTGATAGACCAATTACTCATAACGTAAAGGCATCCTATCCACAAATACGCTGGTTCCCTGATAGCTCCATTACTCATAGCGTAAAGGCATCCTATACACAAATACGCTGCTTCCCTGATAGCTCCACAACCCATAACCTTAAGGCATCCTATCCACAAATACGCTGGTTCTCTGATAGTTTCATTACCCATAACGTTAAGGCATCCTATCCACAAATACGTTGGTTCCCTGATTGTTTCACTACCCATAACGTTAAGGCATCCTATCCACAAATAACCTGGTTCCCTGATAGCTCCATTACTCATAACGCTAAGGAATCCTATGCATTAATAAGCTGGTCCCCTGATAGCTCCACTACCCATAATGTTAAGGCATCCTATCCACAAATACGCTGGTTCCCTGATAGTTCCATTACTTATAACGTTAAGGCATCCTATCCCCAAACAAGCTGCTTCCCCGATTGCTCCACTCCCCATAACTTTAAGGCATCCTATCCACATATACGCTAGTTCCTCGATCGCTTCGTTACTCATACCTTTAAGGCATCCTATCCACAAATACGCTGGTTCCTCGATAGCTCCATAACCCATAATGTTAAGGCATCCTATCCACAAATAAGCTGGTTCCCTGATAGCCCCGTTACCCATAACGTTAAGGTATCCTATCAACAAATACGCTAGTTCTTTGATAGCCCCGTTACCCATAACGTTAAGGCATTCTATCCACAAATAAACTGGTTCCCTGATAGCTCCATCACCCATAGCGTTAAGGCATCCTTTCCACAAATAAGCTGGTTCGCTGATAGTTCCACTACCAATAATGTTATGGCAACCTATCCACAAACAAGCTAGTTCCCTTATAGGTCCACAACCAATAATGTTAAGGCATCATATCCACAAATAACCTGGTTCCCTGATAGCTCTATTGCCCATAATGTTAAGGCATCCTATCCAAGAATAAGCTGGTTCCCTGATAGCTTCATTACCCACAATGTTATGGCTTCCTATCCACGAACAAGTTAGCTTCCTGATAGCTCCATTACCCACAATGTTAAGGCATCCTATCCACGAACAAGCTTGTTCCCTGATAGCTTCATTTCCCACAATGTTAAGGCATACTATCCACGAACAAGCTTGTTTCCTGATAGCTCCATTTACCATTATATTAAGGCATCGTATCCACAAATAAGCTGGTTCCCTGATAGCTACACTACCCAAATATTTAAGGCATCGTATCCACAAATAAGCTGGTTCCCTGATAGCTTCATTACCCATTATGATAAGGCGCCATATACTTAAACAAGCTTGTTCCCCGATAGCTCCATTACAAAAATGTTAAGGCATCCCATCCACAAAGAAGCTAGTTCCCTGATAGCTTTATTACCCAAAATGTTAAGGCATCCTATTCACGAACAAGCTGGTTCCCTAATAGCTCCACTACCCATGATGTTAAGGCATCCTATTCACGAACAAGCTGGTTCGCTAATAGCTCCACTACCCATGATGTTAAGGCATCCTATTCACGAACAAGCTGGTTCCCTAATAGCTCCACTACCCATAATGTTAAGGCATCCTATTCACGAAGAAGCTGGTTCCCTAATAGCTCCACTACCCATGATGTTAAGGCATCCTATTCACAAACAAGCTGGTTCCCTAATAGCTCCACACCCATGATGTTAAGGCATCCTATTCACGAACAAGCTGGTTCCCTAATAGCTCCACTACCCATGATGTTAAGGCATCCTATTCACGAACAAGCTGGTTCCCTAATAGCTCCACTACCCATAATGTTAAGGCATCCTATTCACGAACAAGCTGGTTCCCTGATAGTTCCATTATCCATGATGTTAAGGCATCCTATTCACGAACAAGCTGGTTCCCTAATAGCTCCACTACCCATAATGTTAAGGCATCCTATCCACAAACAAGCTAGTTCCCTGATAGTTCCACTACCCATAATGTTAAGGCATCCTATCCACAAATAAGCTAGTTCCCTGATAGTTCCATTACCCATAATGTTAAGGCATCCTATCCACAAACAAGCTAGTTCCCTGATAGTTCCATTACCCATAATGTTAAGGCATCCTATCCACTAACAAGCTAGTTCCCTGATAGTTCCATTACCCATAATGTTAAGGCATCCTATTCACACGAACAAGCTAGTTCCCTGATAGTTTCATTACCCATAATGTTAAGGGATCCTATCCACAAACAAGCTAGTTTCCTGATAGTTCCATTACCCATAATGTTAAGGCATCCTATCCACAAACAAGCAAGTTCCCTGATAGTTCCATTACCCATAATGTTAAGGCATCCTATCCACAAACAAGCTAGTTCCCTGATAGCTCCACTACCCATAATTGTAAGGCATCCTATCCACAAATAAGCTGGTTCCACGATAGCTTCATTACTCATATTGTTAAGGCACACTATGCACAAATTGCCTAATTCTCTGAAAGTTCCATTACCCATAATGTTAAGGCATGCTATCAACAAATAGCCTAATTCCCTGAAAGTTTCATTACCTATAATGTTAAGGCATCATATCCACAAACAAGCTAGTTCCCTGATAGCTTTATTACCCATACTTTTAAGGCATCCTATTTATAAATAGGCTGGTTCCCTGATAGCTTCTTTGCCCATAATGTTAAGGCATCCCATCCATAAATAAACCGTTCACCGTGATGTTAGATTTGGATGCCAGTTGACCCCATATATTTTTTGTAAATTTCAGAGGTGTTTGCTTTCTTGTTGCTTATATGTAAGTTTTTTGTCAAAAAAGAGCAAAACACTAAGAGTTATTTCATTTTGCATTGCTTTAAATCAAACTATCACCTTAAGGGCCTTCTATAATTGACCCTCACCAAAAAAAAAAAAAAAAAAAAAAAAAGTGAATTTGTACACAACTTCTGTGTATTGATCTTAATCTCATTTCTTTATTGTCTTATCAGATCTCTGGTATGAATATCCTGCTGTGCAGTTTTAGAGGTTTTATTTATAGAAATAGACCCTAAATGGCCCTATGCCAATAAACAAATAAACAGGAAATTGGCCCCTACTGTGACACCAGTGCAATTAGCAGGAGATGAACAGCAGGGGATTGACATGCCAAACATTCCATAAACTAGGCCTTTAAAGCTGCACTCTCACAGATGAACCGTTTTGACAACTTATTTAATCTTTGTCTTGGAACGAGCCAATTTATGCGAAAATTCATGTAAAAAAGTCATTTAAGACTGCTGACAAAACATTAGATTTCAGACTTTTATATTTAAGTTCAAAAATTGATGTTTTATGCATTTTTCTTAAACCGTTACTAACGGTTTAAGCCATAAATCATTTATTTTGGAACGGATTTATGAAAATCTGCGATCTGATCTTTTGTTAGCAGTTCTTTATCACTGGCCCTAATTTCTCGAAACTTCTTAAGCTCAACAGGATTAAGTAGCTTATTTCAATTAGCCAAAATAATACTTAATACCAATTTTTGATAAATAAGAAATGGTTAAATGTGATTATTATAAAGATAATTCTTATAAAACGCCTAAAACTCTTCAAGAAGTATGTATAACGCATATTATAGAAAAACAAAAATAATGAGCTTAGCTTAATCCTGTTATAAGGGACTTAAGAAGTTTCGAGAAATTAGGTCCTAGTTTGTAGATATTTACGCAAAAATTTGCTCATTCCAAGACAAAAAATAAAATAGTTGTCAAAACGGTTAATCTGTGAGCGGGCAGCTTTAAGTAAAACAATATATATGTTGCAATTTCTTGGGGTCAAACAAATGTTTTTTCTAAGATCATTCTGAGCAGTTTGTTACATTTTCTGCAACCTTAAAAACTCTGTGATAATGCTGGGTCGCCTACATACCAAATGCACATTTTTGTTTTTTATACGTTCACGTTACCTCAAAATTAAAAAAAGTAAAAAAAAAACACTTGTCTAAGAAATAGTTAAATGACATGAAGTAACATTTTAATGATTAAGAATGGGCGGAGTGAGCGTAGCGACTAGGTCCTTCTAAATCATTTAAACATAACTTCAAGTCACCTCACTGTCTTAGAACACTACCTCATTGGCTGACACACTGTCAACGCAAACTCTGATACAGTGAGTGTGTATCGGATGAATGGCAGTAGGCGGACCTTTTATACCCGCGAAAGTTGAAATCCAAATTATTAAGCCAAGTACTTAATGATTGCCTATCTGCAATTCTATTGGCTGAAAATATAGGTTGTATTCTATTTAAGATCCATTTATACTCTTATTTACGATACAGTCCTGGGGTGAGACTATCTGCAAAATGGATTCTGATGGAGATGGGCGGACGAATGGAGAAGAGCTGGGCGACCCTGGATGCACGTGGACCATAGGAGGCACCCCTTCCAACACTGCCTCCTCGCATCCGGGTAATTTTAGTCTCCTTCTGTTGGTCTAATAAGGGCAGACCTTTGACTCGAGTTCTGTATATTCAACTATGAAAGTAATAAAAAAACATGTTTTAATGTATTTCAAACAATTATCGGTTCTAAGGCTAGTTTTTCTAATCATAAAAACATGGTTGCTTTCATTGAAAGGTGTATTTGAACATTCAAATGGCATGATCTGTCAAACATACATCTAGAACTTTACAACTATACGGGACCTTATAACTTAATCCTCCGGCCCCAATTTCTCGAATCTTCTAAAGTCCATTATAACAGGATTAAGCTAATCTCACTATTTTTGTTGTTCTATAAAATGTGTTATATTTACTTCTTCGAGAATGTTTAGAAATTACGTAGGAATAATCTGTATGATTATCAGAATAAACCATTTTTCATTTATCAAAATCCATTTTCAGTATGTATTTTGGCTAATTGAAATAAGCGACTTAAGCCTGTTACGCTTAAGAAGTTTCGAGAAATTGGGGCCAGTACAGGATGTGGTCCACGATGCCCTCTCTATATATAAGATTGAGAATGCTACTCTATATTGTTATTATGTTTAATTCTGAGCGATGCACATTGTTATATAGGTGTTATATTTTATACTTTGAATACCTGTGGCGGTATTCATAAAACTTCTTAAGCCATTTCCTAACTTAACTTTCACTTACATACTTAAACGTAAAAAAACTTTTATACACTTCCGTAAAGTTTTAATTCGACTATGAAAATCGACTTAAGTTAGGACTTAAGATGATTTATTAATACGGCCCCAGACCTTATCTATTGCTTGTCGTATTGACAGCAGCTCATGTTTTTTTTATCTAAATGCGCTACCTTCTTATCTCATTTATCTAAATGCGCTACCTTCTTGTTTCTTTTATTTAAATGCGCTACCTTCTTGTCTCTTTTATTTAAAAGCGCTATCTTTTTGTCTCTTTTATTTAAATGTGCTACCTTTTTGTTTCTTTTATTTAAATGCGCTACCTTCTTGTCTCTTTTATTTAAATGCGCTACCTTCTTGTTTCTTATATTTAAATGCGCTACCTTCTTGTCTCTTTTATTTAAATGCGCTACCTTCTTGTCTCTTATATTTAAATGCGCTACCTTCTTGTTTATTTTATTTAAATGCGCTACCTTTTTGTTTCTTTTATTTAAATGCGCTACCTTCTTATCACATTTATTTAAATGTGCTACCTTCTTGTTTCTTATATTTAAATGCGCTACCTTCTTGTCTCTTTTATTTAAATGCGCTACCTTCTTGTTTCTTATATTTAAATGTGCTACCTTTTTGTTTCTTTTATTTAAATGCGCTACCTTTTTGTCTCTTTTATTAAAATTTGCTATCTTTTTGTTTCTTTTATTTAAATGCGCTACCTTCTTGTTTCTTTTATTTAAATGCGCTACCTTCTTGTTTCTTATATTTAAATGTGCTACCTTTTTGTTTCTTTTATTTAAATGCGCTACCTTTTTGTCTCTTTTATTAAAATTTGCTATCTTTTTGTTTCTTTTATTTAAATGCGCTACCTTCTTGTTTCTTTTATTTAAATGCGCTACCAGTGATATAAGACTGTGAAAGTGAAATTAAAGTACTTTTGATAAATCGGTGTCAGTTTATGATGCATTATATTTCAACCATCATATCTATTTTTCCTAGTATATTTAAGCAATATATATATTCAGGAAAAATGTGTTTTGTTTCTGCATAAAAAAAACCTTTTTAACTCTACACCTATCACCCCCCCCCCCCAAAGAAAAAAAACACACACACACACACAAAAACTGGGTTCCCCATGTTTTTGAATTTCACATATTTCTGGGACGGACACTTAGTGCAGTAAGTTCCAGTTATATCGCCTATTATTTTGCAGGGATTTGCGAGCCCCTCGACAGCCAAATGTGTGCCGGGAAAAACAATTTTCTGGACTGTGGAAATCAAGGGTTCCAGTGTGAAGCAATCAATCAGCCAGGTAGGATCACATGTTATCAAAGTAGTTTAAGCTTTCTATAAGTGACCCCCCCCCCCCAAAAAAAAAAAACAACAACAAAAAAAAACAACACAACAACAACAACAAAAAAATGTGTACATTGCACAATCTCTGTTTATTTATCTAAATCTACTTACCTTGGTCCCTCTTTTTATCTGATCTCCGTTCTGAGTATCCTGCTGTGCAGTTTTGGAGGTTTTATTATAGAAATGGATCCTAAATGGCCCTGAGCAAATAAAGGATTACACAGGGAATTCCCCCCTACTGTGACACCAGTGCAATTAGAAGAAGATGCACAGCAGGGAATTATCATGCCAAACATTCCTTAAACTAGTCTTTTAAGCAATCTGTTTGAGTTTTGTCTCGATACGCTCAGTTAACTTCCAGCTGAAACATGTTATATTTATCCATCGTCTACAGATTTAGATGTTTTGCCATGGAGTGTTTTATATTTTTTAGATGTTTTCAACATCAGTATCTCGTTTGCCCCGAACACCACTGTGCCTGCCCAGGAGACGACGTATATGTGTCAAGTATTTGACCTACCGGAAGTAGCGACATCGGGAGCATATCATCTCATAGCGGCCGTTCCAAATATTGTCAACCCGGCCGTGGCTCATCACATGATCATTCGCGGATGCATAAAAGATGGTAGGTATACAATTAAGCACACAGTAATTTCTTACTTCGTTTTGACCAACGCCGACATTGTGGTAGTTCATTTATTGCCTTGTAGAGTGTTTGTTTTCTTGCATACCGGACGTGTGTTATTGTGACCAATGTGACCAATGCTGGAAAACCTCATCTTACACCCCCCCATGTAAGATGAGTCACACGCAACAACGCGCCACTTATCATATCTTTTATTGTATGGTTTATGAAAAGTATTTTATGCCATTTCAATAAAGCGCAATCAAATATATATAATATATATATACAAGACTTTTAATTGGATTTGAAAATAAGTAATCGTAAAAAACGCGTTATTAGTTATTTAAAATTACTGCGCTTTATGACGTCAGTAAACAACGTTGCACGCACTTTTTGGTGTATTGTACAAAAGTTCATTTTCTACGTCATTTTTTCCTCAAATTGATAATTTTGATTATGCAAGAAAAGATATCAATCATGTTTTTTTTCCGTGTCCGGATCGAAAAATCGAAACTTGATTTTTGTCAGGCGTTTGTTTTAAGACCTTGATTTTTGTAAGGTGCTTGTTCCTAGGCCTATTTCTTCACCATTTTATATGAAACATAGCGCAGTCTACGCAGCTTACGAAGCCCCGCCTTCTACGTCTTTTACCAGAGTTTGATTGAGAGTTTAGTTTTTTAAAACACTTCGACAAACTTTTTTCACAAAACAGCCATCTGACGGAGTACTGTCAACTCATTATTTTTTAAACAGGTTTGTCGAAGTGTTTGATGAAACTAATCACGTTATCAAATTCCGGTAATAAAACGAAGGCGGGCCTCTTTAAGTGACATAGACCGCCCTTTGTTTCATTTAAAATAGTGTAGTAAAAGAAAAGTTATCTTTGTTTTTAAGTCTTCATTTTAAGCAAAATGTTGCCTTCCGACGTAGCATTTATAGCGTAATTTATCTTGTTGTATATACACACTGGTTAAAATACCGCTAAAAAAATCCTCACTTTAATTCGAAAAAAAGGTTCAGTTTACGAATCGTGAATGACTCCCTTTAACTAATTATTCTTTTTATTATCAGCCGCAACAACAGATCAACATAAGGCGGCTCCTTATCAGTGTTTCATGGGCGACCAGATTGGATGCGACGATATCATCGCCATCTGGGCTGTTGGTAGTACCGGCTTGTGCCTTCCCGACGAAATTGGATTCGCCGTCGGTGTCGGCGGGTATACGCAAGTCTCTTTTGAGGTTGGTAAAATCCTGTATAGGTTATTTCAAGATTACAGTTACTGTAAACAATACATCTATATGCTTTTCAATAGCATTATATACGCCAACAAGTTATTTCAACTAATGGCAGGTTAATTCTAACCATATACACACTGAGCTGTGAAATTTACAGCATGACACAATTCATTAAGGTTTAGTTTTTAATTTCAATTGAACTTTTATTAAGATTAAGAATATCTATAGAATAACTATTAATTTGCATTACTGTTTGAAATATTCAGAGCATTACCATTTGGAATATCAACTGAATTACATGTACTATTTGGAATATCAATTGAATTCCATTCCATGCACTATTTGGAATATCAATTGAATTACGTGAACTTTTTGGAATATCAATTGAATTTCATGTACTATTTGGAATATCAATTGAATTACATGTACTATTTGGAATATCAATTGAATTACATGTACTTTTTGGAATATCAATTGAATTACATGTACTTTTTGGAATATCAATTGAATTACATGTACTATTTTAAATATCAATTGAATTACATGTACTATTTGAAATATTCATTGAATTATTATTTTGAATATCCATTGCATTATACCATTTCAAATATCTATTAAATAATTAATTGGAGTCAACATTGTATCGCACATTGCATTACTATTTCAAATATACATTGAAACTATTTGGAATAATCCTTGCGTAACTATTTAAAATATCCATTATATGAATAGTTAGGGGAAAAACTTGTGTTTTTCCAACTCATATCACAAAAACAGGAAAGGTAGCGAGGCATAGAGTGTTTTTTTTTGAGAACCGGTTTTCTGTACCAAACCGACCTATAATTTGACAATATATCACTATTATAGATATATCATATGGTCATATTTTGACACGTTACGCAAAAATAAACACTGTTAGGCTATTACGAGACAAATCCGAACTACGGCAAATAGGTGTAGGTTCGGGGAAAAAAGAAAGATCGATTGTTTTAGTGGAAACACACAGTTATTTTTGACGCCTCATTCGGGAGAAAAAGAAAGGTCGGCTGTGTTACTGGAAACACACAGTTATTTTCTACGCCAAAATCGGGAGAAAAAAGTAAGGTCGGTTGTGTTACTGGAAACACACAGTTAGTTTTTTACGCCTAAATCGGGAGAAAAAGTAAGGTCGCTTGTAAGTGGAAACACACAGTTATTTTTGACGCCTTAATCGGCAGAAAAAAGTACAGTCGGTTGTTTAGTGGAAAAAAACAGTTATTTTTGACGCCTAAATCGGGAGAGAAAAAAGTAAGGTCGGCTGTGTTTCTGGAAACACA
Organism: Mya arenaria; assembly: GCF_026914265.1. NCBI lineage: Eukaryota > Metazoa > Mollusca > Bivalvia > Myida > Myidae > Mya > Mya arenaria. Next base: position 51,490,434 of record NC_069131.1, read on the forward strand.
AAGTTATTTTTGACGCCTAAATCGGAAGAAAAAGTAAGGTCGGTTGTGTTAGTGAAAACACAGAGTTATTTTTGACGCCTTATTCGGGAGAGAAAAAAGTAAGGTCGGTTGTGTTACTGGAACACACAGTTATTTTTACGCATAATTCTGAGAAAAAATATGGTCGGTTGTTTAGTGCCAACAGAGAGCTATTTTTTACGCCTAGTGTTCCTGTTTTCAGATTCATTGGGATAATCAGCTGCTTTTGGATAGCTACGTGGACAATTCTGGGTTTACTCTGTTCCTCACTCCAAACAGGCGGGCAAACAATGCCGGAATATTCATGATTGGCCAAAATGCACTTCAAATTCCACCACAACAGCAGGCGTACAGTGTTTCCGGGCGTTGTAGTGGCTCATGCGCGGACACCATATACGCTGACAATCATACGGAGATCAAGATTGCGGGAGCGTTCAATCATATGCATTATGCAGGTTAGTACGTTTACGTTACGTTTTACGTTTTATGACAACGCGTTAAACACGCGTTTCAGCAACAAATACATGATTCTGTCTATAAAGTTAAACGGATGTATACATTACAGACCATCGATCCGCCACTAAATCTCGTTTAACTACACTGCAGGTAGATGGCGTAGTAATTTTAAAGAAGCAGGTTAATTTGATAACTTAATTCTTGAGAATCTTAATTAAAGAATTAATTGCGGGATTGATGTCATTATCGGGGTATTAACGCAGATTAGGTTGAATGACCTCAACCGTACTTAATTGACCAGCCCAATTGCGGTCATATCGCCAATAATGTTATCAATCCCGCTATTCATTATTTACATTGACGCCAACAGTTTATTATTCAGTGCGTGTATACCACATGATAAATTGCATCATAAATGCTACGTCGGAAGGCAATGTTATGCCTCGAATTAAGACTTTTAACAAATAAAACTTTCCTATTTCTTCACTATTTCAAAGGAAAAGGCGGTGCTCTGTAAGCGGCGTAGACTGCGCTATGATAGCGCAGTCTACGCCGCTTACAGAGCCCCGCCTTTGTCGTTTACCACAGTTTGATTTAGAGTGCAGTTTCTTAAGACACTTCGACAAACCTTTTCGCAGTACGGCCGTCTGACGGAGCACCGTCAAAACATTATTTTAGAAACAGGTTTGTCGAAGTATTTGATGAAACTAATCAACTTATCAAACTTGGTTTTCCGGTTAGCGTAGTGGTTAGCGCACTCGCTTCTCACCTAGGCGACCCTGTCGGGTTCGATTCCCGGCTTGGGCGCATGTGAGTTTGGTATGCGGTCACCAAGCCGGACAAGTGGGTTTTCTCCATGTGCGTGAAGTTAGCACCGTAGCACCGTATCACCGTATCACCGCGGTGATGCGGTGCTAGCACCGAATCACCATATATTGTCATATCAGTATACTTGTAGCATAAAGAGTCTCTTATTCTTGGATATGACACCTATTACACTGTGGGGGCAAGACCTTGCCATAGGTAAAAGTTGTATGTGAATAACCTACGATTTTAGGCCGGCAATGCCGTATTTGTATAAAGGCACATAATGGTATTTGCCATATAGTAAGTAACTCATATACAGGGGAAACCTTAATATCAGCGATGTGACCATAGCAATCTATGCCACCGTGTAGGCAAAACATAGGTGAAAGAACATGTTAATTTCCTAGGATTTCAACTGAATATGCGGAATAAGAAGATGAAATACATCTTGACATAGGTCGCCTTGGTCCCCTAAATTTTTTCAAGGTTTCTGCACAATTACATGTAATAAATGTGAGGCAAATTGGCAATGGGAGCATTTTTCATGTCCCTATCTCGCATAGCCTGCCTAAAATCCTAGGTAATTCATATGCACTATCATCTAGGACTAGGTTCAAGCAACGAGCTGACATAGATCGCTATGGTCCCCTTGCTCGTTTTATGGTTTCTACACCATAATATTTAATGAATGTGAGGAAAAAATAGTCATTTGGAGCCTTTTATATGTCACTTTCTCGCACAAACTGCCTTAAATCCTAGGTAATTCATATGTATTATCACCTAGGACTAGGTTTAAGCAACGAACTGTCATAGGTCTCTATGGTTCCCTTGCTCGTTTTAAGTTTTTTCACCATAACATGTAATGAAAATGAGGCAAATAGGCATAAGGGGCCATTTTCCATGTCCCTATATCGCATAGCCTGCCTACAATCCTAGATAGTTCATATGTACTATCACATAGGACTAGGTTTAAGCAACGACCTGCCATAGGTCGCTTTGGTCCCCTTGCTCGATTTAAGGTTTCTGCACCATAACATGTAATGCATATGAGGCAAATAGGGATTGGGACCCTTTATCATGTCCCTATCACTCATAGCCTACCTAAAATCCTAGGTAATTTATATGTACTATCACCTAGGATTAGGTGTAAGCTACACGCTGACATAGGGCGTTATGGTCCCCTTGCTCGTTTTAAGGTTTCTGCACCATAACATGTAATGACTATGAGGCAAATATACACTGGGCGCCTTTTCTATGTCCCTATCTCGCAAAGCCTGCCTAACTTCTAACGTTATTCATATGTACTATCACCTAGGACTAGGTCTCTGCTACAAAGTGACATAGGTCGCTTTGGTCCCGTTTCTCGTTTTAAGCTTTCTGCACCATAACATGTAATTAATATGAGGCAAATAGGCATTGAGAGCCTTTTTTATGTATGTATCTCGCATAACGTGCCTAAAATCCTATGTTATTCATATGTACTATCACCTAGGACTTGGTCTCGGCTGCATGGTGATACATGTCACTGTGGTCCCCTTGCTCGTTTTAATGTTTACGTGCCATAACAAATTAATGACTATGCGGCAAATATATTTTGGGGGTCTATTCCATGTTCCTCTACCACAAAGCCTGCCTAAATTCCTAGGTTATTCACATATACTATTACCAAGGCCTAGTCCTCGGCTACATGATGACACAGGTCTTTATGTTGTCCATGCTCACTTTGAGGTTTTTCGCACCATTGATAGTTATACCATTTCATGCGATAAATAGTCAATAGTCTTGTTCTGCGTATTCAGGAAATTAACATGTTCTTTCACCTATGTTTTGCCTACACGGTGGCATAGATTGCTATGGTCACATCGCTGATATTAAGGTTTCCCCTGTATATGAGTTACTTACTATATGGCAAATACCATAATGTGCCTTTATACAAATACGGCATTGCCGGCCTAAAATCGTAGGTTATTCACATACAACTTTTACCTATGGCAAGGTCTTGCCCCCACAGTGTAATAGGTGTCATATCCAAGAATAAGAGACTCTTTATGCTACAAGTATACTGATATGACAATATATGGTGATACGGTGCTAGCACCGCATCACCGCGGTGATACGGTGATACGGTGCTACGGTGCTAACTTCACGCACATGTTTTCTCCGGGATCTCCGGTTTCCCCCACAACACAAGACTACACTCTCGCGTAAAATCGTGCCAACGAAAGTGATTAATATAATGTTGTAATAACTTGTTTCACAATCGTTGTAAAATAAATATGTTTAACTTATCAAAATCCGGTAATAAAACGAAGGCGTGACTCATTACACGGCTGAGACTATCCTTTGTTTCATTCAAAATGGTGTTCTTAATGAAAAGTTATCTTTGATTTTAGTCATTATTTTAAGCAAAATATTGCCTTCTGACGTAGCATATATGACGTAATTTATCACGTGGTATACACACACTGTTATTTCATTCAAGAGTGAATTATTAACACACACCACTTCATTTCATTCAAGAATACCTAACTGTTATCTTTTCTCACCCATTCTGTAAATAGAACGACCCAACCGTAACCGGAAACAGTTTATCAAATGACGTCACAATAACGCGGGAAAAGATCAACTACTTTAAATCACTTTTTTTATAAAATTGAAACACTTACGGCAACAATTCATTTAACATATCATAAATTTCAACTTTCTAAAAGGTTGATTTATTTTTTTACTGACACAGTAAAAACAAATACAAGATAAACAATTTCCAAGTATATTGTTTTGCGATGATTCGCGATCGGAACATATCCGAAGATGTTGCGTTCATCGGAAGATAACCGCAATTGCCGTAAAAGACAGTTAAGAAATTAAGAAATAGAAATTGCAATTATACAATTCATTGGCAATCATTTAACACTGAGTAATACAAAAATACACGTTAAAACACTACAATTAATGACTACTGGTATTTTAAAATTAACGACCTTCTTCTTCTGATGTACCGGCATACATTCGAGGTTTTTTTCGATGGAAATGGCCGAGATATTCCGAATGGTGTTATATGCGTTTATGATTGGTCAGTGCGTAAAATTTAAATTTGCAGGCTCGGCCATGTTGTCGCAGGTGTATGACCCGGCTACCGGTGCGCTGACCGACCTTGGAAGGGATACAACCTACGACTTTAACGCACCTATTTTTTACATGTACGTACATTAGAATGTGCTTTTCTTCTACCTAGCATGTCTTGTCAAATGTTAAATTGCCCATTAACTTTTCTGATATAATTCAACAACGCTGGTCGTGTGGAACAAGAAATGGTTATATGACGTGAAGGTCAATCTTTATGATTAAGAATGGGCGGAGTGAGCAAGAATGGGCGGAGTGAGCAAGAATGGCCGGAGTGAGCAAGAATTGGCGGAGTGAGCAAGAATTGGCGGAGTGAGCAAGAATGGGCGGAGTGAGCAAGAACGGGCGGAGTGAGCAAGAATGGGCGGAGTGAGCAAGAATTGGCGGAGAGAGCAAGAATTGGCGGAGTGAGCAAGAATTGGCGGAGAGAGCAAGAATTGGCGGAGTGAGCAAGAATGGGCGGAGTGAGCAAGAATTGGCGGAGAGAGCAAGAATTGGCGGAGTGAGCAAGAATTGGCGGAGTGAGCAAGAATGGGCGGAGTGAGCAAGAATGGGCGGAGTGAGCAAGAATGGGCGGAGTGAGCAAGAATGGGCGGAGTGAGCAAGAATGGGCGGAGTGAGCAAGAATGGGCGGAGAGAGCAAGAATTGGCGGAGTGAGCAAGAATGGGCGGAGTGAGCAAGAATGGGCGGAGTGAGCAAGAATGGGCGGAGTGAGCAAGAATGGGCGGAGTGAGCAAGAATGGGCGGAGTGAGCAAGAATTGGCGGAGTGAGCAAGAATGGGCGGAGTGAGCAAGAACGGGCGGAGTGAGCAAGAATGGGCGGAGTGAGCAAGAATTGGCGGAGTGAGCAAGAATTGGCGGAGTGAGCAAGAACGGGCGGAGTGAGCAAGAATGGGCGGAGTGAGCAAGAACGGGCGGAGTGAGCAAGAATGGGCGGAGTGAGCAAGAATGGGCGGAGTGAGCAAGAATTGGCGGAGTGAGCAAGAATGGGCGGAGTGAGCAAGAATGGGCGGAGTGAGCAAGAATGGGCGGAGTGAGCAAGAATGGGCGGAGTGAGCAAGAATTGGCGGAGTGAGCAAGAATGGGCGGAGTGAGCAAGAATGGGCGGAGTGAGCATAAAAAAACGCGACCTTTTTTGTTAATATATTACTTTAGGCCATCTTACTGGCCTTGAAAACAACCTCATTGGCTGACACATTGTCAACGCAAAATCTGACACAGTTGCTGCGTTAAGTACTGAATTAATGTATATCAATGTGCACTGCTAATAGCTATTCATTCAAAATTGTAACAGCAAATTACTATTAAAATATACTTTTATATCTTTCAGATTCGACGAGGCGGTGACGGTTAGTCGTCGTCATGAACTCAATGTTACCTGCACGTTCAACACGATGTCAAGAACGGAAGTGACGTATTCCGGGGAATCAACCACTGAGGAGATGTGTTACACTTTCCTGCTGTACTATCCAAAGGAGGCCCTTACAGAAAGTAAAAAAAAAAAAAAAAAAAAAAAAAAAACCTTAATATCTAATTTTAAAAACAGTTTTTTTGCCCCATTTCGGCCGCGTTTAATAGTTAAATCGTTTACAACAAACCTATTTTTTTTAAAGTTGCTACAAATGATAAAAATAAACACATTGTAACATTGTATATACGAATGGGTTAAATATTTAAAATACTTCTTATAAACTTGAAAATCAAGATTGTATAGTGTATTTATTTTATTTTTCATATAGTGCAGTTCAAAGACCTATAGTTCGCTGTGCTCTTTGTTGTGTTGTTAAAAACCAGTCTCAATTAAGGCTTATACCCGAAAAACCATAAAACTTGTTTTAATATATTTGCAGCTCAGTGTACGCAATCTGGAGATTACGACGACTGTTTGAGACAGAATTGGTACTTATTATTATTATTATTGTTATTAATATTAATATTATTATTATTATTATTATTATTATTATTATTATTATTATTATTATCATTATTTTTATTATTATTTTTAATCTTAATCTTATTCTTATTTTATTATTATTATTATTATTATTATTATTATTATTATTATTATTATTATTATTATTATTATTATTATTATTATCATTATTTTTATTATTAGTTTAATTCTTATTCTTATTCTTATTCTTATTTATCATGATTATTATTATTATTATTATTATTATTATTATTATTATTATTATTATTATTATTATTATTATTATTAATACTATAACTATTATTATAAGTGTTAGTAGTAGTAGTAGTAGTAGTAGTAGTAGTAGTGGTAGTGGTAGTGGTAGTGGTAGTGGTAGTGGTAGTGGTGGTGGTGGTGGTGGTGGTGGTGGTAGTGGTAGTGGTAGTAGTAGTAGTTATTACTATAACTATTATATTTGCTATAAGTTTATATTATTTATTATTATTGTCTTTTTCTGTACTCTGTTCACACATATCTTTTCCTTGTCCTTGATCATTGAAAATCCAATAAGTTTATCATAATAATGCATTAGGATTAAAACATAAAAAAGGGATAAACCTTTATAGTGCGCCTTTAATATCATCAAACAATGGCGCCAATTATAGTATGAATATTGCAGTGAGGAGCAGGCCTCAGATTTTGGTGTACGGGTTTGGACCGCTTGCAGCCTCACAAAATGTCTGGACACCTGCAAAGATATTGCCATGGAAGCAGAAAAGCACCCTTGTTATTCAGGTTTTCTATACTTACAAGTATTGCAACGAAACCTCAGATTTACAGCTATAATTTAACCTCGTGACTTTGCCATTATAAATATCTTTCATGAGTACTCTCTTCAAGTTATGGGTATCGAGTATTTGACAAACACCAGAGAGTGGTTTTCTTATGGCGTTAAATTTTCCTTCAACTTTGTTTTTGAACACTGACATACCCACTGACGTATTTGCGAAGACTGACCTACCCGCTTACGTATTTTGGGAAGACTGACGTACCCACTTACGTATTTGGTGAAGACTAACTTTCCCGCTTGCGTATTTTGCGTAGACTCACTTTCCCACTTATGTATTAGGTTTTCATTTATTACGACATCGATACCCGCTTACGTATTTGGTGAAGGCTGACATACCCGATTACGTATTTGGTGAGGACTGACATACCCGCTTACGTATTTGGTGAGGACTGACATACCCGCTTACGTATTTGGTGAGGACTGACATACCCGCTTACGTATTTGATGAGGACTGACATACCTGCTTACGCATTTGGTGAGGACTGACATACCCGCTTACGTATTTTGTGAGGACTCACCTACAAGCTTACATATTTGCTAAGGACTGACATACCCGCTTACGTATTTGCTAAGGACTGACATACCCGCTTACTTATTAGGTGAAGACTGACATACCCGCTTCCGTATTTGCGAAGACTTACCTACCCGCTAACTTTTTTGCGAAGACTCACCTACCCGCTTACGTATTTGCTAAGGACTGACATACCCGCTTACGTATTTGCTAAGGACTGACATACCCGCTTACGTATTAGGTGAAGATTAACATACCTGCTTCCGTATTTGCGAAGACTTACCTACCCGCTAACTTTTTTGCGAAGACTCACCTACCCGCTTACGTATTTGGTGAGGACTGACATACCCGCTTACGTATTTGGTGAGGACTGACATACCCACTTACGTATTTGGTAAGGACTGACCTACCCGCTTACGGATTTGGTAAGGACTGACCTACCCGCTTACGTATTTGGTGAGGACTGACCTACCCGCTGACGTATTTGGTGAGGACTGACCTACCCGCTTACGTATTTGGTGAGGACTGACCTACCCGCTTACGTATTTGGTAAAGACTGACATACCCGCTTACGTATTTGGTGAGGACTGACCTACCCGCTTACGTATTTGGTAAAGACTGACCTACCCGCTTACGTATTTGGTGAGGACTGACCTACCCGCTTACGTATTTGGTGAGGACTGACATACCCGCTTACGTATTTGGTGAGGACTAACTTTCCAGCTTACGTATTTGGTGAGGACTGACCTACCCGCTTACGTATTTGGTGAGGACTGACCTACCCGCTTACGTATTTGGTGAGGACTGACCTACCCGCTTACGTATTTGGTGAGGACTGACATACCCGCTTACGTATTAGGTGAAGATTAACATACCTGCTTCCGTATTTGCGAAGACTTACCTACCCGCTAACTTATTTGCGAAGACTCACCTACTCGCTTACGTATTAGGTGAAGACTGACACACCCGCTTACGTATTTGCGAGGAATGACCTACCCGCTTACGTATTTGGTGAAGACTGACCTACCCGCTTACGTATTTGGTAAAGACTGACCTATCCGCTTCCGTATTTTGCGAAAACTGACTTTCCCGCTTAAATATTTGCGAAGACTGACCTACCCGCTGACGTATTTGCGAACACTGACCTTACCAAATACGTATTTTGGACAGACTGACGTACCCGCTTACGTATTTTGCGAAGACTCACTTTCCCACTTATGTATTTGGTGAATACTGACTTACCCGCTATCGTATTTGGTGAAGACTGACCTACCCACTTACGTATTTGGTAAAGACTGACCTACCCGCTTACGTATTTGGTGTAGACTGACTTACCCGCTTACGTATTTGGTAAAGACTTGCCTTGCCCGTTTACGTATTTGGTAAAGACTGACCTATGAGCTTATGTATTTGGTGAAAACTGACCTACCTGCTTACGTATTTGGTGAAGACTGATCTACCCAGTTTCGTATTTGGTAAGACTCACCTACCCTCTTACGTGTTAGGTGATACTGACCTACCCGCTTACGTATTTGCGAGGACTGACCTACCCACTTACGTATTTAGGGAAGAGAGGCCTACCAACTTACGTATTTGATAAAAGCTGACCTATCCGCTTACGTATTTGGTGAAGACTGACCTACCCGCTTACGTATTTAGGGAAGAGAGGCCTACCAACTTACGTATTTGATAAAAACTGACCTATCCGCTTACGTATTTGGTGAAGACTGACCTACCCGATTACATATTTGCGAAGACAGCCCTACACACTTACGTATTTTTTATACACTGACCTACCCTCTTACGTATTTGGGGAAGACTGACAAACCCGCTTACGTATTTGCGAAGACTGACCTACCAGCCTACGTATTTGCGAAGACTGACCTACCAGCTTACGTATTTGGTGAAGGCTGACCTACCCGCTGACGTATTTGCCAAGACTGACCAACCCGTTTTCGTATTTGGTGAATACTGACCTACCCGCTGACGTATTTGCCAAGACTGACCTACCAACTTACGTATTTGGTGAAGGCTGACCTACCCGCTTACGTATTTGGTGAAGACTGATCTACCCACATAGGTATTTGGGGAATACTAGCCTACCTACTTACGTATTTGGTGAAGACTGACCTACCCACTTACGTATTTGGTGAAGGCTGACCAACCCACCTACTTACGTATTTGGTGAAGGCTGACCAACCCACTTACGTATTTGGTGAGTACTGACCTACCTACTTACGTATTTGGTGAAGACTCACCTACCCGCTTACGAATTTGGTGAGGACTGACATACCCACTTACGTATTTGGTAAGGACTGACCTACCCGCTTACGGATTTGGTAAGGACTGACCTACCCGCTTACGTATTTGGTGAGGACTGACCTACCCGCTGACGTATTTGGTGAGGACTGACCTACCCGCTTACGTATTTGGTGAGGACTGACCTACCCGCTTACGTATTTGGTAAAGACTGACATACCCGCTTACGTATTTGGTGAGGACTGACCTACCCGCTTACGTATTTGGTAAAGACTGACCTACCCGCTTACGTATTTGGTGAGGACTGACCTACCCGCTTACGTATTTGGTGAGGACTGACATACCCGCTTACGTATTTGGTGAGGACTAACTTTCCAGCTTACGTATTTGGTGAGGACTGACCTACCCGCTTACGTATTTGGTGAGGACTGACCTACCCGCTTACGTATTTGGTGAGGACTGACCTACCCGCTTACGTATTTGGTGAGGACTGACATACCCGCTTACGTATTAGGTGAAGATTAACATACCTGCTTCCGTATTTGCGAAGACTTACCTACCCGCTAACTTATTTGCGAAGACTCACCTACTCGCTTACGTATTAGGTGAAGACTGACACACCCGCTTACGTATTTGCGAGGAATGACCTACCCGCTTACGTATTTGGTGAAGACTGACCTACCCGCTTACGTATTTGGTAAAGACTGACCTATCCGCTTCCGTATTTTGCGAAAACTGACTTTCCCGCTTAAATATTTGCGAAGACTGACCTACCCGCTGACGTATTTGCGAACACTGACCTTACCAAATACGTATTTTGGACAGACTGACGTACCCGCTTACGTATTTTGCGAAGACTCACTTTCCCACTTATGTATTTGGTGAATACTGACTTACCCGCTATCGTATTTGGTGAAGACTGACCTACCCACTTACGTATTTGGTAAAGACTGACCTACCCGCTTACGTATTTGGTGTAGACTGACTTACCCGCTTACGTATTTGGTAAAGACTGCCTTGCCCGTTTACGTATTTGGTAAAGACTGACCTATGAGCTTATGTATTTGGTGAAAACTGACCTACCTGCTTACGTATTTGGTGAAGACTGATCTACCCAGTTTCGTATTTGGTAAGACTCACCTACCCTCTTACGTGTTAGGTGATACTGACCTACCCGCTTACGTATTTGCGAGGACTGACCTACCCACTTACGTATTTAGGGAAGAGAGGCCTACCAACTTACGTATTTGATAAAAGCTGACCTATCCGCTTACGTATTTGGTGAAGACTGACCTACCCGCTTACGTATTTAGGGAAGAGAGGCCTACCAACTTACGTATTTGATAAAAACTGACCTATCCGCTTACGTATTTGGTGAAGACTGACCTACCCGATTACATATTTGCGAAGACAGCCCTACACACTTACGTATTTTTTATACACTGACCTACCCTCTTACGTATTTGGGGAAGACTGACAAACCCGCTTACGTATTTGCGAAGACTGACCTACCAGCCTACGTATTTGCGAAGACTGACCTACCAGCTTACGTATTTGGTGAAGGCTGACCTACCCGCTGACGTATTTGCCAAGACTGACCAACCCGTTTTCGTATTTGGTGAATACTGACCTACCCGCTGACGTATTTGCCAAGACTGACCTACCAACTTACGTATTTGGTGAAGGCTGACCTACCCGCTTACGTATTTGGTGAAGACTGATCTACCCACATAGGTATTTGGGGAATACTAGCCTACCTACTTACGTATTTGGTGAAGACTGACCTACCCACTTACGTATTTGGTGAAGGCTGACCAACCCACCTACTTACGTATTTGGTGAAGGCTGACCAACCCACTTACGTATTTGGTGAGTACTGACCTACCTACTTACGTATTTGGTGAAGACTCACCTACCCGCTTACGAATTTGCGATGACTGACTCACCTACCCGCTTACGAATTTGCGAAGACTGACTCACCCACTTACGTATTTTTTGAAGACTGACCTACCCTTTTACGTATTTGGGGAAGACTGACCTACCCGCTTACGTATTTGATGAAGACTGACATACCCGCTTACGTATTTGGTGAAGACTGACCTACCCTTTTACGTATTTGGTGAGGACTGACCAACCCGCTTACGTATTTGGTGAAGACTGACCTACCCTTTTACGTATTTGGGGAAGACTGACCAACCCGCTTACGTATTTGGTGAAGACTGACCTACCCGCTTACATATTTGCGAAGACTGACCTATACGTATTTACGTATTTGGTGTACACTGACCTACCCACTTACGTTTTTGATAAGACTTACCTACCCGCTTACGTATTTGGTAAGACTCACTTACCCACTTACGTATTTGGTAAGACTCACTTACCCACTTAACTTACGTTTTTGGTAAATCTCACTTACCCACTTACGTATTTGTTGAAGACTGACCTACCCACTTACGTATTTGGGGAAGACTGGCCTACCCACTTACATATTTGGTGAACACTGACCTACCCGCTGACGTATTTGCGAAGACTGACCTACCCACTTACGTATTTGCGAAGACTGACCTACCCACTTACGTATTTGCGAAGACTGACCTACCCACTTACGTATTTGCGAAGACTGACCTACCCACTTACGTATTTGGTAAACACTGACCTACCCGCTGACGTTTTTGCGAAGACTGACCTACCCACTTACGTATTTGGTAAGACTCACTTACCCATTTACGTATTTGGTAAGACTCACTTACCCACTTACGTATTTGGTAAATCTCACTTACCCACTTACGTATTTGGTGAAGACTGACCTACCAGCCTACGTATTTGGTGAAGACTGACCTACCCGCCTACGCATTTGGTGAAGACTGACCTACCCGCTTACGTATTTGGTGAAGACTGACCTACCCGCTTACGTATTTGGTAAACACTGACCTACCCGCTGACGTTTTTGCGAAGACTGACCTACCCACTTACGTATTTTGTAAGACTTGCCTACCCACTTACGTATTTAGTTAGACTTACCTACCCACTTACGTATTTGGTAAGACTCACTTACCCACTTACGTATTTGGTAAGACTCACTTACCCATTTACGTATTTGGTAAGACTCACTTACCCACTTACGTATTTGGTAAATCTCACTTACCCACTTACGTATTTGGTGAAGACTGACCTACCAGCCTACGTATTTGGTGAAGACTGACCTACCCGCCTACGTATTTGGTGAAGACTGACCTACCCGCTTACATATTTGGTGAAGACTGACCTACCCGCTTACGTATTTGGTAAACACTGACCTACCCGCTGACGTTTTTGCGAAGACTGACCTACCCACTTACGTATTTGGTGAGGACTGTCCTACCCACTTACGTATTTGGTGAGGACTGTCCTACCCACTTACGTATTTGGTGAAGACTGACCTACCCGCTTACGTATTTGGTGAGGACTGACCTACCGGCTTACGTATTTGGTGAAGACTGACCTACCCACTTACGTATTTGGTGAAGACTGACCTACCCGCTTACGTATTTGGTGAGGACTGACCTACCCGCTTACGTATTTGGTGAGGACTGTCCTACCCACTTACGTATTTGCGAAGACTGACCCACCCGCTTACGTAATATCTGAAGACTGACTTACCTGCTTACGTATTTGTTGAAGACGGAGTTACTCGCTTACGTGTTTACGAAGACTTAGCTACCCGATTACGTAATTGAAAAATACTGACTTATCCTCTTATGTATTGGCAAAGACTGACCTGCCTGCTTACGCAATTTTCGTCCTTCTTTATTCTATGTATCACGAAAAACTCTGTTAAGGTAAATCATACGTTTGTTGTTTTCTATTTAAGACCCGTATTCCGTCTCAGTTACTAAATCTCGTCGGTCTTATTTTTCAGGAAGCCGGAGACAAGAGTTGCTAGAATATGCGGATAAGTCTGGAGACGTCAACACAGCCGTTTTAATCTATGGATTATTCACGCGCCTAGAAAGCTGTAAAACAGAGATCGCGAACGACCGATGCCGTGCTAATTGGGACAAGCCGGACGTCAGCGTCGCTGTTTCAACCTACGTAACGTCAGTTGCAGCCATTCTGACAGTTGCTGTGGCTCATTTCGTTTAAACTGTTTTATTGACTCAACCGAATTCTAACAAAGCCTTGGCCTTTTAAATTCTGGGACGAACATTATAATGATTGTCTACATGTATATATTTTACACTATCGAAATATTTTATTGATCCTAACAATCCATTCGGAACATCTCGGCCATTTCCCATAAAAAACAACCTCGGTACATTTCAGTTAAAATAGCAAAAAAAAACATTTATTGTAGTGTTATCCATGTTATAATTTTAAAACTTAATTCAGATTGATTGAAAATAATTAAATTTATTGTTGCAAAAATAATCATAATTATAAGTGTTCTTAAGGGTAAAGTCCTTTGACTTAATTGCAAAATCAAAAACAAAACTACGTGTTCTTTAAACAGTGTAGTTCAATGTTAAACATTTTGACAATGTAAACCGTCCAAATTCATCTAGGAGCGAAAATGACCGAGGTGCTCTGATTGTTTAAATGAATGAAATAAGGCTTAAAGTAATACATTTGGTTCTGGTAGCCCGGCCCTACCTACGAAATAGGCGACGACACTACCGTTTCTATAGTCAGTTTAAAAAATGCTTTTCAATATGTTGTTTCACACCTTGATTGCTTTATACAGTATATATCTTTAACACCATTCTCTAATGATAGACATTCTTATATAAAGCCCCAAAACCCCAACCTTACCCTGCCTATTTTTGAAAAGGATTTAACTCTTACCAAACCATTTTTTAGGCCTTACCATTTACTATCTCTCCTTAAGATTCTTTCCAGCGTATCGAAATCTATCAACGCATGTCTATTATTCTTGTTAAACCTGCACTCTCACAGATTCACTGTTTTGACAATGTTTTTATTTTCATGTTTTGGAATGAGCAATTTGTTGCGTAACTATCTGCAAACACGTGATATAAGACTGCTGACAAAAAATCAGACCACAGATTTTCATATTTAAGTTAAAAAATTATGTTTTATCCAGTTTTCCTAAACCGATAGTAATGCTTTAAGCCTTAAAACATTAATTTTCTAACGGAAATATGAAAATCTGCGATCTCATCTTTTGTCTTAGCCCTCATGACGTCATAAATCGGGACGTAAGATTAACAAGATTAGCAAAATGATCCTCTTTTCCCCTTGAAACCCTGAATTACATTTGTGTTCGCAATCCTTTCCTTGAATAATTTGAGATATTAAAGTAAAATAACGTATATCCATGTGCAATATTTGTCATCTTAATATACAGTATATAATGTACAGGTACACATTTCTACAAATTATTGAGCCAGCTTTATCGAGGACATCATTATGTATATATTCATGTAGTTGTTCAATTGCTGTTAGGAGTCTTTTGTTGACGTGAAGAAAAAAAAAACAACGATTACCCTCATGTTTCTAAAAACGTAATTCTTGAACTTTATCGAATAAAATATTAACCTGTTTTTATTTCGTTGCCTTATCTTCTTGACAAAACTAAGATCAGATAAAACATTTACCTTATTAATACAGAATTACGCTGCCGCCATGGAATTGGGTCATTTATTGTTTAAATATTTACGCTCTCTTATACTTCTCTGTACAGATAAAGAGTCGTTCGTTTTCGCATGGATGCCCACGACGATTCACCGGCGTAGTAATTTCGGCGACCTACTTATTATGCAAATGTTAGTTACGCGCATGCGCGTAGCACTCTTCATATCTGAATGAACGATAGAACAAGGTAACAACAAACGCTACGATTAAAAAACAGCAACATTAACTCTGGTTGAAATTCAAGTAACAGATTACACATAAGTGTAAATCTATTTTTTTCTGGGGTAAACTCGTTTAAATCTCATTTCTTTTTTTTTCATAGTAACTAGTACAGTTTTAGTAAACGCTTAAAGCTGCACTTTCACAGATATACCGTTTTTACAACTTTTTTTATTTTTGTCTTAGAAAGAGCAATTTTTTCGTAAATATCTGCAAACCAATGATAAAAGATTGCTGGCAAAAGATAAGATCGCAGAATTTAATATTTCCGCGGCGTATTGTAACGCGCAAAGTTGGTCCCTTTCCGGTACGAGGCGTTTTGTAACGCGCAAAAATGGCCCCTTTCCGGTACGAGGCGTATTGTAACGCGCAAAGTTGCTCCCTTTCCGGTACAAGACGTATGGTGACGGGCAAAGTTGGTCCCCTTGCGGTAAGAGGCGTATTGTAACGCGCAAAGTTGGTCCCTTTCCGGAGCGAGACGTATGGTGACGCGCAGAGTGTGTCCCTTTCCTGTACGAGACGTATAGTAACGCGCAAAGTTGATCCCTTTCCGGTACGAGACGTATGGTGACGCGCAAAGTTGATCCCTTTCCGGTACGAGACGTATGGTGACGCGCAAAGTTGATCCCTTTCCGGTACGAGACGTATGGTGACGCGCAAAGTTGATCCCTTTCCGGTACGAGACGTATGGTGACGCGCAAAGTTGATCCCTTTCCGGTACGAGACGTATGGTAACGCGCAAAGTTGATCCCTTTCCGGTATGAGACGTATGGTAACGCGCAAAGTTGATCCCTTTCCGGTACGAGACGTATGGTAACGCGCAAAGTTGATCCCTTTCTGGTACGAGAC
The DNA here is from genome assembly GCF_026914265.1 of Mya arenaria. Taxonomy (NCBI): domain Eukaryota; kingdom Metazoa; phylum Mollusca; class Bivalvia; order Myida; family Myidae; genus Mya; species Mya arenaria. The sequence continues at coordinate 51,507,070 of NC_069131.1, forward strand.
GTATGGTAACGCGCAAAGTTGATCCCTTTCCGGTACGAGACGTATGGTGACGCGCAAAGTTGATTCCTTTCCGGTACAAGACGTATGGTAACACGCAAAGTTGGTCCCTTTCCGGTACGACAAGTAGCAAAGTTTTTCCCTATCCGATACGAGATGTAAATTACGCTCGAAGTTGATCCCTAAAAAGTATGAAACGTATGATATCGAAAGTATTTTAAAATGCTCGAAGTATGGAAATCTCATATTATGAGCTTACCTGTGTTGGCTTTTTTCTACTACAGTTTTAGATGCTGATCAATTAGGAGGGCATTTACATTTAAGGGATGGTATCCATCAATTAGTATGAAACATAAGGGGGCAGTATTGGTCAGGATTGTGTTACTTCCGCTTCCGGTAATCCGGCTATTTTGGGCAATTGTCCAAATGATGAGTTGAGGTATGCCGGATTCACTCAATGAATATAAAATCGGACTTCACAAGAAAAACAACAGACTAAACCGCCAGTTTTACAACTTTTTTTGTCTTGAAAAGAGCAAATTTTGCGTGAATATCAGCAAACCATTTAAGGATTGATTCTTATTTTTTGTGCATTCATGCAGTATGAACGCTCGGCCGCGATTTTGCATATGCATAAACCGCGCTAGCGGTTTTTAAAAAATATGCAACATCGCGGCCGAGCGTTCATACTGCATGTACGCAAAAACAATAAGGATCAATACTTATATTTACTTTTTCCCTTCTTAGTTGTTATTTTTTTCGACCTAATAGTGATTGAGAACAAGCCTTTAATTACAACAAAGGGGAAAAAACGTGAAGAGCGAATGTAAATGGTAAGAGCACTTGTTGCCCTTGGTATTTAGCTGGGCGTTCTTTTCATCCTCCGCAAAATAAATAGTCCATAAGTAAATTGCAGAAAGAAAGAAAATCATTTGGTAGTTTCTGTAAAATATGTGGAGGTAATAATGATTTTTGTTGTAATATGTTCATTTTAATCAAGAGAACTTTCGATGCATTTTAACTCATGTTTTATATATGCATGACCCATGTAAATGGGCATAAAAATGTGGTTATGGTGAATTCATGGATAACTTCCAGTTCAAGGTAATCATAGCGTCATAATTTCATTTTTTTTGTCTTTTAACATTTGCAAAGATATTGAAGTGTTGTGATGTGCTAGTCTTCTCGAGTTGTCTATATTAAGACGTTTGTTCGAACAAATACATTTGTCCTAGAAAGAAATCGCCTAATTTAGAATCATCAGCATTGTTTTTTTTTGACAGTTGTTACAGACGAACCGTAGTAAAACCCGTGTCAATTTTAATTTGTCTTTATTATTTGTTCAATGCGTGTTCTTTGGTTATCAAATGCAAAATAAAGCATTTTTCAAATGATATTTTTAGAAAATAATGGCTTTCATTTAAATTTTTCGTAAAACATCAAAAGAAACATGTAAACAAGCCGGCATTCAACAGAACATGTGCCATGCCATATTTAGCAATAAAGTAGATCGTAGTAAGATCACTACGCCCAATCAGAGCGTTGCTTTGTTGCCAAACTCCGCCTACAAAGGTCACGAAAGGTCGACCGGTTCATGCAAAATGAACTTATTTTTTATCGTTCAGAAAATCAAGTACGGATGTAAATATTGGTATATGATTGCTGACAAAAAAAACAGATCGGAGATTTTCATATTTCCGTTCAAAATGTTTTATGGCTTAAACCGTTACTAATTTTTGAACTTAAATATCAAAAATTGCGATCTATTTTTTGTCAGCAGTCTTATATTACTGGTTTCCATGGAATTTCGCAAAAATTGGCACGTTCCAAGACAAAACATAAAAAAAGTTGGCAAAACGTTCAATCTGTGAGAGTACAGCTTTAACATATATTGTATGTCGTTAAAATGAGCCGCTGGTAATCACATTTATAAAATTCTTAAGTAAAACCTGGGACCAATAATACTACTATGGTTATAGCTGAATAAGTACAACTTAAACTGATATTCAATTGTTTACAATGTGCAATTGTAGAGTTTAAGAGCGTCAACATTTAAAACAGTAAATACGTAGGAATTCTTTGTAACAGAACCCGCATTTTGGCTGCTTCTGATTCCACCGGGGATGAGCAAAAAATGTCACGTGACCACAAATGCAAACGCCAGTAGTATTTTGGCTCGATTGATCGTCAATCAAGGTAGGTTTCTTATCGATATTTTTGTTATACGCGAGAGTTCGTTCAAATGACATAGCGCAAAAAAGAATGCATTGTTTTGTCTTTCGATCGGTGTATTGGTCACCATTCATGTCTGCATAGTTTTCGAGAACACTTCGATACAAATTGTGTCCATGAATGCAAACGCACGTAGGTAGTGTTAAAATGTCAAATATTAAGATAAATTGCCACATTTTTTCAATTGTTTTGACTTTCAGTTGTTCAATAACGGTTTTTATTTGTTTTATGAATATTCTGTGCGATGCAATTTGCACAAACAAATGCATTTTCTGAAGAATTTAAATTTGGCAAACGCACGTTGGCATTTTCATAAGGCAAACGCACGTAGTCTACCAAAAATGACAAACCCACGTAGGCATCTTATATAATAATAAAAATGAGTTATCGTATATGTCGAAAGCTTTTAAAACTTTTTATTCTTTTTATATCCATAACTATTGCTGTAAGATTTTTGAATTTATATTTAATTATTATTATGATAATAATGCTTACGGTCATATGCATAAGGGAAAGTGAAACGCTTTATGTCGTTTTACTTAACTAGATAAGCCATCTTTTAAAATTTTAATAAGCGTTTGTTTGCGCGAGGCGTATTTTTATGAAAATGCTTTTACAGATGATATTCTTTTAACAAACTACAATTTGTGTAATATATTTTGCGAAGTAAATCAAGTGGCGCTTAATTAATGAATGACAGTGTCTGTTACAGTGATGTCATTTGTTTGCCACGTTTGTGGGAATGCGTTGAAAACGACATGGGGGCTGAAATTGCATGAGTGCCGCAATGACGGTGTAAAAGCATTTACACGCTGTTAGAAACAGTTATACACAACGGAGAGCTTGACGCGCCATATGTAAGTGTATTCTAGTATTAAAAATGCTTATATTATTCTTGTTTTATTCTATATTATTCTATAATTAAGCAATTATCTACCAGTCACAAGCTCATGCGTTTTTATTAAAGGTTACCAAAATATTGCAATTAAAGTATTTTAATTGCATACCTTTAAAGGCATACGCGTAAATGCGCGTATAGATTTGTAATAATTCGTGGTTGTTATGGATATGCGTGCAGTGATTCGGATTATGTTTATGTTATGATTAAATATTTATAGTTCTTAAAAGAGGACAGCGTTATTTCTTGAATGGAGCGCGAAAACTTTTCTATTGCTCCATTTGAAGCGAGAAATAATCAATTTTGATTTTTAAAATTGCCACGAGACAATGTTTCCATGATGCTACAGACGACAGTCGTCTACAAGGGAGGTAATTGTGTGATGACGATTAAAAAAATAAATTCCATACTGGTACTTGTTTTATCTTGGCCCTTGCCAATTTTTTAGGTCAACTTATCTGATGTGGAAGAAAGTAGAATCTCAGGCAGATCATAACAAAAGTATTGTTTATTAATAAATCGTTATGTTATTTGATTACTTATCTTTGATTTTATCTGATTATCTGTGATCGCTTTTATTGTCAATCAATTTATTCAATGTATAAAACTAATCTAAGATATACAGTTATAGAATAAATGAAGAATATTTCCATCATAATGTCTTTATTTCTGTAAAACAGCACTTATACATACAGTTTAAAGAGTATTTTCAGTGATATAAACATTGTTCCAGGTAGAGCATACATTGTCATTGTATCATCGCAATTCATTTTATGGTTATCATTATCACAATATCTGTCATTAACAATTATCATGACAGTATTATCATCACAACATGAAGAATGGTTAAATAAAAGGTTTATTAAAGATGTTTAGATTATGTTCAAATTAAATGTTTATCCCAATGCGATCTGTTACAGGCATCTTAGAATCGTTACGTCTGGCCCGCTCCCAGCACACACCCTTCTGTAATGCATTTCTGTTTATCAAAACAGTCCCGTACTGTACTGTACTCCGACTCTTTGTATCAAACGTGTGGTTCCTGAAATGTGACATTACAACAGCTGTTCTAAATGTTCGAAATAAACATTTAACAAGCATTGTTAAGTTAGATAAGTCTGTATACCACCAGTATGGCCGGATGAGATTTTGTTCGAGAACTCATATTTCCCGCAACACTCCCGCATAATATCGTGTCAATGTTTGTTACGTTTCATAAATTTATATAACTTTCATTATGATGGATATTTAATATTAAAGCGGATAAATATCTTCAATTAAAGGCTAACGAAATATTCGTTTGCTCCTTATTATAAGATGCCTACGTGCGTTTGCCATTTTAGGTAGACTACGTACGTTTGCCAAATTTGAAATACTTCAAAAAATGCATTTTTGTACATATTGCATCGCACAAAGTATTCATAAAGCAATTAAAAACAATTATTGAACAACAGAAAAACAAACATTTGAATTAAATGTGGCAATTTATCAAAATATGTGACATTTTAACACTACCTACGTGCGTTTGCATTCATGGACACAATTTGTACCGAAGTGTTCTCGGAAACTATGCAGACATGAATGGTGACCAATACACAGATCGAAAGACAAAAGAATGCATTCTTTTTTGCGCTATGTCATTTGAACGAACTCTCGCGTATAACAAAAATATCGATAAGAAACTTACCTTGATTGACGATCAATCGAGCCAAAATACTACTGGCGTTTGCATTTGTGGTCACGTGACTTTTTTTGCTCATCCCCGGTGTGATTCTCCCTAGTTTGAAATAGCAGTGTGTGTATATCACGTGATAAATTACGTCATATATGCTACGTCGGAAGGCAACATTTTGCTTAAAATCATGACTTAAATCAAAGATAACCTTTTGTTTTACTACATCATTTTAAATCAAACAAAGGGCAGTCTATGCCGCATAAAAAGCACCGCCTTTTTTATTACCGAAATTTAATAAGGTGATACATTTCACCAAACACTTCGACAAACCTGTTTTCTTAATAATGTTTTGACAGTGCTCCGTCAGACGTTCGTGTTGTGAAAAGGTTTGTCGAAGTGTTTTAAGAAAATAAACTTTCAATCAAACTCTGGTAAATGAGCGAAGGTGGAGCACTGTAAGTGGCGTAGACTGCATAATGTTTCATTTAAAATGAATAAAGAAATTGTAAAGTTATCTTAGTTTTAATTCAGAGCAAAATATTGCCTGCTGAAGTAGCATTTATGAAGTAATTTATCACGTGGTATACACACACGGAATAGATGGAGTACCAACTATCAGGTGTGGTTAAGGACACGCCCACCTTTCACCTCATTTTTTTACCACCCTGTGAAAACCTGTAAACCCGATTAAACGACTTGCAGAGTTGACACGTAGAATATTGCGAACACCGATAATAATGCAAGCTGTCTGGTACCAGGAGTCAAATTGGACACGCCTACCAACCATTCCATGCAGGCCAACACTCTGGATAAAGACTCTTTGACTCGAATAAGAAGCACACTTATATTCATTATTCATTTAAAATTCTTTAGGTGAGTTGTAATTAACAATTACTAAAAAATGCAAACGTTAAAATGAACGCACGTACATCGGCTTATGGCAGACGTGTTCGTTTTGTGAAACGTTTAAGTGTTGTCAGTATAGAAGTATACTTTACTCATAAGCGGAATTAGGGGAGGGGGGATGGCGCACCGGTCACGCCCCCCTCTAAAATCCTCCAAGTTTACTTTTTAGTTCAATATGGGAGAAGAAAAGTAATAATATACGCTTAAATGCACTATTTCCGACTATAAATTAATGAATTTTTCTTAAAGGGGGTAACCTCAAACCCCAATGTATATTGTTTATGAAATAAACTTTCGGTTCTTAGGTTGGGGCGTTTTCAAAAGGTTGCCCCCTCTAACGTCAATTGCTGGAGCCGCCCCTGTTACTAAAAACTTTTCTGCCGCGTCCTTGATTCCCGGAACCAACTTTATGCTTGTTTATATATGATTTATTAAATCAATGATTCGGAGCACGTTTTATGCCGAGTTATATGCTTAGTAAAGCAAACATAAAACAATTAAAGTGACACTGTTATTTAAAATCCACACATAAACATGTATAACAAGCATAAAATTTGACTGATAAACCTTTAACTTCTTATTAAATAATGCATTTATGGAAAATATTAACTACTGATTACATGATTGTAACCGTGAGTTTAATAGTAGAAAACGCACAAATATTAAATGATTGGTGAATGCTAAAAAGATTTACTGTGGTCATCTTAAGTCTCATAAGTTAAAATACTGTGGTTTTTGCTAATTTCTTTCGATTTAAATTCGATATCATTTTTAAGAACCATTGTTTTTAGACATTTATTCATCCTTTTTGGAATATTAAAACAATATTATCAATTGTACTTAATCTTATTTGGGAGTAAGAATGCATCTTTAAATAGTATTTGTACTTTGTTATGGGGCTTTTTGGAACAACGCTTCCGTTTCATTGTAAGTACGAATGTTGGTCTTCAAAATATTATATTACCACGGACCTATAAAGGTCCATGATATTACCAACTGATTGTTACATAGTTTGCTGACAAACATTAATTCTTTACCATGAATAAAACATTTATATCTCAATTATTATTCCGTCGCAACTTGAGACTTTAAGAGTTTAAAAAGGTACCGCATTAACGAAATATTTCCCTGTAAATTGTGTCATCTCAAAATGTATAGTTCAACAAGAAACATTTCCAATTTGCATGTCATTACAACATAAGAATTATTAAGGATACAACGAAGGAAAGAGATTTCAAGCGATGTTTTTAAGGTCAAAATAAATATATCAGGGTATCGTTGATTTTTTGTTTTATCGAATTGTGAGGAAAATCAAGCAAACTAAAAAATAAATAAAACATAAACAAATTAAGTATTACCGAAAATTAAAACATGTCATTTACTATCTATAATTTACTATATAGTCTATCTGTTCTAAGTGATATATTTATCTTTTATCAAAAGCATCAGTAATATTTTTCTAACAAGCTGTGTTCAATTTTATATACAAAGCAGGCTTTCATCTCTTTGCACGCAGAAAACACACATTCAAATCCAGACTCATTTTAAGAATATAACCCCACTATCAATCTGAAGGACCTCGGTCACAATGTGTTCAAAGTACTCGGTCAATGTCTATCTAAATGACCTCGGTCACTATCTATCTGAATTAAATCGGTCACTTTTTACCTGAAGGACCTCGGTCACTATCTATCTGAAGGACCTCGGTCACTTTTTACCTTAAGGACCTCGGTCAATGTCTATCTGAAGGACCTCGGTCACTATCTATTTGAAGGACCTCGGTCACAATTTATCTGAAGGACCTAGGTCACTATTTATCTTAAGGACCTCGGTCACTATCTATCTGAAGGACCCCAGTCTCTATCTATCTGAAGGACCGCGATCACTATCTATCTGAAGGACCTCGGTCACTTTTTATCTGAAGGACCTCGGTCACTATTTATCTGAAGGACCTCGGTCACTATTTATCTGAAGGACCTCGGTCACTATCTATCTGAAGGACCTAGGTAACTATTTATCTGAAGGACCTCGGTCACTATCTATCTAAAGGACCTAGGTAACTATATATCTGAAGGACCTCGGTCACTATCTATCTGAAGGACCTCGGTCACTATTTATCTGAAGGACATATGTAACTATATATCTGAAGTACCTCGGTCACTATCTATCTGAAGGACCTCGGTCACTTTTTATCTGAAGGACCTCGGTCACTATTTATCTGAAGGACCTCGGTCACTATCTATCTGAAGGACCTCGGTCACTATCTATCTGAAGGACTTCGGTCACAATTTATCGGAAGGACCTAGGTAACTTTATACCTGAAGGACCTCGGTCACTATATATCTGAAGGACCTGGGTCACTATCTATCTGAAGGACCCGGTCTCTATCTATCTGAAGGACCTCGGTCACTATCTATCTGGAGGACCCCGGTCTCTATCTATCTGAAGGTCCTCGGTCACTATCTATCTAAAGGACCTCGGTCACTATCTATCTGAAGGACCTCGGTCACTATTTATCTGAAGGACCTCGGTCATAATATATCTAAAGGACTTGGGTAACTATCGATATGAAGAACCTCGTTAACCATCTATTTGAAAGCCCTCGGTCACTTTCTATTTGAAGAACTTATGTCTCAATATATTTGATGGACCTCGAAAACTATCTATTTGATGAACCATAGTCACTATCCATCTGAAGGAACACGGTAACTATTTATCTGAAGGTCCTCAGTCATTATCTATCTGAAGGACCTGGGTCACTAGCCAGCTGAAGGATCTCGGTCAATATCTTTTGATGGACCTCGAACACTATCTATCTGAAGGTCCTAAATCACTATATATCTGAAGGAACTCGGTCAGTATCTATCTGAAGGATCTCGGTCACATTTTTAAAGGATTTTGGTCGATACCTACCCGAAGGATATCGATCACTATCTATCTGAAGGACCTCGTTCACTATCTACCTGAAGGACGTCGGTTACTATCTAGCTGAAAGACCTCGGTCAATACCTATATGAAGAACCTCGGTCACTATATATCTGAAGGACATCGGTCACTATCTATCTGAAGGACCTCGGTCACTATCTATCTGAAGGTCCTCAATCACTATCTCTCTGAAGGACCACGGTCACTATCTATCTGAAGGTCCTCAATCACTATCTATCCGAAGGACTTCGGTCATTATATATATGAATAGCCTCGTTAACTATATATTTGAAAGCCCTCTTTCACTATCTAGATGAAGGACCTCGGTCATTATTTATTTGAAGGACCCCAGTCTATATCTATTTAATGGACCTCGGTCACTATCTTTTTGATGTACCATGGTCAATATCTATCTAAAGGAAGTCGGTCACTATTTGCCTGACGGACATAGGTTACCTTCTATCGGAAGGTCCTGGGTCACTCTATATTTGAAATACCACAGCACCAATATCTCAATAATCTCAAGGACGTTGGTCACTTACAATAGGAAGGTTCTAGGTCATTTATTTGATTTGAAACAGTCATTATCTATCTGAAAGTCCTCAGTCACTATATTGTTGAAATTCCTCGGTCACTTTGTATCTGATTATCCATGGCCACTATCCATCTGAAAGACCTCGGTCACTTTTTTAAAGGATCTCGGTCAATACTTATCTGAAGGACCTCGGTCAATATATTTTTAAATGACCTCGGTCACTATATATTTAAAGGACCTACGTTGTTATTTGGCAAAACAATGTGTTATTTATGCCTTCACTTTACTGTATTTGTCTCTGATTTCTTTTACTATTTTTATTATTTCGACCAAGCTTTTGCCACAGCGGAAGTTTCAGCGTTCCATTTCACGGCATGAGCGGTATTTTAAGCACCTCCTTCAACCGAACATAGTTGTGTACTATTGCCGTCTATCACCATTATCAGCTTTTTTAGAGCACTAACAATTATCGACCTAGGACGTAGTTACAAAGCCCTCCTTTTCTCCCACCTCAGATAAGTAGATCCATTAATTTAACCATGCGAGAAATTCTTATCTTGCCCACGGGCGAAGATAAAATGCCCGTACTGAACTTCTTTTAATGGTCACCACATTGTAATTACCTCCCTTGTTGAAGACTGTCGTCTGTAGCGCATCATGGAAACCTTGTCTTGTGGCAATATTTAGAACGCTAGTTAATTATTTCTCGCTTCAAATGTCACCAGAAAACAGTTTTTACGCACCTTTCAAGAAATAATGCTTCACCCTTCTAAGAACTATTTAAAGACCGATCAGACCATTTACATACTCTGAACCACTGCGCGAATATCCATGACAACCACGAATTATCGCATATCCGTACGCAATTATTTTCACTAAGCACAAAAGAGCTCCAGCAAAAAAATACATTTTTTACTTAATTTTGTTTAACTGAGGTGGGAGAAAAAGCATCTACCATAGCCGCTCGTGTAAGATAGGTTCACCCGACCCTCGCGCAGGGTGTTTTGCGGAAACTCGGTAAACCTCGTTTCCGAAAAACATCCTACGCTCTGGTCGGAATGAACCTATCTTACACTCTCGGCCATGGAAGATACTTATAATCGGAGGTGGGAGAAAAGATAATCTTTATTTAAAGTCGGTTAGGCCACACCAAATTGATAACTTGTTCATCGGATTTTTTCCAAAAAATAATGGGGCGAGCGAGCGAAATAATAATAGAAATATTTGTTTTGCATTTAGCAAAAAAGAGGAGCGAGCGAAGAGCGAACAAATATATATAGTCATTTAACTCACTTTTGCTCACATTTTATTCATTTATTAACTAAACAATGCTATTGCAAACAGTACAATGATAACATCCAGTGAAAGAATGATAACACTAAAAGATAATTCTATGCAAATATTAGTTTTGAGATCAAACAAATGCTATTTGAGATCAAGCAAATGTATTTCTTTAAAATATTTAATGAATGAGAGAACTCAAAACGTCCAAATCTTATTTTTTCAAACATTCTATTTGATTAATATATTTTTAAGTTTTAACAGTAAGTATGTATCAGCATATTCATTTATGAATCAACAGTATGGATCAAGTTCTTTTTATACTTCTTATTTCATAACTATATTAAATACAGTAATATACTCAATATCGGATTCCGGTGAAAATATCTTGGTCAGGATTTTAACTCTGTCTGTAAAAAATGTTGGACCACACTTGAAACACTCATGTATTCATTTTTGATATTTAAACATCTATAATAATAATAATAATAATAATAATAATAATAATAATAATAATAATAATAAAAATAAAAATAATAATAATAATAATAATAATAATAATAATGATAATATAATAATAATAATAATAATAATAATAATAATAATAATAATAATAATAATAATAATAACAATAATAATAATAATAATAATAATAATAATAATAATAATAATGATAATAACAATAATTATAATAATAATAATAATAACAATAATAATAATAATAATAATAATTATAATTAATAATTATAATAATAATAATAATAATAATAATAATAATAATAATAATGATAATAATAATAAAAATAATAATAATAATAATAATAGTAATAATAATAATGATAATAACAATAATTATAATAATAAAAATAATAATAACAATAATAATAATAATAATAATAATAATAATAATAATACTAATAATAATAATAATAATAATAATTATAATAATAATAATAATAATAATAATAATAATAATAAAAATAAAAATAATAATAATAATGATAATAATAATAATAATAATAATGATAATAACAATAATAATAATAATAATAATAATAATAATAATAATAATAATAATAATAATAATAATAATAATAATAATGATAATAATAATAATAACAATAATAATAATAATAATAATAATAATAATAATAATGATAATGATAATGATAATGATGATAATGACAATAATAATAATAATAATAGACAGAAGAACCGAAAGTACTCGTTTGTTAACTGCCTTTAAAGAAATCACCAATCGAAATATGACTAGCTTGCTAAGCCATTATTATATCTTGCTAAAATATAACTATTTGCTACACTGAGATCAGCCTTTAGGAACTGGCTCCTCAATCGAAGACCTCCTGGCAGATCATTTCTGGTGATGTCTCGGTCCGGTCTTTTTCATCGGTTGGCGCATTCATAGTGCCCAATTTGGCCTCATCAGATGCTGAGGCTATTACATTACCTACAGTTTGGTTGTCAGTTCTAACGAAAATTCGTTTAGATGAAGATGGTGTTTCAGAATAGAGTATCAACTTTATGTGCGACCTCTGCATCATGGAGACCGCCATTTTGAAAACAGATTTTAAAAATTGCACCATACTGTAACAAAGGGGCACACAACATTTTTTACAGAAGCAGACAACACATTTGACGTCGGCGGAAGAAATACCTACTGGACTTCGGGTTTTAAACCAATTAATAAAAAAGCCAAAAGCTGAACTCATTTGAATCATGATGCTGTGAAGGGCTGTGTATTGCCACTGATAGCAGGGGCGTGTGCGGCTCAAAAATGTATAGTGAACGTTGGGCCTGAGACAGGGAAACAAGTACTGAATTGTCTAGTCTCGAAAGGCGGGTAACCAACACTGATTTTTTTAAAACGTTTAAAAGACTCTGGTAATGTGGACGCCGCTGATTTAAGTCTGTTCCAAGAAGTTTATATATTGCTAATTTTACAAGTTCAGTTCCAAAGAATTTGGATTTTATTAACATCAAAATGTACTCGTTGAATTGATTTGTTAACACTTTAAACATCATATTTCTTGTAGAAAATTGCGTTTTTAAATAATAGTTATTATATCAGAACGTATGCAAGTATGTTTTTATCGTTGGATATTTCAAACGTAGAATGATTATGGTGTGCTAGTGAAACTGGGTACAGTGAATCTCATTGATATAACAGATATGTTGTGTTCCATACAAACATGCTACAAATGAAACTATTTGAAACTACAAGGACGAAACCAGTAGCCTAACATGCTATAAAGATCGTGTTTAAAGGTACACGGATACATGCAATACAAACACCAAACAAAATACACAACTTTAAAGGAAAACAAACGCTACACTTATATCAAAATATTGTCATTCGTAAATTAATGAGTATTAACCCTGCGCGAGGGTCGGGTGAACCTATCTTACACGAGCAACGTATTGTTGTCATAGAAGCACACACACGTAGTGTTCTTAATGACGGTTCGATATAAACTTTTATCGAACGATTTGATTGAAAATATATAAGTGTTAACGAACTGGCTAACAGATAAAAATAACTTAAACAATTTTAATGATTATTTTAGGTTGCAATGCCATATACAAAAGTGGAAAACGCTAAGACGGTATCTAGACCATCTCCCCAGACGGCCGATGTCCGTTTGACGTCTTCTGTGACATGACTCACGGAGGATGGACAGTCATACAGATAACATTGCTAAAGTTTCTTCAGATTATCTTTCGCCTGTTTGTCTGCTAAGAGGGTTTTCATCATCTTTAACACGCAAATGATTTAATGCTCATTATTGATAAAACCGTCATAGAAGGCTTAAAATGCATGTAGATTCTATGAAAATTAAATTAGATTGTATTCTACACAGGAAAAACCTCCATACGATAAATACTGACGTTTTATTGTAAACTTCTTTTTCGACTGGTGTATTTTACCAACTGCTATCAGTCTAGCATTGCATTACAGTATTTTTAAAAAGCAAAATTCTAATGAACGATATTGATCTACATAGTGAATATTTTCAATGTTACGGTTATAAATAATATCGTACTATGATGTTATATTAAGAAACGATTCGATGGAAGTGTCAGTTTCTACCAACCTTGGACCACGTACGTCGATGGTTTCGGGAACCTAAACGGGGAACACTGGTTGGGGCTTGAGAAGATTTACCGGCTCACATCCCTGCCCGTCGAGATATATTTCAACATGACAAGGATCAGGGGTAAGGGCATCGATTACGCACATAACAAGTACTTTACTGTTCAAGATGCCACGACAAAGTACACAATGTGGACCAACAGTGATGGGTTTGAAGGAACACTTCCCAATACATCTTTTACATATCACAACGGCATGAAGTTCAGCACATTTGATGAAGAGAATGACGTGAGAGCCGCTACCTATTGCGCAGAACACTACAAGGGAGCTTGGTGGTATTCTGGTTGGTTTCGACTTGGGAACCTGAACGGGCTCTTTGGTGTTAGACGGAACGATCTATTATAACAAAATGAGGTATATCGCTCTCTCGGAAAGCACAATTAAGATTAAAATGACCAATAAGACATGAGATGAACACTAAACCTTTGCTTATCAATGAATCAAATATACATCATAACTAAATATTTTAAATGTGAATGTATATCACAATTGCGATACAATAGTGATATTTAAAGTAGTTGTATAAAATGCTAAAGTATATGTTTTTAAAATCAGTTAATCTTAAAATAATAAAATTCAATTGGACAGTAATACAGATCCTAATATGAAAAAGCATATTGTAACAGTTTTTCACTGAGTTTGAATGCCACATGGGATGTAAGGACACAGCGTGAGGATATAGAGGATAAGTGTTTGTTTAAGAGTATGATTGTTATATATAGAACGTGGATGTCATCAAATATACGCATTCCCTGTTCTTCGGCAATGCCATTAAATATGATCCGGATGTTGAAGTAATGTTTTTTAAATCTGTACAATTTTAAAAAAATCTTTTTTTTCAAATTTGACTATTTTTTATTTTAAAACAAAGTTATTTAATCAAAACGCTTCAACAAAAACACACGTTTGATTATCTGCGCTTAAAATGTAATTATACAATGAAAAAAGTTCAGTAACTAAGAGAACGTAACTCTGTTATGGATTTGCACAGATCGAGATTATTACATGAGAGGTCTATCAATTAAACGTGGCCACTGTAGAAGCGTTTGAGACAATTCAGGTTTTGTCCTCATTGTAAAGATTTTATAGTGACATAATATCAATTTATTTTAATATGTCCTTTTTTAGATAATATTAGGCAATAAAAAATATCATGAGAACCAAAATCTTACTTACTGCCATATGCTGATGTTTTGTAAAATTAAAAATGTTTAAAGATGCACTACTTCCTCAAAATAAGATTTATCACAATTTATTATATTGTTTTAATATTCCAAAAAGGATGAACCAATGTCGAAAACAATGGTTCTTACGAAGGATTCCGAGTTTTAATTAAATGAAATGTGCAGAAAATACGGTATTTGTACGTTATGAGATCATAGTCGATTGCAGTAAATCTTTTAGCATTCACCAATCATTTAATATTTTCAGCTATTAAATACACTGTTACAATCTTGTTATCAGTAATTAATATTTTCCATAACTGCATTATTTAGTAAGTATTTCAAGATTGGTCACTTGAAATTATGTTTGTTTTACATGTGTGTGTATCGATTTGGAATAAGAGTGTCATTTTAAATAAACGGCACACCATTTATACTCAGTTTTTAAAAGAATAAACATTTTACTTACATTTTGTAACTGTAAGTATATTGTATTGTATAAACTATTTATCAATGTTAGTGCAAATGTACTTTAATTGCAAACAATGTTAAATAGATACTGTTATGTGATCCTGGCTCATTTGTTCCAGTAATGTTCGAGTTAATGTATTATGTTATTTTTTGCGTGGGCTGGTGGACTTTAAGCAAATAAACATTTTGTAAGTATGTTTTGGTATTTCAAAACGAAATTTATTAATATTTTTCTAAATCGACCGATCTGGTTCAATACAGATATAATCAAACAATGATTTAATTATGTTAATATAGGGACAAGCCAAAGCTGAAATCATGATCTCGTCTCCTCATATGGAAACAAGGACTTTAGGTCAGAGCAAACGATTTGAATTTTTTTATTGAAATCCCTAAGGGAACAAGATTGCAACAGAGAAAACGCCAAGGCAAGACCTTTGTATTTCAGTAAAAAAGGTTTTTATCATGCCAGTAATGGGCCTCTTAGTACAAATGCAAATTACCTCGAGTAACATGTGTACCAATTTGAATTTCAATATCTGAAACAGTTTGTGAACAATGGTGAGGGTAAATGTTTTTGCAAGGCAGGGTATATAACGACGCCAAAGTAATGCCAACACTGCGAATGATTGGTTCAATCTAGTGGTAGATTAAGTTATGGAAAATGTTATTCAAGTTAGCTTTAGTGTAAAATAGATCAGTTGTATTTGTATTCATAAATTCAATTAAATTAAACTTCCTAATACCAAAGAAATGATTATAAATACTAAGTGCTCTAATAGAAACACTATTTGCAGATTTGAATGTAAATTTTCAAACCAAAATTAATAAATTATCATCCGCTTTAACTGATTAATAAACTGTTTTTGTTCCTTCTTTCTTCTTTTGAAATTTGTAACACATAAACAATAACCAATGATAACACAAGTTAACAATTGACATTTGTATCTTTTAAAACTAGACAAATTCTGAATTTAAAAAACAAAACACAATAGAAGCATAAAAAATTGCTTAGTAAAAATGAATTTTAAGATAGTACAAAGAATATCAGTTGAGAAAGTGCTAGCGCATTTGTAATTTTAAACATTGCGTTCTTTGTTTATCTACTGAAAATACCGAGTACAACGTTAAGATACCTCAGGTTAGTGTCGGTTGGAGAAAAAAACGTATTGCTGATTATCTTACTTACTGTACACGAATGTGCTACGCCCCTTTCTCAGCTATATATAATGACTGGTAGCATGTTTTGGCGTTAATGCTTAATGAACGCAGTAGGTCACACGAGCAAATTCCATGAACCTGTGCTAGCTGTTTTGGGGCATTTGCTCGCTTGCTCTACTGTATTCGTACCACATGCAACGCAAGAAAAATGCGCTCACTACTTATATTGACATTTGAAATAAGTATTCATTACGAATTAAAATCAGTAGCATCTTCTGCAAGTAAGTATTTGTTCTGAATGAAATGTTACCGACAACATACGTTTGTTTAAAAGTATGGCAGATTTTTAGATCAGATCATTATATAGATGGCGTCAATCGGGGCGCTATTATGATTCAGACAATGCAGTCATAACTCATTGTGCGTTATACAAATATAAACGTCAGGTTTCATCTTAACCAAGAACAAGACGAATGTAGGCTAAGTCCAATTTTGTGCTGTGATTCAGATATCTCGGAGAACATAAATTACAAATAAATGTCTGAATCCTGTCAAGACATATGTATTTTCAATTCTTCCCTTCTGAGGTTTGTAAGCTTGTTCCTTAAACTGTAAACTTCCGTAACAGACATGATTGAAAGCCATTCAGAACATACCAATGTTTTGGTGTTTTTCAGGTTTTGGTCGATGTTGTCATTGATGTTTTCGTTGTCTTTGTTGTCGTTGTTATTTTACATTTTATGATCTTGAATTTAAACACTTATTAACTTTATTTCGTTTTGATTATGGTGAAATATTGTAATAATGTGTTGTCTACATAAATATTCATAAAACATACCTCAATAGCCACCTTCACATGTTAAAAACATATGTTTTATGTAAGTGGCTAATTGTTCTGAAATATAATTGCACCGCCTACTTGTTGTTTTCTTCATCTTTGCCGCTGGTCTTTGTTAGTTAGTAGCTTTGTAGTAAAAGCTGCACTCCCAAAGATTAAACGTTTTGACAACCTTATTTTGTCTCGGAACGAGCCAAAATTCGCAGTTAGCACAGTCGTTCACAGCGTTTCAGTGAACAAGGCGGGCGAGTGGTTTTTGTCCGATTTACCAGTGTACTAAACAACAAGTCATCACTATAGCGTTACACTGAAGAAACACCAACGAGACTGATTATACAATATTGAATAATTAATTTAATTTCCACCTTTTATCAAGAAACTGTGTCATAAGATTTATCTCCATGAAATTTAGCTCAAAATTTAATATGTTTCAAAATTAGGTACTGTGGAAATACCTGTTCTGAACACAATTGAGGCCTTAAATTATAAATGCTTTGAACGAACAAAGATTTTATGTGAATATCTACGCCATAGAGCAGAAGCACTGTTCATATATACATAGCTGTATCTATTATTGGAACTACCTTTAACACTCGAGAGCTGCATTATTACAATACCTTCAATAAGTATTCCAAATTTCTTCAATAAATGTTCTATAATTGGTCATTCTGGATTGTATTTGATCAAAGAAAGAGTCAAAGTGTCTGTTTAAATTGTTTTAAAAAGACTTGTTAGTATGTATTCATATGTCTTTACGTATGTTAGGTCAGGTGTCATACAGTGTTATACAGTGGTCTTTCTGAGCAGAAGCTGGTCACTGAGTTAAATTCTTATCAAAACAATAGAAACAAATATTCAATCCAATCAATCAATATAAGTGTTCATTGTTTATGTCAATCTTAAATATGGATCACCATTGATAACGATTGCGTTATTTTGAACCATTGACTTGTCATTATGTTCACCATTGATAACGGTTACGTTACTTTGAACTATTGACTCGTCATTATGTTTTATAACACCCGCTTAACTACATTTAGTAAGTCATCCTGCTTAGAGACCAACTGCCACTTTTTTAAGTAAAAAAATAATACAAGTATGTAATGTATAATACTAGTTAAAAATAGAAACCGGTTATCATTTATTCTATAACACCAATATGCTCATACCAAAAAGATACAATATACACAGACGCACTAATAAGACTTAACTGATTAATGTATATAAAATGTTTGCACAAAAAGACGAGCGAATAAAAAATTATAAAATGGATTATAGAATTTTGTTTTAAACAAACCGGAAATAAAACAGTGACAGCTACGTCATCAGTTTTAACTTTGCGTGAGGGGCGTCCCATGGGTAGTGATGTTAAGTAACAGTATTTTCAAAAAATGGGGGAAATTAAGAAATTTAAAATTACAATGAAACTCCGAAAATAAGCATACAAAAAAGAACATTTGTTAATTTCAGTGTAAGACCGTATTTAATTTCACACGTGATCATAAAAATACTATATTGTTAGTCCTGGCTTCGCCACTCGTGAAAATATGTTTTTCTATGACACACGTCTTACGCTGAAATAAACAAATATCCTCTATATCTTTCTTCGTTACGGCCAAGGATATAACGGTAGACAATAACTATTTTACGTAATTTGTTCTATATAACACATTTGTATATTTGATATATAATTATATATATATTAACCGTGTAATACATGAAAAAGCCTCGCCGACTGAGCATATCAACACGAATATTTTAATAGTTTATTCGTCTCCTCTGATAAATATCCGGTATTATGTTACAAGCTGAGTGGAACGTTTTACCTGCGTAATCTTTGCATAGACCCACCAGTAGAGTTCATAGTTATATCAAATATATAATATATCAAAAATATATACTCACCCAAAAAAGGAACGATACCGTATTAATATTTCAATTTTTTCTTTAAAAATAAGTAAATATCCTTAAAAGTTAACTAAAATTAAGTGGTTATAGTTCGTACATGTAAACCATAGGGATTAGCTAAATTCATTGAAGCATTTAAGTAAACGACCTAGCTTTAGATTTTCACCTGCTGCGCGTGGTACGAGGTACATGGTACATGGTTGAGTAAACGTGAATATTGATTTGTGGAAGGGTTGAAGTACAGTTGAAGAAAAACACATTAATTATCCGGTTTCTTTCGTAACAAGTATGCCACGTTTGTCTACTGATGAACGTAATCGGGCTATTGGTATGCTACAGGCAGGTGCACGTCATAGTGACGTCGCTGCACGTTTTGGTGTGTCGCGTGTGACAATATCTCGTCTGGCAGGTCGTTATCGAACACTTGGCACAAATAATGATTGCCAAAGATCTGGCAGGTCAGAGTAATGACCCCTGCGCAAGATCGCTATATGAGGACGTCACATCTACGTAACAGATTTTTGCCGGCAACGACCACCGCAGCTATAACACCTGGACGTACCAATGCCAGGATATGTGCTCAAACGGTGCGAAATAGGCTTGCCGAACATGGCTAAACGCCCACATAACGGCTTGTGCCGTACAGCCGAACGTCGACGTAAACTTCGGGATTGGGAACACCGTATTATTTAGCGACGAATCACGGTTTTGCTTGGATCACGCTGATGGACGCATACGTTGCTATAGACGACGCAACGAACGTTTTTCGGACGCATGTGTACGTCAGAGAGATCGATTTGGGTGACCTAACGTTTTGGTGTGGGGTGCAATATCCTTTCATTCTCGAACGCATTTAGTGGAAGTGCAAGGTATGCTAACAGGGGAAGGATATCGAAATGAGATATTAGAGCCAGTTGTTGCACCATTCATCAACGCCAATCCGAACGTCACTATGTTCCAACAGGATAACGCTAGTTGTCACGCCGCTCGTGTTTCAACCACCTACCTTCAGGAGAGAAAAATCCAAGTTCTTCCATGGCCTGGATTCTCACCTGACCTGTCTCCAATCGAGCATTTATGGGATGTCTTGAAACGCCGTGTTCAACAGCGTAATCCTCAAAACGCTTATGAGCTTGCACGTTTTGTGCACGAAGAATGGGCAGCGATACCACAGGAGACTATTAAGACCCTGATTCGCTCAATGCGACGTCGCTGTATTGCAGTAAGAGACGCACATGGTGGACATACCAGATACTGATTACTTGTGAATTGAGTTTTCGCATGATTGTTGTTATAGCATCAAATAATCTGCCAGTATTGATAGTTTTCTACTAATGTTATGAAATTTTATTTAAATGGTTGTTAAACATTAAACTTAAAAAAAATATTTCAGAAAAGTGTCATAAAGAGAAGAAATAAAGTGTAAAAGTTTCCAGGGATCGTTTCTTTTTTGACTGAGCATATAAAAATATCGTATCTATCAGACATATTTGGAACTTTATCGTACGATACGTGTGTCTATCAGATAGCCCCAGCTTCATAACATTTCGAATAAACTACTTTAAGTGCAGCGAAGCAATATCATACGCAACGATCTCCCATGATTAGCAGAATAATCAGAATAAGCCTTTATGTGCAAGTATAGCTGGATTTCAGCAATATAAACTTGTGTTTTTATTCTTCTTCGTTTTTAAATAGTCCTTGCTCGAAAAACACAGATGACCCATTTGGTATGACCGACCGTCCCAAATAATATGTACATGTTTAAATGAAAAGAAGTGGTTGCCTTCTTGTGTGCATCTTTTTTGTTAATTGTTTGTTTACTTTAACTTTTATTGAAGTATTATGTCATTTGTGAATTCGCACAGGCATTTTAGAGCTACAAAATAGCTTGTTTATATGAGTTTTATCTAAGATGGTGCGTTTTTTGTAATGTTTATCTGATTTATATTGGTTTATTATGTGCTTAACAAATATTCATTACAATATATGTGAATAATTGCTACCACAATAGATGAACTTCATCATATTTATATATATTTTTTGATAATAGATCGGAGATTCAAACTCATAGACAAACAGACGTAGCAATAAAGGCTAATTGACAAATTAGGCCTATACACGGTCATGCATATTAAAAAACAGATAGCTGAACTATCTGATATTCATGTACACAAAAACATTAAACAAAAAGGATTTTTGAGTTGCCTTTAGGCAAACTCTCTGGAGTCATGTTTGATACCATATTTCAGAGTTACACTATTTTTCGCGGACCCCTTGATTCAGGTAGAATGCCGCGCTGAAAGAAGTTCCATATCTATCATGTTTTCCACATGCATAGTTCAATTATTATGTGTGATGTGTCTTAATAAATCATTTATTGTGCGAGTCTGAAACTCGAT
Organism: Mya arenaria; assembly: GCF_026914265.1. Lineage (NCBI taxonomy): Eukaryota > Metazoa > Mollusca > Bivalvia > Myida > Myidae > Mya > Mya arenaria. The sequence continues at coordinate 51,528,634 of NC_069131.1, forward strand.
TATTTGCATTTTGGTCAAATGAAGGTATTAAAAATGATTTATCCTGTCTCGTAGTAATTTATGCTTTTACATATTGTCAGAGGGGTGAGCGCAAGACTGTGTTAAGTGTAAAGCAATAAAGAATGCTCTTAGCACAGTCTTGCGCTCACCCCTCTGTCAAATTGTGCAGTACCGGGTAATAAAAGTAGTCCATTGAATTTCCCGCCAGCTTGTCAAAACCCGCCCAATTCTGTGGTACTTCGGCTAAAAGTAGTCCATGAATGTGAAGTGTCGGGCGTGCTATTTTGTTATTTCATTAAAATAAACGTATGGAAATTAAAAAAAATTAACGTCGAGAAACGTTTGTTATCATAAGTGATTTATATACAATTCATTTTGAATGTTCGACTAAAATATCGCGGAGGAATCGTCGCCAGCTTCAATCCGGGCTAACTCTTCTACAAACCACAAACTATATCTGGTAAGTAGCCAACTATAACAAATTGTTTTTCCTTCAATTTCTTATTGTATGTGTTGAGTATTTTACAATCATAGCAGTGCATTGTTATTTTTGTCTTGTGACATATCTGCACAATTTACAAAGCGTCCGAAGTCAGTCATTTTTCAAAAACTCTGGGCATCGTTCAACAACACCGGAGCCTGCCATTTTGTAAAATCTCGGCCCTCGTTCAACAACAACGAATCGACAATCAGCAGTTCCGTTTGCATGCACTTGAATATATTGTCATTCACTTGAGTTTTCTTTTTATCGTAGGTTATTTATGTTTGATGTTCTCTGTGCATTTTTAAACAAACCATTTTTGCACAAATTACGTGAATTCGACTTCGGAAAAACGATCCGTCTTCGTTCATTTTAGCATGCATGGAATACTTTCGTAACCAAGCCTTATGTTTATCTCGGGTTATATATGTATGTTGTATTCCGTGCATTTCCACTTAACGTTACTCGAGTGCGCATGCTAAATTTAGGTTATCATTTTACTGCGCTATTCGCCCCCACCACCATTATCAAACACGTACATTTGGGATTTTTTATTGATGTTCACACTCACAGACATGTATTGAATTGACATATTAAAGACTGGTTAAAAATCAATTAACATTTTGTTTACATCAAGAGTTTGCTAATCAATAGTTTGAGGTGTTTGGAATATTGGATACATTGTTAAAATATTGTAAAGCAAGTATTTGAGAAGCACTTGTGACTTTTTTCATCAAGTGTTTACATCACACGTGTTTGAATATTGGAAACGAGATTTTAATTGTTAAGTGTGTGTTTGATCAATAGTTTGATTTTAACTTTTTCATTTTTATTGGTCGAGCTTCTTTGATTCTAAGTCCTTTGGACTGTATTGAGCACAAAGTGTATTCTAAGTGTTTTCTCAAAGTGTATATATATAAAAGTGAACACTTAAAAATTAATTGCGTAATTGTTATACAAAGTAAACCATCACCCACACATAGAGCTTATTGGATAGAGTGTAACAGGATTCGCCCTATGTGTCTGTCTAGCCGTACACATGTTCGTGTCTGATCCATATCTCCCGTCATGAATAAATGATTTTTTAAATTTTACAGAAATGTTAACCACATCCAAGATTATGTGTTGCAGGTCAAAGTTCAATGTCACAAAGCTTAATTGTCATATATTCTACTAATACAGCTAGTGACTTCATATTTGGCATGTAGGTGTACCTGATGGAGCCACCAATTTTCAGTGGTAACATTTGAAGGTCAAGGTCATCCTTCAATGTCAAAGGTCAACTTTTGAACTATTGCAGATACAAAATTGATATTTGACATGCATGTGTATCTCATTAAGTTGCAGATATTCATTTGTAACATAACACAGTCAAGGTCATCCTTCAAGGTCAAATGTCAAATTTATTTGTGACAAGACCCTTTGGGCGCATTGGTGTTTCAACTACCCACTTTTATTTACCATCGCAAGGGTTACAATTTGACAGGGTAATAACTAACGTTTTTTTTTGTGTGCAAATTTAATGCCCCTTTACAGGCAGACAAATGTTGGCATACATAAAAGATGATGATTGAAAATAAGCAATCAGAAACTTCTTTATGCCACACAAAGATGTCGATGTTATTTCTCCTTGCAGGACAGCGTTGCCACTACAGTAATGGTGAATGACAAAGAGGTGAATGTGCGGACCATTACGGTGGAGGACCGTACTGGGAAGGTGAAAGTCAGCCTGTGGCGCAACATTGCAGCAGAGCCTGTGGTGTTGGGGGATGTTGTTGCCATCACCAATATTGTTGTCAACAGCAAGAGATATAACAATGAGGAATCCCTGTCGTCAACACAATTTACAAAGATAGAGGTAAATGCTATATCTTGGAACATACAAACATACATACATGTACTCGAGCAAAAGTTCCTTTCCAAATCCTCTGATCTACCTAAACTATTTGCAATGCACAGACTTGAATTTTAGCATGAAGGTGCATCTCAATGACCCACACATTTTGAGGGTCCACTTGTCAAGGTCACATTCAAGATGTAAAATTGCCATTAACTTTTCATCCATTTGACAAACTTCATATTTAACATGATATTGCATCTCAGGAAGCCGCTCATTTTTTTAGCGGCCATGTTAAGGTAAAGATGTCCCATCAACATCAAGCGTTTCATTTATGAAATGTTTATACTACCCCTGGCAATTACGCATGCAAACTATTTCGATAGTGTATTTGTCCCATACTCTAACTTAAAAACTACTTGAAAGAATTAAAGGAATTGAAGGAATTTGATTGAAACTTGCAACTTAGATAGATAGCAATGTGAAGTTGTGCACTTTGCAAGGGTTATAACGCTTGGTCAATTTGTTGCAGAGTTATCTTCCCTTGTTCCATAGTTTAATAGTGTAAACTTTGTCCAGAGCATACTATGACAACTACTAGATTATATTTGATAAAGTTTTAAACAATGGTAGAGCTCAATTAGAGGAAGTACAGTTTACAAATACCATAACCCATGTTTGCTTAATGACAGAGTTATTTCCCTTTGTTACTTTTTCTTGTCCAGTGCATAACTTGAAAACTACCGGATGGAATTTCATATACTGCATACAATGGTAGAGCTCAATGAAAGGAAGTGCAGTGTACAAGAACCATAACCCCTTTATGCTTAATAACGGAGTTATTCCCTACTTTATTTATATAGGTTACTGACATGCCAAACACCGAGATGACGGCCACCATTCTAGGACTTGACCTGGGTGATGTGGAATCCCAGTTACTCACAGAACAGGATGGAATCTTCAATGTATCAAACGAAGTGCTAGTTGCAGCCTTTCAGTGTCAGTTGGAAGACATTACAGCCAAACTACCAAAAACACTGAATTTCATAGCCAAAGGACAGTCTGTGGTCACCTTTAATGAGTGAAAAATCATGTTCAAAGTTTATAGTTTAGAGATGTTTACTTTTCATACACTGGAGCATGACAGTCTGTGGTCACCTTTAATGAGTGAAAAATCATGTTCAAAGTTTATAGTTTAGAGATGTTTACTTTTCATACACTGGAGCATGACAGTCTGTGGTCATCTTTAATGAGTGAAAAATCATGTTCATAGTTTATAGTTTAGAAATGTTTACTTTTCATACACTGGAGCATTCATAGTGTTGCCTGTTATATCATTCCATCACCAAGAATTACCAAACTTGCTAGCTCTTGACCTTGGTGGTGTGGAATCAAGCTTAGTCACAGAACAGGATGGAATCTTCACTAAATCGAACGAGGATCTAGTTATCACCTAGGATTACCAAACTTAGTGTGAGGATGCATATATTGAATGCAGCGTTCCACTTTCATCAGTTTCATGTCCTTCTGACGTTGACCTTTACATTTGATCTTCATTATTTAGAGTAATATTCTTGATGAAAATTCACTTTAAAACACACAAAAATCTATCTTTGTCTGTTAGAGGACATTACCTATATGTCATTGATGTGACAGATTGATGCATTATTTGATGTGAAAGTGGCGTATTTTACCTATTATAAAAGTCATTTGAATTCAATTTGAGAATTTTATTTCTCATAGTTCCTGCCCACAACTGTCAATCATTATGTGAACCACCAGCCGCGTTTCACAATTTTACTTTAAAGGTACCAGTATGAAACAAGAGCAGCAATGTGCCAATCAACCTCTTGTGTACTTTTTAATTGGCCAATTGTAAAGCACGCAACGGTTCGTAAACTAATTTACAATCTGGGGTGGGAATCATGAGGCATTAAAATCCTCACACTTTATTCATTTTGGTGTAATTAGGGACCCCCACACATCAATGTGGGAGCCCTATAGTAATCACCCTGTTTGTCTGTCCGTCCATTCGTTTTTTGTTTTTCTTCCATAACTTCAGTATTTCTTAACACATTATCCCCTATGCTATATTTAGATTCCGACGTCATTTTTATATTTTTAGCTAACCAAAAATAATCTTTAAGGCAAAGTATCGGTTTATCTCAATGGTTTTAAAGGCATTATGGGACATAGAGCATTTGCTCCTAAGGAACAAATGCTCTATTTCTCACAATTTCTTCAAACATCAGCCACAATAATTGTGCAATAATGTGTCTCTAGGAGATAATGAGTTAATGGAATTTGATAAAACTTCATACAATAGTAAAGCTCAATGGGAAGAAATGCAGTGTACAAGAACCATAGCTCTAATTTACCTAATTATGGAGTTATTGACCTTTGTTATTTTTCTTGTCCGGAACATAACTTGAAAACTACTGTATGGAATTTCATAAAACATCATACAATGGTAAAATTCAATGATAGGAAGTGCAGTAATTTGCTTAATTACAGAGTTATTGCCCTTTGTTACTTTTTCTTGTCCAGAGCAAAACTTGAAAACTACTGTATGGAATTTCATAATACTTCATACAATGTTAAAACTCAATGAGATGAAGTGCAGTGTACAAGAACCATAACTCTTAATTTGCTAATTATGGAGCTATTGTCCTTTGGTACTTTTACTTGTCTGGAGCATAACTTGAAAACTACTGGATAGAATTTCATATTTACTTCATACAATGGTAGAGCTCACTTGGTCAGAGTTCTAGTTCAATTACATATTGTAGGAAAAAATCTACCTCTTTTACTAAAAATGATTTCATCTATAACGTTTTTGGTCATAACTTTTACCAGACGATATAGGTGTTTTTTCGTGTTTGAAAGATTGAATATTCATCAGCAGAATTACTTTTAAATCTTTGTCAGTGGATATCTCCTATACTATATGGCCTACGATCACCAAACTTCGCTTGTGGTTGCATTTTTGGATTGTGAAGTGTCATGTATCACTATCATTCTGACCTTGACCTTCACATTCTACCTTGATTTTCACACACCAATTGAGTGGAGGCTACCATGTACCATATATGCATGTCTACTAGTAGTTAAGTTTTAAATATACTTTAGTTAAATACAAGGAGTACAGGAATACTCGCATTTTATTATACCAGGCTTTAAAAATTGAATTTGCTTTTGCCAAATTCCAGCTACAGCTGTCTGCATTCTTTTTACATGCTCTTGGTGACACCTTCCCTAATTGACCACTACCTATCTAAGACAGGTAGTTGTATTAAAGAGTTGTTTTGCTTAATACACTCAACAAAACTCCAGTCACCTAGGTAATCTTCTAATATTCCCTTCCCTGTACAATAAGCTTAATTACAAATTAGATTTATGAAAAGACCATTATCTCGTACACATGCTGTGAAAACTTGGTTCACGTACTACGCTTCATCAAAAAGATACAGTGTCTCAAATGACAACACTATCAATAATAAAAGTCACAAAATCTAACATAGCGTATAAAGGAAGAAAAATAAAAATACCACCCTTTGTCACTTTAAAATGATATTACATGACATGTGAGACTGATACACAGTCACCAATGGCTTAATAAGTTAAAAAAAAATGTTCAACTTTAACATTACCTTCTATGTGAAACAGAGACTGTGTCAAAAGATTTTAAAAATACAAAATCAATGAAAAATGTGATTCCCTATGGAATTTGCATTGTAATTTCTTTTCCTTGTGACTTTTGGATTAGGAGTAATCACATATGAACTGTGTTTTCTCTGCCGTTTAAGCTTCGATTTAGCTGAAATTTTCTAAGAATATTGCCACGAGATGGGGAGAATAGAATACTGAACTGTATATTGTTGACACTTTATGCATTTTTCAGGAAAGTTACTTTACTAAGTGACCGATTAGGAGTTTTGCCAAGTTTACATCAGCTGAGACAATTACTAATTTTTCAGACAGGACAGAAATATAGTTTTAAAAAAAATCCAGTTTAAGAAGTGATCGGTTAGAACTTTGACTGAGTGTATGTCATTTCACATATCTTACAAACTATTGATATGTCATTTGCTTATTATGTTGCCTATGATTTCTTTCTATGTTATGACTAAACTTTTACTATACTGTACATATCGTTGTCTGTTTATCTTTGTTTCATTCAACTTAGATATTTTTTCAAGCCAATTTTTTTTTTGCTAACCATTAATATAACAGGAATACAACTGCTTTCATAGTACATCATTTACCCATTACCCGATATGCTATATTTGAATGATGACATTATTTTCTACACTTGGTTATAAATTTTTGAAATGCTTTGCAAAAGAAAAATTGAATTTCTAACAGTTTTGAAAACCTTTTTAAAAAAGTGAGCATTTGCTCTTAAGAAGAACATGCTCCATTTTTAACATTTCTCGAATGCATCAAAATGTGTCTTATCAGATAATGGGTTAATAGTGTCGCGGGTTAGTGTTAGTACACATAATTAATGGCAACATATCAAAGCCAAGATCATCCTTCAAAGTCAAAGGTCAAATTTAAGGTTAATCAAGATGTTAATAGGCCATATTGCATACAGGCAGCAAATTGTTTTACAAACAGTGTTTTATGTGAAACACGAGACATACTATTTTACAAAACTGATAATGTACAACATAAACCTTGTACTTGTATTACTTTTACACCATCTTGTATGTACAATCTCATTCTAACCAGTATTTCAAGCAGATTCTACGCCAATCTAGTCATTGTTTTTTAGCTCCACTGGCCGAAGGCCATGGAGCTTATGTCGTCACAGATTGTCCGTCGTGAGTGCGTGCGTGCGTGCGTAAACTTTTACTTTAAACGACATCTCCTCTGAAACTGATAAGCGGATTTTGACAAAACTTAACAGGAATGTTCCTTTGGTGGTCCTTTACCAAAATTGCTCAAATGGTTCCGGTCCATTGCACAATATGGCCGCCACAGCTAAAAATAGCAAAATCTTTAAACGACATCTCCTCTGAAACGGTTAGGTAGGTTTTGATGAAACTTGACAGTAATGTTCCTTGGGTGGTCCTTTATTAAAATTGCTCAAATGGTTCTGGTCCATTGCACAATATGGCCGCCACAGCTAAAAATAGCAAAATCTTTAAACGACATCTCCTCTGAAACGGATAGGCAGATTTTGATGAAACTTGACAGAATTGTTCCTTGGGTGGTCCTTAACCAAAATTGCTCAAATGGTTCCGGTCCGCTGCACAACATGGCTGCCAGGGCAAAAAAAAATAGAAAAACCTTTAAAGAACATCTTCTCAGAAACCGATGATCAGATTTTGATGAAACTTAACAGAAATGTTCCTTGGATGGTCCTTTATCAAATTTGCTTCAATGGTTTCGGTCCACTGCACAAGATGGCCCCTAGAGGTAAAAATAGAAAAACCTTTAAACGACTTCTCCTCAGAAACCGATGATCGTATTGCAATGAAACTTGACAGAAATGTTACTTGGGTAGTCCTTAACCAAAATAGCCCAAACAGTTCTGGTCTGCTGCACAACATGGGCACCAGAGCTAAGAATAGAAAAAACCGTTAAACTACATCTTCTCAGAAACCGATTATCAGATGTTGATGAAACTTTACATAAATGTTCATCGGGATGCCCTTTGACCAAAATTGCCCAAATGGTTCCGGTCCGCTGCACAACATGGCTGCGAGAGTTAAAAATAGAAAAACCTTTAAGGACTTTTCGTCCGCAGTCTTCACGAAAAACATTTTAACCTACTAGCCAGTTGGACTAGCATAATGGCATATTTTACTAGTCCGAATGACAATCTAGTAGTCCGACTATTTTGCCACATTATAAAACTGTATGCTTGAGGTAAATACCTATTTCAATTGAGCAGCTTGCAGTTTGAGTAAACATTTCTTTATTATGATGCTCATGCAGTGATAGGGAGTGACATCCTTCTGTTGGGAATAGTGCTCCTTGTTTTTCAGAACCTATGGGTACTATGTAAAAACAAAAGGCATCTTGCTTGAATAGACTGTAATAATATCAACATGGTCAGAAAAGAAATGCCATGCTTTAATAGCTTTGATTACATTTTACTACTGAATTACCTCCCTTTAATAGAAAAAAAAATAATGTCTTAATTTTTCACGTATAGCATCTTTAAATAATTTTTAAACAATAATAATTTATAAGTAAACATATAAGCATAAAGTTCTCACAAAAAGATCAAATTAAAAACCTTACATTTATACATAGGAAAGTATATATAGACTGAACATTAATTTTCGTTTAAGTGACATTCTGAAAGTTTATGAAACAGCTATTTTTAGTAACTTAAATGGCCGAAAAGTGTAAGTGAAACACCAAGTCGATTCTATCTCGTCAGTTCTTGTTCAGGTTAGATATTTGCTTCATAATCTATTCAGATTAAATGTTAACCGATGATCAGATTTTGATGAAACTTGACAGAAATGTTCCTTGGGTGGACATTAACCAAAATTTGTTAAATGGTTCCAGTCCACTGCACACCATGGCTGCCAGAGCTAAAAAATAAAAAAAACTTTATACGACTTGTCGTCGAAACCGATGACCTTTTTTCGATAAAACTTGACAGAAATGTTTGTTTGGTGCTCCTTTACTCAAATTGCCCAAATCATTTCGGTCCACTGCACAACATGGCAGCCAGAGCTATTAAAGTAAAAAAAAAAATCAAATAACTTCTCCTCAAAAATTGATGATTGTATTTCTATGAAACTTGACGAAAATGTTCGTTAGGTGGTCTTTGCTTGAACCTTTTGGCCAGTGGAGCACAGGCACTGATGTGCCTCTTGTTTCTTCATCTCATATCTTCAAAGGCTTAGAAAAAATAACCCCTTCACTCCCAGGCCAAGTGTGCACATGAAAACTATTATATTTACTTCCAACTTAAAACACTTCCCCAACCTTTGGTAATAAAATCTATGGATTGAATTTCAAACAGTTTGGATCTAGATGAAACTTTAGTTACTTAGTGTCTTGTACAGGCTCAAGCCATATTCATAAAGCTCCTAAGGAAAATCTTAAACTTAAGTGAACATTTCCATTGCAGATTTCTCACTTTTTTACCCATAATACTTCAATGAAACTTTGCATTCATATGCAAAACTATGTTTTTCATAAGCATGAAAAGTTTCTTTGACGTTTGCTTAAAAATAAATTGGAAATCCGCATCTGAAATGTTCTCTTAAGTTTAAGATTTTCCTTAGGAGCTTTAGGAATACGGCCCTTGAGCTACTGTGTGCCATTTAGGCCAGTAATCAGGTTAAATATTCACTATTTTGTTACCTCTGATTTTTTACCAAATCATACTTAATGTGCAATGTATCTATTTTCTTGATAAAAATAAAAGAAAAGTCCACAAAAAAAATTTTTTGTCACTATAACCACTTCATCAACGTCAAGGTCACACTGATTTCAACTGTTTTATGCAAGACTTGTAACTGCAAGTGATTTTACATCCGACAATTGTATGCAGCTGTTTGTCTCCCTCCAAGTGTGACCTTGACCTTATAGGTAGGGACCTGGATCTTGTATATGTCACATCATCTTCATGTGCTGAACAACTGTGTATAGTTCTTTCAAACCATGACAATATTACATGTCTCATGTCTGCTAAAAATCTAGAACCTTTCGTCAAATATTTACAAAACTTTTGTTTACTCATATAAGCTTCATTTAGCAATGCATCTGCAAGAAACTTCTCTTGGCAACTCTCAGGACCTTCAGTCCTTTGATTTTTAAAAGAGGTCAAGGAGAAAGAGATATAATAAGCTAATTAACAAGTAGACAGACAGGCGGACAAAGCAACGAACAAATAGGTTTATCGTCCAGAATGAATTACACATATACAAGCGGAGAGAAAACCAAAAGGTATTACAGGATGACAAACGGACAGACAGGAACTCAGGGTTAAAGAGCAATGAGGTATCGAACACACTGAAAAATCGAGGGACAGACAACATGGGCCATAATTTAAAAAAGTTCTGATGCCATCTGGGTGACTCCAAGCGACTATTGATATCAAGGCACGCGCTAAGTAATGTTTAAAATAGCGTTACTTCGCGTGTATAAGGATAAAGTGTTCATATATTTTTATTCTTTTACATATAGTCTTGAATGTTGCAAGTAGTTAGATGGGGTTTTTCGAACATGAATTATGCCTTTACCTATATTAAAAACTGTCCTTGTGAATGAGAGCGAACAATACTGTTAAGTCGCGCACTATTTTCTGCATGAAACACGCGCATTAGGCAGACTAAATTGTGCCTAAAACCGCATGTATCTCGCGTATATATATCGTGTTCTCTTTGATACGAATGTCAAAAATAAATGAAACCATTGCTGATTGAGAACACGGATTTTTACTTAATCATTACCTAAAGAGAAATATTTAATATGAAAATAATTACTGAAGGAACATATGATATAAACAAAATACATAATTATGTTATATATTTCAAATTATAACTTACCAAAAGTAAACGCCCCCAGTAATTTGTTTATTGATTTTATTTTCTAAATGCAAACTAAGATGTACCATGTAGTCAGGAAGTGGCTGCGATAATAAACAAGAATGAAAAAGCGAGCCCTGACGTAACGTGTTTTGCATTTAAAATAAAACGAGTCGGCGCAAGAGGCATTATTGACATGATTGTTTCTTGTCTCTGATATACAAGATATGCGCAATAGCACACGCATAGATACAAGGGGACTCGAGCTTTTTAGCGGCTTTGTGGTCTGCCGTAACGTGTTTTGCATTTAAAATAAAACTAGTCGGCGCAAGAGGCATTATTGACATGATTGTTTCTTGTGTCTGATATACAAGACATGCACAATAGCACACGCATAGATACAAGGGGACTCGAGCTTTTTAGCGGCTTCGTGGTCTGCCCGTAAATCGGCTCTTAGGCGACACGGGACAAAGCTTATATTAGTTAGGAAAAATGCATCATGATGCAGAATATGGATCACGGTCAGCCCACGGAACGCACCCAAGGCACTGTGTCAGGTAGGAGGCGACGGGCAAGTGGGGATTTGGAGCCTTGCTTGGCAATATATCTTCATTAGGAACTCGTCATAGTCTGAAAGAATGTGGTATTTCTCTCCATGCCATATCCAGGCACTTCTGCCACGTCAGAAGTCAGGCGTAAGTCAACTGTCATACCTCGCCCATTCGAAAGGTGATTGTGATCAATATCCCTCTGCATATTCGTGCTTAGTAAACAGTTAACTATACCAATTATTTACGTTATGGCTCGTGTCTGCAAAAGCGGCCACGTAACTGCTATTATGCGTTGGCTTTGTCCTACTTGCATTTGCATACTGCCTTTCAACATCGTCGGCAGTGGTGCGCATTTTCGGCATCAGACCATCATCAGACATTCTACCATGAATGTCACGGAGTTTAAATTTTGTAACAAATGGGAATATCGTCAACTTTAAATATTTGTCTAACAAGATATGCGCAATAGCACACGCATAGATACAAGGGGACTCGAGCTTTTTAGCGGCTTCGTGGTCTGCCGTAACGTGTTTTGCATTTCAGTGGTTATCATGGGCCATACAACAAACTTAATCATCACACGCACTCCTGTTTTAACTTTCAATATTTTTCAAGAATTTGGATTGCGCCAAATTAGGCGAAAACTTCGGTAATGCTGTATACAAGTCGTACAGCAATCAAAAGCAACACAAAAGCACCAGACTCCGTGGTCTTTTATATTTATTAGATATATTTCTTCTCAATCGAGCAAAGGAAAAACGCAATGTAATCTGGCAGCTGACTATATTGACAATACTTAAATATATAATGAAACATTTGTTTTGTCTAGCACCTATACTCCATAGTTAGATATTTGGAAAAAAGATGTAAAACATAATCAGCCAGATATCCTCTTTAAGATAGTTATTTGAAATTGTTTCAAAATGTTCAAATTGCAATGACCTGGTGACGTTGTTTTCTAATCAATGCTGATTCATATTTATGTTAATCATACGCAACGGAAATATTGTGAAAATATGTTTTTAAGGTTTGGATTGAAAAATTAGTTCCTATGTAGTTAATCAGAAATTATCTTAGTGAGCAACTTTTGATTAAACATTGCCACTCTACCCTCCTTTTGTAAAGAAAATCATAATAAAAAAAAATCACACAAAAAAAAAATAAACTAACAAATCGTTTTAAAACATTTTACACAAACTATGTGACTTTCTCTTTGATCCAATATTATCCAGCGTGACCATCTATCGAACATTTATTAAAACAATTATTGAACTTAAAAAATATATTTCAGAGAGACATGTTTTGCAACAATGTTTCTTGACTAAAAGGTGGAAATTGAAGTAGCAATACATAAGAAACTCTTGTTTAAACGTATTAACTCTACAAAGACTGTTGAAGATATTTTCTACAATATTGTATAATCAGTCCTTTTGGCAATACTTCGTTGTTGCGCGAGAGTGTTGTCTTGTGTTGTTGAGTAAACTGGATAATCAGGATGAAAACCACTCAACCGGCTTTCTTAACAAAACCCACCACACGTTCAGACCGAAAATCGACCGGAACGCATTGATAAGAGGAGAGTAGGCTTACGACTGGTCTAACTGGACAACTTCTTTTTTTTTTTTGGTAATTTGCTAGTTAAACTTAATGCAAAGCTACTAACTAACAAAGACCAGTGAAGAAAATGAAGAAAACAACAAGTTGGCGATGACAATCTATTTCAGAAGTATTTGCTACTTGCACAAAATATATTTTTAACATGTTAAGGTTTTCCTTTAGCAAATTTTGGCTGTAGACGACACATAATCACAATATTTCATCATGATAGATCTTTATAATGAAATCACAACATAAAAAAACAACATCAACGACAAGAACAATTATAATAATAATGTACATATGGTTTACCAGCATGTCTGAAACGGTAGTTTACAAACTAACAAGATTACAAACATAAAAAATGAAGAATTGAAAATACATATGTCATGATTTAACGAGTTATTCGCAATATATGTCGTTGAAGCTATCTGAATCCCAGCACTCAAAGTTGTTGAAGAAGAATTGTCCTAATGTACAACAGAGAACCGGGCGTAGCACATGCGCATAATAATCTTAACGTTGTTTTATCAAACCGACACTAACCTGAGGCATTTTGATGTTGTACTCGGTATTTTCAGTAGGTAAACAATGAACGCTATGTTTATAGTTACAAATGCGCTAGCATTTTCTCAACTGATATGCTTTTAAAATTCATGTGTTTTGTGCAAAATTCTTATGCTTCTTTTGTGTCCTTAAAATCCAGAATTTGTCTAGTTTTAAAAGACACAGGAGGCAGTTGTTAACTTGTCATTGGTTATTGTTTATGTGTTACAAGTTTCAAAAAAAAACAACAACATAGTTTATAAATCAGTTACATGCGGATGGTAAATTATATTTGTAGTTTGAAAATTTACATTCGAACCTGCAAAGAATGTTTCCATTACAATTATTAGTATTTATAAACATTTCTTTGGTATAAGACATTCTCATTTAATTTAATTTATTAAATAAATACAACTGCGTTATTTGACACTCAAGCTCACATGAAAAACATTTCCATAACTTAATTGAACCAATCATTCGAGGTTTCGGAATAAGCTTGGCGTCTTTGCATACTTAGCCTTGCAAAAGCATTTACCCTATTTAACTATTTTTAACAAACTGTTTCAGATATTGGAATACAAATTGGTACACATATTACTCGAGGTAATTCGCATATGGATTAAAAGGCCCATTATTGACATGATCAAAGCTCTATTTTCAGCTGAAAAACAACGGTCCAGCCTTAGCGTTTTCTCTGTTGCGATCAAGTTTTATATAAAGAAAGAATTTCAATAATGTTTTCAAATCGTTTGCTCTGACCTTAAATACTTTTTGCCATAACGACGAGATTATAATTTTAGATTGGGTTCGTCCTTCTATTATCATAATAACTCTTGGTTTGATAATATTTGAATTGAACCAGATTGAGCGATTTAGAAAAATCGTTCAATAAATTTCGTTTTGAAAGACCAAAACAAACAAACAAACAGTTTGATTAATAAAATTCTACCAACCTATGCAAACATCACATCATACTCGTAATTATATTCATTGGAAACTACTAGTGCTAATTCGTGAGCACGGATGAAATATGAGTATCTGTTAAAACATTGTTTGTTATTAAAGTACATTACAATACTGAAACACTAACATTGACAAACATACAATAAAATACAGGTACACATTGTAACTAGAATGCAATATTTCTTCTTTAAAAAAGGTATTTTATTTTATTTCATTTTTTCTTGTCTAATATTATTTGAAAAAGGACAAATCAAAATAAATTGATATTATGTATCTATGACATCTTTGCAATGGGGACAAAACCTTAGGTTTCTTCAAACATTCGTATAGCGGCCACGTTCAATCGATACATAACTTATGTTAGAATCTCTATCTATGCAACGTTTAAACAGAGCTACGTTCTCTTTCTCCCAACTTAAGGGCACCGGAACTGCTTTCTACGTAGGAAACGGACTCGAAAATGATTCATGTCAGCCAATAGCAGCCTTCACAACCAGTCTTTACTACGTAAGAGTAATGACCATATTTACCAAGCTTATAAAGTGGTAAAAATAGGTATTGACTACAAACGCTACTTTTTAGATATTTGGAGAATTGTAAAAGGCATCAGCTATAGGGTTTCTCCCATATTGTTAACCGCATTAAGTCTGAATATGTTTCAATTGTGGAGCTCACAATGTTTAAATTATAATGAATTGGTGACATATATACTTATAAAACGTGGCGCATACCAGTGATTGATGTTTCTGTGATATGTCTGTTCATTGTTTGCTAAATGACATTAATCATTTGAGAGCGTTCAACTATTTATTGTGATCATTTCAAATAACCAAAATGGCCACAATTTTGCTTAAGCAATTTTTTTATACAAAGATTTTCTTTTTAGAGAAGAGTATGTCACGGTGAAATTCAACATGTATTGCTAGTAAAATTAGCAGTATTTAATGCTAATATTTAATTGTCATATTTCTGATTAACAATTTGTGATAATCAACTTTTGAATATTAATGTTGCATATGACATGTGTTTTAAATGTTAAATGTTTACAGACTAATGAAAAGTTGTGGGTATGTCATCGCAAACTTAAAATGAATAATGTGTATTTTCGGTAAGAGGCCCAGTATAACGAAATAAGTTATTCGTATTCGTGTTTATTCTGGTTGTAACTTGTGTTAAAGGAGCTCACTATTGGTTTACACTTCGGAGATGAAAAATAAAATTGTTATTTTTGTTTTGTTTTTTGTTGCTGTTTTTTTTATTGATAATGCATTGTTATGTAATTTAACATTAGTGATGAAAAACAACACATAAATGTCAAGAGATAAAAAATATAAGCATTTATGTACGGGGACGTAATTTACAGCTATATAGCCACAACTTCCGGATTAGAAAAAAACACGCCAAAATGTCGCTTATATAAAATAAATTGAATGATATTATTGTTACAATCATGTCTGTAACGGTCGATTACAAATTAATGACATTATAAACGTACGAAATGAAGTATTGAAAAAGCATACGATGTAAGGATCCAAAGAATTATTCATGGTGTATGTCCTCAGAGCAATCTGAATTCCAACACTCTTCTCTTTTGAAACATCGGCCAAATGTACAGCAAAGTATGGGACGTAACACATGATTAACACGGCATTGAGGGTTATCATCATTAAACTTATTCTCAATTCAATACGAGTCTGGGACATCCTGTTAGTCGCAGTGTTCTTTTCAGATGGTAAACAACGAACCGACTTATTGGAAGTTTTCCTTTCTTCTATTCCAGATGATTTAATATTGACCTTGTTCATTCCGGTCAGTGCTCCGTTGTTTGTTTCACGTATAGTTGTGTTTGGTTCTCTTTCATTTGCTTTTAAATTGTCACAAATGATGACGTTGACTCCTTTTTCACAAGTACTTACTTCCACAGAGTTTTTCGATCCAGTACCACTACCTAAAGGTGGTGCTTTTCTGTACGCTTTCATTTGGTGTTGATTCAGAATGATCTTTCGAAGAATGAGTCCGTACAAAGTTACTAAACAAACTACTAAGAACAGAAGAGTGAATACATCAGCAATGTTAACAATCGACACCCATAATGCGTGTTCGTCTTTAATAGAGCTGGCACAAGAGTATCCACTCACGTTATGACCATCAATCTTTACTTCAACAATATCTGTAATAATGAAATCTCGAAATGATATGAACGCGGAAATCATAATCATTATTACTAAGAGTACCTTAATGGAGAACAACGAAAATTGCCAGCCAAAAGGAGCACATATTTTTCTATATCTGTCCACCGCTACTAAAAGCGTTATTAACCCAGACATGAACACAAGGAAGTGGCTCAAAAAGTTCTTGGTTTGGCATCCGATGACATCATCAAACGTAAGGATCATTGTGAGTTCAGCTATCTCTCCACACGAGTTTATACACGTCAGCAGATCAACTATAGCGAGGAGTGTGATAAACACATTGTTAGATGATCTTGGTGAATAGAATCCATGGAATATTAGGGACAAAATATTTCCAACCAGTCCGCACACAACAGATACGCACATTACTGCAATTGTAAGAACGTTTTCCTTGACGTATTCCTTGTTTATAGAATCCAGATTTTTGTCCTGTAAGGTCATTTTGTATGTTCTCGTCAATATTTTCTAATTGCTCAAAGTGGATTTATTTCTATTCATTCGTAAAAAACAGATTTCGAGTTCTTTTTAATTCAGATTCCGTCGTCGGGATTGAATTCGTCCTCGATCAAGTTATGCGATTTGTATTTCAAGACATTATTGCACCAAAAAGTAAATATTCCTCAATCATAATCTTTCATCCATTTGTTTTGGAATTTAATTGTTGTTTTCTTTATCGTAATTGTATCTTTTCTTCTTAATTTATTTCTGCATCCAATAACATGCTTAGTATTTTGTTTTTGCTTTGCTAAAATCCAAAATGTTAACACGAGTAGTGAAAATGGTTGACGATGATATCCTTTATAGGAATAAGTCATAGTTCGTGAATTATAAAAGCGACATGGGAAATTATTTGTTATCGTGGATCAAGCCAGTTCGGAAATTGAAAACAAAAAAAAACCTTTCATATTATTTTAGCCCGAAGAATTAATCTTTTAACACGTGCATAAGGGACCATCGATTTCAAATTCCTGCAAACAAGTTCAGCATTACCGGTATGATTTGGTTTGATGCTTGAGTAATAATCTGATAATGACGTATTAATATTTGTATTGTTAATGATCCAGGTTTACGAATAAATACGCTAAACGATTTCAATAAAGATATTGTTTTGAAATTGCAATAATAATTTGATTCCGTTCAACTTTAGAAAAGCAACATAGTCGGAACGAACGCTATGGTGAGTGTTGTTGAAAACAGTTTGTTCTGCCATGTAGCCAGGAGCGTTACCGACTGAACTTATCCGGATTACACCCATAAGTTGACTAAAATAAAAGGATAGTTTAATATTTCTCTCAGTGTATAGCACTGTATAGCATCATCCCTAAAACAATTACTACAAATCTAAACAAGTGATAGTATTTTTTTCCATTTGCAATTTAAAACAAGTCCATGTATTTTGACAGTTTGTCAAGGCCGAATTGCTTTCCTGTTGCTGGGTGTTAACAATATCAACAACCAGGGATGGGAAATATTCTTGCTTATCAGCCTCATTTCAAATGAAACGTAAAAAAACGAAACAATATGTTTATAGGATATTTCAAAATAGAGTAGAAATTTGATCATCAGGTTGTATTGCAGTTTACTAGGAATTTCTTTCCCAATGAATAGTCGATCGGAAATGTTTTTGCTTTGATTACACTCGAAGTATACACGTTATGAATTTTCGATTCAAATTTTTCAAAAACAATTGTGATTTAACTTTCATCGTCCTTGCCATATCAGACGAAACCAGTTTTAATTTATTTACAGACCATTTTGATAACATTTGAACAAGAGCATATTGTTGTTTCTTTATCAGACAATTCCTGGATCTTCAGGTTGTTAACCAAACAGTTTTCTTAAACATTAGTGTGACCAACAGCATATGTCATGTTGTTTAAAAACAAGTTTATTTCTCACAAGAAAGAAAACCAGACTTATTTTCTTCCCAGTTCAAATGAAAATTTGTATTTGCTTCGTATATTCTTATATAACACTTTTAAGGTGACGGACCATCAAACTAAAACATCAACGTCTACCCAGTAGGCCTACACACAATAATTATGCACAATTTACATAGATGGTCTGTTGGTAAGTTGTAACCTTACCCTGAAACTATGCAATTTTGTCAGGCACAAATGAAGAACTCCATTTAACATTTAAGAACGCCATTTTAATTTTATAAAGATAAAGGTGGTTTTTTTTAAGTGATAGATCGGTTATGTATAATTCCAATAATTGTTGGTTTCTATCCATGAGTGGTACTCATGATATTGAGTTGTATACGTATTCGAATAATTGATCAATGTCCGCATGTTCATACAAATATATTCTTATAAAACCGTTGCAAGAACGTAAAGTAGTATGAAATTTAAACATGGCGCATGAACGGGTTGGCGGTTGGCGTCAAAGCAATAACAAAATATCTTTATTTTCTGGCCAATCTTTAGCAAACTTTTTAAAAAAAATCAGTTTGACCTTTGCCCGAGTTTTAATTTGACCACAATGCTATCTCGTCTGCTTTATGTAAGACCAACAGAATTATTGTCATCGCACATTAATACAATCGTTTTAAAATTCATTTCAGAAGTATATGGTAATGATTAATTATCAAGCATTCCAATATTTTTGTCAGGTTTAATATCTAATATTGTCCTCCTTCATATGATCACGCCGCTTAGGATTATTGTTTTGCAAACATTTAATTGAAATTCCCTTCATCGATACCGAGTATAAATTTGATCTATGCTGTCGTCCGATCAATGCGGGGAAAACAGACATATTCTGCTCTTAACAGAGTTGTACCGAGACATATAAGAACTAAAGACTTTAAGTAAGTCATCCAAAACTAAGTTAAAGGGCGACACGCCGGATTCATATTGGTATGTGCAAATCCAGAGTTTTTCGCGGGAAATAACATGAGGAATCATTTACCTGTCAAAGTAATATTCCTGCGGCGAAATTAATTGAGTTTGATGATAGAGTATGCAGGCACAGCTTAAATACCATACAACTCACAGTCCATACACATACGTATGAAACTGTTAAAAATTCGGACTACACCTTTTTTAACTTATTTTAACTCGTGTCCCTTTAGCATATAAATATATATATATGCTATATATATATTAAAATTATATATTTACGAGCACCATTCAAAAAATGCGTAGACACTGTCGAATTTAAGTTTCCTCAACGTCCGATTTTAGCCAAATGGTGCTGAATTACTTTCAAAAGTATAATGAAATTGCAATACTTTCTTTCTGCTTCATTAGCACAACGCCCACCGTGCAGACTTTACTACCCTCGAGCTGGACTTCTTGGGATAAGGGAGAGTAGAACATTCACCTTACAGCCCAGATTTAGCTCCAATGGACTTTAAGTTGTTTCCTACGGTTAAAGCTATGTTGCATGGACGCCAATCTGATACCACGGATGAACTGAAGTACGCAACAAGAGCTATTGTTGCTAAATTAAAGCCGCAGTGGTACAGGAAAGTTTTTGCCGAATGGTTGCGACAAAACAG
Organism: Mya arenaria; assembly: GCF_026914265.1. Classification (NCBI taxonomy): domain Eukaryota; kingdom Metazoa; phylum Mollusca; class Bivalvia; order Myida; family Myidae; genus Mya; species Mya arenaria. The sequence continues at coordinate 51,548,806 of NC_069131.1, forward strand.
GCGTTGTATTGATTGTAACGGCGTTTATTTTGAAAAGATTTGATACATTTTGTGTCGTGTGACATCGGTGACGTTCTGAGATGATATTACTGGGAGCCGTGGTATGTACATGTGTATATGTTATCTTACAGCAGCGGTGTTAATACTCGTGTATTAAAACAGTGCATGTAGTTCACTGCGTTTGTATTTATCTTACAATTTACGAACGCCAAACTAATAGTCTACGATTTTTAATGGCCCTCGTATATGTATATATATTATGAGACAGCCGATTTTGTTGGTAATCAGTTTATATCGGTTTCACGAACTGTGTATTTTTGTAACCGTTTCAAATAAACGGAAACTATCAATACCCTCTCTTGGTGCGGTTGTGTCGGTTTGTTACATCTAAAATAAGTTGATCCGATTTGAACAATATGGCGGACAGTGGTCCAACAAGTGTGATAAAACACAGTTAAGTTAAACATGAAATCCATCATCTGTGGTTTCATTGAATGGCTACTTACAGAAGCCCTGTTGTTGTAATAGTTTACAAACAAAACATGCATTATTGCCTTAAGCAAAATTTTCTAAACAAGATTTCGGACCCACGAAACACTCGAAACCAAAGCTGAAAATAGTTAATGGTACACTCGATAACATCTTCTTCTAATGCCGCAATTGGATGCGAGTAACCGATTGGTTTCGACGACGGACATGTGACTATTTTGAGCCTGTCAAAACTCAAAAGTCAATGAGTTCTTAGATCACATTTGAAGAAAAACAACAGTGTTAGTAATAGTAATTCATGTATTAAATGTATATATTATGATAAAGAAAGCTATTTAATATACTTAATAGAAAGTTATCATACGTCTGTTTTATATCAAAGATAATAAAAGGCAGGCACAATGACAGTTGATATTTACCCCATGAATGAAGCATTTGTATATGCAGTCGGTTGATACCGGAAAAAAATAAATAGGCACATTACTTTGGTTATCTCAATGTTCAAATAATGTCATTTTATCTATATTATTATGTTTGGTGAGAATGTTTTCGAAACATATCGTTATTACTTTTTTGTCAGTCTGAACTATGTAATCGTTAGTCTCCTTATGTATCAGAATGATATTATATTTATTATTATACAAATGCATCGTGTCGTGAAGTACATGCACAAGATGAAATTTAAACAGATATTACATGATCCGTGACACATGCAATTAATATTTAGAACATTTATAGAACAAAAACACTGGTTTAGAAATGTTAAGAGTTTTCAAACATGATGTTTTTTTTTAAATAACAAGTATTTAGTATTCTATTTCAGTACACGAGAAGTCCTTCGAACTCCTCGTCTGCCATTTTGATCTTAATTATGCTTTTCGAGAGGGCGATAAAACCTTGGAGAAAAAAGTTCATTCTAGTTTTTGCGCTTTTACTTACGAATTGTCCGTTCATGTTTCCAAGCGCGTAGCCATTAGCAAACCACCAAGCCCCATGATAGTAAATTGCGCAATTCGTTGAAATAGATATATCATTATCTTGATCATGTGTGGAGAACTTCATGCCGTTGTGAAATGTAAATAATGTGCTCGGAAGTGTTCCTTCATAGCCATCATTGTTGGTCCACATTGTGTACTTTGTCGTCGCATCTTTAACAGTAAAGTACTTGTAATGCGCGTAATCGATGCGCTGATCCCCGGTTCTGGTCATGTTGAAATATACCTCGACGGGCTGGGACGAAAGCCGGTGAATCTTCTCAAGCCCAAGCCAATGTTCTCCGGACAGGTTACCGAAACTATTGACGTAGGACGTCCAAGGTTGGTAGAAATCGACACTTCCATCAAATCGTTTCTAAATATAATATCAGAGCACGATCTTAGTTATAACCGTTACATTAAGATTATTAACTGTGTACATTTATTGTGTTCATTATATGCTTGATGTTAACAAATACTGTAATGTCACGCTAGACTTCTAGTAAGTGGCAAAAATATACCAGTCTAAAAAGGAGGTTACAATGGAACATGTCATCATTTATCGTATGGAGATTTTCCCTGTGTTGAATACAATGTTACTTAATGTTCACATAAATAACTCGCATTTTAGCCTACTAAGACGCTTTCATCAAAAATAAGTATCATATAATTTGCGTGTTAAAGATGACGAAATCAACTTAGCAGACAACCAGGCGAAAGATAATCTGAAGAAATAAAGTTTTATCAATGTAACCTGTATGACTGTCCAGCCACCGTTAGTCATGTCACAGAAGACGTCAAACGGAGATCGGTCGTCCGGGGAGATGTTGTAGATACCATCTTCTCGGATGCCACTTTTGTAGATAGCATTGCAACCTAAAACAAAAACATTAAATATTAATTTCAATCTTATCTGTTAGAATGTTTATTTACAAAGATATACTAATTATCGCGCGATCATTCAGTATGTCAAACCGTATTTCAGGACATTACATGTACATGTATCTATGACCACACGCTGTTGCTTATCACTGAGTAAGCCAATGCGGTTTCCCATACTTTGAATAATGCCAATAATTTTATATGAGTTCAATGTTTGGTATCAACGTAGCGTTATGTCGTTTGTTTGGTGTCTGTTTCGAATACATCAACGTGCCTTTAAACAGGATGTAAATGACCTCAATAAAATGTTATGCTACTGGGCCCGTCCCTTTTGGTTTAATAGTGAAATTTGTAGAAATTTAGCACCAACATATCTGTTAAATCGATAACATGTACTGAACACAGTTTCATTCTCGCAATTACAGATACAACGTTTGATTTTGTACACACATTATGACTAATAGAACCCTTCATGTGTCTCTAGTCTGTGGTCTTGTAGCGTTGTTTCTCTTGTTTGTGGTCTTGTAGCGTTGTATATCTTGTTTGTGGTCTTGTAGCGATGTGTCTCTAGTCTGTGGGCTTGTAGCGTTGCATCTCTTGTTTGTGGTCTAGTAGCGTTATATCTCTTGTTTGTGCTCTTGTAGCGTTGTGTCTCTTATTTAAGGTCTTGTAGCATTGTGTCTCTTGTTTGAGGTCTTGTAGCGTTGTATCTCTTATTTGAGGTCTTGTAGCATTGTGTCTCTTGTTTGAGGTCTTGTAGTGTTGTATCTCTTGTTTGAGGTCTTGTAGCATTGTGTCTCTTGTTTGAGGTCTTGTAGTGTTGTATCTCTTGTTTGTTGTCTCGTAGTGTTGTGTCTCTTATTTAAGGTATTGTAGTGCTGTGTCTCTTGTTTGTGGTCTTTTAACGCTGTGTCTCTTATTTGAAGTCTTGTAGCATTTTGTCTCTTTTTTGAGGTCTTGTAGCGTCGTGTCTCTTATTTGAGGTCTTGTAATATTGTGTCTCCTGTTTGTGGTATTGTAGCGTTTCATCCCTTGTTTATGGTCTTGTAGTGCTGTGTCTCTTGTTTGAGGTCTTGTTACGCTGTGTATCTTGTTTGTTTTCTTGTAGCGCTGCGTCTTTTGTTTATTGTTTTGTGTCGTTGATTCTCTTATTTGTGGTCTTGTAACGTTGTGTCTCTTGTTTGAGGTATTGCAACGTTGTGACTCTTGTTTGTAGTCTTGTAACGTTGTATCTTTTGTTTGAGGTCTTGTAATGTTGTGTCTCTAATTTGTAGTATTGTAACGATGTGTCTCTTATTTGCAGTCTTGTAACGTTGTGTCTCTAGCTTGTAGTATTGTAACGTTGTGTCTCTTGTTTGATGTCTTGTAACGTTGCGGGTCTTGTTTGAGGTCTTGTAACGTTGTGTCTCTTGTTTGAGGTCTTGCAACGTTGTATCTCTTGTTTGTAGTGTTGATACGTTGTGTCTCTTGTTTGTAGTCTTGTAACGTTGTGTCTCTTGTTTGTAGTCTTGTAACGTTGTGTCTCTTGTTTGTAGTCTTGTAACGTTGTGTCTCTTGTTTGTAGTCTTGTAACGTTGTGTCTCTTGTTTGAGGTCTTGTAACGTTGTGTCTCTTGTTTGTAGTCTTGTAACGTTGTGTCTCTTGTTTGAGGTCTTGTAACGTTGTGTTTTTTGTTTGTTGTCTTGTAACGTTGTATCTCTTGTCTGTTGTCTTGTAGCGTTTAGTATCTCTTGTTTGTAGTCTTGTAACGTTGTATCTCTTGTTTGTAGTCTTGTAACGTTGTATCTCTTGTTTGAGGTCTTGTAACGTTGTGTCTCTTGTTTGTAGTCTTGTAACGTTGTGTCTCTTGTTTGAGGTCTTGTTACGTTGTGTTTCTTGTTTGTGGTCTTGTATCGTTGTGTCTCTTGTTTGTGGTCTTATATCGCTGTCTCTTTTGTTTGTGGTCTTGAAGCATTGTGTCTCTTGTTTGTGGTCTTGTAACGTTTAGTATCTTGTTTGTTTTCTTGTAGCATTGTGTCTCTTGTTTGTTGTTTTGTAACGTTGTTTCTCTTGTTTGTAGTCTTGTAACATTGTGTCTCTTGTTTGTAGTCTTGTAACGTTGTGTCTCTTGTTTGTAGTCTTGTAACGTTGTGTCTCTTGTTTGTGGTCTTGTAACAATGTGTCACCTGTTTGTAGTGTTGTGTCTCTTAAGTGTGGTCTTCATATGCTAATCATATGACATCTCCTTCTTTTTCCACAAAATAAGTTTAAATCCATTTGAAATCGTTCACAAATAACAAAACATATGTATTATATAGGATAATACAAGGTTGACCATGGCTTTTGGTTGATAATTGCCACAGTAAGAAAAATTATTCGGGCCAATCATTTCTTCCACTGGGGCAATTATCAACCGAAAACCATTGTCAACCATGTATTATTCTATATATAATGTGCATGTGCAATGCCGTTGTGACTTAATAAAAGCGTTTAAGAGAAGATGCTATATTCATGTTGATTATACAAGTCACATTATAAATGTTTTTATGTGTAAAATAAATGCATGCTTGTTTTAAAGTGTGGTCTAACATTTTTCTAGACAGAGATAAAAACCTGACAAAGTTGGATTTTACCGGAATAGAAGATTGAATATATTACTACATTTAATATTTATGGAATAAGTAGTGTTAAAAATAATATAACTTCATCCATACTGTTGATTTATTAATGTATATGCTGGTACAAACTTAGCAATAATATATTAATCAAATAGAAAACAACAACAACAACAAATGTTTGGTAAAATACTATATGTACCTTGTGTGTGAAACAAGAAGGTAAACAACTTATTACTGTATGTATACTTATGTTTTACAAATTGCAAATGTTGGTAGTTTCAGCCAAACATGAATAAACAAAATGATTGTTTAAGAAAACATTTGGAAGACCTTTTTTGCCTTGTTAAAATCTACAAGGAAATAGTAAAGGTTGCGTAAAAACAAACAAGAGACTGTTTCGGAAGACAAATACCTTATTAACACTGATAGCAAACGTAAATACTAGGACCAAGCAAATTGCTACCAAATATCTTGTGCAATGTATCTTGACATTAAGTTAAATCAAGATTTTACGGACGATTACCATTAAACTGTTGTAAGTAGGCGTTTGTGTGGCGCACGGGTTCGTTGTTAGAGTATGAACCGAGGCATGTACTGGTGAATTAGGAATTTAGACTGGATTCATGATTCGAGAACTCTATAACAACCGGAGTAAGCGAAAATACAATGTATCTTGTGGAATGAACTAAATAAATTCTTAAACAAATGACATTGATGTAGTTTTAATAGTATCAAAATTCGGTTTCAGAATAGGCAGTCATGAAGATTCCCTAGCAATAAAATTGCAGTTTAATTTTATTGATGAAGTTTTAAGTATAGAAAAGCAATATTATCCGCTATAAAAGTATATCGTAATCAAAGAAACTATTGATAAACAAATTACTGTGACATGGAATAAATGCATTAAATATCCTTTACATGTAGCCAAACATATTCATTAACGGTTCGGATGAATTATTCTTCCGTTGTTTGATTTTGTGTTTGTTTTGTTTTTCATCTCTGAAAAATATTGTTTTCCTTCTTGCTGATTGTTCTGTTTTTTACTTTTATCTCATTTTCATTATCCCCCAATTGTTTATTACAATCTATTAAAGAAACTTGTATTTTTTTAAATGTATAAATCAACTTAATCAAACGCCATCTTATTATTAACCATTATGTTAAATATTATTTAAATTAACAAGTTTTGTAACACTCAATACAGTTACTGATACAAATTTTAGAGCTCGACATGAGGATAGTTTAGTGTGAGACGTTGCATCCTTGCTTTACCCACAGGTTGCCTGGGTATGTTTAGTCTGAAATGAAGCATTCTATTGTATTTAACTGAAATATGCAACCTGAAACTGGAAAGTTGAATGCAAAATGATATTCTTATTAAAGGAATGAGTTGCGGAATTGATGTCATTATCGGGTTATGAACGCAGTTGGGCTGGTAAAAGTGTGTGGAGTCCGATTTACACCAACAGTTTATTATTTCTTTCAGGGTTTGTTAAAAGGTACTTCATTTCATTTACCAAAACTTACAGTAATTCGTTCTCACCAATTCTATAAACAGAATGACCCGACCGTCACCCAATTTTTTTATCATATTATGTCACGAAAATGCAGGTAAACATTATTCACTTTAAATGACTATAAAACGTAAAATTGACAACAATTTATTGATCATATCATACATTTACAACTTCTGTCTTGCTGATTGAAGTTTTTAGTGGCCTGTTGGCACAATACAAGCATTTACAAGAAAAACAATTTTCAATTCATATGTACATAAGTATGCGATGATTCGTGATCCGAACATATCCGAAGACGATTCGTTCATAGGAAAGCATTCGTAATTACCGAAAGAAAGTTCATTTATGGTATGAAAGTTGAGGTGTAAAAATATAGCGTTAATACCCAGTGCTATATGCACTGACCTTCCGTCCCTTGAACGTTATTGTACGCCCCTTTGCGTAACAGTCTGATTGTTGCGACCACTCACTGAAAGGCAGGTGAAACCATATTTGTGGTGAAGTCATCTGAATGACCTTCTTATCGACAATGTGTGTGTGCGTGTGCGTGCGTGTGTGTGTGCGTGTGCCTTTTTACTAGAAGTCACAAACCTAAGACTCGATTTACAACATCTGTTTACTTACTATCAAGTGGTGTAATCACGACCTTTGAGATTACAGAAGTACTGATGACATCGCATTTGGTGTCGGAACTAAAGAAACATGTTTCGGACACTTTGTCATATCCACAAATGGTGCTTGTGCCCTTCCGTCTAGCCAAAACGCACATATTCTGACATTGTATAAGAGAAACTTCTAAGACACTAGAAGTTGATGTTGTGATTTCTCTTCCTGTATAAACTTTTGCTTGAAAGTTCTCTTTTGCCTCAACTTTCGTTGCTACATGTATAAGTACAAATAATATTACAAATTTTAAAGACATATCGAACTATCATTCTTTGCACGCAAAGAATGAAATTGATTATTGTTGAAACTTATGGTCATATATCCTTATACATCTTTTCATTATATATAGTTTCCAAATGAGATTATCATAGCGGAGTATATATGCATTGGATAGGGTCGATTTTTACTCCGCCCCAATCCACGATAGTCTTTTCAATGAAAAAAGTCAATACATATTACCTACCAGACTAATAGACTGCGCTGTAAAGGAAGTTTAAGGCATTTGGGTGTCTCATTAAATTGATTGACAGCCTACAACCTTGCCAGAATAAAAGCGTCTAGGCTGATTGAACGGAGCGATTAGTCTGACGCTTTAGTCGGTGCTAGTAGGCACTGGAGCTGTGAATTAGGATTGTGCTGGAGGGCTTTGTAACTACGGCCTAGGTCAATGCTGGTTAGCGCTCTAAAGCCATCTGAGAATGATGCTAGAGGACAATAATATACCACTCAGGTCGGTGCAAGGAGATTATTTTTGTAAAAGATTTTTATAAAGAGAGAAATACAGTCAATTATAGGTAATAAATAACACATTTTAAAGTTTGCGCTCATACAAAATGTATTAGTGTAAAGCCAATGTCTAGTTTGCTCCTATATTTTCACCAACTATCCCCCACAAAGGTTCAACGGTGTCATCATTAGAATAATTTCACTCGCATACCATTGCTCGACATTTCGCAATATTCGCATTTTCACGTTGCAAACTAAATAATGCATACGTTGTGAGTACATGGATGTATCAAAGAACTTGCTTATTTTTGGGTCGGATTTCTTTATAGAGATATCAAAGAACGAGCTTATTTGTGGGTTGTTTTCCCTAATTGAATTTTCAGAGAACTAGCTTATATGAGATAAATTTTGCTTCAACTTTCGTTGCTACATGTATCAGTACAAATAATATAACAGATTCTCAAGACATATCGAGCTATCACCCTTAGCTTGCCAAGATGAAATTGATAAACTTTTAATCATATATCCTTATACATCTTGCTTTATAAATAGTTTCCAAATGAGTTATCATAACGGAGCATTAATTCATTGAATAGTGTCGATTTTTACTCCGCCCAAAAATTGCCTCTAAACGAATAATATTCGAGCAAAAACAAACAAAAAATATTAACTACCAGCCTACCAGACCGCGCTGATACGGATGTGTAGGGCATTTGGGTACGTAAATAATATGATTGATAGCAAACAACAGGAAGAACTGCGAATCGCGGCGCGGTGCATGTTTTATCGTTGGCGCTGTAACCAGAGCTCGTCACCAGTGCATAATGGCAATATTAACGTGCTTTGATTAACACGTTTGTAATGTACTATTACGCCCATTAAAGTAGTGTTACAAAAGGCCTTACTGTCAATTATACAACTAGAACATATGGAACCTTAACAACTTGTATTCTTTCTGCGTTCGTGTTTAAGGCTGTATATTACTTTGATACAATTGAAAGACATCACATTTTCGGAAAAAGTCCATAATTGTTTGATGGCATAATAGAACATATAGACAAACGACCCATTGATTTGCACACGTGTTCTTGCTTTTTAATATGAATTATTAATGAAAAAATCAATCAGTATTCAGTTCATTTCGTAAGTGTATAACACAATTAATAAAATATATACACGGCAAAGCAGACACTTATTTAAATAATTGGGAGTACATTGATAACCGCACCAACAGATCGTAACAAAAGACGGACCATGTATAACCGTCTGGCATCGATAATTAACTCTGTTAAATTGTTCAGCCTTATAACAATGACAAACAATTAATCAAATACGCTTTGGTACATCTGTATGGCTCTTTGTTACCTCGTACATGGAGCGTAACTTGATTATCTTGTATGGCAGGCAAGGTAATTTGATGGTGACATGGCTGTTCAGAGTTTATATTTTTTTTATTTCTGTTTTAAATGAAACAAGGATTTAATAAAAATTAAATACGCACAGTTACTTGCACAAACTAGCACCAAAACAAACAATAGTCGGACCGCGATTTCTCATACGATCTGAATAGCCTTACATGAAAAGAATCAAGCTCAGCACACTGATGTTGCTTTAAAATATCACGTGCAATATTTCAATGGGTTCTGGGACTCTGGGAATAAAAACTATCTAAGAAAAAATAATAAAACCATAAGCTATTTTGCTAATTGAAATGTTATACAATAACCAACTAAGCTAAAGATATCTTGAAAAATACGGACCTGTGTTTGATTGAACCTGTTTATTGACACGAATTAGGGGTAAGCGGTAGATTCAGCGCCCCCTAGAACCAGCGTTAGCGGTAGTTTAAGCGTGGTAGTTAAATCACAAACTCGCATCTACGTCAGTGGTAGCTTTAGCCACCATTAGCACAGGCTTTATCGACAGGTCCAGTGGCTCAAAGAACCGATGGAACCTTAAGTTTAATCGTCACGTAGAACTGGCCTTGACGCTATCTTCAGCGCTAAGAATAAGTTTTAGCGCCAAATAGCATTGGTAGTGTCTCCACTCCGTTAGCCCCCTAGTACCTACGTTAGCATTAATTTCAGCACCCATACTAATAATAAGCGGTAGTTACTGTGCTTCGCCAAAACATAAGAGATGTATCGTTGGCCCCTAACACCAACCTAAACGGTAATTTTAGCTCTCCCTAACACTTACAAAAAGCGCCGAACTTAGCGGTCGTTTTAGCACCGACATAGGCAATACCTTCGGCGCCTCCTACAATTGCCCTAAGTGGTAATAACCGATGTTAGCGGTAATTTTAACTCCGAAAAGCACAGAAAAAGTTGTTGTTACAGCATCCACTGTGTCCACTAGTGTAACAAATTTATCGCCCTAAGCTGTAGTTACCATGCCCCAAAACACAGGCCTATGCGGTAGTTTCCGCGCCCCCTGCCACCAACGTTAGCAGTAGTTTCAGTGCCAAAAAGCACCGCATTAAGAGTTTGGTAATAGCATTCGCAGCACCAGCCTACGCGGTAGTTTAAACACCCTTACACTGGTATTTGCGGTGGTTTCAACTCCAGAAGTACCAACCTAAGCGGTAACCTTAGCGCAAAAAAGTAGCAAACATAAGCGGTATATTGGAATTTCAGTATCTCTTCCACCAATATATGCAGCAGTATCAGCGCAGCTTATGCAAACTGTAGAGGTATTTTAGTGCACCCAAGCACATATCTAAGCAGTAGTTTCAGCACCACTAGCATCATTATAAGCGGAAGATTCGGTGCACCTTACCATCGATATAGGCCGTAGTAAAAGCGCTATAGCACAGAAAAGAGGATTTCTAGCAGTACCTAGGCAATAGTTTCAGCGCCTCCTACCATCGCTTTAAGTGATTGTAAAAACGCTTCTAAGCACCATCCTAATCGCTAGTATCAGCGCCTCCTAATACCAGCCTAAACGGCAGATTCAGCGCCCTTTACCACATATCAAAGCGGAAGTTTAAGCTACCTTTAGTGGCGGACTCCTAGCACGTAGTTTATGTGTAGAAACAAAAGCGGCCTATGCGATGGTTTCAGTGCCCCTAAACATATGCATCACGCAATCTTGACGTCATATAACGTATCATTAATCAACTATTACGTATTCGTCGCGATACGGGGACAATTGCGGTACTAGTACCAGACAATTGAAGACAATATATTTCAAAACTCATACATGAACGACCAAACTCGGCCAAAATCAACAAAACTCGGCCACTATGCGTTTCCTCCGTTTAGATTGGCTACAAACCTCGCCAGATATAGGATTTGAGAAATGGGTCATTTTCATTGGCTGTCGAAACTCGCCTTATATAATAAATGAAATATGCTGCAAATTTATTTTAAAAGGAAGCCAGTTTTTCCGACTGTTTTGATAATTTTGTGCTTCGTTTAAACCTTTTCGAATTACTAGCCTATTAGATTTTTCAATCACTTTGTACCGTTTGAAATATAACAGTTGTATTTAAACTGTTTTTACGACTATAATGTTTGTGTACACCGAAACAATAGACGACGAAGGTGAAACATTTGACGTTTTGGCTTAAGATTTACGAAATAAAGACGAAACGACATGCTTCCTTAGACTGTACAGCGCTTTATTCATAAGTATGTGAAATGTCACTTAAAGATTCATGTCAAAATCAGCTAAGTCAATCAGACACAATGAATGAATTGGTGATAAACATGCTTCATATATAAACTTGAGGTAAGTTATTAGAATGTTTGCTCAGGCAAATACAGCAAACTTCGGACGAATAACCAGGCCATTATGAAATCACCGTATTAATAACATTATAGTTTTTTTCAGCCCAACACGCTCTTGCTTTGGTCACAGCGGAAGTTTCAGCGTTCAATATCACCGGCATGAGCGGTAGTTTAGGCTCCGCCTTGCAACTACCTTAGTATATGATATATGATATGATCTCCCCTAACACCAACATCAGCTGTATTTAGAGTTCTAACTAGCATCCACCTAGGCTGTAGATACGAAGCCCTCTAGCACAATCCTAATTGACAGTTCCAGTGCCTACTAGCACCGTTAGTTTAATCGCCCCTTTTAATTAGTCTAGTCGTTATTTTACGCGCAAAGATGCCTAAGCTTTAACGATTGTTATAACGGCCAGTAGCACCGGCCATTTCAGTGCTCTGCTGCACCTGTCTTAATGTTATCAAAGCCCCAGTACAACGTCCTAATTGGAAGTTTATGAGCCTTCTATCATCTTCTAAGCTCTTTTCACAGCGCCCCGAGCATCGGCCTGACCAGAGGTAAAAGTATTTCATCGAACCTACCGACTCGGTAGGATCAACGCCATTAGTCACCGGCCTTAGCACTATAAATAGCGCTCATAGCACCAGCCTAAGCCGTTGTTTAAGTGCCACGAGATTTAACGGCTGTAACAGTGCCCCGTAACACCTGCTATAGCTTGTGGCCATACCACCGTCTTGACCTGTGTTTCAGTGCCCTTTATTACCGGCTTTAGCGGTAGTTTACAGTGTCCGCTTACATCAGCATAAAGGGTTATTACAGCGCCCCTTATCACCGGCTTTAGCGCTAATTTACAGTATCTTCTAATATCGGCGTTTGGGTTGTGTCTTAGCCACCACACATTATACAGACGACAACAGACGACAACTACTTTTCATTGCCCTATCACATTGATACTTTCTGAAATAAAGCGTTATTTCGTGATGTCTCAAACCTTGTTTTGGACAAGTCTGATCTTTGATCGTTCAGACCTCGTCTTGGACTTGGCTGATCTTTCATCGTTCAGACCTCGTCTTGGACTTGGCTGATCTTTCATCGTTCAGACCTCGTCTTGGACTAGTCTGATCTTTCATCGTTCAGACCTCGTCTTGGACTTGGCTGATCTTTCATCGTTCAGACCTCGTCTTGGACTTGGCTGATCTTTCATCGTTAAGACCTCGTCTTGGACTTGGCTGATCTTTCATCGTTCAGACCTCGTCTTGGTCTAGTCTGATCTTTGATCGTTCAGACCTCGTCTTGGACTTGGCTGATCTTTCATCGTTCAGACCTCGTCTTGGACTTGGCTGATCTTTCATCGTTCAGACCTCGTCTTGGACTAGTCTGATCTTTGATCGTTCAGACCTCGTCTTGGACTTGGCTGATCTTTCATCGTTCAGACCTCGTGCTGGACTAGTCTGATCTTTCATCGTTCAGACCTCGTCTTGGACTTGGCTGATCTTTTATCGTTCAGACCTCGTCTTGGACTAGTCTGATCTTTGATCGTTCAGACCTCGTCTTGGACTTGGCTGATCTTTCATCGTTCAGACCTCGTCTTGGACTTGGCTGATCTTTGATCGTTCAGACCTCGTCTTGGACTTGGCTGATCTTTGATTTTTTGAACCTCGTGCTGGACTTTGATGATATTTGTTCGTTCAGTCAATGTTTTTGACTTGGTTAATCTTTGATTATTTTGACCGCGTTTTGGACTTTACACAAAAACAATATTAACATTTTATAAACCGAACCACCGCCCTTACACTTGCCCGGGCAATTCAAAGAGCGTTTTATCACATTGTTCAACAGTGGGCGAAATATAAGGTAAGAGAGTGTTAGTTACTCCCTAGTCAATGCAGTTTTCAAAAAGATCGATTCAATCTTAACATTTTATTTAATTTAAAATGCTATAAATCAGTAATTATGTCCTAGTTAGAATTTGAATGATCTGTTTAAGGGTGTTTACAAAGAGATCGGAGAATCACGCTAAGTGTATAAATGGTACATAGTTTGTTCGACAAATAATACGCATATTTTTGGTAAAAGATTTTCATATCAGAGGGATATGAAGTCAATTATGGGTAATAAATAACACATTTTTAAGTTTGCGCTCATTCTAAATGTATTTGTGTGAAGCAAATGTATATTTTGCACCAATTATTTTCACCAAATTTCACCCACATTTTAAAAAATTTCAACAATGGCATCATTAGAACAATTTCTTTTCCATACCATTACTTGACATTTCGCAACGTTCCCTTTTGCACATTGTAATTTAATAATGCACATGTTGTGATTACATGCAAATTGGAACCTTTTGTTGTAAACCTGAACAATACTTTTTCAAATGCCACACTCAATAAAACATTGTTTTGTCAATGCGGTACATTTTTATTCTCTTAACGCCTCGAGTAGCAAGTGAATGCTGTTTGACATATAAACTTTTAGTAATGGTCAAAATTGTGACATTTGTGACAAGCAACTCGTCACTTAAATGCAAAAACCCAATACCTGCTTCTTTTCCTATATGCAGGTACTTCACCTCTATGACACCCGGTAGGAGGTACTCCACCTCTATGACACCCGGTAGGAGGTACTCCACCTCTATGACACCCGGTAGGAGGTACTCCACCTCTATGACACCCGGTAGGAGGTACTCCACCTCTATGACACCTAGTAAGAAGTACTTCACCTCTATGACACCCGGTAGGAGGTACTCCACCTCTATGACACCCAGTAGGAGGTACTCCACCTCTATGACACATAGTAGGAGAAACTCCACCTCTATGACACCTAGTAGGAGGTACTCCACCTCTATGATACCTAGTATGAGGTACTCCACCTCTTTGACACCTAGTAGGAGGTACTCCACCTCTATGACACCTAGTATGAGGTACTCCACCTCTATGACACCCAGTATGAGGTACTTCACCTCTATGACACCCAGTAGGAGGTACTCCACCTCTATGACACCAAGTAGGAGGTACTCCACTTCTATGACACCTGGTAGGAAGTACTCCACCTCTATGACACCTAATAGGAAGTACTCCACCTCTATGACACACAGAAGGAAGTACTCCATCCTCTATGACACCTAGTAGGAGCTACTCCACCTCTATGACACCTAGTAGGAGGTACTCCACCTCTATGACACCTAATAGGAAGTACTCCACCTCTATGACACCTAGTAGGAGGTACTCCACCTCTATGACACCTAGTAGGAAGTACTCCACCTCTATGACACCTAGTAGGAGGTACTCCATCTCTATGACACCTAGTAGGAGGTACTCCATCCTCTATGACACCTAGTAGTAGGTACTCCACCTCTATGACACCTAGTAGGAAGTACTCCATCCTCTATGACACCTAGTAGGAGGTACTTCACCTCTATGACACCTAGTAGGAAGTACTCCATTCTCTATGACTCCTAGTAGGAAGTACTCCATCCTCTATGACACTTAGTAGGAGGTACTCCACCTCTATGACACCCAGTAGGAGGTAATCCACCTCTATGACAACAGGTAGGAGGTACTCCATCCTCTATGACACCCAGTAGGAGGTACTCCACTTCTATGACACCTAGTAGGAGGTACTCAACCTCTATGACACCTAGTAGGAAGTACTCCATCCTCTATGACACCAAGTAGGAGGTACTCCACTTCTATGACACCTAGTATGAGGTACTTCACCTCTATGACACCCAGTTGGAGGTACTCCACCTCAATGACACCCAGTAGGAGGTACTCCACCTCTATGACACCTAGTATAAGGTACATCACCTCTATGACACCCAGAAGGAGGTACTCCACTTCTATGACACCAAGTAGGAGGTACTTCACCTCTATGACACACAGTAGGAGGTACTCCACCTCTATGACACCTAGTAGGAGGTACTTCACCTCAATGACACCCAGTAGGAGGTACTCCACCTCTATGACAACAGGTAGAAGGTACTCCATCCTCTATGACACCCAGTAGGAGGTACTTCACATCTATGACACCTAGTAGGAGGTAATCCACCTCTATGACACCTAGTAGGAGGTACTCCACCTCTATGACACCCAGTAGGAGGAACTTCACCTCTATGACACCCAGTAGGAGGTAATCCACCTCTATGACAACAGGTAGGAAGTAATCCACCTCTATGACACCTAGTATGAGGTACTTCACATCTATGAAACCTAGTAGGAAGTACTCCACCTCTTTGACACCTAGTATGAGGTACTCCATCTCTATGACACCTAGAATGAAGTACTCCACCTCTATGATACCTAGTATGAGGTATTCCACCTCTTTGACACCTAGTAGGACGTACTCCAACACTATGACACATAGTATGAGGTACTCCACCTCTATGACACCTAGTATGAGGTACTTCACATCTATTTCACCTAATAGGAAGTACTCCACCTCTATGACACCCAGTAGGAGGTACTCCACCTCTATGACACATAGTAGGAGAAACTCCACCTCTATGAAACCTAGTAGGAAGAATTCCACCTCTATACACCTTATATATGGTACTCCACCTCTACACATCTAGTATGAGGTACTCTACCTCTATGACACCTAGTAGGAGTTACTCCACCTCTATGACACCAAGTAGTAAGTACTCCACCTCTATGACACATAGTATGAGGTACTCCACCTCTATGACACCTAGTATGAGGTACTCCACCTCTATGACAACTAGTATGAGGAACTTTACCTCTATGACATCTAGTAGGAAGTACTCCACCTCTATACACCTAATATGGTGTACTCCACCTCTACACACCTAGTATGAAGTTTTCCACCTCTTTGACACACAGTATGAGGTACTCCACCTCTATGACATCCAGTAGGAGGTACTCCATCCTCTATGACACCTACTATGAGGAACTCCTCCTCTATGACACCTAGTATGAGGAACTCCACCTCTACACACCTAGCACGAGGTACTCCACCTCTATGATACCTAGTAGGAAGTATTCCACCTCTTTGACACCTAGTATGAGGAACTCCACGTCTATGAAACCCAGTAGGAGGTACTTCACTTCTATGAGACCTAGTAGGAGGTACTCACTTATATGACACCTAGAATGAGGAACTTCACCTCTACACACCTAGCACGAGGTACTCCACCTCTATGACACCTAGTAGAAGGTACTCGACCTCTATGACACCTAGTACGATGTACTCTACCTCTATGACGCCTGGTATAATGTACTCCACCTCTATGACACCTAGTATGAGGTACTTCACCTCTATGACACTTAGTAGAAGGTACTCCACCTCTATGACACCTAGTATGAGGTACTCTACCTCTTTGACACCTAGTAAAAGGTACTCTACCTCTATGACACCTAGAAGGAGGTACTCTACTTCTATGACACATGGTATAAGGTACTCTACCTCTGTTTCACCTAGTATGAGGTCCTCCACCTCTATGACACCCAGTATGAGGTATTCCACCTACATGACACCTAGTATGAGGAGCTCCACCCCTACACACCTAGTATGAAGTACTCTACATCCATGGCACCTAGTAGGAAGTATTCCACCTCTATGAAACCTGGAAGGAGGTACTCCACCGCTTTGACACCTAGTATGAGGTACTCCACCTCTATGACACCTAGTAGGAGGTACTCCACCTCTATGACACCTGGTAGGAGGTACTCCACTTCTATGACACCTAGAATGAGGTACTCCACCTCTATGACACCTAGTAGGAAGTACTTCACATATATGACACAAAGTATGAGGTACTCCACCTCTATGACACCTAGTAGGAAGTACTCCACCTCTATGACACCTAATAGGAAGTACTCCACCTCTATGACACCTAGTATGAGGTACTTCACATATATGACAAAAAGTATGAGGTACTACACCTCTATGACACCTAGTAGGAAGTACACCACCTCTATGACACCTGGTAGGAGGTACTCCACCTCTATGACACCTAGTATGAGGTACTCCACCTCTATGACACCTAGTAGGAAGTACTCCACCTCTATGACAACTAGTATGAGGAACTCTGCCTCTATGACACCTAGTAGGAAGTACTCCACCTCTATGACACCTAGTATGAGGTACTCCACCCCTATGACACCTAGTAGGAAGTACTCCACCTCTTTGACACCTAGTATGAGGTACTCGAACTCTTTGACACCTAGCAGAAGGTACTCCACCTCTATAACAACTAGTATGAGGTACTTCACCCCTATGAAACCTTGTATAAGGTACTCCATCTATATGACACCTAGTATGAGGTACTCCACCTCTACACACCTAGTATGAGGTACTCTACCACTATGACACCTAGTGTAAGGTAACTCACCACTATGACACCTGGTAAGAGGAATTCCACCTCAATACAGCTAGTATGAGGTACTGCACCTCTACGACACCTAGTATGAGGTACTCCACCTCTATGACACCTAGTAGGAAGTACTCCACCTCTATGACACCTAGTATGAGGTACTCCACCTCTATGACACCTAGTATGAGTTACTCGACCTCTATGACACCTAGTAAGTGGTACTCCAACTCGACACATAGTATGGGCTACTTTACCTCTATGACACCTAGTATTATGACACCTAGTAAGAGGTACTCTACCTCTATGACACCTAGTATGTAGTACTCCACCTCTATGACACATAATATGAGGTACTCCACCTCTATGACACCTGGTATTAGGTACTCCACCTCTATGACACATAGTATGAGGTACTCCACCTCTATGACACTCTATGACACCTAGTATGAAGAACTCCACCTCTATGACACCTAGTAAAAGGTACTCCACCTCTTTGACACCTAGTAGAAGGTACTCCATTTCTTTGACACCAAGTAGAAGGTACTCCATCTCTATGACACCTAGTATGAGGTACTCCACCTCTATGACACCTAGTATAATGTACTTCACATCTATGACACCTAGTATAAGGTACTTCATATATATGACACCTTATAGAAGGCACTCCACCTCTTTGACATTAGAAGGTTCTCCACCTTTATGACACCTAGTAGGAGGTACTCCACCTATATGACACCTTGTATGTGGTACTTCACCTCTATGACACCCAGTACAAGGTACTACACCTATATGACACCTAGTATGAGGTACTCCACCTCTATGACACCGGTCGCTATTGCTATTGCTTGTAAGCTTTTGCTATTGCTTGTAAGCTATTGCTTTTGCTTGTGGCTATTTCATTTGATTGTTGGCTTTTGCTATTGCTTGTAAGCTATTGCTTTTGCTTGTGGCTATTTCTTTTGATTGTTGGCTATTGCTATTGCTTGTAAGCTATTGCTTTTGCTTGCGGCTATTTCATTTGCTTGTTGGCTATTGCTTTTGCTTGTAAGCTATTGCTTTTGCTTGTGGCTATTGCTATTGCTTGTAAGCTATTGCTCCTGCTTGTAAGCTACTGCTTTTGCTTGTCGCTATTGCTATTGCTTGTAAGCTATTGCTATTGCTTGTAAGCTATTGCTTTTGCTTGTGGCTATTACAATTGATTGTTGGCTATTTCTTTTGATTTTGAGCTATTATGTTACTCGTGAGCTACTACGATGTCTTGTTGTCTATTTCTTTTGCTTGTGAGATATTTTGTTTGCTTGCTGGTTATTTATATTGCTCGTGAGCTATTGTTATTGATTGTGAGCCATTGTAATTGCTTGATGACTATTAATACTGTATGTGGGTTATTTCTGTTGTTTTTGAGGTATTTCCATTGGTCGTTTGCTATTGCTTTAGATTTTTGACTATGTCTATTTTTTGTTGTCTATTTCTATTGTTCGATAGCGATATATATATTGCTTATTGGCTATTTCTATTGATCCTTCTTGGTTACCTTTATTGCTCATGAGCTATTTTTATTGCTGGCCGAGGTCCTACATATACGTAGTGACCGATATCATTCAAATAATTAGTGACCGAGGTCATTCATGAAGAGAGTGACCGACGTCCTTCGTATAGATAGTCACCGAGGTCCTTACGATAATTAGTGACCGAGGTCCTTCAGATAGACCGTGTCTGAGGTCGCGCAGCAAGATCGTGACCGAGGTCTTTCAAACACATATTGACCGAGGTCCTTCAGATATATAGTCAGGTGTTATGCTTTAAATGAGTCAGTGTTTGTATGTTTGCTTTCTGCGTGATTGCAAAGAAACGGAAGAAGCGCGCTTTGTATGTAAATGGAACACAGCTTGTTATACAAATAATACTCATACTTTTAATATAAGATTATAATATCAGTGCTAATAGATAAAATATATAGTAAAATACAAATCGATATTTACATGGTTTTTTTCGGTCATACTTAATTTATTTATGTGAAATCCTGTTTTATTCTTATTTGCTAATATAATTTCCCCCACATATCGATGAAACAATAAAACAGCGATATCCTGATTTGAAAGTTTGACTTTCATATCATTGCCTGGAATCACATTGTCACTATGTATCCTTAATTATTCATATGTTGTTATGACATGCAAATTGGAAGCTTTTGTTGTAGACCCATACATTTTAAAATGACACGATCAGTTGAACAATGCTTCGATAATGCGGAACTTTTAAAACTCTTAAGTCTCCAGGAGCGACGGAATAATATTTGAGATATAAATTATTTATTCATTGTAAAAATTGATGTATGGCAGCACACAATGTCAAAATCAGTTGGTAATATAATATTTTGAAGACCAACGTTCGTATTTTCAATGAAACGGAAGTGTTGTTCCAAACATGCACCATAACAAAGTAGAAATAGTATTTAAATGTTTTATTTCTGCTTTACTACACATATGATTCGGCTTTAACAGTGCTCCGAATGATTGGTTTAGTCAATCATATATAAACAAGCATTAAGTTGGTACCGGGAATCAAGGACGCGGCAGAATAGTTATTAGTATAGTTCAGTCGAAACTCGTTGGCTCGATATCTCATGGCTCGATATCCTCGTTGGCTCGAACCAGATTAAAAGGACCGATTTTTATTTACTCTTTGTTTATATATAATTTGATCGGATGGCTCAATATCTTGAGGGTCGATATTTCTCCACGTTCGAAGTCGATTTCGTGGTCCCAAACAAGAATTTCACACTTTGTTTTGTTTGCTTGGGTCGATGTCATTTTCGCGGGTTCAGTTAAGAATCTCAGACATTGATTTGTGTGTTTGTTTTCCTTTAGCACAAGGCGCTAATCGATTAAATTTGCCTGACTGGTATTATTATTAGGCCAAAAAATTTCGGTAGGTAGGGTAGGTAGGGATTTTTTTTTTCAAAATCTGTCGTAAGTTCAGAGTGTTTTCTTGCACATGGCAGTCTTTCCTACATTACTGTCATTGCCTGACTTTGTTTTATCATATTAACAATAATTCTGATTAAAATCTGCATTTATCCGCCCTTCGTAACTCTCTATTCGCTAACGAATATTTTTTTTGTTCAGAAATGGAAAAAAATAGTTAGGGTCGGCGCAATTTTATAGGTAGGGTCGGGTTACCCGATACGGACATATTTTTTTTTTTAGGCATTATTAACAAATTTAAATGGTTTAACAGTTTGAATAAACATGCCATCACTTTAAGTTTTGTCTCTAATTGTTATCCATCTATAAATTTCTATGCATTTTGATATACCTTATAAGCTATGTCTGTGTTACCCACTGTTTACAATTGCTTGTTTGTTGTTTTCGCTAAATGTATTTTTATAATAAATAAAAAAATCAAATGATATTGTCTAATTATCGAATAAGTCATGTTACGAACTTTACGATGCGTAACTTTGTCCAATAAATACTCTTCTCTTCTCTTGCGGAGAAACATACGAGGTAAATAAGACTTTATGTAACAAATAAAAAATAACATTCTGTAAGCAATCCCGCTTGGCTCGATATTCTCGAGACTCGAAGTATTTTGGTCGGTCCCTAGAATATCGAGCTATCAAGTTTTGACTGTATACTACTGAAAACATCAAAACGTTTCTCCAAACGTACAGATTTTCCATTAACCGATGCATGTGTGTTCATTTGAACGGTTTGATTGTTTTAAGTAAATGTAAAAATTATAACTAACGAGTTAAACGAAAAAAGAATATCTACGGTGTCTTTTAATCGAGTTAAAGAGTCTTTTTCCAGGGTGTCGATCTATAAGGAATGGTATGTGGGGGTGTCCACTTTGACACCTTGTACCAGACAGCCTGTATTCAATTCGATGTTCGCAATGGTCTGGGACCACCTCTGCAAGTTTTTAATTGCGTTTACACAGTGTGGTGAGGTGTCAGGAGAGCGTTTCCTATACCACGCCTGATAATTGGCACTCCACTTATTTCAAACTAGGGAGTATCAGAAGCAGCCAATATGCGGGTTTCGTTACAGAAAATTCCAACGTATTGTTTTAGGTGTTGACGCTCTCAATCTCTATAATTGCACATTATAAACAATTGAATATCAGTTCAAGTGATTTCGCTCCTGCAACATTAGCAGTTTTACTTAAGAATTTTATATCTGTGACTAGCAGTGGATCGTAGATTTGACGCTATACAATGCATTTTAAGGTGTGGTACGTGAGTTCTGATGCTGTTCTGTGGCTCTCCGCCGAGAAAATAATTGTGCATGTCTTCTTCTTAAATGCTGCCGTGTTGTTGATTTATTTGCACATGAAACTCAGTTCAGTCTGCTGTTTTTCTTAAAGAAACCGAATTTAAACTCTTCTAGAAAATCCGGCATATCTAGCTTTGGCATTTGGAAAATCGCCCGAAATGGCCGGAATACAGAGAACCAAAAGGGGAGGTAAAACCTTCCTGACCAATACTGCCCCCGATGTTTCATTGTTTCATGCCTTTAATACTGAGTGGATGGATACCATCCCTAAAATGTAAATGCCTTCATAATTGATCTGCCTCTAGAACAATAGTAGAAAAAAGCCAACACATAAGCTCATGATATGAGTTTCGCATACTTCGAGCATTTTAAAATACCTTCGATACCATACGATTCGTACCTTAAGGGACCAAGTTTGCGTGTAACCATGCGTCTCGTACCGGAAAGGGACAAACTGTGCGCGTCACCAAACATCTCTGACCGGAAAGGGACCAATTCTGCGCATTACCATACGTCTCGTACGGGCTAGGTACTAACTTTTCGCGATACCATACGTCTCGTACCGGAAAGGTACAAACTTTTGCGCGATAACATACGTCTCGTACCGGTAAGTTACCAACTTTGCGGGATACCATAAGGCACGTACCGGTAAGTGGCCAACTTATCGCGATACTGTACATCTCGTACCGGTCAGGGGCCAAATTTGCTAGTGATCGAAATTTTAAATTTTAAGACTTTTCAACATACATATATTATTTTCTCAGTGTAAATAAAGGTAAGTTTTTGAGGTCACACTTAATTCATTTATTTGAAACCAATGATTTATTACCAGTCTACTTCTAATATTGTCCCGATATATAGTTGAAACGAAAGTCACTGGCGTCCTCATTTGTAAAATTTCACATTCATACCTTTGTTTGAAAAATTGTTCCATCCTAAATAATGCAGATGTTGTGATGAAATGCAAATTGGATCCTTTTCAAATGGTTGCTTAAAACATTCAAATAAATCATTGGAGTTGTATTGCGGACATCACAGCTTATACAATTTTAATTCGTTTAATAGATCGTGTCTTTTCATCAGTGTAAAACTTTTGTGATCAAAAGTAAATGAAGACTTTTCAAACTCTAAAGTTCGCCATTGGCGACTTACTAATATTTGGGATATAAATAATGTATTTATTCACTGTGACAATCAAATGCTAACAAACAATAACGACTGCCGATGTTTGTTAAATACAAGTTCACTTTTTATGGTCGAAACATTCACATTAATCACTGTACTTGTTTTTAGGACAACGCAGTTCATCAAATATTTACTCGTCTAATAGATCGTGTCATTTCATAAATGACAAAATGGTCCTTCAATTAAGTCAAGCAATTGTTAGGTCCTTCAATTAAGTCAAGCAATTGTTAGAATTTTTGACAGGATCCCCTTCTTTAACTCAAAGTTTGCGCTTTATTAGTAAAAAACTCTTGTTTAAATATGCTTAAGATATGTAATTAAAATAACCATGGTGTAATCCTATTCTTTCATCTTAGTGTTTATCTTAAGTATGGGTTTTAGTGCACACAAATAAAAATAGTAAAACAAAGAATGAAAAAAAGTGATATGAAAATGTAAAGACATTACCTTCTGTGAGAAAAGCTAAGCAATGATAATTACCTACAACATGCCACCATGAATTCTTTGATTAATCTTGTATTACTATGTTATTGATATCATTTTCTACAAATATTGATATGTAAGAAATGTATTTGATTTCTCTCTTATCAATTTTCAAAATTTATTGATGTAAATTCTGTTGACTGTAAGTAGATTTATAATAAAAGAAATTTCAAAAAAATCTATATTTTTGCTTCTCTCCCTCTCTCTCTCTCTCTCTCCAGCAACAAACAGGTCATCGCCCGGTAAAAATGCTGACTCCGTAAAAGTTAGTGCCCGAGTTCTTACAGATAGATATTGACCGAGGTCCTTCAGATAAATTCTGACTGAGGAACTTCGGATAGATTATGACAGAGGTCCTTCAGATAGATATTGACCGTGGTCCTTCAGACAGATAGTGACCGAGGTCCTTCAGATAGATAGTGACCTAGAACCTTCAGATAGATAGTGACCGATGTCTTTCAGATATGTAGTGACATTGAATCATCAGATAGATAGTACTTCAGGTTGATTGTGACCTACATATATATTGTATTGTCATTCAGATAAATAGTGACAAAGGTCCTTCAAATAGATAGTAACCATGGACATTCAGATAGATAATGACAGAGGTCCTTCAGATAGATAGTGACCGAGGTATTTCAGATGGAAAGTGACCAAGGTCCTTCAGAAAGATATTGACTAACAACCTTCAGATAGATAGTGACCGAGGTCTTTCAGATAGATAGTGACCTAGAACCTTCAGATAGATAGTGACCGAGGTCCTTCAGATAGATAGTGACCGGGGTCCTTCAGATATATAGTGACCTTGAATCATCAGATAGATAGTACTTCAGGTTTATTGTGACCATCATATATAATGTATTGTCATTCAGATAGATAGTGACATAGGTCCTTCAGAAAAACAGTTGCAGAGGTTCTTCAGATAGAACGTGGCCGAGGTCATTAATATAGAAAATGACCGAGGTCCTTCAGATAGATAGTGACCGAAGTCCTTTAGATAGATCGTTACAGAAGTTCTTAAGATAGAAAGAGTCCGAGGTGATTCATATAGAAAGTGACCGAGGTCCTACATATAGATAGTGACCGACGTCCTTCATTCAGAAAGTGACTGAGGTCATTCAAATAAAAAGTGACAGAGTTCCTTCAGATATATAGTGACCGAGGTTCTTCATATAGATAGTTACTGAGGTCCTTCAGATAGACAGTGACTGAGGTTATTCAGATAGACAGTGACTGGGGTCATTCAGATAGATAGTGACAGAGTTCCTTCAGATAGACAGTGACTGGGGTCATTCAGATAGATAGTGACAGAGTTCCTTCAGATAGACAGTGACCGAGGTCCTGCAGATATACAGTGCCCGAGGTCATTCAGATAGACAGTGACCGAGGTCCTTCAGATATATAGTGCCCGAGGTCCTTCAGATATACAGTGCCCGAGGTCCTTCAGATATACAGTGCCCGAGCTCCTTCAGATATATAATGCCCGAGCTCCTTCAGATATACAGTGCCCGAGGTCCTTCAGATATGCAGTGCCCGAGGTCCTTCAGATATACAGTGCCCGAGGTCCTTCAGATATACAGTGTCCGAGGTCCTTCAGATATACAGTGCCCGAGGTCCTTCAGATATACAGTGCCCGAGGTCCTTCAGATATACAGTGCCCGAGGTCTTTTAGATAGAGAGTGTCTGATGTTCCTCAGAGAGAATGTCAACGAGGTCTTTGAAATATATAATGCATATCCTTGTCGAAATAAATGCAGTTTTATCTGATATACTAATTTTGTTTATGTGAAACCAATGTTTTCAACTATTTTTGCTATATCATTTTTCCCGACTTCTCCTTTAAAACAAAAATTCACCAGTGTCCTCATTTGTCAATTTTCACTTTCAAACCATTGCTTAAACTATTGTTCCATCCTAAGGCTTAATAATGCATGTGTTGGGATCTAAGGCATACTGGAACTCGTCACCTTAGTGCAAGAACTCAATATCTGCTTCTTTTTCTATATTAATAGGTATAGAGTTATTGAACTAAGGTGACGAACTGTTTGTAGGATTTCTGAATACATTTTAAAACAGCACATTGAAAAGAACAATGCATCGATAATGCTATACATTTTCAAACTCAAAAGATCTGCCTAATATTTTGAATAATATGATATAAATTATTATTTTAAATCAGAGTCCATAGTCTATAACAAGCAATTGCTAATAAAATATCAATTGTCTAAGTTCGTTAAAACCTAGATCATTTTTAATGAACGGAATTGTTGTTCAAAACATTCCAATTTATCGTGTGACTGATTTAATGACAAGGCAGCCTTTCCAATGTTAATTCGTCTAATAGATCGTGTCATTTCATAATAGCCAGGTTTTCCCTGAATTTAGTCACTGAAACCGGAGGAAGAATGTTAGAACTTTTAACCGGATTCCCTTTGTCCCTATTTCTATTGCGTGATGGCGTATTCTATTGCCTGTGAGCATTTGTTATTCTTTGTTGGCTATTGATTTTGCTTATGAGCAATGTCCGATGATTGTGGATATTTCATTTGATTGTTGGCTATTGCTTTTGCTTGTAAATTATGGATTTTGCTTATGGCTTTTTCATTTGATCATTGGCTATTGCTTTTGCCTGTAAGCTATTGCTTTTGCTTGTGGCTATTTCATTTGATTGTTGGCTATTGCTTTTGCCTGTTGGCTATTGCTTTTGCTTGTAAGCTATTGCTTTTGCTTCTTGCTATTTCATTTGATTGTTGGCTATTGCTATTGCTTGTAAGCTATTGCTTTTGCTTGTGGCTATTTCATTTGATTGTTGGCTATTGCTATTGCTTGTAAGCTATTGCTTTTGCTTGTGGCTATTTCATTTGATTGTTGGATATTGCTATTGCTTGTAAGCTATTGCTTTTGCTTGTGGCTATTTCATTTGATTGTTGGCTATTGCTATTGCTTGTGGGCTATTGCTTTTGCTGTAAGCTATTGCTTTTGCCTGTTAGCTATTGCTTTTGCTTGTGGCTATTTCATTTGATTGTTAGCTATTGCTATTGCTTGTGGCTATTTCATTTGATTGCTAGCTATTGTTTTTGCTTGTGGCTATTTCATTTGATTGTTGGCTATTGCTATTGCTTGTGGGCTATTGCTTTTGCTGTAAGCTATTGCTTTTGCTTGTAGGCTATTGTTTTTGCTTCTAAGCTATGGCTTTTGCTTGTGGCTATTTCATTTGATTGTTAGCTATTGCTTTTGCTTGTAAGCTATTGCTTTTGCTTGTGGCTATTACAATTGATTGTTGGCTATTTCTTTTGATTTTGAGCTATTATGTTACTCGTGAGCTACTACGATGGCTTGTTGTCTATTTCTTTGCCTTGTGAGATATTTTGTTTGCTTGCTGGTTATTTATATTGCTCGTGAGCTATTTTTATTGATCGTGAGCTATTGTATTTGCTTGATGGCTTTTAATACTGTATGTATGCTATTTCTGTTGTTTTGAGCTATTTTCTTTGGTCGTTTGCTATTGTTTAGATTTTTGACTATGTCTATTGTTTGTTGTCTATTTCTATTGCTCGATAGCTAAATATATATTGCTTATTGGCTATTTCTATTGATCTTTGTTGGTTACCTTTATTGCTCATGAGCTATTTTTATTGCTGGCAGAGGTCCTACAATTACGTAGTGACCGATATAATTCAGATTATTAGTGACCGAGGTCATTCATGAAGAGAGTGACCGACGTCCTTCGTATAGACAGTGACGGAGGTCCTTCTGATAGATAGTCACCGAGGTTCTTCCGATAATTAGTGACAGAGGACCTTCATAAAGATAGTGACCTAGGTCTTTCAGATAGATAGTGACCGATATTCTTAAGATAGAGAGTACCGAGGTTCTTCATATAAATCGTGACAGAGCTCTCCTTCATATAGAGAGTGACCGAGATCCTTCAAATAGAGTGACGGAGATCCTTCGGATAGGTAGTGGCCAAGGTCATACGGATGGATAGTGACCGATGTCCTTTAGAGATATATTGATCGAGGTCCTACAAACAGATAGTGACCAAGGTCGCTGAGGTCAGTGGGAAGAGATGGATAATCAAGTCAAGTTAATAAATACAACTTTTTTCTTCATTCTAAAACTAATGAGTCATTTTAGTTTGCTTTTTTCTCTCTCTCCGATATTGCTATGGAACAAAATTTCACCAGTGTCTTCAAAGGTATTGGTTAAAATATTGTTCCATTCCTAATAATTCATATTTTATAAGTACATACAAATTGGGAACTATTGTTGAAATAATGCATTGAATATAACAAAGCATCGCTTATGTCACACATTTTCAAACTTGAAAAGTCTCCAGTAGTGACAGAATAATATTTTAGCAACATAAATAATTTATTCATTCATAATCCTTAGACTGCGATAAACAATTTCCAATAGAAACTACTGTCTGCCGGTATTCATTATTTTTTAAAACGAAATTCAGTTTAACTGAACTAGAGTATTGTTCAAAATATTCACATTGATAATTTCAATTGTTATGATAACGACGCAGCTCATCAAATGGTTTTTGTTTTAGTTGAAACGCATCATTTCAAAAGAGTCAGACTATTCATTGAATTTAATAAGTGAGACCAGACGAACAACTTTTAGAACGTTTATCCAGAATTCCTTCGGTATACCTCGAGGACGTCGTCAGAGTCAGGGGTTTAAAGTGACACTAAAGTACATCAAACTCTTACTTTAACCATTATATATTTTACAACGATTGTGAAGGAAACTATGATAGCTTATACTTAGTCACTCTCGTTGGCACGATGTTGCGCGAGAGTGTGGTCTTGTGTTGTGGGGGAAACCGGAGTACCCGGAGAAAACTTACTTGTTCGGCTTGGTGACCACTAACCAAATTCACATGCGCCCAGGCCGGGAATCGAACCCGGGTCGCCTTGGTGGGAAGCGAGTGCGCTAACCACTTCGTTAACCGAACAACCATCAAACTCTTGTTTGAATAAGCCTGACATATATAAATAACCATGGTATAATCCTAAACTCTCATTTTCATGTTTATCTTAGTATTAATTTTAGTACACACAAATAATAATAGTAAAGACGGGATGAAAAGACAGTTTAAAGCTATACATAACAAATGTATGTTTGTAAAGCTAAGCAGTTTTGATTGCCTAATGCCATAACGTATTTGACCAATGTTGTATTACTATGTCATTTTCTACACATTTAGATATGTTATAAATAGGCATAGCTTTCTCAATAATAAATATTATGATATATTGATGAATATTTCGTTGATTGTTTATATATTTATATTAATATATTTTAAATAGTTATTCTATGATAGCTTGTATTTGATTTATATGAACACTGTTCGTTTTGTATATGTTATAAAAGTTATATTAATGTCTCTTCATGATAGAAGAAATAAAAAACGTCTCCCTCTCTCTTTCTCGCCCGCCAGATATCAACACCCTGTGAAACGGAGTACTATCTAGTAGATGAAGGTCCAGTACTGCATATAGGTCACAACCCTAGAAAGTTGAGCTCTTTGACATGTAAAGGCACTCGCAACGTTGTCCCCGAAACCCGAAATTCAGCTTTGTCTGGTACTCATTAGAATGAAGTCGTTGGGGCATCCCCTACACCGTGTGATTGGGGACATGTTAATCTCATACAACACATATATTACCGGTTGTGATCCATTTCAGAAAATCTTTTGTTTGTGAGATATTGAATTGTGTTTAAGGTATTTATATAACTCGAGAGCTATTGCTAATGCTTGTTGGCTATTTAGTTTGCTTACGAGCTATTCACATTGAACTGAATGTTGGCTATTTCTCTTGCTTGTTGGCTATTTCTCTTGCTTGTGTGCTATTTCTATTGCTTTTTGAGCTATATTTATTGCTTGTGGGCTATTTCTATTTGTTGTGAGTTATAAATTTTGCTTGTTGGAGCTATATATATATTGCTTCTGCGCTATAGCTTGTTGCTATTGTTATTGTTTTATGGGCTTTTTCTATTGCTTCTGGGCTATATCAATTGCTTCTGAGCTATAGCTTGTTGCTATTGTTTTTGTTTAATGGGCTGGTCCTATTGCTTGTGGACTATATCAATTGCTTCTGAGCTATAGCTTGTTGCTATTGTTTTTGTTTAATGGGCTGGTCCTATTGCTTGTGGACTATATCTATTGCTTCTGAGCTATAGCTTGTTGGCTATTGTTTTTGTTTAATGGGCTGGTCCTATTGCTTGTGAACTATATCTATTGCTTCTGCGCTATAGCTTGTTGATATTGTTTTTGCTTATGGTTTTTTTTAATAATGCTTGTGGGCGATATCTATTGCTTCTGAGCTATAGTTTGTTGCTATTGTTATTGTTGATGTGGTCTTTTTCTATTCCTTCTGGGCTATATCTATTACTTCTGGGGTATAGCTTGTTGACTATTAATGTTAATTGGCTTTTTCTATTGCATGCGGGCTATATTTTTTGGTCTTAGCTATAGCTTGTTGCCACTGTTATTGTTTTATGGTCGTTTTCTATTGCTTGTGGGCTATATCTATTGCTTCTGAGCTATAATTTGTTGCTATTGGTATTGTTTTATGGGCTGTTTCTATTGCTATGGGCTATATGTATTGCTTCTGAGCAATAACTTGTTTCTATTGGTATTGTTTATGGGTTTTTTGTATTGCTTTTAGGCCATATATATATTGCTTCTGAGCTATAGCGTGTTGCTATTGTAATTGTTTTATGGGCTTTTTTTCTATTTCTTGTGGGCTATATTGATTGCTTCTGAGCTATAGCTTGTTTGATATATTTATTGTTTATGGGCTTTTTCTAAAGCATGTTGGCTATAATTATTGCTTCTGAGCTATAGCTTTTTGGCAATTTTTATTGTTTATGGGCTTTTTCTATTTAATGCGGGCTATATTTGTTGCCTCTGAGCTACAGCTTGTTGGCTATTGTTATTGTTTATGGGCTTTTTTTATTGCTTGTGGTCAATATCTATTGCTTCTGAGCTATAGCTTGTTGGCTATTATTGTTTATGGGCTTTTTCTATTGGTTGTGGGCTATATCTATTGCTTCTGAGCTACAGCTTGTTGGCTATTGTTATTGTTTATGGGCTTTTTTTATTGCTTGTGGTCAATATCATTTGCTTCTGAGCTATAGCTTGTTGGCTATTGTTATTGCTTGTGAGCTAATGCAATTGTTTGTTGGCTGTTTTATTGCTCCTTAGCTGTTTCTATTGTACGTGAGCTATTTCGTTTGTTCGTGAACTATTCCTTTTGCTCAAAAGCTATTTATATTGCTTGTGAGCTACTCATATTGCTCTCGAGCTATTTGATTGGCTCGTGTGATATTCGTATTGCTTGAAAAGAAAGACCAGTCCAGATAGAAATGTCGTAGTGTAATTTAGGAGAACAGTTTAGCTTGCATTGAACCCTTCGCATGAATTAATTCTGCCTTGAATTATCAATCGATTAATGAACAGGAAAGCTGCATCAAAGGTGTTTATGTTACTTGTCCGTTAGCCCTAGCAACGCATATGGTGATGTCATGTTTTAACACATATACTTTTTTACTCAACAAATATTCATAAATTTCGTGCATTGGTGTTGTTTCAAATATTTTAACGGAATATGAGGGATACTCCATACGGAAATTATTGAATACATATAACATGTATTGATTGTAATAAACAATTGGCTTTTAATAATGAAACTTGACATTAAGTATAATAAACTGCTAAACGATTGTACAGAAATAATGAAAAATCACGCGCGGCTTTTAAAGAATTGAATGTTGATGGTCATCAATGCAGGTCTCTTCTGTATGCTCCACGTGGCTGTCAATGGCTGGTCTCATCTGTATGTTTCAAGTGCTGGTCATCAAGGGATCTGTCTTCCGTATGTTGCACGTGCTGGTCATCAAGGCTGGCCTCTTCCGTATTTTCCACGTGCTGGTCAGAAATGCTGGTCTCTTCCGTAATATCAACGTGATGGTCATCGAGATTAATGACATCCGTATGATCCACTTGCTAGTCATCAAGGCTGGTCTCTCCCGTATGTTCTATGTGCTGGTATTTAAGGCTGGCTTCTCCCGTGAATTCTACGTGCTGATCATCTAAGCAAATCTCTTCCGTATGTTCTACGTGCTGATCATTAAGGATAGTCTCTTCCGTATGTTTTACGTGCTGATCGTCAATGATAGTCTCTTCCGTATGTTCTAGGTGCTGGTCATCAAAGCTGGTCTCTTCCGTATGTTCTACGTGCTGATCATCAAGGCTGTACTCTTCCGTATGTTCTACGAGCTTATCATCAGGGTTATTCTCTTCCGTATGTTTAAAATGCTGGTCATCAAGGCTGGTCTCCTCCGTATGTACTATATGCTGGTCACCAAAGCTGGTCTCTAACCATGTGGTCCAAGTGCTTATCATCTAAGCTGGTCTCTTCCGTATATTCCACGCGCTGATCGTCAGGACTGGTCTCTTCAGTTGGATCCATCTGCTGGTCATCAAGGCTGGTTTCTTCCGTAGGTTCAACGTGCTGGTCATCGAGGCTAGTCTCTTCTGTATGTTCCTCGCGTTGGTCATCAGGGCTGGTCTCTATTGTAGGTTCCACGTGCTGGTCATCAAGGCAAGTTTTTTTTTCCATATTTATAACGCACTGGTCATCATGGTTGATCTCTTCCATAGGTTCCACGTGCTGGTCAGCCAGATTGGTATCCTCCGTATGGTCCTCGTAGTGGTCATCATGGCTGGTCTATTCTGTATGTTCGAAATGCTGATCCGCAAGGCTTGTGCCTTCCGTCGGTTCCGCGAGCTGGTCATCAAGACTAAACCTTTCTGTTTATTCCATGATTTATCATCAAGGCTTGATCATTCTGCTTCTTCCACGCGCTGGACATCAATGTAGGTCTCTTAGGCATGTTCTACTTGTTGGTTATCAGAGCTGCTCTCTGTTTCACGTGCTGGTCATCTACACGACTGTAATGAATAATTATGATCCATGACTGCAGACGTAGAAGCCCGGGTTCGAATCCTGATGGCGGTGGACATGTTGTTTTTTTATATTCTATTTCTTTATTCAAATTAGTACATTTACAACATTTATCGGATATAAAATAGCCGCTCGTGTGCCTTTAAGCTACAACCTTTTGATCACAATGTGGATTATACATACAAAGTAATATGTCGTTAAAATCAATATGCAAACTTAACAATCTTTTACAACCGATCCATTCATGCAACAATGACCTTTTTAGAATTGTTCCATAAACACAGCCTTGAAATTTTCTACAATTAATTCATTAATGTAGCTTTGACCATTTACAATTGATTCATAAATGTAAGCTCGAACGTTTTACAATGCAATCTTGATATTTTAAACAACTGATCCATGCATGCAACCTTGACCCATTGGGTATCTGTGCCAATAGTATTCAGACAAAGGTCACAAAATATGGCAAATAAACCCAATTCACCGGCACAGTTGTCATAGAATATGGCTCATACATCTTATTCACCGGAGCCCATTGTGTATCTGCAGTTGAGTATCCACTCAACGGTCCAAGATTTTTGCTAATACACCGGCAACCATTGTGAACCTATGCGTTAAGTATCCACCCAACGGTCCCAGATTATGGCTAATACACCGGCAACCATTGTGTATTTGTGCGTTAAGTCTCCACCCAACGGTCCCAGATTATGGCTATTACTCCGGCACCCATTGTGTATTTGTGCGTTAAGTATCCACCCAACGGTCCCAGATTATGGCTATTACTCCGGCAACCATTGTGTACCTGTGCGTTAAGTATCCACCCAACGGTCCTAGATTATGGCTAATACTCCGGCAACCATTGTGTACCTATGCGTTAAGTATCCACCCAACGGTCCAAGATTATGGCTAATACTTCGGCAACCATTGTGTATCTGTGCGTTAAGTATCCACCCAACGGTCCCAGATTATGGCTAATACACCGGCAACCATTGTGTACCTGTGCGTTAAGTATCCACCCAACGGTCCCAGATTATGGCTTATACACCGGCAACCATTGTGTATCTGTGCTTTAAGTATCCACCCAACGGTCCCAGATTATGGCTAATACTTCGGCAACCATTGTGTACCTGTGCGTTAAGTATCCACCCAATGGTCCCATATTATGGCTAATACACCGGCAACCATTGTGTATCTGTGCGTTAAGTATCCACCCAACGGTCCCATATTATGGCTAATACTCCGGCAACCATTGTGTACCGGTGCGTTAAGTATCCATCCAACGGTCCCAGATTATGGCTAATACACCGGCAACCATTGTGTACCTATGCTTTAAGTATCCATCCAACGGTCCCATATTATGGCTAATACACCGGCAACCATTGTGTAATTGTGCGTTAAGTATCCACCCAACGATCCCATATTATGGCTAATACACCGGCAACCATTGTGTAACTGTGCGTTAAGTATCCACCCAACGGTCCAAGATTATGGCTAATACACCGGCAACCATTGTGTAACTGTGCGTTAAGTATCCATCCAACGGTCCCATATTATGGCTAATACACCGGCAACCATTGTGTACCTGTGCGTTAAGTATTCACCCAACGGTCCCATATTATGGCTAATACACCGGCAACCATTGTGTACCTGTGCGTTAAGTATCCACCTAATGGTCCCATATTATGGCTAATACTCCGGCAACCATTGTGTATCTGCAGTTGAGTATCCAACCAACGGTCAAAGACCGGCACCGATGTTTTTATCTGTACTAAGATATCCACCCAACTGTCACAGAATATGTCTAAACTTAAACAACGCCCAATTCAACGGCACACACTGTGGATCAAGCTTAGAGTATCCACCTAACTGTCACATAATAGTACTAATACACAGGCTCTCATTTTGTATCAGCGTTAAAAGTATCTACACACCTGTCACAGAATATGGCTTTTTGTGAATCAATTCTTAGAGTATCCACAGACCTGTCACAAAATATGGTTTATACACCAGATTCACCTGCGCCCATTGTGTATCAATTCTTAGAGTATCCACACACCTGTCACAGAATATGGTTTATACACCAGATTAACCTGCGCCCATTGTGTATCAATTCTTAGAGTATCCACAGACCTGTCACAGAATATGGCTTATACACCAGATTCACCGGCGCCCATTGTGTATCAATTCATAGAGTATCCACAGACCTGTCACAGAATATGGTTTTTACACCCGATTCACCGGCGCCCATTGTGTATCAATTCATAGAGTGTCCACACACCTGTCAAAAAGGTGGCTTATATTCCCGATTTACCGGCGCCGATTGTGTATCAATTCTTAGAGTATCCACATACCTGTCAAATAATATAGCTTATACACCCAATTCACCGGCGCCCATTGGGTATCAATCCTTGAACTGTTTCAATTAAACACATCTCTAACGCTTTTGTGTAAAATGTATAACATTTTTATTAGGTCAATACAATGATCCCTTTTTACCTTTAATACCCTGTCCCATTTCTAAAGCACCGTTTTCAAAACCTGGTTAAACTCCTACCTATTTACCTAGTTTCCATGTCAGTCATGATTTGAAGGGTTAAATGTGTGGAGGACAAATTTGAAATGCTTGTATTATACCGAACATAAAATTGCAAACACTCTTTTTACCCTCATTTTTCTCTTCTGATACATACTGCCATAACTTTACATGTAACGTATTTAAGTTACATATCAGTAATCATTAAGTAATACTTTTAAATGATACCAAAGTTACATTGAGCAATCTGGCAACATTTAACATTATGGCCAATTGCTTAATGATATGACAAACTAATTTATACATCGGAAAACTTGAATAAATATTGCAAAGTTTATATAATTTCTTATAGACTAAATATTGAAATCAATGGTCCTTGAACCAGCAATCAGTTACAATGAAAACAATGGATTATCTTAGCATTTGAAGGTTTATGGTCGACGGTTTGGCTTCGTCCAAATACAAAGTGAATTTTTAATAAGGTGCAACATCTTTACCTTGTCATTTATGAATGCCAACTGCCGTGCACCGTCAGGGATCGAGCAATTTCTTACGTATAAACGCTTAACGTACTGCCAAGGCACGTGCACATACGCTCGCATGGGATCTCGACATGTACACTGCTGTGGTTTTACATCAACTGGCGAATTAAATTAAAGCCTTAATTTACGATCTCTGAATTGCGATTTATTTACTATTCAATCTCGTTTTGGGGACGGTTCTATGCAAATTTAATAATTTAATACGCTAAGTCTCTCTTGTTGGCCTGATGATGTTGCGATTGTGTAGTTGTGGTGGAAAACCCCGAAAAACACCAACTAGTCTTGTTTGACTTGGTGACAATAACAACAAATCAAACGCGCATGCAACTTTCGACTTGCCCGTTATTTATTAAAAGAGAAATAACTCCATGATGATAAGACCACAACTTCTCAAACATGCTTAGTTCCCTGAAAACAAGCTTATATAGTATTTTCCTGATAGAGATTTTAATACTTTTAAAGAAAGTATTTTTAAGTTAATCACAATGACCTTGTTTTTATGTTGTTAAATCAAACATTTGAATCATTGCAAT
This sequence comes from Mya arenaria, assembly GCF_026914265.1. Taxonomy (NCBI): domain Eukaryota; kingdom Metazoa; phylum Mollusca; class Bivalvia; order Myida; family Myidae; genus Mya; species Mya arenaria. Next base: position 51,585,266 of record NC_069131.1, read on the forward strand.
ATCAAAATACTGATGGGTGATTTTTTTATAATGATGATCGGAAAACGTTTTGACTTGTCAGTGATATTTGTAAAGAGAAATAATTCTATGATGACATGTCCCGATTTCTCAAACAATCTTAAGTCCCTTATAATAGGAATGTGTAAAAGTTTCCTATTCGATAATTTTAAAAGAGGTATTTTTAAGATAATCACAATTATCTATTATTTTTTTAGTTTAATCAATTTTAATACGAACATTTCGTAAATTGAAAAATAAAGATACTTAAAAGTGATGTTTGTATAATCCAGATGTTCGGGAAGCCAAATATCTATTTTTCGACCACTCATCACTGTTTATATTGAAATAATAAATCGACTAAAATTAAAAAAGAGTCAATGTCTTGATGAGAAAAAGACACAGTATATTACCCATTGTGCTCGAGCTAGATGTTAAAACGGAAAGGGTGTTGCAGAAGGGGAACAGGGTGCTATGCGTGAAAAGGGCACATTGTATTGGGATGTTAAGGGTTGAAAACTATTAATCTTAAGAGAAGTGTTAAGATTTGCGTTTATTTCATGTCAAAGTGGGTTTCATCTGCCAACTATATAACATCATATAATATAATCATAGTGTAACTTCCATACCTAATTTCATGCCTGGTTTCATGTCTAAAATTTATACCAGCCTTTTGTTTAATTTGTGGTATTGTCTTATTTAAAGAATAATATATCTCTTATCTTCAAACTATTTGAAAAGAAATAAGATGAATCCTGTTTCCTTACACCTGTCCTGTTTTAAAACAAAAATACTTTTTTAAGAATTTAAGATAAGCCTTTGACTGGAGAGGAACCCATCCGGACACTTTCAGTAGCGCGCATGCGCAGAAAAATGCACACTACAGTGCCTGTTATTGAAACCAATTTGAGGTCGGCAAAAAAGTGCGGTGTACCAGGTGATTGTTTACTGACTAAAATGAGACCGGTGCAGGTACTCCAGGGAGCGCGCATGCACTGACACGTGGGCATGAAAATATCTGTTTTTGCGTATAATTAAGTTCCAGGTAAAATAAAACTTAGAAATCGTTGGTACCCGAGCCAATACCAGAATAGTAATATGAACTAAGGCGCTGCCTCTACGGGCTTGAAGTGTTATTGCCGGACACTTTAAGCCTACTTAATGACTAAGTGAAACATACTAGGAGTAAAAGGGAATCGTTTTTTTTTGTATATATGTTAATAACACTTTTTAAATAACAAGCCGTTCTGTTGCTGTTAGCAATTTATTTAGTGTATACGCAACAATCTTCAATAATAGTGTATACATAATATATAATGCATTACTCTATATTTTATATGAAGTTTAGAGTTATTCTTCTTAATTAACTTAAATAAAGCTACTATGCATTTGAGATCAAGTACACAAACGCATTTGAAGAATATGTTACAAACAGAAAATAAATAAAAACAAGAGCTGTCACAGAGACATCGCGCTCGACTATTCCGCCGCTTTTCGCTGTATGGACAGAAAAGTTTTAAGTTGTAAAAGGGGCATAATTTTGTCAAAATGCTTGATAGAGTTACCTCCTCCTGTGTACAGGTTGGGGGCATGATGGTAAACAAGCGTGCAAAGTTTCAAAGCCAGATGTTAATGGACTTTGAAAATATTTGAGGTGGTACCAAAACTTACACGTAAATTCTAAGTAAAAAAGGGGCATAATTCTGTCAAAATGCTCGATACAGTGACCTCCTCCTGTGTACAGGTTGGGAGCATGATGGTGAACAAGCGTGCGAAGTTTCAAAACTTCTGGGACTTTCAAGACCCAGTGTATTAAAGATTAAACTTATCAAGGTGTAATTACAAACAAATGACTTCTAACCCTCCCTTAATGTTTAACCCACAGGGTGATCTAAAAAGAAATGATAAATTGCATTTACAATCAACATTCAACAGAACTGAAAATATATTCTAAATTTAGCACCTATATAGAATATACAATAAAATATATAAAATAAGAACCCATTGAAAAACTGTCAGCTGAGCTCACTAAGCACTATTTCATATATTTTTTATATTTGTTGAGTGTACCAGCCAATAGAGCAAGACCAATTTTCAGTTCCAAAACCATTTATATATGAAAACAATTGAAACAATTAAAATAATTATATTATATAATTTATACAGAATGACATCATGAGGCTATTAAATTATTCACATATGTAAATATGCACAACTTAAGGCTACAGTTATCTACTATTAATTTATACAGATTTGAAAAAAAATGCTTGCAATATGTACAGTGTCAAATTATGTTGATAAAATTTAGTGTTCTCAAAAGCACACTCAATGTTTTCTGTACTGACAGCTGGATCTTCAATGTTTAACATATATATCAGTTCGACAACATACAGTGATCTTTGATTCATTGACAGTTTAAACACCATAACTACTATACACCAAACTGGTGTCTTCTTGAAAAAATCATGAATAAAAGAAACCGAACAAACCAGCAAAAACTGAAAGTATCTGGTTTTAAATGCTAAATATGACACAAAATTAACAGAACAGAGTTTTGCAATTGTCTATACGCTGCTCAATTATTACACATTTGCTGTAAATGTCACATTTTGTACTATTCACACAAACAAGTTTGACAGGGGTGACTAACATCTGCATTCTCTTGAAATATGGGATTCTGTGCTGAATCCAGTTTCAAATTGTTTGACCACTTCAGGCTGCTGGCACATCAGAATCTGCAAATAACATACATGCAATGTTTTTAACAGAATAAAAGTACTAACTACTACTGTGAAGGTATACCAGTTAACAATCATTTGAGGCATACACACTTCTTTATGTAGTCATAAATTTGATATAGTCACATATGGTGATAATTAAAGAAGTCCAACTTCAACACAAATTATTTATTTATGAAACAGCGTTCAGCCTTCATCAGGTTGTATGTATATAATGAACAGGAAATGACGTGAACATCAGATGACGTCAACGTTGATAACGTCGATATAGTCACATAATGATAGTCAGAGTGTAATTTGACGGATTCAAAGATGAAGACAAAATAGATGAAATATATTTTGTTTGAATATTTTGCAATGAGTATTAAACAACTGCAAGGTAATTGACTACAAAGAAGCATTTTGGAGGAGTCAGAAATGCACTTGCTTAGAATCTCTTCTTACTTGAAGACATTTTCCATTTTCTGGAGGTGGTATGGAATTCCAGACAGAACTATCTTGAACAGGATTTTTTGTCCATCCTCTCGAGCTTCAGCAACCAGGTGGCTATAAAAAAGAACCAATACAGTTGTGCTTTTACAGAATGTTGAAATGTATTAAGAAGTATTGAGGGATAAGTCAAAAATTTATAAAAAAGCAAACGAAATATGCATTAGAAAATGATATAATCTCATGACCGTGACCGGAAATAATTTACAAACAGCATGAAACAATGGTATTTAGGAATGAAAAAACAGAAAAGATAAACTTAAAAGATTCAAACCCGCTACAGTTTTGATAAATTTTCATAAAGTGATTGTGAAATACTAATAATTTACCGCATGATGCCTAATCCAATTTGAGTTCGGCTGGCTGGTCTGTCATCATCCCCATCTCCAACCTGTTGCAAACAATAACAACTTAATAATAAGGAATTGGATTACTAAAAAATGTCCACTATACCTGGTTAATGTAATTACTAAAAATCGTATTTTCATAAGGACATTCACTAAAGGCTTCGAGTTGGGTTGGTGAAGCTGGCATTTATGCACCAGTCAATTGTAACTAGAATGACAACTTTATTTTATGGACTATTGTCATTGTAATTTGCTAAAATAGTGTAATGATTCATGTACACTGAACTCCTTCTCATTGTACTGTACCATTGTATAAAGTTTTATTACATTCCATCCGGTAGATTTCAAGTTAAGCTCCGGACAACAAAAAAGCAACAAGGGCAATAACTCTGCAATTGGCTCAAATAGCATTGCGGTTCCTATACATTGCACTTACTCTCATTATGATCTATCACTGTGTGAATTTTTATTAAATTCCATCCAATAGTTTTCAAGTTATGCTCCGGACAAGAAAAAATAACAAAGGGCAGTAACTCTGTAATTAGCTGAAATAAAATTGAGGTTCCTATACACTGCACTTCCTCTCGTCATGATCTATCACTGTATGAAGCTTTATTAAATTCCATCCAATAGTTTTCAAGCTATGCTCGGGACAAGAAAATAGTATTAAAGGCCATAACTCTGTAATAAGCTAAAATAGAGTTATGGTTCCTGTGCACAGCACTTCCTCTCATTGTGCTTTACCATTGTATGAAGTTTCAATAAATTCCGTATAATAGTTTGCAAGTTAATGTCTGGAAAAAAATGACAGAAAAAAAACACAAATAAAGGGCAATAACTCAGTAATTAGCTAAGGCAGAGTTATGGTTCTTGAACACTGCACTTCCTCTCATTGTGCTTTACCATTGTATGAAGTTCCAATGACTTATACTCCGGACAAAAAAGTAACAAAGGGCAATATCTCAGTATTAAGCAAGAATAGAGTTATGGATATTGTACATGGCACTTCCTCTCATTATGCTTTACCAGTGAATGAAGTTTAATCCAATTCCATCCAGTAGTTTTTAAGTTTTGCTCCGGACAAAGTTGCAACGGACCGACCGACAAACCTACCGACCACAGGGAATAAATATTATTAAAAGTTGGAAAAAACAACAACATGATAGTATTTAACAGTTTTTCCATCGATTTGTTTAATTAAATTGTCCCTGACATGAGGAAATAGTAACTAGAATATTTTTTACTTCTTATATTGCTACTTATTGTTTTGGGTGGTGAAAGTTATATTCACAGATTTACTAAACAAAAATGTTATATATATAAGAAGTTTATTTACATATAGAAGTTTTAACAGACGCAACCTCACATTTGACAGTTTAGACATTAGTTTTTGTATTAGATGAAAGAATCAGCTTATTTTTGTAGCATTACAAAAACAGATCTCATGTGTATGAAAATGTCCCATGAATTTCACTTTTTCCTAAAACATTATTAAGTAACAAGGCTTTTTCTGCCCAATTTGGGAAAAAGCTCTAGACATTTTGGATAATTTTGCGTCATGAATATGCTGAAATTGGGAAAAATAACTGTTATTGTTAAAAAAAAAGAAGCATTGCGCCATTAGCAAAGGTTTTCACTATTTCTTTTTTCTTGCAACTGTACAATCTGGTGTCCCTTAAAGTTGCACTCCCACAGATTTTACGTTTTGACAACTTTCTTATTTTTGTCTTTTAACGAGCCAATTTTATGTAAATGCATAGAAACAATTATATAAAACTGCTGACAAAAAAATTGATCGCAGATTTTTATATCTTTTTTAAAAAAAACAAAATTCATTTTTCTTAAACCGTTAGTAACGTTTTAAAAACATAAAACATTAATGCACCAGTCAAATGACGTAATCACGCCCCCCCCCCAGGTCCGGGGACTTTGACTTTCGGTCCAGCCAACCCCGGGTAAAATCACCGCTCTGCGGGAACGAACTAGTGGTAAAACCCCGGCTAAATGCCCCCCGCACCCCAGAGACTCAATATAAGGCCAAATTTCCGCTAAATTAAGCGCTAAGACAAAACCACCATGGTCACCCGGCCCTGCGGGGCCACCTGGAAAGTAAAAACACGGCCCATTTCCCCGGCTATCCCCGGTATACCCCCGGACCTGGGGTGGGGGGGGGCCTGGTTACAATTGACTGGTGCATAATTTAAAGGAAATATAAAAATCTGCAATCAGATCTTTTATTAGCAATCTTTTATCATTGGTTTGCAGATAATTATGCAAAAATTTGCTCTTTCCAAGGCAAAAAAAGGTAAAATGTAAAAACGGTAAATCTGTGAGAGTGCAGCTTTAAATTCAATCACTGAGAAATGAAAACACATGACATGAATAGGATTATAGCTCCACCTGCTAAATTGTCATTATTTATTGTCAGAATTTGAATTTATCCATTGAAGTACAATTGGGACAGAAAAATGTAGGACAATAGCAGGGCTGGAACCCGGGACCCCTTTGCTAACAGGGCGAGTTCTTCACCAACTGAGCTACTGATATGCATTCACATTTTCTGACAATCTAAATAAAGAGGATGGTACCATGCCATAACCTATGTGCTATAACTGAGTGAGAATCAAAAGCTATATTTTAAGAGCAACGAACTGAAATATTTTGCAATCTATCACAAACATAATAATTTAATGTAAGATCCTAAAAGTGTATAAAATGGCATTCAATTATAATTATTGAAGTAGGGCAACAAAATATAATTTGTACCGGTTACATTTTTTTGGTAATGAAGTTGTTCAAATTGTGTCCCAGCCCTCTTAGCACTGGCATTCAATATCTATTTGAGAGCTGGCTGAAATTTCAAACAGTAAAAAAATATCAATATGTTTGAAACAGTGAAAGATTGTTTTTCTATTGTTTATAAATGTCTATAAATCACCACAAAGCATATATAATAAAAATGTTTTGAATTTTACTATGCCTATGCTTTACTATATTAGAGCTGGCATTGTAAATGTCTTGTTAATTTTACATGAACTATATCGCTTTTTAAGTAATACATATAGATTGTATTTGAAGAATAAAATGAGAAAAAAATATTTCTCGACCATATTCTATCTCAAGTCGAAACAGCAGTTAGGAAGAGAAAATTGCACACTGCACGAAGAAAAATTACTAATCTACAAGCATGTTAAAAACTTCTGAAAAATATTGCGAAAATCGCCACTGTTTTTGTGCTGAACTGATGACCCCGCATTTTTTGATTATATGCAGAAGAGAAAAGGTATTATAATCATTGCTTTTCGTGAAGGGAAACCGCTCCCGAACCCACCCCATTTAAATTACTAATTACTTAAATGTCATTTTTTACTTTGTAGGAAAGAGTTTGTCTAAAACTGTCTTGCATGCTTATACATGCCTCTAGCTGAATAATTTTGAAAATATGTTAACTTAAAGAAATTTTGTGCGGAAATATGTGCCAGTTTAAGCGAGACATGTTAATATATTTCATCTCGTCTAAAGGTATCCTTCTGAAAACCTTGGTAAAAAATCACCAGTAAGACGCTGTAGCTATAGTGTTATCATGTAATTCTGCCAAAAAGAAAACGCTGCCTTTTATGCTTAAATCTCCCCGGGTTCATAATCTATAATACTCACATTATTATGCTTGTTGAAACCAGGTTAAACATGCCAAATTTGATGGTTGTCGGGAGGAGAAACCCCTATCGAACCCTCCCCTGAAAAACAAATTATGAATTACTAAACATTTGATTTCATTATTTGTGCTGAAGTGGTTTTCTGTAATTTAATTCATACATCTTTATCGCTTAAAGTATTCGCGAGTCATCTGCCCCACTCTGCCATGACAAAAATATTAATTTTTATTTTATCATCTGTGAGACAGCCCTTTAATGGGCGGACGAGTCTAGCCTGTGTGATCAGCTGCCCGTTTAACTCAGTTGGCAAGAGCGCCGTGCTAGTGTTCCTGCAGCCATGAGTCTGAGCAACACACCAGGCACACTTTTCTTCTCAGGTTTACCATAATCACTCAAAATGTTTTTTTAGATTTAATTTTCACTACTTAGAGATGAAAAAGTCGATTGAAGGACCAAAAATCTAAAATATTGAAACAATCAACTTCTATGTAGTTTTGAGGTTCAATATTTAACAAGCATGACTTATATATCTGATGCAACATAAAAAAGCTGTAATTTGGAGTTGAACAATTTTTATGAAAATAATATTTTATTTTATTTCTATTCATAAAGCATAAATTTAAGCTTTCCCGGAAATGTCGTAAAGCAAAAATAATATGTTTGAGAGTCAAATTTATCGGGACTTCCCAATCAACAATGTCTTGTGGATATTTGTTGATTGCAGCTATTTTTAAAAAGATTTATGCATTTTTGTAACCCGGAAATGAATTTCAACCGCGAAAATTCATTATTTTTCTAAATAACATTCTTATTTGATAAAATATTATGAGGATCTCTCAAGACATTGTTGGATAAGTATTCTGTGGCATTTTGACATAATGACAAAGTACTTCACGTCGACAGACTTTTTCGTAATAATGTGCATGCTTTTTGATCCATAATCCGTTAAAATCTTTTTTTGTAAAATGTGTTTAACTCCAAAATGTCGCCAAAATAAATGTTTCAACCCCCAAAAAGATCGTTTCTCAAATCTAAATAAAACAAACATTTTCAACGTTTTAGTTTTTGACCTTCCCCATCCACTTTGGAATTTATGTGGATACCGTTTGCATCACTTTAGCTTGTTCATTACGTAAAAAACAACGTTATGTCATTATGGTGTCCAAACAGCAACGTATGAGCGATTGAATTTACAATAACAAGTGTAATTCTTAGATCAACTCACCGTGAAAACAATGTTAACTCCGTGTTATTGCATCATGATATTGATATATGCAAATCATGCGCATAAATACATTTATCTTAATTATTTAGATATCCGGTTTAGACGGTATTTTTTAAGATGTGGGGTTAAAAAACAATTGTTATGACAAACCCTGTTTTGCAGAGTTATGAAATATAATTTCCGGTTAAAAGAAGTACTCTTAAGACGTGTATTAATTATATGTGTTCTCCACTCTTTTTATGGAAGTGCCGAAGGTGGATTGTACATGAACCCCGGGTATTTCCGTATTGATTTTCATTGGTTAACGGAGGTCAAACCCCGCCCTAAACATAAAAAAAAATGCTTGCCGGCATGCACGCGCTGTATGACGAGCTTTTCTGGTTCTCATTTTCACGGTTCAGTGGTGCCCAAATTTTTAATGCCTATCACTCCGGCAAAAAAGAAGTAGTCCCTTGCATACACGTACAAACCGTAAGAGGGCTTGTACAGACAAACGCTTCGTCTTCAAGCCCGTATCAATCCAGGCTTCCACAGTTACACTTACGCGCAGAAATATGCATTCCAAATTTCGTATATGTCCATTTAGACGAACTTAAAATAATTTTGAGTTAACAGTATGACCTGTTAACTGTTTCGGAGGTTTGTGTTGAAGTCACTGCTAGATGCGAGAAAAAAATACCTATACATTGTATAACCTCATTATTACCTGTCAGTTTAAGCTAGAAATGGTTAGTGTGCCATTTATCACCGCTACAGACAAGACTGTTTTGCTTACATGATTTTCACCCTTGTATCACATCAAAACTGCATCTTTTATTTTGTTCAGGTTGCCGTTGAATTTTGATCGAGCAATATACAATTCCGCAACACATCTTTTCGTCACTGAGAGAGCAAATACTTTGTTCGAATTTGATGTAGTAGCATACACCAAGAGAAGTTTATTTTGTACCAATGACGTTTTACTGGGTTTGCGAGGTGCTGAATGTCTTTGAGGCTTTAAACTTTAGGGTTTTCAGCGCCTTTTACGACAGTGTGACTCTTGGAGTCACCGCCACCCTTTAGGAATGTATTTTAATGTGATAAGGGATATATCGGGTTATATGTTCAGACCACTGACCCATTATTTCAAATAACGCCACTTTCGGATAAAATATTGGAACCGTGTTCTTTATGGTTTGGACATTCAACCTTCAAAACTTCGTGTTACAGTGTTGAACAGATGACACAGAGTTTACTGACAATGTATACACCAACAACTTTCTCTCTTTGTTTTTATTCTCACAAACAAAAACGCGTTGGATCTGAACATCGGATTATTGTTACATAAATTAACTTTTACATTGACGTTGTTTTTTTATTATGTTGGCCTAATTCACATTGTCCACTATCAAAGCCTATCTCATTTTTCATGCATGTTTCCAATGTTCAGTTCCTGTAGCTTGTGGCCTTCTGTTTGTGTTTGTTTTTGCATACCAATTATTGTTGGGGGTTTTATGTTTTCATTGTTAAGTATTAATCATGTGCCTACAGGGCAGATTGCTAGCCCCTATTTCAAACATTTGCCTTGCTACCTCTTCCTGAAACGTTTTCAACTTCTTCGTGCAAGTTGTGATAATCTCTAATGTAAAAACACTTTAATAATTTCAGGCGTTTTTGACAGTCAAACGGTACCCAATCTTATGGAATGTTCCACATGAAGCTCCTTTACATCATCATGGAAGCTTAACATTATGTGTTTTGTCTGCAGTGACAACCAGACACTGGATGTGTTATGGCACATTAATTGTTTGTGAGAAAGTTCAGATGGACAGACAAACCCTCACGATTTAAGTTTTCAGCGACACTAAGGGAGTCAGTAAGTGTATTTTTCATATGATGTCTTAGCATTTTTCTGCTACAATGTACACGTGTACTTTTCTACATAGCTGCAATACGTGTAACTGATTGATTAATAAAGGTTCTTTTTCCAGATTTAGATACTTAGGTAATACTTTAAGCTGTATACTCTAAACCAACAAAAATAAAACAAAAAATCGTACATTTTGAGATAATGAGAATTAATATTATTAAATTACGAAATGTTATAAACACCCAAACTAGAATAACGAAGTCTACGCGGTCTTTTGACGATATGTTTTAGTTTCATTTCAGATTAAACATAATGTGTTTACCTTATTTATTTTTCTATCTTTTAAACATGAAACATGTATTAACTTCAACTTTATTCAGTAAATAAACGAATTCGGTCCAGAATGCATACTGTTATATATAAATCATTACTTACAGTACAGTGGTGTCATTGTTTAATACAAATTTTTATACAAATTTTAATATTATTCTGCCATTTTTAACAAGTTAAATCAAATATTGCCACTTGTCTTACAACAAAACCATTATCTGACTATATGAGTCTATCAAAGGCATGTATGTCAGAACGACCCGTGAACTAACTATATAAACACTGCAAAATTTGCAACGTCTTCTGCAAATAGCAGACTTATAATGTCCGGAATACCATTTGTCATAAAAATTTACTTTATTAAAGTTTTCCTAAAAAGACCAGATGTCATTTATATGTAGACTAAAAACCATCAGTGAACTCAAATCTCCTTGTCTGGTACCTTTGTTTCAAATAAAAGCTTTTGATAAATTCCTCTTTCTACTCTAGATAACGTTCGCAGTCGAATTTGCATACAGTGATACAAGAACATTTAAAATTTTGCAACGAATGCCTCTACTCATCAAGTTAGTAAACAGCTTTTGATGAACTAACGAATCAAACGCCTTATTAAAGTCGACAAACAAAACGTAGAACCTCCCCCAGGCTTTGATGTATATTTCGTTATCATTGATTGAAAACCGACAATATCATTTATGGTAGAATAACCCGCGCGTAATAGGACGGGGGGTCAAACTCATAGCCAAACAGGGATGGCAATAAAGGCTGATTGACAAACTGGCCTGTACAGAGGCGGTCATGCATACCAAAACATATATAATTGAAATATCGGATAAGCATGTAGACAAAATCATCAAACAAATTTGATTTTGAATAGACGCTTCGAAAGTCAAGGCGAAAAAGATGTAGTATAAGCTAATTTAAACACTAACAAGTAGAGAGACAGGCAGAAAAGGCAACACACAGTGGATTGTCCAGAATTGATTCATACATACAAACGAACAGGAAAACAGACATAAGAACAGGATAACAAACGGACAGACAGAAAGTCAGGGACAAAGAGAAATAATGTATCTAACAAACTGACAGATCAAGGTTAACTTCTTCAATCGTTTACGTTCCGAGGAATCAATTAGGCGCAAACTTACTTTCGGCATCTCGTTCCCGACGACTCTAGACTTCTGCCGTCGGCACCCAACCGTAACCATGCCAGACCCATTTCAGTGCTCCATACAATTCGTACAGCAACCAAAACAAAACAAAGCACCAATCGCTCGTATATACCGATTTTGCTGAATCTGAGACATTGAGATTTGTCTAATTAGGCTCGGAAACAGACTGCTTGGTCTGTGCTATTTCAAATATAGATTTATTCTTAATCGAACAAAACAATAACGTATTGTAAACTAGCAGCTGACCATATTGACAAGACTTAAAAATATAATCAAACAAAGATTTTGTCTAACACATCTACTCCATGGTCAGATATTTGGAATACATGTAAAAATCATCAGCCAGGGGTCAGTTATTTGAAATTGTCTTTCAAAATGTTTAAATAGCAATGAACTGGCGACGTATTTTCTAATCAATGGTGATTCATATTTATGTTCAACATAAACAACGGAAAAAATAACGTATGATTTTGATTGCAAAAATAGTTTCTTGGGTGTTAATAAGAATTTTATTTAATGAGCAACTTTTGAATGGGCATGACCACTCTATCCTCCTTTTGTCCTGAAAATCATTATATCATAGTATTATCATTTTTATCATTAAAAGAAAACATATAAAAAATAAAGTAACAAAACATTTTAAAACATTTTGCACACACTCTGTGACTATTTGATCAAATATAATCCAACGTGACCATTTATCGAACATTATTTAAAGCAAATATTCCGACTAAAGTAGGAAATGCGGCCCTCTAGTGTTGACACTAGTTCCATGATTAGATACATGTACGTGTGAAAAAACAATGTCTCTGCTCTTTGGCGTAGCTTTTTATCCTCGACCATGGTAAGGAAACAAATGTTCGTTTATATAATATAGAATATATGGCCACTAGAGTGTTCATACAGAGTCATTGAACGAACGACCTAACTCTTGGCACATATTCATTTTTGAGCTATATTTCATGGAACCAAATCCTGCGGTTTCTTGACTTTCAGGTGGAAATTGAAGAAGCCTTATATAAAAAACTCTTGTTAAATTTTATAAAGACTGTTGAAGATTTTTCAGTCCTCTTGGCACTTCATCGTTGTTACACAATTATGTTGTCTTGTGTTGTTGAGTAAACTGTTGAATCAGGACGATACTATTCGCCCGAAACCATTTCTTAACTTCTTAACCCATCACAAATAAGTTTAGACTGATATTCGCCTGGAACGCATTGATAAGAGTGGGCTTACGACTGAGCTGAGCTAGACTACTTCTGTATGTTTTTGCTAGTTAAACTACAAAGCTATAAACTAACAAAGACCAGTAGCAAACATTAATAAAACAGCAAGTTGGTGGGGTAAATCTATTTCAGAAGTATTGGGTATTTACACAACACGAATGTTTTTAACATGTTAGGGTATTAAATGGCTATTGAACGGTTTTCTTTTAGCAATGTTTGGCTGTTGACAACACATAATCACAATAGTTTATCATGATAGAAATAAATAGCAACTGAATACTTTTTGATGTGTTTTATTTCCATATCTTTAAAATGAAATCACAAACAACAAAAACAACAACAACGACAAGAACAACAGCAACAATTGTATTTTATGGTTTACAGGCATGTCTGTAACTGTAATTAACAAAATAACAAGGTTACAAAAATAATAAACGAAGAAATTAAAAATACATGTCTTGATTCTATAAGGATTTCGTAATATATGTGGTCAAATAAATCTAAATCCCAGCACTCAATGTCGTGAAAGAGGCATTGGCCTAATGCACAACAGAGAACGGGGCGTACCAAATGCGTATACGGTAAGTAAGATATTAATCGTAACGTTTTCCAACCGACACTAACCTAAGGTATTTTTATCTTGTACTCCGTATTTTAAGTAGGTAAACAACGAACGCTATATTTAAAGTTATCTCAACTGATATGCTTTAAAGTCGTCTTTTTCTGTGCAAAATTCTTATGCTTCTTTTGTGTTCTTAGAATTCAGAATTTGTCTAGTTTTAAAAGATACAGAAGGAACTTGTCATAGGTTATTGTTTATGTGTTACAGATTTCAAAAATAAGAACAACATTTACAAAATCATTGTTTATAAATCAGTTACATGCAGATAATAATTTATTTTCGTAGTTTGAAAATTTACATTCGAATTTGCAAATAATGTTTTCATTGGAATTATTAGTATTTATAAACATTTTTTTTTGGTATAAGAAATTTTCATTGAAATGAATTTATTAAATAAAAACAACTGATCTTTTCGCACTTAAGCTCACTTGAAAAACATTTCCATAACTTAATCTACCACTAGACTGAACCAATCATTCGAGGTTTTGGAATAAGCTTGGCGTCCTTGTATACTTCGCCTTGCAAAAACATTTTTCCTAACTATTTTTAACAAACTGTTTCAGATATTGAAATACAAATTGGTACACATATTACTCGAGGTAATTCGCATATGGATTAAAAGGCACATTACTGACATGATAAACCTTTTTTCTCGACTGGAAAAACAATGGTCGAGCCGTAGCTTTTTCTCTGTTGCGATCTTGTTCCTATAATTGAAGGATTTCAATAACGTTTTTAAAACATTTGCTCTGACCTAAAATTATTTTTGCCATATAAGAAGACGAGATCATAATTTTAAACTGTGCTCGTCCTTCGTTTATCATAATTATCTCTTTGATAATATTTGAATTGAACCAGATTGGTCGATTTAGAAAAATCGCTCAATAAATTTCGTTTTGAAAGACCAAAACAACAAAAAAACAAACAAACAGTTTGATTAATAAAATTCGACCAGCCTATGCAAACATCACATCATAATTATATTCATTTGAAACTTCTAGTGCTATTTCGTTAGCACGGATCAAATAATAGTCTCAGTTAAAACATTGTTTGTAATTAAAGTACTTTTCAATACTGTAACACTAACATTGATAAACATACAATAAAATACAGGTACTAATTGTAACTAGAATGTAATGTTTATTCTTTTAAAAAACGTATTTTTCTTGTAAAAACTGAGTTTATTATAAAAAGTGTACATTTTTTTTTTAGTTTTACAGAGCATCAACATATGGCAGTTAATTATACTTGGGTGCTCATGATATTTTATTTCATTTTTTCTTGTCTAACATTATTTGAAAAAGGACAAATCAAAATAAATTGATATTATGTATCTATGACATCTTTACAATGGGGACAAAACCTTAAGTGTCTTCAAACATTCGTATAGCGGCCACGTTCAATCGATACATAACTTATGTTAGAATCTCTATCTATGCAACGTTTAAACAGAGTTACGTTCTCTTAATCCCAACTTAAGGACACCGGAACTGCTTTCTACCTAGGAAACGGACTCGATAATGATTCATGTCAGCCAATAGCAGCCTTCACAATCAAGCTTCACTACGTAGGAGTAATGACTATATTTACCAAGCTTATGAAGTGGTAAAAATAGGTATTGTCTACAAACGCTACTTTTTAGCTAGATATTTGGAGAATTGTAGAGGGCATCAGCTATAGGGTTCCTCTCATATTGTTAACCGCATTAAGTCTGAATATGTTGCAATTGTGGAGCTCACAATGTTTAAATCATAATGAATTGGTGACATATATACTTATAAAACGTGGCGCATACCAATGAACGATGTTTCTGTGATATGTCTGTTCATTGTTTGCAAAATGACTTTAATCATTTGAGAGCGTTTAACTATTCATTGTGATCATTTCAAATAACCAAGATGGCCATAATTATGCTTAAGCAATTTTTTTTATACAAATATTTTCTTTTTAGAGAAGAATATGTCACGGTGAAATTCAACATGTATTGTTAGTAAAATTAGCAGTATTTAATGCTAATATTTAATTCCCATAATGGAATAATCTGATTATCAATTTGTGATAATCAACTTTTGAATATTAATGTTGCATATGACATGTGTTTTAAATGTTTACAGACTAATGAAAAGTTGTGCGTATGTCATCGCAAACTTAAAATGAATGATGTGTATTTTCGGTAAGAGGCCTAGTATAACGAAATAAGTTATTCGTGTTTGTGTTTATTCTGGTTGTAACTTGTTTTCAAGGAGCTCACTATTGGTTTACACTTCAGAGATGAAAAATAAAATTGTTATTTTTGTTTTGTTTTTTTGTTGCTGTTTTTTATTGATAATGCATTGTTATGTAATTTAACTTTAGTGATGAAAAACAACACATAAATGTCAAGAGATAAAAAATATAAGCATTTATGTACGGGGGCGTAATTTACAGCTATATAGCCACAACTTCCAGATTTGAAAAAAACACGCCAAAATGTCGCTTATATAAAATAAATTGAATGATATTATTGTTACAATCATGTCTGTAACGGTCGATTACAAATCAATGACATTATAAACGTACGAAATGAAGTATTGAAAAAGCATATGATGTAAGGATCCAAAGAATTATTCATGGTGTATGTCCTCAGAGCAATCTGAATTCCAACACTAATCTCTTTTGAAACATCGGCCAAATGTACAGCAAAGTATGGGACGTAACACATGATTAACACGACATTGAGGGTTATCATCATTAAACTTATTCTCAATTCAATACGAGTCTGGGACATCCTGTTAGTCGCCTTGTTCTTTTCAGATGGTAAACAACGAACCGACGTATTGGAAGTTTTCCTTTCTTCTATTCCAGATGATTTAATATTGACCTTGTTCATTCCGGTCAGTGCTCCGTTGTATGTTTCACGTATAGTTGTGTTTGGTTCTCTTTCATTTGCTTTTAAATTGTCACAAATGATGACGTTGACTCCTTTTTCACAAGTACTTACTTCCACAGAGTTTTTCGATCCAGTACCACTATCTAAAGGTGGTGCTTTTCTGTACGCTTTCATATGGTGTTGATTCAGAATGATCTTTCGAAGAATGAGTCCGTACAAAGTTACTAAACAAACTACTAAGAACAGAAGAGTAAATACATCAGCAATGTTAACAATCGACACCCATAATGCGTGTTCGTCTTTAATAGAGCTGGTACAAGAGTATCCACTCACGTTATAACCATCAATCTTTACTTCAACAACATCTGTAATAATGAAATCTCGAAATGATATGAACGCGGAAATCATAATCATTATTACCAAGAGTACCTTGATGGAGAACAACGAAAATTGCCAGCCAAAAGGAGCACATATTTTTCTATATCTGTCCACCGCTACTAAAAGCGTCAGTAACCCAGACATGAACACAAGAAAGTGGCTCAAAAAGTTCTTGGTTTGGCATCCGATGACATCATCAAACGTAAGTATCATTGTGAGTTCAGCTATCTCTCCACACGAGTTTATACACGTCAGCAGATCAACTATAGCGAGGAGTGTGATAAACACATTGTTAGATGATCTTGGTGAATAGAATCCATGGAAGACCAGGGATAAAATATTTCCAACCAGTCCACACACAATAGATACGCACATTACTGCAATTGTAAGAACGTTTTCCTTGACGTATTCCTTGTTTATAGAATCCAGATTTTTGTCCTGTAAGGTCATTTTGTATGTTCTCTTCAATATTTTCTAATTGCTCAAAGTGCATTTATTTTTATTCATTCGTAAAAAACAAATTTCGAGTTCTTTTTAGTTCAGATTCCGTCGTCGAGATTGAATTCGTCCTCGATCAAGTTATGCGATTTGTATTTCAAGACATTATTGCACCAAAAAGTAAATATTCCTCAATCATAATCTTTCTTCCATTTGTTTTGGAATTAAATTGTTGTTTTCTTTATCGTAATTGTATCTTTTCTTTTTAATTTATTTCTGCATACAATAACATGCTTAATATTTTGTTTTTGCTTTGCTAAAATGCAAAATGTTAACACGAGTAGTGAAAATGGTTGACAATGATATCCTTTATACGAATAAGTCATAGTTCGTGAATTATAAAAGCGACATGGGAAATTATTTGTTATCGTGAATCAGGCCACTTCGAAAATTGAAAACAAAAACACTTTCATATTATTTTAGCCCGAAGAATTAATCTTTTACACGTACATAAGGGACCATCAATTTCAAATTCCTGCAAACAAGTTCAGCATTAGCGGTATGATTTGCTTTGTTGCTTGAGTAAAAATCTGATAATGACGTATTAATATATGTATTGTGAATGATCCAGGTTTACGAATAACTACGCTAAACGATTTCAAAACAGATATTGTTTTGAAATTTCAATAATAATTTGATTCCGTTCAACTTTAGAAAAGCAACATAGTCGGAACGAACGCTATGGTGAGTGTTGTTGAAAACAGTTTGTTCTGCCATGTAGCCAGGAGCGTTACCGACTGAACTTATCCGGATTACACACATAAGTTGACTAAAATAAAAGGACATTTTAATATTTCTCTCACTGTATAGCACTGTATAGCATCATCCCTAAAACAATTACTACAAATCTGAAAAAGTGGTGATAGTATTTTTTTTCATTTGCAATTTAAAACAAGTCCATGCATTTTGACAGTTTGTCAAGGCCGAATTGCTTTCCTGTTGCTGGGTGTTAACAATATCAACAACCAGGGATGGGAAATGTTCTTGCTTATCAGCCTCTTTTCAAATGACACGTAAAAAACGAAACAATATGTTTATAGGATATTTCAACAGAGAGTAGAATTTTGATCATCAGGTTGTAATGCAGTTTACTAGGAAGTTCTTTTCCAATGAATAGTCGATCGGAAATGTTTTTACTTTGATTACACTCAACGTATACACGTTATGAATTTACAATCCAAATTTTTCAAAATATTTTGTGATTTAACTTTCATCGTCCTTGCCATATCAGACGAAACCTGTTTTAACTTATTTACAGACCATTTTGATAACATTTGAACAAGAGCAGATTGTTGTTTGTTTATCAGAAAATTCTTGGATCTTCAGGTTGTTAACCAAACAATTTTCTTAAAAACTAATGTGACCAACAGCATATGTCATGTTGTTTAAAAACAAGTTTATTTCTCACAAGAAAGAAAAACAGCTTTTTTTTAATTTCCAGTTCAAATCAAAATGTGTATTTGCTTTGTATATTCTTATATAACACTTTTAAGGTGACGGACCATCAAACAAAAACATCAACGTCTACCCAGTAGGCCTACACACAATAAGTGTGCACAATTTACATAGAGGGTCTATTGGTAAGTTGTAACCTTACCCTGAAACTATGCAATTTGGTCAGGCACAAATGAAGAACTCCATTTAACATTTAAGAAAGCCATTTTAATTTCATAAAGATAAAGGGTTTTTCGAAGTGATAGATCGGTTATGTATAATTCCAATAATTGTTGGTTTCTATCCATGAGTGGTACTCATGATATTGAGTTGTATACGTATTCGAATAATTGATTTATGTCCGCATGTTCATACAAATATATTTTTATAAAACCGTTGCAAGAACGCAAAGTAGTATGAAATTTAAACATGGCGCATGAACGGGTTGGCGGTTGGCGTCAAACGCAATAACAAAGTATCTTTATTTTCTAGCCAATCTTTAGCAAACCTTTTAAAAAAATCAGTTTGACCTTTGCCCGAGTTCTAATTTGACCACATTGCTATCTCGTCTGCTTTATGAAAGACCAACAGAATTATGGTCATCGCGCATTAATAAAATCATTTTAAAATTCATGTCAGAAGTATATGGTCATTATTAAACATCAAGCATTCCAATCATTTTTGTCAGGCTTAATATTTAATATTGTCCTCCTTCATATGATCCCGCCGCTTGGGATTATAATTTTGCAAACATTTAATTGAACTTCCCTACATCAATACCGAGTATAAAAGTGAGCCATGCTGTCGTCCGTTCAATGCGGGGAAAACAGACATATTCTGCTCTTAACAGAGTTGTACCTAAACATATAAGAACTAAAGACTTTAAGTAAGTCATCCAAAACTTAAAAAAGTTAAATGGCGACATGCCGGATTCATATTGGTTTGTGCAAATCCAGAGTTTTTCGCGGGCAATAACATGAGGAATCATTTACCTGTCAAGGCAATATTTCTACGACGAAATTAATTCAGTTGGATGATAGAGTATGCAGGCACAGCTGAAATACCATACAACTCACAGTCCATACACATACGTATGAAACTGTTAAAAAGTCGGATTACACCTTTTTTGACTCATTTTATCTCGTGTCCCTTGAGCATATACATATATATGCTATATATATATATTTACGAGGGCCATTAAAAATACGTAGACACTGTCGAATTTAAGTTTCCTCAACGTCCGAAATGTTTAGCCAAATGTTGCTGAAATACTTTCAAAAGTATAATGAAATTGCAATATTTTCTTTCTGCTTCATTAGCACAACGCCCACCGTGCAGACTCTACTACCCTTGAGCTGGACATCCTGGGATAAGGGAGAGTAGAGCATGCACCTTACAGCCCAGATTTAGCTCCAATGAACCACTGAAGGTGTTTCCTACGGTTGAAGCTATGTTGCCCGGACGCCAATTTGATACCACGGATGAACTGAACTACGCAACAAGAGCTATTGTTGCTAAATTCAAGCCGGAGTGGTACAGGGAAGTTTTTGCCGAATGGTTGTGACGAAACAGGCGTTGTATTGATTGTAACGGCCTATATTTTCAAATGATTTGATACATTTTGTGTCGTGTGACATCGGTGACGTTCTGTTATTATATTACTGGGAGCCGTGTAATGTACATGTGTATATGTTATCTTACAGCAGCGGTGTTGATACTGATCGGATTTTGATGAAATCTCGTGTATTAAATCAGTACATGTAGTTCTGCGTTATTTTCACTGTGTTTTTACTTATCTTACAATTTACGAACGCCAAACTAATAGTCTACGACTTCTTTTATGGGCCTCGTATATGTATATATATTATGAGACAGCCGATTTTGTTGGTAATCAGTTTATATCGGTTTCACGAACTATGTATTTTTTGTAACCATTTAAAATAAACGGAAACTATCAATACCCTCTCTTGGTGCGTTTGTGTCGGTTTGTTACATCTAAAATAAGTTGAACCGATTTGAACAATATGGCGGACAGTGGTCCAACAAGTGTGATAAAACACAGTTAAGTTAAACATGCAATCCACCATCTGTGGTTTCAATGTTTTGAAGAAAATCAGAATGGCTACTTACAGAAGCCCTGTTGTTGAAATAGTACACAAACAAAACATGCATTATTACCTAAAGCAAAACTTTCTAAACAAGATTTCGGACCCCCGAAACACTTGAAACCAAACCTGAAAATAGTTAATGGTACCCTCGATAAAATCTTCTTCCAATGCCGCAATTGGATGCGAGTAACCGATTGGTTTCGATGACGGACATGTGACTATTTTGAGCCTGTCAAAACTCAAAAGTCAATGAGTTCTTAGATCACATTTGAAAAAAAAACAACAGTGTTAGTAATAGTAATTCATGTATTAAATGAATATATTTTGATAAAGAAAGCTATTTAATACACTTAATAGAAAGTTAACCATACGTCTGTTTTATGTCAAAGATAATAAAAGGCAGAAATATAATAAAATAATAAATAAAATATTTATTATTATACAAATGCATCGTGTTGGTAAGTACATGCACATAATAAAAATTAAACAGATATAACATGAACCGTGACCAATGCAATTAATATTTAGAACATTTCTAGAACGAGAACACTGGTTTAGAAATGTTAAGAGTTTTCAAACTTTATGGGGTTTTTTAATCAACAAGTATTTGGTATTCTATTTCAGTCCATGAGAGATCCTTCTCACTCCTCGTCTGCCATTTTGATCTTAATTGTGCTTTTCGAGAGGGCGATATAACTTCCGTCATAAAAGACCATTCCTGTACTATCGCTTACACCAAATTGTCCGTTTGTGTTTCCAAGCATGAAGCATTCTTGAAACCACCAAGCTCCATGGTGGTGATCTGCGCAATTAATTGTAGGCTATCCATCATGGTCTTGGTCATATGTGCTGAACATCATACCGTTGTGATATGTAAATAATGTGTTTGAAAGTGTTCCTTCATACCCATCACTGTTTGTCCACATTGTGTACTTTGTCTTAGCATCTTGAACAGTGAAGTACGTGTAATGCGCGTAATCGATGCGCTGATCAGCGGTTCTGGTCATGTTGAAATATATCTCGACGGGCTGGGACGAAAGCCGGT
Organism: Mya arenaria; assembly: GCF_026914265.1. Classification (NCBI taxonomy): domain Eukaryota; kingdom Metazoa; phylum Mollusca; class Bivalvia; order Myida; family Myidae; genus Mya; species Mya arenaria. The sequence goes on from NC_069131.1 coordinate 51,607,249, forward strand.
GAATCTTCTCAAGCCCAAGCCAGTGTTCTCCGGAGAGGTTACCGAAACCATTGACGTAGGACGTCCAAGGTCGGTAGAAATCGACACTTCCATCAAATCGTTTCTAAATATAACATCATAGCACGAGTCTTAGTTATACGTGTTACATTAAGATTATTAACTGTGTACATTTATAGTGTTCATAAGATGCTTGATGTTAACAAATACTGTAATGTCACGCTAGACTTCTAGCAGTTGGCAAAAATATACCAGTCTAAAAAGAAGGTTACAATGGAACATGCTGTCATTTATCGTATGGAGATTTTCCCTGTGTTGAATACAATCAAACTTAATTTTCACATAAATTACTCGCATTTTAGCCTACTAAGACGCTTTCATAAAAAATAAGTATCATATAATTCGCGTGTTAAAGATGATGGAACCCACTTAGCAGACAACCAGGCGTAAGATAATCTAAAGAAATAAAATGTTATCATTCTTACCTGTATGACTGTCCATCCACCGTTTGTCATGTCACAGAAGACGTCAAACGGACATCGGTCGTCCGGGGAGATGGTGTAGATACCATCTTCTCGTTTTCCACTTTTGTAGATGGCATCGCAGCCTAAAACAAAAACATTAAATATGCATTTTATTCTGATATGTAAGAAGTTTATTTACAGAAAACTATATTAATTATCTCTCGATCGCCCAGTATATCAAATCAGGACATTACATGCACATGCATCTATGACCACACGCCGTTGCCCATCACTGAGTAAGCCAATGCTGTTTCCCATACTTTGAACAATGCCAATAATTTTATATGAGTTTAATGTTTGGTATCAACGTAGCGTTATGTCGTTTGTTTGGGGTCTGTTTCGAACACATCAACGTGCCTTTAAACATGATGATTCAAGATTTCAAGATTTATTTACAGAGTAGGGGCCATAGCCCATGTGGACAATATAGTGTTTTCAGGTGATTCCATGCATACAAATAACAAAACTAGACAACCAAAAAAACAAAACAAACAAACACATAAATATCAAATACGCAAATACACCAACTTCATAAGTTCAGTAAATCAAAATATTTTATCATGCAATCTATTAATTAAATTAACGTGTCAATAACATTATATGTTTAATCACAGATAAGTTGAAATAAATGATGTAAATGTATAATAATGAAATTTGTAGTATTTTAGCACCAAACGATATCTGTTAAAATGATGACATGTACTGAACACAGTTTCATTCTCGCAATTACAGCATACAACGTTTGATTTTGTACACATAGTATGACTAATAGAACCCTCCTTCCATGTGCAATCTCAAAAATGTCTAAAATGTATTCTATCGTTCCAACACAAAGACGGAATGCTTAAAAATCCATCAAAAAAGAAGAAGAAGACATCTTCACGTTGCTTTTCTTGTAGCGTTGTGTCTCTTGCTTGTTGTCTTATATCTTGTTTGTGGTCTTGAAGTGCTGTGTATAGTAGCATTGTTTTCTCTTGTTAGTTGTCTTATGACGTTGTGTCTCCTGTTTGTGGTCTTGTAACGTTGTGTCTCCTGTTTGTTGTCTTGTAGCGTTGTTTCTCTAGTGTATTGTCTTCTGACGTTGTTTTTCTTGTTTGTTGTCCTGTAGCGTTGTATATCTTGTTTATGGTCTTGTAGCGTTGTATATTTTGTGTGTGGTCTTGTAATGTTGTATCCCTTATAGCGTCAGATCTCTTTTTTGTAGTCTTGTAGCGATGTATCTCTTCATTGTGGTTTTGCAACGTTGTACCTCTTGTTTGTGGTCTCGTAGCATTGCATCTCTTATTTGTGGTCTTGCAGCGTTGTGTCTTTTGTTTGTGGTATTGTAACGTTGTATCTATTGTCTGTTGTCTTGTAACATTGTATCTCTTGTCAGTGGTCTTTCTACGTTGTGTTTCTTGTTTGTGGTCTTGTAACATTGTGTCTGTTGTCAGTGGTCTTGCTACGTTGTGTTTCTTGTTTGTGGTCTTGTAACGTTGTGTCTCTTGTCAGTGGTCTTGCTACGTTGTGTTTCTTGTTTGTGGTCTTGTAACGTTGTGGCTCTTGTCAGTGGTCTTGCTACGTTGTGTTTCTTGTTTGTGGTCTTGTAACGTTGTGTCTCTTGTCAGTGGTCTTGCTACGTTGTGTTTCTTGTTTGTGGTCTTGTAACGTTGTGTCTCTTGTCAGTGGTCTTGCTACGTTGTGTTTCTTGTTTGTGGTATTGTAACATTGTGTCTCTTTTCAGTGGTCTTGCTACGTTGTGTTTCTTGTTTGTGGTATTGTAACGTTGTATCTATTGTCAGTGGTCTTGTAACATTGTGTCTCTTTTCAGTGGTCTTGCTACGTTGTGTTTCTTGTTTGTGGTATTGTAACGTTGTATCTATTGTCAGTGGTCTTGTAACATTGTGTCTCTTTGCAGTGGTCTTGCTACGTTGTGTTTCTTGTTTGTGGTATTGTAACGTTGTATCTATTGTCTGGTGTCTTGTAATATTGTGTCTCTTGTCAGTGGTCTTGCTACTTTGTGTTTCTTGTCAGTGGTCTTGCTACAATGTGTTTCTTGTTTGTGGTCTTGTAACATGATGTCTCTTGTCAGTGGTATTATAACGTTGTGTCTCTTTTTTGTGGTCTTATAACATTGTGTCTCTTGTCAGTGGTTTTGCTACGTTGTGTTTCTTGTTTGTGGTCTTGTAACGTTGTATCTATTGTCTGTTGTCTTGTAACATTGTGTCTCTTGTCAGTGGTCTTACTACGTTGTGTTTCTTGTCAGTGGTCTTGCTACGTTGTGTTTCTTGTTTGTGGTCTTGTAACGTTGTTTCTCTTGTTTGTGGTTTTGTAACGTTGTATATTTTGGTTGTGGTCTTGTAACGTTGCGTCTCTTGTTTTGTTGTCTTTAAAAGATGTATCTCTTGTTTGTGGTCTTATAACGTTGTGTCTCTTTTTTGTGGTCTTATAACATTGTGTCTCTTGTTTGTGGTCTTATAACATTGTGTCTCTTGTTTGTGGTCTTATAACATTGTGTCTCTTGTTTGTGGTCTAATAACATTGTGTCTCTTGTTTGTTGTCTTGAAACGTTCTATCTCTTGTTTGGTTGTCTTGTTACATTGAGTCTCCTGTTTGTGGTCTTGTAACATTGTGTCTCTTGTTTGTGGACTTGTATCGTTCTATCTCTTGTTTGTGGTCTTGTAGTCTTGTGTCTCTTGTTTGTGGTCTTGAGGTCTTGTGTTTCTTGTTTGTTGCCTTGTAGTGTTGTGTCGCTTGTATGTGGCCTTGTAGTGTTGTGTCTTTTGTTTGTGGTCTTGTAGTTTTGTGTCTCTTGTTTGTGGTCTTGTAGTTTTGTGTCTTTTGTTTGTGGTCTTGTAGTGTTGAGTCTCTTATTTGTTGTCTTGTAGTCTTGTTTTTTTTTATTGTGGTCTTGTAGTCTTGTGACTCTTGTTTGTTGAGTTGTAGTGTTGTGTCTCCTGTTTGTTGACTCGTAGTGTTGTTTCTCCTGTTTGTGGTATTGCAGTCTTGTCTCTTTTTAGTGGTCTTTTAGTGTTTTATTTCCAGTTTGTAGTCTTGTAGGGCTGTTTCTTGTATTTGTAATCTTGTTACGTTGTGTCTCTTGTTTGTAGTTTTGTAACGTAGTGACTCTTGTTTGTGGTCTTGTATTGTTGTGTCTCTTGGTTGTGGTCTTGTATTATTGTGTCTCTTGTTTGTGGTCGTCTAGTCTTGTGTCTCTTGATTATGGTCTTGTAGCATTGTGTCTCCTGTTTATGGTCTTGTAGCGTTTTGTCTCTTGTTTGTGGTCTTGTAGCGTTTTGTCTCTGGTTTGTGATATTGTAAATTTGTGTCTCTTGTTTGTGGTCTTGTAATCTTGTGTCTCTTGTTTGTAGCTTTGGGTTGTTGTGTCTCTTGTTTGTGGTCTTGTAGTACTGTGTCTCTTGTTTGTTGTATTGTAACGTTGTATATATTGTCTGTGATCTTGTAGCATTGTCTCTTGTTTGTGATCTGATAACATTGTGTCTCTTGTTTGTTGTCTTGAAACGTTGTAACTCTTGTGTGTGTTCTTGTAGCGTTGTATCTTTTGTTTGAAGTCATCTAGTCTTGTGTCTCTTGTTTATGGTCATGTAGCATTGTGTCTCCTGTTTATGGTCTTGTAGCGTTTTGTTTCTTGTTTGTGGTCTTGAAGCGTTTTGTCTCTTGTTTGTATTATTGTAGTTGTGTGTTTCTTGTTTTTAGTCTTGAAGTATTTTGTCTCTTGATAGTATCATTGTTGTGTTGTGTCTCTTGTTTTTTGTCTTGTAGCGTTGTACCTCTTGTTTGTTTTATTGTAGCGTTGTTTCTTTTGTTTGTGGTCTTGTAGCTTTTCGTATCTTGTTTATTGTCTTGTAGTGTTGTTTCTTTTGTTTGTTGTCTTGTAGCCTTGTTTCTCTTGTTTAAGGTCTTGTAGCAAATATTTTCACAAATGCATTATTTAGTAAGTAGTTAAAGGTTTTTCATTTAGAATTAACTTTTATTATACATGTGTCTATATTGATTTTGAAAAAGAGTGTCACTTTAACAATTTAGTTGAATACATTTGCACTTTAAATTTTAATCAGATCCCAGAATATTTAAAATCAAAATGAAAAATAAATAAATAATTAATTAACCTGTTAAAATAGATTTTTCACAAGAATCAGTGGTTTCCTCATTGCCAGAGCCTTTCAAACGTTCCAATTCTTCTTCAATGTTGGTAACCCGCCTTTCAACACTTTCAACTCTAGATAAGTGAGTACTTTGTGTCACTGTCTCAGACCCAACGTTAACTACACATGATTGCGCCGCACACGCCCCTGCTATCAGCAGTAATATACCGCCATTCACAAACATCATAATCCACATGAGTTCAGTTTAAAAGATTTAAGAGGAAGACATCTCAAATGGGTGTATTTTGTTTCACATCTTATACTTTTTTCCGTCATAATGTTTTCGCAATGTCAATTACAGCCTTTAAAAGAGAGTGTTTTGTTACATATTTAACAAAAACTTCCTTTTACAAAGATAAATAGGCATTGCAAAATTTTGAGGCTAATAGGTTTTAAAGTACATCTTAATCGTAGTAAATAGTTATATCTTAGATAGGGATGCGGTTTATTTGCCAAACCGTTGTGACTAAATAAAAACGTTTGAGAGAAGATGCTTATCAATATCCATAAAGCTTATACGTGTAATTATAAGGCCATGCGGACCCAATAAGTCATATTTCGATTCTCGGTTTGGTTTAAATGCAATAAACAAACAGGAATGCTTTTGTTTCGTCTGCCTATTATTGTTATTATTGTTATTATTACTATTATTATTCTTCATCTTCTTTTTCTTCTTCTTCTTCTTCTTCTTCTTCTTCTTCTTCTTCTTCTTCTTCTTCTTCTTCTTCTTCTTCTTCTTTTCTTCTTCTTCTTCTTCTTCTTCTTCTTCTTCTTCTTCTTCTTCTTCTTCTTCTTCTTCTTCTTCTTCTTCTTATTATTATTATTATTACTATTTTTATTATTATTAGTATTAGTAGTAGTAGTAGTAGTAGTAGTAGTAGTAGTAGTAGTAGTAGTAGTAGTAGTAGTAGTAGTAGTAGTAGTAGTAGTAGCAGTAGTAGTAGTAGTATATGCTGGTAGAAACTTAATAATATATCTATCAAATAAAACAATGTTTGGTAAATTAATATTTATAAATGTATTCTTTATTAGTTGCGTTTGGAACAAAAAGTTAAAAAAGTTAAACAACTCCTTACTGTAATGGGGTCTATTTACATGTAGGTTTTAGAATTTGGTAGTCCCAGCCAAACATGAATTTATATTCCTTTTGGTAAAACATACAAGGAAATAAAAACGTTGCGTTAACAAAAACAAAACAAAAGATTGTTGAGGAAAACAAATACCTTACTAAAACTGATCGCAAACGCGTTGATAGCATCAATCTCATTGTTACCATATACCTTGAGCAGTGTAACTTGACATTAAGTTAAATTTAAGTTTTAAGGGATGCTCACCATTAAACTGTTGAAAGCAGGCGTTTGTGCGGCGAACGCGTTCGTTGTAAGAATTTGAATCAAGAAATGTACTGGTGACTCAAGAATTGAAGCTCTCTATTCATGATTCAACTCTGACTACCAATTACAGATACTGATTTAGATTTAGAGTTCGAGGGGACAAAAGTTCAGGTTGTGATGTCGCATCAGTGCCTCCTTTCCCAGAGTCAAACCTTAAATCTTTTTAAATTTGATCATGTTGTATGGCTTTGTTTGGTCTTAAATGAAGCACTGTGGTGTATTGTACTGATATAAACAGCTTAGGGGTGCTGGGTGTGGCCCCCTGATTATGCAAGTTAATCTGGTAAAGGTCAATGGAACAATGGAAACTCATGAAACAAATATTACACTCGAGATATAAATGTGGAACAGCTTCAATGAACTGAATACGATGTGATGTTTTTTAGACCTTTTAATCCCAGTGCTTTACAAACTTACCTTTAGTACCTTGTAAGTAAATTCACGCCCATTATGCTACACTTGCCTTAGTAATTCTATTTTTATAAGACTGTTCAATATATATCTACCACTTTTAGCTTAACTTTTCTTATATTCTACTATTTACATGTGAATTTGCAAGAAAATATAGACGGGTCACAACACTACAAAATAATCATTTAAACAAACATTTTTTTATGAACGTTGATCTTTGTACTCGATGAACTAAAGACTATATATGTTCTAGTTACAAATAACATGCTTCATGCTCAAAGGGCAAACCATAACTAGCAAACCTGCCTCACAAATGCTACGTTTTTTGTTAAAACAATAATTGTTTTAGATCAAGTGTAATAGATTGTGAAGCTATCTGTAAGTTTTTAAGATTGTGAGTTAATATACGAGAACAGAAATTCAATTCGGGATAAACGGTGTATACATCATATCTCGAGAAAAAATGGTGTCTACACCACATTACGGTAAAAAAAAACATTTGTCAGCATCAAAAACGGTGTCAACATCATAGGAAAAATAGTTTTTAAACAATATTTTGGTGCAAGCGGTTTTTATACCATATATCGTGAAAACTATATCTATTCCATATCTCTGGGAAAATAATATTACTCCATACGTCGGGGAAAATGATATCTACGCCATTTCTATGGAAATCATATTCACGTTCAAAAATGTTTGATAGGTAATGACTCTCTTATGAATTGTTGAAAGCAGTTTCTTATAAACTGTATGTAGCAAGGAGCATTTCCGACTGAGCAAATCCCGCCTACACGCATCAGCATGTTATCGTTTAAAACAAAATATCCGAATCGATTTTGGAATCTCAGCTAAATATCAAATACATTTAATATGATTCGTTATAACTTCTCTGCTGACTTTTAAACGTTCAGGTGAGACCGTTAAGATAATGTCAATACTTAATTTCATCTCAATGTACGAAATGTTAGCGTAGTAATTCATTGAACTTTCATTATCACGTACTATAAATTAATTCAAGTTTTAACCCATAAATGTCATTACATGTAGAAATAGTAAACAAACTATCAAATTTAAATTATATATTCTGAAAGTCTATTAAGCCCTGGACAAAGAGGAAATAAAAGAAAACCATTGAGGTAATGAAAACCAGTTTCATGCAGATGTTAATTGTATCGGTTTAATAGCAGGAACGTTAAGGTTTTAATATCCGGATTGACAGTATTGTTATAGCTATCATTTATAAGGATTTCTATTCAATTTGCTAATTCTATTAATCTCACCTTAAATTGAATATACAATTACAATAGTCCATATGTCAAGGCTGAATTGCTTCTTTTGTATAGTAAACAATATGGAAACCAGGGTTAAAAAATCATCTCGATTGTAAGCCTTTTTTTAATGAAATTTAAAAATACTAAAAAATATTGAAATGTATTTTGGAAATTTCAACGCAGACTTTAATTTGAAATCTGATCATCAGGTTTGAGTGGAGTAACTAGGAAGTTCTTTTCCAATGCAAAATCATTTAGAAAGTTTAAATACGCAATTAGATGCAGGCAGATCTTATAAACTCTCCAGCAACTAAAACAGATTGGTATCGACGACGGACATGTTACTATGTTCAGCCTGTCAAAACTATATTCAATGAGTTCTTTACTCATGTATTGAAGAGAAAATTGTGTTAGTAACAGCATTTTATGTATTAAATTAATGTCAGCATAAAAGAATATATATGTTTTTACATTTAGGCTTTGGATATTTATACATATCTAAACTTTATGTACAACAGCTGTCAAATATTTTTGCAAACCAAATTCACCATGCGTCTTTTTACGTTAAAGCTGGTAAAAGGCAGTCACAATGAGTGTTGATATGCACCCCCGTAAATGTAGTTTTTGTATATGCAGTCGATTAATACCGGCAAAATTAAATACACTCAATATTAGAAATGTTTAAATAATGTCATTTAATTTATATCATTATTTTTGGTTTGAATGTTTTCCAAACATATCGTTATTTCTCAAAATATGCTCAAAAAGAATTTTCGTTTGTTTTCGTTAATGTGAAGCATGTTACCTTTGGTCTACGTATGTTTCTGAAATAGTATTATATTTATACAGATGCATCCTGTCCAGACGTACATGCAATAATGAATTGAAACCGAATTTGACATGAGTCGTGACGAATGAATTTATATTCAGAACATTTCTAGGACGTCAACACTCGTTTATAAATGTTTAGAATGTTCAAACATTATTTATTTTATTTTGTTTCATTGTTTTAAAGTGACACTCTTATTCAAAAACAATACAGTCACATTTATAACAGACATAATTTTTTACTGATACACCTTCAACTACTTACTAAATAATGCATTTATGGGAAACATTAATTATTGATTACAAGAATGTAACCGTGTATCTAATAGCAGAATGCGCAAATATATTAAATGATTGGTGAATGCTATAAGATTAATAGTGGTCTACTCTAGTCTCATAAGGTAGAAATACCGTGTTTTATGCTCATTTCTTTTTAATTAAACTCGGACTTCTTCATAGGAACCATTGTTTTCGACATTTATTCATCCTTTTTGGAATATTAAAAGAATAATATTAATTGTGGTAAATCTTATTTGGGAGTAAGAGTGCATCTTTAAGTATTATATTGTACTTCAGTTTATGAGAGGTCATTGGCAATCCTCTTTTGTCATTTTAATTTTAATTGTGCTTTCCGAGAGAGCGATATAACTTCCGTTATGAAAGTTAAGCCCTGTACTATCGCTTACACCGAATAGTCCGTTCATGTTTCCAAGCTGGTAGCACGCTTTAAACCACCAAGCCCCGTGGTGGGGATCTGCGCAATTCAGTGTAGGATGTGCATCATTGTCTTGATCATATGTGGTGAACTTCATACCGTTGTGAAGAGTAAATACTGTTTTTCGAAGTGTTCCTTCATACCCATCACTGTTGGTCCACATTGTGTACTTTGTCGTAGCATCTTGAACAGTGAAGTACTTGTAATGCGCGTAATCGATACCCCGGTCCGCGGTCCTGGTCATGTTGAAATATATATCGACGGGCTGGGACGTTAGCCGGTGAATCTTCTCAAGCCCAAGCCAGTGTTCCCCTGACAGGCTGCCGAAACCATTGACGTACGTGGTCCAAGGTTTGTAGAAATTGACACTTCCATCGAATCGTTTCTAAATATAACATCATAGTACGATATTAGTTATAACCGTTACATTCAGATTATTAACTGTGTAGATTAACATTGTTTATAAGATGTTTGATGTTAACAAATGCTGTAATGTCATGTTACACATCTATTTATCCTATGGAGTTCTTCCTTGTGTTGAATATGATTCAACTAAATTTTCACAGAAATTACTTGCATTTTTAAGCCTACTAAGACGGTTTTACCAATAATAAGTATTATATTATTCGCGTGTTACAGATGATGGAACCCACCAACCAGGAGTAAGATAATCTAAAGAAATAAAATGTTATCACCCTTACCTGTATGACTGTCCATCCACCGTTTGTCATGTCACAGAAGACGTCAAACGGACATCGGCCGTCCGGGGAGATGGTGTATATACCATTTTCTCGTTTTCCACTTTTGTAGATAGCATCGCAACCTTTAACAAAAGCATTAAATGTGTATTTCATTATTATCTGTAAGACATTTTTTATCAACATTTAATCAATGGAATCGTTTCAAAACTTAGTATATCTAACCGTGAAGATATGTTAAATGTATTGGTGTCATTAGTATTTCAAATTTATGTTTTAAAGTGATTTCAAGTGGGTAATATATTCCCGCGTTATTATGACGTCATTTGATAAACTATTTCCGGTTACGGTCGGGTCGTTCTATTTACAGAATGGTTGAGAAAGGTTTACTGAAAATGTTTTTTAAATGGTTGAAGTATTTTTTTAACAATTTTTGAATGAAATAATGAACTATTGGTGTAAAGTAATGCAGTGCGGGATTGATGTCATTTGCGGGGATATTAACGCTGTTAGACAGGTAATAGTACTCGTGGAGTGCTTCGTACTCCACACGCTTTAACCACTCCATCTGAGTTAATACCCCGCGTTCATACACCGATGATGACATCAATTCCGCAATTCATTCCTTAAGTTGTTTGCAACACACGGTATCTTTCATATCGATAACATTTACTGTACACAATTACATTGAACTACACAAATACAACGTTTGATTGTATACACTCAGAATGACTTAGATATACAACTTTTTACCATTTGCAATCTCAAAAACGTCTTCGGTGTTTCGAACCAGACGTAGAAAGAATTATGTTGTATATGCTATCCAAATCTGGTAAAATAATAATGTACTTTTTCATATCATAAAACAAATAGTTATAATAATGACTCATAATTTTGTTCAAGAAATATTTGTTTTATTTAGTTAACAATTTAATTGAATTAATTTGCACTTGACATTTTAATTAAGTCCCAGATTATTCAAAATCAGAATGAAAAATAAACAAATAATTAACCTGTTAAAATAGGTTTTTTACACGAATCAGTGCTTTCCTCATTGCCAGAGCCTTTCAAACGTTCCAATTCTTCTTCAATGTTGGTAACCCGCCTTTCAATACTAGACAAGTCAGTACTTTGTGTCACTGTCTCAGACCCAACGTTAACTATACATGTTTGCGCCTCACACGCCCCTGCTATCAACAGTAATATACCGCCATTCACAAACATCATGATCCAAATGAGTTCTTGTTTCACAGCTGATATTTTTCATCCGTTATGATGTCTTCATTATGCCAATCACAGTGTTTAAAAGAGACTGTTTTATTACATATTTTAAAATCAAGTCATTTTACAAACGTCAGAAGGATGAAAAGCCATTGCAAAATGTTAAGTGTTTTGTTTAAGTGCATATTAAGCGCAGGAAACAGTTATATTTTAAGCAAGTTATTGTTCAAGTGCATTTTAAGCTCAGGAAATCGTTATATTTTAGCAAGTTATCTTTTCCTTTTTACAAAATTCACAAGGTCCAATATGCATTGCAAAATCGTACGACTAATACGTGTCACAAGCGTAGTAAATAGTAATATCTTAGCAAGTTAGAAAGTTTATTTGTCAAACCGTTGTGACTAAAAATGAGCGCTTGAAAGAAGATGCTTACATTCATGTGGATTATACATATCATTATTGAAGGTCATACGGACCAAACAAGTCATATTTCGAGTGGCGGCTTTTTAAATGCAGTAAACGAAAAGAAATACTTTTGTTTCTTCTGCCTATTATTATTATAATTATGCATGTTCTTATGTGTAAAATAAATACATAATTGTTCTCAAGTGTGGTCTAATATTTTTCTAGACGGAGATAAAAACCTAACCAAGATATTTTTCACCGGAATTCAAGACTTAATAATATACTTGTGCATGTTTAATATAATTATTGAATAAGTAGAGGTGTGAAAATAAAATAACTTGATCCATACTGTTGATTTATCAATATATATGATTGTACTAACCAGTTCTTAATGTTTAGTTAAATAAGAAGTATTCGATTGTTGTGTGTAAAATAACAAGGTTAATAATGTCCTAGTGTTTTCAGTACTATTTTCATGTAGGTTTAAGAATTTACAATTTTAATAGTCTCAGCCAAATATAAAACAACAAAATAGTGTTTGAGTATACAATTTAAAGACATTCTTTCCTTTTGTTTTAATATAAATGGCAACAAAGCTATTGCGTGAAAACAAACAAAAATAGACTATTGAGGAAGACAAATACCTTATTGACATTGATCGCAAAGGCAGATACTAGAACCAAGCACAGTGTTTCCAAAAACCTTGTTCAGTGTCGCTTGACATCTAGTATATTTCTCTGTAGGCGTTTGTATGGCGCACGAATTGGTTGTAAGAGTAAGCTCCTAACTATGTTCTGATGACTAGCATCCAGACTGGATTCATGACTCGAGAGCTCTGTAAAAACTTTTACAGGCACTGATATAGTATTTTGAGTGAAACGTGATGCAAGCTTATGTCGCAATGCTGCATTTGTGCACCCTCCCTCTAAGTCAAACAGTATATTACATTAATATCATCAGAGTGTTTGTCAATGGTTTGTCTACAATTATGCGTTCTGGTATACTTTACTGACATAAACAATATTTTCTTTTATTGACAGGTAGGGGGTGGCGGGCGTGAATAGGCCGCCTCAACCGCAAATAAGTTTGTTTTAATTCAAGGTCATTGCGGAAACAAATGAAGAAAAATTGAGGCTCGGAAGAAAATGGTGTAGAAAGACTGAATGTTTAAATGTAATATGATGTTTAACGCCCTTACATTTCTTGTTATTATCTACATACATCTGACGTTCCAAATTAATGAAATGGACGGGTTTTCTCAATAAAAAGGCCGTTTGCTACACACTGTATTATACAGTAATGAAACATACTTTTCTTTCAAATGTAGAGTTGTTTTGAACGCATGTCCATATATGGACGTGCCATCTAAAAAAGAACCTCGGGTGTTTCCTTATTCATTTTCATTGGTTAACGGGGGTCAAACCCCGCCAAAACATGTACAATTAGCATGCTGGTGTGCATGTGCTTTATATGAACAATGTATGGCAAGCTATTTTGGAGCCTGTTTTCATGGTTCAGTCAGATGCCCAATTATTTATACCTATCACTCCGGCAAAGAAAGGAAGAAGTCCCTTGCACACACGTGAACGTAGTATTACTTGTAACGACGCGTCTGTCTTCAAGCCCGTATTAACAAAGTTGAGTTTTTTAATATATTCTGCTAATCAAAAACTGTTCATATCCTGCTTGGTAAAAACAAGAGGTCTAGAAATAAAATATATTATTCTTGAAATAGTTAAATGTATCAATTTGCAATTTGAAAAAAAAATCAGAGAAAAAAAATGCATTTTACTTGAGACATGCATTTTGTTTCTAGTATATCGCCTTATCTTGTTTCTGGTATCATCTCCAAAAATAGGGAAGAATTGATAGGTACGAGTGCGTTTTTACAGTTTTTTGTTGAGATCAATTAAGCATGATCAGTTATTGATTATAATTCGTACCAATAAAATTATATATAATTTTAGATGACCTTTTTGCTGAAATATGAGTTTTTATTACTGTTTGAAACCAATGTTACATGCAATAGAAATGAGAAAAAAAAATCTTTCAAAATCTGAGAATTCCTCTGCTGTATTTTGTTGTTGTTGTTGTTGTTGGTTTTTTTTATTCAAATTAGGACGTCAGAAAATCACTCTCTGTCTGTGAGTCTATCTACACTGACCATTTAATGACTCGACGATAATCTTAGAAGCACCAGGAAAAGCTTGATCAGTTCTGCTTATTATAAAGAGTTCTTATGGGTTTTCAAAGTGCATGTGACTTCTTCGCAAAAAGAGCTTGATCGTTATTTAATTTATCACTTAGCAACGGTCAACTTTATATTAACTTTCTTTTAAGACTGGTGTTTTTTTTACAATTTGCAAACACAAAATAGCGTCAACCGTATTATTTTAAATCCAATGAACAATTTCAGTCTATGTAGTTTGTTACAAATCTCAATGTTACGGTCATAATTCATTCTGTATAATGTTTTGTTTGAAAGCAAATTGATGGCACTGACAATTTCGACGAATCTTGGGAATTGTACGTCTGACTGGGGTAACTGAAAATCCACCGGCTTACATTCCACCTGATCGAAAAAGATTTCAACATGACCAGGGCAAAGGATCAGGACATCAACAACGCGTATTACAGGTACAATACTGATGTTTATAGACAGTAAAAGCTGTGTAATAACAGTGATTGGTATGCAAGAATGCTTCCAAACAAGATATTTTCCTGTCATAAAGACATGAGAATGATACATATACAATAGCGCAGAAGACAACAGCGGGGCTTGGTTGTGATTTTCGAGAAATAATCTATGTTAAATTTTAATTACTTTCACCAAAATTCCTTTGTTGTTTCTAAGCCGATAGCAAAACACTATATGCTTTAAATGAATGTTACCCCGGCGCATTAATTTGTTTAACATGTCATGTCAAAAAGTAAATCTGACGATAGTTGATTACAGTATGCGGTACTAAAGTCTGTAAGCCTTCGGCCTATAGCGTAAAAACAGTGTTTAGACGGTATAGAGTATATTACTAAAAGTACAACCTAGGTGATGATTCTTGTTAAGTTGTGTTTCAATTCGTTTATGTTCATTTTGTCAGGACTTTTCCAGGAGATTGACAAAAGCCACCCTAAGCATCACCTGAGAAGAATATATACGTTTCCTAATTTTCTAACCAAATGTGTAACACATAAAAAATGATATAATTGTTATAATGTTATAAAAAATCAAGTAACAAATTGTTTTTCTTTTTGTGTTCTAGAGTAAGTATAAGTTTCAAAAACAAGTATAAACATGTTTCACTGTATCAAATGTTATTTTTATCACGTAATTGATTGGCTGACTAATGAGGAAAGGAATGCGCCACCATGGCCGTCAAAACGACCGCAATTGACGTCACGTAAGTTGAAACAGCGACATTGATGCCACTATTTACTCCTTGGTCATCGCGGCATTGGTCCATCGCCATCTCTGTTCTACAGCTGTCTAGGCGCACAAAGAATTCAAAGACCTGAGCTGCTCTCTCGACGTCGTCTTGGGTGGATGCATTTTCCAAAACGGCTCGCTTTCGGTTACCTGAAATGGATTAGTAAGGCTACACCAACATCAGTGTTCCATTTGTCGGTTTTATAACGACAATTATTAAAAAAGCAAAAATGTATTTCTTAATTCTTTAATAAAAAAGTACAATAATAAAAGACGCTTTATTTTTGAAAAAATAACGCTGCATCGCAAAAACATATTATTATATGTCTCCAAAAACTAACAGTAATATATGTATATAGGTGTACAACTTTCAGCACTTCCTGAATACATCAATAAGGAGCAATCCATTTATAAATGATTAGGCAATTATGTAAAAAAAAAATGGTTTCACCTCGTGTTTGAAAATCGGACTCCATTTGCTAGTATCTAGTATTGGAACAGCATTTCGATTACTATCGGACCATAATCGAAAGATCATAATATTATTTGGGAATACATTTTATACATAGTTTAATCATAATCATTTAAATGGTTTAACCTGGAGTCCGTAAGTGTGATACTAAAGTCATGCTTATTGGAACAGTGAATAAATTTCCATATAAATCTTATGACTTTAATAGCTTCACGAATGAACATAACAACAAAAGACATGTATCAGATGCAAAATGATGCACACCACATTAAGTACATGTAAGTAACCGCATTAGAAAAAGATACGTTATTCTCCCACCTCAGACAAGTAGATCCAATAATTAAGCTATGCTAGAAATTTTTATCTTGCCCACGGGTAAAGATAAAATGCCCGTATGGAACCTCTTTTTAATGGTCTCCACATTGTAATTACCTCCCTTGTTAAAGACTGTCGTCTGTATCATTATGGAAACATTTTCTAGTGGTAAAATTAAGAACACTAATTAATTATTTCTCGATTCAAATGTCAACATAAAACAGTTATCACACACCTTTCGAGAAATAATGCTTCACTCTCCTTAAAACTATTTAAAGACCGATTTGACTAATAACATCATCTGAATCGCTGTGTGCATATGGCTCAAGACCACAGTTATATGCCCCCCGTTGACCAAGATCCGGATGTGAATACAGAAAAAAAAGAGTGCTTGTGTTCAAGTATCAATATTTTATTAAAATTGAATGAAAAAGAAGCAAAAAATGTTCTTTTTGCAGAGAACTTGACTGAATTTGACACTCTATTGCAGAAATTGATATTTTTCAATGTAAATATTGGAAAAATCATAGCTTGTGGAAGTCTGAAAATTAGTTGTTTGTAGCCGATTGACTCCCTGAGTTATGTATTTGAACTCAATTTTGACAGTCGGGTCAATGGTCAACATGGTGTTTTCTTGTGATTATATTGTGTGTCTTTGATTGTTCTAGAGATGCCATGTCCTTGTTTTTCAATTGGGGTGTGTATAAAGTCAGAAGCCAGGTTAGTGTCTATATGAAACATATAGTAAAAATAACTGTGGTCTCACGCCTGATATCCATGACAACCACGAATTATCGCATATCCATGCGCAATTATTTTCACTAAGCACAAAAGAGTTCCAGAAAAAATACATTTTTACTTAATTTTGTTTAACTGAGGTGGAGAAAAAGCATCTACCATAGCCGCTCGTGTAAGATAGGTTCATCCCGACCCTCGCGCTGGGTGTTTTGCAGAAACTCGGTAAACTTCGTTTCTGCAAAACACGCTACGCTCAGGTCGGGATGAACCTATCATACACTCTCGTCCATGGAAGATACTAATGTTACCGGAAGGAACAATAGCTACATCGATTTTTGAAAACAACTATCGATTGTCGCCGACATGACATTGTCAGCGACTAGTATCGATTGAACTCGACAATCGTTTCATCACTAGTTTCACCTGCTACTCATTTTTTTACATGAAAATAAAAATAGTTTCTCTATTGATTTTTTTCTAACCACAAGTGAAAGAATGGCACCAATTTTTCTCTGTCAAAGCAATAAATTCGTGTGGCTTTAGTGACTTGCCTTAATAGGATAAGCGATACCTATTCAGCTATGATGTCTTATTGTAAACTACGACAAATGTATTTTCCTGTGGAGAAAATGTTTATTCATGATAAAAACTGTACTGCCTATATCATATATTGTACGACAACAAACAGTAATATTGAAAAACACGATTTAATTTTGTATACAATTTTGATCTAATTTGTAAACAGTGTTGCAATCTATTTTTTGGACAAATTTGTGAGCACAAACCTAAATGTGTATGGTAAACTTACCGGAAAAGCAAGGATTTTTATCTGCTTCCATAGCAACAGCTTTACACGTGTCCAGACATTCAAAGAGGCTGCAAGCGGTCCAAACCCTTGCCCCAAACTCTAACTCCTGCTCTGGGCCGCTGCATTAAGACATTGTTTATTTATACCATAATTATAAACATATTAATTTATTTAATTCAGGTATGATTATTGACTGAAAGGTGCACAAATTGAAAATAGGGCAACTGTATAGATTTTTCATGAGCTACGCTTAGTTTTGGGGAGGGGTTGGGGCACTGTTTAAGACTAGGCAAAAAAGGATTTATGTTTTGAGACCAGGTGGTTGTCATGTTTACTGATATTAATATTTTTAAACCATATTTTGTTTATTTTCTTTTGTTTTAAATATTTCAATGCGAAATTATAACGCTGTATCATATTACATGTACATAATAAGCAATTACCATAACACGTCCAAGCATTTGTCAGTCTGACCTTTCTGAGAACATTGATCTGAAATTACAAATACAAATACTTTATATTATATCTTTATTTGAGACGGAATAAATTGAGATCAGTGACAAGTGTAATGAATTTAAAGTAACCAAATAAAATAGGGCGAAAGGTAGATAAAACTCATAAGCCCCCCTACAAAAAAAACAAAACCGTGTATTTGTACACAACCTCTTTTAATTGGTCTTAATCTTATTGCCTAATTTGCTTATCAGATCTCCAATCTGAGTATCCTGCTGTGCAGTTTTCGATTTTTTATTATCAAAATGGACCCTAAATTTCCCTGAGCCAGTAAACGAATACACAGGAAATTGGCCCCTACTGTGACACCAGTGCAATTAGCAGAAGATGCACAGCAGGGAATTATCATGCCAAACATACCTTAAACTGGGCCTTTAACTTCATATTTATAAGTCGAAACAACTTCAAATCAGCATATTTAAAGAGAATGTATATGGAAGCAAAATAAACGTTTTATATTTTACTGTCCTCTCAATTCGTTATATATTATGGCAATCACAACTTTCTGTATTTCGAACATAACATTTCAAAACTGGATATGTACAATGCCTAGTAGTATACTTTCAATGCGGCGCCCTACGGTATAGTTTAAGAAAATAACCGAGCGTGATTCGAGATTTAATTTATATTTACGATCAGTTAAGGATTCTTTCGGATAGTACAGTAGAAAACTGAAACACATCTCGTCTCTGGTTCCTTCCCCATAATAGGTCATTTGCGTTCTGGACATCGTGTTGTACGTGCATGTGACGTTAAGCTCTTGACCGCGACGTACCGAAACCGCCTTGTCAAATCTGGAAGGTATACAATTATATTATACAAGTATTCACTTACTAGCTGTTAAACATAGACTAAAACGCGCTTATAGATATGTCAACATTTATAATTTGATTGACCTATCTAAAATAAATTAATCAATATTAAGGTCTAGAAATCCATTTAAGTGTCATTTAAGGATCGAACATAATGATGTTTTATCATATGTATGAAAATTGCTTTCTTTCAAATCATGAAAATTTGTTTTATTATGGATCATGCTATACAATAAAATATAAGCGAACTATAGGAGAAAATATATAACTTGTAATTAGGTCACGTAAGAGAAAACTGGTAATCAGTTCACGTGAGTGAAAACTGATAATCAGGTCACGTGAGTGAAGACTGGTAATCAAGTCATGTGAGTGAAGACTGGTAATCAAGTCACGTGAGTGAAGACTGGTAATCAAGTCACGTGAATTAAAATGGGTAATAAGGACACATGAGTGAAAACTGGGAATCAGGTCACTTGACCTAACACTGGTAATCAGGTAACGTGAGTGAACACTGGTAATCAGGTCACGTGAGTGAAATCTTGTAATCAGGACACGTGAGTGAAAACTGATGATCAGGTCACTTGAGTGAAAACTGGTAATCTGGTCACGTGAGTGAACACTGGTAATCAGGTCACGTGAGTGAAAACTGGTAATCAGGTCACTTGAGCAAAAACAGGTAATCAGGTCACGTGAGTGAAAACTGGTTATCAGGTCACGTGAGTAAAAACTGGAAACCAGGTCACGTAAGTGAAAACAATCCCATGCATCATCAATCGAACTCAGACCTTATTTTCTTATCAGTGTTTAAGGCAACGGTCTCAAAAATCTAAACTGGGATTTGACAAAGTTATTGTTTTGGTATGTATTTTTATTTATGTATTTATAAAAAAATCTACATGTGTTTAATTGCAAACTTATATTATTGGTTTGCAGATATTTACGCAAATTTTGCTCTCTCCAAGACAAAAAAAAATAAAAAAAGTTGTAAAAATGGTATATCTGTGAGAGTGCAGCTCTAAGGCCTTATTATTAAAGTAGTATCGACAAAGTCTTTTTAAATTAAGGCTTTTTCGGCTTTAGAACCAATAAGTGAATGTGATTTTCAATACGAGCTTGGGTAAAAGGCGACAATGGGGCGTATAAGGGACTTAACACATCGTTTAATTCCAGACAGACAGCCGAATGAATTTGGAATGGTACGGTGTATTCCCCATCCGTGTTATACACTTGGCCAGATATTTTAATGGAAATTTGGAAAACCTTCGATTCCAGGGATGTTGTAAAGTTACCTGTGCTATGGGTTGCATTATGATAACAAAATTTGCAGTTTGAATCCCGAATGTGTATCTGCAATGCTTTTCAGTGGGGCAAAACACTGATAGGTATTATTTATCTCTACAGTCGAAGTAAGCTTTCGTGTACGTACATGTAGAATATCGGCGCATTAAAGTCGTATGTTGTATCCCGGGCAAGATCAGTAAGGCCGCCGGTCGCGGGGTCATACACCTGTGTCACAACAGCCGAACCTATGCATTGAAAGAATAATTGTTCATTATTTTAAAACTACAAAAACAAATATGTAAGCGTCCTTTAAAATGTTTGGTTAAATGTGTGGATCGATCGTTTCCAAATTAAACTTGGTGAACAATCCTACTAAAAGTTATTTATCAAAAGAGAACAGATGCAGTCATCTTTCCTAGCATCAAGAAATGTGTAGCATCGGGAAAAGTGAAAGAACAACTGCTAAATCATTGGCAATCTCCAACGCGATCTCCCCTGACAATCAGAAAAGAATTTTGCCGCCATGAACGAATATAAAGCTGAAATTCAGCTATGTTATCTTGTTTAAAAAATGTCTCAATTTGGGAAAATATTTTATAATAATTTAACTATTCAAGTTAAATGAAGGTTGAAATACGTAAAAAACACTTCTAAAATCAAAGATAATTTACAACCTTTATCTATGATTCACGTGGCATATTTCCATAGTCATGTTATTTGCACGGTGGTATTGGCGACTGTACTGTTAGGGAAATAAGGCTGCGTGGAGTGACTGATTGGATAGGTTGACGGTTTCTTACGACGTCATCGTCAAAGCACAGCTGCTCTGAGTGGCGCATTGCATTCAATGTGGCATCGTTAATTTTTCATAGTTTTCATAAAACGTCATAGTTTAATAAATATTTCAGTGCAAATGATGGACTCATACAATTATACATTTTGTTTAATGTAAGGTGTTCTTTTGGATAGACATGTACCTTCTTATATATAAATCAATCGATCAATATATCTACTGCCAACCGCCAGTCTAACCGTACTCTAAATGTATATAGTCACTGAATTTATCATAAGTCAATTTAGTATTTTCCCTCCCTTGCACTAAGACCCATCCATATGTATATTGAAAATTTCCGCCCATCAATCCATGCCGTCATCTGCTTTTGTCGCATACATAATACAATCAGTATTCAAGCATTCAAACACACACAATCTCGCTACAACACATGACTTATGGCAATTATCGAACATATTTTTAATGTCGATCATACATTTATTATCGAACATGAATTTAGTATCAAACATAAATTGAAAGCTAACACAATATAGGTTCAAACTTGATAATTGCCAAAAAATATTTTCAGGCATTATTATGTTTAAATCATTGACTATAAGGATGAAAACAAACAAAATCGTATGAATTGTGTACAGTTAAAAGAATATTAAGCTAAATAAAAGCGGTTTTCAATTAATAGCTATGTGGCCACAAAGTTAAACGAGCGTCCACAAATCTTGTTTTTGTTGTTTTATTATCATTAAAGCCGAATGATATAAAGATGCACCCATACTCCCACATAAGATTTACCACAATTAATACTGCTGTTTTATTATTCCGAAAAGGATGAATAAATTTCGAAAACAAAAGGACACCATGTTTAATTTGCAATGAAAGAAAGGTGCAGAAAACACGGTATTTCTACCTTATGAGACGATAGTAGATCACAGTAAATATTTTAGCATTCACCAATCGTTTAATATTTTTGCGTTTTCTGCGATTACATACACCGTTACAATCTTGTTAATATCAGTGATTAATATTTTCCATACATGCATTATTTTGTAAGTAGCTTAAGGTTTATCAGTCAAAAATTATGTTTGTTATACATGTGTATACATGCATTATTTTGTAAGTAGCTTAAGGTTTATCAGTCAAAAATTATGTTTGTTATACATGTGTATGTATTGATTTTGAATAAGAGTGTCACTTTAAACATAACAATTATTACAAAATTAAAAGGAAATTCATCTTTTTCATAAGTGTAACCTATATTGTCCCGCTGTAATGTGTGTTTTGCATATAATCTGATGTTTTGAACCTGTCAGATGCGCGTGGTTGAAAGCCCCCGCAATCTTGAACTCCTCGTAATTCTCATCATAAATGAAGTCCAAACACGTGCCACTACAGCGTCCTGAAACGTCGAATGCCGGCTGTAATGGTGGAATTCGAAGTTGATCCTGGCCAATCATTAATATGCCTGCATCGTTCGCTCGTTTATTTGGAGTAAGGAACAATATAAACCCAGAATTGTCCACGTAGCTGTCCAGCAACAGCTGATTATCCCAATGAATCTAAAAATGAGAATTTCAAATTAAGACCCAATCGGAACACCTCGGCCATCTCTGCCTTACGCAGAGCCTCGCATTAGCGAAAGTAGTTAGTTATATAAACATAATACTACAGTGACTGGTTCAGCGATACCTACACTAAATGGTAACAGAGACATAGAAAGTGCATTCAAATCCGCGGTGATTACGTTAAAAAAATATGACTGAATCTCTGACGTTATTATGACGTCGCTTGTTGTATTATGGCGTGCTTCGGGTACGCCTTACTGTGTTATTGTTATTTAATGTAACTGTTTTATTTTTTAATGTATTTTAACTCATATTTATACATCGTAGACAAAATAGATCAACCTTCAAAAATAAATATGCTTTCCAAGTTTATTGTGATTTATTTTTATTTTTTGAGCAATAGTCTACGAACTTCCCGATCAACCCTCATATAAATGTGAAATGGTTACTACTAAGTTCAAACGGATTCCTAGTGGGGTGTAATATTGCTACGAGTAAAATCCTCGGGCTTTACTGCTAAATTATAATTACTACGCCACCCACTGATGTACATTTCTGGCATTGTGAGTAAACGGTCCATGTACATCCGATGCATTCGGAGCTCCTCGGCCATGTTTATCGAAAACAAGCCCGGATGTATGCCGGTACATCAGTTGAAGTAGTTCGTAAATTTTTGAATTATATCATAAATCAAATGCAGTGTTTTAGAGTTGTATTTATTGATCGAAGTTTAAAATGATTGCCAGTGAAGTGTATTATTGCAAACATAATTAAGATCCCCAAGAATTAAGTCATAAAGTTTAACTGCAAAAGTAATATTACTACGCGATCTACTTGCAGCGGACTTAAGCGTACCATTTTTTGAGCATGTAAACCGTCGAAAGACATCCGAGGTTGTTTTCGATAAAATAAAATGGCCGTGGAGTTCCGAATGCATCCTGGCTTGTTTTCGAAGGAAAAAGGGCAGAGGTGCTCCGATATATAATATATAGACTCAATACTTTGAATGCTTTTATTTTTGTATATAGATGATGTCCAATGCACATACTGATTTATATTTAACAGTAATGCTATCATGTTAGCAAATCGTATTATATTTGGACATTCAGATTATATGAATGTCTTGTTCAACGAACAATTATAATGTCAACACTATTACAAAGAGAACTGATGTCGGTAAAAAGCTATACATAGCTTAAGTTTAAATGTTACATGAAATCCGACAATAAACAAATGTTTACATGACTTGACTTGACAAGTTGTCGAGCTAATTTACACAAAATAAAGGACTTTTGTTGCTCTGCTCTTTAGCACTTAACCAAGTTAATAATATTACAAAGATAATTGACATTTTGATGACCTGGTTTACACAAGAGAAAGCACATGCGTTTGTTGCTCTTCTTTTGATCACGTGACCAAGCCGTGCTTACCTCAAACAAAACCTGTTTATACCCGCCGACGCCGACGGCAAAGCCGATTTCGTCGGGAAG
Organism: Mya arenaria; assembly: GCF_026914265.1. Classification (NCBI taxonomy): domain Eukaryota; kingdom Metazoa; phylum Mollusca; class Bivalvia; order Myida; family Myidae; genus Mya; species Mya arenaria. Next base: position 51,631,063 of record NC_069131.1, read on the forward strand.
GCAAACACCGGGAGATCCGACTGCCCATATGGCGATGATATCGTCACATCCGATTTGGTCCCCCATAAAACACATGTAAGGGGCAGCTCTGTGTTGGTCTGTTATATGGGCTGGTCGCATGCACAATGAGTATACAATTATCAAAGTCATAAATGTTTTTGAGTGGGAGTGAATTATGATTATGCACCAGTCAATTGTTACCACGGCCCCCAAAAGGTCCGGGGATATACCGGGGATAGCGAGGAAAATATTCCATGCTTTTACCTTCCATGTGGCCCCACAGTGCCGAGTGAATGCCGTAGGGTTTTTTGCGCCGGAAATAGCGGGGAATGGGCCTTACATAGGATGACCCGGAGTTTTCGGGGACATTTGGCGGGGACTTAACCAGCAGTTTGTCTCCACAGAGGCGGGAATTTTACCTGGGGTTGGTTGGACCGCTATTCCCCGGGCATTGGGAGCTGTGGTTACTATTGGATGAGGCATTTCATTGGTCATTTAGTAAGAGCTTTCTTTTACATATATGGCTCCAGTTTAGCTTACTAAATTCCTTGATAGTAAAATACTTATAAAATAGATAAATGTACGTATCATGCCGTACATCCATTCGTAAGAGAATCCTATACTGTTACAAGCAATGATCGCCGACGATGGCACTTACCATCTGAGCTGCATCCACGAATGATCATGTGATGAGCCACAGTCGGGTTAACAATATTTGGTATGGCCGCTATGAGGTGATTGGTGCTCGAGGTCGCCACCTCCGGTAGATCAAACGCTTGACACATATACGTTGTCTCCTGTCGAGGTACACGCGTACCGGGGGCGAACGAGATACTGATGTTGAAGACATCTGAAACACAATGAAAGTCAATTTAAATATTTGCTATTTTATTAAACAGATCCCGGGCATAAGGGCTGTTTCATCAAGAATTCTAAGAATATATGTGATTCCAAGTTGGGATTACTATAATAAGATCAAAATTAAAGATCACTCGTTAAAGTTTTGCAAAAACACATGTGCGGTTCCAAAATTGTATCGCTATATTATGATCAAAATTAAAGATCACTCGTTAAAGTTTTGCAAAAACACATGTGCGGTTCCAAAATTGTATCGCTATATTATGATCAAAATTAAAGATCACTCGATTCAGTTGCGCACACACAAATTGGCGGTTTCAAATTTGCATCGCTATATTATGATCAAAATCTAAGATCACTCGATTCAGTTTTGCACAAACAAATGGGCGATTCCAAGTTTGCATCGCTATATTAAAAGTAAAGATCACACTCGATTCAGTTTTGCACAAACAAATAGGCTGTTTCAAATTTGCATCGCTATATAATGATCTTAATAAAAGATCACTCGATTCAGTTTTGCATAAACAAATGGGCGGTTCCAAAATTGCATCGCAATATTGTGATCAAAAATAAAGATCACTCGATTCAGTTTTGACCAAACAAATGGGCGATTCCAAGTTTGCATCGCTATTTTAAAAGTAAAGATCACTCGATTCAGTTTTGCACAAAAAATGGGCATCATACGTGCTATGTGTAATGGTTTTTGAATACTTAATATAACCAGGAAGGGAACCAAGCTGACATCCTCACCAGGAGCATCTCAATGTAAGTCAAAGGTCAAAGGTAAAATTGTTTCAGTTTGTTTGCATTTATGTTGTTTTTAACACAATTCAAACTTGCATAGTTTTGCCATATGATTTCTATAATGCTTTGACACGATCGTTTTATGTTGATCAAAAGTCACATAATACATTGCTTTGGTCAAATATCTTTAATTGAACGTACAACAAGTGTTTATTTGGTCAGCGAAATATATTATCTAGTGACCATTGCAAGGTAACTGCTATTCAGTTTAGTATTGTACCAACAGTATCACAGAGTGATTACATGTTTAAATCCATTTATAAATGTTCCAGTCCTTAAAGAGAATAATTATGCAACTACTTTGTAAGCATAAAACGAACCAATGGAGTTCGAAAAAGCTTGTTAATGTGATTATTTCTCGGCAGCAAAAGGACCCCTATTGTCAATATAATATAACCAGTAGTAAAATACTAGCGGTCTTATGTATGGCCCTATAAATCGAGCACCCGTCCGAGTTGCCATAGGAGTGAACGTACCTGGCTGATTGATAGCGTCACACTGAAAGCCTTGTTTTCCACAGTCCAGAAAGGAGTTCTTGTTTGCACACATAGCGCTTCTGATAGGCTCGCATATACCTGCAATATACACCAAAGTTTAAAAACATACTGTAGTATCATATGTACCTGTAAACAAAGTAAATGTTGATAAGTACTTATGACACTACCGTAGGTTTTTTATATTGTTCTTCAATGTTTGAACAATGATTCACACTTACAAAAATACTTTTATAATTAATATTTTGTTTATATGTACATGGATAGGGTCAATCATGCACACACGGGTATGTTCTATTATACACACACAATGGTACGGCCCATTACACACACGGGTACGGCCTATCATACACACACGGGTACGGTCTATCATACACACACGGGTACGGCCTATCATACACACACGGGTACGGCCTATCATACACACACGGGTACGGCCTATCATATACACACGGGTACGGTCTATCATACACACACGGGTACGGCCTATCATACACACACGGGTACGGTCTATCATACACACACGGGTACGGCCTATCATATACACACGGGTACGGCCTATCATATACACACGGGTACGGCCTATCATACACACACGGGTACGGCCTATCATACACACACGGGTATGGCCTATCATATACACACGGGTACGGCCTATCATATACACACGGATACGGTCTATCATACACACGCGGGTATGGCCTATCATACACAAACGTGTATGGCGTATCATATACACACGGGTACGGCCTATCATACACACACGGGTACGGCCTATCATACACACACGGGTACGGTCTATCATACACACACGGGTACGGCCTATCATACACACACGGGTATGACCTATCATATACACACGGGTACGGCCTATCATACACACACGGCTACGGTCAATCATATACACACAGGTACCTATTATATTCACACGGGTATGGCCTATCATATACACACGGGTACGGCCTATCATATACACACGGGTACGGCCTATCATACACACACGGGTACGGCCTATCATATACACACGGGTACGGCCTATCATATACATACGGGTACGGCCTATCATACACACACGGGTACGGTCTATCATACACACACGGGTACGGCCTATCATATACAAACGGGTACGGCCTATCATATACACACGGGTACGGCTTATTATATACACACGTGTACGGCCTATCATACACACACGGGTACGGACTATCATATACACACAGGTACGGCTTATTATAAACACACGGGTACGGCCTATCATACACACACGGGTACGGCCTATCATACACACACGGGTACGGACTATCATATACACACAGGTACGGCTTATTATAAACACACGGGTACGGCCTATCATACACACACGGGTACGGCCTATCATACACACACGGGTACGGCCTATCATATACAAACGGGTACGGCTATCATATACACACGGGTACGGCCTATCATACACACACGGGTACGGCCTATCATACACACACGGGTACGGCCTATCATACACACACGGGTACGGCCTATCATATACAAACGGGTACGGCTATCATATACACACGGGTACGGCCTATCATATACACACGGGTACGGCCTATCATACACACACGGGTATGGCCTATCATATACACACGGGTACGGCCTATCATATACACACGGGTACGGCCTATCATACACACACGGGTACGGTCTATCATACACACACGGGTACGGCCTATCATATACAAACGGGTACGGCCTATCATATACACACGGGTACGGCTTATTATATACACACGGGTACGGCCTATCATACACACACGGGTACGGTCTATCATACACACACGGGTACGGCCTATCATACACACACGGGTACGGACTATCATATACACACGGGTACGGCTTATTATATACACACGGGTACGGCCTATCATACACACACGGGTACGGCCTATCATATACAAACGGGTACGGCTATCATATACACACGGGTACGGCCTATCATACACACACGGGTACGGCCTATCATACACACACGGGTACGGCCTATCATACACACACGGGTACGGCCTATCATACACACACGGGTACGGCCTATCATACACACACGGGTACGGCCTATCATATACAAACGGGTACGGCTATCATATACACACGGGTACGGCCTATCATACACACACATGTACGGCATATTACACACAGACGGGTACGGCCTATCACACACACGGGTACGGTCTATCATACACACATGGGTTCGCCCTATCATACACACACGGGTTCGGCCTATCATACACACACCGGTACGGCCTATCATATACTCGTGTCCGGTCTATCATACACATACGGGTTCGCCCTATCATACACACACGGGTTCGGCCTATCACACACACGGATACGGTCTATCATACACACACGGGTACGGCCTATCATACACATACGGGTACAGGCCTATCATACACACATGGGTTCGGCCTATCATACACACACGTGCACGGCCTATCACACACACGGGTACGTACAATCATACACACACGTGTACGGCCTATCAAACACACACGGCTACGGTCTATCATACACAAACTTGTACGGCCTATCATACACAGACTTATACGGCCTATCACAAACATGGGTACGGCCTATCATGCACACACTGATAATGCTTATCATACACACACTTGGGTACGGCCGATCATTCACATACAGGTACGGCCTATCACACACACGGGTACGGCCTATCATACACACACACACAAGTACGGCCTATTATACAGACACGCGTTCGGCCTATCATACACACACGGGTTCGGCCTAACATACACACACGGGAACGGCCTATTATACACACACGGGTACGGTCTATCATTCACACACGGGTACGGCCTATCATTCACACACGGGTACGGTCTATCATTCACACACGGGTACGGTCTATCATTCACACACGGGTACGGTCTATCATTCACACACGGGTACGGTCTATCATACACACACGGGTACGGTCTATCATACACACACGGGTACGGTCTATCATTCACACACGGGTACGGTCTATCATTCACACACGGGTACGGTCTATCATTCACACACGGGTATTGCCTATCATATACACACGGGTACGGTCTATCATACACACACGGGTATGGCCTATCATACACACACGGGTACGGCCTTTTATACACACACGGGTACGGCCATTTATACACACACGGGTACGGCCTTTATACACACACGGGTACGGCCTTTTATACACACACGGGTATGGCCTTTCGTACACACTCGGGTACGGCCTTTTATACACACACGGGTACGGCCTTTTATACACACACGGATACGGCCTTTTATACACACACGGGTATGGCCTTTTATACACACACGGGTACGGCCTTTTATACACACACGGGTATGGCCTTTCGTACACACTCGGGTACGGCCTTTTATACACACACGGGTACGGCCTTTTATACACACACGGATACGGCCTTTCGTACATACACGGGTACAGCCTTTCGTACACACTCGTCACAAAGACAGACTATAAATAAATCACATTTTACTGTGAAACGTTTTAAAGGCCACTTACCCGGATGCGATGATGCAACTGCCGCAATGTTTGTCCCGATCGTCCACGTGCAATCAGGGTCTCCGAGCTCCTGTCCGTTCGTACGTCCGTCCCCGTCCGAATCCTTTTCGCAGATAGAAGAATTCCAGACCTAAAAATAGACGTTACTCAACACTGACGCTTTATGTTTGTCGTGACCGCTTCACTAAATACATGAGTATACTGGATAGAGTTTATTGATTTTTTTTAACATAGTTATTATTCGTTGTGATGTGGTCAAGTCGCTGGTTAATACGACGTTATATTATGCTAGTTTCGTTTCTCCTTTTTTACATGTATATAAATACTGTTTTGACACAAACATACTGACGGACTGCCTTAATATAATTAAAAAAATTGAAATATTGACATTTCTTTTATCAACACATTCCATTGAAAATTTGCATTTTCAAAAAGTATAAAAAATGCAAGATTTTGAAACCTACTGTGTTTTTAATATGGTAAAATGAATTGAGTCTGAGATTGAGATTTGACTTAAGTATTTTCGTGATATTTGGGCCTGGACTAAGCTGTTTAGATCTATATACATCGTTTTACAAACTTTATTTTTTTTAAATTCTAAATTCGCATTGTTGGGTTTCCCTACTATATAAAACATGAGAACGATCGGGTTGTGAATACATAGCAATATTTAAACCAAGCTTTATTATTGCGTGCGTTTAGGGTATCTAATTACGACCACTTGATGGCAATTTAACTTTATGAGGTTTAAAGCTGGACGAGGTTTTAAAAAAGTAAATTGATGCGTATTGTTTTCGAGATACGTTTTGATATACAAATACAAAACAGGTCAAGTCGACTACAATTATACTTGTTTTATTTTAACCCCGCAGTATTTAAGAGCCATTGCTTGTGAATCTTTCCTTGTGTTTTTGAACGCAAAAAAAACTGTAACCTTATTATTATGAATGTATGTATATGTTGACATTCGTGCGTGTAGCGTACATGCGTGTTTATGTGTGTATGTGTATGCGTGCGGGTGTTTGTGTGCGTGTGCGTGCGTGTGTGCGTGTGTGTTCTTATATATATAAACATAAATTTTCTCCTTAGAAACACAATTAGGAAACCAAAGAATTGAAATTCATCTCAACCTTACTGGTATTTACTGTTACAAATTAAGGATTTAATAACAAATGAATACTAACACGAAATTCACTCTCAATATCAAAATGGAAAGGTAGCAGCTTACTTGTCCATTGTCTTTCCAGTCTAATCCAAACGGATTCCTTGCCGTGCCCCCTTCTTGAGTTTGGTGTCCGACTCCGTCCCATGTCTTAGCGGAGTTACATGGGTGAGGCACGGTGTGACCGTTAGGAATATCGTTCCGGAAATAATCATAACCGCTTACTGCGCATGCGCAATACGCAACGATAAGACAGGTGAACCTGAATGAGCAAGTAAACATGTTAACAGTCATCCTAATTTCGTTCCACTTTTTGTAAATAGTTCACTTGTATTTTACCGTCTCTAATTTCAAACAGATGAGGAAGTTAAGAATTACTCTGTTTTATCAAGCTTATATTATTTCACTTATATTTTAAGTATAAGATTTAAAACTGTTTTCCGTTTAAACACGAATCACAAAACTATCCACAAGTTAATAACTGATCATATTATAAAAGAATTATATATTTATTCAATAAAGTTAAACTAAAACACGCGACTTACATGACTTCCTAGTCCGCGCTCAATGCATTTTAATGATAAACGCGGCGGTATTTATTATCAATTGTTTGGGTATGTATTTTTGTAACAAAAGAACCTTGAAGAAATATCATGATATGTTGACATTAACAGCAAACTTAAGGTAGAAACGATGTATCAAATAACCTTTACGGCTTTGATCTGTTTAGTGATTATTAGATGTGTAGATTCAAAATCAAGTTTGACTTTCATACTTACTATCAGAACATTCTCTTAGTTAGTAAATATATCTATGTATATCTATGTATATCTGAAACTTGATGTCATTAGCCAAAAGCAATGCATTTTGTGAATTGTTATCGCTCATTGCACCTTATCAACCAAAAGCTGGGCATTTTCTGTATTGTTGTTACGAAATGCATCTTTTTGTATTGTTATTGCTAACTCCCTCTCAACGACTAAAAGCAGGGCATTTTTGTATTTGTTATTGCTTACTGCATCTCATCAATAAAAAGCACGGCATTTTTGTATTTGTTATTGCTTACCGCATCTCATCAACAAATAGCAAGGCATTTTTGTATTGTTATTGCTTACCGCATCTCATCAATAAATGGCACGGCATTTTTGTATTGTTATTGCTTACCGCATCTCTTCAACAAATAGCAGGGCATTTTTGTATTGTTATTGCTTACCGCATCTCTTCAATAAATAGCATGGCATTTTTGTATTTGTTATTGCTTACCGCATCTCATCAATAAATGGCACGGCATTTTTGTATTGTTATTGCTTACCGCATCTCTTCAACAAATAGCAGGGCATTTTTGTATTGTTATTGCTTACCGCATCTCTTCAATAAATAGCATGGCATTTTTGTATTTGTTATTGCTTACCGCATCTCATCAATAAATAGCACGGCATTTTTGTATTGTTATTGCTTACCGCATCTCTTCAATAAATAGCAAGGCATTTTTGTATTTGTTATTGCTTACCGCATCTCATCAATAAATGGCACGGCATTTTTGTATTGTTATTGCTTACCGCATCTCTTCAACAAATAGCAGGGCATTTTTGTATTGTTATTGCTTACCGCATCTCTTCAATAAATAGCATGGCATTTTTGTATTTGTTATTGCTTACCGCATCTCATGAATAAATAGCACGGCATTTTTGTATTGTTATTGCTTACCGCATCTCTTCAATAAATAGCAAAGCATTATTGTATTGTTATTGCTTACCGCATCTCTTCAACAAATAGCAGCGCATTATTGTATTGTTATTGCTTACCGCATCTCATCAACAAATAGCAGCGCATTATTGTATTGTTATTGCTTACCGCATCTCATCAACATATAGCAGGGCACTTTTGTTTTTGTTATTGCTTACGGCATCTCATTAACCAAAAACCAGGGCATTTTTGTATTTTTATTGCTAACTGCCCCTCATCAACAAAAACAGACATGTTTGCATTTCAATTGCTTACTGCCTCTCATCAACAAAAACAGGGCATTTTTGTTTTTGTTTTTAATTGCCAACTGCATCTCATCAACAAAGGCAGGGCACTTTTGTTTTTTATGTTGCATGTCATACATTTAAAGCAGGGTATTGTGTATTAAAATTGCGTACTGCATCTAATTATCCATAAGCAGTGCATGTTTGTGTTGTTATTGCTTTTTCGAAAGTGTTCCCGGAGATTAAGATCCTCTTCCAGTATGTTTTTGTTGGAAGGCACATTTATAAAAACCTGACGAACAAACAACCTAGGAGTACAAACAACAAACACAGATTTTACAATAATTGAAACGAAAACATCATTTCATGATTGTATTCACGTTCTAAATGTAATAAAACAATAAATACAGGGACAAACCCAGTAGTCAAACATTCAATTATAAACCCTGTTTTTTGTTTGTGTTCTGTGGGCCAATGATAATCGAGGATTTTTGAAATCCATTGATTTATGTAAAACTATTCTGACAAATTTATCTGCGACTGAGGTACGCCCGCTCTTATAATTTTCAGTAGATCGCCAACAATTGAACTCTTACATATACTTAGAGGCACAAGGTATAGGCACAAACAACACTCAAGGAGAGTCAGAAATAACAAAGACCACACACAGACCTCATGTACACAAGCATCAAGATAGCTTTACCAATGCATAATAGAATTACCTCATTGGAGCACCAGGTATACATGTAAAACTAAACTAAAAATATAATTAATATCAGGCCCCAATATCACGAAAATACTCAAGTAAAATCTCAATCACCGTCTCAACTCTTTTTATTAAATTAAAGCATCATATGATTTAAAATTGTAAATGTTTTACCATTTTTGTATTTGCATTCTCTCATGCATTATGTTGATAAAAAATTGGTAAATAATGTATAGAAAAAAGTTATAAGAGCAAAAAATGTACTTGAGTCCAATTTATTATTTTAGAATTTTACTCAAGTACATTTTGTGCTGTAGAAATATATCTCTTTAGAATACTGAGTAATCATGTTAATTAACATAATGCATGTGAGAATGTGCTTTTAAAATAGTAAAACATTAGTTATTTTTAATAATGTCATAGGGTAAGGTGTAAAATTGAGTTGAGATTGAGATTTTACTTAAGTATTTTCGTGATATTGGGGCCAGTTCTTTACATTTTGCTCATTTAAGCAGATGAACCATTTAGTTTTCATTATACATTAACCTTATGAATGGTTATTTTACTTACTTGGCTAGCAAGCAAATTTTAAACATTGAACTGAGATGTCATTTTCTCCCACCTCAGATAAGTAGATCCAAAAATTTAACCATGCTAGAAATTCTTATCTTGCCCACGGGCAAAAATAATACAAGTACCCGTATGGAACTCCTTTTTAATTGTCATTACATCCTAATTCCCTCCGTTGTTGAAGACTGTCGTCTGTAGCATCACAGAAACCTTGTCTTGTGGCAATATTTAGAATGCTTATTAATTATTTCTTGCTTCAAATGTCACCATTAAAAAGTTTTCAGGCACCTTTCAACAAATAAAGCTTCACTCTCCTCAGAACTATTAAAAGACCAATTAGACTATTAACATAATCTGAACCACTGCGCGCATATCCATGACAACCACGAATGATCACATATCCATACGCATTTATTTTCACTACGCTCAAAAGAGTTCCAGCAAAAAAAATACATTTTTACTTAATTTTGTTTAACTGAGGTGGGAGAAAAAACATCTACCATAGCCGCTCGTGTAAGATAGGTTCATCCCGACCCTCGCGCAAGATGTTTTGCCTCGTTTCCGCAAAACACCCTAAGCTCGGGTCGGGATGAACCTATCTCACACTCTCGGCCATGGAAAATACTTATAATCAATAAATCATGGAATTATCTCATTGGAGCAACAGCATGAACAGGTACACATGTTAAATTAAACTAAAGTTAAACTTCATATCAGTTGTTTACATTTTGCTCAATTAAGCCGTGGAACCATTTAGTTTTCCTTATACATTCACCTTATGGATGGTTATTTATCTAACTTGGCTAGCAAGCAATTTGTAAACTTTGATCAAAGATAACGTTGTTTTGTTTATAATGAGTTTATATATTTATATTTTGAATTATGTTTAGGTAAGTTAATGAACATGAAAGTGCTCAGTATGTCTGACTTATTACCAGTTTAAAGATTTATATTTTGAATTATGTTTTGGTAAGTTAAAGAACATGAAAGTGCTCAGTATGTCTGACTTATTACCAGTTTATAGATTTATATTTTGAATTATGTTTTGGTAAGTTAAAGAACATGAAAGTGCTCAGTATGTCTGACTTATTACCAGTTTATAGATTTATATTTTGAATTATGTTAAGGTAAGTTAAAGAACAAGAAACTGCTCAGTATGTCTGACTTATAACCAGTTTATAGATTTTTATTTTGAATTATGTTAAGGTAAGTTAAAGAACAAGAAACTGCTCAGTATGTCTGACTTATAACCAGTTTAAAGATTTATTTTTTGAAGTATGTTTTGGCAAGATAAAGAACATGAAAGTGCTCAGTATGTCTGACTTATAACCAGGTAAAGAATGTCTAATCTTCATGAGAAATTACTGCTGCTACTGCCTTCGAACGGTCAGTGAAATACTGGAACACATTCACTGCGAGTCTCTATCTGTTGCTATTTCCAAACATTCCAGCTTTACTTATCTGCAGTTCATTGTTTGAGTTTGCAAACATGATTATCCTGTCAGCAAATAAAGTAAGAAATCATTGAACATTTTTATCTTGCCATCCTTTACGAATTCAGAGCATTCTTGGTTAGGGATTATGTTTCGACAACACGACACCACATTTAAGGAAAAGAACATAATTTATTTCAGTCGTTAACTTAGAAGTTCTTATATGTTACATTTACATATGAATATATCAAAACTACAACTGTACAGTGCGATGAGCGACATAACGAATCATTATTATTGACATATTTAATGATGAAATAGTACTGTTGCAAATCAAGAATAGTATTTGCATATCGTATAGATATGCATAATGAATCATTTTCAAAAATGACTTACTTACTTGAGAAATAAACTATTTGATATCTAATCATCAAGATAAAATTTGACTTTAATATTCTATAAATGGACCATCCAATTACTCATCAAGTACTCATTTGCCTATTAAACGGGAGAACATACATTGAAGCACATACTCTATTTTGAAAGAAACGAAACAATTCGATATAAATAATGTTTCAGCTAGATGTGCTGGGTCACTTTTGCTTGGTTCATGCAGCTATCAATATGTTGACCCTTCGGAGTCATACAGCGGGAGTTTCTCGACATCCTTGACAGGATAACTTTCATAGGATTATTGGTGCATTGAAAACCCCGGATTGCGACAACAAGGTTTCTGACAATTTCCCTGCTCGAGGTTTGTCTAATCCACTGGGTTTGCTCAGCAGAACATTGATAGGATCATCAAGCTGTATAGAAACAATGACATCACGTTCCTACTTCGTAAACAGACAACACAAACTAATATTAAAAATACGAACATCTTTATGTCTCTCGGGTTATACACGCATAGCCACATGAGGATATATATGAATACAAAACTGTATAAATACGAATTGATATTACTTATGTAAACAGATTTTGTTTAAAGTTGCGGAGAGAAAAATAGTTGTGAATGTTATAACTAAATTTAGACAATTTAACATGAATAACATAGATATCTTACCTACGGAAAAGAGAATATGAATTGTAAATAAAGAAATGAAATTTTAAAAGGCTTTTACAAACTACTAACCCTGCGTACCAATATTTTAACGAAAAGGGAAATGCAACTGTTTTAGTAAAAATTATTGTGTTGAACTTGAACATGTCGATTAACGTCTAATGCTTGTCAGTGTTACTTACGTTCGGATAACGTTTATATTTGGTAGACATATATGTATTCAACTAATCGTGGGACAATATGATTCATAACTATTTGGAATTCAGTTGGAGTTTTAAATGGATGCTATTGAAAGGTATGCATAAATAAACAAATACAACCAAGAGAAAGTGTCCAATTTCTGACATTGTAGCTTTATGTACTATTTTGTACATATATAGAAGGGCACATGACATTATAAGAGTGCACATTATTGTCCATAAGGTTGGTTTTGCTTTTGGTTAAATGCCAAACAATATTAGCAGAAGTTGTATTTACCTGTGATGACGTTTAAAATAAATCTGTTTCTTGACATTAATCTTTTTGACTCTATTTGACTATCCAGTAATGAATAATTAATTATTATAAGCTTCAAAATACATGTGCCATGAATTTTGTGACATGAAAATTGTTTAAGTATTTGCCTTGATATGGATGACCAGCGGCTGCTCTCCTTCGACGTAACTATTTTAAAGTTTATACGTACACATAAAACATTGAAATGATACGTGTATTTGAAGTTATTAATTTCACTGACAAGTATCAACAATCTGCTTAATTTTCATTGTGGTTTCTGAGAGATATGTCTGTTTTACTGCAGATTGATAATTTATCCCCTTTTGTTCGAGAACTCCATAAATTCCATTTAAATTACCAAGTTTGTAACAACCTCCGTACTACCACGCACCGCCACTTAAAAGTTGTGCGCAGTTTGCTGAACCATGTCCGTCATTATCTCGATCATAGGTCGTGAATTTCCTGCCATTGTGGTACATGAACATATCATCTGGAATTGTTCCTTCATACGCTTGGTTGTCAGTTCTCATTGTGTAGTCTGTTGTTGAATCTTCAACTTTGAAGTATTTGTAGTGCCCGAAGTCGATGCGCTGATCTGCAGTCCTGGTCATGTTGAAGTATATCTGGGCTCCATGGGTTGTCAGGCGATGGATCTTCTGTAAACCCAGCCAGTGTTCCCCTGTCAGATCTCCGAAACCATTAACGTAAGAAGTCCAAGGTTGATAAAAGTTAATACTCCCATCGATTCTTTTCTGCAAATACAAAAGATGAAACATTTTATCAGATAAACTAGTTCGGGGTCGAACTCGGGATTCTTGAAAATCGTCTTTACTTTGTTACAACTGAACCGTTAGGCAAACATACCAAATAGGAACATTGTCTATATTATGGTCCTGAAGGTTACACAAACAGGGCGCCAAGTTCATTCATTCAAAATCAACATACGCTCTCCAGGCAATTTTCAACACCGAAAACAGCCTCGGATGTATCCCAATGCATGAGAAGAAATAGTTCGTGAACTCTTACTAATGATATTATTTAATTTAAATGTTTTAACGTGTATTTTGATAACTAAGTTCAAACTGAAAAGTGTATTATTGCACACATAATTAAGATTCCTAAAAATAAAGCTCTTAAGCTTAATTGCTAAAATGAAATAACTACATGAATTATTGCAGCAGCGCAGTAGGTTGTAAATAAATCTGAAATTTTAAACTGTCTATGAGCATCCGAGGCAGTTTTCGATAAAAAATGGCCGATGTTTTCCGATTGTAAAAATATTGAGTTAACAGCAAAACAATCATTACTAATGAATATTAACAATCAGACAATAAGTAATTACATGCGCTAGTACCGTACATGTACATACCTGTATGACCATCCATCCTCCATGAGTCATGTCACAGTACACTTTGAAGGGACAGCTGCCATCAGGAGAAATTGTGTAAACCCCGTCGCCCCGAATACCTGTATGGTATATTTCACCACAGTCTGAAAATAAATAGAATTTTGAAAGAACATTTTATTATATCTATACAATGTTTTTAAATGCAGATCCTCTATGCACTTTTTAAAATCATAATTTAAATCATCGAAAGCATTTAAAAACAATTGTAAGTGGCGTCGAATTTACCTTTGAAACTGGTTCCGACCTGATTTAATACTTCGACATCTTTACCAAGGCTCCTTAACGTTTTCTCCAAACTGTTGACAGTATGTTCAAGACCTTTAAACTTTGATTCCACATTGCTTTCCGAATCATTGAATCCCCTTATAGCTACAACTAGGCACGACACCAGCACAAATAACATTCCGATCTTGGCGCGCATCTTTAGTGAACTAATTGGGCACTGTGGTTGTATAGGTTTTATTTTGTAGAAATAATGAAAGAGTCCGACTATTTATTGTTTCACAAAATTATACACTGAATATAATAAACTAAAAACTTCCCTAAGTTATTTATGTTTTCAACAGCTCTTATAAGACGGAGGAGATATTTTATCGTAATGATTATAGATCTGACAATAGGCAATACATGTTTGGTTGGGTGCTTATGCTTGTATACGATTAGGCCCTTGCGAAACAGACGGAGAAGTGCTTGTTACGAAGACACGACAAATATATTCAGTTTAAAATTCAGAACATAAGGAAGTTATTTACTTTCGGTATTGGCTTCAAGTATGAATGTGTCATACATCAATTTATTAATCTATTTCTGTTTTGTCTTGTTAATATCTAGTGACTGTGACCTGTAGTATATACATGGTAGTCAAAGTAGGCTATATGAATTTAAGTTTTGTTAAGTAAACAATACGTTTCTGTTAGTGAACCAATCGCTATTCAAACTGATTTGTTTGGAACAGGGGCCTTATTCGTAAAGTATTTTAATACATATATATGTTCACCTAAGTGCCTTTTCTCTAAAAACAAGCAATGCATGTACATCGAAAATATGAATATAAGCAAGTAAATAGAAAAAAACAACACAATATATGGATATGAATAAATTTGTTGAAAAATAAAATGTAATTAAAACAAAATTTATTTGAAAAATACTAAATGTTCACTAGGTTTATTATATTTACTAAGATGCTAAATGGATATGTCCATTCAACAGGCTGTGATTTAACAAATCAGGTGAAAATAAAAACATTGTATGCATCCAGTGACTGTCATTAAGCCAAGATTGAATTATGAATTAAAATGAAATGTGCAATGAACTCAGTAAATATATATTATTAAAGCTAACCTTTGTTTAAATCTTACAAAACACTTTAACATTGAAGTAGTTTTTATAGAATAACCTTTTCTTGCCAAGTATTGGTTCTGTTGTTGAAAAGAATTATGAAAAGATTCCAATAGCAACAAAAAGCTTCTTCTTTAAATGCTTTAAATCATCACTTGAAATAACTACAAAGGAGAAGGTGACAAGGAATATATCGAAATGTTCGCAAAATATGTTGTGGATACTGTATGGACTTTATAAGAGAAAAATCTAACGCGTTGCGTGGACCGCAAAATCAAAATGGCATCCAAAATGGCGGCCATGAAATTTTAATTCATAACAAATTTAGGTCTCAATATGGCAAATATTTTACTTAGATCAAATAGTAAATATTTAAATGGAAATTACTTTCTGATATTGAAAGTCACATAAAACATTGGCTCATTCCAATGTCAGAGTATTCATCCCAACAATATTCCCACGTCTTTTTCTTCATTTAATTTTGGTTGTGTCAATATTTAATGGTAGGATTGAAATTAGTATGTTTATTCAATAAAATTGATATTTAGAGAGAAGTGTGTTGATCATACTATGATCCATGTTAGCATGAATAGCTGACATCATCAATGTCAAGGTCAATGCCATTTTTCCGCGGGTGTATTCTGAATTTGGCAGGGTTTACGATAACAAGTCGAAAAATATGTAAAGGCCTAGTTTAATCCTTCTATAAGTGACCCCCTCCCCCCCAAAAAAAATAAAAATAAATAAATAAATAAATAAATAAAATGTATTTGATAATATTTAGTCTATATTAATGTCCTTGCGATTAAAGGCATAGTTTAAGCCTTCTATAAGTACCCCCACCCTCCCAAGACAGTGTATAGTTCACAACAACTGTGTATTGATCTAACTGCCTAATTGTCTTATCAGATCTCTGATCTGAATATCATGCTGTGCATTTTTTAGGTTTAATTATAGAAATGGGCCCTAAATGGCCCTGAGCCAATAAACAAAAACAGAGGAATTTGGCCCCTACTGTGACACCAGTGCAATTAGCAGGAGATACACAGCATGCCAAACATTCCTTAAACTGACCTTTAACACTGCGATGACAGCATAAAAACACATAGGTTCTTCAACATAATTTAATTTAGATAGTTATTTACATTTGAGGTTATCCGACCCCTTCCATTTAAATTCATTATGACATAACAAGTGCACTTCTCTTTACATACACCCATGGCTCCTGATATTCGATAAAAACATTTTGCAAAAATACAGCATTAGTGAGTAATTACTCAATTGTTTTCAAACATAGCACGTAGGACAACATTAAATTATCACTGGCCCCAATTTCTCGAATCTTCTTAAGTTCCTAATAACAGGATAAAGCTAAGCTCACAATTTTTGTGTTTCAATAGTTTGCGTTATTCTACTTCTTTAAGAGTTTTTGTACTTTAGATAGGAACTATTTTTTATGATAATCACAATAAACCATTTTTCATTTATCACAATTAAATTTAAATATGTATTTTGGCTAATTGAAATGAGCTACTTAAGCCTGTTAAGCTTCATAAGTTTCGAGAAATTGATCATCAATTATATTAAATTTGAATACTGTTTTGGTGTCATATGAAATGATTTCATGAACAAAGAAAACGTATGTGAATATTATACTGATAAAAATATTGCAAACTCGCTGTTCTGACCGTGAACGATTGAAAAAAATGTCACTTCACTTTAAATTTCATTTGTAATGACGAACAAAATTAATAACTGCGATATTCTTACCTGTCAAGTATTGTTGATCTTTTAATTTACTTAAAGTTAGCCATCAACACCCTTTAAATATATTATACAAAAAAATACTGGGCCCAACGAAACGGCAAACTGATTAATTTTGTTTATCGGCATACTTTAAGAAATATTGAATGGATGATGTTAGACGATAAATGGCCGACCGCTCTTGAAATATCAGCATCTCTTCAAAGAACTGAATAAGGCAATGTTTGCGTCTCTGTTTCGCCAGCGTATACCAGTTAAGGTCAGACATAAGTCGGTCAATACTACAAAGTTTTTAAATGAACGATTTTTAGACTATCTGCGCATGCGTACAGGTAGTCTTAAGACCGCAAAATCCAAAGAACTACTTCTTTTCATGTCGTTTTAACCCATTTGTTTGTCTCAATGCGCTCTATGTTTAGCCGAATGTCGACGAAATCATAAAAATAGATTAGTTGTATCGCGGTCCGAGTATGAGTTCTTGCTTGTTCGGCTATTTCCGCGCTGTATTTCTGTATCCCAGCGTTTTATTTTTATCAGAATATAACTATTTTTAGATCGTTATATTTATCAGATTAATGTGGGTCAAGATAATGGAGGCTCTGGTAGGAAGGTAACATACTGATATTCACTCTGAGTTAAGCCTAAGATGTTCTAGAATTATTACCGACCGCAACTGTCCAATCGCCTGCAGGGTTTGTTATAATAACCTGGTGTGATCCTGAAGCACGGTTATTTGAAATGGTGTATTTTTGATTGAATCAATGCTTTATTTCTTTTGCATACATTGAAATGAACTTCAACGGGTTTCAGTCACAATGTCCAGCACATCTGAAAGACAATGGGCATTTCAAACATGTGAAAGTTATGTGAAATGTACTTATTACGATGAATTAATGTCATTATACGTTTTTTGTTCATACGTTATGTTCTTGCGCATCGGGCATGAATTTTCGATTGATGTAGCCATGCAGATTTTTTTGTCTGGCACCCCATGCCAGATGATTTACTTTCAACATTTCTTTATCGTTTGTATTTACAATGCACAATTTGATATTAATTATACAAAACATTTCATCAATTTAGTGGAACTATTTCACATCTACATTGCTCTAAAATAATGGCCGTCAGTAAACAATGTTGCACGGATAAACGTACAAAAATGCGTTTTCTACGTCATTTGTTCACAAATGGATTATGTAGGGTATGCAAGATTTTTTTTATATACAAGCCTTGGACATTACGTGCCAAGCCTTGTTATCGCTAACGCGCGTGCCATTTCGGCGGTCTATTCTAACCGGTCCGGAAATGCACCTTTATTTATATAATTAGTCCAAATGGTCTAGAAAATATTGTAAAGATAAACCCTAACACTTTATAAGTTTGTTTTGCACTTGTAGACAGTACTTCAATGTTTGATCGTTAATGGAATGGAAAATGGAACACATAAAAGACGTATGACAGTTGAAACATGGTGTTTACGACGGTTGATATAATTTTGCTCTTAGCAGACGCGTGTGTGTAACTGAACTTTGTGTTTAATGTTGCATCTGAGACAAGAACATTATGTACAGACGTGACCATTATTTGATTCGCGTGTCAAAGCTCTTAAGAACGAAATAGAACGTCTGAAAGACACCGGGAAAGTGACAACAAAGGATTCGTGTAAACTGTCTTTTCGAAGCATTATAATTTGGCGTTTGTTATCTTTTGCAGAAGATAACTGTCCGTGACTTAAAAGATGCAATCAGAGTGCCTTTTACAAATAGTTGCCGTTAAAAAAACGTAATCGGTTGCTGAACTGCACCAAAATTGATTTTACCAGAATTTCTGTTTGGCTTATTTTGAAAATATACTACTTAACAACTTCGAGTATTCAAAACGTTCTAAACGTCTTTTTACGATTTGTTCCAAACATCCGGAATGTCTTAGTAAAAGACTTTTATGAAACGAAACGTACGGGTTTCGCGTACCGTATACCTTCTTCTTGTAAACATATCTCAATCTCAAAATTTGCATATTTTCATAACTTTTCCGGCGAAGTCAGTCCGTTGTCTAAGGTCAAGTATGACCATCATATTGATTAAGACGTTGGTTAATACCCACTACTCTAAGAGGTTGAAAACAGTATTATATTGAACGTTTGACCGAAGGATTTCTGAAAATACGTATTACAACTGAGGACTACAATAATTCCAATGAAGTTACACAAACAAGAAAATATTTCACAGAAATACTTAAACGCTCGTTGTTACTTTATGTTTAGTATTCAATCACCAAAATGGTGTATTTTGTTACCGTTGCTGTATAATTCAGAAACGTATTGACGGCAACGCCAACTTCTACGAGTCTTCGGCGAAGTACGTTGCTGGTTTCGGGGAATACTGGCGGGGCTACAGAAGGTACACCGCCTTAAGGCCCACGGCGTCCAGATATACTTCATCTGACTTTTGTGCTGTTCTTCTATGTTTCTTGTTTGTGATGTTGTGTTCTATGTCTTTGGCGTTTGCCCAGTGTCACTAAACCGGGTTTATGTTTAAACTTTTTGCTACTGAGCTTGTTTCTGTAGTTTTTTTGCATAAATATTCATGACAAAAAGCACACATCTAAAAATCGATTACGCCCACTACAAATATTTTGCTCCCGACGGTGAAAATACGCAGTACACAATGTTTGCAGTTCGGCTACAATGGGACAATGGTAGATACTGCTCTGACATACCACAGCGGGAGAAATTCACGACTTTTGATAGGGATAACAACATTTATAAAAGCAGCTGCGCGAAAAAATACGGTTGTGGTGCTTGGTGGTACGGGTTATGTTATGCTCTGTGGAATTTGAACGGCTTCGACGGGTTTTCAATAGGGGATTGATTTCAATCTCGACAAAATATACATCGGTCTGTCAAGTGCAACCATCATGATTGAACAAAAAGGTTTAAATATTTAAATAATAAATGAGTTCCTTTATAAGGTGCATGAAGCATAAAATTTGATATCTCATGAAAATTGATTTAAATGTTATCAAATGCACCTTCCAATCTTTTTATGTTCAAGACTTACATGATGATGATGATGATGATGATGATGATGACCGTGACCTTCATGCCGAATAAATATATAAATGAATGAGTAGGTTGGAGAACGATTGCCTTCCTGAAACGCGCAAGACATACAGGATAGGAGTCGGAATTAAAGACATACATCAATCATTGTATCACATAAGCTGACCCTTAATCAAGAGGTGTGACAGTTTATTTTACTGTACTTTATACTTTTGCCGATCAGTTCATCTGAAATAATACCTGTATATGATATATTTTAAACATCATTGGCAGCATTACCATTTTAGTACTGTGAACGCCCTCGGTTTATTGAGACTGTTAATTGGCAGCGTCACTATGTAAATACTGTAAACGCCTTGCTTTATTGAGACTGTTTATTGGCAGCATTACCATGTCAGTAACGGAACGCCTTCGGTTTATTGAGACTGTTAATTGGCAGCGTCACTATGTTCGTACTCTGAATGGTATTGGTTTATTGAGACTGTGCATTGGCAACATAAACATGTAAGCACTGTAAACGCCCCTCGGTGTATTGTGACTGTTCAAAAGCAGCATCACAATGTAAGTACTGCAAATGTTATCGAAATTGCATTAAAAAGTATAGTTATCGCAAAAAAATATTTTTATTTAGTGGGGTCCAAACTTACGCCAATAAAGTCAAGGGGAAAAAAGAAAACTGCAAGCTAGTCCACTCAGCCACTGGGACTTTAACAACAGTGGTAGATATGTTGACCTGTGAAGGACACGTAGATAAAATCACGTGATAATGTCAATCAACCAATCACGCAAAACCATAGCCGACATGAATTTTCAATCGCGTTATAAATTTAATGAAAATTGTGGTCTTCAAAGACGATTTTTGAGCAAATATCAACATTAGCTGAAGGGTTCCAGCTTTTGGTATTTGTTTAACACTCCATATACTTTGCCACACTTTATTTCGTTTAAAAAATGCATTTCACAAACCATGAGCGAGTTACTTTAATCATTTTGTCAAACGTTTCGTAAATTTGTTTTTTTTGTACTGATCCTTAATGACAGCAGAACGATAATGAATATAAAGTTTACAGGCAAAAATATATAAATTCAATGATAATATCAGTATAAACAGTTGATTAATTATTCGGAAGTGGTTACAGCTCTGCACTCTGTGTATTTCACCAAATATAAATACAAATGCATGATATATAAATCAACAAATTCTATATAAACACAATTAACACTGTCTTACTGTCCTTCATTTCTCGTATAAGTCATTGGTAAAAGTATCTCTCTCCCATTATAATTTGCTTTGTATATTTGTGCATGTTTTTTCCCTTAAAATAGCCTCGTTTGTGTTATGTATTTCTTTTTACATATACAATCTGACACGATAGCATAAACTGAGTTTTTTTTATTAAAGTTGTATAGAAGAATTACTTTTAACAATTTATATTAGGGTCATAGTTCAGTCCTCATTATGTCAATCAGATTCAGCATATCATTTTACCCACTGGCACAACTATTCACAGAAAGTCAATAATCGCTGTCGTTTCCTCACCAGTTTCCTTTATAATAACTTTAATGGTGAACTCAGTCTCCCCCACTATCAACTTCCGTTTACCATGTACCACATCGGGCCAGCCATCAGGAGGAGGTTGCATGCTGATCGTACCAACTTCATCACAAAAGTCTTCCTTCAGGAAGCAGTATCTAGGACCAGGCTTGTAAGACCTCCACAGTGATATATGCCATATTATCTGTTTTATCTGTGGTTGCTTGAAGGTGTCATAGAATTTCCGGGAGGACTCTTGCTGATACTGCAGGAGCTGCCCCCGCTCTATCAGCTTATCAAACACACCTTCACCCAAGGTCTCGCCATTTAAATTAAACTTTAACTGTTTTGGATGTTCTTCTTCTAGAAATAGTTCACTATTTGAAAACCCATATGTGAATTGTGCTCTCCTCTGGACGATGTTTCTGGGCTTCATTCCCATTATTACAGCCCCTTTCATCACTGCCAGTCTTCCACCTAATAATACACAGTCGTCTAATAATAGTCGTCTAATACCACAGTCGTCAGTTGAGGAAATTCTTGGTGTATCCTTTCTCTGACATAAGGTGACTCAGAGTTATCACTAACAAGCAGCAGACTGGTGATATCGTCTTGAGAACAGGCAGACAGAATCTCTTTCAATTTTCCAATTATAATGTCCACAGAGCTATCAAAGAACTTCTCCACAACAGAGTAAGACGACGACCTGTACTACGGTACTGGACAAAGTTTGAAAACGTTGAACCTTTTATCATTTCTTCAATTGTTTCTTCATGATTGTTCTTTTCAGCCAATGTTACATAATCATAGTCTAATGTTAGAAGTACTTTATCTGTTTTGTGTGAAAATGAACATTTTTTTGTTCAATTGATGTGATTAAGTCCTGGTAAGTATGTGCAAATTTTCTTCTGAATTCATCGAGTGCTGGAGCCCCAAACAATTTCACAAAGAACTTTTCAAACTCATGGCCGCCAGCGTAGTCTCCTGTTGCTCTGTACAGTTCACAGAGTTTTCTGTGTTCAAGGATCTCATGGACACAAATATTAATGGTCCCTCCCCCAAGATCAGCTAGAATGTACTTGTGTTCAACTGGAAACTTCTCTGTCGACATGTCCTCGCTCAGTTTAAGTGGCTTATCAATGGCAAACAACGCATCAGCCTCTGGTTCTTAGACTAGCCGTACATTTTCCATCCCTCCATTTGAAGCAGCTTCTCGCATGAACTGCCTGGCAGATTCCGTCCAAATGGCGGGTATTGATAGCATCCACAAGATTTTCTCTGAAGAAAATCCATGAAAGGTTACATCACTTTTTACTTGGCCAACATGTTCCATAGCTCTTCGTTTGAAATACTTTAAGACAATTTTGTAAACATCCATTGCTTTTACTTCTTTTCCAGTTTGATCTTGGAGAGTCGTTTCTCGTTATAAGTTTCTCACTTTCATACAGTTTCATCTTGAAGTGATGGAAAAAGTAGTATGACTGATGTTCCTCTTGTTCTAACTCTGTGTACTTGGGAAATGCCTGTTTTCCAAATGCATTGAAATTCTTATCTTGGTTGAGGAGCACACAGGAGGGTTCCCTCTCCTCACCAATGGCTGTGTAGATGGATGTGGGATAACTGGTGAACATAAAGGCATAGCCACAGAATGTGGTCCCGAAGTCTATCACCACAATCACTGCAGCTTCTACTTTATGCTGAGGCTCTGATAACGCCATTTTTGCTACGTTTTGTTGCAGTTTACTGGCCATGTTTCTTTCGTGATTTTTTTCTTTGAATATCTCTGATCTAGCTTGTTAAGTTTAAGTTTTAAGAATGTATCCACACACACTTCATGTTGAAATGTTTTACAATTCATAGCTGTGAAAACCTCCTTTAAGTTAGCTCTATTCTCAATGTAGATTTAAACCTTATTTACGAAATATATTATATCAATGCCATACTGATCATTGATTTATCGACTTTGCTAAGATTTATTAATCTTTACCTGAAGTAATGTGTGTACTCGAGATTGTTTTATCTCATTCAGTCTTGAATAGTTGGGTATTAAAATTAAAAGCAAAATAATAGTTTTTGCATATCTCTGAAAACTAAGGCCTATTTTCAGTTTTGAATGACCTTGACCCTGTTTTAATTGGTAACTGTTAATTATTTGATTGTGTAATTTTGTTATTTATAATTCTGGTTTATGAGTGTATACTTCAGTAGCATCTGCATCCCACAGTAGGTAAAATGCAGTAGGGTACAATGCTTGCATAAAACAACAACAACAAACTCAAAAAGCTACGTTGTACTGATATTGTCTGAAATATGTTGCACTCTTAATTTGGCTCAATAAAATAATAACTGGTGATACAAACACAAACGCATTTTCCATCATGTCATGTTTTTTTTTGTTCTGTCAAAGTTTTAAGATCATCCATCATTGAAACATAGTCAAGTTCAAATATTTTAACTTTTTCAACAAGAGCGTTTATAAATAGACAGTATAATATCTAAGAAACAAATTAATAAAATCGCCAAATAATTATATTTAAAGGTTATTTTAATACCTCTCTTTAATGCATCATTTCATAACAGAAGCGTCATTATTGTGGTATTCAAAAATATAATCCATTTAAAAAAATAATATGCCAAATAATTAAATATAAATATTAAATATTATATTCACACTAATTAAACACAGAAATTATCTCGATGTTAATATCTAAAATGCACACATCATCTATTGCTTATTTTAAATTGAGTTAAAAAAACTGTTTTTATTCGAAAATTGTTGGAGACTTTTCTTCTTAATTAAATCTATTCTCTGTCGACCTTGATCCCAGCATACATGCGACTACTTGGGATTGGCAATCAGAACAAAATATCTGAACGGATCATCAATAACAACTGAGCAAGTAATTTCGATCAATATTCCAATCAAACTTCATGAATAAAATGTATTTAAAAGTGGTTTAAAGTGGTATGCTTGTTTGTTATAAAAATTGGGAAAGTATTATAATAAATGAATATTACTTCCTGATATCTAATATGAACATTTATCAAATATTTCATTTTTAAAGGCTAACAACGATGTCGTTAATCAGGATTTTCACTTAAACAAAGTTCGGCCCAATGTATAACCCTTGCAAAAGCCGCAGTCGAGGAGAAATGATACTCTTAGAGCACAATTCACAGTCGTTTGTGAATTGAAACAATAAGGAAGATGTTTACAAACGGCTAAATTCTGAAAATCTCTTTTGGGATGATATGAGAGGTTTCCTTCTATTCATAGCAGTCATTCGACCCTGAAAGTCTGCAATAAACAACTAGCAAATATAGTTTACATAGTGCAAAAACTTTGTGTCAGCAAATTGACTTAAAATTCAAGCTCCTTCCCGTGTCCTTCATTTATAAGTATTGCAATAAGAAAACTGTTAAGTATTCTTACGGTTGGTAAAAACACACAGATGGGCTGATATACACATTATATTTATTTGTATCGATCCTTAATTATATACATTTGCTGAAAAGCAAACCGTTAGACTATGTACGGATAAAGAAACGCTACCGACAAGATGTTCCTGCATAGTCCGACATGATTGGTCTCCCCTGTTGTCGTCAAACCTGCCTGCCTGCCGGCTTTTTCATTTTTTTAATCATCATTATTATTATTTTTGTTATTTAAACTTTTTTATACCGTCCTATAACTTAATTTGAAACACCTTGGCCATGCTATATATCCACGATCAGCGAACAACTTGGGTGTTAGCATGGTCATTTTAGCTTCTCAGCTCGGGCACCGGAAGGTTACTTAAAATAGTGCATAGTGGAAATTTAAATTGCATAACAGAGAGAGAGTTCTTTCCCAATGGGCTTCGAAAATACTAACACTCCTCGGTGTCTGAAGGACAATCAAGCAGTTTCTGTCACAGATTTTCCAGACTGGGGTAAACTTTGCTCATGTACTTTTTGCAGCTGTCTATTGGCTGTCTATCGGGTACCTTGGGCCATTTGGTCGTGCCTAGAGCCTCACTAGTCGTTTCATCTTGAATAGCGTCGGTACCATTGCTTACACAGGTTACGCCGGTGTGCGAAACGTTAAGCGTGCACAAACACGGATTAGCAACTACATTTTATTTTTGCGTTCGAGCGCTAGAAAAAGCAAGATATTTATTTTTAGACTTAACGCAAGGGTCTTATCAAAATTATCAGATGCGACAATACCAATTCGGCATTACTCTAAAATGATTATAGGCAAGGTCACGTGAGGTATAATAATATATATTAAATTCCATGTGTTGTATAATATTTTGTTTACCTCTTTTCGATGTGTTATTTGTTTACAATATAATTCATCGAATAGTACCTTACCGTTATATTGTTATGATGCTAAAATCTTAAAGCGTTCTTTGCACCATTGTTGCACTTAATAAATGTTCACAAAACGCTAAATTCAAAACGAGCTGTTGTGTTAGCTTCTATCATTAAACATTCAGAAAACAAATAATAAAAAGCCATCAAATAAAAAGGAACGTACACAAAACATAAGATTTACATTTTTGAAAATTGACGCTGTTTATTTATCATTAGCTTAAGATACTACAGGAAAAATTCATACATTATTGTATTACTGTTCCCGAAAGATAGTTGACAGTAAATCTTAAGTCTTTAGAAACGTTGTTAATCCATTAAGAGTAAACAAGGACAATGAGTATTGTCATAATGGCGAAAAGAATGGGGTTTAACATAACCAATGAAATATTTGCTTTCTTTTTTTTTCTTTTTGAGCACATAAACTTCGTCAGCAGCGCTTCAATGTTCATACACATGATCTGAAAGAAAAAAAAAGTTTTTTGAAATGTAAGTTTGAACGAATCGCAACTTTAACAATGCATTAATGCAATGAAGACTACAGGGACAAACCCAGTAATCGAACATTGAAAAATAAACCCTTTTCAGATGCACAAGGCAATGAGACAAGACAATGTTTATACACTAGGGCCATCTTATCAAAGAGCTTACGGCAAAATATCGTAATATCATGAATTTCAATTGAATATTGAGTGATTGTCACAAATAACACTGAAGGTTAAACTTGCAAAATCAAATAAACTTTGCCTTAACTGGCCAATAAAATTATTATTTTTGAAAAATAGCCCAGTAGTCGAAAATTGAACATAAACGCTGTTAAGAGGCAACAGGCAAGTCCACTGGACAAAGTTATACACTGTGCTTTGATATTATTTGTGTTTTCTAACCTAAACATAAGAATTTGATATTAACTGTAAAATTTGCAAACGATAACATATTCAGAAAAATCTGGTTGGAAAATAGAAAACAATCGTTGGAACAAAGTTTATATAAGTATATTGCGTGAGGGGTTTCTGGGTGAAATTAAACAATAGCCTTGCTTGCTAAAGATAACTTATTGTCTTATAACAATAACTTTGCGTCCAGGTGTAGTTACCTCAGAATAAAGGCCATAATTAATCGTAAAAATGAGAGCGCTCGGGACAGTTTAAACAGAAGCAATGTTTTAAATCCTTCCTACCTACAAAATCACTATTGGCTCCCTATACTGTATACAAATGTACTTAGCATTTCAAGTTTTTTTAATCATTGGATACACGTGACTTTATATCAGCCCATATCAATCTAGTGAATTACAAATAATGTGCCAAGTTCCAAATAAAATATAAGAAACGCCGCGATGCGACGAAACCAGGTTTTTATTGAACTGCAGCCGAGGCTGTTCTTATTTTTTTTATTTTAGTAATATTGTCCTGATCTTGGGGCCCAAAACTCAATCCCGTGACAGGTCTCCTTTATACCAAGTTTGGTCGTAATATGTCAACACTAACTAAAGTTTTTCTCTTTTAAGTAACAGCGATCTTGACCCTTAACGCAACCCCATGAAATTTCTCCATAAACTCGTCTTATATACAAAGTTTGATCGAAACATGTCAACACTAACTCAAGTTATCAAGTTCCAACCGTTTTTCCACTTTTAGAAATAGTGACCTTGACCTTGACCATAGAGGCCCCAAAGGAAATCCTCTCGATAAACTCTTCCTATATAACAAGTCTGATTACAATATATCAACCGTAACTAAAGTTATTTCGTATGATAGTTGAGTTTCACACCACCCTCCCACCCGAAGCCCGCCCGCCCGAACAACGCCGTACGCCATGCTTAATACCTAGTTAAAAGATTGATATCTTTATTTGAAATATTTTAAGTCGAAAACTGATTAACAAATTCATCGATGCAGTCGGTTAGTTTACACGTTTGGTGTCCAACTTTTGGCATCTTAAGTTTTAACACTCCAAATGATTTGCCACACTTGATTTCGTAATACAAAGAAGTGCATTTGACAAAAGCATGAGCGTGTTCCTTTAAATGTTAATAAAGATATCCTTCATCATGTTGTTAACTAAAACAAAATCGGCCTAATGTGTATCCCCCGCAAAAGCCTCAGTTGAGGAGAAATATTTCTCTTGGGGCACGATTTCCAATCGTTTGTGAATTGAAGCAATAAGGATGACGGTTTAATTCTGAAAATCACTTTTGGGATGATACAAGACGTTTCCTTGTAAGTGTAACGGTCCGCTGTAGGCGGCTGATGTGCGTTCATAACATTCCGTTATAGACGGAAGTACGTTCATAGTACGTACGTTTACTTGGTTGGTAATATGCAAATTAGCAAATCCCGGGCTCTGTGTGGATTGGGAATTTACTGTATATAAAGACCAGAGGACCCCTTCAGCGTCGAGCATGCTTTTCTCTGAAGGGATCTGTTGCGCCTTTGACATCGCACATTACAAAATAGAGTCAGCGATGGGATGATGAAAACTGCCGAATCGGAGTTGCCTTACCCACGAGTTTCCCAGACCAGTCTTCTCGGAGGGGAAAATAATGTTACGGTCCGCTGTAGGCGGCTGATGTGCGTTTCCGTTATAGACGAAAGCACGTTCATAGTACGTATGTTTACTTGGTTGGTAATATGCAAATTAGCAAATCCCGGGCTCTGTGTGGATTGAGAATTTACTTCAAGGTCGAGCATGCTTTTCTCTGAAGGGATCTGTTAGCCTTGTTAGGCTCGCACGTCACATAAGCACAGAAATCATGCGAAAGTTTCGAATAAACAACTAGCAAATATAGTTTACATAGTACGAAAAACGTACGTTTGTTGCAAAAACGTTGTGTCAGCAGATTGATTTAAGACTGTTAGCATCTTTTTTTCAAGCTCCTTCTCGTGTTCCTCACATATAAGTTTTGCATTAAGAAAACTGTTAATTCTTCTTACTGTTGGTAGAAAACGGACAAAAGGACTGATATACACAATGTATTTATTTTATTTCTTTATGTCGATCCTCAATTATATACATGTGGGGAAGATCAGGCCGTAGGACTATGCACGGATTAAGAAACGCTACCACCGTGATGTTCGTGCCTAGCCGGTCATAATTGGTCTCCCCTGTTGTAGTCAAACCTGCCTGCCTGTCGGCTTTATTTTATTATTTTAAGTATTCTATACCGTCCTTTAACTTAATTTCAAACACCTTGACCATGCTATTTATCCACGTGCAGCAAACAACTTTTGTGTAATCATCTTCACTTAAGCTTATCAGCTCAGGCACAGGAAGGTAGCTTAAAATAGAGCATACTGGAAATTTAAGTTACATTACACCGAGAGATCGAGTTTTTTTTCCAAAGGGCTTTGACAATACCAACACTCTTCGGTGTCTGAATGACTATCAAGCGGTGTCTATCGAAGTACTTCAAGACTGGGGTGAAGTTTTCTCATGTACTTTTTTTCAACTGGCTTCCGGGTACCAAGGGTACCAAGGGTCATTCGGTCGTGTATGCATGCGGGCCCGACTAGTCGTATCATCATGAGTGGCGTCGACACCATTGTTTACACCGGTTACACCTGCGAAACACTAAGCGTCCACAAACACGGATTAACAACTACATTTGATATGATATTTTTGCGTTCATGCGCTAGAGAAAGCCAGATATCTATTTTTAGACATTACGCAAGGGTCGTATCAAAATTATCCTACGCGACATTACCAATACGGGATAACTCATGATGGCTAAAGGCAAGGTCACGTGAGCTATAATAATATCAATTTAATTTCATGTGTAATAATATTAAAACAATTATGGAACGTAGTTGCGCTTGCTTTGAATAGTTTAAAGGTACAAATAATGTTGCGAAAACCGTGTTCAACAAATAAAGCTATCAAACAGCTGTCGAGAAATCCTTTTTGTTGACTTTTTGTGTTATTTTTCTTTACAGTATAATTCATCGGATAGTGCCTTAACATTATATTGTTATGATGCTAAACAAGGAAATGTCCACAAAACGCTAAAAACACTCCCAGATGCATGCTGTGTTTAAAATCTATCATAAATCATTCAGAATTAAAGTAGAAAAAGCAACTAAATAACCGGGAACGTATACAAAACATAAATTTTACATTTTTGAACATTGATGCTGTTTATTTATCATAAGATAGTTACACTAAGATGGGAAAAATACATTATTGTATTCCTCTGACCAATACGTAGTTGATTGTAATTTTTTTAAAGTTTTTATAGAAACGTTTGTCATACATCGAGGGCGTTAAAGGGTAAAATATGAATATTGTTATAGTGGCGAACAAAATTTTGCATAAAAAATAGATCCAATGAAATGTTTGATTTCTTTTCTTATCCTTTGTTGAGAACATATTAAACTTTGTCAGCGACGCTCCAACGTTCAAAGCACATCTGAAAGAAAAATTATATTCGTTTAAAAGTTAGTTTGAACGGAGTGAGTCGTAACTTTAATACAATAATAAAATGAAAACTACAGGGACAAGTCCACTAGTCGAAAATTGAAAAATAAGCCCTGTTCAGATGCACAAGGCAAGGACACAAGACACTGTTTACACCATGAAAGAGCTTACGACAATATAATTATTGTAATATCATGAATTTCATTTAATCATTAAGTGATTGTCACAAATTGAATTGAAAGTTTTACTTGCAAAATAAAAAAAAAACACTTTGCCTTAACTGGCCAATAAAAGTATTAGAGGTACAGGGCAAGGAGACGTGGCCAAGTAGATACACTGTGCATTGGTGTCATTTGTGTACTAAGTATCTAACTACAACATAAGAAAGGGATATTAACTGTATACTTTGCCAGCGATAACATCTTCAGAAAAATCTGGTTGGAAAGTAGAGGACAATCGTTGGAACAGGGATTACACAATAAGTATATTGCGTGTTTTTGCAAAGGTTTTTGGTGCAATTTGCCATAGCATCCCTTGCTTTAGCTAGCGTATTGTCACATAAAAACTTCTTTGGGTCCAGGTGCGTAGTCATCTCATCATGTTGGCCGTAGTTAAACGTAAAAATGAGAGATATATTTCAACTAAATTCGAGGGCGCTGGAGAGAGTTTCAACAGTAGTAATGCATTGGTTTTTTTTTAAATCCTTCTTTCGCATAATGGTTTGATGAAAGGGTCGCAATTAAAGCACACAAAGTAAATTCTACTTCATTTTTTTCAGATTTTTTTTTGTTTCATTGCAAGACCGCAAAATATGTTACCAAGTTAAATTCAAACTTTGTGTAATGATAAAATATGATTAGTATGCATTTACCAAAATATTAAAATGGGCGTCGACGCTCGACCTTAAACAAGCTAAGTTTCTGGAATTGTATGTGCGCCTACTAACCACTGACTCCGCCAACAACTCTATACATAATGTGTAATCTGTCATACTGTTAACAAATGAACTTTAATTTTTAAGCTTTTGAAACATTAGATAAACGTGGCTTTAACCCAGCACAAAACCATCTAGTAAATTACAAAGTATGTGCCAAGTTCGAATTAAATTAAAAAGATGAATATCTTTATTTCAAACAATTTGCGTCGAAAAATGTTAAACATACGGTTAAATTACTTTTGTAACGCTTTAGGAAAAAAACAAGCTTTTCGGCAGTTTTCCAAACAAATGAGATATGTTCTATTGCGACTTAACTTATGTGACTGAATTGCAGACATTGATGCCGAATCAGCCGATTTCGAGACAAAAATTAAAATAAAAGTCAAAACTGTCAATCTGTGAGAGTGCAGCTTGAACTGAAGTTACCCAGTAATGTGTATCAGCCATCTATCCTCTAGGACAACCAGCGCACGTGCACCTAAGCCAAAGGGTAGCGGCGTCGCAATAGCCAGCACGACACCCGATTGACTTACAGTGACGGTTACATCGCTGTTGGTCGCCAGGACATCCAAATCCTGCCTCAACACATGGCGCACCTGAAAATACAAGGGCCGTTGAAAACCATTGTCCAATCTGGTGCATTCTGCGCATTCTGTAGTGCGTTATTTAATACTGGAAAATGGACAGTTTAGGATCATGTAGTCAAGTACGCATACTGCAACTTTGGCTGTTTTTTTAAATATGTTTTTGGTCGGAATCAAGTGGATTCAATCGCGTATAGGCAGCTACGCGCCTGACGGACCGTTTATAATTTAAGACACAAGTAAAGATAGAGGGCCGACTAAAAATTCACTCGGAACTAAAAAGAACGGGGTCGCTTTGAAACATTCTCATTCCTGGTGTATGAGAATGCTTTGAAATTGATAACATGAACCATTGAGCATTTCAAGCATTGCAAAAGGGCTGTTGAAAGTGGAATATTCAAAAGGATGGGGACTCACTACTAACAAGTCAACCTCGTTTTCTAGAAAGGTTCATTCCGTAGGCAAAATTTGTTTAGGTCACAATCACCATATTTGTAATTTACTATGTGTAGTAATTAAGATTAGTGGGCTGTTGCTTTCTAAAAGCTAAATTAGATCAAAGGTCACATTCTGATCACAAATTCCATTTCTTTGAAGTATGCATTACTTTCCTTTTAAACAAACCTGCTGAGCAGCACTCATTAAAATTAGACTTTATTGTTGTGGATAGAAATCAGCAAAGAATTACAATTACAGAACAACTGTATTATATTATATAACCAATATAACCAATTTTGAAATATTTCTTTACTAATGTATGTCAAAACTCACTGCAATTAAGGGAACGTACATGTAGTGTTTTCGAAGCTTTGTTCTAAATACACTCACACCTGGTTGAATGACCACCTGTTTTTAAAGGCCACCTGCGCTATCGGGCCACTCCAAAATCCTCCTGTACGTTTTTACTATATTAAGTATGTAGGCCAACTGTCCAAATCGCCCGCGGTTACTTATTTTTGACCTCATTATGATGAAGCCATATAAACACTTATATATATATAGTAATGCTTTAAATGTATATATATATTATATCGAAGTTTGGAGTTGTTCTTCTTATTTAACTAAGATAAAGCTACTATGCATTTAAGATCAAGTACACAAACGCATTTGAAGAATATGTCACAAACGAAATTCTAAATAAGAATGATCACATAACAATAATGTTGCACTGAAGTATATTACAATCAGTGCTAATTATATATTTACTAGAATAAAATGGGCAAAAAATCATTTAAATATGATGGTTAAACATAATGGCAAATACATGGCAAACCTCTGCAAAACATCTCAGTGAGAATACAAAATATATTCTTATTTGTTTGCATCGCATCAAACCATTTATTGATGTATGTACATACTAACAACCTTTAATCATTACTAAATAATCTTAAAATAAAATAAATATAATACAACACTTACTAAGTGCGGCAAATATCACCAACATCGCGAAGAAAACACCGATTTTCATTGTTGCGTCACAGGTACAATGCATTGGTCAAACTCGAATGCTTTACGCCGGAGATGTGCGTATTATATACGGAGTAAGCTTCGACAACGGGCTTGCAGGGAAAGCCCGTAAGGACAGTACAAATTAATTGCTAGTTTTTCATCCATTTTTAAATGGGGGCGGTTGGGGGGGACATTTTATTTTTCATTTTTCTTAGAAGGCTGATTAACCATTGAATATGTGGTCATGCTCTTTCTTATTGCATAAGGGACCATATGCATGTGTTTCTAGACAAACCACGAACACCATCGTAACAATTCTTATTTTTTCCTTGGAAATGTTTACATCATTACCGGCTGTTATGAATAAACGCCGTTCCCGGACCGTACCGGACCGATACGCAAAAACAGACCCCAATTCAACATTTTTTATTTGAGTCAATACAATAAAAGAGGGGGGAGAGGGGGCGTGCGGTGACATAATCTTGCAAATAATTTATGGTCGCCTCAGGCGTAAACAATAGTGTGTTTTGGCGATTTCACGGCCAAAAAGTATGGAATAAGTAGGTCCTGATATGTGTCCTTTAACTTACAGTCAGAAAACGCTATGTCGAAGTCGTTGGGACCACGGTTACAACTTCGAGATAACGAACATTCGATATAACCGAAATACAAAAATTATGTAACTGAACGCAATTATATACATTTGAAAAAGGGTTCGACATAACCAGAACATCGAGAAAATAGATTTCGACATAACCAGAACACCGTGAAAACAGGGATCGATATAACTAAAAATCGAAATAATAGATATCTACATAACCAGAACATCGACATAGCGACTTTCTATTGTATTTTAAGTGAAGTTGTGTCTAATATTATTTTCACTCTAAAAACTATAAAACCGTCGCGATTTGGTCTGGAAACATTAACGCACCTTCCCCCTACAAGAAACTACCAAAATGTATCATAAAAGGAAAAAACGATTCAGAATAAAAATTATATGCTGCAATAAACAAATGTGGGTCGGGTGCAAAAAATAGGTTGAAGAACCTTTAACAATTAAATTTTGTGTAACCCTTAGAGTATTAACGGGGAAATCCCGTACAAACTCTAGGCCGCTACTCTTTTATTCATGTTAATAGTTCTTTGCTTACGACGAATTGCTAAAACAATCGCATTTTTACAAAGTTGTAATTATTTGGTTATGCTTTTCTTTACACATTTCTTATAATTATTCATTTTAATCGAATCGTATGCATTTTCCGTTATCGTTTTAGAATTATTGTTTTAGGAACATTAGATGAAAATGGGGCTGAAATCCCTCCTTGTGATACGTAGTATGTAAGATTTTGATGGCCTGATGGGGAATTTTGTTTACAAAATGGTAGTAAACAAAATAATAAACAAATGCGTCTTAAAATGGAAAGGAACACAATATAGGTTGATGAATTTGTTGTAAATTTTAAGGCATAATCATGTTTAAAGCTGCACTCTCACAGACTGAACGTTTTTACAACATTTTTATTTTTGTCTTGCATGTACTCCGACGAGCCCATTTCTGCGAAAATGCATAGAAACCAGTAACTATATGAGACTGCTGACAAAAAAATATATCGCAGACTTTTATATTTAAGTTCAAAAAGTGATGTTTTATGCATTTTTCTTAAGTCGTTTGTAACGGTTTAAGCCATAAAACATTAATTTTCGAACGGAAATATGAAAATCAATGATCTGATCTTTTGTCAGCAATCTTTTATCAATGGTTTGCAGATATTTACGCAAACATTTTTTTCATTCCAAGACAACAAAAAATAAATATTTTTTTTTGTAAAAACGGTAAATCTGTGAGAGTGCAGCTTTTAAGGCATAATCATGTTTAATTTATTTGCATTTAATGATAAAACAAAAACAAAACATCTCATGAAGAGAGTACCGGTACCCTCGTGAAGCTCGTGTTACGTAAGTTGAAATCATTCTTTGGCCATCCTTTTCTTATTTTACTATATAATATAAACCAGTATGATCAGTAAATTGAAAGTTAAAAAAAAACATCAACAAAAGATGTTACCATATATGGCGTTTAAACATTTACATTTTCCTACTTACAATAATTATAAAGTTAACAAGCATAATTTCAGTTTACAACACTAAAACCAACTGATAGTACACAAGTTTATAATAATATTTTAAAATCCGCGCAAGTACTGCGGAGATAACCGCAAAAAATCCTCGTTGCGGATATACACCAAGGTCGTATGAATCTGTAAACATCCGGCTTCTATCAGTTTTTCTTGATTAATTAAGAACGTACCAATGAAAAATGGTTATACGACAATTAGTACACTGAAATGGATGATATATTTAATTTCCTTGTTCCTGTTTTTAACTCTACCGGATATTTTGTTTTAAAACCACTGCAGGAAAGGGTCTTAAGGCTCAATATGTACTTATTCATAATACTAGAAAATACTACATAATTATTATAATTTCAAACCTAGCGTTCTTTGCAGATTGTTTGACGCTTTTGTAAGTGTCACGTTGAGTTATGGATGGTTTAAGGTTTTATAGTTTATTAAAGTTTTATCAATACAACAACATATACATTTCATGATAACATAACATAAAAAAGGTATTGCCACTCAAAGTATAAGTTATCAGAAACTATAGTTACAACACAATAATAGAACAGCAAACAGATAATGTATTTATATTGGATGTGAAATTTGGGGAGTTTCCAAATTGAAAGAAATTGAGCATATTCACTTTAAATTTTGCAAACATATACTTGGGGTTAAAACGAGCACATGTACGCGTATTATGGACGTTTATAGGTAGACATCCATTTTATGTAAATAGATATGCTAGAATTATAAAATGTTAGTGTAAGACAATTATTTTTATAATTAAATTATACAATGATATGTAAGGAAGTCTTGATTATCGTAATAATTGGGCTAATGATGTAAAAACTTTGTTTCATATGTATGGTTTGTCTTATTATGTGTGGATATATCCTAACTCTGTTAATTTGAAGAATTTCCATATTGTGGTTAAAAATAGAATGCCCGATGTATTTAAACAGTCCTGGTATGGAAACGTTAAAAATAGTAATACAGTAATTGTATGCAAACGTTAACAATAGTAGAATACCCTATGTACGTACAAACCTTAATAAACGCTTTGAAGTTGAATTTTATCTAAATGATTTACCAAAGAAATTAAGAATGGCTTTGTCTAAGCTAAAACTGTCGTCTCATAAATTACATATTGAAACAGGCGAGTGTGGCCTCAGTAGCGTTGATAGAGCTGATCGTCATCGTACCTTGTGTTACTCTAACGTTATAGAAGATGAATACCACTTTGACATAATATGCCCTGTGTATAACAATTTCAGAAAGGTGTTGATCAAACCACTGTATATGAAAAAACTTAAGTATTTAAAAGTTTATTGAACAAATGAAATTGCAAAACATCGGGATAACAAGAAATCTAAGTAAGGTTTTAAATCAAGCATAAGAAACTACTGAAAATTTCAATGATATATAATATGATTTAGACTATAACGTCATATATGATATTAGCCTCCAAAATCCCTGTTATCGTGTAATTTCAATATTTACCATTTACGTTTGGATTTCGATATTTATCATATGTATGTTTAAAACAATTTTTTCTCTGTTTTGTTTGTTTGTCTATATGATTTTCTATGTAGATTGCCTTGTTTCACAATCGTAACAACTCGGCCATCTCCGGCAAGCTTCGAGATAGTAGCCGAGGAGTTCCGATTGCTTGTTTCATTGTGCTTATATTAATTATTTTCTGATGCATACCATGTTTTGTCCAGAAACTGGTATTAACATGTTTACGACAATAAACAATTATGTATGTCGTTAATTGTCTCAATTATTGTTACACAAGGAAGTTTTTCCAGAGCTGCAATGCGTAAAACTAAAAAACGCTAAACTATTCATCATATCTGGGACAGACGAACATTATTACAGCCAATATGCACTGGACGAATTAAAAATGAGAAGGTCGACGCAAAATAGTGCAAAACAATTGGAAAACCAAACAAGAGGGGCGGTCATTTTATAATAAAACTTTGGTTAACAATCAGAAAATATATCGATGTTTGGGTATTGTATTGAAACATTTTTTTTATACATTAACCGTCCCATATTTGATAATGTTTTGACTTTAAATAAGTTTCTAACCATGAATATTGGTGATGAAGCAATATCAATAGAAAAACAATTTTTCAATGAATTTTTTTTTCATTTAAAGCTGCATTCTCACAGATTGAACGTTCGGACAACTTTTTTTATTTTTGGTCTTT
Source organism: Mya arenaria (assembly GCF_026914265.1). Lineage (NCBI taxonomy): Eukaryota > Metazoa > Mollusca > Bivalvia > Myida > Myidae > Mya > Mya arenaria. Next base: position 51,669,348 of record NC_069131.1, read on the forward strand.
GAACGAGCCATTTTTTTTACGAAAATCCATGGAAACAAGTTATATAAGACTGCTGACAAGAAAAGATCACAGATTTTTATATTTAAGTTCAAACAGTGATGTAACTAACGGTTTAAGAAGCATGCATAACACATCAGTTTTTGAACTTAAGATCAGGAGTCTTATATAACTGGTTTCCATATATTTTCGCAAAATATGGCTCGTTCTAAGACAAAAAAAAATTGTCAAAACGTTCAATCTGTGAGAGTGCAGCTTTAATGCTATTACATACCCTGGTCATCATTTACATGAATCAAACAGTTCTCTCATGTTTAAAACCGTCTTGTGTTTAAGAGAAAATTTTCCAAATAAATGATAATTGTTTCTTATATCTTGATATGCCACAGTAGTCTGTTTGAAATGAACTCCTGCTTTGGAGTGTTATATGACGTGTGACATTAAGCCTAGAATATGTATTTGTTTTCTTCAGATTTATCAAATGTTCAGGCATTTTGAGATTTTCTGACATTGTTAAACTGCAGTAATTCATAGTTATTTTATGCTAGATCGTTGTTAGGAGTGACCCGTTTGAAACATCTAAAGAAAAAAAAAATAAGGATTTAATATCACTAAATGTTTACAAGGTCATATGAAACCATAAGCAGGGGTTCATTTATTGAAGTAGTTTCGTAGAAATATCAGGAAGAAAGGCCGCTCTTTTAGTAGATACGTTCACTTCATTCATACAAATCCATATGCAGGATGCAAAAGACAGTTGCATTGCATACTGAAAGCCTCTCCTAAGTAAAAAGACTAATAAGGCCTAAAAAAAATTAGTTTGGTTAGGGTAACTTCCTTTTCAAAAATAGGTAGGGTAGGTAGGCTTTTTTTCTGTATAAGCATTTAAGGTTTTAAACTACATATTGAAAAAGCATTTTTTTTTTTTTTAGTTTTTCATTTTTTTTTTTCAAATTGACTATAAAAACGGTAGGGTCGGCGCCTATTCCGTAGGTAGGGTCGGGTTACCCGAACCAAATGTATTTTTTTTGTAAGCCTTATGTGTTAATAACATGCGTTTTTATTAACCATCCCTTGAACATACCATTCATTAATCTGCGTATTACATTAACGTGTGACCATTTTTTCACAACAACAATCAGAAGGTTTGTGACTCAAGGGAAATTATATGAAACGTTGTTGTTATAACTTGTTCAGTTGCCGTAGACGGAAAAGGTTAAATTTAGTAGATAAAGCAATTGCTAAACAGCCTTCAATCGAGGAGAGCTATCATAAACTACAGTATAAGTATATGCAGGTCCCCGTGATGCAGTTGACGTAAAATGTGGATGAGTGATGCAGTAAGACGCGAAACGTCGCCTTTATGTACCAAAACATGTGCAAATTAATTTTAAAATCCCTTCGTATACAACAAAGCTACAGCTCGGGAGTTTAGACCACTTTTGAAACTGTTTCCAAAGTCATTTATTTCAAGGTACATTACTTCTCATTGTTTTATGCAAATTTCAGAGCAAAGAAACTAATAGTATTACTGTACTAAAGTTATAAGTTGTCAATAATAATAATAATAATAATAATAATATCTTTATTTTAAGAAGGTGACATATTAAGATCATGTACAAAACTACAGAATCTTATTTTCGATATGGCCCTCTGAAACAGAATGAAAATATGGCAAATAATCATAAGACAAACATGAAGACGATGCTAACAACGATGACGATGATGATGATGATTATAAGTATGCTGTTGATGCTGACGATAATGATGCATATGATGAAATGATGATGATGTTGAATCAATATTAGACAGATACTCTCAGTTAAATATAATTATGAATAAAACATCACAATTTGTATAATCACAAGTTTCCTATGAGGTACTGTTTGACCTTTATTTTATACGTATTAAAGTTTTTTGATTCTCGTATTTCCAAAGGTATATTATTCCAAACAATTCTGCTGTAATATGTAAACGATGCTTTCATATAATTAGTACGAGGTCTAGTTTGTAAAACAATATCTTTGTGTGCCATTGATCTTAGCATATATACATTATTGTCTGAAACTGTTACTAATTCTGACATATATGATGGAGCCATGCTATTTAACGTCTTGTAAACTAATACTGCTGCGTGGTATTTACATCTATCCGAGAAGTTTAGCCATTTTAGTTCTTTAAATAGATTTGTTGATGAATCTCGTTTAGATTTACCAAGTATGATTTTTGCAATTCGTTTTTGTAAGTTATTTATTTTATTCACATATGAATTGGTTCCCTTGCAATCAATCATGATTTCAGGGTTGTTCATGAACTTTGAAGTCCCTGAGCCATATAACAGCTGAGACGGCTATATCCCTCGGCCGTTGTTTTTAGAACATTTTGTTCTTTCTGAATACCAACATAAGGCCTAAAAAAATATGTCTGTTTCCTGTAACATGCTGAAAAAAAGATGGGTCGGTAGGTAGGGATTTTTTTTTTTTTTTTAAATGTCAGAATGATCCAATATTCAAGTTTATTTCAGGTGAATTATTTTAATAAGAATTCAGTGTGATATATAGATTCAATCTTTCTGCCACTTATAAGCTAAAACTGCTAGCTTGACAGCCATCAAAACATAAAATACATCATCATTGTAATAAATCAAGACTAAGTGATTTTTTCACATCTATATATAGGTGAAGCTTGACAAAGAAACAGCATTGTTTATCAGTTATTTTTAGCCATGGTACATGTATTTCAGTTGTAGAATGCATCCTGTTGAAGGGCAAGCCATGGGTTCGACTCCCAGCGGTGGCAACATTATGTGCAATTTTGAGCATTGTCAGTATGTTCACCAGGGAAGCAGTTCATCTTTAGACTTTGCAAATATAACCCAGTGAAAGAGTGAATCAAAGAAGATTTAGACAATTTATTTTTGGCAAATGTTTTAAACAAAACTTTCAAAATGCATACATTTTCTAATAATAAAACATGATATTATTGCACAGACTATTTTAAGATAGACTGTGTAATAATATCAAGTTGTATTACAATTAAATGTACATGACAACTATTATAAAATAAAATGCTGTTACAACAAGAACAGGCAAGAATCTCCACAAAACATAATTTTATATAAATCAATACTTCGATTGATAAATTACTAGAATCAATGACTTAACCATTAAACTCTAAGAGGCTGTCAGAATTGTACAGATCTTTGGGACCAGTGTAGACCCATGGTCTACGCTGTTCACTGCTTGGACACTTAAACCTTACCTGCTGACTCGACAGCGAACAGTGTAAAATAACAGATTGGACTGGAATATGTTTAAATAGACTAGAATCAGTATTAAAAAAGCTTAGACTGACTAATAAAAAGTAATACCATTTTCTTTTTTAAACAGTAAAACAGCAAAACTAGTACACGTACAGTACCTTAAATAGTTTCCACAACTTATTTTTTTAACAATTTTCAGTGTTTTAAAAAGATCTGCTGTATTAGATCCACTCTTCATTCTGTAAAAATCTCAAGCACGATAATCAATGTAACTTTCAATAGAATACCTTGTTGTTTTTTCCTTTTCTGGACTTGACTGGACTACGGGGGTTAAAACATTCCCAGAGTCAAAACTTGGTAAAATATGCTCTGACTCTGACGAACATATTATTTAGTTAATGCATCTTCGTTATGTAATCCAGTGCATCCTTGTCAAATTCCAATATGCACCAGCGATTGTTTAGTTGCAACGACATCTTTCTTACTTTAATTTTCACTTTCAGGTTTATCTTTTTTTCCGGAAGTGAACAAAAACATTTAACGTTCCTATTGCCAGTATTGCAACATCGTATTTTTCATAAATGGCAAAACCATAACAGTTTTGTTATAGAACCACGGACCTATAAACCAGGTCCGTGATAGAACTAAACTATAACACTGACAACGATCTACGTAGTTCTCCTTTCACTTTCATTAAAATTGACAGGAAGTTAGCGTGCACCTGTTTTCCGTGATTTTTAGACCATGTGGTATGAAAAATGTTTGTTTTTCTGTTAACTCATTAAAAACTTATAAGAATATTTTTAATTAACTGGAGATATAATAAAAAAACTTAAAATAAATGAACAAAATATATCCTAGCATTGTTGTTTTTCAAAACCATTGCACTTAGCGAAAAAGCGGAAGGTATCCGTTAATTTGCATAATGGGCGGAGTTAATATTACGTCATTGAGTTTGAGTGCTGCTAATTGACAAGGTTACCGATCAGATTCCAGATCGATAATCACTTGTCACTTCGGGGTAAATTGCTCTTGCGGGTTAAACAAACATTCAGATCATGCATTGAGGCTCCTTTCAGATGATACCGACTCTCACACCGAAATATCCCGTGTCAAAACTGATGCATATTACAAATGGATGATGCGTTGATTTCGGGTCATTTACGATTCCCGTGCGTCAAACCCGGGAGCTCGGGTCAATTGAAAGCCCTGCAGTTTAATGTCACAGCCATTAAGGTTTTTGCCATTGTTTCAACATGCCAAACCGGAAACGTTTGTAACTATGCAACGATTCGGACACTACCAAAATATTTAAATTATCGTTGTCATCATAGGCCAGAGATCGCTAAAAATCTGACTTTTCGAATTTTGGGGCATAAAAAAATTGCGGTCGGCGGTAAAAAAATACGGTCGGTCGGGTTACAGGAAACGGACATATTTTTTTAGGCCTAATGAAATCGGTGAGGTCCAGAAGAAATGTTTTGCTGTCACAACCAAAGTTTCCAAGAAGTAGGTCACCCAATGAGATCCATTTGTATCAAGTTATATGGTAATCCATTAATGCATTAGTAAGTAATAGCGCGGACACGAGCATGTGTACTCTAACCTTTAAATGTCTCGTGTGACCTTGACCTTTGGGGTATGGATCCGAGTCAAGGTCACTGCATATCGTCTCAAAGAGGACAACAGTCACCAAGTTACGAGTATGGTAATCCATCAATGCATAAGTAAGTTACAGCCGCGGACACGAAATGTTACGGACAGACAGACAGACAAACGGACGAAGTGCATTCCTTTAATTCCATACCCATTCCATGGCGGTGGGGTTAACAACACGTGGTGTATAAAAGAGATAACTATCCGCGATTAGCATATGAGCCTCATTTCATCTCCAGAATAAACAAAACATTTTTTAATGCTACCCTATAGAAAACCTTTGTGATGCTTGACTAATTTTGAGCGGTGTACTGTTAACAAGGCTACCGCAAACAAAAATTATTAAGTGCATCATGTCATCTTTCGAAGATCATGAGACCGGGGCAATACAGGGAGAGAACGGGAAATAGTATCGCCCCGATTTCACTTTGTGCACGTTTCAACTTGAAGACGTTTTGATTGTAATTCATCAATGGGTACTGAACAAGGAAACTACATGTGCATCATTTTATTTAATGTAAATAAGATACAAGTCATGTTTTATGTAAAAAAACGTTCATTTAATAAGTGCATTTACATATCTGGTGTACAGTTTTATATGCAGCACTAGACAAAGCAGGATTTAAACAAATATATTATATACAATAACAACTCATGTATGCGAAATAGAGACTTTCAAAACATGTACATGCTGTTATTATGCTATTTCCCCATCAAGTACATGCTATATCAGTAAAAAATAATACCTTAGTTTGCCCAATTTCAATTCTGTGCAGGAACGCAAACAGTTTCACCAAGTTGATCAACTACATGTACTGCTGCTCCAATTTGACCTATTAAATGACCTCCTGGTTAAAGTATACATGTGTTTTCCATAAAGTTACATAGTTACCTTAAAACAATAGTTTCAAATTTTATATATGTATCTTTTTCGCAATCCAAAGGTGGTACTACTTTTCGCATGATTTTCTCGTCATTCAGTTAAACAAAATTAAGCATATATGCACCAAAGAGACCGTCAATTTGTACCAGCTCAACAGCGGCTCCTTTAAACAATCATTCTTTAAACAGTCAGTATTAATTGTGCTGCTGGACCTACTCTTGTATTACTCCTATTATAACCACATATCTGGCCAAGAGGTTTACTGGCAATCGACTATGAACTGGGTGGTCGAAGGTTCGGGCCACACAATAAGTTTGTTCTGATATGGCTGTTTGTTGACCCAACAGCTAGCTATTAAATAAGTAATCAATTGCCTTCATGCAAGACATCCGGCAAAAGTAAGTACAGTGGAACTGCGTTTGCTCAAACTCCCAGGGACCGGTTGAAAATAACTCGACCGATGGACAATTCAAGCCAAGCGGGAAAGTTTACCTTCAGTATAAAGAAATCAGTCTGTTCATCTAGTTCGAGCCAACGAGGAATTCGAGCCAAGCGAGTTCGAGCAAACAGGTTTCGGCTGTATATGAAAGTAATCTTGAGTAAAGATGTTCATAACTAACAAAGATATTCATTATTCCTAATGGAATTCACACATGTATGAAAGAAAAAAATGAACACTGAACAGGCATTGTTCATAAACAATTTAATAATCAATCTGTTAAAATGCACAATAGGAAAAGCAATATCACTTTATATTTAACAAGTGAAAACATAATGTTTTGTACTTCAATTTCTTATGGACTAAGATACATTACAGATCTAGAGTTACAATATTTACTTTGAAACTATTTTTACTATCTTGATTAATATATTTAAAGTCCATCATGGCCCACAACAATGTTACATTGCATAGACTGAAAAAGTATATTTGCAGCAGATATAAAAGTGAACATTTGCAAACATACATGTTAACATTGGCGGAAGCTATATCTTGCAAATATCATAACAGCTTAAAAGGCTAGTTTAAGTCTTCTATTAGAGGCCACCCATCCGTATATATTACACAACTTCTGTGTATTGATCCTAATATATATTGCTGTTTGCTGTCTATCAGATCTCAGATCTGAGTGTCCTGCTGTGCAGTTCTTTATAGGTTATAAGATAATCAACTCTGAAAGTGTAAATTCTAAATGGCTCTCAGAGCCAATAAACAAATGGACAGGAAATTGACCCCTGCTTTCACACAAGGGCAATTAACAAGGGATGCACAGCAGGGAGTTAACATGCCAACATTTCCTTAAACTAGGCCTTTAACTTTTGGAAAAATACAAGTGGCATGCACAAATATTGAAGTTAACATTGGCAAACATACATGTTAACTTTTGCAAATATACAGGCTTATATTTGCAAATACAGGAATTGATATTTGCAAGTAAATAAGTTAACATTGGCTAAAGTACAGAAAACTTGCAAATATACAGGTCTATATTTGCAAATATAAAAGTGACGATTTGAAAACCATAAAAATTAACATTGGCAATAGAATAAGTTAACTTTTGCAAACATACAGGTTTACATTTGCCAATATACAAGTGGACATTTACAAATACATAGGCTAACATTTGCAAAAGTACCAGTGGACATTATGCAAATATATCACTGAACACTCCCAAAATACCAATTAACTTTTGCAAATATACAGGTTAATATTTACAAATATGCAAGAGAAAATCTGCAAATAAACAAGTATAAATTTACAAATACAAGTGACCATTTCACCTAAACAAATTTATATTGGCAAATATACAAGTGTACATTTTCATTTATACATGTCAACATTGGCAAAACTAGTATACAAGTGAACATTTTCATACAAACAGGTTAACATTGGCAAATATACAAGTGAACATTTGAACACAAATGGATCACAGTTAAAACACAACATACAATCGTTCCTTAGTATGTGTGACTTTTTTCATCATTTTTGTTTCTTTACGACATAACATTCTGATTATATTCACATTTTTTAACAAATTGCATGAAACATTTTGCTGAACATAAGCTGAAAATGTTAATGTACAGGGGTTTATTATCCAAGTATTAATACTGTGTGTGCCTAAAAATACTTCTACATACCTTTATTTAACATTCAAATGACACTAAATGATTGTTGTTCAGAAAACCTCTTATAAACAATAAACAAAAGACTAGAAACTATTAAGTGAAGATGTAATCTTTGTTTAGCCAAAAAGCTGCACACAGATTGACAGTTTTGGCAACTTTTTTTTTGGTCTTGAAATGAGCCATTTTTTGCGTAAATGTCTGAAAAACAGTGATACAAGACTGCTCACAAAATATCAGATCACATTTTTTCAAATCTAAGTTCGAAAAATGGATATTTATGGCTAGAAGCGTTGCTTATGTTTTTTGAGTAATCAGTCTTTAGGCAGTTTTTCAAGCAATTGAAATCTGGTCTATTGTGAGTCATCTGATATGACTGAATTGAAGGCATTGAAGCCATAATCAGCTGATTCTGAGACAAAAGTCAAAACTGTCAATCTGTGAGAGAGCAGCTTTAAACAAAGCAATATCATCACTGGAACAATACAACTGGCATGTCAGTAAACATTATTTTTTGATATATATAAGAAATTAAATGGCAAAAAATGTTACCACAAAATAACAAAATTATGAAAAAAATGATTTTTTAATGTATGATGGAAATTTAAAAACTACAAATTATAAACAACACACAAAGCTTGGTTTAATGCTCCAAGGGCCTGTTCAATATTATTATCTTTAAAGATGTTTTGGGACTTTTAAAGAAAATCATTCAAATAAAATCACAAAACCTTCTTTCTGATTTGTAATATCAAGTTAAACCTCTGAACACAAGTATAACAAAACTCATTTATTCCATCCCCTTAACATTGCAATAAACAAAGTTACTATCCCCTTAACATGGTAATAACAAAACTTATTTATTCCAAGTTAATATTCCCTTAACATGGTAATAAACAAGTTAATATTCCCTTAACATTGCAATAAACAAAGTTACTATCCCCTTAACATGGTAATAACAAAACTTATTTATTCCAAGTTAATATCCCCTTAACATGGTAATAAACAAGTTAATATTCCCTTAACATTGCAATAAACAAAGTTACTATCCCCTTAACATGGTAATAACAAAACTTATTTATTCCAAGTTAATATTCCCTTAACATGATAATAAACAAGTTAATATTCCCTTAACATGGTAATAAACAAGTTAATATTCCCTTAACATGGTAATAAACAAGTTAATATTCCCTTAACATTGCAATAAACAAAGTTACTATCCCCTTAACATGGTAATAACAAAATTTATTTATTCCAAGTTAATATTCCCTTAACATGGTAATATTAACAAACTAATCAAACAGCACAAAAGATGCCCCACATTTTAACTGTCCCTCCATAAACCAAACCTTATAAAAGTGAAATGAATTTGCAGTTGTAAACTTATTCAACTTTAAAATTATTTTTTTAGCCTTATCAATTGTTAAGTTTAATAGCATTGAAAAATAAAAGTTATTCTCAGTCAAATGCTTTAAATTAACTTAAAACATGTTTACCGTCAAAACCTTTTTTTATTAGTCAAATAGTTTTTTATTCACATTCAATTCTTTCTTTCAGCATACAATGGTCTAAATCTCGTCTACACTCCATAGATAGACACAACAGCCAAGGTCTTGAATGCTTGAATCATTCTGACAAAAAATCCCAAACCTTGAATGCTTTATCTCATTCCAATACAAACGCCCATGCCTCGAATGCTTTAACCTAAAATCCAACACAAAGACCCATGCCTCGAATGATTCATCTAATTTCAACACAAAGGTCCATGCCTCGAATGCTTTTACCTTAAATCCAACACTAAGTCCCATGCCTCGAATGATTCATCTAATTTCAACACAACGGCCCATGCCTCAAATGCTTTTACCTAAAATCCAACGCTCGAATGATTCATCTAATTTCAACACTAAGTCCCATGCCTTGAATGATTCAACTAATTTCAACACAAAGGCCCATGCCTCGAATGCTTTTACCACATTCCAACACAAAGGGCAATACCTCGAATGCTTCATCTCATTCTGACACAAAAGCCCATGCCTCGAATGCTTTCAGCACGAAATCTTCAGACTCTGTGAGTATGTCGTTATTAAAGGTTTCACACTTGTTGGTCCGTCCGTGGTAAAGATCTTCATCAAACCATAGTCCAAATTTCCCTCTGAAATGGTTAAATTATAGTTTAATGCATAATATACACACTTGAAACTTTAGATAACTATTGATCAATATTTGTAATATGTTATAGTTTATTTATAAAAAAAAATTCTCACCTATTTTGAGCGGAAATTGGGCCCCATTCCTAATATTTAAATAATATTATACATTTTCTCACCTAATGTGAAATAAAAATTTCCAATATTACATAATATTTTTCTTTTTATAAATTTATCATTTACATTTTCTAATAAAAAAAAAAACTGGACCCCCACGCCAAACCGTTGTCTTATATGAAAAGGTTGGTGAAATCTTGGTGAATTAAAAACAAACAACGATCCCCCTCCCCCCCCCCCCAACTGTTTTCTTGTATGGCGGGTTTGTGAATTATTGGAAAATAACAAACAAACAAACAACAAGTATCAACATACTGTCCTGCCCCAATACTAAGGCTGTCTTGATTTCCCTTGATAAAGAAGTTATTCTCTCCCGTCCAGTGGAACACATGAAAGCCCTCACAAAACGTATACACAAACGTCTCCCCCGTGCCGTAGAAATGGTCGCTTCGCTTCACCTCGCAAGATAACAGGGCTCCGAACACCTATGAAAGAGAGGTATAACAGTTGTTTGTCAATAAAACAAACAATCGAAACCATAGAGAGCATAATCCTTAATAATGGACATGCGTTTCTGCCTTTTTACTCAACAAGCCTCGAGTTTGAATATTTAACAAATCAATACCTATTTTGTAAACCCAAATTCTAAATATCAGTACTTCCCAAATACTAAATACTTCTCAAATATTAAATACATTCCAAATACTTAATACTTCCCAAATACTAAATACTTCCCAATTGACAAATTATTCTCCAAATACATAATACTTCCCACATACTAAATACTTCCCAAATAGTTAATACTTCCCAAATATAATGAATTATTCCCAAATACTAAATTATATCCAAATGTTAAATACTTTCCAAATACTAAATACTTTCCAAGTACTAAATACTTCCCAAAAACTAAATATTTCCCAAATACTAAATACTTCCCCAATACTAAATACTTACATGATTATTTGTATCCTTGGCAGCAATGAGTATTGGGCTGTCAAGGTCACGCATGTAGCGATACAGTGTTTTGAGAGAGAAACCGTGTTTATCTGTACTGTATATCAGCGTCCAGGGGTAACCTATAGTCCGTCCTGGCATCTCCAAGCTTAGCTGTAATATAAGATGTTAGACAATTAAGTTGGAGATTAAGATATGAAATATAAAGGTTGATGAAAAAACTGTGTCTGTACTGTATACAAGTGTCCAGGGGTAGCCTATAGGTTGACCTGGCATCTCCAAGCTTAGCTGTAGTACAAGGTGTAAGACACTTAAGTTGGAGACAATATGCCACACTGTATTTTGTTTTAAAAAAAGGGTGCATTTCATCAACCATGAGCGAATCGCTTTCAAAGGATCACTTTAGAGTAGAAATGTTGAAAGTATTAAAAATGAGAAAAGCAGATAGTAAAAAACAAAGGGAGATTACAATGCAGCAATGTTGCAATTTTTAATACATAATTCCAGTAGTTTCAAAGATATAATTATGAAACATTCACTCCCGTCTGAACAAGCATTGTCTTACCTCAGAGATATGTTCATCTGTCAGTATAGTCGACTCCCCGATTAATTCTGGTAGCGGTATCGGCTCATCAAACACGATCGAACTTCGCTTTAAAGCCTCACTCTGACTGATGACCTGAAAAAAACAAAAACAAGTTGCATGATGTCTTCAATTGATCAGAAATGTTTTTTAACAACAAGCAGTTTCATTGAATTGATATCCCCCGCCAGATAAATCAAAGTACCGTAGATGACATGGAAATCATGTGATCGAGTTTCAAACTAGTCATTGATTTTATCAAGGAAAACATTCCGATTAAGTTTGATAAAGAAAGGACAAGACATAGTGCCTATAGTAGGTTTCTAGACAGAAAAATTGTGACAGAAAGACCAACAGACAGGCTGACTCACGGACAGAATGACAGACGACAGACGTTGCTAAAACAATTACCCCCTCCAGATTCCCCCGGCTATTATAAACATGAATCTAAATATAATAAATATTTGATTTTTCTTTGGTGGAGATGAAAGAAATATATTTTTGTTGATCTATAAAACTAGAATTCCATTTATCAGATATGTCGCCTGTCAGAAGAGCCCATAATGCCTTGACCTTTGATCTTTTGATCCCCAAAATCAAGAGGTCATATACTTACAATGACCCATATGCATATGTTTGAGGACTGAAACTACACCAGACAGTTCAAAATTTACGAATAGGAAACGAAGTGTGACACTGCATGACACTAGACAAAGTTATCCCTGCAGGCAACACAAAATCAAAGCACGCTATAATATTATATAACAAAAAAAGCCAACCTATAATTTATAGCCACTTTTAAAGAAGGCAAGGGCAGGCTGGGGAAGCAGTTTCTTATATGGGGGAAAAGTACAAAAGGGTCGAAAGTTTTGCAAGACAATTAATATTATGGTAAAAGTGTTTTCCTTGTTAGCATTGTTTCCCTCGTCATAGTTTCAACGATCCTTTTAATTATAAATTTCCTAAGCAGTCTTGGATTCGTATTAATTTTTCTAAAATCAGATCTCCTAAAAAAAGGTAAGGAAAAGCATTGACTGGTTTGGGTTGAGTTAGAGTATATTTAAATCTTTTTTAACAGAATAATTGTTTTTATTATTGTGACTAACGATGCTTTTTTAAACAAGAGCACGGCAGATGTAGAAGTAATGCTCGTCTTTTATTTAAAAGTTAAAAAAGCAGCATAACTTGACAATTATAAGAGTCAGAGTTAAGAGGTAATGACCAAAGATACAGTGTTTGCAAAACGACACCGATGCTGTCACAAAGGCTATGACAATACTAAGAATTTTTTCTCAAAAAAACAGACAAACTCTTAAAGTTAGAACACCAAACAAATCGTTAAATCTTAAAAACATTCACTGAATATACCTCTTTGCTGCAAAACTGAAAATTCAATAAAAGAAAATGCAGAATAACTTAAGATCATCATTTTCAAATGAAAGCACTGCATAGCAAACACAAACTTATAATCATCATTTGTTTTTCATTCTGTCCAAAAAGGGGCTGAACTTACCGAATATACAGACATAGTTATGTGCCTTGCTATATGTAATATTTAATTATATTGGGTCATCTGACATCAAAATTTAACTTGATTCTGGTTAATTTAACCATCACAGAGAACTAATTTATTTGTGGTTTATGAAATTTTTGTGGGTTAGTTTCCTGAAATAAAATGTCACGCACCTCCCAGTCTTTCTGAAAGGCTGAGTCAGGCCCGAAATGTTCGTCCAGCATTTCAAGGTCATCAATGTCCTCAGGTTCCTCAATGACAACAAATCCGCGGAGCTCCGGAGTTATCTCCTCCTCGTCTCCGTAAATCTGTGGAGTCCACTGGACGAAGAACGCATACAGGTGGTCTACCCTGTAAAATTAAGCATCATTGTTAATAAAACCAAAGCCCCATCACTGACATGAGTTATTTTCTCTTTTCAGGCCCTGGCCACAATAACATTATAATAACATACTTCTTAGTCTCAATCTTAACTCATTTTAAAACATAACATAAAGTGTAAGTTAAAATAATATATGTTTTAACACTTTTTTAAAAAGTTTTTTTCTTAACGTATAGGTAGATTTAAAATTTCGGTCAATATACCAAAGGAAAAATGATTCTACAACATATGTATTTTACAACTCATTGTCCTTGAGCAAATAACTGAAATACATTTTTTGCTCTAGACATAGTTTTCCGCGAAACATTGAAAAAAGGTTTTCTATTAGAAAATTCCGAAAGAAAAACGCTTTAAAAAACAAACATACATGAATTTAAATAACTTTATTTTAAATAGTAAAATGAGTTTATATAGAGATTTGACTTCAGTATTTTTGTGATATCGGGGCCTGAAAATCACATACAAGTTGTCTTTCATGAAAAATTTGGCTAAATATGTTGCAATAACCAAACGCAGTATTGATAAAGCTATATATAATAATATGAAATTCAATAGTGCTGCAGATTTTCTCCATCATCTCTCTAGCTCTACCATGTAAAAAGACAAGAAGGTTTTCCCATAAATATTGGCATATATATATTAACTGTACAGATTATTTATAAAGGCTGCATTTATCTCCTCAGTTCACTAAACAAAAGAATACAAACAGCTGGTTCACTCTGAAATAAAGGTAATATTTATTGTTTTTATACTAAGAATACTTTGATCTATTGTATACCCATCATAAATCCACAGACATGATACATATAGCAAAATACGTAGTCTGTATTCCACTCTGCTGGCTTAACATCATTAAATTTTGCGGATTTGTTTTCCCTTGACTTTAAAGCACCAGGTGAAATCAAAATCTGAAAAAATTCCAATATGGTTGAAGAAAACCTCCAGGATCTAAATGCAATACTTATTTAATATTATTAATATGTCGGATTACAAAGTCTGAATTATTATTTACAGTCCTCTGAATGAAATATATGAACAAGAGTAATCTACCTTGAAAAATTTGGCAATGCTGTTTAATCATTTTAGAGGCAACACATACCAAAGTTTTTTGAAGTTTTCTTAAGTTCCACAATTTCACTCATGTATTGTTTTATGGAGGTCTCACTTGATAAAAATACAGTCATTTTTTTATTTGAAATAATTACCTCTGATTAAAAAAATATCCAAAGTGCTCCTATCTTTTAACACAATGGCATATGCTTCATATAAAACTTCAAGAGATATTATCACTATGTTACTTTTTCTCTCTCAAATTTTGAAAGTAAATTTTATTCCGTTTTTTTGGTAATGATTTATTTTTCTATAAATTTACTCTTATATTCAATTTTCTAAATAGACTTATTTGTCAGTCATAATCTAATTGCAATTTAGTTTCTTGACATTTCTGATCAGATATTTCCTGCTTCATCTTCTGAATTATTATCAACATAATTATCTCAGATCTTAATCATAAAACTGATGTTTAATTATAATCAATTTAATTATCTCTGATCTTTATCATTTACCTTAAAGTAACTCTTTGAATTTTTGACACTCCCCAATTATCACAGAACTTAATCTTATTGATAATTTAACTTTTGACTATATTTTTTTTTGAGAGACACATCCTAAAAATCTTTGTTGTTTTTTTTATCTCTTTTTCATTGGTAACATCTACTCTTTAAACCTGCACTTTCACAGATTGACTGTTTTGACAACTTCTTTATTTTTATCATGGAAAAAATTATAGACCAATTTGTGAGTAAATATCTGGATAACAGTAAAACAAGACTGCTAACAAAAGATAAGATAAAACTTTTTTTCAAATTTATGTTTGTAAATTGATATTTTATGGCTATTTAAGGCATTACTTATGCTTTAAGATTTTTTTTCAGCAGTTTCCCAATCAATAAGAGATATGTTCTATTGTATCAATAAGAGATCTGTCCTGCTGTAATATGACTGAATTAAAGGTATTGATAACAAAATCAGCTGATTCTAAGACAAAAAAAATAATTGTCAAAACTGTCAATATGTGAGAGTGCAGCTTTAAATTAGTATAAATTATCTGTACATTAGAAGAAAAAAAAATATTTAAAAGATTTTTTGTCAAATTAATAACAAATATTCAAGTTTTTATAATCTTATAAAATTATAATGCCCTAAGATTTCTCCTTTAAGCGCCCTGTTCAGGAGACTCAGGACCGGCCCTGTCCTTCTTAAAACCTTACAATATAAAACCCTTGAAAAAGTTACGAAGAAAACGGTTGATTGAATCGATTTATAAAAGATGACAGTTGAACTCCGATGGCTCGAACTCGCTTAGCTCGAATCTCTCGTTGTTCTGATTTTCCAAGGCTCGAGGTATTTTTGCTGGTCCCTGGGAGTAAATCGAGCCGACTGTATAAACAAATGTTTTTTTTCCCCATGAAAATTTATGACAGATAGAATTATTATTAAAAATAAGGTAATTATTTAACATTATAAGAAAATAAAATAGCAATAAATAATAAATATATAATAAAATTATATTATATTATCTTTAACTTATTAGATTCTTTACACTTGATATATATATAAATGCATATATTAAAATCTTTTAAATATTAAACATCGTGCCTTTTCTTCAACTTTAATTTCCTGTGTCTTCTTAAAAGAAACATATTGACAATTTTTAATGTAACAATATCACTCTGAAATTGATTTATATTATGTTCTAATGGTGATGTGCGTTCATTGCTTTATATATGGTTATAGCGTAAAGCTATTTCAATATGTCACACAGATTAAACCATTAGTTTCAATAATCATGAGGCTATGAAAAATTTGATAAGTGAGAGGTGAAAGTTTCTATCTCACCTTTATTTATACAGTATATCACTTTGCTTTAAACCCTTCAATTTCAAAGTTCATCAAACTCTCTTTCTTTCAAAAGAACAAAATGCCTCAAAAGAAATTATAGGTTTGTTTCTGGATACATTAGCCCAAAAACTTAAAGGTAAGTATATAAAGGGAGGTGTATTTTTTATTAAAGAAGATTGTTTAATTACTGTAAAAGGGGCATTTTTCGTTGTCATATGAAACAAAAGACGCACAGTTTGGCGTATAAAAAAATCTAGAAAATACCATATTTTTGGACAAAAAGTTTCAGATACTGATTTTTTTTTTTTTGGCATTATTTTTTTTGAGTCATTGGCCAATGAATAAGGTTGTTCAGGTAAACCATAAACAAACATTTTTTAAAGAGGCCTAAATCAATGTTACACGACAATGATTCACTGTCATACTTTAATCTTGCGACACTATCATTACCTGATTAAAAGTGGAATGACCTGTGCTTGATCAATCATTGTTCAATTAAATACTTTCTTTCAAAATCACCAAGTTATCGATAAACTCGACCACAAAATAGTTGAATTCACCATTTAAGGATCTGAGGTCACTATATTCACTGGAGTCGGCAGTAATTTCATAAATAATTCTTAGTAGTCAAAATTTTCTTTTGTCCAATGAGAAGGCAAAATTTCGCAAGTTTTCCAATACATTTATTTTAATAATGCATCAGTCAGCCGTTACAATTTTAATCAGGTGAAGCGGTATATATTAACAGTGTAGTGAGTAGTTTCAACAAAAAAATGTTTACCAGTTAAAAAGTTAAAGGTTGTTAGAATGTTATTATTATTATTATTATTATTATTATTATTATTATTATTATCATTATTATTATCATTATTATTATTATTATTATTATTATTATTATTATTATTATTATTATTATTATGATTAATATTATTATTATTATTATTATTATTATTCTTATTTTATTATTATTATTATTATTATTATTATTATTATTATTATGATTAATATTATTATTATTATTATTATTATTATTATTATTATTATTATTCTTATTTTATTATTATTATTATTATTATTATTATTATTATTATTATTATTAATATCATTATTTTTATTATTCCCAACCTAAAAATGTGTATGTTTACCCTCTAATATTGAGTGAAATTACCTATATATATTTGCTTGCTCTGATTTTAAATGCAGAAATCTGTTTCATCAAATCGGACACAATATGGCTAAAATTTAAAGATTTGTCTGCCTACAATACCCTAGAAACTAATAATACTTAAATGTAAAATTGATTGTCTATAAAACACAACAATTTACTTACGCTTAATTCTATTCAAGAACAATTTTATTTTTTTTACTTTTTCTGGCAAACTTCGAAGTGTTCCTGGTGAGCCTCATCCCCTGGAGCTGATAAGCCTAAGCCATTAGCCGATGTACACAAACAGCCGTACCTGCAGTTACTTTCAAACTTACTTAATTCAATTTAAGAACAAAATGATTCACTTTTTCTGACAAATTTCCCCTTTTGAAGGACTCCAAGTGAGGCCCATTCCCCGGAGCTGATAAGCCTGAGCCCCACAAGATGTATATATATAGCTCAACCGGCAGTTACTATCAAACTTACTTATCTCTTGGAATTGAGAACCAATATTCTGACTTCTTGCGCCGTTTGCCGTACGCTTCGATGGAATAGTTGTGTGATACATGTTTGTTCTGTGGCGTGCCGAGACGCAGGCACAAGTACAGCGGGGGATCGGAGAATGCAACTGACCGACGGGGTGCGTATTCTGAAATATGGGAAAGAAGCAGAGATTATTAAATCTTTAAGGACATCTACACTGTGATCGTATGTCAAAATATTTTTTTCCCAAAAAATACATCAGTAAGGACATCAAACACTGGAACTAAAGGTTATAAATAAATAAAATTATGATTTTATTTTTTTCAAAAATATATCTAAAAACATTTAAGGTTACATGCTCTAAAAATTATCTTTTAATATAATGTTATGATCTGTATGAATTTGAACTGATCCCATGAGTTTTCTCAGAGTACAAGCTAAAATGAGTTGTAGATATTATTAAAGATTTATATGAAATTCATATATATCAAAATAAAAAAAATAAGTTCATATGTTTGTGTTAACAAATCTCTGTTTTTATCAATGTCATCGGTTTTGCCTTTCAACAACACAGCATCATTAAACAGAAAATAACGTTGCAACAACAAATATACATTAAAATGTTATCTTTTAACAAAAAGATCAGAAAAGTGAGTATGACAGAGAGAATTTATTAATAGACTTATAGGTATTCATTATATTATAAATATATTATAAATTATTATATCTTATTTTATAAATAAGAGTGCCAGGACAGGAATGAGTGAACTACAATGCTATTCCATTTTATTGATTTTTTCATCCGTTGAATAAGGGAAGTAACAAATTATTCATCTAGTGTTTAGGACCTTGTGCGTATTGTCTCTAGCAACATGCGTACCAAGTTTCATTCATTAAATATAATTTTGAGTAATGGTCAAGAATAAAGTCATGCTGACTACAACAACATGCAGTTATTTACAACGGCAACAACACCAAGGCTATGACAATCACTACCCCAACCATTTATCTTCGAAAAACAGTCAAGCTAAAAACATTCACCCATATGATTAGATAAAGGCAATGTTACTTAACGGCGACGGAATCAGTCAGAAGGGCCACAATTATGTTACGTCATCAATTAAATGACTACAAGCAAAAGCATGCCTTTAAGCGAAAAAACGAAATAAATAGGAAAAAACGATTTAACTTCAAAATATTTCTTTTTTAAATTAAAACTACTCCTAGAATAATTCACTCATTTTTATGCTGGGATAAAATCCTAGGTTGTTGAACCTAGCATAAAAATCGCCTATGTTGGATCATTAAAAAACAACAACACTTTTTATAACAGTTTATAAAGCAAAAAAAAAAGTTCTTTTTTTCCACTGACATGTATCTCAAAAATTCTTATTTTTTTTTTCTTATTTTGAGAAATCAGCCAGGGGTTCTGTACCAAACTGATCTATATCAGGGTATATCTCTATTCTAGAAAGATCTAGATAAATAAAGAGCCTTATTTAAAACCTTTTTCACTAAAAAAATGCACAGTTTTTAATAAATTGCAAAAAAAAATCCCCAAATCAGGGAAAAATAGGGTTGGTTGGATTAGTGGAAACCAAAAACATTTTTTTTTCTGCCTGTCAGTCTTATCCCCTCAATGTTTCTGGAATAACTAAAATTTCATCTGCTTAAAAAAACACCACCACATTAATTGGCAGCATTATACAGTGTGCGTAAATTACCATGTGAAAAATTATGTCATATTATGCTACGTAGAAAGGCAATATTTTATTTAAAATGAAAACTAATATCGAAGATGTCTTTTATCTTACTACACCATTTTGAATACAAAGGGCAGTCAGTGCCGCTTAAAGAGCCTCGCCTTCCTTTTAATACCGAAGTTTGATGAGGTCATTTAGTTTCATCAAACACTTCAACAAACCTGTTTCCAAAATAATTTTTTAACACTGCTCCATCGGATGGCCATATTGTGGAAAGGTTTGTCAAAGTGTTTTAAGGAACTAAATTCTCAATCAAATTCTGGTAAAAGACAAAAGGACGGGCTCCATAAGCAGCATACTCTGCGCTATTATTCATTTAAAATGGTGAAGAAATAATGAAGTTATCTTTGTTTAAAGTCTTCTTTCGAAGCAAAATATTGTCTTCCTAGAAGCATTTATGATGCAATTTATGACCTGGTATACACACACTGTTACAGTAACACAAGTACTATGATAAAAGAGAACTGTTATTTATAGCTCATGCAACAATCATGAGGTCAAGGTCACTAGGTCAAGGTCACTGGGTAAACCTGGTTTCAGAAAAGAAAAACAAGACAACAGCTATCTTACAACACCCCACCTTCTAAATCAGCCTCTGAAAAGACAACATCCATTCCTTGAAATCATAGATCTAAATAAACTTCTGGTTTCTTGATGAACCTTAATACACTTTACACTTGGGCTACAATGAATTAAAAGATTGATCAGTGTTTCCCTAAGGACTCACAAAAACACTGTTATCGCTTTTATAACGGAATTAATGCTATTTAAATAAGTAAAAAAAATGTGTTTATATATGAAAAAATGTGTAAAATTGATGTTTTTGGCATTTTTAAATAAGATCTTTACTAAAACCACAACTCTACCGACCTTTATATTGATCCTCTTTTTAAAATATATGCAGCCTAGAAACACAACCATGGATTGCCATGAAAATTTTGTATTGAGTTAAGAATAGTCATGTTCAAATATCATATGTGGACATTCCCACCTATGACTAAAGTATATTGCCAATTGCACTTTAAATAACAAAGAAAGACAACTCTCTTCACAGAACCTTTCATTTTTACAGTTCTTAGATATAAATATCTAAAGAAAAATCTCTGAATGTACTCCCTTAAACACTGAGTGATTCCAATGTTTTTATTTCTTTTTTCTGGTAGACATGAGGGCCGTGGAGGGAACGTCAACCCTATTGTGTTTCAGTCAAAAAAGAGGCATTAATTATAGCCTCAATATTAATCAAATACAGAGTAATGGGCCTTGCTTTCTTGTGCAAATTGTCTCTAGTAACATGTGTGCAAAGTTTCATTTCAACATCTCAACCAGTTTCTGAGTTATGACCAAGTTTTATGCCAATGACAACAATGGCGCCAAGACTTTTATCTAATCCCGCCTTCTTTTTTTTTTTAATGTCATATATCTGCTTAAAATGACCTCGATTTGTTTCATATAAAAGGTCCTGCAATAATCGATATGTGTTATAATATTAAAACACTGCTGAATGTACTATCATGCAAAAACATATTAATCAATTCAACCTCTCTTTGATTTTAAATAGATATTCTACTATATAATGTAACTATCGATTAATACAACATTCAAAGCTGATGGTTAATAATTACAATATTACAATAAATACACAATGATATTCTATGGGAACGTTCAAGAAATGCTGATGATTCATAAATTCCTTCTGAGGAAGAGTATAATTATTATATTGAAGGCAACATCTTTAATTTGTATGAACTGCAAAACATAAAAGCAAATATTTTTAACTCTAAAATCATTTATATTTTAACATCAAATTATGTTTGCAAATGTCAATGATGTTGTATCTCAATTTCAGTCAACATGAAGTTTTATTGAACAGATGCAAATAATTTTATGGTTTCACTTCAGTTTCGAACATTTTTTATATAAAAACAGTGGTTTCTATGGTATGTTGCAAACATTGAAAGCTGACCTAGTATGAATCACACATTGAATTTCAAAAATTACAAACTTCTCAAATTAAAAATATTATTCTGAAGAAATATCTTAAAATCAAGAACTTTTTAAGCTGTGCTTTCTCATGCACTATCAAAGTTTAAGCTTCAATTCCCATCCACAATTTTATATTTCTATTCAAATTAAAAATCAAAGCAGAATGTCTATATTAATCATAATGCCAAGACACCTACTTGTATAGTCCATGTTGAATAATCCAGGTTTATCGTCCATGGTAACGGCACTTTCCACGGCAACATCCTGCCTTTCAGCAGTGTTGCTATAGCGACTCAGTTTGCCACGTTTCCTTCCCGTTGGCGCTGCTGAAATCACAGGAATGTCTTTTTTGCCATCGGTCTGATCCATATCGGAAGAACTTTCCGATCTTTCAGTCTTACCAATTATCTTTGATTCACTTGAAGACTTGGAATCAGTCAAAGTATCCATTATCACATCTTTAAGGTCTTTGATACTGCTGTCTGAAGCATGCCTCTGGAAAAACCCAGAAGCGTAGTTAACAAACGCATTCAGATGAGGGGTGGGGCTGAACGGCCCGAGGGAGCTGGTGGATGATGACCTAGTCTTCTCCACATCCGCGTTTTCTATCTTTTCTCCTACACCCAATTCAGCAATGTTAGTATCTGATTTAGAAATAGCTCCAAAATCATCAGCACTGAGCTTGGACAGAGTATTTTGAGTTTTCTCCACTGCCTGAACTGTCAAGTGACCATTGGAGTCTTCCTCTACTGGCAAATACAAAATGTTCCCAATCCTTGTTTCACCGTTATTTGATTCAGCAACATTGTCAGGTTCCTGCTTCTTATCATTGTCTTCACTTCTCTTAGCAGTGTCATCCTTATCATCATCTTTCTCTTCAGCCGTTTCTTCAATGCCCGAATCAGGTTTTTTCCGAGTGGGAGACGTATTGTTATCAGTTTCTGGTAGTGAAAAAGACACAGACAATCTCTTGTTAGGTTTACCTAACCTTGGACTAGTTTTAGCAGAAGCACCAGCAGGCTCACTCTCTACCCCTAGGTCAATTAAATCCCCAGTTGGACATGAGCCATTATCTCCAACATCTCCAGAAGCATTATCAACACTTTTAGCAACATTCCTCCCATCCTGAACACCCTGATCCACATTTCCAGTATATTTATCACAACCTTCATCAACCCTACTCTCAGATAAATCTCCCACAAAGCCACTATCCTGTTCTTGACTAGTTGTTGCTTCCCCTGACTCAAGTGAGTTGCCTCCCTTATTCTCAACCCCATCAGTCACATCTGTAGTATCTTCAAACACAGAATCCAGCCTACCAAGCTTATCAGTAGCTCCATGACCACAACTACAAACACTTTCAGACTTAATCAACGGGTTTCTGAGGATTTCTTGCAAGTCTTTAGGAATAACTGGAGAAGTTTTAGCCTGGTCTATTTGTTGCGAGGTCAGTAGTTTTTCCTTGGCCAATGGACAAGATTTGTCATGGTAAACCTCTAGCTTCGTTCCATCCTCCCTGAGGTAACAAATGATAATTATTTTTAACACTTTGCTACAGAAATCATTTAAATAAATGACTTTGCTACAAATTCAGTCAACAAACATTCCTACATAAAAATGTTTAAAAACTTTCTGGGCAGTGAAAATCAATGAAAATCATTCCACACTTGCTTCAAAAATAACTGAACTTTAAATGACAGATATTTATCACTATGTGTTACATTGAGCAAAATTATATAAAAATGACAATTATTAGTTTAATAATGTCAAATTTTAACTTTGTAATAAACCGAAATCATGAATTTGTTGGAACAAATTAACAATACAACAACTAATCATCACAAAAGTGGTATAACATAACCTTGACTGACTCACATTTTCTTTCCTCTAATTTTCATGGCAGCAATATCATGGTACATTGCAGCGCTGATGATCATATCCATGGGCGCAATCATACCATACCTTCAAAACATGGAAGGGAAGTTAGATAGATGAGTAGGAGAAATTATATAAAGAAAACAAGAGCACCACAGACAAAATGTCAATGCTTGTCGGTTTTTATTTATTCACATATTTGCTTGACAATCATTAAAACTGCACTCTCACATAGTGAACATTTGGACAGCTTTTTTAATTTTTAGTCTTGGAATCAGCCAATTTTTGCAAAAATACATGGAAACCAGTGAAATAAGACTGCTGACAAAAATTTGGTTTGCAGGTTTTTTTTTAATTTATGATCAGAAATTGATGACTTTGCATTTTTCTTTACCCGTTAGTAATGCTTTTAGACATTAATCACTAATTTTTAAAAAAGTAAAAAGTTATATAATGATATACTTTTCGCCTCCACGCTCCACGACAAGAGGATCGGAAACATCTGGATCGAACATGACAGCGTTAGGTGTCACCAAAAGTGTTCCCTTGACAACACCCTGCAAAATAGAGAACAGGGAGTTAAGAAATATCAATTATATTCTAAAACACTCTGGGGAATAGAGTACAGGGAATTTAGAAATATCGAGAATTTTCTACAATAAACCTGTGGATAGTGAGTACCAGTACAAGGAATTTATAAATATGACTACCTTTTCTACAATAAACCTGTGGAATAGAGTACAAGGAATTTAGAAAAATAACTTTTATTCCACAAAACCCTCTGAAATAGAGTACAGAGAATTTAGAATTATCAATCATTTTCTTCAACACTCTGTGGGATAGAGAACAGGGAATTTAGAAGTACAATTGTACCAACCACCGTATGGAATTATCTAAGGGTACAGAGGGAAATTTTGAAAATGGCACATTAAAGTGATCTAACAAGAAATCATTGTTAAATTATTGTGTGTTTTTTTTAACATTCTTAAAATGTATTCATTTTACATTAACAATTTGGAGTTCCCCTAATAAGAAACCATATAATTGTAAAATCTAGTTTTTATCATAAATCTTTAAAACAATTGACCAATTATTATAATGTTGAATAATTAAATTTTTTAAGAGACAGTGATAATGATAGAATGATAATGAAATGGATAACAAAGTCTTGAAATTTGTTTAATGCTTATGCACCAGTCAATTGTAACCACGACCCCTCCCCCAGGTCCGGGGAATAGCGGGAACTTTGACTTTTGGTCCAGCCAATCCCGGGGAAAATCCCCACCCTGCGGGAATGCACTGATAGTAAAATCCCCGCTAAATGCCCTCGTACCCCAGGGACCCTAGGTAAGGCCCATTTCCCCGCTATATTTGGTGCGAAGACAAAATCACCGCATTCACCTGGCACTGCGGGGCCACCTGGAAGTCAAAACCACAGCCAATTTCCCCGGCTATCCCCAGTATACCCCCGGACCTTGGGGGGCCGTGGTTACAATTGACTGGTGCATTAATTGGAACCAAGGTTTTTTGTAGTTAACTTATTGTGGTAACAGTGTGCAAAAGGCCTTTATAGTTGGAAATGAATATAAAAATATATTGTACAGTTTTTATTTCATAAACATCTGAGCCCAATTAATTATAATATCTAAAAAAAACTTTGGATTTGGGTTTAACTCTACCCAATATGTGCCTACAAAATAGGCATTTTTATAGTCTGAAGATACAAAAAAACATGTGTCTGAATATTTAATATATGCAGAACATTACTTTAAAGCTGCACTCTCAGATTGAATGTTTAGACAACTTTTTTTATTTTTTGTCTTGGAACGAGCCATTTTTTGCAAAAATCAATGGAAACCAGTTATTTATGACTGCTGACAAAAAATCAGATCGCAGATTTTTATATTTAAGTTCAAAAATTGATTTTTTATGTGTTTTTCTAAAACCGTTAGTAACGGTTTAAGCCAATTAATTAAATCATTAATTTTTGAACGGAAATATGACAATATATGATCTGATTTTTTGTCAGCAAACTTATATCACTGGTTTGCAGATATTAATGCAAAAATTTGCTCTTTCCAAGACAAAAAAAAAAAAGTTGTTAAAATCCTCAATCTGTCAGAGTGCAGCTTTAAGCCTACCTACCCTACCTGTTTTTGAAAAGGATGTTACCCTTACCATACCATTTTTCCATACATAATTTTTTAACCCAAAATTATTTGCCAAAAACCAAAAGAATAATGTAATTATCTGGAATACTGCATGTACTTTAAAGCATGCCATACCCGTCAACCAATCCATGCCCCACAGTAGTTCTCCGTAATCAAGACACTAGACACCAGATGACACAATTACAAAATAAATAAAGAAAATTGTCCAAAACTTACTTAAGATTGATATCATTGTGTACAACATATTGAATATATCTTACTTACTGATATATCACATCGTCAACAAAACATTGTATCTTTCCCAGCTTTTTTTTATTTTATAAGTAGTAAATACCACTAAATCTAAAATTAGAATAGGTATATGTATCTGTACTAATCACGTGACTTTCACATTCTAAATATACACACTACAAACTGGGAAACCATTATGCGCTATTTTAAACTGGTAAACTCAGCTGAGACAGTGACAAAATATTTTTTTAATCATGTAAAGTGATGTAATATAGGCCTTATACTATGTTGTAATGACAATTGTAGGCTTGTTTTAAGGAAAAACTGTATATGCCAAATCTTGGACCATCTGGTGTCTATTCCCTTCAATAGACAATAGACAATATAAGATTCTCTTTAAACCTAAACAATATAATCATTATATAATAGTTTATCAATAAAAAAACCTACAAAATGTGCATTTATACTGTTCCTGTATTCAATTTAAGTCTTTTTTTATTGCAAGGGAAATTTGTACCCTTTTGGGGTGGGAGGGGAGGTAATATTGAAATTTTGGGCAGGATAGAGGCATAGAGGCATTTTTGCTTAAGGAAATAGCCTGTTATAATGGCAGTAAATTTCATGAAGAAACATCACTGTGTTATAACAACACCCCTGTATTTTTGTGTTTTTATACTAGTACCTTTCCCGCAACTGCCATATGAGTCTAGTTAAACAAAGAACATATAAGCCAAAATTAGCAGTTTTGAAATCAAAGTAAATAAAGATAAAGCTGAATGTAGATAAAAAAAAAAGTCAGGAAATTAATATACTTATGGCCAAAAGCATACATGTGATAATTTCTTGGGTCGATTCCGGGACACTCATAATGTCAACGCACACTAGGGGGGTCCGGGGGCATGCCCCCCGAATTTTTTTTTTAAATGGGGAACGTCTGTGGTGCATTCTAGAGCATATCTTGGACTATTTTAGTCGTTTTTAACGTCGGGAAAATGTACCTATTTTGACTGCCAAGACGTATTTTTTTACTTGACATGGTTTGTTTTTTTCTGCATTTTCTTGCAAAAATAAAACCACCAGATATTTTCCCAGGCTTTAAATGAAGCGCTAACCATGGACCTATAGGTCCGTGCGCTAACCAGGAGGATATGCAGTCTACTTTCGGTTTCATCAAAACAGGAAATAAACAACTATACAGGCACCTGTTTTCCCGCGCTTTTGAGAACATGCGCACGGACCTATATGGTTTATAGGTCCGTGACATGCGTTACAAAATATTTATTTTTTCATCACATTTAAAACCTTTGCAATTTATGACACACAAGATTTTCCAGTCGATGAGCTTTTTTCCATTTGGAGATGCATATAATTTTGATAGAGACGTGTCAACAATCGGCTGTATAAAGCGATCTAGTGACTTAGCATGGTCACGTGATTAAAGCACTCTATATAACCACCTGTAAACCCCATATCATCAGTTTTATTTCAGCGTAAAAATACACAACGATAGTTCGAAAAAAAGTTCAAAACACTAAAATTCCTTGTGGACACGTAAGTTGTTTAAAGTTTTTTTTAAAGTATAACGACGAATCGACTTTGAAATTTGAATGGAATATGGGATGTTTTCCGTGTTTTTTTACTCATTTTGTCACTTTCTTTGAACTTACCTTCATGCTCGTTTGTCGGTAAAATGTGTGAAAAATATCAATTCATCGATTAAAAGCTATCATTCATAAGACCAAACAAATCCATATGAAAACAATGAATTGTATACAAGAACCCTCCCCGACTCGTTAAGCACAACAATAGGCCAATAGATCAATTATCGGGTGATTGACGATGACCTCGACGACACACGTACCAATTAACGGATTAGTGTCAACATGTCCTGTGTTTTTACAACCAGTGTCCCGGACAGGCAAAATAGCTGACTTACATTGGTAAACTAAGATAATCGATTCCGAGATTTTTTTTTCGTTTTTTTTTTTTATGACTTTCCGGGACAAACATGCACCCTCCGTGACTCCGTGACAGAGATACGATTTCCGGGACAATCCCGGACGTCCGGGACGTTATCACATGTATGCCAAAAGTCTTGTCCAGTCAACAAAAACTACAATATCCAAAAGTCTTGTCCGGTCTACAAAAACTACAATATCTGTTTTGTTTTATATCGCACACTCATAAATTTGGTATTGATGGAAAGAGGACATTAATTTGCATTCAATGAAAAAAGAATTTTGGAATTTGAGCCAAAACTGCTGGTACAGTAATATGTTGAAAATTGGCATTGTGGATTTGCAAGGCACAAATGAAACCCATAACGGACACGACTTTTGGCCATTAGTATATGTTAATTTTGACTAAAACAGCTACTGGAGGAAATCTGAGGGAAAAAGTATTATAATCAGTGTCTTATAAATGGTAGTTTCCCGATTATCTGATAATATCAATCCAACATAAGCAAATCATGAGGAGGTAACTCTGGTGGAGCTCGAGCCCACAAGCTCTTGGTTGACAGGATGATGACTTAAAGCTGCACTCTCACAAATTGAACAATCAACTTTTTTATTTTTTGTCTTGGAACAAGCCGATTTTTGCGAAAATCCATGGAAACCAGTGATATAAGACTGCTGACAAAAATTAAATCACAGATTTTTATATTTAAGTTAAAAAATTAATGTTTTATGCATTTTTCTTGAACCCGGTTAGTAATGGTTTAAGCCATAAAACATTAATTTTCAAAAGAAAATATGCAAATCTGTGATCTGATCTATTGTCAGCAATCTTATATTATTGGTTTGCAGATACTTACACAAATACTTGCTCTTTCCAAGACAAAAAATAAACAAGTTGTAAAAACAGTAAATCTGTGAGAGTGCAGCTTTAACCACTAGAGTACTCTCAAACCATTTGTGATGCCCTCAAAATAAACATTTAGTGTAAATGGATGGATTTTATGTGTATTAACGTACATAATGTCAGTTATATAGAAGGTACGATCACTTTTCCTCCACAAGACTTATTTCGCTGATGATTTCACAATTCATATACATTTCCTTCCTCCAACATTAAAGACTCACCTGCCCATCTGTGATGTGCTTGACCCTCAGTTTGATGAACCGCTCCATGCAGTCCTGATCCAGTTGTTGAACCTCATCCTCGGACAACTTGTGCGGTGGGCCTATCTGGAATATCACATGAGCTGTGAAATATCACATGAAGTGTTATCACATAGAGGCTATACTATCACATGGCTTCATGAAATACTACATTCGGGCCTGATATAGTTGTTGAACCTCATCCTCGGACAACTTGTGCGGTGGGCCTATCTGGAATATCACATGAGCTGTGAAATATCACATGAAGTGTTATCACATAGAGGCTATACTATCACATGGCTTCATGAAATACTACATTCAGGCCTGATATAGTTGTTGAACCTTATCCTCGGACCAATTGTGTTGAGGGCCTACCTGGAATATCACATGAGATACTATATTATTACATGTCTTAACAAGGGCAGTCACTGACTGCCATATCAATCGCCGAATTAAGAACAGTATCAAATTCATTTTCTAAAAAAATACTGCACACAAAGTTATGGTAACTGTGCTTGCACCACTCCTTAATGAGATATATCTGTCAATACCTCAAACACTTTGCAATTTATGCTCCAGATAAGATTGCCCGGACCCTCTCACATACACAAACATACGCAATAACACACTCACACGCACGCACGCACGCACGCACACACACACACACACACACACACGCCTACCATTACTTTATCCCCTTCGCTATTCAGCGATGGATAATAAAACACCCCATGCAATCAATGTTGTGATAAAACCACGTTGTCCAACAATTTGTGTGATTCACCTGCCTGAACAATCAAATAAGCTTCTATATTATCACATAGATTCTACATCATCATGTTTGCTTAATAAAATGCTTTCATATGCTCCTTGGTTTTGCTTATGATAATGTCAAATGAGTTAAACATAAAACTGCATGAATTTTGCTTTTGTTTCCAATCTATCAAGTGTAAACATGTATATAAGTGCCTCTTTATATATTATTCAAATGTCTCCAGTGCTATAGCAATACCTTAAAACAATCTCCAACAAACAGAGAAAATAAACAAAGCAAAACAAACTACATCCTACCTCCTCAAAGTCAAAATCCTTTGGAGAGTTGACCGGTGTCTGCCTCTCAGCATGGCCGGGAACTTTCGTGGGTGAACTGTTTCCAGACTTTATCAGTGGCACATCCTGAAAGAAAAAAGATGGTACATTTTATTTCAATTTAAATACAATGAAAAATACATGGACAAGTCCAGTATTTGCAAATTGAAATATTAACCCTGTTTAATATTGGCCTACAATTTTCATTTAAAACCCCTCAAAATTCAAATATAAACCCTGTTCAAAATTGGCCTTAAAATTTCATTTAAAAACTCAAAATTCTATCAACCGTTATAAATTCCCCATAACCGTAATTTTAAAGAAAATGGTGCATTTAACAACTTGTAAAATCACTTGACGTCTCGGCCTTGTTCGTTGCTATTTAGTAACTGCATAAAAGACTGGCATCCTAATAATTAGCATTCTTTGTCATATTATTATGCTTTCAAAACATTATAAAAACATTCCAAAGTGTTATTCATTATCTTCAATCTATAAAATTTTATGACATTTTGGCGACATTTTGGCGTGAAAATGAACATACACAAAATTCTGCAGTCATTTGACCTTTAGATGTTATCTGGGCCTACACATTTGATTGTTCAACAGGCAAAAATCACATGCCCATATAGGCTTAAACATAAAAGCTTGTGCTTCTGCCCAAGTTAACAAAGTCCATACCATTTTGGGTTTGTTGACAGGGCTTCCAAACACGCTGTCGCTGAGCCCTGTCGTTGAGTCCTCGTTCGATGACACTGAAAATGTCCGGGAATTGGCTTCCTTGTCCGGAACAAACAAAATCTGCAAATTAACAGAAAGTTCATGTTAATGAACTTAAAGTGTTAATCCCACCATTTTGATCTAAAGAGGAATTCCATTTATCTAAGAAATTAATAAGAAATTCAATAAGAAAAAAACAGACGAAGCAGAAGTCTGTGACAAGATTTATTCCTGAAAGAAAACATCTTCCACACGAAAGCATTTTCGACTTATATTTTTCTCAAAAGAAAACTTTGGAATGTAAATATCAACGAAAATGAATAAAATGTTCTTGATTGGTGCAAATATATTTGTTGTTTTGAACCATGTAGATAATGTTAGCAAGCATATATATAGATTGTGTGCACGGACTTTCTGTACTCGTATATGTTAACATTTAAGAAGAAAAAAATGTTTGGCACTGGAAATGGGGCTGAATGATGGCCCAAATTTGGTTTGAAAAAAAACACCGTTTCATTTCAACTTTATAGCCCCCATTTAAAGACAAGGACATTTTCCATGACTTGACTTTCAAGACCAATTCAAACATTAAATCATGTATTAGTTTAAGTTATTTTCAGTGCAATAACATTTGTATGTTTTTTCAAATCGATGCTTCCGGCTATGCGCCACATATTGTGAGATGCTACATATTAATATTGATCAAAAAGAGACTAGACACCAGCTGTTCCCAAAATTGACAAGTTCAGCATTTCCTCAAAGCAAGCTTAGAATTATCAATACAAATTTGTATGAGGCCAATTATACATCATTTTACATGATTGAAAAATTTTTGTCAAGGTCTTAGCTGTCTTTACCCATTTAAATAATCTGCACAAGGGCAAATCCTTTTCAAAAATTAGATCGGATAAGATATTTTTTAAGTATTGTTGGGAAATAAAGGGCCCTAACTCCTAAATGATTAAAGCGATTTCCATGGCTATCGAACTTGATCAAGGTATTATGGTCACAAACATGTGTTAAAAGTTTGGTGAGGATTGGACAAACAGTTTTCAAGAATTAGATCGGAAACAATCTTCGGGACGTATTTTTCAAGTCTTTTTTTGCAAATAAAGGGCCGTAACTCCTAAATGACAAAAGCGATTTCCATGGCTATCGAACTTGATCAAGATATTATGGTCACAATCATGTATGTAAAGTTTGGTGAGGATTGGACACATACTTTTCAAGAATTAGATTGGAAACATATATTTTTGAAGTATTTTTGGCAAAAAAGGGCCGTAACTCCTAAATGACTAAAGCGATTTCCATGACTATCGAACTTGATCAAGATATTATGGTCACAAACATGTGTTTAAAGTTTGGTGAGGATTGGACAAACGGTTTTCAAGAATTAGATCGGAAACAATCTTCGGGACGTACGTACGTACAGACAGACAGACGTACGTACGGACAAGGGCAACCCTATATGCCGCCACTTTGTGGGGGCATAAAAAGCACTTAATGGTTTCCCAGTTTATACTGTGTAAAATTAGCATGTGAAAGTCACATGATCAGTACAGATACATATACTGTCCCTATTTTTAAATTTACTGGAATTTCCAGGGTTAAGACAAACACAGGAAAACTCGAGTTTCAAACATACCTGCAAAAGATGTAATGGTTCAGATTGGGAAAAAAGGGTTATTTTTACTTAAATTGAGAATTTTATATTTGCCTGGAAATAAACAAGGATGCTTTAAAAATGAGAGAACATATAATAGAAAGGGATAAAGTTTGTTTCTATGAAAATACACTAAGGCTCCATTCAAATAAAAGAGAGGAAAACACCACTGGTATTAATCACAGTCATTTTGAGGGAATGAACTCCTGCTTTGGAGTTCATTCTCTTTGAATGACAGTGGTATTTAATTCCCATAATAGAGAGGAAAAAAACACTGATTTATTCATAAATCAGTCATTTTGAGGGAATGAACTCTTGCTTTGGTGTCATATGACCGGCAAAAAAGGTGACAATTTTAAAGGTCATATGACACCAAAGCAGGAGTTCATTCCCTTTGAATAACTGCAGAATTTATCCTAGCCACTTATGTAACACTCAAAGTTAAACAATATAATAAATAATTTTTTCTCAGACAAGGTGAAAAAGTTTCTTACCTGTCCCTGGAATATTGTTGAAGAGAAGAGTTTGTTGAGTTTCTTCAGCTCTGACGGCGTTGTGTCGAAGTGTGCCGCCACCTTTTCCAGTGTATCACCACTGTCCTCCACCTGGAATGTACAAAACATTACCGTAGTTTTTAAGTCAATATTTATGCCCGCTGAGGGTAGATTTTATTGACACCTATTTATTGAAAACATTCGCAATATAAATGTGAACAAAAACTGTTTAACAGTCAAACCTTGTTTACTCAAACTACCAGGGAACGTCAAAAAATATTTATTGCCTTGAGGAATTCAAGCCAAGCGGGAATTCTTCCCTTCAGTATAAAAAATAGGTCCTTAACATCCAGCTCCAGCCAATAAAGAAATCGAGCAAAGCTAGCTTGAGCAAACAATGTTCAACTTTATAAGCATTTATCTTAGATTATGGTCTGTACATTATTGTGATTTTCTCTAATCTACCTTTGGACATCTTTGTTTATCTATTATTTGATCACATCAGGACTATATTGCTTGTCAAGTTATATTATGTCATAAAAAGTTCCCTAAAGTACTAAA
This sequence comes from Mya arenaria, assembly GCF_026914265.1. NCBI lineage: Eukaryota > Metazoa > Mollusca > Bivalvia > Myida > Myidae > Mya > Mya arenaria. Next base: position 51,703,148 of record NC_069131.1, read on the forward strand.
ATTGCCTCAAATTATTTGTTTGCCAAGTGAATTGCCAAATTGCTTGTAAACTTATTTTGCATGTCTGTTGTAACAAAGGTTACCATGACAAATAAAAGTGAATGTATGGGTGTGTGGCAATTTTGGGTTGTAAAACAGACACTAGGTTCCACTGAAGATGATGAGTACACCCCATACATGCCATATTTCTGAGAGGCTTCCCAGGAGATTTTGGTCTGAATTCCAGGGGATTTTGATATTACACCAGGGGATTTATACGCGACGAAAATTTGCGCAATATCTGCATTTATAATATAAGAATTAATACAGAAATACCCTCAAATTACAATAATTTTTGGACTTAGTCATCATGGTCCTTCATGGAATTTCACACTCATAATATTATTGATGCTTTCCACGGTCAACTTTATGCAAGTTTGGAATTAAATTCCAGGGGATAGGGATCCCCCGGCGGGGGACCAGGGGATTGGTCGAAAATCGGGGGGGGGGGGGGGGGGGGGGGGGGGGGGGGGGGGGGGGGGGGGGGGTCCCCCCGCCGGGGGGATATGGCATGTATGACACCCTGTCATGTCAATTATTTGGTTGGAAAATATCAAAAGTTATCACTGAATATGATGAAAACCCCCCCAATTTTTTTTGGGCCGGAAACCTTTAACGGATTGTGAATATGATGAAACCCCCCCCCCCCATTTTTTTGGGGCCGGAAACCTTTAGCAAATTGTGTATTCACCATAAGAAAACAAAGGTTTTATATGCAAATATATGCATTATATCATGGCATTTTTAATGCAATTCTTGCTAATTGTGTACTCAAATTCATTTAAATTTCCTGAACCATTTTTAAGACCAAAATACAAAAAGTTGCAAACAGACTATGATCGAATACCTAGATTTTTTCATTCTGAAAGATCAACTAGCTAATATTAATACAAACTTTGTACTGCAGCGTGCCATCTGGCTGTGACTTTCTCTTCTCCTGCATACTGCCAAGGGATGCGGTTGAGGCAACGCTTGTTACCTTCGTGAACGAGTCTTTGTCATCGTCCAAGTAGAACATGGAACTTGCCTTCCCATCTGAAAAAAGTGGAACCTTTTATTTCTTTTCATATCGACTAAATATTCAACTCTTTGTCATTATTCAAACAGATTTTGAACCTTGCTTGCACATCCGCAAAGAGGTTGGAACAACTTGTTTTCATATTTTATGTAGAGTAACTATCAAACTCTTTCTCATTGTCCAAATAGAACATGGACATTGTCTGCACATCTAAAAAGAAAACGAAACCATTTTTTTTACATATTTTATATGTTAAGTATTTATATGACATCAACCAGACCATTCAGTGGTTGATAAATATAAACATACATATTATATACAAATGGGCCGATTATTGATCACATTGTTTAAGTTTTCAAAGTGATTTAAATGGCATTCAAGCTCATAAATTTAAGATTTAAATAAAACCAGTAGAGAAGAAACAGTTGTCTCGAATCTTGAAAGAAATACTGCCATACATGCCATATCCCTCGGAAATCCCAATCCATCCCCTGGTTCCCCGCCGAGGGATCGATATATATATATCCCCTGGAATTTAAGTTTTTATTTAAACTAGCTTTAGGTTGACAGTGGAAAGCATCCATGATGCTATGAGTGTGAAGTTCCATGAAGGGCCATGATGACTAAGTCCAAAAAAGATTGTAATTAGAGTGTGTTTCTGTATTTATTCTTATGTCATAAATGTAGATATTGCGCTAAATTTCGGTGTGTACCAATCCCCTTGTGTTATATCAAAATCCCCTGGAATTCAGACCAAAATCCCCTTGGAAGCCTCTCAGAAATATGGCATCGATGTACTGCAGATCACAAGTGTATCCATTTAACTTCGAGAGCAGTAACGATTTAAAAGTTAACAACGATGCAATTAATCATATTGTTAACTTTAACGAAGCTATAGTTCTGAACAATTGGGCCTCAGATATATTTTATATTTGATGAGATTATGTCATTCATTTATTTATGTGTGAAAGTGTCCTTCTTAATCAATTTTTCTCTAAATGTATTGTATTAGGTACAAGCTTACACATATCATTTAACCCTTAGGCTGCTGATGGCGATTTTAAAGGCTTTGCAAACAGCTTGGAACCAGACCAGACACCGAGTAACTCGGCGCCTGGTCAGGTTCCAAGCTTGTTGCCACTCAGTCAATATATCCCTAAAGTTTTAAGTAAATAGAAAGAAATTTAGAACAAACCAGATGACATTTTTGAGCAGACGACAATTTACCCATCATGCAAAGGGTTAATAGTTTCTATAAAAAAAAAAGCTTTAATAAGTAACAGTAAGATGACATGAAATGAAAATCATAATGATTAAAAATGGGCGGAGTAAGGGTAGCAAAGTTTGATGTCCCATAGGTCCAAGCATTTTCCAGTTATCAATCAGAAAAGCTTTCTTTGTCCAAGGTCTCATGACCTTGACCTTTCACCTACTGATCCCAAACTCAACAGGGGTTCTCTGCTAGTCATGACCAACCTCCCTGCCAAGTTTGAGGATGGTGGGACCAATCACACTCTAAGTATCAATTGAACAAGCTAAATGTGGTCAAGGTCACCACAGCCGTGACCTACTCATCTATCAGCTAGTGCTTAGCAATCTCCCTACTAAGTTTGAGGACCTTAAGGACCAATTAAAGGGTTTTATTGTTATCAATCAGACAAGCTTTGGTCTACAGACCAACTGATGGACCAACATGAGCAAAGCAATATACCCCTGCTTTTTGATGGGAGGCATAAATATGTTTTTAGATACATGGCGAAGGTTTAAGTATTGCACAATGATGCTGAAATCAAACAAAGCCATGATAATACTTTTGACTTTTTTTCATGGAAAAACAGCTGAGCTTAAAAAAATAAAAAAATAAATAATAATCTGCCAATAAGAATGAGAACTGTTATGTGCACACAATACTGACCTTCCTCAAAACGAAACCAGAAATTGCTTTTTTTTAAAAACGCTCTTATCCCCCAGTGTGTGGTCATAAGTGCAAAATAATAAATGATGGAGATGAATTTTGTACTTTGGAACTAGAGACGAACAAACATAGGAGTCATCTACTGGTCATGACCAACCTGCATACCAAGTATGAAGTTTCTGGGCCTTAGTGTTCTCAAGTTATTGAGCGGACCATTTTACCGAGGGCAAAAACAATAAGTCACCCCCATTCGTTGGGGGAGACATAATTAAGATAAGAAAATCATTTATTTGCAAAACTAAATTAAAAGAAACAATTAAACAAACCTTTCTAACCTGAGGTTCCATTTCACATTTTGATCAATAATTACTTTTGATAGATGAGTATCGTAATGTCCATAACAGGTCATGGCCAGGTTATATAAGATAAATAATAAAATTTAACACTGAGTTTTCCAATAATGTGAAAAATAAGAGCTGTATAGAGATAAACTATACTACAACTACAAATTGAGAAAATTTACGGAACTAATTTTTACCCTTTTAAATAAAAACATAATTTCTAGTCCAACTCCATTGTTTTGTTGCAATATGCCTTCTAGGCGATCTACATTCGTGTAATTAAATGTCCATCTTATATACTTGTGTTGTGACAGAGAGGGAAAGGGTTCTGTCTGCTTCCTTATTCAATGTCACTTAAAACGTTTTCGCTTTCACTCCATCGAAATTAATTACAAACCATACATTGTTATCTTAGTCATTTTTTCAATTAACATCAATTAACATCCATGAAATTAAGATAAACTATGAAACATTAGTAGCCATTAACTTCTTGTAGTCCCATTACAAGAACATGCATTGAATTTATCCTTAAAGCTGTGATGGCACATTTTTGGGTCACTGTCCAATATTATAATGCACAAATTAACCCTTTTTTATTTGTCTGCAACAATTTGGGTCACTGTCCACTATTATGTCAATAAACACACAAAATCACTAAGATTGGAACTGTTTGGGTCACTGTCCAATATATTTACCAAACAAGAGGGCCAAAATGGTCCTACATCGCTCACCTGATTGGACAAAGAGTTCTAAAGTTGTTGATCAGACTATTATTTTTTTTTAAATTTCAAAATGGTCTTACATCGCTCACCTGATTGGACAAAGAGTTCTAAAGTTGTTGATCAGACTATTATTATTTTTTAAATTTAACTTGAAAAATAAGTATTTATTTAAAATGTTACAAAGGGCCATAACTCTTACAATACTTGAGTTGCAGTTATGTAACTTGTCACGAAATAGCACATTATTACTGTGAATAAGCTCATGGAGTTTGAGTTGATTCCTTTAATGATTGTAAAACTAAAAAATTATATAAAAAAATAAATATAAAAAAGTTTTCCGTACATACATATAGTGAAATTAACATGGGGTGAAGGAATTTGATAGTAGGGCACTTCGCAGAAATTATCTTTAATTGACACCGAGTCCAGTGTATTCAGAGGAGATGATTTTCAAAGATTTCCATACAGACATATATACTGAAAGGTAGCCAAGCCCCTCAGAGGCCTTGTTTTTTTAGGAATCAACATGGGGTGAAATCTTTTGATACAGGGTCACCTAAGGAGCATATCTGTGGATTTATGTTAAAATTGGGCAAGTAGTTTCTGGGAAGAAGATTTTTTAAAGTTTTTCTTTTCAGTGACAATCCGGGTTGTGCAGTGAACCAAGTTCACAGAAGGAACCTGTTACAGGACCACCCAAGGAACATTCCTGTAAAGTTTGGTTGAAATTGTCCTAGTGGTTTACGAGGAGAAATTGTTTAAACGAAAATGTTCACAAGGGACAATGGAAGGACAATGATGGAAGACGGACTATCACCCTATCACAATAGCTTGCGCTAAGCATTTAATGCTCAGGTGAGCGAAAAATGCACATATTCACTCATGCTACGATTGCAAATATTTGGGTCACTGTCCACTATTAAAGATATTAAACAGATGAACAGAATTGTAACCTTAAGAAGCTATTAAAGATAAGGTATCATCATAAGTGATGTATACAATGCAGATTGCATTATGAAAGTTTTAAGGGACGGATCCAGGATTTTACATTAGAGGGGGCTTTGGGGAGCAACTAAGGAAGTCCAACTCAACTATCTGATTATTTTTTTATTCGCTCTCAATGTGGTAAGGAAGTTTTGGGGTCCTTATAATTTACTATGGATCATATCAGTTATTTGAAGTAAATGATTGTGCATTTTGCATCAAATTGTATTCAACTGGTTAATGATTGGTTAGCCATACATTTTATCAATTAGTCAATATTTATAATAAAAAAAGTATTAACCAATCAAATCATTTTAATATGCAAACTAACTCATTATATATTATTATAGATAACCTGTTGACAACTTTTTCTTTTCAAATGGCTGCTGGTATTCTTCTTGTATATTTTTTTCAAACATTATGGAGGGGGGGCGGGCTTTGGGATGGTTTATACAGTAATAGGAAAGTCAGACAATATGGAACATTGTGGAAAGATCATAAGAGTAAAGTGAGGAAAACCTGAAGCGCTGTGGAGAAAACCAGGGCTGCATAATAACTAAACAATTGTAAAAGCCAAGGTCATAGGCCTTGCTAAAACTGGATGTAATGTATCTGGCAACATTAATTTTGTATCAAGTTTAGTTTGAACATCATGAAATGTTTCGAGTTATGGCCAAGATTAATGTTTTTTCTGACAATGACGCCAAAGCTTACAACGCAATTGTCAGCGATAACAAGCCCGTTAACATCACCTTGACTTTTCTCTGCGAAAAATCAGATGAGCGTAAAAGGACCTTGGTTAATATTGTTTGTTTACTCACAAGATTTTGTCAATATTCCTTCTAACCACTATTTACCGCATGTGTCACATTCCAAGTATATATATCCACTTAAGGCCACTTCATATACAAATATATATTAACACACTTCCAATATATGACCCTTGTTTATACCAAGCACAGTGTATAAGCACTCTTTTCAAAAGCACATCAATTATCTTTGCTGGGATCCAACCTACTGTTCAGCAACATATTGATTACACAGCCACCAACAATATTGGCCATGCTGGTACTTCAGCTAATGCACAGATAACAGCTAAGATTTCCCTGTGAGGTCAGGAAGGTTTATTGGTTCTTAAAGAAAATAGCCATGGAACATTCACATAATTTTTAAGTTATCTTGCATGGTAAGAATAAGAAAGCTATCGGACAAATTTAAATTAAGCAATTATGGTAATGGAGACAATGCACACACTTTGACAAGGGATACAATAATCTAATATATACAAGGGATACAATACCTAGACAGCTGAAGAAAAAAAAAACATAGGCAAGGCAGACAGTAAGCTAAGAAAATAAGTAATACTGCAGAAGAAAGTCAATAAGCATAACTATGCAAGGGAGATAATAAATACACATAAGTAGGGGAGATAATAAGCTTATTTATAGAAGGGAGAAGCAAACCTAGGCAAGGGCAACAAAATGCAATCAAAAGCAAGGGAGACAATAAGCAAACCTTGGCAAGGGAGGCAATAAGCAAACCAGGCAAGGGTGAAAATAAGAAAACCAAGAAAAGGGAGACAATAAGAAAACTTAGGCAAGGGAGGCAAAAAGCAATATTAGACAAGGGAGACAATAAGCAAACCTTGTCAAGGGAGGCAAAAAGCAATTATAGACAAGGGAGACAATAAGCAAACCTTGGCAAGGGAGGCAATAAGCAAACCTAGGCAAGGGTGAAAATAAAGAAAACCTAGAAAATGGAGACAATATGAAAACTTAGGCAAGGGAGGCAAAAAACAATATTAGACAAGGGAGACGATAAACAAACTAAGGCAGGGGAGGCAAAAAGCAATCCAAAGCAAGGGAGACAAGCAGACCTTGGTAAGAGGGATAATAAGCTTATAAGGAGCAAAACTACACAAGGGAGACAAAGGGCAAACCTAGGTAAGGGAAACCAAAAGCAATCAAAAGCAAGGAAAAAATGAGCAAACCTTGACAAGGGAGACAATAAGAAAACCATGGCAAAGGAAACAATAAGAAAACTTAGGCAAGGAAGTCAATAAGAAAACATAGGAAAGGGAGACAATAAGCAAAAATAGGCAAGGGAGACAAAAAGCAATCCAAAGCAAGGGAGACAAGCAGACCTTGGTAAGAGTGATAATAAGCTTATAAGGAGCAAAACTACACAAGGGAGACAAAGGGCAAACCTAGGCAAGGGAAACCAAAAGCAATCAACAGCAAGGAAAACAATAAGCAAACCTTGACAAGGGAGACAATAAGAAAACCATGGCAAAGGAAACAATAAAAAAAACCTAGGCAAGGAAGTCAATAAGAAAATATAGGGAAGGGAGACAATAAGCAAAAATAGGCAAGGGAGACAAAAAGCAATCCAAAGCAAGGGAGACAATAAGCAAACCTTGGCAAGGGAGACAATAAGCAAACCTTGGCAAGGGAGACAATAAGCTAACCTTGGCAAGGGGGACAATAAGCAAACCTTGGCAAGGGACACAATAAGCAAACCTTGGCAAGGGAGACAAAAAGTAATCCTAGGCAAGGGAGACAATAAGCAAACCTTGGCAAGGGAGACAATAAGCAAACATAGGCAAGGGAGACAATAAGAAAACCTAGCAAGGAAGACAACTGAATCAAACTCCAAGGGAGCTCATTAGCAAAAACTTCAAAATAGGTGAAATAACACTATGCAATTTAAAGCAAGGGAGAAAATCAACTTCAAAGTTGGCAATAGAGACTATCAGCGTATGAATTACCTTTCTTGTTTCTATTCCGTCCCCTACGAGGTCCTTTCTTGCTTGTGGACCCGGCTACACAGAGGCAACATACAACATAACATAATACAAACAAGCAGGGTTAGTTCAATCAAGCTGTACACTAAACATTTAAGCACACATGGTTAATAAATGCACGCCTATTTTAAAAGCTAAGGCTTAAGCTAGATTTTCTGTTACCATTCAATACTGGTATTTTAACGATTATCTTTTCCAGGAAAAATGCAAAAGCCTGTCCAATTGAATGTGACCTTGCTTTACAGTTACCATTCTATTGAGGTTTAGAACAGGTAACAGACAGCATCAGTTTCTATATTAAGTCTTGGCATTGAAACTAGTATCTTAGCAAAAGCTAGGCTTAACTAAAGTCACAAATATAGTACTTTTGGTTTAAAGATACCAGTGCTTTATGATTTGTAATCAATAGCAGTCTTTTGGATTAGAAGCAAGAAATAATATGTTTATTTTTATTTTAACAAGCATAAAGACTAGTTATCGAGATTGTTCGAGATAAAATGCCCACACATATTCTGACCAAATTAGGTGGTGATTGGATAAAGGTTTCTAAATTTATTGATAGGATAATATTGACTTTAGGTAATTTCTGTAATCAAAGGGCAATAACTCACAAGGGAATAAAGCGATATGGCTTGTTTTCAAACTTGTCCTAGATATAGATTTAGCCCATACACATTCTAACCACATTTGGTGACGATTGGACAAAGGCTTAAATTCTCAATTAATGGATAGGACAACACTGATTTTAGGTAATTTCTATAATTAAAGGGTGATAACTCAAGAGGTATTAAGCTGGTTATCAAACTTGATCTCGATATTATGCCCAGACACATTCTTACCAAATTTTGCTGATGATTGGACTAGGGTTCTAAAGTTATTGATAGGACAACATACTGGACACCAACTTACACCACAGGTGAAACCATAATAAGTCTGGTTCAGAGTATGAACTGTAAGGTACCTGGTAATTAAGTTCAAAGATGAACATGTTGACATATTAGAATCAATAAACATTCACAAATATATGGCTTGAGATCGTCCATTCAAAAACACGAACAAAATAAAAAACATACTTGTCTATTTTTCTCATTTGAGAAAGTCATAGTACACATAATCCTTGACATTGCTTTCATGTGAATATCATATTTCTTCTTTTAGTTATAAAAGCCAAGGCTATTGTCTAGTTTTTTTGCTAGACTGCGTACTGATACTCAGACGCCTAGGCTAAAATTATCAAGGCTATGACATTACCTCAACATTTAGGCCTAAAAAAATAAATATTTGGTTTTGGTAACCTGACCCTACCTAAAATATAGGCGCCGACCCTACCATTTTTATATTCAATTGTTAAAAATAAAAAATGAGATTTCAAAAAAAATGTGGGTGTTAATATGTAGTTTAAAATGTTTAAAGCTTTATACAGAAGATTACTTTAACACCATTTTCCGATGTTGACAATAATGCTCTTATATTATTAAAAGCCTATAAAAATAAAAAAAATGAAATAAAAACAAAAAAAAAATCCTACCTACCCTTCCTCTTTTGAAAAAAGGGTGTAACCCTAACCAAACCAATATTTTTTTTGCCTTACAATGACCAATTATAATGCTAAAAAACTTACATTAAAATAATTTCTTGTATAAACTGTCATATTTGGTGCCAAAAAATCTTAAAATCTATGATTTTCTCTGTAACATAAATGCCAAAGCAACCTTTAATAGAACAATTATATACAATATATTCAGAAAATGAGAATAATAAGTAACTTGATATTTAAATCTAGACTAAAATGTTTCTTCAATAATTGACATTTATTGCAATTCTATATTGCTGTCCATTACCAGAAGTTATCCCGATATTTTTGCATTACGAATTGAAAGCCAACTCTATTGATTTAACCCTCTCTCCTTGTATTTCTCTATTCCTATGAGAAAGTGACTAAAAAACACATAACAGTAGCTTTCTATATAATACACAATTTTAGCTTAAAGGGGCTGTCTCACGTATGATAAAATAGTGAAAAAAAGAAGAAAATTGTCAAAAACTTGGCATCGATGTGTACTATGCATTGACACTTACTAACTGAAGTACCACATAGTTTACAATTTAAGTTTAGCAGTTATTTCGAATTTTTCCATTAAAAACGTAAATGTATTCCTTATGCGTGATTGGCTAGTCGGTGTTATCACGTGATATTACCGAGGTAGGTGTATAGCTTAATTATGTCACTCCATTAGAATAAGCCTTAGTAGCTCAGTGAATAAGACGCTGGACTCCTATTTTGGCGACGCGGGTTCGAACCCGGTCTCCCACACAATTTTTTGTTTACATTTTGGTACTTTTTTTACATTTATGATATCAAAGCCTAACACATTCTATTAGATAAGTGTCCTGAGATTCGTTACAGAAAAAAACTTTTGTTGGTGCCAATCTGTGACACAGTCCCTTTAAAGCTTTTAAGAGTTATAGAAAATGAGTTTAATGAAAGCACTTATCTCGACCTTATCTTGTTAACAATCAATCAATTTTTTTTGTCATGTTGTTAAAAATCACTAAGGGTTGGATGTGTCCTTGGCTTCAATGATCATAAGGAAAAAGGAAGTCTAACCATGCTGGCCTGTTAAAATCGTTAAAAAATCATCACCTGGTGTCTTAAGTCCTATGTATGCCCCTCCCTACCCCAGCCCTTCTCCATCACCAAGTAAAGGTGAGCACAGTGAGTTTTACGGTGGCCATTTTATTAATCAATCAAGGAGCAACTTCTTATGTCCAACAGTTTTTCAATGGGTTGCTTAAATTTGCACGGAAACAAACTCTTAAACAAATCTTTAGACATGTGTTATACAGTTAGGAAGTTTATAAAACAAAGTCTGATTTATATTACAAGATTTAAACAATGTCCCTCTTATATTACAAGATTTAAACAATGTCCCTCTTATATTACAAGATTTATTACAAGTATAATGACACATCTGGCATAAAAGGTCTATTTCCCTTGTTATATAATTGTGGTACAGAATGTTTCAGCTGCATTAAATTTATAAACCAAACCACAGAATATAATTTATCTTAACATTGAGATCATAAAAGATTCCCCTTAAAAAAATTAAAAATTGACAAAAACAATTGTTCAATAAAACACATTTGAAATGCACTTTAAAAATATTGAATGGTTATATAAAATGTTCAGTATAATATTATAATATTAAGAAATATAACAGTCACCACTTCCGAAGGAAGGCTGACTGGCCAGTCCTTGCTTTGGTCATATGCTTTGTGGAAGGGTTGCTGATAAAGTTTTGCTAGTTTCGGAAACCATTCGGGATCATTAAGCACGAAGCTTTGCCATCGGGCTGGTTCGGCATATGGAAGCTAGGGGTATAAACCCTGAACCCGAGTTGCGACGTAGAAGAATGCCAACAGTTCAGGAATTGGCTCCACAATGTTTGCAGGAAGGTTGCGGTAACATTGCAGAACATGCTGAAGAGCTGTCGAATCGTTGAGGATATAATGTTGAATAGTTGCTGATTTGTGAGTCGGACAATATAAAAGATGCCAGACTACTATTTTTCTATCAGTTGCTTGTTGGTCAAACCCATACCCTATCCAAAAATTTAGGTTACACACCACCTACACTAATAACATTAACTCATTCTTGCTGAACATTGAGTATTGATAAATATTCAGAGGAACATTTTAATTTATTCTAATTTTTTTTATACATCTCAACTGACTGCTCAGTCACAGGCTTTCAACTTTCACCTACCATTCTTGTGATTGGTTATTGTGACAAGCGTTGTTGGTATTTGATACGACTCTTTACATGACTTATGATTATCAAATTTAACAGATTTTTAGCTTGCTGAAATGGGAAAAATGGTTCTTATTTAGTTCTTTAAAAAAACACAGACCCGATACGTCTTATAGGACATAAACAAGCATCGTGTCTTACAGAAGTGAAGGCTGAATGTGAATTTTTGGAAGTGGTAAGCTTGAAATTTACGGCTTACCTTCAGATTTTGGCCCCCAAATTTTCTCTCTTAATGTCTTCTTCTGCTCCTTAGCTGAAAAAGGAGAAAGTAACTCTTGTTTAAATGTAAATACCAATCATCTAGTCTATTGTAACCATGGCCCCCCAAGGTCCGGGAAATAGCGGGCACTTTGACTTTCGGTCCAGCCACCCCGGTTAAAATCCCTGCCCTGCGGAGATAAACAGATGGTAAAATCCCCGCCAAATGCCCCCGCACCCCAGGGATCATTAACGTTCGGCCCATTCCCCGCTATATTTTTGCAGGGACAAAACCACCGCATTTACCCAGCTCTGCGGGGCCACCTGGAAGGTAAAAACACGGCCCATTTCCCCGGCTATGCCCGGTATACCCCTGGGACCTGGGGGGGGGGGGGGGCCATGGTTACAATGGACTGGTGCATAATGGCAAGTATAAATTATGTAATACCATTGTCAACATAAAATAGAATCCAAATTTTCTCTCAGTCTTTTTTATGCTCCTAAGTTACCAAGACTGGGCCAATAACTCTTGTTTAGTTATGCTTGCATTACAGAGCTTAGCATTATTTTTCATGACACAGAGATATAATTCATTCCTTTTTATAAGCATAAAAACTGCTTCTAAGTTCATCAAATCTGTTTCTTTTTTTACTGAGTAACTTATGCTTAATAAGACAGAACAGTTGTTTATAAAAGCGATAAGGGGAGATAATTCAAGGAAACTATTAAAGTTCATGCCATATTTTTAAAGTATCCTCTTCATTTTTGCTAGTTAAAGGAGCAACATCTACTGGTCAGTTAGGCATGAATTAGTTCAAACTTCATTCTTTTAGATTGTGAAACAAGTTATTTCAACATTATATCAATCACTCTTGTTGGGACGATGTTACACAAGTGTGTGATCTTGTGTTATAGGGGAAGTACCCAGCAGAAACCCACTTGTTATGCTTGGTGACCAAAAACCAAACTCACATGCACCCAGGCCAGGATTCGAAACCAAGTGGCCCAAGTGCGAAGTGAGTTGGCTAACCAATGTAGCTGAGAGCTAACAAAACAACCCGAATGTACTCTTGCAGAAAATTCATCCAAGAAATATTTGACACTCATCAATAATATTATACGCCATTTGCACAGCATTTCATCTAAGATTGACCAAATTTTTGGCATAAGCAGTCCTTAATAAATCTCATGTATTATTCTATCACATTATCTGACAAAAAGCTGCCCCAATATGAATCCAGCTCATGAAAACGGTAAGAAAACCATTCATCATATCAATGAGTGTAAACGAAAAACATCTAAGTGCTCCTATTTCTAGCGCCACTTAGACTAGTTTGGCGTAAAGTCGTGGATATATTCCCTATAGAGTCATCATTTGATATTGAAGGCTGGGAGAAGATAAAGAAAAAATATCAATGCCACTCAAATTAAGCAAAAGAAATTTGTTTGATACAATCTGATCCCTTACAAGAGAACTAGAATTGCTAGGAAAGAAAAAACGGCAATATATTTGACAGAGGAACGAGATGAGATTAATGTTTTGCTTTAACATCAATAAAAAAATAATACTGTTCTCGAAAATACTTCGTGAAACGTGATTGTTAATCAGATATAAAAGTGCCATCTCAATGCAGTTAAGCACTAAAAAGGGTTACATATAATATTACATTTTGCAGGCACAGCACAAGACCAACTTTCATAACACCAGCGATCACAGTCAAGATGAATACCACCAGAAGCTGGATGGTTAAATGACAAGTTTTGAAATAAACAAGTGAAATGTTAAAGAAATGGCATCTACACAACAGCCCATGCTCACCAACATTCCTATGAAGTTCCATGAGTAAAGGTGCAATATGTTTGATGCTACATGCAACACATTTTTCAGACCATTTTTTATTAAGTCAAGGGCAATAACTCTTGTTAAGTCGATTGAAATATGACATAACTGTCAGTGAACAACAACCAGTGCTGAACAACAGTCCTGTAAAATTTCATACAAGTAGATGTAACACTTTTGGAGGTACAGGTGACTCTATATATTTTAGAGCATTATTTAAAAGTCAAGGGCCATTACTCTTGTTAGACCTAGTGAAATGTGTCAGAAATGCAGGTGCACAACAGCCCATGCTGACACACAAACCATAGATATTCTGTGTGAGTAGGTTCTACATTTTTGGAGGTACAATTCGAGGGGTTTTTCGCTTTCACCCCTCGAATTGCTAGCCAATATTTTTCTGCATTGTGACAGAATGCGGCAAATGGAGGCAACTCCTTTATAGCTCCCAGATATATATATATATCTGGGTGTATAATGAAAAATTTATCTTTTAAGGGTTTTGAGGGTTTTAATAATGAATGTGTACGATCCTTACATATATGAGCAGTCATTGGAAACAATTGAATGTTCTTAATGCAAATAGAAACTAATAAAAAACCTTTGAAACAAAATTTGATATAATGCCTTGAAGTATAACATGTATGTACTAGTAAATGTTGTTTATTTTTGCTTCACTATTAAATCGGCAATCGCTGTGTGCATTCCAATGCTGTCAATTGGATGATTTATATGATACAGCAAAAAATAAATAGTAACTATCTAAGTGTTGGCAACAATGTCTCTTTATGCAGCGAAAAACTGCTGAAAAACACAGTTAATAAAACAAATTTATGACTACCTGGCAACTCACCAGAACTGAAGCAGTTAATTTAAGACAAAGATAATGGCAAGAAAGAGATGAAATTAATTCCTTTCACACTTCAATACTACTGGCAAATCACAATCATTTTCCAATAATGGGTATTTTATTCAACTGATGTAAACTTGGAACATTGATTGCCCAAATTCAGTGAAATGCTGTGAGGAAATTTAAAGCTGCACTCTCACAGATTGATCATTTTAACATCTTTTTTTGTCTTGGAATGAGCAATTTTTGGTGAAAACATCTGCAAATCAGTGGTATTAGACTGCTAACAACAGATCAGATTGCAGATTTTTATATTTCCGTTCTAAAATTAATGTTTTATAGCTTAAAGCGTTACTAAAGGCATAAGAAAAATGCATATAATATCAATTTTTGAACTTAAATATGAAAATCTGCAATCTGATTTTTTGTCAGCAGTCTTACATAATTTTTCGCATAAGTTGGGTCTTTCCAAGACAAAAAATAAAAATGTTGTCAAAACGTTCAATCAGTGAGAGTGCAGCTTTAATGAAGACCCAGTGTTTTCAGATGATATAAACTCAAAGAGCATTATGCAAACAGTTAAATAAAGAATTCAAGGGGCTAGACACCAGATGATATAGTTGCAAGAGAAAAAAAATGTCAAAAACTTATATAAAATCTGACATCGTTGTGTACAACACAATGAATCTTACTTATTGATGTATCACATCCCTAATGACACATTTCTTTCGCAGTTTTTTGCGCAGTTTTCCAATTCGAAATTTACTACACTTGTCTACCACATAAATCCCAGTAAGTGTAAAAATTGCATCAGTATATTTATCTGTACTCATAAAGAGATATGATATAAACTGGGAAACCGTTTTAACACTATTTTAAACCCAGAAACACAGATGAGACAGCAACATGATTGTTGCATTTATCATTTAAACCAAGTAAATTAAGTGACATTTCATCGGCCTCCTTTTAGGTCACATTGACAAATTCTAGGCTTGTTTTGAGGAAATACTGAATTTGCCAATTTTTGGACCATCTGGTGTCCCGCCCCTTTAAATAAACACACTGTTGAACTATACACACGAAACCCACAACAAACAACATCCAACATATCCAACATCAAATAAATCCAGTCCAATGTCAAACAAAAAGTAAAAAATAGGTCATTTTACTACACAAAAATTACATTCTAAATAATACACCAATAATACTTAATCAAGATTTAAACCCTTTTAATCCATAAAAGAAATTAAAAAAAATATTAAGTGATGATATTTGAAAAGTATGAGTCTAATACAAACATAAAGGAACAATTTAATGATATATTAAGCATTTATCAGTTTGTTAAAAACAAGAGCGCCAAATGTCATAAAATATCAATGCCTGTCCATTTCTTAGGACACCGAGTTTGGTGAACAGCAGTTGTACGTTAAGCTAAGTTTAGAGGGCAGCTTGCTAGACACTGTAATTAATACAGTTTTTGCTAATTCAAGGGTCATAACTCTAGAGTGACAGAGGCAATATGGCTGTTTATCAAACTTGTCTGAAATATTATGCCAATTCACATTCTGACCAAATTTGGTGGTAATTGGACATAGTATTTTGAAGTTATTGAGCCGATACGACCAGTTTTAGGTAATTTCTTTATTTAAAGGACAATTACTCTTGAGTGAATACAGCAATATGGCTGGTAATACAATGTGTTTGAGATATTATACCCATACACAATTTGTCCAAATTTGGTGATGATTGGATGAAGGCTTTGAAAGTAAAAACTATCAGAAAGAAAAGAAATAAATACCATGCCTCAACTACAAAGCTTTCATTTTTTAATTTAAACATTATTTATTTTACAATGATTGTGAAGAAAGCTATGATAGCTTATACCGAGTCACTCTCGTTGGTACAATGTTGCTCGAGAGTGTGGTCTTGTGTTTGGGGGGAAACCAGAGTACCGGGAGAAAACCCACTTGTCCGGCTTGGTGACCACTAACCGAACTCACATTGCGCCCAAGCTGGGAATCGAACACGGGTCGCCTTGGTGAAAATTGAGTGCGCTAACCGGACAACCAATTCACTTTTTTTAAAACTGTTACAGACATAGTTCTACAAGAAAGACTATATTACAGGCAAAAACATAACAAAATGGTATTTCACTACACTCTGTACTTACTGCCGAGCGATTCGAAACTGTCCACAGAAAAACGTGACACTAGCTCAGCTTAAACAAATACATTCAAACATAGTCTTATATATTTTTTCGGAATAATGAACATAGCATGTTGATTTAAATAACTGCACATGAATAAAACTGAAAAAAAATGAAATAAAAATGTGTAAATGATCTCATTGATTTTTGAGTTTGACTCTTTTTGTGTGCACAAAAACTTCCTTTTCAGTAATTCTGTTAAATTGCTAAAAAAATCCATTCAACTGTTTTAGCACAATACAAAGTGTTTTCAATTTTCTTTCGCATAAACATTGCATTTCCTCCTTTTTCTCCATGACAAATAGCTCACTTAAGCAACAGAGTTCAATTCCTATTTTTGAACAACTTTGGTTACATACCTGGTAGATCTAGTTCTCCCCCAGTGATAGTTGGCACAGAAGAAGTGGACTTGGGTTGGAGCCCAGCTGCATTGGGCTGGGAACTGGTACGCAACCTGAAACATTAAAAAAAAATAATCAATATTTTGGTTGATTTTAAGGGCGAAAACAAGACGCCAATGTGGCTGCAATAAAGCTGGATTTTTTATTTGACAATGCAATTTTGCAAACCTAAGATTTGATGGTTTTTTTAACCAAGAAGACCCTTATTTATACCATTCGAAACTCCTCGTCCATCTTATCAAAAACAACCTTGGTTGTATATGGACGGTTTACAAGTCAGAAATTGGTGCACTAATAGTCTGTGGCAAGTGGATGGCATAGTAATTCAATTCAGCAGATAAACTTAATGACTTAAACTCTTGGGAATCTTAATTGTGTTTTCAATAATACACTTCTCTGGCAATCAGTTTAAACTTAAATCAACAAACACAAGCTTAATCACTACATTTAATTAATAATATAATTTCAAATTTTACGAACTACTTCTTATGATGTATCGGCATACATCCGAGGTTGTTTTCGATAAAAATGGCCGAGGAGTTCCGAATGTTATTTATACTTATCCGAGATGATCTGTTCATACAAATAACCTGATCAAATTTCATGAAACTGGCAACAGTAACTACAATTTCATTTTTGTGTAAGGAAAAATAAAAAAAATTATAAATACATGAACTTTGCCCAACGGTAAAACACAAAGAGCTAGATTTTGACCTCAGATGACCCACTTTAAAAACTAAGATTTCATGTACACAACTATTTTTAAACAATTAATTAAAATTTGAATTCAAATCTAGAACAGGGAAAAATATTTCCAAACATTTTACCTATTGATTTAGATTTTACCCAAGATGACGCATATTCACAACAGCCTAAGATACAATTTAGAAATGTTTTTGGAACAAGTTTGCTGAAGATTGAATATAAACTATTGACTCTGTGACATGGAATAAAAACTTCCTAACATTTGAAATAATGACCTAATTTTTGAGGTGACCCATATTCGCAAATGATCAAGACAACATGCAAACAAGTATTCTGACAAAGTTTCATAACAATCGATAAAAAAGTTTGACTTTATGACATGCAAAACAAACTTCCTAAGATTTGACCTAGTGAGCTTGTTTTTGACCTGAGGTGACTCATATTTACAAATGTTCACAACAAAATGTTATCAAGTATTCTGACAAAGTCTCATAACAATTGGATAAAAATCTATTGACTTTATGCCATGGAATGAAAAATTTAACACAGAATTATTAACGCAAAATATTTTAATTACACGACATCTGATTAAAAAGTAGCTTGTTCGGTTTTATTGTTTTCTGAAAGCATTGGACACTACATTTAACCCTTTGCATGCTGGGTAAATAGTCGTCTGCTCAAAAATGTCGTCTGGTTTATTCTAAATTTCTTTCAATTTACTTAAAACTTTGGGGATATATTGACTGAGTGGCAAACAGCTTGGAACCTGACCAGGCGCCGAGTTACTCGACCTCTGGTCTGGTTCCAAGCTGTTTGCAAAGCCTTTAAAATCGCCATCAGCAGCTTAAGGGTTAAGTTTATTCCACCCACTGTGATGTTGCAAATGCCACTGTACATTTCTATCATAAACTAAACTTATAAGTTACAACATTTCACCAGCATATTTTTTTTTTAATTAGTAAATAACTATAAAAAAAATCATTTTAACAACTTGATCAAATTCTTTAAGACTAAATAATAGACAAAAAGATTTAAAAACACACACATAACTCAGGTAAACTTTATTCAATCTTACAAAACTCAATAAATCTGATATCATTATTATGAAGCAATTTTGTGTCGAATTGTCTTCATATATTTGTTATCTTTTATTTAATATTTCTTAATGTTTTTGTCCCAGAAGTTAGATGTACATTCTTCTGCTATTCAGATGTAAATCTTTTATTCATATGAAATATATTATATTTGGTATGAAAATTATTGTTATCTTATGAGGAATTCATTTATATTCTTAATAATATAGAACCTTTGAATTATATGCAATATTTCATACATTTTATTTATTTCCTTTTACATCTGAAGGGTTTCATAATGGTTATTAATTCTTCAACAAACTGTTATTTCTTGTGTCTACATGTTTCCTTTAATTTTAGCACCTTCATTATTTTATGTTCTAGCTAATCTTTATGCAACAGGCTTAGCTAGACAAGTTTTGATAGCTAAGCCTGAGTGAGACATTTCAGACATTCTTGTTATTTCTTAACCTTTTAAAACAACAATATGTTTCATATAAAAGCTTAAGGATCACTTTTATTAAGGACTTCGAATTGTATGGTGTTCCATAACATTACTTTATACTTTGTGTGTTACCAAAGTCAGGACATTGTGTTACAAATATTATTTTAGACTTTGTGTGTGTTACCAAAGTTATAATAAAGGACATTGTGTTACATATATTTCTAGGAACAGTTTAATAAGTGTGTTTAATAATTTGTGTTACAAATTTAAAATACTTAAACACTTGTGGTACAAGAATTATTGATGACACTGTATAAATTTCTTCTACTGGTGTTCCATAGAACTGTATGCATGTGATTATATTCTGGACATTATTAAACCTTAAATACATTCATTGTGAGTTGCGTCAGGATTTGAATCCACACATTCACGTCATTATATCATAAATCATAAACATTTTGTAGATAAGGGTTAAATATACATTTTAAACAGAGATAAGTTTAACAGTCATGTAGTGGAAAAATGTTTAGATCATTTGAACTAAATGAGTGTGAGTGGAAACATTTTAAAAAACTTACAATTTCCAAATAAGATCTGAGGTATACAAAGGGTAATAAACATGGCCACAAAGCTAGAGGAAAATGTACCAGTTATGATGTTATCAGAACCTAACCAGGAAGTTGAAGCTGCAGCGATTGTGGGGATAGACTTTGGGACCACAAACAGTGGCTATGCCTTCATGTTCACCAGTGATCCCATCTCCATCTACACTGCAATGGGGGAGGAGAGGGAACCAACCTGTGTGCTCCTAAACCCAGATAAGACTTTCAATGCCTTTGGTAAACAGGCTCTTGAGAAGTACACTGACTTAGAACCAGAGGAACATCAGTCATACTACTTCTTCCACCACTTCAAGATGAAACTGTATGAGAGTAAGAAACTTACAAGAGAAACAACTCTCAAAGATCAAACTGGCAAGGAAATGAAAGCAATGGATGTTTACAGAATTGTCCTACAGTATTTCAAACAAAGAGTTATGGCACATGTTGGCCAAGTGAAAAGTGATGAAACCATTTATGGATTTTCTTCAAAGCAAATTCAGTGGATGCTATCTATACCTGCCATATGGACAGATTCTGCTCGACAGTTCATGCGAGAAGCCGCCAAACATGCAGAACTGGAAAATGTCCGGCTCGTCTTAGAACCAGAGGCTGGTGCTTTATTTGTCATTGATAAGCCACTAAAACTGAGAGAGGACAAGTCAACAGAAAGGTTTCCAGTTGGACACAAGTACATTTTAGCTGACCTTGGGGGAGGGACCATAGACATTTGTGTCCATGAGATCCTTGAAAATAGAACTCTCTGTGAACTGTACAGAGCAACAGGAGACTATGCTGGTGGCTCCAGAGTGAACCATGAGTTTGAACAGTTCTTTATAAGATTGTTTGGGGCTCCAGCACTCGATGACTTTAGAACAAAATTGACACAAACTTACCATGAGATGATTTCTTTAATTGAACGAAAAAAATGTGCATTTTCACACAGTACAGATAAAGTAGTTTTACCACTAGATTATGACTTTGTTACATTGGCGGAAAATGAAAATGGTGAAACCATTGAAGACATGATCAAAGGTTCAAGATATAAAGACCTTGTGCAGTACCGCGATACAGGTCGTCGTCTTACTCTGAAAAACTCTGTTGTGAAGGGTTTCTTTGACAACTCTGTGGATGTTATCATTGACAAGCTGAAAGAGATTCTGTCTGCCTGTTCCCACGACAACATCACCAGTCTGCTGCTAGTTGGTGGTTATTCTGAGTCACCTTATGTGAGAGAAAGGATACAGCAAGAATTTCCTCAACTGAAAACTGTGATAGTAGAAGATGGGAGACTGGCAGTAATGAAAGGGGCTGTGATGATGGGACTGAAGCCCAGAAACATCATCCAGAGGAGGGCACGATTCACATATGGGTTTAGTTCTCATCCAATGTTTAAAGAAGGAGAGCATCCAGAACAGTTTAAGTACAATCTACATGGTGAGACCAGGTGTAAAGGTGTGTTTCACAAGCTGATAGAGCGGGGCCAGCTCCTGCAGCACCAGCAAGAGTTCTCCAGGGAGGTATATCAATCTCAAAGCTCCAAACAACCAGAGAGAAAACAGTTGAAACGGCATATATCACTGTGGCGGTCTCCAAGGCCTGACCCTAAATACTGCTTACTGAAGGAGGACCTGTGTGAGGAGGTGGGTAGTATCAGCATGCAACCTCCTCCTGGGGGCTGGCCTGATAAGTTACATGGTACACAGAAGTTGATAGTTGGGGAGACTGAGTTCACCATGAAACTGTTTATAAAGGAGACTGGTCAGGAAAATGAAACAAACATTGACTTTCTGTGAACAATATTACCAGTTGCAAGAATGCATACGCTGAATCTGAATGCCAAATACTGTCAAACTGTTTGTAAAACCGGAGGATTAAGCATTTACTTGTTGTTATAAAATATTCCTTCTCATTATAATTGCTATTGACTGCTGTGATGACAAATGACAGTGATATTTATGTTTATAAAGAATTTGTTGATTTATTGTATCATGCAATTTGATTCAATCTATACATGTATCTGTGAAATAAACAGATTATGATTATTTTTAGTAGGTAGATGTTTGATCATTTTCACCCATGAAGAGTGTTCACTAAGAAGAGCCAAAATGTAGCAAATGGATTCAATAATCAAGCTTTGGCATGGCTTTCTTTGTAATATATGTTTACACCCAGTTTGACAGTGAGTCATCAGTAACAATGACCTTCACAGAGTTGTTCACATTTAAAAAACATTTAATGATGTTATTACTAAATCTTTACCTCAGGAACAATCCCAAAAAAGTTTTCACAGCATTCTATAAACAACATCTAAGTTGAACGCAGTTTCATGTAACACCTTTAGTTTTAATTATCACCACTGCCTCTCTGTGAAGTCACAAAATGCTTAGAAAATGTAACATCTGCAAGTAACAGCCATGCAGCTATTATATTAACAAGCAAATATTGTCATTACTGAATCGCAACAATAATGATATGTGATATGCAAAATGACAGCTGATGATACCCAGGAACTTTATCCATATAAAAATGTCCAAGTAAATACACACACACAGCCTAAGGATGCAGTTTTATGTGTTTTGTATATGGAGCTGTCAATGCAATGCTGGGGAATCCTAATAAACAGTCACCACAGTTGATCAATACCAGCCAAGTTTTCCAATAACTTATAAACCCTCTTCCCCACTTATTTCTATGACTTTCTGATGTCACATACAACTGCTGGTAATGATTTTTACACAGTCTAAGGATGCAAATTATCTGCCTTGGCTAAGTATTCTATCAAATTCTTGAGGAGCTTACTGTAAAAAAAACTTTCCATAGGAGGCTGTTTTGCCTTAATAATCAGTGATTTTGTTGCAGTTAAATTGAGAATTCTTTGCATTGATATTGCTTCAGGTATGGAATGCCGCGCATCAAAAAGTGTTCTATTTATGCTCATAATTAACTTTCCCTTAAACGTTTACTGGACACAATGTGTCCTAAAACTTTTAACTCAACCTTAGTTCCTAAGTCGATCAGGGAGTATAACTTGTATTTATGATGAAATGAGATAACTTGTCATTCAAACAGTGTAAATTTTAAAATCAATACACACAAGTTTAGCAATCAGGAAGTAATTCATTTGAACATTCATTCCATGTAAATATTAAACCCAGCCTATACTTTTGTTAGTACTTTCAATAAACTACCAGAGAGCAAAATAATAGACAATCAATGATATTTGCAAATATTTAGTAAGGCCTAAAAAAATACATTTGGTTTGGGTTACTCGACCCTACCCACGAAATAGGCACCGACCCTACCCACGAAATAAGCTACCCTACCCACGAAATAGGCACCGACCCAACCTACGAAATAAGCGACCCTACCTACGAAATAAGCGCACGAAATAGGCGCCAACCCTACCCACGAAAATAGGCGACCCTACCTACGAAATAGGCAACCATACCCACGAAATAGGCGACCCTACCCACCAAATAGGCGACCCTACCCACAAAATAGGCGGCCCTACCCACAAAATAGGTGACCCTACCCACGAAATAGGCGACCCTACCCACGAAATAGGTGACCCTACCCACGAAATAGGCGACCCTACCCACGAAATAGGCGCCAACCCTACTGTTTTTGTAGTCAGTTATATAGAAAGCTTAATAAAAAATAAAAAAGCCTACCTACCCTACCTATTTTTAAAAAGGATGCATTACCCTAACCAAACCATTTTTTAGGCCTAAGAAAAATAACTAGGGACAGGAGGACTCATTATTTGATATTCTTCAAAACATGTATTGCTTAAACAATTTCATTTCATAATTATTCACATTTTTTATCAAAATGGAAGGAAAGTAAGATCAACAATTGAGGAGCATATCTCTCTCAGAGATCAACTATGAGATCATAATAAATTAGGTATAGAGATAAATGCTTCAATCGAACACCTTTCTTCAAATATAAACTAGAACATTCATTGCATTTTACGGACTTCTTAAATGGCATGAAAAGTTACCTAAGCAATTAGAGAGTATGTTTCTATCAGAGCCCAATCAGGCGACTGCATTGATTGTTGGGATAGACTTTGGGACCACATACAGTGGCTATGCCTTCATGTTCACCAGTGATCCCATTTCCATCTGCAGAACTATGGGAGAGGAGAGAGAACCCACCTGTGTGCCCATCAACCAAGATAAGACTTTCAATGCATCATGCAACCTCCTTCTGGTGGCTGGCCTGATGTGGTAAATGATGTAAAAAAGTGGGAGAGACTGTCAGTTCACCATGAAAGTGTTTGTAAAGGAGACTGGTGAGGAATATGAAACAAACATAGACTTTCTGTGAACAATATTACAAGTTGGACGAATGCACAAGCTGAATCTGAATGCCATGCAAAGACTGTCAAACTGTTTGCTATACAGGAGAATTAAGTGTTTACTTGTAGTTATAAAATATACCTATTGTAGACTTCCCTTGTGTTTATATAAAATGTGTTGATTTATTAAGCATGCGCTGTGTGATTCAATGTATACATGTATCTGATGAAATAAACAAAACATTACTATATTGAGTGTTCACTAAGAGAAGCCAAAACGCGGCAAATGGATTTACTAATAAAGCTATGACATGGCTTTATTTGCAATGTGTGTTTACGCCCAGTTTGGCAGTGAGTTGTCAGTAACAATGACCTTCACAGAGTTCTACTCATGTTCACAGCGTTTATCAATGTATGTAGCTAAATCTTTACCTTAGAAACAATCCAACAATGATGGGTTTTTCACTCCATAAAGAATATCCAATGCAGTTGCATGTTACACTTTTAAGTTCATGTTATTACCCCTGCCTCTCTATCAGATCACAAAATGCTTTCAAATATGTAACATCTGCATGTAATAACCATGCAGGTATTACATTAACAAGCAAATATTCCCAATTTCTGAATTGCAACAGAAATGTTATGTGATACGCAAAATGATAGCATCCCCAGGAACTATATTAGATAAAAAAATGTCCAAGTAAATATACACACACAGCTTAAGGATGCAGTTGTATGTGTTTTGTATATGGAGCTGGATGCAATGGTGGGGAATCCTAATAAACAGTCAGCACAGTTGATCAATACCAGCCAAGTTTTCCAATAACTAAACCCTCTTCCCCACTCATTTCTATGACTTTCTGATGTCACATAGTACAACTGCTGGTAATGATTTTTACACTGTCTCATGATGCAATTTGTCTCCCTTGGATAAGATTTCTATCAAATTCTTGACAAGCGTACAGTTAACAAACTTGCCATAGGAGGCGGTATTGCCTAAATAGTCTGTGATTTTCTTGCAGTTAAATTGATAAGAAAAAATCTTTATAAAGATATTGCTTAAGTTATGCATTGCCCCATCAAAACGTGTTTGAGCTCTGGTCATTATAATCCTACACACAACTGAAGCATGGTCAAAGCACAGCTGTTCTAAAAAAAGTGTTATTTTAAAGCCGCAAGAAATAAAAATGTGTTGCCCCTTTCAATGTTTTAAACACATACTAAGTCAATATCAAGACAACCTCAGTCTGGATATTAATATTAAAGTACAAGAACTCTTAAAAACCTGAGAGATAATGCCAATTAAGTTAGGCGCAGCTTCACCTGAGGGTGATGGAAAAACAAGGCCATATAGGGCCAATAATCACTGAGTGAGCTTAAATAATGTCAATCAGATAGCAATTCTGTGACTTCACTACTTAAGCTTAAATGGTTGTGAATTCATAAATGTCGAAATCATGTATTCAGGAACTTGTGAAATTATGCAATTTAAATGATGATATTGTGAAATAATGAGATCGTTAAGTTGAAATTGTAAATTCAAACATTCATGAAAATGACATTGTGAAATCACAAAGTTGAAATCGTAAATTCGTGAATTTGAAATCACGATGTCATAGAATTGAAGGGGCCGGGGTAACATGAGGTCAGTTCCCAATGTTATTTATTCTTATCAGAGATAATATGTGAATACAAAAACCTGATCAAATTTCATGAAACTGGCAACAGTAACTATAATTCCATATGTGTAAGGAAAAATGAAAAATTTATAAATACATTGTTTGGGAAGTTTTTGACTTCAGATGACACGCTTTAAAAACTAAGATTTCATGTACACAACGATTTTTAAACAATTAAAATTTGAATTCAAATCAAAAACAGAGAAAATGTTTCCAAACTTTTTACCTATTGAATTAGTTTTTACCTAAGATGACTCATACAAATAACAACCTAAGATACAATGCGGACAAATTTTCAGAACAAATTTTATGAAGATTGGATAAAGACTATTGACTAAATGACATAGAATAAAAATTTCCTAAGATCTGATCTTAGTGACCTAGTTTTTGACCTGAGATGACCCATAATTCGCAAATGATCAAGACAACATGTCGACAAGTATTCTGACAAAGTTTCATAACAATCCGATAAAAACTATTAACTTTATGACATGCAAAACAAACTTCCTAAGATTTGAACTTGTGACCTTGTTTTTGACCTGAGGTGACTCATATTCACAAATGTTAAAGACAAAATGACATTGTAAACAAGTATTCTGACAGTGTTTCATAATAATTGGAGAAAAAAGGCATTTGACTTTATGACATGGAATGAAGATTTATAAACGCAGGGTTCTCAATAAGTTTCAGTTGAACCTTCTCAAATAGTAAAGTAACCGACCAGCTACTGCTTATTCTACTAAAAATTCATTTAGTTTTCCAAATTTCAACTGGCAGACAGCCGCTTTTTATTGAGAACACTGTTAACCATTATTGGTAACCCAAAAGATTTTAATTACACAACATCAGTATAAAGCAGCTTGTTCTGTTTTGTTGTTTTCTGAAAGCATTGGACACTACATTACTTTTATCCACCCAGTGACTGTAATGTTGCAGATGCCACTGTACATTACTATCATAAACTAGGCTTATAAGTTACAACATTGCACCATCATATATTTATTTTTTTAATTAGTAAATAATTATTAAAAAATCATTTAAATAACTTGAACCAATTCTTTAAGACTAAATGATAGCCAAAAAAGATTTTAAAACACACAATATAACTCAGGTTAACTTTATTCAATCTTACAAAACTTAATCAATATGATGATTTAAGGCAAAACAGTGATATCATCAATCACATAGATAAGGGTTAACTTCCATTTTGAACAAACATAAATTTTAGAATCATGTAGAGGAAAACGTCTAGATCATTTAAACTAAAAGAGTGTGAGAGAATACAGTTTATAAAACTTATTTATACACTTTACAAATATGATCTGAGGTATACAAAGTGAAAGAAACATGGCTGAAAAGCTACATAAAAACATAGTAGTTATGACATTATCAGAATCTAACCAGGAAGTAGAAGCTGCAGTAATTGTGGGGATAGACTTTGGGACCACATACAGTGGCTATGCCTTCATGTTCACCAGTGATCCCACCTCCATCTACACAGCAATGGGGGAGGAGAGAGAATCAACCTGTGTGCTCCTCAACCAAGATAAGACTTTCAATGCCTTTGGTAAACAGGCTCTTGAGAAGTACACTGAGTTAGAACCAGAGGAACATCAGTCATACTACTATTTCCACCACTTCAAGATGAAACTGTATGAGAGTAAGAAACTTGCAAGAGAAACAACTCTCCAAGATCAAACTGGAAAGGAAATGAAAGCAATGGATGTTTACAGAATTGCCTTACAGTATTTCAAACAAAGAGTTATGTCACATGTTGGCCAAGTGAAAAGTGATGAAACCATTCATGGATTAACTTCAAAGCAAATTCTGTGGATGTTGTCAATACCTGCCATATGGACAGATTCTGCCCGACAGTTCATGCGAGAAGCTGCCAAAAATGCAGAACTGGAAAATGTCAGGCTCATCTTAGAACCAGAGGCTGGTGCTTTGTTTGCCATTGATAAGCCACTAAAACTGAGAGAGGACAAGTCAACAGAGAAGTTTCCAGTTGGACACAAGTACATTTTAGCTGACCTTGGCGGCGGGACCGTTGACATTTGTGTCCATGAAATCCTTGAAAGTAGAATTCTCCGTGAACTGTACAGAGCAACTGGAGGCTATGCTGGTGGCTCCAGAGTGAACCATGAGTTTGAACGGTTCTTTATAAGATTGTTTGGTGGTCCAGCATTTGATGAATTAAGAACAAAATTAACACATACTTACCAAGAATTTATCAAATCAGTCGAAACAAAAAAGTTAACATTTTCACAATGCACAGAAAAATTAACAATTTTGCTAGACTACGATTATGTTACATTAGTGGAAACTGAAAATAGAGAATCCATTCAAAAAATGATATCAGAGTCAAGGTATAAAGATCTTGTGCAATACAAAAAGGCAAGTCGCCGTCTTATTTTAAACTATTTAGTTGTGAAGGAGTTCTTCGACAGCTCTGTGGATGTCATCATTGAAACGTTGAAAGAGATTCTGTCTGCTTGTCATCAAGACAACATCACCAGTCTGCTGCTCGTTGGAGGTTACTCTGAGTCACCTTATGTGAGAGAAAGGATACAGCAAGAATTTCCTGTACTGACCACTGTGGTAGTAGAAAATGGGAGACTGGCAGTGATGAAAGGGGCTGTGATGATGGGACTGAAGCCCAGAAACATCATCCAGAGGAGGGCACGATTCACATATGGGCTTTGTTCTAATCCAAGGTTTAAAGAAGGAGAACATCCAGAACAGTTTAAGTTCAATCTTGATGGTGATACCAGGTGTGTAGGTGTGTTTGAGAAGCTGATAGAACGGGGACAGATCCTGCAACATCAGCAAGAGTTCTCCCGGAAATTCTATGACACCTTCAGGCAATCAAAGTTAAAACATATAAAGTTGGATGTATATCTGTGGCGGTCTCCCAGGTCTAATCCTACATACTGCCTCAGGGAAGAGGATCAGTGTGAGAGTGTTGGTAGGATCAGAATGCAACCTCCTCCTGGGGGATGGCCTGATGTCATACATGGTGTAAGGAAGTTGATAGTGGGGGAGACTGAGTTCACCATGAAACTGTTTGTAAAGCAGACTGGTGAGGAATATGAAGCAAACATTGACTTTCTATGAACAATATTACAAGTTGGACGAATGCACAAGCTGTATCTGAATGCCAAAGACTTGTCAAACTGTTTGCTATATAGGAGAATTAAGTGTTTACTAAGTCTTGTAGTTATAAAATATACCTATTGTAGACTTCCCTTGTGTTTATATAAAATGTGTTGATTTAAATTATTAAGCATGCGCTGTGTGATTTAATGTATACATGTATCTGATGAAATAAACAAAACATTACTATATTGAGTGTTCACTAAGAGTAGCCAAAACATTGACTTTCTGTGAACAATATTACCAGTTGGAAGAATGGATATGCTGAATGTGAATGCCAAAGACTGTCAAACTGTTTGCGATACACGAGGATTAAGCGATTGCTTGTTGTTATCAAATATTCATTCCCATTATATGCATATGTTGGCTGTGATGTATAACAAATGGCAAATGATGTTTTTTCTAAATCTTTACCTCAGAAACAATCCCAAAATTTGTTTTCACTGCATATTATAAACAACATCCAATGCAGTTCTGAGTAACACTTTGAATTCTTATATAAAAGTTACGTTTAAAGGGTTTTTCTAACAAAAGATAAAATTCAACATTTAACAAAGTTTTTAAGGGACTATCTAACAAAACATTGACTTGAATTGTTTATAGATTTGGGCCAGTTTTCATTAAAACAATCATTAAGACTCTGTTTAAAGTGATTCAGAAGTATACTTTATCGCCAAAACATGTGCACATCGTCAAATTGGTAACATTATGTGTACAAAGTAAAATATTACTTATTTTAAGATGAGAGTTAATACAATTTTAAAGGACAATTAAATGTTCTTTGAGTTTTTAGCCTCCTTAAGTCTTTGCAGGCGTCAATTGAAAATTGTAATTGCAAGAGTTATCAAACTTGCTACATATGTTCAAATTACCACTGTTAACATGCCGGCTAAAAAGTTTCATGTGAATATTCTTTTGAATGTAATGTGTGATCGGTAACCAAAATATTCTTGGATATATGAAGAATTGTTATAAAAGGGTATTTGTTAAAGTAATTCAGATTGTGTTAAGTGTAAAAAAGGTTACGATCAATCATGGTTATTATGGCTAAAAAAAGAAGGAAACTAAGTCTTTGACTTATAAGTTACATCGATGAAATAGCAAGCCTTAAGTAGGTTTGATAAAGTGATACATAAATATTGTGGTGACATCATATCATTGTTTTAATGCTTTAAAAAGAAATCAAATGTTATAAATATAATTTTTTTTTTATCATTTTTGTGTTCATTGCTTTTTAAAATATTCAACTCATTGCACATTATAAATGATAATGCTCGACAGAGTGCACAAAGTATCAATCTGTGCAACTTGTTTCAAACTTTCAATTCACATTTAATTCTATATGAAACAATGGTAACTCAGGGATAAGCCTACACATACAGCCAATTGAAAATGAAATTGATTTCACTCAGTCAGGTGCTGTTGTTATGTTTTTGAAATTGCCGTTGTTTTTCCCACCCCTAATTAAATGTCCATCTTGTTCCCATTGCATTATGTTTCTAATTTTCATGTTTTAAGGAACAGATGTGTTAAAAACACAACTTATTATTTTTGAGCCGAATGAAGAGTGCAAATATTTTAATTACACAGCATCAGTATAATGTAGCTTGTTCAGTTTTCTTGTTTTCTGATGCATTTCACACATTATTAATCAACTATTACGTATTTGACGCGATACGGGGACAATTGCAGTACCAATCGATACCAGACAATTGATGACAATGCATGCCAAAACTCGGCCAATATCAACCAAACTCGGCCAATATGTGTTTCCTCCATTTTGATTGGCTACAAAACTCGCCTAATATAGGATTTATATATTCATAAGTATGTGCAATATCACTTTCCGAATGCATGTCAATATCAGCAGAATCAAGTCTAGAAAGGCAGACACCATGAAAGAACAAGGGATAAATACGGCTTCAACACTTCAAGGTGACCTTCAGGTAAGTTATTTGAATGTTTTTAACCAAAGTGTTGTACCATACTTAATAGTTGATTGATAAAATACTTATTAATTAGGTGATTTCATTTTGGCGGAGTTCTTTGTCCTCGGTCAGCTGTATTTCCTTCGCCCTTTAGGTTCAGGCAAATTAATACAGCTAACCTCGGACAAATAACTGGACCAATATGAAATCATCTAATCAATAACATTATATTACTTTAGGTTCTGATGAGATTAAATAAAGTTTACCTGCAATAATGTGTGCAAATTTGCAATATTTCTTTAGTAAAGTAGCATCTGCAACAGGTGTCATCATCTTATCAAACTCCATATAAATCTATGACCAATATATTGACTTAAGAGTAAACAGTGACATCATAATCACATACTTAACACAAGGAATAAATACATATTTTAAACAGAAATAAGGCCTTTTTTTCATTAAAATTCTATGTGTTACAAACACCGCCGCTCAAAAAAACTCATTTTTGAAATAAAAATAAAATTGTGATTTCATTTTTATTTTTTTTCCGCCGATGGAACTTTATTGCGGCAAATCATTAAAAGCAGAGGACATTGCAATAGCTGTAAAAATGTTGGTGTGAACATCTCTGAAACAGTTTAAGCCAATGAAAAACATTCATCGGATTTGCAGGCTGGTGCTAAAAACCCGGTATCCGGTACCTGGTATCCCCCATAATCCGGTATCATAAACTGTGACAACAGCTTTTCTCGTTATCGATACCAGGTACCAGGTTTTAGCTCACCCGGATTTGCATCTTGATTGATAAAATGGCTGCCCCCATTCTTGACTTTCCAATAGACCACAATTTTTTGCGGCAGGGTGACTTTCGGTTTATATCAGGGTTATAACGAAGTATAATAACAGCGATAAATATGGACTTATTATCGTTCCAGGTTTGTTATAATTTATTTAATATTATTAGATTTGTCATTTTAATGAGTTTATATTACATTATTGTGATTTTATTTGAATGTCATGAGCTATAAATCGATTGACTGTTTACCTGGACAGTTAGTTCTGGTGGGTGGGGTAGATGGTTCAGAAAAGAATGCGGTGACTATTCTTATTGGAGTATTATTAACAACAAATAATTCTCATCTATTCTAAAACATTTGTTTTGAAAATTAACACAAATAATACATTAGTCTGTTTTACTATCTGACAGTCATAATCTATAATGAGGACTCTGTATGTACATTACCAGGTACACTATAACTATGTATTAATATTCTTATGAACATATATAAATCATGAACATGAATTATGAGATTTACACTGCTCTGTGAATTTTATTACTATGTCATAAAAATTTACTTAGAAAGTGTAATTATGTCATGCTGTCACCTGTGTAGTCTTCTGAATGATTTGTTACTAGTTATATAGCTATGTTTAAATATTATGATGGCCACCGGTCGCATACACCCAGGCCTAGAAATAAATCGGGGTCCAGATTTTCTTAAAATCCATCCATAAATAAGTCTGATAGTAACTTACTTTTTTATAAAAAATATACTTTTTATGTTCCATTCCTATCTTTACAGATATGATTCAAATATGCTGATGTTATCTTCTGAGGACATCACTACAATTGGTTGGGCTGCTAGATTGGTAGCGTTACGTGAAGGAAGCTAGTGCATGTTGAAACACTATAGTTGGTTGGGCATCCATTGCTTATTGGACCGCTATATTGGATGGACCATATGTGTTGGTTGAACAATTATAAATGGTTGGACCGGAAGTGTGGTTGGACCACCAGTGTTGTTTGGACTGCTTGTTGGACAGAATGTGTGATGGACAACTAGTATTATTTGAATCACTGTTGGATAGATAGCTATTGTTTTATCAGCTATAATCAATTGATTTACAAGTTCCTGGTTCACTAGTTCCTGGCGGATAAATAAACGCTGTATAAAAGGAAACAAACAGATAAAAAGCTCTTTTGCTAACTGTAACAATGACATGGTTGGTGAATTGGTATCGGACAATTTGCAGCCAAGACAACGCAGTGGAGTGATGGCCGATTCCTTAAATTCTAAATGGCAAATAAATTTACCCAAAAAAATTGATTTTTTTTTTATGTCACTTGTCTATTATAACATGCATTTACAAAGTATAAAAGGTGATTAATGAAAATATGAAGTGAATTTGTCAGAAAAAACAAAAACAAATGTGCACACACTTACATAATTTGACTTCACATGAGAAAATCATAAAGGATACATCATAGCTTTTGCTTTTCTGTGTGTTTTTTCCCCGACCAATAAATAGAATTCCAGAAATGTAATTTTATTTTTATTTTTATTTCCTCCTCCTCTGACACTTAACATCTCTGGCCGTTCGTAAAACATATAATTAAAAAAGGAAGTTTTTACAATAATTATATTTTAAACAAAAAAAGGAAGTTTTTACAACTATGTATTGTAAAACATTCAGATCATGTCAACATTTGCAGTTGAAAATTTTAACTTAACAAATGAGATCTGAGATGTTCAAAGAAAAATTCATAAACTAATCATGGCCAGAAAGCTGACACAAAACATGGCAGTTATGACATTATCAGAACCTAACCAGGAAGTAGAAGCTGCAGTGATTGTTGGAATAGACTTTGGGACCACTCATAGTGGCTATGCCTTCATGTTCACCAGTGATCCCATCTCCATCTACACAGCCATGGGGGAGGAGAGGGAACCCACATGTGTGCTCCTCAACCCAGATAAGACTTTCAATGCCTTTGGTAAACAGGCACTTGAGAAGTACACAGAGTTAGAACCAAAGGAACTTCAATCACATTACTTCTTTCACCACTTCAAGATGAAACTGTATGAAAGTGAAAAACTTACAAGAGAAACAACTCTACAAGATCAAACTGGGAAGGAAATAAAAGCTATGGATGTTTACAGTATTGTCTTACAGTATTTCAAACAAAGAGTTATGGCACATGTTGGCCAAGTGAAAAGTGATCAAACCATTCAAGGATTTTCTTCAAAGGAAATTCTGTGGATGTTGTCAATACCTGCCATATGGACAGATTCTGCTCGACAATTCATGCGAGAAGCTGCCAAAAATGCAGAACTGGAAAATGTCCGGCTGGTTCTAGAGCCAGAGGCTGGTGCTTTGTTTGCCATTGATAAGCCACTAAAACTGAGAGAGGACAAGTCAACAGTGAGATTTCCAGTTGGACACAAGTACATTTTAGCTGATCTTGGGGGAGGGACCATAGACATTTGTGTCCATGAAATCCTTAAAAGTAGAACACTCTGTGAACTGTACAGAGCAACAGGAGACTATGCTGGCGGCTCCAGAGTGAACCATGAGTTTGAACAGTTCTTTATTAAATTGTTTGGAGCTCCAGCAATCACTGAATTCAGAACAAAATTAACACATACTTACCAGGATTTTATTTTTTCAATTGAACGAAAAAAATATGCATTTTCACACAGTACAGATAAAGTAGTTTTACCACTTGATTATGACTTTGTTACATTGGTTGAAAATGATAACGGTGAAAGCATTGAAGAAATGATAAAACATTCAAGATATAGAGACCTTGTGCATTACAGTAAAACAGGTCGTCGTCTTACTTTGAAGCATTTTGTAGTGAAGGAGTTTTTCAACAGCTCTGTGAATGTTATCATTGAAAAACTGAAAGAGATCCTGTCTGCCTGTTCTCAAGACAACATCACCAGTCTGCTGCTAGTTGGTGGTTACTCTGAGTCACCTTATGTGAGAGAAAGGATAAAGCAAGAATTTCCCCAACTGACCACTGTGATAGTAGAAGATGGGAGACTGGCAGTGATGAAAGGGGCTGTAATAATGGGACTGAAGCCCAGAAACATCATCCAGAGGAGGGCAAGATTCTCATATGGGTTTAGATATTATTCAAAGTTTAAAGAAGGAAAACATCCAGAACAGTTTAAGATCAATTTTGCTGGTGTGACCATGTGTAATTGTGTGTTTGACAAGCTGATAGAGCGGGGCCAGCTCCTGCAACACCAACAAGAGTTCTCCAGGGGATTCTATTACACCCTCAAACAACCAGAGATAAAACATATCATCAATCATTCATCACTGTGGAGGTCTCCCAGGTCTGATCCTAAGTACTGCCTGCTGGAGGAGGACCAGTGTGAGAGAGTTGGTAGGATCATTGTGCAGCCTCCTCCTGGGGGATGGCCTGATGAGTTACATGGTGAATATAAGTTGATAGTGGGGGAGACTGAGCTCACCATGAAAGTGATTATAAAACAGATTGGTGAGGAATATGAAACAAACATTGACTTTCTGTGAGCAATATTACCAGTTGGAAGAAGCTGAATGTGAATGTCAAAATCTGTCAAACTGTTTGCAATACTCGAGAATTAAGCGTTTTAATAAATGTTATAATTAAATATTCCTTCTCATTATAATTGCATGATGACTATGATGTACAACAAATGACAGTGATATTCACATTTATAAAGAATTTGTTGATTTATCATAATATGCAATGTGATTCAAATTATACATGTATCTGGTCAAATAAAAAAATATATACTATTTTGAGTAGGTAGATGTTTGATCATTTTCACCCTTGTAGAGTGTTCACTAAGTGTAGCCAGAACGCAGAAATTGGATTCGATAATCAAGCTATGACATGGCTTTATATGCAATATGTGTTTACGCCCAGTTTGACAGTGAGTCGTCAGTAACAATGACCTTCACAGAGTTCTACTCATGCTCACAGCGTTTATCAATGTATGTAGCTAAATCTTTACCTTAGAAACAATCCAACAATGGGATTTTCACTTCATTAAGAACTTTTATGGCAGTTGATATACCACTGTATATCTTACTATCATTGTTTTGTTAATATATTGTATCTGCCTTTAACAAATAATAAACCAAATCATTTGAATGTGTTTTATGAACCAAATGACAGAAGCATGTGTGCTGTTCATGAAAATCTCCAGGCTAATAAAATGTGAGTGATGTGTGTCGGTTCTCGATTTTTTTTCTTTAATAAAATCATTAATCGATTACATTGGAGGTTCTGAGCACCCACGTGACAATGTACTAAACAACGCGTTCACTACACTCATAAAACAAAAAGGTTTGAATAATATTGAAATTATGATATGAAATGATTTGTAAACGTCAGCTATCTTTTGGGATTGTTTTCTCAAATATAGGGACCTTTTCGGTGTTTACACAGTTTGCAAAGTTCTTAATTGGCATTCAATGGCTTCGCCTATCTGTATTTATGATCAGGGTACATCTTCTTTTATGACCTTGATTTCAAATTAAATCGATAATTGTCAAGGGTATATATATGCACTAAATGGCATGTCGTACCACTTTAGCAAGCGTCATAAACCGTGTGACGTAAAAGACGGACATCACGGGCCAGTGCATGAAAAATGAAAAACCACGAATTTAAGTACCCACGAAATTGTAATTTTTCGGCAAACCACGAAATTTCATGCCAACGAATATAAATGATTTCACAGTACGCAAAATGGCAGTATCCCCAGAAACTTTATCCGATATAAAAATGTCCAAGTAAATATACACACACAGCTTAAGGATACAGTTGTATGTATTTTGTATAGTGAGCTGTGGATGCAATGGTGGGGAATCCTAATAAACAGTCAGCACAGTTGATCAATACCAGCCAAGTTTTCCAATTTCTATCATATTCTTGTCATTGACACTGTATTATGTGAAGTTAGAAAACCACATTAAATCTAGAAGGCACTTGTTGCTCAAAGTACAAAGTACCTTTGTTGATGCACGCACCAACAATGCAGCTTTGTTGAAGTGTTCTTGTTGCTCAAAGTACAAAGTGCCTTTGTTGATGCACGCACCAACAATGTTCAAGTGTTCTTGATGCAGTTGAAAACTAGAGCTGTCACAGGAGTGACGAATACCCCCAAATGCCGCCTGGACACAGGAATAGCAAACCATTCCTTTGAAAAGAGGCCATAACTCCAAGGTTACTGCACACTGCATCTTCTTTTATCATGCATGTATTGTTTTATTTAAATCTGTTGAGTAATTTAGAAGTTACACTGCTGACAAGAAAAACTAGCCTTTCATGAGTTATCGTCCGGGAACCGTTTTTCTATTTTTAGTAACAGTGACCGTCAAGGCCCCACCAGCCCCAATATCGAACTTGACCTGTATCTTCTGATGTTACACCTGTGTAACAAATATTTTTCAAATCTGTCTAGCCTTTCATGAGTTATCGTCCGGAAACCGTTTTTCTATTTTTAGTAACAGTGACCTTGACCTTGGCCCCACCAGCCCCAATATCGAACTTGACCTGTATCTTCTGATGTTACACCTGTGCACCAAAAATTGTTCAAATCTGTCAAGCCTTTCATGATTTATCGTCCGGAAACCGTTTTTCTATTTTTAGTAACAGTGACCTTGACCTTGGCCCCACCAGCCCCAATATCGAATTTGACCTGTACCTTCTGATGTTACACCTGTGTACCAAATATTGTTCAAATCTGTCAAGCCTTTCATGAGTTATCTGCTGGAAACCGTTTTTCTATTTTTAGTAACAGTGACCTTGACCTTGGTCCCACCAGCCCCAATATCGAACTTGACCTATATATTCTGATGTTACACCTGTGTACCAAACTGTATTTTCTGATGTTACACCTGTGTACCAAAATTGTTCAAATCTGTCTAGCCTTTCATGAGTTATTGTCCGGAAACCGTTTTTCTATTTTTAGTAACAGTGACCTTGACCTTGGCCCCACCAGCCCCAATATCGAACTTGACCTGTATCTTCTGATGTTACACCTGTGTACCAAAAATTGTTCAAATCTGTCTAGGCTTTCATGAGTTATCGTCCGGAAACCGTTTTTCTATTTTTAGTACCAGTGACCTTGACCTTGGCCCCACCAGCCCCAATATCGAACTTGACCTGTATCTT
This sequence comes from Mya arenaria, assembly GCF_026914265.1. Lineage (NCBI taxonomy): Eukaryota > Metazoa > Mollusca > Bivalvia > Myida > Myidae > Mya > Mya arenaria. The sequence continues at coordinate 51,741,125 of NC_069131.1, forward strand.
CTGATGTTACACCTGTGTACCAAAACAATTTCAAATCTGTCAAGCCTTTCATGAGTTATCGTCCGAAAACCGTTTTCTATTTTTAGTAACAGTGACCTTGACCCCACCAGCCCCAATATCGAATTTGACCTGTATCTTCTGATGTTACACCTGTGTACCAAAAAATTTTCAAATCTGTCAAGCCTTTCAGGAGTTATCGTTTGGAAACCATGAAAACCGACAGACCGACCGACCGACCGACCGAACGACCGACCGACCGACAAGCTCACTCCTATATACCCCCTCAAACTTCGATTGTGGGGGTATAATAAGGCAACAAAGTGCCTTCGTTATTGCCCATTTTGGCTATGTTATCCCCAACTTTGTTTAACAAAGTTTTGTGGAAGGGAACATGGCTTTTCTAGATTTAATGTGGTTTTCTAACTTCACATAATACAGTGTTTCAAGCTTACAGTTGACTAACATGCCATAGGATGCTGCATTGCCTAAATAATCAGTGATTTTCTTGCAGTTAAATTGATAAGGATAAATCTTCACACAGTTCAGATAAGTAGTTTTACCACTAGATTATGACTTTTTTACATTGGTGGAAAATGATAATGGTGAAATCATTGAAGACATGATCAAAAGTTCAAGATATAAAGACCTTGTGCAGTACCGTAAAACAGGTCGTCGTCTTACTCTGAACAACTCTGTTGTGAAAGGTTTCTTTGACAGCTCTGTGGTTGTTATCATTGATAACCTGAAAGAGATTCTCTCTGCTTGTTCCAAAGACAACATTACCAGTCTGCTGCTTGTTGGTGGTTACTCTGAGTCGCCTTATGTTAGAGAAAGGATACAGCAAGAATTTCCTCAACTGACTACTGTGATAGTAGAAGATGGGAGACTGTCATTTCTGAATTGCAACAATAACAATATGTAATACGCAAAATGACAGCATCCCTGGGATCTATATCCCATATAAAAGATGCCAAGGAAACATACATACAGAGCTAGGATGCAGTTGTATGATGTGTTTTGTATATGGAGCTGTTAATGCAATGGTGGGAAATCCTTATAAACAGTCAGCACAGTTGATCAATACCAGCCAAGTTTTCCAATAACTAAACCCTCTTCTCCACTCACTTCTATGACTTTCTGATGTCACATACAACTGCTGGTAATGATTTTTACACTGTCTCACGATGCAAATTATCTCCCTTGGATAAGATTTCTATCATATTCTTGACAAGCTTACAGTTGACTAACATGCCATATATTAGGATGCTGCATTGCCTAAATAATCAGCGATTTTCTTGCAGTTAAATTGATAAGGATAAATCATCATTATGTATATTGCTTTACTGTTATGCATCATGTATGTAATTACCAATCAAAGCCTGTTCTAGCTATGGTCATAATACACCCACAAGCAGCTAAAACATGGTCAAAAACACAGCTGTACCAAAAGTGTTATTTCAAAACAGCAAGGAATAAAAGAACATTGATGCATTCAATGTTTTAAACATGTATTATAAAGCCATAGTTTGACAACATCAGTATGGATACTAACATTAAAGAACAATAACTCTCTTAGAGATATTTCCAATTTACCTAAGCGCAGCTGTACCAGGAAGATGGTAAAGAGATAAGGCCGTATAGGGCCGATAATCACTAGTTTAATAATGTCAAACAGGTAGCAATTTTGTGACTTCACTTCCTAATTCCTTTAATGCTGCCTGTGTAAAAATAATATGATGCAAAATAAAATCGTTTAAAACCTACCCTTTGGCAGATCGGCAGATACAGTCTCCTTATGTACCCCAAAACTACCCAAAGCCCGAAGAAAAGCAAAAAATAATACAATTTTTAGCTTAGCCCTGTTGGAAGAAGTTTTGTTTTAAACAATGGAAACAGTGATCATAAAAACTATCTGCACATACAGCCAATTGAAAATGAAATTGATCTAGTAAGGTGTTGTTGTTTTGATTTTGAAAATGCCATTGTTTTTTCCCACCCCTAAAATTAAATGTCCATCTTGTTCCCATTCCATTATTTTTCTTATCGTCAAGTTTTAAGAAACAGATGTGTTGATTATTTTTACTTATTATTTTTGAGCCAAATGAAGAGTGCAAAAGATTTAAATTACACAACATCAGTAAAAGCAACATGAAGCTTGTCGGTTTTGTTGTTTTCTGAAAGCATTTCGCAATTCATGTACTTTATTCCACCCATTGTGATGTAATGGATGCTACTGATACATAACTATCATAAACTAGAATCATAAATTACAGTATTGCACCATCATATTTCACATTTGGGAATACTATAATTCTTAAATTAGTGAATAACTGAACCAACTCTTGAAGATTGAATGATAGTCAAAACATTTGAAAACACACACAACTCAGTCAAACTTTATTAAATCTTACCAAACTCAATAAATCTATGATCAATCTGATGACCAGTAAGAGTAAACAGTGATAGCATAAATCACAAAGATAAGGATCGAATTTACAAATGATTAAATCATTCATTTAAACTAAATGAGTGTGAGGGAATACATTTTAAAAACTTATATATACACTTTCCAAATAAGATCTGAGGTATACAACATAAATTAAACATGGCTAGAAAGCTACAGGAGAATGGAGCATGTATGACTTTATCAGAACCTAACCAGAAAGAAGAAGCTGCAGTGATTGTGGGGATAGACTTTGGGACCACATTCACTGGCTATGCCTTCATGTTCACCAGTGATCCCACCTCCATCTACACAGCCATGGGGGAGGAGAGGGAATCAACATGTGTGCTCCTAAACCCAGATAAGACATTCAATGCCTTTGGTAAACAGGCTCTTGAGAAGTACACAGAGTTAGAACCAGAGGAACATCAGTCATATTACTTTTTTTACCACTTCAAGATGAAACTGTATAACAGTGAAAAACTTACAAGAGAAACAACTCTACAAGATCAAACTGGAAAGGAAATAAAAGCTATGGATGTTTACAAAATTGTCTTACAGTATTTCAAACAAAGAGTTATGGCACATGTTGGCCAAGTGAAAAGTAATGAAACCATTTATGGATTTTCTTCAAAGCAAATTCTGTGGATGTTGTCAATACCTGCAATATGGACAGATTCTGCTCGACAATTCATGCGAGAAGCTGCCAAAAATGCAGAACTGGAAAATGTCCGGCTCGTATTAGAACCAGAGGCTGGTGCTTTGTTTGCCATTGATAAGCCACTAAAACTGAGAGAGGACAAGTCAACAGAGAAGTTTCCAGTTGGACATAAGTACATTTTAGCTGACCTTGGGGGAGGAACCATTGACATTTGTGTCCATGAAATCCTTGGAAGTAGAACACTCTGTGAACTGTACAGAGCAACAGGAGACTATGCTGGCAGCTCCAGGGTGAACCATGAGTTTGAACAGTTCTTTGTACGATTGTTTGGGGCTCCGGCACTTGATGAACTTAGAACAAAATTAGCACATAGTTACCACGAATTTATTTCTTCAATTGAACGAAAGAAATGTGCATTTTCACACTGTTCGGATAAAGTAGTTTTACCACTAGATTATGACTTTGTTACATTGGTTGAAAATGATAATGGTGAAATCATTGAAGACATGATCAAAAGTTCAAGATATAAAGATCTTGTGCAGTACCGTAAAACAGGTCGTCGTCTTACTCTGAACAACTCTGTTGTGAAAGGTTTCTTTGACAGCTCTGTGGATGTTATCATTGACAACCTGAAAGAGATTCTGTTTGCCTGTGCTCAAGACAACATCACCAGTCTGCTGCTTGTTGGTGGTTACTCTGAGTCACCATATGTAAGAGAAAGGATACAGCAAGAATTTCCTCAACTGATCACTGTGATAGTAGAAGATGGGAGACTGGCAGTGATGAAAGGGGCTGTAATGATGGGACTGAAGCCCAGAAACATCATCCAAAGGAGGGCTCGATTCACATACGGGTTTAGTTCTAGGCCAAAGTTTAAAGCAGGAGAACATCCAGAACAGTTTAAGATCAATGTTGATAGTGAGACCCAGTGTAAAGGTGTGTTTGACAAGCTGATAGAGCGGGGCCAGCTCCTGCAACACCAGCAAGAGTTCTCAAGGGCATTCTACAACACCTTTAAACAACCAGGGTTAAAACAGATGATATGGCATATATCACTATGGAGGTCTCCCAGGCCTGAGCCTAGATACTGCTACTTGGAGGATGACCTGTGTGAGAGAGTTGGTAGGATCACCATGCAACCTCCTCCTGGGGGCTGGCCTGATGCATTACTTATTACACATAAGTTGATAGTTGGGGAGACAGAGTTCACCATGAAAGTGTTTTTGAAGGAGACTGGTAAAGAATATGAAACAAACATTGACTTTCTTTGAACAGTTATGACAACTAGAATGTACATAATGAGTTTGAATGTGTTTATATAGAATGAATTTAGTTATATAGCATGCACTGTGATTCAATGTACACATGTATTTGGCGAAATAAACAAAACATTATTATTTAGAGTTGATAAATGTTTGATCATTTTTACCCATGAAGAGTGTTCACTAAAGAGTAGCCAAACCACAAAATATCAATAATCAAGCTATGGCATGGCTTAATTTGCAATATGAGTTAAGGTACAGTTGGACTAATCAGAAACATTGACCGTCATAGAGCTGTAGACATGTACACATCATTTCTTGTGTATGTAGCTAACATTTTACCTTAGAAAAGATCCAAAAATGGGTTGTCACTGCATAAGGAACATCCAATGCAGTTGCATGTAACACTTTTAGCTCATGTAATTACTCCTGTCTCTCTATCAGATCACAAAATGTTTCCAAACATGTAACATCTGCATGTTGCAACAATGCAGCTTATACATTACCAAGCAAATATTCGTCATAACTGAATTGAAACAATAATGATATGTGATACGCAATAACAGAGCTTAAGGGTGCAGTTGTATGTGTTCTGTATAAGGAGCTGTTGATGCAATGTTGGGGAATCGTAATAAACAGTCAGCACAGTTGATCAATACCAGCCACGTTTTCCAATAACTAAACCCTCTTCCATTCTCATTTCTATGACTTTCTGATGTCACATTCAACTGCTGGTAATGAATTTTACACTGTCTAAGGATGCAGTGATCTCCCTTGGATGAGTTTTTTGTCAACTTCTTGAGAAGTGTACAGTACAAACTTGCCATATAAGGAAGCTGTATTGCCTAAATAATCTGTGATTTTCTTCCAGTAATTCATAAGGATAAGTCTTTATATGAATATTGCTTTACTGTTATGCATTAATATAACCCCATAAAAGTCGTTCAAGCTATGATAATAATATACCTTCACACAACTGAAACATGGTGAAAAACACAGCTAGCTGTTCCAAAAAAATGTTTTTTTTTCAAATCGGCAAGAAATAAAAGAGTGTTGATGCATTCAATATTTTAAACATATATTATAAACCAATATTGAGACAACATCAGCCAGGGATATAAACATTAAAGAACAAGAACTCCTAAAAACCTAAGTTATTGCAAACTGAATCAAGCCCAGCTTCACAGGGATGATGGAAAAGAAATGGGGCCATATGGGGCCAATATATTATCACTGGGTCAAGCTTATAATGTTAAACAGGTAGCATTTTTCTGACTTCACTTCCTGCATTGCTTTAATGCTGCCTTTTTAAAAGAATCTGATGCAAAAAATAAAATCAATTTAAACCTACCCTTTGGCAGATTGGCATATACAGTGACAGTTTACTTGTACTCCCAAAATTCCCAACACACCCAAACATAAGCAAAATAATAATACTTTAAGGTAATACAAGTTTTCTTAAAAAAAAAAAAGTTAAACATTATAACATTCATTTACACTTGAATTAACCATTGAGATGTAATATGACAGTTTTCATTACAAAGACAATGTACCCACAGATTTTGCAACACTCCCTTAATTCCAGTTTTCTTGTGATGGTTCTGGATGTCAAACACACCCAAGTCATAAGTATCTAACATTTTAAAGTCTAAATATGCAATACCACACAATCATCAAATTAAATTCCCATGTGTGAGTTACGTTTTAACGAAAATACAATTCAATGGGTTAATGAGGCTTGTTTCCAACCAAAACAGTTAAAGCTGCATGATCACATATCAGAAACAAGTGGCCCAAAAGGGCCTATGCTCTACTGGCATGGCTTTTGTGGTCATATCAAGCTACAGCATGTATGTATGGGTAAAAGGCAACAGACATATAGTTTATGTTTTGTGTTTGGGTTACCTGAAAACGTAGCATGTTCAACATCTGAGCCCAGAAAGTATTGTTAGCAGATTAGTTGCATGAACTATTTTAATATGTGCCAAGTAAAAGTCATCTGACAAAAAATAAATGCTTTCAAAACTGTACTCATAGTAAAAATTTCTGTAGTTTTAAAAGTTAAAAAAAGTTGGTCAAAAGGTCAAAGTCAAGGGCATCCTAGGACAACATTGATCAATTTGAACAAACATTCACAATCAATTGTGCTGAGATGGATGCACGAACACACAAAAAGATTTTCAAACCTTTCCAGATTTATGTTTACCAAACCTGTGAACCCTGGGTGTGGCCAGTAATGACACCAGGTGCATAACTTAAACATTCACAACCAATTTTGTTAAGATGAATGCGCAAACTACAGAACTTAAAGCTAAAAAATGGCCTTTGGGCTTTCAACAAGAACAAGGCAGACTAATTGACAAAATCAACTGCAGAAGCAAAAAGCAAATTGTCTCTCAAAATCCTAGACTTGCAAATTGTCTCCCTTAACTCTAGACTTGAATTTACATGTACTTGTAAACTTGGCTAAAAATAGAATTCGCTCATGCAGACCTGGCTAAAAATAGAAAGCATTTCTTTAAAACTTTCATGGCCCATAATCTAGGCATTTATGGGCGGATCTCCAGGCTGGTTTTTGAAAGGAACCGAGCTCTAATGGATATCTAGATACTGTACAAGTTTCATCGAGATACAATCAAAACTGAAGACTGTATCGTGTTCACAACCAATTGTTTACAGACGCACGAACGCACGACCGCACGGACGCACGGATGCACATACTACGTACACATTACCATCGCATAAGCTCTTCTGGCCTTTGGCCAGTAGAGCTAAAAATTGGAAAAAAAATCAAAATGTCATTTCCGGTAATCATATTCTATTTTTGGTTGGATTCGAAACAAAACAACCCTAAATTGCCTTTTTCTTGAACAAACCATTCAACTTGACAATTATCTTTCTGTGCCATATCAAAATGTTAAGATCATCATCAGGTCACGTGACCTTGTAAAATGGAGGGAAGGCTTGCATTTTGCTGCAACAGAATGTTTTCTTTCCATATTAATTCTACCGTTGACGTTGACGCATCAATTTAAATGTTTCTGAATCATTCATTGTTTTCACAAATGTCCTCCGATCTCATTTGTCACTGAATCAATCGATTTCGATCAATAAATCTTAGTTCATTCTTATATTAGCCTTACTTCAGTCAATGTGAATTGGAACTTTTTAACCTAAGTTAAACACCTCAGCCATTTTCCATCGAAAACAACCTCAGATGTATATGGATGTCTAACAATTCTTTACATTATTTTAACAGCTTCTCAGCAAAAGTATCACGCAGTAATTTCAATTTTACAAGAATAGGGAATCTTAATTATTTATACAATAATACACTTCAATGGGAATCAGTTTGTTCTTAGTAATACAAATTACACATTGAAACACTACAATCAATTAATCAGAATTATTATTATCAATTTTACGAACTACTGGTACTAATGCACTGGCATACATCCAATGTTGTTTTCAATGGAAAATTGCCGAGTTGTTCCAATTGCTGTTTTGCAAGGCATTTTTGGAAAATGGTAAAGACAATGACACATGCGCCAGGCCACATAAAACAATGTGTCAACAGACTGTAGCTATAAATAACAATACTGTAGGTGTCATCACTTTGACAGTAAAATAATGAAAAATCAAATGGTATGGAATTCATTTATAAGTCAGTCAAGTTATTTTAACTGAATAGAAAAGATTTCCTTTGAAAACTATTTGCTGTCAATTTTCTCATCTGTGAACAGGTAGCTTTAACAGCACACACAAAAGAGGGCTAATCCCTATAATTTAAGAATTATGAACCCATTTGTACAAAGTTTAAGTCCTTTATTCAATGAACACCTTTTTTACAAGCTCAGCCAGCATAGTAAAATCCTGCACTTCCTCATTTTTGTGCTGAGTGAATCATTTATAGCATTATCTTTTTACTTTAATACTAGAAATATTTGGTGGGAGGGGTTTGCCACAGTAACTGTTATTCAATGGACGACCCTGGGAATGAGGACATGAGGGCCTTGCTATTTTGGAAAGTATGCATCATTTGCCTTAAATTGGTAATTCAAAGGCCACTGCCCCAAAATACATAGCATACAAATTAAAATCATGAGAAGTTGTGTCACAGGAATGCATCAATAAGAGCATATTGAATGTTAAAACAGCCCTTTAACTATTAACGTACAAATAGAATTATGCACCAGTCAAACTAACCACAGCCCCCCAGATCCAGGGAATAGCAGGGACTTTGACTTTCAGTTCAGCCAAGCCTGGGTAAAATCCCCGCCCTGTGGGGAAGAACTGCTGGTAAAATCCCCGCCAAATGCCCCCGCATCCCAGGGTCCCTAGGTAAGGCCCATTTCCCACTAAATTAGTAAGACACAACCATCACATTCACCCAGCACTGCGGGGCCACCTGCAAGGTCAAACACGGCCCATTTCCCCGACTATCCTTGGTAAATCCCATGAAGACCTGAGGGCCGTGGTTACAATTGACTGGTGCATTATTTAGTTTAATTAAAGTTTTGGAATGGTTTGATATCAGGCATTAAAATCTGCGCCATTAGAATACCAATTAAAGAAGTATTGTTAACATAATAATCACTATATTTTTTACATATGAAACAAGAGCTGACACAGTATGTAACGAATGCCCCCGAATGTGACATTGACCTATGAACAAAGTCAGTACATGAAAAGTTGATCTTGCCTTTACGTGTCAAATACATATGGCAAGTTATTTTAAATTGCCTCTAAACATAAAAAATACCACCCATACTGGACAACCTACACTGTTATGTCCTTATGAGCAGCATTCCATTGTGAATAAACACTAAGTGTGACCTTGAACTTAGAGGTAGGGACAAGGGTCTTGCATGTGACATGTCGTCTTGGTATGTCGGACACATGTGGCAAGTCATTTTAAAATCTGTCCATACAAGAGAAAGTTACAGCCCGGACACGACAACCTATACTCTATGTCCTTATATATGCAGCATTCCATTGTGAATGAACACCTTAGTGTGACCTTGACCTTAGAGATAGGGACACGGGTCTTGCATGCGACACCTCCTCTTGTTATGTGGAACACATGTGGCAAGTTATTTTAAAATCTGTCCATACAAGGGAGAGTTACAGCCCGGACACGAAAACCTATACTCTATGTCCTTATACGCAGCACTCTATTGTGAATAAACACCTAAGAGTGACCTTGAACTTAGAGGTATAGACACAGGTCTTGCACACGACACGTTGTCTTCCAATGTGGAACACATGTGGCAAGTTATTTTAAAATCTGTCCATACAAGAGAAAGTTACAGCCCGGACACGACAACCTATACTCTATGTCCTTATATATGCAGCATTCCATTGTGAATGAACACCTTAGTGTGACCTTGACCTTAGAGGTAGGGACACGGGTCTTGCATGCGACACCTCCTCTTGTTATGTGGAACACATGTGGCAAGTTATTTTAAAATCTGTCCATACAAGGGAGAGTTACAGCCCGGACACGAAAACCTATACTCTATGTCCTTATATGCAGCACTCTATTGTGAATAAACACCTAAGAGTGACCTTGAACTTAGAGGTAGAGACACAGGTCCTGCACGTGACACGTTGTCTTCCAATGTGGAACACATGTGGCAAGTCATTTTAAAATATGTCCATACAAGAGAAAGTTACAGCCCGGACACGACAACCTATACTCTATGTCCTTATATATGCAGCATTCCATTGTGAATGAACACCTTAGTGTGACCTTGACCTTAGAGGTAGGGACACGGGTCTTGCATGCGACACCTCCTCTTGTTATGTGGAACACATGTGGCAAGTTATTTTAAAATCTGTCCATACAAGGGAGAGTTACAGCCCGGACACGAAAACCTATACTCTATGTCCTTATATGCAGCACTCTATTGTGAATAAACACCTAAGAGTGACCTTGAACTTAGAGGTAGAGACACAGGTCTTGCACGTGACACAGTGTCTTCCAATGTGGAACACATGTGGCAAGTCATTTTAAAATCTGTCCATACAAGGGAATGTTACAGCCCGGACACGACAACCTATACTCTATGTCCTTATATGCAGCATTTCATTCTGAATAAACATTATGTGTGACCTTGACCTTAGAGGTAGGGACACGGGTCATGCACACGACACGTCATCTTGGTATGTGGAACACATGTGGCAAGTTATCTTAAAATTTGTCCATACAAGGGAAAGTTACAGCCCAGAACCAAGTTATTCAGCTGGACACACGGACGGACGGACGGACGGTTTGATTTTATTATGGGGCATAAAAAGCATGGGTTTTTTCAGTCTAAAACAGTAATATTCTCTTTTAAGTTTTGAAGAATCTATAATAAATACATTAACTTGGAATTGTTTATACCCGGTAGATCTTTGCTAGTTTCCATTACAACAAGCAATTAGGTCTCTGTTTAAAGATAGTGAAAATATATTTTCATCGCCTATTCATGTAAAATATTACCACACTGGTAACACAAGAAAAAAGTTGATGCATAGCATCAAGTTGTGCAATGAAATTAGAAGAAAAACATGCATGCAGATAACCAAAAATGGTTATTATTTCAATGATAATATTTTGTTTTATGTTGGGTGTTGGGTGCTCTAAGGACATTATAGTTAATACTATTGTTACAATAGTTTAAGCCCGGCATTATAGATATTCTGGGGTTTTTTCCCCAAGCTTATCCTCCGGTTAAAACTAAATTATAACAAAAATATACATACATTTCTTCGGATGAACTAGAGTCAATGGTGTAATACATAAATTTCAATAGCATGAAATTCACCTTTTATTTGTACCGGCATGTTATGTGAATTCCTTGCTTTACATTTTGTATAAGTTTTTGTAACACATTTCACTCATATGAGTATACAGAACGGGATAAAAATACTATACATCAAAGGGGAATTATCTGGAGGTTATTCTTTCGAATGACATTTTCAAAACAAACAATTAAGCTCAAGGTTAATTTTTTAAAACTCGGCATTTTTGCTGTCACCAAGGGAGATTACTGCGTAGGAGATTTAAAAACATAAAGGATATTTTAATAGTGCCGTGTAACCTTCATCTATTTGATATCAATCAGAACACCTCGGCCTGTATCTATCTCGGAGATGGCCGAGTTGTTATGATTGAGTTGGTATTTAAAATCAAAATTTTCAAAATGATAAGCAGGGCTATTATAATTTAAGGTTTCCTTATCAATTAAAGTGTAAAGATTTATAAAACAAACTAAACTTCATATTTTATCATGCAACGAGGAAACTATTGAAAGCATTGTTCTGCAATTTATGAACTAGTCCCTAAGTTGGAATATTTCTAAAGTAATATCAAATATAGTCGGCGCCCTTCTGGGTCATAATAATATGACTACTAAGTAAAATATGACTAAATAAGTATTGATACATCTAAGGACAATTAGATGGGGTTTTTTTTATTTTTGGAGCCTCAATAAGTCTTAACAGGCATCAATTGAAAATTATTATTGAAAGAGTTATCAAACCTGCTGCATATGATCAGATTACCACTGGTGTAAAAAGTTTCATGTGAATATTCCTTTGAATGGTTATCAAGTTATGTCCAAATAAATTATTTTTTAAACAATCAATGAGAAAATTTGAAATAAAATGTAGTAAGAGTTACCTGCCTTGTTAAATATGATCACATTGTCTCTGGAAACAGAGTTCAAAGTTGCATGTGTATATAATGTTATTTACGGTTATCAACGTTTGGCAAAGATATTTTAAGCTACATGTATCAAGGGGCATAATTTTGTCAATATTATAGTCAGAGTTATCAACCTTTGCTAACAAGTGCAGTTTGTCAATAGTACCTGGCATATGTTCAAAATTTCAACAATATGGATATCTTGAACATTAATCATTTTAATACAGGCAAAGAATTTGATTTTTAAAGCTATCAAGGGGCATCACTTGAAAGTAATTATCTGCCTAATGTTACAGATGAAAACATTGTGCAATTGCATGGTAACAGACATAACTATGATATCCAAGCTGTACCAACAGTATAATGTAATTTCCTTGAATACTTAATAAATTACTATCTATTATTAATTTAAAATTGATATATCCCAGGTTGGCAAAATCCATCTGATTTTAGGTTAAGATTGTTTCAGAAACAGTATAAAAAGACTCCTGATTTATTTTCTAAATATTCACTTATCTTAAGTCATCTACTCTTTAACTTGAATTATATAGCACAGACTTTTCATGATCTTGTAATGAAAACTAAAACAAAATATATTCATATGTGTATTTGAGGTTTAAATTTTAAAACTGGTAAAAGCTTGATGATAATGACTGACTGTGTGTATATGATACTAGTTTGATCATAACTAAATTCTTCATTAAATTTAATCAACATTTAGCACAGAGTCAAACCTTCAATCAATTAAGATATTTCAATAATTAACTATATTTTTATTTAATAAACATTTGAAGTCATCTCAAATCAAGACTACATGGCACAAATTCAAGCTAATTATGCACATAATTGTATGCATAAAATGTGCATGTGTAATAAAGGTTAGTTTTTACTTTCATGTTTGTACATTTGAAGCCAAGAAAAGTGTTTGCCAAAGGAGTAATTGAGACCACTTCGCTTTGAATTATTAAGGATTTACAATCATTTATTTTTATTTTACATTTATAGGTCATGTCTAATAAAGCCTTGTGAGGCATCAGAGAAGGCACGTTATCATTTATCTTAAACAAATAGGAAGAACATTATTTGAACATTCATTTTGTGCAAAAAATAAACTTTATTTTATACTTCGAGAGTGAAAGCAGAGTTAAAATCTATTATATTTATTTATCAATCGAATACCTTTCCTTAAATATATCGTGAGCATTATTGCAGACTTATTGTGGACTTTATTAAAATGGCAGGAAAGTTATTTAATCAATTAGGGAGTATGTTTCTATCAAAGCCCACCAATCAGGGGGCTGTAGTGATTATTGGGTTAGACTTTGGGACTACATATAGTGGCTATGCCTTCATGTTCACAAATGATCCAACCTCCATCTACACAGCCATGGGGGAGGAGAGGGAACCAACCTGTGTGCTCCTCAACCCAGATAAGACTTTCAATGCCTTTGGTAAACAGGCACTTGAGAAGTACACAGAGTTAGAACCAGACGAACATCAGTCATACTACGTTTTCCACCACTTCAAGATGAAACTATATGAATGTAAGAAACTTACAAGAGAAACAACCCTCCAAGATCAAACTGGAAAGGAAATTAAAGCTATGGATGTTTACAGAATTGTCTTACAGTATTTCAAACAACGAGTTATGTCACATGTTGGCCAAGTAAAAAGTGATGAAACCATTCAAGGATTTTCTTCAAAGGAAGTTCAGTGGATGTTATCAATACCTGCCATATGGACAGATTCCGCCAGGCAGTTCATGCGAGAAGCTGCCAAACATGCAAAACTGGAAAGTGTCCGGCTCGTCTTAGAACCAGAGGCTGGTGCTTTGTTTGCCATTGATAAGCCACTAAAACTGAGAGAGGACAAGTCGAAAGAGAAGTTTCCAGTTGGACACAAGTACATTTTAGCTGACCTTGGGGGAGGGACCATTGACATATGTGTCCATGAGATCCTTGAAAGTAGAACACTATGTGAACTGTACAGAGCAACAGGAGACTATGCTGGTGGCTCCAGAGTGAATCATGAGTTTGAACAGTTCTTTATAAGATTGTTTGGGGCTCCAGCACTTGATCAATTCAGAAGTGAATTTGCATATGCTTACCAAGAATTTATCAATTCAGTTGAAACAAAAAAGTCAACATTTTCACAAAGCACAAAAAAACTTATTTTTTTGCTGGATTACGATTATGTTACATTAGTGGCAAAAGAAAATGGAGAATCGATTCAAGAAATGATATCAGAGTCAAGGTATAAAGATCTTGTGCAATACAAAAAGGCAAGTCGTCGTCTTATTTTGAACAATTTAGTTGTGAAGGAGTTCTTTGACAGCTCTGTGGATGTCATCATTGACAAGCTGAAAGAGATTCTGTCTGCCTGTTCCCAAGACAACATTACCAGTCTGCTGCTTGTTGGTGGTTACTCTGAATCACCTTATGTGAGAGAAAGGATACAGCAAGAATTTTCACAACTCACCACTATGGTGTTAGCAGATGGGAGACTGGCAGTGATGAAAGGGGCTTTAATGATGGGACTGAAGCCCAGAAACATCATCCAAAGGAGGGCACGATTCACATATGGTTTTAGTTCTAATCCAGGGTTTAAAGAAGGAGAACATCCAGAACAGTTTAAGGCGAATTTTGCTGGTGTGACCATGTGTACAGGGGTGTTTGAGAAGCTAATAGAGCGGGGTCAGGTCCTGCAATACCAGCAAGAATTCTCAATGGAAGCCCATTATGTCTTCAAATCATCACAGAACAAACAGATGATATGGCATGTATCACTGTGGCGGTCACCCTGGCCTAATCCTAGATACTGCTTCCTGAAAGAGGACCAGTGTAAGAGAGTGGGTAGGATCAGCATGCAACCTCCTCCTGGAGGCTGGCCTAATGAGGTACATGGTACACAGAAGTTGATAGCAGGGGAGACTGAGTTCACCATGAAACTGTTTATAAAGGAGACTTGTGAGGAATATGAAACAAACATTGACTTTCTGTGAACAATATAACCAGTTGGAAGAATGCATAAGCTGAATGTGAATGCCAAAGACTATCAAACTGTTTGCAATTCTCAAGGATTAAGCGTTTACTTGTTTTTATAAAATATTCCTTCTCATTATATGCATATGATGACTGTGATGTACAACAAATGACAGTGATATTTACGTTTATAAAGAATTTGTTGATTTATCGTAACATGCAATGTGATTCAATGCACAGGTGTCTAAATCATTGTTTGTCACTAAAATGTTGTTTAAAACCATTTAATATTTTTGTGTACAGTGCTGTTTACATGGGAACACATTGAAGATTGGAATTTGCTGTACAGTTTCGGACTAAAGAAAAAGACGAGAATGGGACATTGAATTATGCTTGTTTGTCTAAAGACAATATAGTTATACCAACATATTGCATACCATTTTAAAGGTAATTGACTCCCCTTTTCTGTCACCTATTTAAAAATGGATTGTTTATATGTTGGTTGAGTAATTTGATTAAAACTGGACTCTGCCGTGAAATCCGGTAAGTTTGAGACTTACACGCCTGGTTTCTTTTTTGTATATCAAAGCCCCTTAATATCTTCAGATGTGTTGTTTATCTCATTTTATGTACCCAAAAATGGTTTTAATCAACATTTTAGTGACGAACAATGATTCAGACGCCTGTGAATCAATGTAGACATGTATCGTTGAAATAAACAAAACATTATTATTTTGACAATGTAGATGTTTAATCATTTTTAACCATGAAGAGTGTTCACTAAAGAGTATCCAAAACGAAAAAAAAAGATTCAATAATTGCAAGATGGTGTCCATTTAACGATGGCAACGAGTTATTCAACCAGAATTTGGCAATTTGTATCAAAAACACGCTTAGCTAAACTCACTTTGCCTGAAATATAACAGTCATATACGAACTGCTGCTTGGTAGAATAATGCTGATCATATTGAAAGCTACCATCTCGTATCAAGAAGGCGGGGCTCCCCTTGTGCTGCCGCCCCAAATTTGTTCTTTGGGGAGTTCAGCTCAAATTATCTTCGCTTCACATTGGCGCTCGGCAGCACCTTTTCGGACTATTTTTTTCAAAATTCATTTTGGGTCAAAAATAAGTTTTTTGCGCTATGGCCATTTGGGCCTAACTAATTTGTGCTGTGGTCAATTTGGCCCAGATATTTATATATGTGAAAGGGGAGTCTCGCCAAACATTCCAAACCTTTAAAATGTAAATGAACAAAAATAAATATAATGAAATGGACAGCTAAGTTGTTTTTCTTCGTTTAAGAAATTTAATGTGTAACATGGAAATAAAGTTAAGAAAGCGTCGCCTTATTCAGGTTTAGGAAGAGTATGGTGTCAGAATTAAATTGGTTTTGGTCAACTTTGTTGATAAACAGAATTTATCGATGTATTTAGCTAAATCTTTACCTTAGAAACAATCCAACAATGGGTTTTCACTGCATAAACAACATCCAATGCAGTTTCATATAACACTTTTAGTTCTCATTATCACCACTGCGTCTCTATGAAATCACAAATTGCTTCCAAACATGTAACATCTGCATTTAGCAGCAATGCAGCTTATACATTAACAAGCACATATTCATCATAACTGAATTGCAACAATAATGTTATGCGATACGCAAAATGATAGCATCCCCGGAAACTATATCCGATATAAAAAAAATCCAAGTAAATATATACATACAGAGCTAGGATGCAGTTGTATGATGTGTTTTGTATATGGAGAGGTTGATGCAATGGTGGGGGATCCTAATAAACAGTCAGCACAGTTGATCAATACCAGCCAAGTTTTCCAATAACTAAACCCTCTTCCCCACTCATTTCTATGACTTTCTGATGTCACATACAACTGCTGGTAATGATTTTTACACTGTCTAAGATTTAAGTTATCTTCCTTGGATAAGATTTCTATCATATTCTTGACAAGCGTACAGTTGACTAACATGCCATATATTAGGATGCTGCATTGCCTAAATAATCGGCAATTTCTTGCAGTTAAATTGGTAAGGATAAATCTTCATATGGATATTTCTTTACTGTTATGCAACATGTATGTAATTACCAATCAAAGCTTGTTTTAGCTATGGTCATAATATACCCACAAGCAGCTAAAACATGTTCAAAAACACAGCTGTACCAAAAGTGTTATTTCAAAACGGCAAGGAATAAAAGAGCGTTGATGAATTCAATATTTTAAACATAATTAAATTATAAACCAAAAGTCAGACAACATTCGCCAGGATATAAACATTAAAGAACAACACTCTTAAAAACCTGAGAGATGATGCCAATTGAATACATCGCAGCTTCACCAGGATCATGGAAAAGAGATGAGGCTATAATATAGGGCCAATAATCACTGGGTCGAGCTTATAATGTCAAACAGGCAGCAATTTTGTGACTTCACTACTTAAGTTTTAATGGTTGTGAATTTGTATTAAAGGTCAAAACCATGTATTCGTGAACTTGTAAAATTATGGAATTAAAATGATGAAATTGTGAATTCATGAAATCGTTAAGTTGAAATCCTAAAATCAAGCATTGATGAAAATGAAATTGAGAAATCACAAAGTTGAAATCGTAGAATCGTGTAGATGAAATCACAAGGTAATGAAATTGAAGGGGAAATCATGAAATATTGAATTTGAAATGTTATCATCAGTTGTTTGTACATATAAACGTTAAGTTTAATTTATCCACACCTAAACGCGATGACTTGTCATTGGAACAGTGTAAATCTTCCTATCAATGTAAAGGTTTAACAATCAGGAAGTAAATTATTCAAACAATTATTCACTGTATATTTTAAACCTCAAAAACGCAAGAGACAATTACTGAAAATCGATGATCTTTTATTTGCATATTCAGTTAGACAAACAAGCACAGACTGAAGGACTCATTATTTAAAAGTCTTCAACAAAAATATTCCTTAAACCAATTTATTATAATTATTGCATTATTCAACTTTTTTAAATGGAAGGAAAGTTAGATCAACAATTGAGGAGCATTTCAATCTCTCTCAGAGATCAACCAGGAGACTAATATATTTACGTAGGGATAAAAAAAATGCTTCAATCAAATACCTATCTTCAAATATTAAATAGAGCATCCATCGTATTCTGTGGACTTTCTTAAATGGCAGGAAAGTTATTTAAGCAATTAAGGAATCTGTTTCTGTCAGAGCCCACCAATCAGGGGGCTGCAGTGATTGTTGGGATAGACTTTGGGACCACATACAGTGGCTATGCCTTCATGTTCACCAGTGATCCCACCTCCATCTACACAGCCATGGGGGAGGAGAGGGAACCAACAAGTGTGCTCCTCAACCCAGATAGGACTTTCAATGCCTTTGGTAAACAGGCTGTTGAAAAGTACACAGAGTTAGAACCAGAGGAGCATCAGTCATATTACTTGTTCCACCACTTCAAGATGAAACTGTATGAAAGTGACAAACTTACAAGAGAAACAACTCTACAAGATCAAACTGGGAAGGAAATAAAAGCTATGGATGTTTACAGAATTGTCTTACAGTATTTCAAACAACGAGTAATGGAACATGTTGGCCAAGTAAAAAGTGATGAAACCATTGATGGATTTTCTTCAAAGCAAATTCTGTGGATGTTGTCAATACCTGCAATATGGACAGATTCTGCTCGACAGTTCATGCGAGAAGCTGCCAAAAATGCAGAACTGGAAAATGTCCGGCTGGTTCTAGAGCCAGAGGCTGGTGCTTTGTTTGCCATTGATAAGCCACTAAAACTGAGAGAGGACAAGTCAACAGAGAAGTTTCCAGTTGGACACAAGTACATTTTAGCTGACCTTGGGGGAGGGACCATTGATATTTGTGTCCATGAAATCCTTGAAAGTAGAACACTTTGTGAATTGTACAGAGCAACAGGAGACTATGCTGGTGGCTCCAGAGTGAATCATGAGTTTGAACAGTTTCTTGTGAGATTGTTTGGGGCTCCAGCACTTGATGAATTCAGAAGTGAATTAGCACATACTTACCAGGAATTGCTTTCTTCAATTGAACGAAAGAAATGTGCATTTTCACACAGTACAGATAAAGTAGTTTTACAACTAGATTATGACTTTGTTACATTGGTGGAAAATGAAAATGGTGAAACCATTGAAGAAATGATCAAAAGTTCAAGATATAAAGATCTTGTGCAGTACCGTAAAACAGGTCGTCGTCTTACTCTGAACAACTCTGTTGTGAAAGGTTTCTTTGACAGCTCTGTGGATGTTATCATTGACAACCTGAAACAGATTCTGTGTGCTTGTCCTCGAGACAACATCACCAGTCTGCTGCTTGTAGGCGGTTACTCAGAGTCACCTTATGTGAGAGAAAGGATACAGCAAGAGTTTCCTCAACTGACAACTGTGATAGTAGAAAATGGGAGACAGGCAGTTATGAAAGGGGCTGTAATGATGGGACTGAAGCCCAGAAACATCATTCAGAGGAGGGCACGATTCACATATGGGTTTAGATCTAATCCAAAGTTTATAGAAGGAAAGCATCCAGAACAGTTAAAGTACAATAATTGTGGCGAGACCTGGTGTAATGGTGTGTTTAACAAGCTGATAGAGCGGGGCCAGCTCCTGCAACACCAGCAAGAGTTCTCAATGGTATTCTACAACACCTTCTCAGAACAAGAGAGACAACAGGTGATATTGGGTATATCACTGTGGCGGTCTCCCAGGCCTAAACCTAGATACTGCTTCCTTAAGGAGGACCAGTGTGAACAGGTGGGTATACTCATCAAACAACCTCCTCCTGGTGGCTGGCCTGATGAGGTACATGGTACACACACGATAATAGCAGGGGAGACTGAGTTCACCATGAAACTGTCTATAAAGGAGACTGGAGAGGAATATGAAGCAAACATTGACTTTCTCTGAACAATATTACCACTTGGAAGAATGCATATTCTGAATGTGAATCCTAAAGTCTGCCAAACTGTTTGCAATACTCAAGGATTAAGCATTTACATGAAGTTATAAAATATTCCTTCTCATTATTATGCATATGATGGCTATGATGTACAACAAATGACAGTGATATTTATGTTTATAAAGAATTTGTTGATTTATCATAACATGCAATGTGATTCAATGTAAACATATATCGGTGAAATAAACAAAACATAATAATTTTGATTAGGTAGATGTTTAATCATTTTTACACATGAAGAGTGTTTACTAAAGAGTATCCAAAACGCAAAACATTTCGCAAAACAAATGTTTCAATAATCAACCTATGGCTTTATTTTCAATTTGTTTTTTCAATGAAAGATGGACTCATCAGTACATTATTGGCCTTCAAGGAGTTGTACAAGCCATGATGATGTAAACAGCAATTATCGATGTATTTAGCTAAATCTTTACCTTAGAAACAATCCAACAATGGGTTTTCACTGCATAAACAACATCCAATGCAGTTTCATGTAACACCTTTAGTTCTCATTATCATCACTGCCTCTCTGTGAAATCACAAAATGCTTACAAAATGTAACATCTGAAAAGTAACTGCCATGCAGCTTATATATAAATATGCAAATTTCGTCATTACTGAATTGCAACAATAATGTTTTGCAATATGCAAAATGACAGCATCCCAAGGAACTATATCTGATATTAAAAAAAAAATCCAAGTAAATATACTCACACAGCCTAAGGATGCAGTTTTATGTGTTTTGTATATGGAGCTGTCAATGCAATGCTGGGGAATCCTAATAAACAATCAGCACAGTTGATCAATACCAGCCAAGGTTTCCAATAACTAAACCCTCTTCCCCACTTATTTCTATGACTTTCTGATGTCACATACAACTGCTGGTAATGATTTTTACACAATATCAGGATGCAATTTATCTCCCTTGGATGAGTTTTCTGTCAACTTCTTGAGAAGTGTACAGTAAACAAACTTGGAGGCTGTATTGCCTAAATAGTCAGTGATTTTCTTGCAGTTAAATTGATAAGGAAAAATATTCATAAAGATATTGCTTAAGTTATGCATTGCCCCGTCAAAACATGTTTGAGCTATGGTCATTATAATCCTACACACAGCTGAAACATGTTCAAAACACAGCTGTTCCAAAAAGTGTTAAAAGAAATGAGGCCAATAAGGGGCCAATAATCACTGGATAAAATGAGCTAATAATGTCAAACAGGTAGCAATTTTGTGACTTCACTTCCTAATGCATTTAATGCTGCCATATGTAAAAATGCAAAATAAAATCAATTTAAACAAACTTATCAATAGAATGGCCATACAGTTTACTTTTACTCCTGTCGAAAAGCAAAATAATAATACTAGGTAATACGAGTTTTTCTATAAAAAAGTTAAACATTATAACATTCATTTAATTTAAAATATGACTTAACCAATCAGATGAAGAAATTTAAGTTTTCATTACAAAGAAAATGTACCCACAGGTTTTGCAGCACTGCCTTGATTCCAGTTTTCTTGTGACGGTTATGGATGTCAAACACACTCAAGTCATAAGTATCTAACATTTTTAAAGTCTAAATATGCAATACCACACAATCATCAAATTAAAGACCCAGGTGTGAGTAGAGTTTTAACGAAAATACAATTCAATGAGGCTTGTTTCCAACCAAAACAGTTAAAGCTGCATGATCACAAATCAGAAAAAATGGTAAAATATCAAAATGTCATTTCTGGTAACCATATTCTATTTTTGGTTGGATTCAAAACAAAACAAAAAAACACTAATTTGCCTTTTCTGGAACAAACCATTCAACTTGACAATTATCTTTCTGTGCCATATCAAAACGTTAAGATCATCATCAGGTCACGTGACCTTGTAAAATGGAGGGAAGGCTTGCATTTTGTTGCAACAGAATGTTTTCTTTCCATATTAATTCTACTGTTGACCCATAAATTTAAATGTTTCTGAACCATTCATTGTTTTATATAAGCCTTACTTTAGTGTATGAATTGAAACCTTTTAGCCAGTCAGAACACCTCCGCCATTTTCCATCGAAAACAACCTCAGATGTATACGGATGTTTAACAATGTCAGAATTCTTTACATTATTTTAACAGCAATGCTGCAAATAGTTCATATAGTAATTTCAATTTAACAGTTAAGTCTTAGGAACTTTCTCTAGGAAATATAATTATTTATACACTTCAATGTGAATCAGTTTGTTCTTAGTAATACAAATTACACATTGAAACACTACAATAAATCAATCAGAATTATTATTATCAATTTTAAGAACTACTAATACTAATGCACTGGCATACATCTGATGTTGTTTTCAATGAAAAGTTGCTGAGTTGTTCCGATTGCTGTTTTGTGAGGCATTTTTGGAAAATGGTAAAGACAATTACACATGCACCAGGTCACATATAAAACAATGTGTCAACAGGCTGTATCTATAAATAACAATACTGTAGGTGTCATTGCTTTGACAGTAAAATAATAAAAAATCAAGTGGTATGGAATTCATTTATTATAAGTCAGTCAAGTTATTTTAACTGAATAACAAAAGATTTCCTTTGAAAACTATTTGCTGTCAATTGTTCTCCTTTTTCTAATCTGTGAACAAGTAGCTTTAAGAGCACATGTTAAAGAGGGCCAATCCCTATATTTAAAGATATGTACCCCCTTTGCAGGAAGTTTAAACACAAGCCATTTATTTGATGTACACCTTTTATTACATGCTCAAATTTCATCAAACATAGTAAAATCCAGTACTTCCTCATTTATGTGCTGAATGAATCATTTTTAGCGTTAACTT
The DNA here is from genome assembly GCF_026914265.1 of Mya arenaria. Classification (NCBI taxonomy): domain Eukaryota; kingdom Metazoa; phylum Mollusca; class Bivalvia; order Myida; family Myidae; genus Mya; species Mya arenaria. Next base: position 51,763,980 of record NC_069131.1, read on the forward strand.
TTAACTTTAATACTAGAAATATTTGGGGGGTTTTGTCACAGTTATTCAATGGACCACCGTGGGAATGAGGCCAGGGCCTTCCTATTTGGGAAATTATGAATCAATTGACTTAAAGTGGTAATTCAATTTTTATGCCACTGCCCCAAAATACATAGCATACAAAATAAAAACATGAGTGTTTTGTCACCGAAATACATCAATGCAAGCATATTTAATGTTTTAAACATAGTTACTTCCCTTTAACTATTAACGTTCAAACAGAATTATTTAGGTTAATTTAAGTTGAAATGTTTCGGAATGGTTTGATCTCAGAAGAATATATCAGGCATTAGTTAAGACATGATGTGCCATTAGAATACCAATTAAAGAAGTATTGCTTACATAATGTATCACCATATTTCTTACATATGAAAAAAGCATGGTTTTCACAGTCTAAAACAGTAATATTATCTATATCTTAACAATACACACACTGAAACACATACAATAATATTATTGTCTTGTGGGGTATCTTTATGTCTGCCAATATCAACTCATAATTTATGATTTTAACATGGAAATTTATAAAATTCTATCTCATGTTCAAGTGTTTTTATAACAGGACATAACGTTCAACATTTAACACAATGTCTATAGTAAAAACAGACTTGAATTGTTTCTAGACTCGGGCCAGTTTCGGTTAAAACAATAAGTCTCTGTTTAAAGATATTGATTAATATAATTTCATTGCCAATTCACGTAAAATATTGCCCCACTGGTAACATAATATGTACAAATTAAAATGTGACCAAATGACTATTAATACTTCAATGGACAGTTTTTATGATTTTGCAAGAGTTTTAAGCCTCTGAAGTATTAACAAGCATCAATTGAAACTTATTATTGCAAGACTTATCCAACTTGCTAAATATCATCAAATTACCACTGGTAACTAGCCAGGTAAAACGTTTCATGTGTATATTTTCTTGAATGTCCAAGTGTATTATTTTTTCAGGCCATCAAGGGGCATAATTTAAAAAAGTAAGGGTTACCTGCCTTGTAACATTGACACTGTCATTGACAACAGTGTTAAAAGTATCATGTGTATTTATTGTTATTAACTGTTATCAAGTTATTAAGATATTTCAAACTATCAAGGGGCATAATTCATAAATTTTTCAATTATTAAAGAAAGAGTTATCAACCTTGGCTAATATGTGCAAATTGGCAGTAGTAGCATATCCCCAATGTTCAAAGTTTCAAGGATTCAAGTATCTTCCATGGCCGAGAGTGTAAGATAGGTTCATTCCGACCCAAGCGTAGGGTGTTTTGCGGAAACGAGGTTTACTGAGTTTCCGCAAAACACCCTGCGCGAGGGTCGGGATAAACCTATCTTACACGAGCGGCTATGGTAGATGCTTTTTCTCCCACCTCAGTTAAACAAAATTAAGTAAAAATGCATTTTTTTGCCGGAACTCTTTTGTGCTTTGTGAAAATAATTGCGTACGGATATGCGATAATTCGTGGTTGTCATGGATATTCGCGAAGGGATACAGAGTATGTAAATGGTTTGGTCGGTCTTTAAATAGTTCTAAGACTCTGAGTGAAGCATTATTTCTTGAAAGGTGCGTGAAAACTGTTTTCTGGTGACATTTGAAGCAAGAAATAATTAACTCGCATTCTAAATATTGCCACCAGACAAGGTTTCCATGATGCGCTACAGACGACAAGTCTTCAACAAGGGAGGTAATTACAATGTGGTGACCATTAAAAGAAGTTCCATACGGGCATTTTATCTTTACCCGTGGGCAAGATAAGAATTTCTAGCATGGTTAAATTAATGGATCTACTTATCTGAGGTGGGAGAAATGGTTATCTTAAACATTTATCAATAATATAGTAATATGTTTATTTTTTTATATATTTTAAATATCCATAAATATAAAATAATACATTTCAAGTACTGCTTTGGATAAATCAGAAAATATAAAACAATTCACATTATGAAACCTTTATATACTTTTAGGTAACAAAAACAATTTTAATAATTGTTCTTAAGTTTTAGTGATAAGGGATTGTTTTATGTATTCGTTTTATAATATTAACATTTGTGACATTAAAACATTTTAGTCTACTATAACTCTAATCTGAGTGGCAATGTACTCGTGGATATGTATATTATTAGTGATATGAACTGTATATGATTTGATGTACATTGATGAGATGTAAATAAACTTTAAATATATATACATTATAAATATATTATCACTGGTTACAGAGATTAAAGTTTATTGGTGTCATTATCTTTAATAATTACCACATAACATGCAGAGTGTATTAATTAAGCTATCAAGGGGCATAACTTGCTATTATAACAGTCATTCATTCATACAGAGTATTCAACCTTGCCACTATTATGCACATTAGCACTGGTATCATGTGAACAAAAATTCCTGTAATTATTGAATGTTTATCGATTTATGGGTGAGCATTATATGGGCAGTGAATAAGTGTTTTATGGCCCAAATCATAGTGTTCTCAAACTTCATTTTTTGTTTCAAATTGTGGTTCAAAATCAAAACCAATACATATATATCCTTTTCAGCATAGGTACTTATGTAAGTGAAATAAAGAGTTGAACAAAATTTACGGAAGCATATTTTATCAGATTTTTGCTAAAAAAGAAGTTTCACTGTGTGAAGCAATCGGAACACCTCTGCCATACTCGATTGAAAACCACCTCTGATGTATATGGACAGTTTACAATTCCAGATTTTTTATCATTTAACTGCACTGCAAGAAGATCATCCAGTATAATTTCTAATCAGATGTTAAGCCTAAGAGAGGGAATCTTTTCTATTAGAAATCTGAATTATTTATGTAATAAAACACTTCAATTTGAAATTAGTAATAAAAATATCACTTTAAAGCTGCACTCTCACAGATTGAACGTTTTGACAACTTTTTTATTTTTTGTCTTGAATTAACGAGCTAATTTTTGCAAAAGGTATGGAAACCAGTTATATAAGACTGCTGACAAAAAATAAGATTGCAGATTCTTATATTTAAGTTAAAAAAATTATGAATTATGCATTTTCTTAAACCGTTAGGAACGGTTTCAGCTATAAAACATTAATTTTCAAACGGAAAATATGAAAATCTGCAATATGATCATTTGTCAGCAATCTTTGATCATTGGCTTGCAGATTATATTTATGCAAAAATTTGCTCTTTCGAAGACAAAAAATAAAAAAAGTTGTCAAAACAGTATATCTGTGAATGTGCAGCTTTAAACACTACATTTAATTAATACTATTTTCATTAATTTTACAAACTACCTTTACTAATGCATTGGCATAATAACACCCGAGGTAGTTTTCAATGAAAATGGCCGAGGTGCTCTGATTGTGTGGGAGGTTCTGAAGGTTAAGTTGCTGTTTAATACTTTTTCAAACTATGTAGGAGCATAACTTTAAAATAAAATAATTATGACTTGAAAACATCTTCAAAGTTTGAGAGTACATTATATTTTTATATTATATTTCTGTATCCCTAATCTGTTGATATTACAAAGCACCTAAGTAGGGCAAAAGAAAAAATTCCTGTCTTTAGGGCCACCGGACCCTTCCTGGCAAAACCCCTCGACCATAGAGGGTTTTTTCAACCCTAAGATAAACAAATATATATGATTACAAATATATCTGATTTTCCCAATTTTAGTTGTTGTTGCCCATGAAATCCATTTGAATTGATTACAATTAAAATCATACAATATTAATAAGTCAATATAACTAAATAACATGGTAAATTATTGGCCACTGGATGGCTGTTTTGACTGAACTTTAAAATATAAATAAATGTCCGAACCCTTTATTTTTTAGAATTTTGACTGTATACATGCCCTAGACTCAAATCGATCGTTTTAAGGTCTTACCTCGAATGAAGTACCTTAACAATATGTGGTGAATACATGTCTTACACGACTGGTAGATAAAACAATTCCATATGAAATTCAAGGTGTTCTCTCAGTGTAAATTAAATTTCCTTGCATACTTAATGAACTGCTATAAATTACTATTGATATGTACTTGTAATGTACATGTAATCATGGGTTGGCAAAATCCATCTGTGTTTACATTAAGATTATTTCAAAACTTTTTCAGAAACAATATTAAAATAAAGGCTCCTAATTTATTTATCTTATTAAAAATAACATGTTTTCACATCTATTTTATTTTCAATATTATGCACTCACGAAATATAAAATGCATCTCGTTTTGGATATTAAAGAATAATCACTATAATAACTTAGTGCAAAACTAAACCAAGCGCTTCAATAAATTCAAGCATTTGATACAGTTTAGTGCAAAACTAAACCAAGTGCTTCAATAAATTCAAGCATAATTTTTAAAATACAGTTTAACTAACACTCCTGGCCATAAGGAATTTATTACAATGTCGCCAGCTCATAGAAACAAAAAAATCTTCACTTATCTTTAGTCATCTACTCTATAACCTTATATAGCGCAGACTTTTCATGACATGATCTTGTAATGAAAATAAAACAAAATATACCCATGTGTTTGGTTAAAATTTTAAAAATGGTCCTAGGTAAATGGAAAGTAACAGATGACATCAGTTTTAACTACATGTATGTAATAGTTAAAGATAGTAAGTATGTACTTAACAAGGCAGTCACATTACCAGTTAATTTTTTGTATTAAATGTACGTAATAACAATCATTTTGGTGGTCTACATTATATTGTATAAACTACCCACTAACTGGGTTAGCCACTGTTCATTAATAGTGCTTCACCTGATTAAAATTGATTACCGCTGACTGCTGGTTTAAGCCACTGAAAAAAATGTATTGGAAAACTTAATCAATATACTGCCTTCTCATTGGACAAAATATAATGTAGACCATTAATGTGGATTAAAGGTTAAAATAAATGACTGTTCTTAGCTTGATATGACTACTAAAAGAAAACTTCAGTATTAACTACCGGTATGTATAGTTTAATGAATCATTTTATCTGTTGAATACCTATTTCCGATGTGTTTACTTTTCTTCTTTATTCAATATCATTATAATGGTGTCACAGTTTTGACCTCCAAGTTATTAACCTTCGCTTGCAAAAACACTGCCACACATTTGGATGACTGGCCCATTCTTTTAAATCATTTATCAATATTTTAGTAATAAGTATTATTGATTATAGATTAGGACACCTTACTTTGTTTCATGTCTTAAATTCTTAGTGAAAATTCTTTTCTTTTAAATTATAAAGATAAATTATAACATATACATTTATTTAATTTGAGTATTTTTAAAATTACTGTTTTAATATTGGGAGTTTAATGTCATTAGACAGAAAAACAAACACAGATATACAGTTTTTAAAACTTTTTAAGGATTGCAGATTTCCATATCTTTGTTTGAAAATAAATGTTCTATGGATAATAAACTGTTACTAAGGCTTTAAGAAAAATGCATAAAACATCAGTTTTTGCACTTAAATATAAAAATCTGCGTTCTGATTTTTTGTCAGCAGTCTTATATAACTGGTTTCCATGGATTTTCACAAAAATTTGCTCGTTCCAGGACAAAAAATAAAAAAGTTGTCAAAACGTTCAATCTGTGAGAAAGCCACTAGACCTTATGATCTTTATAAAAGCCCCGGGCCCAGTACTGGCTGAGCTGTTTTTTATCCAATCTAGTTTCATTCTACAACTGAGCTAACAGTCAAACTATAATGGGTTTATTTTTAAATCCTTTGAACTTGGTTTAAAAAAGATAAGCAACTGTTTTCCCGTCATAAATCAAGGCCCAATTTGGCCTTTATACAATAATATTTATTGTAGATAAGTACACAAAGGCCGAACCATAAATTGCCTGTTCTCTGTAAAAACACTGAAAGGCTTAAAGGGACTAGACACCAGATGAAACAGCTGCAAGAATATTGTGAAAAAATTACATAAAATTGAAATCAATGTGAATAACACATCATATCCTTATTATTGGTGCATTTATTGGTATATTAACATCACTTACAACACATGAATCTAAATTTTGAAGATTTTTGCATTTTTTCCAACTTGAAAATTTACTGGGTTTGCCTATCAAGTAAATCCCAGTTAATTTAAAAATAGCATTGGTATATGTATCTGTAGTTAATCATGTGACTTATACATGCTAAATATATAAACTATAAAGTTTAAACTGGGAAACCATTAATTATGCGCTATTTTTTAAACAGGTAAACTTGGCTGAGACGGCGACAAAATATTATTTTAATCATGTAAAATGATATTTCATCTAGCTCTATCACCAGCTCATATTGACAATTATTTTAGTCTTGTTTTGAGGAAATACTGTATTTGCAGTTTTTGGAACCATCTAGTGTCTAATTTAAGTCCCTTTATTAGAGATCGTGAACATGCCTATAAAGAAACTGCTTTTTTTCCCCATGATAAAAGAAATGTCAACATAAAGGAATATATAATCTTAACACAGCATCTTAAAAAAATGTGTGTGTGTGTTCATAATTAAATCTTTTGAAGCTTGGAGGGATAAAAATACAGTTCATAAAAACACACAAAAATGTTTTAGACCTGACGTTGTTTGATAAAGAAATCAAACATGATCAAAAGAAATCAAACACGATCAGAAGAAATCAAACATGATCTGACCACTCGGATGTTCACCCCTGTTCTGATTACATCTGAATATGCATTATTCAGGCGTTTTTAAATGCAAACTTTAAATGACCTTATCAGCAAACAAAGATAACATTTCTATTTAACAAGGCTTTAACCTTCAAACATCGACATAGAAATAAAAACTGCAAAATTGGCATGAAATTCAAATTTATCTTAAAAGTCATTTTTGTATATGATACTGACTGGATCATTACAAAATTCTTCACTAAAAATTCAATCAACAATTAACACACTAAGACCAATCTTGAATCAATTATAACATATTTAAATAATAACCTATTTCTTTATTTAGTAAACATTTGAAAATTACCTGTATAACAATCTTAAATTAAGACTACATGGCAAAATTTCAAGCTTACGTTGCACATAAATCTATGAACAAAATGTGTATAGGAAATAAAAGGAAGTTTTTACTTTCTTTTTTGCTCATCTGAAGAGATAATAAGTGTTTGATTCATTAGACATCTTAAGGACGACAGACATCAATAGTAACTATATTTCACAGGGATCCTGACTTGACACCAACCGTTGAAACAAAGTGTCTCTTACTGAAGTCAGGTGTCTCTTCTAAAATTAGTCAATTTGGCCTTTTTCTTACGTTTATACAGGCTTTAAAAGCTGTCTTTCACTGTTTAACCAGGAATTTCACATAATGTATGCTGTAGAAAAGCTCTTCAAATATTTAGTTTTGTTTTTTAGTGTCTTACAGGACTGAGGTATAAATGTCTGCTTGAAATTTACATGTATATTTGGTTCCTATCTAATATACTGTGCCTTAACACACACGGCTAGCACTGACGGTGCTACAGTTAAATCAAGATGTGCATCTTTCGGTGGTTGAGGACTGTGAATACATTTTGAACAAATTGACGGAAGGTGTGGTTGTTTTCATTTTTGTTTTCTTATAAATAATGTTGCCACAGAGCAGAGCTAGTAATTTCACTTTAAATAGAACACAGAATAAACCAACAAGCAAACACATAAATCATGTTAAGGATTATAATACAACTATGTACCATCAAGTGCATACATTTGTATGTACATATAACATGTCATTTACCTTGACAAAGAACCAAAACCAAGCTTCTCCAGAGTCCGCGAAGTCAGTGTGCCCTTTTTACTCATAGCTGGCCTTGCCCCAAAATCGAAATGTGACCTTTGACCTTGACGTTCCAATAAAGGTCATACTTTGGTCTTCGAATGGAGTTCTGTCCCTCTCTTTTGTCTGAAACAAAAAATAAAAAAATGAATTGAAATACAACAATGTTTTACAGGTGCACAATATAGGTTGATGCCAGAATTATTCTTTTTAATTTTAATGCATTTTCATGTTTAAAGCTGCACTCTCACAGATTGAACGTTTTGACAACTTTTTAATTTTTTGTCTTGGTACAAGCCAATTTTTGCGGAAATCCATGGAAACCAGTGATACAAGACTGCTGACAAAAAATTAGATCGCAGATTTTTATATTTAAGTTCAAAAATTGATGTTTAATGCATTTTTCTTACACCGTTAGTAACGGTTTAGGGCATAAAACATTAATTTTCGAAAGGAAATATGAAAATCTACGATCTGATTTTTTGTCAGCAATCTTATATCATTGATTTGCAGACATTTACGCAAAAATTTGATCTTTCCAAGACAAAAAATAAAAAAGTTGTAATAATGATAAATCTGTGAGAGTGCAGCTTTAACTCATTTGACTTAAATGATAAAACAAGAAAAAATCATTTGATTTAAGTACAGATAAAAATATAATATATACTTCAGTTACATTCAGTTACATGCCACTCTCTCTTGGGTTAGCCAAAATAACGCACATAAAGGGACCTTCTTTGAATTTGGACTCTCATTTGTTCACTTTACATGAGTCTGCCACAGAATATACATAGAATAGTAATAACACTTCTTTTTACAGCACCCTCAATGTAACCATGTTGTCTTAAACAAAAAACAAGCAAAGTTTGAAACCTCTCAATCGTTTGTCAAATGAAAAAAGACAAAATGCCGTCTCTGTTCATTTTATCTTTAGTATCAAAGGTTGGGGAATGTCATCTATAAATAAGTACAAAGAAATCTGTTCACCTCAACAAGCAGCAGTAAACAGGCAAGTCAAACCTAAATGGCCATCCACGAGTCTTATGATGATTTTACGACTTAAGCTATAGACTGGCTGACTTACAAACTATTGATGGTATTGCAATATCGGTCAGCTGCAGCGACTAAAAGTGTTTAATGAAACACAACTAATTTAATTTTAATTTAAATCAACTTCTGTCAATAAAGCATCGCTAGAAAAACAAAAGTGGGATATGGACGCATAGAGTTGCCAAATAAAAAATCGTCAAAGACTCTGAAGCGGCTGTTTCTACTGTTTTTTAAGACGTTATTTGATATTTGACAATCTATTTCAAGTCCACCTTAATGATGGACATCATAGAGTCTTTTGACTATGTCAGCACTTGGCACACCTGATACAGGGAAACATAACAACAAATATCAAAATGATTAATAAGTATTTTCTGAACGCTCATTTCTTGAGGCTACTTGACCAAATTTTCTGATTATTTTTTTTGCACACTCAAAGAGAATAAAAATTGAAAAGGCAAATTATACAATCAAATTTTCTTTTATCACATGCTACACCTTGTTTCCGGTTTAATATAACCATCACGTATTTTTTTATATTACACATGTGTAATATAACATTGCTCTTCATCTATTGGTCAGAAAATATATCGCTCCGCATTTATATAAAAAGTTAATTGGCAAAAAGGAACTGCTAATTGGTAATATTCCTGTATACCAAACCTTCAATTCTTATTTTATTTCTATAATAAATATTTGTTTTGTTAGAGTAGTTGAGTTTCTTTCTAAATATTAAGAGGATAACAAAGTATGTCGTCTTGATATCTTGAAAAAGCAAATTTAGAAGCGTCCAAAATTTAGTTTATTTTAACCGAAAATGAACATAAACATTATGACGTCACATCTACTAGATGACGTCATGATGTATATGTTCACTTCCGGTATAACAGAAAGAAAGATTTCGTTAAAATTAAAGTGTTTACAGTGTGATTTTTACTGGATATCATCTGAGAATGCATTCTTAAATAAACGGAATTAAAACGATCGGGTATATATGCTGTTTTAAATAAATCCTGGTACTACATTCCTGCAATGCATGTAGCGCGGGAAATGACAACACTTGGTGATATTCGGCTCATCAGCCTCGCAGGTGAAACAGGTAGGGGTTTTTTTGCCATTTTATACCGGAAAAAGCATGTGATAAAAAGAATCTGACACTTGTTGTCATTTAATACCAATTTTTACTAAACTCGTCCAGGAAAACTGTTAGTAAGCTCGCCAAAGGCTCGCTAACTAACAGTTTTCCTGAACTCGTTTAATAAAAATTGGTATTAAATGACAACTCATGTCAGATCCTCTATATATTTTGGTTAAAGTCGAAATGAACAGAAATTATACTTACATCAGGACGACTGTCAATTGATTTTTCTGTGAATATCCTCCCCGATATTTTCTTTTCGTAAAACTTGCTATTTCCGCAAAGGGGCGTAACTATTGATGCAAAACAAACGACTGTTGCAAAATAATTTTATCAGGATTTATCAGGACAACAGGAGCAAATATAACCTAAAAATCATTAAAATATATCAAAATCATGACTTCCATTTTGTCAAGGACATCTTTGATCGTAAGAAATTTTGATTTGCTTAGAATGACACTCGTTTTTGATATCAATTTAACCAATGTTGTTTTACAGTGGATAGAGTTTCGGATATTATTTTTCGGATAATAATATTGCGAGTGTATTCCAAAAACTGAAATAAAGTTTTATCAAAAAGCAATTTTGTTTCTTTTTCTTTTAAGACTATTTCTACATACAAAGATGATAATCAAGTTCCTAAAATAGACCATAGCGAATCCATGTTTTATTAACTGACATTGTTGTTGTTGTTTGTCGAATTATGGCGTAATTTAATTAATTATTAATCGCTTTGAAAGGTTACAAGACCAAGTAGCCACAATAATGGGTAATTTTGGTTGGGTATAAAAGACTGGCTGTACAGCACCAGCGGAAATCTCCGTTACACATACTGGTCAGTCTTTCATGCCCTTCTTTCTTTTTCGGACCAGTACAGAAATTTCCATTGATTTCCGTAGTCCACCTAAATGGCCGTCAACAAGTCTTTTGACGATAATCTATTTTTTTAGTATGGCAGACTCGTGACGTCCACCATCCCAGCAAAAAGTAGCAAGTGGTCTTTGCGCAGAGAATCCTCCCGGCCACAATTTTGAAATTATCTCCGTTATAAATTCAACTATCTACGAAAATATTATTGCCTACTTTTAAACACATATTAAGTTATGTCAGTATGCCCAAAAAACATGTTAAGTTATCATAAAACACTTACAAGTGTTGATTGTTTATCAAGTATCCCGATATCGGTAAATCTGGGACAAATCTGACTGGTTGTGTACATGCATAATGGTATTCGTGACCCATAATATATTCATGTGAAAATAACAACTCTAATGACAAATTAAATCCAGTTCAGATCACTGTCAGATAAAAATTGAAGAACTTTGTCATTATTATTCAACATCAATGCATATTATTACAGTATATCATTTCGCCCGTTGTTAAATGGTAGAGAGTTGTAGCGTTACAGGGATACATAAGAAATGTCAAAATAATAAAAAGAGTATCCCTGATCGCTCATTATTGTAGTTGGTCCGGAATTGGTCCGGTCCGGCCAGTCATTTATACCCAAACCAACAATGTGCGTTAAGGGAACTTTTTTAACATTTGGGCATTATGTTCCCCTTAACGAAGAGTTGCCAAAACAAAAATTGTCAAAGACTTTGATGCAGCTGTTTATATATATATGGACTAAGGCCCAAGAATATATATATGTCACAGAGTTATAAAACAGTTCATTATTTTAAATATCAAAATTGATTATTTATATTTTTCTTAAATTGATTGAATGAGGATTTCTCTACAAGTCCACATGAGGAAATCATAGTTACTAATTACTATATTTTGTTATGGTCTAGTACTAATTCATAGTCTTTGAAATATTAGTTACAGACATCTGCTAGTCTTGTTCTTAATTACTGGACATACTGTATCTTCCATAATTAATTGAAGGAAACTTGGTAAGCAGTTGTCATTACTTAGATCAAAGCATATAACATGAAGGTGTGAATTAGATTCTTATGAGTTCTGGTCTGAAGGTAAAGACAATAGTAGGTTACATTAGGGGCTGGTATGAATGAAGTTTGATAAGTGTTTTTGTATGGTTGGTTTATAACTATATGGGCGCGGCCTAATGAGAAATTGTATGTTGTATTTGTAAGTTTTTATCAGTTCTTGTTAGGGAGTGGATAGACAAGGTTAAGAGACCTCTCACAACTTAGCGAGTGTATTATATATGAATAAAATATGGAGAATGTATTTGGAGTTACGTATTAATAAGCAATAGTTTGGGGACGAGAACCCCGCCCGGTGACATATACATTACAGAGTGGGAAGAGGAACATTTATACCAGCATGAAATTTGACCACCATAAAGACGTCCCATGTATTTCCTATTTGTTTAGATGCCAAATGTGAGCTAAAGTACATGTACTGTAGCTGAAATAAAATATGATCAGGCCAATCGCACCAAATACATGTACAAAAAGACGGATGTGTTTTATAAGGGGTTGGATTGAGCAGACTTTGAACAGCATTTTGTCTAAACCTTAGATAATCTTCCACTACATTTTTCTGTATTAGTCTTTTCAGTTGAGTGACTATCTGGGGTATAAGGCATCGCTGTTTACTGATGGGAATCCCTCTAATCCTAGCTCCTTTTAGAGTCTTTGAAGATTTTTGTTTTTGCAACTCTACATGTACATGTATTTTAAGGGGGGCATAATGAATGTCCAAATGTTATAAAAGTTCCATTAACAGGCATTACTGTGGCCTTACTATCATCAATCCGTCAAAGCATTACCATGGCAGCCCTTTTTCTTTAAATACAGCCCTAAATGAAAATTAGCAAATAAACATAACACAGGAAGATTTGCTCCATGTTGTGCCACCAGAGTAATAGGCAGACATGCATAAGCCCGACATTTAAAATTCAGTTTGTTCATATTACAGGTGATGAGTAGGTCCTGTCGCAGGTCTTTCTCGGTTTGTGCCCGCTTGCTGGGGGAAAACAAGTATACGCAGGTGAAACAGGAAAATGGGATAAGGACAATCACACTGAATGACCCCAAAAAAAGGTGAAGGAGAAAGAGGAATCTGACCTCCAAATAAGCTAGTTCTCTGATAGTTTCATTAACCTTAAAGCTGCACTCTCACAGATTTACCATTTTTACAACTTTTTTTATTTTTTGTCTTGGAAAGAGCAAATGTTTGCGTAAATATCTGCAAACCAATGATATAAGATTGCTGACAAAAAATCAGATTATACATTTTCATATTTCCGTTTAAAAATTGATGTTTTATGGCTTAAACCGTTAGTAATGGTTTAAGACAAATGCATAAAACATCAATTTTTGAACCTAAATTTAAAAATCTGCGATCTAATTTTTTGTCAGCACTCTTATATAACTGGTTCTCATAGATTTTCGCAAAAATTGGCTCGTTACAAGACAAAAAATAAAAAAAGTTGTCAAAACGTTTAATCTGTGAGAGTGCAGCTTTAAGGTAAATGCTGCCTGGTCACCCCATGTGGTTTTGGTATTGCTTGATAGGTATTTTCTTGCTGATTACTTATAAGTAAAATAAATGATAAAAAATTACTGAAGTTGGTATATTTTCTTTTTATTGCATCTAATATAAGATGTTAACTGATTTATTTGCAATCTTTGTCTTAATGCAAAAGAAATTTTTTTGTTTCACAGTTGATCCCAATTGGCTTGAACTCTCTAATGGCTCAATTTCCTCGTTAGGCCTAAAAAAAAATACATTTGGTTCGGGTTACCCGATCCTACCTACGGAATAGGCGCCGACCCTAACGTTTTTATAGTCGGTTTGAAAAAAAAAAAATGAAAAACTAAAAAAAAAAAAATTGCTTTTCAATATGTAGTTTAAAACCTTAATTGCTTATATAGAAGATAACTTTAACACCATTCTCCAATGATGAAAATGACATTCTTATATAAAGCTTAATAAAAAAAAAAAATAAAAAAAAAAAAAAAGCCTACCTACCCTACCTATTTTTGAAAAGGATGTAACCATAACCAAACAATTTTTTTTTTAGGCCTTAGCTAAAACTTGATGTAAAAAAACAATTTCTTTATACTAAAGGGAAGCATTCCTGCTTGGCTGAAATTCCATGAGGCTCAAGGTTTGTTTTTACACCAGTCCATGGGAGGTGGAGCTAATGGGGTTTGACAACTGGTTTTAGTATTTTTCTGCATTTGTTTTTTCTGCTCACAAAACCCATCAATTGTTTGTTTTGATGTTCCTGCACAGGAATGCATTATCCCTAGGAATGTTGCAACAACTACAGAGAGACTTACAGACAGAAGACCCTGCTCTCCGCGTCATAATTCTGTCACACGTCGGGCCAGTATTTTCTGCAGGGCATGACCTTAAAGAATTGGTAAGTTCACTTCATGATAAATGAAATAATCATACAAACATATTATGTTATTTTAGCATTTTGATTCACGCCTGCATCAGTGGAAAAAAAACTATTATAGAAAGGAAGTGACATCAATGTCATAAACTGTTCAATGACTCTCGTTATTTAGTAGCAAGAGAAATAATGTTGATTTTTTGTTTCTTATATCACAATATTCCTAGATAGAACAATATTTTTGGAGTAAAAAGGGTTTGTCATACACATGTTGGAGTTATTCCCCTCATATCGATGCAAATTTTAACAGAATATTAGAAAAAATACTTTCAAAAATCAGACATGCAAAGTGATTGGATCACACGATAACGGCCCTCTTCCCAAACATTTTCTTGTGAATCATATATCAGGTAATTATAAAAGTCCATGACAAAGTTTCATATGTTGCAAGTTGCCATGTAAACATACACAAAAATTATAATACTTACTAATTAATTACTTTTATGTTTCCAGACCAGCAAAGAGGGAAGGGAATACCATACAAAAGTGTTTTCTACATGTACACAAGTTATGTCCTCCTTGCAGGTAACTTTACAGAAATATTTTTAATGTATTATAGGCTTTCCTGTGGTATACCGTGATTTTTCAGTGAAATGAAATTGATATTTCACTGTTTCAAACAGGGAAAATTTATCCTGTAAAGAATTAATTAAACAAAAAGGATGTGTTGGAAAACTCATTTTTGAAAAATATATCTATTTTGTAATGAAAATCTTGTGATTTTACCCCTTTTACCATTTAATAATGAAATCACGCTTAAGATACTTTCGTATTCTCTGACAAAATCAGTGTCTCAATTAGCACCGGCTGCCGGTCAAAATGGACAGTTCAAATGGCAAATTTGAAAAAATAGGTGTATTTTAAGTAGAATAATTGTAAGCAGTAGCTGTTGTTTAGTTACTTTATTTTTTGAGACAGCTAGGTCAATTGAAACTTATTGAAAACCCTGTATGCTATTTATAGATATATTGCTACTTTTTCTTTTTAGGACTTACCAGTTCCTGTGATTGCACAAGTGAATGGTAATACAATGTACAACGTTTTTTATTAACATACACAATGTTTACATACTGGGAAGCCTTGTTCTTTGTTTAGAGAAAACTTGACATTCATTTCGTATTAACTGCAAGATGTTATGACACTCTTTATGGATTAAAGTCCCTAATAAGAGGATTAAGCTAAGCTCAATATTTTTGTTTCCGTAGAGTTTGTGTAATATTTTCGTGTAACTTTTGGACTTTAAAGGGAAATTGTTGATAAAGTAATGTTTGTTTAGTAATCAAGATAGCTTAAATAATTAAGCTACTTAAGCTTATTAAACGGAAGAAATGTCGAGAATTTGGGGACGAGTTTCTATCAAGGACAAAAACTTAAGCATGATTCTTATTGACTTATATATATACACTATATCTAATTGTACTAAGATTATTTTCTAAGATACTTTTAAGTTCAAAGATAAGTTTACACTATTGCTACAGGTCTTGCCACAGCTGCTGGGTGCCAGATGGTGGCAAGTTGTGACATTGCTGTGGTAACAGAGAAGTCAAAGTTTGCAACACCGGGGTAGGGGTTTTGAGTATGTTAAATTACACGTGTATGTTTAAAATCAACATATAAAGTTGTGTGAATGGGTAACAAGATATTTATAATAGCTGCACTTTGTAACAATGTAACCAAGTAAACTGGTTCCTTAACTAAAGCTTTTGGATAGTGGCACAGTAGAATGTCTACCAGCAATGGGAGGAGTGATGGATTTGACACCAACCAGATGGGCATAGCAATTTATGTAGACTATAAAATGTAGATATGCAGTACAAACATCCTTTAATAGAGCACTTATTTTCTAAGAAAGCTTGGACTTAGATTGTGTTGAGTCATGTTCTGTTAAAAAAGTCACTACCTGTCTCCCCTGCAGTGTGAATGTTGGGCTTTTCTGCTCCACCCCTGCTGTCGCAGTGGGACGGTCCGTTCCTCGCAAAGTCGCTATGGAGATGTTGTTTACTGGTCTACCAATCACTGCACAAGGTACTGTTACTATAGCGATATAACCTTCTGGAGCCCTTATTGTCTTTTGCAACAGTTCACTTTGTCCTTGGTCCTTCTGAGATTGTGCTTATACAGTTATTGACCCAGAAGCATTGTTTCCACTATTGACCCACAAGCAGTTCATTGACTATTATTCAAAACCCATATTCTGACTATTGTCCCATAAGCCATGTTTTGACTATTGTCCCATAAGCCATGTTTTGACTATTGTCCCATAAGCCATGTTTTGACTATTGTCCCATAAGCCATGTTTTGACTATTGTCCCATAAGCCATGTTTTGACTATTGTCCCATAAGCCATGTTTTGACTATTTACCCAATTTGAAAGCCATTCAAACATGTGTAATTATTTAAAGACAGTTTATACAGTTATTGTCTTCTTTGTTTTCTTAAAACTGGAGTTAAATAAAATCAGATTTCTTGTGCATCAGTACATGTCTTATATTGTGGCAAGTAAGTGGATCTGTGAGAAATTGGAGACATTGTTATTTGATCATTACAGAAGCCTTGCTGCATGGACTAGTCAGCCGTGTTGTGTCAGAGGAAAAGTTGGAAGAGGAGGTATGTTTTTGGTTAATTAATGCACCTGGTCTTCGCACAAGCAAAATAATGGTCATAGACTCAATTTCAAGACTATTTCAGGAAAAGACTTTGTTTTTGCTGGGGAGGGACATAATCAATGTTTGAGATCATGTCAAATTTTATCTCTCAGCCTGAGTCAATGCAATATTGAGATTGAAATGATTAAGATACATTTCCAAACGTGACCTTTACCTTCACTGTAACGTTTTTCAAGGTCATTTACTCTAAAGTTTCTATAGTCACCATAGTTGGTGTTGAATTAGTACGAAAAATGTCACAATCATTTTGCGCTTAATTAGCCCATGATATGAATGCCAAGACACACAGCTCTAGTTTTAATCAATTTCAAGTTATGCCCCTTGTTTCAGAAAAAGAATACAGTGCTCTTGTTTGGTTTTTCAACTTAGCAAACTAGTTTTTTACTGCTTTATTTTCAGACAATGCGGATAGCTCATAAAATCTGCGAGTTCAGCCGTTCAGTGATTACATTAGGAAAGCGCACATTCTACAAACAAATGGCCTTAGACAGAAAACAAGCCTACAAGTAAGTTTTCGATTTGGTACTGTAACGTTCCGCTGTAGGTCGAAGTTCATTGGTATGTACGTTGATGTACTAGATTATATGCAAATTGGCATATCCAGGTCTCCGTATGGATGGAGAATATATGTATATAAACACCAGTCGACTTCTTTAGGGTTTAGCATGCTTTTTTTTTAAGGGATCTGTTGGCATTTTTGTCTGTGCATATTACAGTACTATTACTTATTACAGAAACAATTTACATGTATTCCTCCCAATGAAACTAAAGCTAAGCAAGTTAATTATATTTAATTTGATATTTCACTTGTTTCAGTTTAACAGAGGGTGTGATGGTGGACAACCTGGCTTATCAGGATGGACAGGAGGGTATCAAGGCATTCGTTGAAAAGAGACATCCAACATGGTCACATAGCGATGATAAGGCTCATTGATAAATCATAAGATAGGGATGGGGTGGGTTTACGCTGGTTGTTGTTTTTTTTGTGGGCGGGGGAGGGATGGGGGGAAGGGGTTTAAAATGGTTTATCTTTTTGTCTTGCTAAGATGGACAGGCAATGTATTTGTGGAGATGGGACACCAAACATGGTCACATAGTGATGATAAAACTCATTGATAAATTGAACAAAAGGGATGGGGTAGGACTTTAGGAGGATTTTTTGAGGGGAGGAAGGGGGGAGGGTAAAATTTGCAACTAAGATGTCTTGTTAAGATGGACAAGGAAGGTAAATGAAAACAGAGGGGGCACCCATCATGGTCACATAATGATGATAAAGCTCATTGATAAATTATAGGGGAGGGACAGGGTGGGTGTTCATTGTGATATGTTTGGGGTTGAGAGTGGGGGTGAAATGGACTAAGATAAGCACATGGTGGGTGTTTATTGGGAGTTTTTTGGGGAAGAAGAATTAAAATGGACAGTCATATATCAATGTGGTGGGTCTGTGACGAGGGGTTGAATGGACATTCACTGATTCAGAAAGGGCATCCAACCAATGTGATAATGCTTTGATTGTAATTGATTTTAAGATACCGGTATTAAATGCAAATGTCATGAACCTGGTTTAAATTGTACATTCTCATTCATCAGAGGTTTGATATTAATGATAAATCTAACATAGATTAGTATGCATAGCATCATCACTCTGGGGTATGGGAATGGGTTTGGAGGTCTGTGGCAAATGTGTATTAATTCATATGTATCTTACGAATGACAATGTTATCATGTAGCTATGAGCCTCGTCATGCAATTATGGGTCTGCTGAGAACAATCTTGCCAAAGAAATGCAGCTAACTGGTGCTTTTTTGTAAATATTAAAGACTTTAGCCAAGTTATGCATTATTTCTGTGTATAAACTTGCAATTATTAGAAAATTGATGAGAAAAAAATGCATCAAATTGTGTGTGTAGTGTTAATTTCAACTACAAAAGTTACTGCTAATACTTTTATCTCAGACACTTTGGAACAAAATGCATGAAATGCACAAAATGTCTATAAATAGCTAGTGCTCTCATTAAAACTGTCCTTTTATTTTATAATATCTATAAATAGTCTAATGGCAAAACGGCCCATATTGCTTCAAGTGGCTCATATTCATTGTTTAGTCGTGTTTTTATGGTGCCAAATGTTTCTTTTCAATAAATATTGAATGTTTTCATGATTTAATAAATGTGTGAATTTATAAAACTTTTATTGCGCATGTTGTCCTTTTCATCTGGTCCAAATTCCATGAAACGTTTAAGCTTATATTATTTCATTCAGTAAATTTTCCTACATACATGTACACTGTCTCTGCAAATCCAAAGACAGATTGTGGTGAATATCATAAAACATTCCTGTACAAGTTTCAAAACACTTGTGTCCTGTTATATGGGACTAAGATTGTTTGACAAGTTCAACAGCCTCATTTTCAGCCCAATCGTCATGAAACTTTGTCCGAATGTATGTCTCCATTAGATACTTACCATTATATTGGTCAAGTTTGAGATCATGTATTAAAACTCTTGTTCAATCAAACAATGGACATCGGTTATTTTCAAACTTGGTAAAAACGTATTTCTTCAGTCTGAGTTGAAGTGTGCGTCATATCGGGCCAAGAAGTACATTGTATATGTACATGTAGGTGTAACAACTTATGAAATATTCATGATAAAGCCATGCTAATGTCCTAAAAATCCCACGTCCTGTTAAGCCTAAACTTGACACTTTATGCACATCTAGTGCACAAGTGATGCATTACAAGTGAACTAAAAAGTGCACTTGTGTAAGACAAGGGAAAGACTAAATGAAGACTTGTAAGGGGCTGGCCAGATAAGGCTTCTATAGCCTTTAATAAATGCTATCATACAGTGAAACTTAGCATGGTTTGTGTAGTTTCAACTGATGTTTTAATGTTAATTAACATTTAGAGCTTAAAGTTCATTTTTTTCTAATTCATTATCACCTTTCAGGTAGTAGGTCATCAGGTTAAATATAAATAAATATAAAAGGCGACGTTTTCTACCACATATTCTGTAAACTTGAAATGGTGTTGTTAATGACATTCAATTTTTGGTCAGGAAAGTGCTAAAAGTATAGTAGGTCAGTAGATCAAGTTTTAGAAAAAACGCTCAAGAAATGAAATTTTCGACCCTTGAATCTTCATGCCTTTTAGACCAAGAGATGTTTGTCAAACATCATGCTCACCATGAGCGCCATGTTGTCAAGAATATTTCGACAATTGAATAAAATATGCATGGACCCAAATGACAGCTGATTTGTCATTGACATTGGATGCCTTTGAGGCAGTTTTAATATTATGACTATTCAAAGTGTGAGGATAGTAAGTACAGTTTTTAATCATGTTCAGATGATGACTGATCTTTGCAGATAAACATGTATCCTTTTAGTAGCAGGGAATAAGAACATATTATGTTAATTGCCAATATAAGTTGTGACCTTTGACTCTTTGACCTTAAAATACATAGGGCTCATCTACTGGTCACCCCCAACCTTAATGTCAAGTTAGAGGGCCATGGTAGCAGGCATTGTGGAGCTATCGCACAGACAATATTTTAGCATTCCTTTGACCCGATGACCTCCAAGGCAAGTTTGAGCGCCATTGGTGCAGGCATTGTCGAGTTATAACTCAGACCTTTTCGCATTCAAGGTCACTGTGACCTTGACCTTTTACCCGATGACTCCTAAAATAAATAGGGGTTATTTACTGGTCAGGCCCAACATCCCAGTTTATTTTGAGGGCCATGACTGCAGGCATGGTCAAGTTATCACAACCTTTTAGCATTCAAGATCACTGTGACCTTGACCTTTTACCCGATGACCCCTAAAATCAATAGGGGTCATCTACTGGTAAGGCCAAACCACAAAGTCAATTTTGAGGGCCATGAGTGCATGCATTGTCGAGTTATCCTTTTGACATCTTTTTAGCACTCAAGGTCACTGTGACCTTGACCTTTGACCCCTTAAATTAATAGGGGTCATCTAATGGTCAGGCCCAGTCTAATTGTCGAGTTTAATGGCCATGGGTCCAGGCATTGTTGAGTTATCACTCGGACAAGCTTTGACCCGATGACTCCTAAAATCGATAGTGGTCATCTACTGGTCAGACCCAACCTTCATGACAAGTTTGCTGACAATAGGTTTAGGATGTGTCGAGTTATCACTCGGACTAGCTTTGGTCTACCGACGGACCGAACTGACCGAAGTCTAACTGAAGTGTATATTGTAAAACAGGATCAAGGTCATACCAGTTAACTGAAGTGTAGTATGTAGCACAAGAGCCAATGTAATATCAGTTAACTGAAGTGTAGTCTGTAACACAAGTGTCAAGGTTATACCAATTAACTGAAGTATATTCTGTAACACAAACGTCAAGGTCATACCAATTAACTGAAGCGTATTCTGTACCACAGACTCAAGGTCATACTAACTAACTGAAGTGTATTCTGTACCACAGAGCCAAGTTCATACCAACTAACTGAAGTGTATTCTGTAACACAGAGTCAAGGTCATACCAACTAACTGAAGTGTATTCTGTAACACAGAGTCAAGGTCATACCAATTAACTGAAGTATATTCTGTAACACAGAGTCAACGTCATACCAATTAACTGAAGTGTATTCTGTAACACAAGAGTCAGCGTCAAACCAATTAACTGAAGTGTATTCTGTAACACAGAGTCAACGTCATACCAATTAACTAAAGTGTATTCTGTGGCACAGAGTCAACGTCATACCAGTTAACTGAGGTGTATTCTGTAACACAGAGTCAAGGTCATACCAATAAACTGAAGTGTTTTCTGTAACACAAGAGCCAAGGTCATACCAATTTACTGAAGTGTATTCTGTAGCACAGAGTCAAGGTCATACCAATTAACTGAAGTGTATTCTGTATCACAGTTTCAAGGTCATACCAACTAGTTGAACTGTTTACTGTAACACTGAGTCAAGGTCATACCAATTAACTGAATTGTATTCCTTATCACAGAGTCAAGGGCATACCGATTAACTGAAGAGTATACTGTAACACAGTCAAGGAAATGCCAATTTATTAGTGTTCAATGTAACACAGAGTCTAGGTCATACCAATTCTCTGAAGTGTAATCTGTAACACAGAGTCCAGGTCATACCAATAAGTGTATTTTTTGGCACAACTGAGCACAGAGTCGAGGTCATACCAATTCTCTGCAGTGTAATCTGTAATACAGAGTCAAGGTCATACCAATAAATTGAAGTGTATTCTGTGGCACAACTGAAGTGTTATCTGTAACACAGAGTCAATGTCATGCCAATAATTTGAAGTGTATTCTGTGGTTCAACTGAAGTGTTATCCGAAACACAGAGTCAAGGTTATACCAATAAATTGAAGTGTATTCTGTGGCACAACTGAAGTGTTATCTGAAACACAGAGTCATGGTCATACCAATTAACTGAAGTGTATTCTGTGGCACAACTGATGTGTTATCTGTAACACAGAGCCAAGGTCATGCCAATAATTTGAGTGTTTTCTGTGGCACAACTGAAGTGTTATCTGTAACACAGAGTCAAGGTCATACCAATTAACTGAAGTGTATTCTGTGGCACAACTGAAGTGTTATCTGAAACACAGAGTCAAGGTCATACCAATTATTTGAAGTGTATTCTGTGGCACAACTGAAGTGTTATCTGTAACACAGAGTCAAGGTCATACCAATAATTTGAAGTGTATTCTGTGGCACAACTGAAGTGTTATCTGTAACACAGAGCCAAGGTCATACCAATAATTTTAAGTGTATTCTGTGGCACAACTTAAGTGTTATCTGTAACACAGAGTCAAGGTTATACCGAAGTTTATGATATCTCAAACCTGAACTGAAATAGTTACTATTCTTAACCCAGGCACATTTGATGTATTAGTTTTTAACTGTAGTTATAACACATTCACACACGCATGCAACAATTTATTTTTATCGGCATAACAAACAAGGACATTTGATACAATTTTCGCATGCTATATTTCGAAGAAAATCATATGATAAAAAGCATGGTCACTGATCATGCCTCTTGACAACAGTAGAAGATGGCGTCATTGAGCGCCGTGTCGTCGCCATCGCTCTGAAATGCCTCCACCAGCGTCCTCATTCCACAAATGGCGCTACCTGGAAGTGAAAATGACACCTCATCTGTGATGATATTATTTAAATTTAGACAGTATTGCTTCGATGAGAGTTTTAATCAAACTTCCAAGCAGGGCGTTCTAATCGAAATTGACATGGCCAACATTGATTTATTTGATTGATTTATTAATTATTAATTTATTTCATTTTTTAAGGGGTGGGGAGTTTATTCTGCATCTAAGTATTTCTTTGAATTTGTGTTGATCAAATGTGTAACAACTTTTCAGACATACATGGGTAGGCCATGCTTGTAAGGTTCCAAATAGCCCATGTGTATATTGTGACGACCATTAGTGTAATACTAACCAGTCGTACAGGAGTCGGACCAATTCCCGAAGCTTCCAAACTGCCCATGTCCTGGAAGCTTATTTAACTCTTCCAGCGGCGTGTTTCCCTCCATATCCCGACACTGAAACTTCGCCCAGTTGACTGCTGTGTCGTCCCCGCTACCTTGCTGTAACAGCGTGTGTATACCACGTGATGAATTATGTCATAAATGCTATGTCGAAAGGCAATATTTTGCTTCAAATGAAGACTTAAAACAAAGATATTTTTACTACTAATTCGTTATATGCAATGAAACATGGCGCAGTCTATTCAGCCTACTTAGCCCTGCATTCGGTATTGACCAGCTTACACCGATACTCGGCCATTTTTTTTTCAAAAACAACCTCGGATGTATGCCGGTTCATCAGTTGAAGTAGTTCGTAAATTTTTGAATAATATTATTAATTAAATGTTGTGTTTAAGAGTTGTATTTATTGATCTCAGTTTAAATTGATTGCCAGTGAAGGGTTTTATTGTAAACATAATTAAGATTCCCAAGAGTTAAGTCATAAAGTTTATCTGCTAAATAAGATTACTACGCGATCTATTTGCAGCGGACTTAAACGTACCACTGTTTGAGTATGTAAACCGTCCAAATACATCCGAGGTTGTTTTCGATAAAATGGCCGAGGAGATCCGAATGCCTCCGATTTCTCTCACAACACAAGACCACGCTATACTCTCGCGTTAAATCGTGTCAACAAGAGTTATTAATATCATTTTGTAATAACTCGTTTCACAATTCTTATAAAATAAATACTTACGATGGTAGATATGGATTGTATAAAAAGTATGATAATGCATACAGTACGCATGATTCGAATACCAATTTATAGTTTTCGGACCACAGGTGCTACGCAGGTTACATTGCCTGGATACAGTAATATGTTTTATTTATTTTTTTCATTTTTTTATTATATATTTTTCTTTGGTCAATATAGTGAAAATATGTCATTTAAAAAAATATTCCACATGTTTTCATGAAAAATAGAATATAATTATATATAACTAAATATTTATTTATATATATATATACAAACCATTTATTGATGAAAAATTGTGGATATGAAAAATTGTGGATATTTTCTTAAAATATATTCACTATCTTGACCAAAAAGAATAAATAATAAAAAATAAAAAAAAATATTAAAAATAAAAAATGTAAAAATATATATTACTGCATCCATGCAATGTGACGATCACCTGTGTTTCGGACTAGACGAGAGGAAAGGGTTTCACCATAACAGAAGAAAACGAGACAAGTAGTTCACAGCCAACGTTAACCATTCCTATATAATGGTATGTCGTGTTTTCGCCCTAGACTTCTTTGCCCTTTTTTGGCCCAGGGTTCGCAAATACTTGAAAAGTACTAGGAATTTAGGCAGCTAGATGAAAAGTTTTTAAATTTGCAATAGACGCCTTAAAACTACTTGAATTTAATTTTGCCTTGAAAAGTGCTAGTATTTTCTGAAATAGTCCTTAAATGTTATTGCTCTGCTCTGATAAGACGGAAACATAAAAACTCGACAAAGTATAGCGTGAAGATAAATAAAGAGTCCTTATCCCACACTTACTGGGGGCTCGACCTGTAGACTAAACGCCTTGAGGAACAGATTGACCCCCGGCCTCTGGTTGCACGTCGCTCGGCCCTGCCAGTCGCCCCAATCTCCAACAGCGGAAGTGACGGGTTTCTCCGCTGAAGGGCTGCCCTTGATGTCCGAGCATATTAGTCTGATGGCGTTCAAAGAAGTGTCGTCTCCTGTGTACTGATACGACTCAACCTAAGGATGTTCAGAACGAGAAATGAGAGGTTAGCATTGATTCCTATTCGTGTGGTAATGAATGCACAAGTTAGAGCGATCTTGCAAATCTCAAGCGTTACAAATTGCACCAACGTGGTGTAACGTGACCGTGAAACAAACACCAACATATCTCTTCAGAGAAATGGATGCTCGACCCTGAATGGTTCCACTGGTCTTTATATACACTTACTTCTCTATTCTCACAGAGCGTACATCCGCCGCCTACAGCGGACCGTTACACTATGAACGCACATCCGCCGCCTACAGCGGTCATTTACACTATGAACGCACATCCGATGCCTATTTACAGCGGACCGCTACGTTATTATGAACGCACATCCGCCGCCTACAGCGGACATTTACACTATGAACGCACATCCGATGCCTACAGCAGACCGCTACATTATTATGAACACACATCCGCCGCCTACAGCAGACCGCTACATTATTTTGAACACACATCCGCCGCCTACAGCAGACCGCTACATTATTTTGAACACACATCCGCCGCCTACAAGCGTACAAGCGGACCGTTACAGTGGTAATCTTTCTTTCTCTTTATGTATTTAACTTAGATCATACTTTGAGAAGTTAAGGGAATGAATTAGTTTTCTGAGAAAAGTAACATTGTCTATTTGAAAAAGACGTTTACCATTTGTCAAATAACGGCGCTGGTGTGGAGCAGCATGATACAATGATGTCATAACGTGCCTCCTTATGCTTTTACATGCCTAATAACCGCACATAAACATGGATTTAATGATTGAATTGTATTTGTTTCTGTAATTTCGGTATCAAAGAGTAAAATAGTTATAGTATACTTGTTTTCAGATGCATTCCAGGAAAAACAAATTTGTAGCTACTAAGCTACTAAATAAGATACAACGTCACAAAACAATAAAAAAAACAGACTGCACATGCACGCATCGACATATCTTTTAGAATATATGTTTTGCTACTCCGCAGAACGGTCAACGACGTATTAGCAGTAGCTAAGTTAAAAAAAACACTTTTTATTAACATCCTATCTACGGGTGAACTACAGAATATCGAGAGATCACGAATTTCAATTGTCAGTGTCAGAAATATAATTACAAAATAATAATCGTAAACCTTAAAGTTCTAATTAAAATTAGGGAAATATTTCCTTTCAAACTTTATCTCATTTCTACCGTGTTCCGTTATGACCACCGTGTCTTCGCCGTTACCGTAGGACACCAGTTGACGACGGCGAAGACACAAAAGTACGAAGTCGAAGACGCCAAAGTAAAAGGGAACGGAGATGAAGGAGATTCGCAATTACGTACTTTTATGTCTTCGCTTCTTCGCCTTCGCACTTTCGCTCCTTCAACCCTTCCCCTATGTTTTCGCAAGCGCTTTACAATCATTTAACATGACTGACAATGCTATTGATGGTGCAATTCGCAGGTATGTTTATATCAGCATACATGCCATATTTCTGAGAAGGCTTCCCAGGGGATTTTGGTCTGAATTCCAGGTGATTTTGATATTACATCAGGGGATTTATACGCGGCGAAAATTTTCGCAATATCTGCATTTATAATATAAGAATAAATACAGAAATACACTCAAATTACAATAATTTTTGGAATTAGTCATCATGGTCTTTCATGGAATTTCACACTCATAATAGTATTAATGCTTTCCACTGTCAACCTTAAGCAAGTTTTGAAAACAAAAACAAAACAAAAAATCCAGGGGATATGGATCCCCCGGCGGGGGACCAGGGAATGGGTCGAAATTCCGGGGGATTCCCCCCGCTGGGGGATATGGTATGTATGTATCAACAAGAAGATAAGCGCACTTGCTTCTCACCAAGGCGTTCCGGATTTGATTCCCGGTCAGGGCCCATTTGTGTTTGTGGCCATGAAACCGGAAAGTACGAAGGCGAATGGGCGAGGGCGAATGAGCGAGGTTTCCTTCGCTCCGTCGTACATTCGCACCTTCGCCTTCGTGTCTACGCATCTTCGCCTCTGTGTCTACGCGTCTTTGCCTTCGTGTCTACGCGTCTTCGCCTCTGTGTCTACGCGTCTTCGCCTTCGTGTCTACGCGTCTTCGCCTCTGTGTCTACGCGTCTTCGCCTTCGTGTCTACGCGTCTTCGCCTCTGTGTCTACGCATCTTCGCATTCGTGTCTACGCGTCTTCGCCTCTGTGTCTACGTATCTTCGGATTCGTGTCAATGCGTCTTCGCCTCTGTGTCTACGCGTCTTCGCCTTCGTGTCTACGCGTCTTCGCCACCGTGTCTACGCGTCTTCGCCTCCGTGTCAATGCGTCTTCGCCTCCGTGTCTACGCATCTTCGCATTCGTGTCTACGCGTCTTCGCCTCCGTGCCTACGCGTCTTCGCCTCCATGTCTACGCGTCTTCGCCTTCGTGTCTACGCGACTTCGCCTCTGTGGCTACGCGTCTTCGCCTCCGTGTCTACGCGTTTTCGCCTCTGTGTCTTCGACTTTGTGTCTACGCGATTTCGCCTCTGTGTCTACGCGTCTTCGCCTCCGTGTCTACGCGACTTCGCCTCTGTGTCTACGCGTCTTCGCCTCCGTGTCTACGTGTCTTCGCCTCCGTATTTCCGAGTCTTCGCCTCCGTGTTTCCGCGTATTCGCCTTCGAGTCTACGTGTCTTCGTATTCGTGTCTATGCGTCTTCTCCTCTGTGTCTACGCGTATTCGCTCCGTCGCGTAAAGGTGAAGACATGATGGCTCACCATACATTGCATTTAAGGATAACAGATCATATAATACGATAGTTGATAAGATGGCACTCACTTTGATGTCGTATCCAATAGCAAATTCTCCGTCTGGGCAGAACTGTTTTAACCCCCACGTGCCAAATGTACCGCCATTGCTCACCTGAAACGGTCTCAAATTTAGTGACTGTCTTGATTTCGGTCAATCGTAACTATTCGGACATCTCCGGAAAGCTCGGGTAGCTATTTTTTTTTAATAGCCGAGAATCAATCCGAATACCTCGGCCATTAACAAACATAAATCGGATAGCTTGCCACAGATGGCCGAGTTGTTCCGACTGAGCCGAGTGTGTTCCGATTGCTTTTAGCGAACTATCCCGCGATTAATCATAAAAAAGTAGCTATATGTTGGCGTTTATTTAACTTGTGACCGCGTTGTTATTTATTGAAAGGCTATTATATCTTTTCACAAATTATGTATGTTTTGATCCTTAAAGTCAAATGATTAAACATAAGAATGCATTAAAACCATTCCGTTCCTTTAGTGCATATATAAATTGTCAAACTATATTTTACCCCTTTAAAGAAAAAACAGTTCCTACCGTCAGCTGTTTTGTGATATTTCTCGGTGTCTGATCGACCAAAAGGAAACAGTTACACACATGAAACAACAACGGTATTGTCAAGATAAACAACATTGTTTCAGTCTTAGTGTTTCGTATGTTTAAGAGTCAAAACAAATTTAATATCCTTTTAAATGTTATGTTGTTTAAACCACAACGGTAAAATGGGCACGTTTCGCGAGTTTGAGATAAGGAACATTTATGGTAATCGTTATCTGTGGTTTTCACTTTTTTCCACCAAATTGCCCTTCCTTCACTTTCTAGTACTTGTAGTGCAGAAACGTGTGCGTAAAAACTTAATTTTAAGACGACGGAATTTTAAATTGATTTTCATTAATATTAAGCACTTCTGTATTTTCATATTCACAAGTGCAGGTACACAATGGCTCACAGATCACCGTGCTGTCACTTCTCCTTTAAATTAGTTTAGTATAACATAACCTGTTTACTGATAGCGTGACGGAAGTTGCGCAGTAATTAATTAAAAGTTCACGAAGTAGGTCTACAAGCATCTTTGCTGAATATTATTTTTTAATTCAATTATTGTGCACTGTCTTATGGATTCTATGGTTCAGAATAAATTGCATCCTTTACCTTTATTTTGTTTTCATATGCATGCACACGAGATTAAAAATGTAACGAATGGATTGGCCATTTCACAAAGCATTCCGATCATTTGACCTACTTGGACCGCGCACATTTTTTGTTTGATTCGATTTTTTATCGTTTTAAGAATTCCAATATCATAACATTCCATTGTGCGTTCTAATTCTTGTACAACATTCGTTTACGAAATGTCTACAATCACGGTGTGTTTCGAATCATTAAATTAACATGGATTTGTCCAAAGAGAAAATGAAAAGATCATCCGTTCCATGTTTTTCATTTTCTATTTGAATTTGCAACCCCTCCTCTAAGGCTGGGATGCGGAAGAGTTGTTGTCTCCTAAAGCTTTGAGCGTCCTGGAAATCCATATGAAAATACTAAGGTGAGACCAGTAAACACGTATTGCTTCTGTCACAGAGTCATCAGAACCCGCAAATTCATTTTTGGTCTCCCGGCAGAAATCACTCAAATTCTGGGTTCACGCAAAAAACATGTACTGACGATAGCAAACATGTGCATGCGTGGCATGCCTTCAAGTTGATACCGTATGTTCTATAAGAAGTGTTCTTCTTTTTGCAGAAAGAAAGGTGGCACAGTTCAATGACAGCATGTAGGCCGTTTACCACAGGTGATCAGTTGGCTATTATGGCTTTGAATGAAATACATGTACAAAAATACCAGTAACATCATTTCTCTTAGATATATATATATATATATTAGATACCGTACAAGGTCAGTGCTGTACTAGAGCAGCTGACAGTAAGCAGCCCAATAGGGATCAGTCGCTAGTCCCATCCGGCTTCATTTAACACTGGTTTTGAGTAAATTCAGCTCCTTTTTTTGTTTCTCTGCAGGGCAAGTGGTATATATCTTATTTATTATATTGCTTGCCTATAGTATGCTTTAAACATCGTTCTAGACTCAAATACAATGTTTGTCCTCAATACGTATGTGAAATACTACAGAAGCAAGCTCCGTGGCCAAAATTTTAAACATAAACCCCGTTTAATGGCAATGGGTAAACGCCAAATACAACAAAATCACAAACAAGAAACATGAAACAACAGCACAAAACTCCACAAACAGCACAGTGCATATATACTATGTAAAAGAATTAGGTATATTTATCAAGGATTGTGAAGTATCGCCTTTTGGGGAATTATACATACCAATTTTTATGTATCGCTGAACTAGTTATATCCTAACTACCATGTCCAGTGATCTTGATTACACGACTTACTCATTGCGCAGATGTGCATATAATGTGCACAATAAATGGATTTTCTGGCATTGACGTGTCTATTGTCATATCAAGTTCTGGATGGATTTTCGGGCATTGCTTTTGTGGCTATATTCAATCCTTGTAGAGTTCTGGATGGATTTTTGGACATCGGTTGTATGCGTGATTTTCCAATCCTAGTACAGTTATGGTTTCAGCATCATTTTCAAAGAAGCAGCGAAATCTGCAAAGACGAGGAAACGAAAGGCAGCCCCGGAACCCAGTACTGGAGGAAAACAAAGCCACATCCATGTGTTGATGGCAGATGCTAGCTCTGAGGATAAGGATTGTTCAGGAAATCGGAGAGTTGAGCCATAGTGCTTGTGAGAACGAAAATGACGATATATCTGTTTTTTATCGCGTCTTCTGTCGTTTCATCAGAACAAGACATTGTTTCGGTCAGCTCTCTTAACAACGTTTATCTCAAGTCAAGAAGTACAAATAAATGTTCATCACTGATTATTTCTCTTTTTTAAAAAAGCAGTTTCTAATTTTTCTGAATACGTTTAATCTTGTTGCCAATGAAGTGTATTATTGAATAAATAATTAAGATTCCGTACGGTTTAGAGTACAGTACCAAGAGTCCGTACTGCTATATTGAAATTACTACGGTATGCGATCTACTTGCAGCATAGTTGACAGTAAAGAATTCTGAAATCGTAAATTGTCAATATACATCCGAGGTTGTTTTCGAACGAATATGGCAGAGGTGTTCTGATTGCCTTACACAGTGCAAAATCTTTTTGAATCAAACACTCTGATGAAATCTGGTTTCGTAAACTTTGCTCAACTCCTACACATACTGCGCAGGATGTTTTTATTGTTTTTACTTTTGAACCACAATTTGCAACACAAACCAAACATTTGTACAGCGAAAGGCCCATAAATCAATTACCATTCAATAATTACAGGAACTTTTATTCACATCGTACCAGTGCCAATGTGTACAAGTGTGGCAAAGTTGAATACTTTGCATGAATTGGCAACTGTAATAACTAACAAAATATTCCCCTTGATAGCTTAAAGAATCATACACTTCACCCTAATTAAATAATTATTAAAATAATCACACCATGAAACTTTCAACTATGTTACCTGTGAAATTGTGATCATATCTAATAGGGCATGTTACTCAAGTTATAATTACTTGCAAATGATGCCCCTTGATAGCTTTAAAAATCATACACATTGCCCGTAACTTGATAAATGTTCCATATAACAAAATGGTTTAAACTTTGAACATACGTTACTAGTTTCTATCTGCACATACAAGTCAAGGTTGATAACTCTGACTATAATAATCAACAAATAATGCCTCTTGATAGCTGGAAATTTGGCCGTAACTTAAAAACGGTAAATAATATTACATACACATGTAACTTGCACATGCACTGTTGCACAATGACAATGTGATCATATTTTACAAGGCAGGCAACTCTTTTTTTAAATGATGCCCCTTGATGGATTGAAAAATAGTACACTTGGACATTACTTGATTATTTTGTGTGTGTTTTTGTATGTAAAACGCAAAGAAATACGTCAACAATACTCAACTAATTGGTATTCTAATATCACAGATATAAATGCCTTATATATTCCTTTGAAATCAAACCGTTCCGTATCATTACACAAAATAACTTGTTGCGTATACCACTGTTATTGAATCTTTAATGGTAAAAGGGAAGTAAGAATGTAAAAAGTGCAAATTTCCTTATATTGATGCATTCCTGTGACTTATTTACATCTCGTGATTCCAGCAACATACTTATATGCTTTCAAACTAAGATTATACAAAACACTTCTTTCGGAACAGCTGTGTTTTGAGGATATTTCAGCTGTGTGTAAGTATATCATGACAAAAGCTAGAACACGTTTTTACGGGGCAATGCATAACTTAAACAATATACATGTAAAGGTGTTTCTCTAACAATTTATCTGCTAGAAAATCACTGATTATTTAGGCAATGCAGTCTCCTATGGCAGATTTGTGTCCACACTTCTCAAGACTTTGATATAAAACTCATCCAAGGATGATCATTGCATCCTGAAACTGTCAAAATAATGACCAGCAGTTGAATATGACATCAGAAAGTCAAAGAAATGAGTTGGGAAGAGGTTTTGCAGTTATTGGAAAACTTGACTGGTATTGATCAACTGTGCTGACGGTTCAGTAGGATACCCCACCATTGTATTGACAGCTCCACCTACAAGACATATACAACTGCATCCTTGCTCTGTTTGAATATATGCTTGGACATTTTTATATCTGATATAACTCCCGGGGATGCTGTCAATTTGCGTATAACATCTTTGTATTTATTCAGTTTTGACGAATATTTGCGTATTAATATATTAACTGCATGGTTATAACTTGCAGCTGTTAAATCCTTTGAAGCATTTTGTGAGGTCAAGGGAACTGGGTAATTTAAATTAGCATTAAGTGTTTCAGTCAACTGATTGTTTTGTGTTGAATAATGGAAAACAATTCTTTTTGAAAATATTTCTGAGGAAAACAACAAACAACAAATAATTACTGTTTATTTATTTACATGTTACATCTCAGTTTCTACTTTAGATTACAAGTTAATATCTTAGTTTCTTATTCTGTATGTCTACATTGGGTGAACGCTCTTCATGCGCAATAATCATGATAGGAGTTTATGTTTTATTAGAAATAATAGTACATGTAATACATAAGAGTAGATCTGACGCATTTAAATATTAGAGCCTCTACGTTACGTTGTTATTGCTATTAGAGAATTATATAATTGTATCTTTATCAATGCTAATATTGCTATCCAAATAGCATAATATAATCTTAACAGATTGCAACTCTTCATATAAACCACACACTTCACTTCATATGAACCACACAAAGCATAGTATTTTTGGCTACTCATAATGCTCTTCCTTTATGGACAATTATCAAATATTTCCTTTCTATCAATTACCATATTTCAGTTTATTTCACCAAATGCACTGAATCACACAGTGCATGATATATAAATTATTAATTATATAAGGATCATTCTTTTAAGACCACGGGCTCAAACAGAAGGATTGCTTTCAGCAAAACGAAATTATGGTACAATATTACGTGTTGCAAGTTTATGCAGCACCGCAGTTACTAACATTTAATTTAGCGTTTTATAAAATAATTAATCTAACTGTCATTGCTGTTTACAGAAAGTCAATGTTGGCTTCATATTCCGCACCAATCTCCTTTATAATCACTTTCAACGTGAACTCAGTCTCCCCCACTATCAACTTAATTTCACAATGTACCATATCAGGCCAGCCCCCAGGAGGAGGTTGCATGGTGATCCTACCAACCGCTTCACATTTGTCCTCCTCCCGATAGCAGTATCTAGGGTCAGGCCTGGAAGACCGCCACAGTGATATTTGCCATAGCATTTGTTTCATCTCTGGTTGATTGAAAGTGTCATAGATTTTCTCGGAGAACTCCTCCTGGTGCTGCAAGAGCTGGCCCCGCTCTATCAGCTTATTAAACACACCCTTACACCGGGTCACACCATCAACGTTGCACTTAAACTGTTCTGGATGTTCTCCTTCTTTAAACATTGGACTATATTTGAAACCATATGTGAATCTTGCCCTCCTCTGAATGATGTTTCTTGGCTTCAGTCCCATCATTACAGCCCCTTTCATCACTGCCAGTCTCCCATTTTCTAATATCACTGTAGTCAGTTGGGGAAATTCTTTCTGTATTCTTTCTCTCACATAAGATGACTCAGAGAAACCACCAACAAGCAACAAACTTGTGACGTTATCTAGGGAACAGGCAGACAGAATCTCCTTCACCTTTTCAGTGATAATGTCCACAGAGCTGTCGAAGAACTCCTTCACAACAGAATGGTTCAGAGTAAGACGACGCCCTGTTTTACGGTACTGCACATTGTCTTTATATCTTGAACCAGATATCATTTCTTCAATGGTTTCATCATTATCTTTTTCCGCTAATGTTACAAAGTCATAATCTAGTACAAAAACTACTTTATCGGTACTGAGGGAAAATGCGCATTTTTTCCGTTCAATTAAAGTGATAAATTCTTGGTAAGCATGTGCATATTCAATTCTGAATACATCGAATGCTAGAGAACCAAACAATCTAACAAAGAACTGTTCAAACTCATGGTTCACCCTGGAGCCGCCAGCATAGTCTCCTGTTGCTCTGTACAGTTCACAAAGAGTTCTTCTTTCAAGGATTTCATGTACACAGATGTCAATGGTCCCTCCCCCAAGGTCAGCTAAAATGTACTTGTGTCCAACTGGAAACTTCTCTAATGACTTGTCCTCTCTCAGATTTAGTTGCTTATCAATGGCAAATAAAGCACCAGCCTCTGGTTCTAAGACGAGTCGGAGATTTTCCAGTTCAGCATTTTTGGCAGCTTCTCGCATGAACTGTCGAACAGCATCTGTCCATATTGCAGGTATTGATAACATCCACATAATTTGCCTTGAAGATAATCCATGACTGGTTTCATCACTTTTTACTTGGCCAACATGTTCCATAACTCTTCGTTTGAAATACTTTAAGACAATTATGTAAACATCCATTGCTTTTATGTCTTTTCCAGTTTGATCATTGAGAGTTGTTTCTCTTGTAAGATTCTTACTCTCATACAGTTTCATCTTGAAGTGGTGGAAGAAGTAGTATGACTGATGTTCCTCTGGTTCTAACTCTGTGTACTTTTGAAGAGCCTGTTTACCAAAGGCATTGAAAGTCTTATCTGGGTTGAGGAGCACACATGTTGGTTCCCTCTCCTCCCCCATTGCTGTGTAGATTGAGGTGGGGTCACTGGTGAACATGAAGGCATAGCCACTGTTTGAGGTCCCGATGTCCATCCCCGCAATCACTGCGGCCCCTTGATTGGTCTCTGACAGAAACATACTCCCTTATTGTCTTAAAACATTAGCTACCTGTTTGGGCTTTAAATGAAACTAACTCCCTAATTGTTTAATTAACTTTCCTGTCATTTTAAGAACTTCAATATACTGCAGAAGTGTATCCTATGGTTCAAATAGTAAAATTATTTCAATAATATATCATACCGACATGAAAGTCTGACTATGTATTAACAAAGGATCATTGTTTTTTAAGTTACAAGTGTTATATATGTTCCGGCTTTCTCGAACTCTTTGAAATAACAAGTATTAACAAACGCTAACAAGTAAAATAAATAAATGGACAAATGATTTTCTTCCTGCTAGTTGAACGTGCACACTGCATATTACATTTACACTGTTTTAATGACAAGTAATCTCATCTTGATTTAATGAACGCAAGGTTATATGGAAGTCACTGAAACTATAAGCGGTAACATATGTCTCTCTGTTGGTTTTAATGTTTGGGGCTTTTTCCTGAATGTTTGATGATATTTCATTTTATTCAGGTAAAACGAAGCCGCATATGCGGCATTGCTAGCTTAGGTTTTTTACATTGTCCTAGGCGTAGGTGTCATTTCTAAAGCAGTTTAAAGGGACTAAGTCATTGCCTGAAAATTTATTTTATAAGAATTTGAGTGCAAGTCTATCTTACAGACTTCACATTACAAGATACAGTTTCTTACACACACTATACTATTTCAGATTTGTAAGAATTCCTAGGATTATTTAAACTGATGTTTAAATACTTTCATGTCGGTATTTAAAATGAGTTTCTGACAGATACAAGGTACAAGAAACAAATTCACGTCGGATATACAAAATTTCAACACTAGCTCGCGAAGCTATTTTCCGACAAATGCAAATCAAATGATATATCAATTATACAACAGAGAAGCTAAAAGATAATAAATAAGTGCATTCATATAAAGTAAAGTTAAATAGTATTAGCAAAATAGTTTAGACTTAGCTTGTTTTTGTAGTTCTTCACAAAAATATTAGAATAATATGATATTTAGTAATTATAAATACATTTATTCTAAAAAGTAAGAACATTACAAGCATATGAGAATAATAAAATCACCACTGTTGACAAGAATATTTGTTTATTAATATTTAAGAAAGGAACTCTTACTCCCAAATAAGATTTAACACAATTAATAATTTCGTTTGAATATACCTTTTAGGATGAATACATGTCGAAAACAATGGTTCTTATGAAGGATACCGAGTTTAATTTGAAAGAAATGAGCATAAAACACGGTATTTCTACCTTATGAGACTATTGTTGACCACAGTAAATCTTTTAGCATTCACCAATCATTTAATATATTTGCACTTTCCTCTATTAAATACACAGTTACGATCTTGTTTTCAGTAATAAATATTTTCCATAATTGCATTATTTAGTAAGTAGTAGATGTTTATCAGACAAAATTTATGTTTGTTATACATGTGTTTGTATTGATTTTGAATAAAAGTGTCACAAATTACAAGATTATTCAAAATATCCTTATGTCTGATTTTAATATTGGGAAAAAAAAGTTTTAGATAGAATAAAAAAAAACACAAAACTTTTAATTTTATTTACACATAGTAGTATACAACACTACAAAACCCAAACAACATTTAAACTTTGAGCTGTCTAAAAACAAAATAATGAATTGAAAATGGAGATACTTATTGCAAAAAAAGAGTTCTTTTTACAAAAACATATAACTGATTTAATTATAGCAGGTTACATAAAAGAGATAAAGATTAGCATCAGTGTAAAGCACTAATAGCTTATAAAACTATGCACAGTGTTATTTAATACGACACAAGAAACACATCTGCATTTTGAATATTGTGTGAAGACGTGGACACTAATATAATACAAACTATATTCTAAAAGGTTATCTGAAAGGTTATCTGCTACAAATATATAATTTGGGATAGCTGATTAAAATTTAATCACCGTTGTTTCATTTATATTGAAGTTAAAATTAAGTTAAATTATGATAGAAGGGGATGTGTACAGGGGCCATTTCTGAATCACATCATGAGTTAACATTTTACATTTTCTTCCTTATTTATAATAAATCAAAGCACTGAATGCACTGGGGATTCACCTCGTTGAAATACAAGTGAGCATGCATTTGATCGTAAGGCTGGTCGTCTATGTTCACGCTTTCGGTATCCATAGACCGCATCTGTGCTACACATTGTCATTTTGAAAACAAAAACCATATTTCATATGACCACAAAAAAGATACGAAATATTTGTTGCTACAATTAGCATTTAATTTTCAGAGTGGATCCAGGATTTGATAATTGAAATGATAACGCGACTGTGTAACACATTCCCTGATAATTAACTAACTGTAAAACATCAAAATGACCTGACTTCCGTCAAGAAGATTTTAATCAAGCTTAAAAGCAGGGCGTTTCAATAGAAATGGACGTGGCGTACACTTTTGTTGGTATTTTATGCACGTTGGTTTTTCTTTTATATTGTGTTAACAATTATTATTAGCCCCAACGCAGAACCTGCGAACAACAACGTCCTTTTTATGATACATGTGATGATGCCATTCCTTTATAAAGTCATTAGCAGCAGATGATGGCGTCGATGATACTTTGACGCCACTCGGCCATTTGCCGTACGTGCAATCGCAAAAATACTGCCATACATTTGCATGCTTCAACTCATTATCTGAAAACTTTCCAGCCAAACAAGAGTTAGACTCCCCTTAATCCTCAGAACAATTCATAGCCACTCTTTATTGTAATAATTACCTTGTCAAATGTAGTCGTACCACGGCCTGTAGTTCAATGACCATAGGAGTTAAACTCACTGGACATTTTAGGTCGTTTCCATAGAGGCCATGACCAGTGTAGCAGTTTCAACTTACACGGGACACAAAAGTCGAACCGAATGGCGTGAAGGCATGTTGGCAATAGTAGTAACAAGTTTAAAGATCTACATGAGTAAAACAATGCTTCCAAAGTGCCGAGCACTACATTAATTCTCAAAAAAACATGTCCACAATTTAATGACCACACGAGTAACAACTTACAAGAAATACATACTTGAACAGAAGTTGGTAAAGTTCCGAATATCACGACACATATCAGCATTGAGAATACCATTGTGACCGAGCGGTATGGGGACATTCAAAATATTGCAAAAGAAAATATATTTACATAACATTTCAAAAATTAACTTGTTGTGTATTCCATTTTTTTTATTGAATCGCAATGGTTAAAGGGAAGTAAGAATGTAAAAAGACTAGTGTAGATTTCCCTGTATTGATGCATTCTTGAGACTAATTTACTTCTCGAGATTTTCGCAACATATTTATATGCATCCGACTAAGAAGATATAACCTTTGGAAAAGCTTTTTGACCATATTTCAGCAGTGGATAAGTAAATTATGACGGTATTATGATATTTTTACAGGTATTGCATATCATAAGCAATTTCCATATATTAAGATTTATCCTTATCTATTTTACTGCCACAAAATCACTGATTATTTAGGCAATGTAGCCACCAATGACAGGTTTGTCAACTCAACACCTCTCAGGACTTTGATTGAAAACTCATCCGATGGAGATAATTGCATCCTGAGACTGTGTAAAATCATTACAAGCAGTCGTATGTAACATCAGAAAGGCAAAGACATGAATTGGGAAAAAGGCACTGCTATTGGAAAATGTGGCTGGTATTGATTAAGTGTGCTGACTGTTAGTATTTCCCAAAAGTGTTACACATCGACAGCTCCATATACAAAACACATACAACTGCATTCTATCGACCTAGAATTGAAAATGCTGAGACTCCGTTGAAAGACACAACATGCATCCGAAAACACAGACGTTTCAAAGAGTGGGGAAATCAAGAATCGCAATGCAGAGGGAATACGGGTTTACGAATTGTCAGCGCCATCGGAAGTGATGCCACAGCTTTATCAGAAATTGCCCCAACTTTCGTTGCCGAATTTTAGTCGTGACATAACTGAATGACAAACTTTCTTGAACTGCTACGAGTCATCAGTGCATTCAAACCACATCCTGTCTGATGTTAAAAAGAATCAGCTATCTGCAATCATTGTTACATGGAAGCGCTGCCTCAAGTATTGCTGGTTTCCCATTAACACATGCAAATTACGCAAATGCTGTCGATCTACTAAAAATACGTTTTGGTCAGAAGCATATGATCATCAGCACGTACATGCAGTGCTTGCTTGAATTGCCACGGCCGGCGAATACTCCACACAGCATACAGACTTTCCGTGATAAAATGGAAACACATATCAGAGGCCTCGAGTCCTTAGGCCCGTCTCGAGAATCATATGGCGACTTGTTAGTTCCCATCATCAGAGACAAACTTCCAAATGAGCTGAGACGTAATATAGCCCATGTCCATGGCGACCGACCGTGGGCGCTTCCGGAAGTGAAACGAGCCATTGGAACGAATATCAACGTGTTACAGGATGGGGAAATCCAAATGCCCCAGGAATATCATATCCAAACAGCACCCTTCATCGCTGGAAATGACACCTTGGTCCTCATTGCAACTAGCAGTTCTGGAGGAAACCAATACCGGAAACGATGTGTTGGTTCATGCAGTGTGGATTCGGACACAAAATGGACATCACACTACCCGCACTATCGTAAAACTGTATCCTCTAGAAGT
This sequence comes from Mya arenaria, assembly GCF_026914265.1. Taxonomy (NCBI): domain Eukaryota; kingdom Metazoa; phylum Mollusca; class Bivalvia; order Myida; family Myidae; genus Mya; species Mya arenaria. The sequence goes on from NC_069131.1 coordinate 51,804,095, forward strand.
GCTGTGTGATACCGACAGTGCTTGAAACTAATAGCATTCGCCGCCCCGAAGTGTCATGAATTGTATTTGTATAACATTACGCCTGAACTTGCATAACGTGACGTCGCGGCGTTAAGACTTAACATCGACGTCACGTCCGTTGTTTTGTTTAGTTGATTGTTGAGTAAAAGGATCGAACCTGACACGACGTGTTATTTACCTACTCCGTTTTACGAAGGCAGAAACGTATGTGAAATATCAACTATATTCCAAATTGGTCCATTGACATACTTTATGCTAATAAGGCAGATATGTGGACGGAGCATAGCATCAATGTTGTTAAATGAAGACTCACAGAAAGATATTCGTCGTCTAGTGGTTTCCATTAAAATCAAAATATTTTTATACTATACATGTTACTGTATTTTATTCAAAATTAAGATGTCTTAGAGTAAAACGATTATACGAATATTTTGAATCTTTCCAGATCCACTACTAGTAAAACTATTTAATCCAAAAACTTCTTATTTGAAAAATACAAATAAAGCAACATATAAGTTTAAGAATTAGAAAGACACGCGCGCTATGCAAATCCCGTCAAGACGTTGTGCGCTCACAATTTAGATGATACGTCGATTTTACTTTCGGATTCGGGGTTTAAGGGGTCAAATGGATTAAGGAAGCCACTTGGATACACATACACACAAATAAGCTTACATCACTCAAACATAATGGGACTTTAATTATTTGAGTAAGATAACACTCTTTCGGAAAGCATGCACATTATGGGTTGTTATTCGACATAGAAGTTCTGGTAAAGGTTTTTGCCAGTAACCGGAAATAGGTGAATATCTCAGCAAGTAGTCAATGCATTGCATTGAGACCTTTTACAAATGTGCTCAACCATTCAAACTGCTTAAAAAAACTATGTGTGGTACAGTTATAACTGTATTTTGTATAAAAAACTACTACTACTACTACTACTACTACTACTACTGCTACTGCTACTGCTACTGCTACTGCTACTGCTATAACTACTACTACTACGACCAAAAACGGCAACAACAACAACAACAGCATCAACAACGGCAATGATAATAATTATAATATAAATAATAATAATAATAATAATAATAATAATAATAATAATAATATAATAATAATAATAATAATAATAATAATAATAATAATAATAGTAATAATGAAAAAAATAAAAAAATAAAAATAATAATAATAATAATAATAATAATAATAATAATAATAATAATATTATAATAATAAAAATAATAATAATGATAATAATAATAATAATAATAATAATAATAATAATAATAATAATAATAATAATAATGATAATAATAATAATAATAATAATAATAATAATAATAATAATAATAATAATAATAAATAAATAAATAAATAAATAAATAAATAAATAAATAAATAAATAAATAAATAATAAAAATAGAAAAAATAATGTAAATGATAACGATTATAATACAATTATAATAAATGGTAATAAATAATTATAAATAGTTCTGCTATAATATTTCAATAGCTACGATAAAGAGTTTATTTGCCATGATATAATACTTCAATAACCAGGCACAATTCGTTTGTTATGGTAAAGTCCATTTTCATTACGCAAGAGTCTCATTTCTTCGACACATGAAAAGTCGTATGGTAGTCGGCTGCGTCCATGTTTTCTCTAGATATTGTTTAATTCTGACGCTTGAAAATGTCGCAGATAATTGTTATCAGAGACATTTTTAAACATTAAAATCAAAGTAAATCGATAGTTGAATTTACCACGCGAAATGTTTAAGTGCGATTGCAAACAAATCTCGGATTTGTGGGTTTAAGACGCTTAAATGTATGACATGAGGTAAAGTAGCTCTAAAACTAGGTCACTAGGTCAAGAATAAGAAAAACCTTCTTGAAACGAAATTTTCTACCGAATCCTTATGCGGCTTTGTTCGAATATTTCTCCTAAGAAAGTTTGCCAATGTTTGTTGGTCATGTCAGGTCAAAATGTCGAATACAAGGTGAAACAGTCAACACTTAAGAACTCATATAATTTAACTTAGACTTCATGAACACGAGTATGAATATTACGTGTTAAAAAAAACCTGTATTCCTCTATTGCAAATCTAATTAAATATAGAATACATAATCATATAGCTATAAAATAATAGTTAGGTAACACAGAGACAAGGTGATACATATTAACTTGAATGCATTTAATCTCAAACCTGAATACCAATAGTCACTATTCTTTACTAAGGCCAGTTTTTGATTTCAGTCTTGCTAGGTTGGTAGAGTACATTGCTACTCATGAAAAAAATCTTTATCTGTATAACATACACAAAGCAATTTAATACATTGTTCGCATGTTTTATTTCAAAATTTTGCACACTGTATTGTGGAATGGCAAGGTCACTGATCGGCCTTAGATTGGCGGTTCTTACTCATGGCAACAGTAGAAAATGACGTCATTTAGCGCTGTGTCGTCGCCATCGTTTTGAACTGGCTCCACCTTCGTCCTTATTCCACAAATAGCGGAACCTGGAAATTAAATGCATTGATTTTCTGTGAGTATATCGTTTAATTTTAGATAGTATTTTCTACGAGCTATGAAATTTTCAAGTAGAGCGTTTTAAAAGAAAAAGACGTGGCGTATATATTTGTTTTTGTGTGGATTTTTTACACGCAATACAAATGTTGATGCAATTCCTTTGACAATATCAACAGAGGATGACGTTGTTGAGACTTGCGGTGTAACTCCCATTTATGGTACATGCACTCACACAATCAAACTGTACAAGCAAACATGAGTAAGGGCATGCCCTAAAACCTCGGAACAACTCATGTCCACACTTCAATGGCCATTATTATATTCTGAAGTAACTACCAGACCTATTGGAGTCATACAGTGATGCGGATATAATGACTTTAGGTGTCCAACTCAACGGGCAATCTCGGGTTTGTCGATGGCCGAAGGCTCCGTAGGGCCATTTCCATAGTTTAATGACTAAAGTAATATGAACGTTTTAAATTCAATAACAGCAGATAATGAAGTTGATGAGACTTATGACGTTAAACTCCCAGTGACGGTACATGCTCGTACACAAATAAATTGCCGTACATTTGTATGCTGAGATTGATTACCTAATAAATTAACAGGCAACAATGAGTCCGCCTATGCCCTTAAATCTCCGAAAAACTTAAGTTCACACTTAAATAGCCTTTTGGAGTCATGACATGGACCGGGTTTAATGACCATGTGTTCCAAATCACCAGGCAAACGCGAGTTTGGACATACCCAAATGTACCATAGGGGCCATGTTCCCAGTTCAATGACCATAGCAATTCCAACAAATTGCGGTGTTTACTGACCAAAATTGTAAAAACATATTTCAATGCCCATGCGTCGAAATTAATAGCTGTGTAACAATTCACACGAAATACATGCGTAGACCAACCTTGTTAGGTTCCGATTAGCCCATGTGTACATAGTAATGTGTGACCGAGTACTTTAGGGACAGTCACTTACCACAAAAGAAATAGAGAGATACAACCACAGTAGTCAGATTGAAAATAAAACTGGATCACCGTGTGTAAAAATGAATAGGAATAATTTTTAATGCATTAAATAAAAGTAACTTTCTGCATATCAGGCACAATATTCGGCTAAAAATTAAAGATGTCACTTCGCCGATGATGCTTCAAGCATTCTCATATATGCTGTTGCTTAGCATGCATCCGGGAGTCAGACCATGTCCTGAGTGTTCCGATGGTTCAATGTCCATGGTTTAATGACCACATATGTAACAACTTATCAGATATATGTAGTTAGGCCATGCTTGTTAGGTTCCAAAATCCTATGTGTATATTGTTATGACTATATATGTCAAACTTACCAGGCATACAGGATGCAGACCACGCCCCGAAGGTTCCAAATAACCCATGGCCTGGGTCCTTGTTTAACTCTTGCATTGGTTTAATCCCGTACATGTCCCGACATTGAAACTTCGCCCAGTTGGCTGATGTGTCATCACTACTACCTTGCTGTATGTAATATATACTGAGAACTATTACTGCGTTGGATCTTTGAACGCATGTTATATAGAAGCGTTACTGTGTTGGATCTTTGAACGCATGTTATATAGAGGCGTTACTGTGTTGGATCTTTGAACGCATGTTATATAGAGGCATTACTGCGGTGGGTCTCTGAACGCATGTTATATAGAAGCGTTACTGTGTTGGATCTTTGAACTCATGTTATATAGAAGCGTTACTGTGTTGGATCTTTGAACGCATGTTATATAGAGGTGTAACTGTGTTGGATCTTTGAACGCATGTTATATAGAGGCATTACTGCGGTGGGTCTTTGAACGCATGTTATATAGAAGCGTTACTGTGTTGGATCTTTGAACGCATGTTATATAGAAGCGTTACTGTGTTGGATCTTTGAACGCATGTTATATAGAGGTGTAACTATGTTGGATCTTTGAACGCATGTTATATAGAGGCATTACTGCGTTGGATCTTTGAACGCATGTTATATAGAAGCGTTACTGTGTTGGATCTTTGAACGCATGTTATATAGAGGCGTTACTGTGTTGGATCTTTGAACGCATGTTATATAGAAGCGTTACTGTGTTGGATCTTTGAACGCATGTTATATAGAGGTGTAACTGTGTTGGATCTTTGAACGCATGTTATATAGAAGCGTTACTGTGTTGGATCTTTGAACGCATGTTATATAGAGGTGTAACTGTGTTGGATCTTTGAACACATGTTATATAGAGGTGTAACTGTGTTGGATCTTTGAACGCATGTTATATAGAGGCGTAACTGTGTTGGATCTTTGAACGCATGTTATATACAAGCGTTACTGCGTTGGATCTTTGAACGCATGTTATATAGAGGTGTAACTGTGTTGGATCTTTGAACGCATGTTATATAGAAGCGTTACTGTGTTGGATCTTTAAACGCATGTTATATAGAGGTGTAACTGTGTTGGATCTTCGAACGCATGTTATATAGAGGTGTAACTGTGTTGGATCTTTGAACGCATGTTATATAGAAACATTACTGTGTTGGATCTTTGAACGCATGTTTTATAGAGGCGTTACTTGTTGGATCTTTGAACGCATGTTATATAGAAGCGTTACTGTGTTGGATCTTTGAACGCATGTTATATAGAGGCGTTACTTGTTGGATCTTTGAACGCATGTTATATAGAGGTGTAACTGTGTTGGATCTTTGAACGCATGTTATATAGAAGCGTTACTGTGTTGGATCTTTGAACGCATGTTATATAGAGGTGTAACTGTGTTGGATCTTTGAACGCATGTTATATAGAGGCGTTACTTGTTGGATCTTTGAACGCATGTTATATAGAGGTGTAACTGTGTTGGATCTTTGAACGCATGTTATATAGAGGCGTTACTGTGTTGTATCTTTGAACGCATGTTATATAGAGGCGTTACTGCGATGGATCTTTGAACGCATGTTATATAGAGGCGTTACTGCGATGGATCTTTGAACGCATGTTATATAGAGGTGTAACTGTGTTGGATCTTTGAACGCATGTTATATAGAGGCGTTACTGCGATGGATCTTTGAACGCATGTTATATAGAGGCGTTACTGCGTTGGATCTTTGAACGCATGTTATATAGAGGCGTTACTGTGTTGGATCTTTGAACGCATGTTATATAGAGGTGTAACTGTGTTGGATCTTTGAACGCATGTTATATAGAGGCGTTACAGTGGTTGATCTGTGAACGCATGTTATATAGAGGCGTTATTTGTTGGATCTTTGAACGCATGTTATATAGAGGCGTTACAGTGGTTGATCTTTGAACGCATGTTATATAGAGGCGTTACTGCGTTGGATCTTTGAACGCATGTTATATAGAAGCGTTACTGTGTTGGATCTTTGAACGCATGTTATATAGAGGTGTAACTGTGTTGGATCTTTGAACGCATGTTATATAGAGGCGTTACTGTGTTGGATCTTTGAACGCATGTTATATAGAGGCGTTACTGTGTTGGATCTTTGAACGCATGTTATATAGAGGTGTTATTTGTTGGATCTTTGAACGCATGTTATATAGAGGTGTTATTTGCTGGATCTTTGAACGCATGTTATATAGAGGCGTTACTGCGATGGATCTTTGAACGCATGTTATATAGAGGCGTTATTTGTTGAATCTTTGAACGCATGTTATATAGAGGCGTTACTGCGATGGATCTTTGAACGCATGTTATATAGAGGCGTTACTGCGATGGATCTTTGAACGCATGTTATATAGAGGCGTTACTGCGATGGATCTTTGAACGCGTGTTATATAGAGGCGTTATTTGTTGGATCTCTGAACGCATGTTATATAGAGGTGTTATTTGTTGGATCTTTGAACGCATGTTATATAGAGGCGTTATTTGTTGGATCTTTGAACGCATGTTATATAGAGATGTAACTGTGTTGGATATTTGAACGCATGTTATATAGAGGCGTTATTTGTTGGATCTTTGAACGCATGTTATATAGAGGCGTTATTTGTTGGATCTTTGAACGCATGTTATATAGAGGTGTAACTGTGTTGGATCTTTGAACGCATGTTATATAGAGGCGTTATTTGTTGGATCTTTGAACGTATGTTATATAGAGGCGTTACAGTGGTGGATCTTTGAACGCATGTTATATAGAGGCGTTATTTGTTGGATCTGTGAACGCATGTTATATAGAGGTGTAACTGTGTTGGATCTTTGAACGCATGTTATATAGAGGCGTTACAGTGGTGGATCTTTGAACGCATGTTATATAGAGGCGTTATTTGTTGGATCTTTGAACGCATGTTATATAGAGGCGTTATTTGTTGGATCTTTGAACGCATGTTATATAGAGGTGTAACTGTGTTGGATCTTTGAATGCATGTTATATAGAGGCGTTACAGTGGTGGATCTTTGAACGCATGTTATATAGAGGCGTTACAGTGGTGGATCTTTGAACGCATGTTATATAGAGGCGTTATTTTTTGGATCTTTGAACGCATGATATATAGAGGTGTAACTGTGATGAATCTTTGAACGCATGTTATATAGAGGCGTTACAGTGGTGGATCTTTGAACGCATGTTATATAGAGGCGTTATTTTTTGGATCTTTGAACGCATGTTATATAGAGGTGTAACTGTGATGGATCTTTGAACGCATGTTATATAGAGGCGTTACTGTGGTGGATCTTTGAACGCATGTTATATAGAGGCGTTATTTGTTGGATCTGTGAACGCATGTTATTTAGAGGCGTTACTTGTTGGATCTTTGAACGCATGTTATATAGAGGCGTTACTGCGATAGATCTTTGAACGCATGTTATATAGAGGCGTTACTGTGTTGGATCTTTATACGCATGTTATATAGGGGCATGTTTGATCTTTGAACGCATGTTATATAGGGGCATTACTCCGTTGGATCTTTGAACGAATGTTATATAGAGGCTTTACTCCGTTGGATCTTTGAACGCATGTTATTTAGAGGCGTTACTGCGTTGGATCTTTGAACGCATGTTATATAGTGGCGTTACTGTGTTGGATCTTTGAACGCATGTTATATAGAGGTGTTACTGTGTTGGATCTTTGAACGCATGTTATATAGAGGTGTAACTGTGTTGGATCTTTGAACGCATGTTATATAGAGGTGTAACTGTGTTGGATCTTTAAACGCATGTTATATAGAGGCGTTACTGCGTTGGATCTTTGAACGCATGTTATATAGAGGCGTTACTGTGTTGGATCTTTGAACGCATGTTATATAGAGGCGTTACTGCGTTGGATCTTTGAACGCATGTTATATAGAGGCGTTACTGTGTTGGATCTTTGAACGCATGTTATATAGAGGCGTTACTGTGTTGGATCTTTGAACGCATGTTATATAGAGGCGTTACAGTGGTGGATCTTTGAACGCATGTTATATAGAGGTGTAACTATGTTGGATCTTTGAACGCATGTTATATAGAGGCGTTACTATGTTGGATCTTTGAACGCATGTTATATAGAGGCGTTTCTGTGTTGGATCTTTGAACGCATGTTATATAGAGGCGTTACTGTGTTGGATCTTTGAACGCATGTTATATAGAGGCGTTACTGTGTTGGATCTTTGAACGCATGTTATATAGAGGTGTTACTGTGTTGGATCTTTGAACGCATGTTATATAGAGGCGTTACTGTGTTGGATCTTTGAACGCATGTTATATAGAGGTGTTACTGTGTTGGATCTTTGAACGCATGCAGTTGGATCTTTGAACGCATGTTATATAGAGGTGTAACTGTGTTGGATCTTTGAACGCATGTTATATAGAGGTGTTACTGCGTTGGATCTTTGAACGCATGTTATATAGAGGTGTAACTGTGTTAGATCTTTGAACGCATGTTATATAGAGGCGTTACTGCGTTGGATCTTTGAACGCATGTTATATAGAGGCGTTACTGTGTTGGATCTTTGAACGCATGTTATATAGAGGTGTAACTGTGTTGGATCTTTGAACGCATGTTATATAGAGGTGTAACTGTGTTGGATCTTTGAACGCATGTTATATAGAGGCGTTATTTGTTGGATCTGTGAACGCATGTTATATAGAGGCGTTACTGTGTTGGATCTTTGAACGCATGTTATATAGAGGCGTTACTGCGTTGGATCTTTGAACGCATGTTATAAAGAGGCGTTACAGTGTCTGATCTTTGAACGAATGTTATATAGAGGCGTTTCAGTGTCTGATCTTTGAACGAATGTTAGATAGAGGCGTTACTTTGTCTGATCTTTGAACGTATGTTAGATAGAGGCGTTACTTTGTTTGATCTTGTATGTACATGTATGTAATATAGAACATTTAATGCATTGGATCAGTGTACTTTTGTTATATAGAAACATTACAAACGTGACAAAGAACATGCAACTGGAAGACAATTAAGGACTTCTCCCACACTTACAGTTCCCTCCACCTGTAGACTAAACGCGGAGAGGTACATAATGTCTCCCGTGCCCTGGATGCACGTGGCTGGGCCCTTCCAGTCGCCCCAAGGTCCCATAGCGGAAGTGATTGTCGTCTCTGCTGAATAGCTCTCGGCGTCCGCGCATATTAGTTTGATGGCGTTCAAAGAAGTGTCGTCTGCTGTTAACTGATACGACTCAACCTTTATGTGTGCGAAACGAAAAATGTCAGAAATGTGAAGAGACGCCATTTGGGTATCCATACAAAAAAAAAACGTTTACATCACTAAATCATAATGTGACATAAACAAAGGCCTTCGGTAAAGGAAAAGCGCAACCCGTTTAGGGCCTCGCGAAGTTGAAGTGTCGCAAATTTACACCTTAAAGGTAAAGCTCGCGGAAATTGTGTGTCCATCTTGTATTATTAATAAAACAGTTTATGTCATAAATAACATCGCCATCATGAAATGACTTAATTTTATTAAATGCTTTCTTGGGGAAATAGCACAGTTTCACTGTTTTAAACTTAAAGCCCATTTTCTCTTTTAAATTAAACGTGAACGGGGCTGGAACACAAATACAACGCCGTCATTTCTAAAATGAAGTAAGGTTCGCATACAATTTGGCACGCTTTTCTGAAAACGAACAATTATTTGGCATTTAATATCCTTTTTAGTCACAAAAGAAAAAGAAAAAAAAATCGTTTCAATGTAAATACGCAAAATATTAAACTTCGTGAACATCAAATTTAAAGTATTCATTTATTTTGGTGCCCAGTGTGTGCTGACTCGGTGACATATACTTCGATCTTACACTGAAACATTAAATTATCTTCTCTATAAATTATTGATAAATTTCCAGCGTAATAACTATCCAAAAGGTTTGACGTCATTTAGAATATAAGTATCTATCATGTGTTTCCGGTACGGATAGAAAAATCCGACCCGAGGGCACGTGCGTAAGCCGGTAACGAGGCTTGCCGAGTTACCGGCCACGCAGCGTGCCCGAGGGTCGGATTTTTCGATCCGGACCGGAAAAACATGATTGCTATTTTTTCTTGCATATCTAAATTTATCAATTTATGGAAAAATGACGTTGAAAACGAACTTTTGTACAATTGCACCAAAAAGCGCGTGCGACGTTGTTTACTGACGTCATAGAGCGCAGTAATTTTAAATAACTAAAAATAGCGTTTTTACGATTATTTAATTTTCAATTTTAATTAAAAGTCTTGCTAACATATATATTTGATTGCGCTTTATTGAAATGACATCATATATTTTTCATAAACCATATAAGAAGTGGCGCGTTGTTGCGCGTGACTCATCTTACATGGGGTATGTAAGATGGGTTTTTCCAGCACTGGTCACATGACCGGAAACACACGTCCGGTATGCAAGAAATAGCGTTAAAATTTGACCGCTTTATTATGCGTTGTTTTCTCTTTGTTTAGCGCTGTTAATTGACACAAAAGTATTTATGGAATAAATGGAATCTTATATTTGTGGTCTTTTATTACGAAATTACCAGATGTTTACCATAGTTGGATTGATTGAAAGTTTAGTTTCTGAAAACACTTCGATTTTTTTTCATCAAACCGCCGCCTGATACCGCACTGTAAAAACCATTAGTTTGGAAACAGGTCAAACCCCGGTAATTTAACGGTGGCAGAGCTTTTAATGGGCATATGCTGCCATTTGTTTTACTTCAAACTGTGAGGAAAATGAAGTTATCTTTGTTTTAAGTCTTCACTTTAAGCCAAACTGCAATTTTAAATTGTACCTTCCAAAGAGCATATATATGACGTAATTTATCACAAGATATACACAAACAAAATAAACAAGGTCGTCGATAAGCTATCACTAACTTTGATGTCGTATCCAATTGCAAATTGTTGGGATGGACAGAACTGTTTAACTCCCCACGTGCCAAATGGGCCACCATTGCCCACCTGAAATGGACATACTGTCGTGTTTTGGTGAATCGTTTCAAAACAGTGAAAACCTAGATTCAAAAGAACAAAATCAATTTACTGATTTGTTAATCAATTGATAAGCTTAATTAAAACACAAACTATTGACAAATACAAGATATATATATATGAAACTATTCGGACCTCTTCGGCAATTTTTATCGAAAACAACCACGGATGTGTATGGACGGTTTACAAAGTCAGAATTCGGTACACTTTAAGTCCACTGCAAGTAGATCGCGCAGTAATATAATTAAGCAGTTAAACTTTATGACTTAACTCTTTGGAATCTTACTTATGTTTGTAATTATACACTACACTGGCAATCAATTTAAAATTAGATCAATAAATACAAGCTAAAAAAATGCATTTAATTAATGATATATTTCAAAATTTTACGAACTACTTCTACTGATGTACTGGGGCATACATCCGAGGTCATTTTGGAAAACAATGGTCGAGGTGTTCCGAATGAAATAAAACTCCTCAAACGACAGCGTAGATGTAAACAGGGATATTGGTCACCTCTGTTGCGATTGGTTAGAAAATCCTTTCTACGACTATTCGCACTTTACCTCTGCCCCTGGCTAGTACAAATGTTGTCAGTTCCTTAGAGAAGTGAAGGCACCTAGTACTGGTTAACCACCTAGGATAGGTGCGTGGTTGAACTGTCACTCCGGGACCCATCAATGTGCTCACGCCGGGACCCGGAGTATAAACTACTAACACTACCAACAGGGATATTTCCCTTAAAGCCCAAAGGGTTATTACCGTTAGCTGTTGTGTGACATTTCTTGGTGTCTGGTCGCCCAAAACGAAACAGTAACACCCATTTAACAACAACGTTATTACCACGATGAACATCATTTTTTCGGTCTTAGTGTGTCTTATGTTTAAGAGTCGAAACAAATTGAGAACCCGTTTAAATGTTATTTTGTTCACTTCACAAAGATAAGCATTCCAAATGTTACATTGATTTCACATGGTAAAATTAACGCATTTCGTAAGTCTGAGATAAGGAACGAATATGGCAGTCGTTATCTAAGGCTTTCATTTTTTTTCTTCCAAACTGCCCCTCGCCACCTGCTTAAAGATCAGAGACATGTGCGCATAATGCGTCATTTTTTGTTAAAGCTGCTCTCTCAGTCTAGTATAAATGGTTTCCATGGATTTTCGCAAAAATTTGCTCGTTCCAAGACACAAAATAAAAAAAAATTGTCAAAACATTCAATCTGTGAATGTGCAGGTTTAAGGGTCTTCCACAATGAAAAAGTCGTTTGAAGGACCAGAAGAACTAAAACTGTTAAAAAAATCGGCAAATAAAAACTGGCCGTGAACCCACACATTCGTGACTTTTTTGCGTGCGTTCTTAAAAGTGTCGCAGCATAAATACAGCTCGCTCGAATTACTTCGATTTTGATGTTTGAAAAAGTCGCTGATAATATTTCAATCTGCTATTGTTTTTGTTTTCTTAACTTTATTCAATGGCAAATGAATGAATACACATTATCCGGATAAAACTTTTAAAAAATCGCGACATTTTCAATCGTCAATATCAAATAAAATCTAGAAGAAAAATGGACGCTGACGACCACCATACGACTATGAAGTTGTCGCACTGACGGATGTGCGTAAAATCAATTTGAAAAATGAAAAAATAAATATGGCCAAAAATGGCATCAAAGGAGAGGGCTAAGCTAAATATTGATATCAGAATAAAGGGAAGATCAGCTATTGTAAGCATTGTTTCTCTGTGCTAAATATATAAGCTTACTGAGCCTAAATCAATCACTTGATAACTACAAAGTCGGCAACCTCGAACCTATAAATCCCTCTAAATACACATCAGTGCTCAACATGTTAGTTCCCCTCCCCACCGAACCCCCCTACGGCTACATGGATATTCGCCCTCCCACACCCACGTGCGTAATATTCAGTAAAGCCTGGCTACGCCCCTGAGACTGTGAGACTCAGGATCAAATAAAACACTTACGAAGACAAATAGGTTTATCCATTTATCATATTCCTATGAATGTTGATATATTCATATTAATGTTTAAAAGCTGCCCTCTCACAGATTTACCATGTTTACAATTTTTTTTTACATTTTGTCTTGTAAAGAGCACATTTTTGCGTAAATTTATATCTGCAAACCAATGATATAAGATTGCTGACAAAAAAATCAGATCGCAGACTTTCATTTTTCCGTTCGAAAATTAATGTATTATGGCTTAAACCGTTACTAACGGTTAAAGAAAAAATAATAAAACCTCAATTTTTTAACTTAAATATAAAAATCAGCGATCTGATTTTTTGTCAGTAATCTTATATAATTGGTTTCCATGGATTTTCGCAAAAATTGGCTCGTTCCAAGACAAAAAATAAAATGTTGTCAAAACGTTCAATCTGTGAGAGTGCAGCTTTAGTGTTGGAACTACCTTGTATTCCTCTATTGCAAGTGTAATTTAGAGTGACACTCTTTTTCAAAATCAATACATACACATGTATAACAAACATTAATTTTGAATGATAAACCTTTATAATTAACAACTTACTAAATAATACATTTATGGAAAATATTAATTAATGTACTGATAACAAGATTGTAACCGTGTATTTAATAGCAGAAAGCGTAAAAATATTAAATGATTGGTGAATGCTCAAAGATTTACTGTGGTCTACTATAGTCTCATAAGGTTGAACTATCGTGTTGTGTGCTCATTTTTTTACAAATTAAGCTCGGTATCCTTCATAAGAACAATTGATTTTGACATTTATTCATCCTTTTTGGAATATTAAAACAATATTATCAATTGTGGTAAATCTTCTTTTAAAGTAAGGGTGCATCTTTAATATAAAATAAATCACCATGTTGCTGTAAAATAATAATTAATCGGTATAACAGACTCAAAGACTTTGAATATATCGCAATCTTTATTACAAAATTTCATATTGTGTAAAGCAAGGTCATAGATCAGCCTAAAATTTCCGGATCTTGCTCCTGGCAACAGTAGAAGATGACGTCATTGAGCGCCGTGTCGTCACCAGTGTTCGTCAGAACTGGCTCAACACGCGTCATCATTCCACAAATAGCGGAACCTGGAAATGAAAACGACTTAACTGTGCGCCAGTAAAAGTGATTGGTTTATTAGTGTTACATAACCTGGTACATATTAACATCGAATTCATAGTTCTCTCCCTTATTGTTAATTTTGCCATCGATATAGTTTTTCTTCAGAAAAAGTTTGAACGTGATTTACTAGTGGTGATCAATTCATATTGTTTGATATTAGATAGCATTGCTTCGAGAAGACTTCAAAGTACAGCATTGAAAAGAAAACGATGTGGCGAAATTATGTTTTTTTTTTTTCTAAACGCAATTTAAAGTCAATAGCTCTCAATCATCCGAACATAAGTATGGACAGACTCATTATCTAGAACTTAAAAGGCAATCCTGATTCAGACAGACTAGGCCCCTAATCCTACAAACAACTCATGCCCACACTTCAATGTTGTAATAACTTACAGGCCTATGACCATGTTTAACTCACAGGGCAACCTCGAGTAGGGCCATACCCGAAGAAACCATCGGGGCCATGTTCACAGTTTAATGACCATAGTAGGTTCAACTTACACTGCAAACACGAATAGAACCATGCAACAAAAGTTTTTATGGCCCTTCTTCCAGAGTTTAATGACCATCCTTTAAGTATTAAACTTTATTTTTTTTCCATATAGGCTCCACCATGCATTGAAAGTTCCGAAAACTGAACTAAATCTCCGAAAGTCCCATTTCCATAGTTTAGTGACCACGTGTGTAACAACTTACAAGACGTACTTGTACTTACGTCAAGTTATCACAATAGAAATAAAGAGTTACAACCACAGTGATCCGATCGAAAGTACAAACTGATCACAGTGTGTTAATTGAGTTAAAATGATATTAAATGTATTCAAAACCTATCTAGTACATAATGTTCACTGTTCAGCATATGATGCATCATACACTGCAAAATTGATTATGTCAAGTCGCCTCCTCCGGATTCATTTTCTCCAACTATGTAACAATTTTGTTATTTGCATTTACTATAAGTATCAATCATGTGTTTCCGGTCCGGATAGAATAATCCGACCCGAGGGCACGCGCGTAACCAGTAACGAGGCTTACCTTACTTATCTTACACGAGCAGCTATGGTAGATGCTTTTTCTCCCACCTCAGTTAAACAAAATTAAGTAAAAATGTATTTTTTGCTGGAACTATTTTGTGCTTAGTGAAAATAATTGCGTATGGATATGCGATAGCACGTGGTTGTCATGGATATTCGCGCAGTGATTCAGAATATGTTAATAGTTAAATCGGTCTTTTTAAATAGTTCTAAAGAGAATGAAGCATTATTTCTTGAATGGTCACAGTGGTGCCTGAAAACTGTTTTATGTTTATGTTCACAAGATAAGAATAGCTAGCATGGTAAAATTATTGGATCTACTTATCTGAGGTGGGAGAAGAGTTTTTCCAGCGGCGGTCACATGACCGGAAACACACGTCCGGTATGCAAAAATTATCAGGTTTACATTAGTCAGGCCATGTCCCGAATGTTCCAAAAGTCACATGTCCATATTTTAATTACCATATGTGCAACAGCTTATCAGATATACATGGTAAGACCAAGGTTCCGAACAGACCATGTGTATATTGTAATGAAAATATGGGTTATACTTACCAGGCCTACAGTACTCAGACCATGACCTGAATGTTCCGAAAAACCAATGTCCATAGTTTATTTACCATATGTGCAACAACTTGTTAGATATAAATGGTAAGACCATGATTCCGAACATACCATGTGTACATTCAACTATATTGAAATGAAAATGTGGGTTTTATTTACCAGGCCTGCAGGACTCAGACCACGCCCCGAATGTTCCGAACGACCCATGTCCGGGATCCTTGTTTAGCTCCTCCATTGGTGTAGAATCTTGCATGTCCCGACAATCAAACTTTGCCCAGTTAACAGCTGTGTCGTCCCCGTTACCTTGCTGTAAAAATACTGAGAACCATTACTATTTTGGAGCAATGTATACTGATGTAATGAAGAAACGTTACAGCGTTTGGTAAGTGTACGTATGTAACATAGATATGCAACTGCGCCGGATCAGTGTACTGGTGTAATGAAGAAACGTTACAGCGTTTGGTAAGTGTACGTATGTAACATAGATATGCAACTGCGCCGGATCAGTGTACTGATGTAATGAAGAAACGTTACAGCGTTTGGTAAGTGTACGTATGTAACATAGATATGCAACTGCGCCGGATCAGTGTACTGATGTAATGAAGAAACGTTACAGCGTTTGGTAAGTGTACGTATGTAACATAAATATGCAACTGCGCCGGAACATTGTACTGATGTAATGAAGAAACGTTACAGCGTTTGGTGAGTGTACGTATGTAACATAGATATGCCACTGCGCCGGATCATTGTACTGATGTAATGAAGAAACGTTACAGTGTTTGGTAAGCGTACGTATGTAACATAGATATGCCACTGCGCCGGATCAGTGTACTGATGTAATGAAGAAACGTTACAGCGTTTGGTAAGTGTACGTATGTAACATAGATATGCAACTGCGCCGGATCATTGTACTGGTGTAATGAAGAAACGTTACAGCGTTTGGTAAGTGTACGTATGTTACATAGATATGCCACTGCGCCGGATCATTGTACTGGTGTAATGAAGAAACGTTACAGCGTTTGGTAAGTGTACGTATGTAACATAGATATGCCACTGCGCCGGATCAGTGTACTGGTGTAATGAAGAAACGTTACAGCGCTTGGTAAGTGTACGTATGTAACATAGATATGCCACTGCGCCGGATCATTGTACTGATGTAATGAAGAAACGTTACAGCGTTTGGTAAGTGTACGTATGTAACATAGATATGCCACTGCGCCGGATCATTGTACTGGTGTAATGAAGAAACGTTACAGCGTTTGGTAAGTGTACGTATGTAACATAGACATGCCACTGCGCCGGATCATTGTACTGGTGTAATGAAGAAACGTTACAGCGTTTGGTAAGTGTACGTATGTAACATAGATATGCCACTGCGCCGGATCAGTGTACTGATGTAATGAAGAAACGTTACAGCGTTTGGTAAGTGTACGTATGTAACATAGATATGCCACTAGCCGGATCATTGTACTGGTGTAATGAAGAAACGTTACAGCGTTTGGTAAGTGTACGTATGTAACATAGATATGCCACTGCGCCGGATCATTGTACTGGTGTAATGAAGAAACGTTACAGCGTTTGGTAAGTGTACGTATGTAACATAGATATGCCACTGCGCCGGATCATTGTATTGATGTAATGAAGAAACGTTACAGCGTTTGGTAAGTGTACGTATGTAACATAGATATGCCACTGCGCCGGATCATTGTACTGGTGTAATGAAGAAACGTTACAGCGTTTGGTAAGTGTACGTATGTAACATAGATATGCAACTGCGCCGGATCAGTGTACTTAAATTGTTCGCCCTGATAAGACGAAAACATGATAACGTGACAAAGAAGCTAATAATATAAAATAAAATAAGAATCCCCCCAAACTTACTGGGCTTTCGACTTGTAGACTAAACGCTTTGAGGAACATTACAACTTCCGGCCTCTGGTTGCACGTGACTTGGCCCTTCCAGTCGCCCCACGGTCCAACACTTGAAGTGATGGTTTGCTTCGCAAAACTGGCGCCATTGGCATCCGAGCATATTAGTTTAATGGCGTTCAAAGAAGTGTCGTCTCCTGTGAACTGATACGTCTCAACCTATATGTGTATAGAACGAGAAATGAGACGTAAGAATGAATTCCTATTTACAAGCGTTCATGAACACACAGGCGCAGTCTTGTAAATTTCCATTTGGAATTTTTATCGAAACCAACCTCAGATGTATTTGGACGGTTTACATACTCAAAAAGCGGTACGTTTAAGTCCGCTTCAAAGAGATCGCGTAGTAATTGTATTTAGCAGTTAAACTTTATGACTTAACGCTTTGGAATCTTAATTATGTTTGCAATAATACACTTCACTGGCAATCAATTTTAAATTAGGTCAATAAATACAACTCTAAAACAATACAATTAATTAATGATATAATTAAAAACATCTACTTCAACTGATGTACCGGCATACATCCAAGGTTGTTTTCGATAAAAAATGGCTAAGGAGCTCCGAATGGCAAATTTCAAGCATTTCATACTGAACGCAGGAATCTACCTTTCTCTCTCCGAATTTATCCTATCACACTTTAAGATTAATTTATGATTTTTCTGTGAAAAAACTACAGCTATAA
The DNA here is from genome assembly GCF_026914265.1 of Mya arenaria. Classification (NCBI taxonomy): domain Eukaryota; kingdom Metazoa; phylum Mollusca; class Bivalvia; order Myida; family Myidae; genus Mya; species Mya arenaria. Next base: position 51,822,386 of record NC_069131.1, read on the forward strand.
TTTGAAAAAGTCTTGGATAGATGTTTGCGTAAACATCTACAAACCAATGATATAGGACTGCTGACAAAAGATCAGATCGCAGATTTTCATATTTCCGTTCGAATATCAATGTGTTATGGCTAAAAGCATTACTCACGGTTTAAGAAAAATGCATAAAACATCAATCTTTTAAGTTAAATATGAAAATCCACGATCTTATTTTTTGTCAGCAGTCTTATATCACTAGTTTGCAGATATCTGCGCAAAAATTTGCTCTTTCAAAGACAAAAATAAAATAAAAAAGTTGTAAAAATGGTAAATCTGTGAAAGTGCAGCTTTAAAGGCATACCTCTCCGAAAATGATAAGGTGATACTCACTTTAATGTCGTATCCAACAGCAAATTGTCGGGATGGGCAGAACTGTTTGACCCCCCACGTGCCAGAGTCGCCACCATTGGTCACCTGAAATGGACATTGACTGTCGCATTTTCGGTCAAATATTTTCAAAACAATGATAACACATACATTGTACTGTTAAAAGCCAAAGATCCACATGCTGACTTGTGGTACATTAAGTAATTCTATTTCAAAATCAAACTATTGATTACTTGGTGCATTGACTGTTAAAAGATATGTAAATAAAATATCTGATATGGCCTAAAATGAGAAAATGTATTGTAACAACAGGGTTATTTCCAAAAAAGGTTCTTACCGTTAGCTGTTGTGTGACATTTCTCGGTGTCTGATCGGCCAAAAGGAAACAGTTACATCCATTTAACAACAACGTTATTACCACGATGAACAGCATTGTTTTAGTCTCAGTCCTCCGGATTTTCAAGAGACAACTCAAGGTTTAAGTCATTTGAAAAGTTATTTTGTTTACTTCTCAAAGGCAGAGTGAGCGCATTTCATCAGTTTGAGATAAGAAACATAAGGTTGTCGTTATCTGTACTTTTTAGGGAGATTTTTTTCTTTCACCACTTACACGATGCCGTGTGTGTTTATCATAGACATAATCAGTTTTTAGGAAAACAACTGAACTTTTAATTTTTTTACATTTTCGAAAAGAGACCCTACGTAATAGACTAGAAAGAGTAGAAAACCTAGACATAGCAGTCTCGATTAAACTATGATTGTTCCTTTACTATCAATGCTTCTAGCTCGTACAACGAACGATAAGCACAAAGGTGTCCATTTGCCGATGCCAAATATTTAAGAAGCCATTAAGAAGCACAATTGGATTCGTTTGCAATGCTAGAATACTTGAATAGCTACGATAGGCACCACTAGGGTTCATTTGCAATGCTGCGATAGGCGTAATACATAACTGGCCTGGTAGACAAAGTCGGGTTAATTTTCATCGTATTATACGTCAATATCCACAAAAGGCACAATTTGGTCCAATTTTTTCAATAGCGTATACAACTGGGTTCATTTGCGATGTTGTAATACTTTAATGGCTACGAAAGGCACAATATGATCCATTTTATTTCAATAGCATATACATTTGTGTTCATTTGCGATGTTGTAATACTTTAATGGCTACGAAAGGCACAATATGATCCATTTTATATCAATAGCATATACATTTGTGTTCATTTGCGATGTTGTAATACTTTAATGGCTACGAAAGGCACAATATGATCCATTTTATTTCAATAGCATATACATTTGTGTTCATTTGCGATGTTGTAATACTTTAATGGCTACGAAAGGCACAATATGATCCATTTTATTTCAATAGCATATACATTTGTGTTCATTTGCGATGGTGTAATACTTTAATGGCTAAGAAAGGCACAATATGATCCATTTTATTTCAATAGCATATACAATTGAGTTCATTGCCATGGTGTAATACTTCAATGGCTACGATAGGCACCATTGGGGTTTATTTGCAACTTTATGATACTTCAATAGCTACGATAGGCACCATTAGGGTTCATTTGCAACGCTATGATGCTTCAATAGCTACGATAGGCACCATTAGGGTTCATTTGCAACGCTATGATGCTTCAATAGCTACGATAGGCACCATTAGGGTTCATTTGCAACGCTATGATGCTCCAATAGCTACGATTGGCACCATTAGAGTTCATTTGCAACGTTATGTTACTTCAATAGCTACGATAGGCACAGTTTGGTTCATTTGTTATGGCATTATATTTCATGAACTAAGGCACAAGTTGAATTATTGCAATGATATATCACTCCAATATTAGGCACAATTGGGTTCATTTATTCTGTTGTAATACTTTAATAGCCTCGATTGACAAAGTCTGGTTAATTTGACATCGTATTATAGACCAATAGCCACAATAGGCACAGTTCGTTCCATCATATTTCAATAGCGTACACAATTCGTGTTCGTTTGTAATGGTAAACAACATGTAAGTTGAATATGTATGATGTCTTGAAACTTTCATTTCAATGTCGCGAGAATATTTTTCTTTTGCAAATAAAAGGTCGCGGAAAGCACACAAATATCTTAAATTTCGTCGATGTTAATGCTTGATATTGTCGCGGATAACATTTTAAGCTACCCTTTTTACTTCAACAGCCAATACAATCTTGAAACCCTGGTCGCTACCGACCACAATACTCGATAGTTGTACTTACACGGTGACGTTGTTTAGTCCGAACGTCAAACTGTCGCCTCGTGGAATAAATTGAAAATGGACGCTTCCCAGCAACATGCATAACTCGCCTTTTATCGATTTTGCGGTATGCCTTCATGTATCATATACCGCATCGATCATGGAATTAAAACGATTCAACATTAAATAACTTTTATAAGTTGGTTGTCCGGTTAGGGCAGTGGTTAGCGCACTCGCTTCTCACCTAGGCGACTCGGGTTCGATTCCCTGCTTGGGCGCATGTGAGTTTGGTTTGTGGTCACCAAGCCGGACAAGTGGGACTTCTCCGGGTTCTCCGGTTTCCCCCACAACACAAGACCACACTCTCGCATAAAATCGTGCCAACGAGAGTGATTAATATATATATAATGTTGTAATAACTTGTTTCACAATCGTTGTTAAACAATTATGTTTAAACTAAACTATATAACTTTTCGGTAATTAAAAACTAACAGCCAAAGTTTCGTTTATTTGAATATGCATGAGCGAGGAGAGACAGCTCTTCTTTAATGAAATCACATCATACAGTTAAACACACTTTAATGACCCTATATTGTCAGTTGTCTTGCACAGGTGAGTGTTCGTAGTGTCTGTTTTAAAATGCGCAGTGAATTGGCGGACCAAGTTCAAATCGAGTTTTCGCCAGAGTATTTTTTTGAACGTGAAAACATGAATATTGGTGTATGCATGTTTCTGCATTGGTTCAAGTGTGACTGCCTCATTGATTTTTCATGACTACGAGACTTTCCCAGCGAAATCGCCCACGGAACACAACGAAACATAGCGCAGTACTTAGTGCATCGAAGGTATCCGACGATAATACTGGATCGATCATCGAATTTATAGAAATTCAATATTATATAACGATTAGTAAACGACAATTATTTCAGCAATATATTTCCACGCAAACAAAACACAAACGAGTAGACAAAGTATTTGCAAATATACAGCAGTCTCGTTAAATGATATATAAGTAACGGAGCTTGTAGCCACATGGTAGGTAATGTTATCACACCGTTCCCCCCCCCCCACAACACAAGACTACAATATCACCAGCAGTGAATGGAATAATGATGTGATAACTTGTTTCATAATCGTTGTAAAATGTATAAGTTTAAACTTAACTGACCTAAACCGTATACTTCAAAATTAATGATAGAAATCAATGATTACGCGTTCTAACGTTTTATTCCGTCAATATATAAGTAATCATACAATCACTACACATTTATCCTTAATGGCCGGGGTCTCGGGCGTTACAGCAGTAAAACTGGACGTCATTGAGTGTCGTGTCGTCATTGCTTCCCTGGTTCCCCTCAACCTTTGTCTTCAAGCCGCAAATTGCGGACCCTGTAGATAAATTAAAGGAAAAATATGTTTTAAGAAAAATAAAACATTTGCGTGATGTTCCAGTACACTTAAAGCTGCACTCTCAAAGATTGCCCGTTTTGACATTTTTTGTCATGGAATGAACAAATCTTTGCGTAAATATATCTTGAAAGCATATAAGACAGGTGACAAATAATCAGATCGAAGTTTTAATATTCACGTTCGAAAATTGAAGTTTTGTGGCTAAAAGCGTTACTAACGCTCTAAGAAAAATGAGTTTTTCGGCATTAAAAATCAACTTTAGAACGTTAATATGAAAAACTGCGATCTGATCCTTTCATTTAATTAATAACATAAAAAACACCCACACCCACCATCCGAATACGCTACTGCGGATTATATGACACCTCTTTACCTGCGGCGCAGCTTGAGGAGTAAGGCCCAAAGTCCCCGAATGAGTTCTTGCCCGGGTCCTTGTTCAATTCCTCCATCTGTGTGGTGCCGTACATGTCCTCGCATTGGAACTTCACCCAGGTGGCGCCGTTATCGTCCAGGGAACCTTGCTGTTTACGAATTTGAAAACATGGAATTGCACTTTAATGACAGAGAAAAGACAGAACTGACAAACCTGTATTAAGTGGCCACCTTTGGGGAAAGGTCAAAGTGGCTGCTTAAGACAGGTGGCCTCTTAATCCAGGTTGGACTTTTCCGTTTGTATATTGTTGGGTATCTATACGTTTCTCCTCATACACTTTTTTTAGCAAAAGTGATCTGTAGTTCAGGGATGGTATTCATAACACGTCTTAAGCCATTTCCTTTCTTAAGTCATTTTCCGAAGTAAAGTAAATCAATGATCATATGATATTTTATCCAAATAATATATGAAATTCCTTATTGTCATTGATTTTATTTAATATTCATACCTCTTAATGTAAAAAACCCTTATACTTTTGTTTAAATTTGACTTTGAAAAAAAAATCGACTTAAGTTTTGAAACTGACTAGAGATATTTCATGAATGCAGCCACAGGGATTCTTCTTGTGTACCGATACGGGTAAGGAGGTAGTTTTAAAAATACACTGAATGCATTTTAATGACGGAGTACATTTTGGGGGTTCTGTATGTTTGTCCTCATATTGGTTCTTCAATAGCTTGAGTGATCTAGAAGATACGACTGAAGGCCTAACAGACCACAAGTGCATCATAGAAAATAGCATCGATCATAACTATCATGTCATATTATAGGTATATCATCGTTGGATAACTACGACTGACCCGTCTGTTACAATCAATGCATCAGTCTCGGGTGTTCAGGGGCGGCTCAAGAGTTTGATGTTAGAGGGGGCGTGTCTTAGGGACGTAATCTTTTGACTTCCGCCCCTTCCTCAGAACCGAAATTATATCGTTTAAAGCGTTGGCTGGGGTGTTTGGGAGTAATCTCTGGGGAAACAATGACAATTTCAAGTCTGAAATGGTGAATTTTGGGTCTATTTTAAGTCTTTCTTTACCCTGTTTTAAAATAAACACTAATCAAGGACGATTTAAGGTGGGGCGGGTGCACCCCCCCCCCCGGATTCGCTAATGTGTTTGCATGAATGGAGAGAAACGGACTGGGTCAGTCTTGACTTACTTGCAAATTGTCATTTTATTGAATTTTCCGCACTTACCGGGGTCTCGACTTGCAGGCTAAACGCGCTCAAAAACATGGGCTTCGACGGACGTTGGTTACACGTGACTCGACCTTTCCAGTCCCCGAACGGCCCCTCAGTGGAGGTTATGGCGTGCGAGCCAAAGTGGGCCCCATCCATGTCCGAGCAGATCAACGCTATAGAGTTCAGTGCCGTATCGTCGCCAGTAAACTGGTACTTTTCGATCTATGGATAATATATTTTGAAGTGTCACTCGTATTTCAAATCAATACATACGCAAGCATAACAAATATAGATTTTGAGTGATAAGCCTCTAACAACTTACTAAATAATGCATTTATGGAAATAATTATTTCTTGATAACAAGATTGTAAACGTGTATTTAATAGCTGAGAACGCACGATCGAATACTAAATGACTGGTGGGTCCTAAAAGACGGTGATCAGATATAGTCTCACAGGGTAGAAATACCGTGTTTTCTGCACCTTTCTTTCAAATTAAAAACAGTATCCTTCATACGAACCGTTGTTTTCGATATGTATTCATTCTTTTTGGTAAATTGAAACAATTGTATTAAGTGTGATGCATCTTATTTTGGAGGAACAGTGCATCTTTCAATATATAGCAATTATAGTGCTAAATCCGTCCAAACCTAAGACAAGATGTTATCTATACTTGGAATTCTGATAGGATAAAATACGTGTTGAACAGGTCCCACAATAGTTTTCTCAAAACTTCTTAAGCGTAGCACCTCTCTGTATCATAGTTATTCATTAAAATAACTTGGCTTAAACGTGATTTAAAAAAAGAAGAGTTAAAATGACTATCCTTAAATATTTTCCTTTAGCTGTCAAATGCGAATATAACACAATCTAGACGTATATTAAAAATGAAATCTTATCTCTATGAAGATAAAAAGGACTTTCGATTGTTCGAGGAATTCGGGTCCAGTGCAGCCCAGCAACGCCGCAAGAGCTCGTGAACCTACACCCACTTCACAGAAGTCCTTTTGGCCCCAGCTCGTCAGCCCGCGCCCACCTTCATTTCAAATTATACAGCCCATTGTCCCTGTGGATAGAAGTCCTTCCGGCACCAGCTCGTCAACCCCACACTTACCTACATGTCATATCCTACAGCCCTTTGTCCGCGTAGACAGAAGTCCTTCCGGTCCCAGCTTGTCGATCCACACTGACCTTCATATCATTTCCTACAGCCCTTTGTCAACATGGCCAGAATCCCTACGGCCCCAGCTCGTCAATCCACACTTACCTTCATATCATTTCCTACAGCCCTTTGTCCACATGGACAGAATCCCTTCCGGCCCAAGCTCGTTAATCCACACTTACCTTCATATCATTTCCTACAGCCCTTTGTCCACATGGACAGAATCCCTTCCCGCCCAAGCTCGTTAATCCACACTAACCTTCATATCAATTCCTACAGCCCATTGTCCCTGTGGACAGAATCCCTTCCGGCCCCAGCTCGCCATTCCACACTAACCTTCATATCATTTCCTACAGCCCTTTGTCCACATGGACAGAATCCCTTCCGGCCCCAGCTCGTCAATCCACACTAACCTTCATGTCATATCCTACAGCCCATTGTCCCTGTGGACAGAACTCCGCCCGACCCCAGCTCCCAAACTGACCACCATTGGTCGACTGAAATTAATTTAAATCAGTGTAAAAATAAATGTAAATCGTTAGCATTGTTGCACGTAAAGAGACGGTCAATGAACGGTTTTTAGTAGAAACAAGACTGCTGGTTTCATGCAGAAGAGGATGTGAGTGCTTCCGGCAGAGTCTCAAAATATTTAAAAAAACATCTTATGCACCAGTCAATTGTAACCACGCACCCCCCCCCCCCCCACCCCCAGGTCCGGGGAATAGCGGGGACTTTGACTTTCGGTCCAGCCAACCCCGGGTAAAATCTCCGCCCTGCGGGGACGAACTGGTGGTCAAATCCCCGCCAAATGCCCCCGCCCCTAGGGAGCCTAGGTAAGGCCCATTCCCCGCTATATTTTGCGCGAACACAAAACCACCGCGTTCACCCGGCACTGCGCGGCCACCTGAAAAGTAAAAACACGGCCCATTTCTTCGGCTATCCCCGGTATACCCCCGGACCTGGGGGGGGGGGGCGTGGTTACAATTGATTGGTGCATTATAGTTCACACAAATAGGTGTCGCAATAAAGCCTTTGCTATATATAAGTCAATGAAAACACGATGTTTTTGATTGTTTTATTTCACACTTGATCAGTGATAAATGACGTCATAAATGCTGCGTCGGAAGACAACATGTATTGTATTTTGTACTTGTTGAAGGTTTTTTTTCGAAGCAAAATAGTAGTATTTATCACGTAATGTATCACGTGGTACACACACACACACACACACGCACGCACGCACTGTTGATGCTTTCTGGAAGGTATATCGTCAAGTACAATTCCTAGAGGAATTTGTGGGGTTTATTTATGCACCAGTCATTTGTAACTACGCCCCCCAGGTCCGGGGAATAGCGGGGACTTTGACTTTCGGTCCAGCCAAGCCCGAGCAAACCCTCCGCCCTGCGGGGACAATCTGCTGGTAAAACCCCCGCCAAATGCCCTCGCACCAAAGGGACCCTAGATAAGGCCAATTTCCCGCTAATGTTGGCGTGAAGACAAAACCACCGCAGTCACCCGGCACTGCGGGGCCACCTGAAAAGTAAAAACACGGCCCATTTCCCCGGCTATCCCCGGTATACCCCCGGACCTGGGGGGGGGGGGGGCGTGGTTACAATTGACTAGTGCTTACATAAATACGCGTAGAAAGCTATTAAAAACAAACATACAAACAAAAAGCAAAAAAAAACAACAAAAAACACGTTTATATCTAAAATCCCACTAAGTAGAAACCTTGTCTGACTGCTCTTTGGTGGGAATACGGCGCAAAATATTGAGATCAAACATGTTTTAAACTTTAAATTATGAAAACAATAATTTTGTATCCTTAACTTGAGCTTGGAATTCAGCTTATTTATGGAGAACAAACGTATACAAATATGATTTCTTCTAAAATAAAAAAGGCATAAGCAAAAACATATGCCCTTTCTTACCGACAATGTTTGTGTTACATTTCTAGAAGACGTTTCCAAGAAGAATGCTGCATTCCCATGGAAACACAGAGCAACCGTTATAACAAGAAGCGTCAACATATTTCTCTTTCCTCAGATCGTATATCTCGTGTCCTTTTGCGGGTCAAACTATATATGTGTCCTCTACAAGATAAACTAATGTGGCCGGATTTTGCAATGCCGATGCAAGAGATAAGATAGGGGGTTTATGAGTGCTGATTCACTGGTGTCTATGACTTTTCGCCGTTTAGCAGCAGGGGCGGGTTCAGGATTTGTCGGTGGAGGGTGCACATCTTAGGAGATCTACTAGTGAACAACTTGCGACGTCGTGCTCTCCTATCCATTTTAAATAATCGGAAGAACTCGGTGATTTTTCTTCGAAATATGGACGGTTTACATGGTCAGAAATGCTTTACAATTTGACTACGCTGCATGTAGTTTGCGTAGTGATTTCAAGATAAAATAAAAGAATGCATTTACAGTAAACACCTGACTTTAAACTGCCTTGTAATTTTTAGGCATAAAAGAGACGCCTGCTTGACATATAAAGTAAATTACCGGCATACCCCAACATTGTATGCGTCCCCGCCATTTTGATTTTACGAATTACCGTTTTTACTTATGCACCAGAAAACATCAGGGCCCGATTTCTCGAAACCTCTAAAGTCTCTTAAAACAGTATTAAGCTAAGCTCACTATTTTTCTATAATTTGTGATATATTTACCTCAATAAGATATTTTAAATTTTATATTGGAGTTATCTTTCTGATAATTACAATCAACCATTTTTCATTTATCAAATTAAAGTATGTATTTTAAAATAAGCCATTTAAGCCTGTTCACCTTAAAACATTTCGAGAAATTGGGGCCAAAGGTTCGTCGTATTGTGGAGATAGCCGATGTGTTCCGATTGCCTCATGGTACAGAGTACTACATGGTATTTACGTGGTATGGGTGTTTGAGGTCGACCCTCAAACATTTTGTTTATCAAATTAAATAGCACATTCTGATATATTTTATTCATATATTTTCTGCCATTTTGGCATTCAAGTTTACTTGGACACTTGCTTCAGAGGGGGAGTGAGTGCCTGGTAGGCCCCCATAAGGAACCGCTTGTAAGCAGTGTTCAAATTTTGCACTTTTATTTCAAAATCTTAAGACTAGTTCAAGCTAGATAGATCAGACGAACAAAAAAGTGTTCCCGTATTTAGACATAAACTTTTGAATACAATATCATAATTTTATTTTATATAATCTCGATCATATATATATATACTTTACGATGTAATGGAGTCTCCGCTTATACGTTTCCTACCGTGTGCCAACGGTTCATTTGGCTGGCAACCAGATGCCGGGAAGTTTACCTTATTTGTATGGGGATTTATGCAGCGTACATTGTCAATATAGCGCTTTTACAGTATGTGTATACCACGTGCTAAATTACGTCATATATGCTACGTCGGCAGGCAACATTTTGCTTAAAATGAACACTTAAATCAAAGATAACTTTTCTTTTACGCCACCATTTTAAATGAAATAAAGGACAGTCAATGTCGCTTAAAGAGCCCCCCATTTGTTTTATTACCGACATTTGATAAAGTCAATAGTTTCATCAAACACTTCGACAAACCTGTTTCCAAATCCATGTTTTGACAGTGCTCCGTCAGACGGCCGTATTGTGAAAAGGTTTGTCAAAGTGTTTAAAGAACTCGCAATCAAACTCTGGTAAATGGCCAAAGGCAAGGCTCCGTAAGCGGCGTTAGACTGCGCTTTGTTTCATTTAAAAGGGTGAAGAAATAGTAAAGTTATCTTTGTTTAAAGTCTTTTTTCAAATCAAAATATTGCCTTCCGACGTAGCATTTATGACGCAATTTATCACGTGGTATACACACACTGTTTTACCTGACTAGACTAGTGTCATATTTGATGCTAGAGCCCCTTACCACCCCCTTACCCTCGAATATCTTCATCTTCTATCTAAATCCTTATTCAAATATTTCAGAATCTCCGTTTGAAGTAATGCCAACTTTTGAGTTTCTTCCGATCTCGTACCACCATAATAGGCGTAATAAAATGATTTTTGACCAACCCTATTTTTAACGGAAGAGATTATACGTATCTTTCATGGCCGAGAGTGTAAGATAGGTTCTTCCCAACCCGAGCGAGGTTTACAGAGTTTCCTCAGAACACCCTGCGCGAGTGATGGGATGAACCTATCTTTTCTCAAACTCGTTTCCGCAAAACACCCGTCGCTCGGGTCGGGATGAATCTATCTTACACTCTCGGCCATGGAAGAAACTTATAATCTGAGGTAGGAGAAAATTGAGTATTGCACAGTGCAAATATCGTATCATGTTCATCAACGCATTGGTTGAAGTGTCATCTGGTTATTTTGAAATGTAGGCGAAAAGGGCTAGTAGTACTTAGGCCTAAAAAAATATGTCCGTTTCGGGTAACCCGACCCTACCTATAAAATGCGCCGACCCTAACATTTTTTTTTCCGTTTCTGAGCAAAAAAAAAATCGTTAGCCAATAGAGAGTTACGAAGCGCGGATAAATGCAGATGATTAAAATTATTGTTTATATGATAAAACAAAGTCAGGCAATGACAGTAATGTAGGAAAGACTGCCATGTGCAAGAAAACACCCTGAACTTACGACAGATTTTGAAAAAAATAATAAAAAAATCAAAAAAATCCCTACCTACCCTACCTAGAAATTTTGGGAAGTTTACCCTAAACAAACAATTATTATTGTTTGGCCTTATATATAATCAGCGATAATGTGCACTCAAAAATGAGGCCAGAGACATTACCTAAGGGTGATAGTCACTTGTTTAAATCATGTTGCTTTTTTTTGTTTTTTTAAACCTTAACAGATAAGATAAAATTATTTCTAAATTGATTCACATTTATATTTGTACATTCATATGTACCACCCCTATATAGAAAACTTTTTTTGTTTCAGTGTAAGATCGCAAAATATATTTCACCGAGTGAGCACTAAAAGTTATGCTTCACGAGTAGCAAAGCCAGATTATATGCAATAAATTACGTCATTTCGGAAATGACGTCGATGTAATTGTGTCCCGGCCCTGTTCGCGCTTGTGTTTGATCTGGACGTGAGAATGGGCTAAAACTTCAAAACGGTGAGACATATCAAATTGATATTTTCACTGTTTGAAACAGAAAATATCATTTTTATTTCACTGATAAATCTCTATATAAAACCATCGGAAAGCATATAATAAATTTATTGTCTAAGGTTGTTTATATATAGTGTATTTTCCTAGCCAATCCAATCCTATCGGCATCCAATTTAATCGTTTAGGCTTTGATTTTTTAGTCAACTTAACAAACATGGCGTCATATTTTTGTTCCCGCATACATAAAACAAATTATAACCTAAGCCAGTTAGAACAAATCATTCGCTCCGCCCTTCTATTCATTAAAATTTAACATGTTTTCTGTTCTAACTCTTACATAACGATGCATTACATTCCGGAGAACGCTTGGTACTCCCTAGTAATCAAATTTAGTGTTTGTACTACATTTTCAGCCAATCAGGGGCGCTAGATTTTAAAATGTTTTGTTTCTTATTTATGACGAATCATTACTTAATGCTGAATACGAATCTTCATGATTAAGTAAATTGCAATAATTGCGCATGTGCATATAGCCACGCCTACTATTTGCATATATATTGTTATCTAAATAACGTCACAATATCTTGCGGATGGGTGGGGACTGGTGGAGGGACGGGAGTCATACAGTGATTAACAGGCCTTTTTGACAGGCGCACGGCATATTTTCATAGCTATTGCAATTTGAGAAGGGCTAGAATTACGTCGGTTAAAACATATTAGATTTTTTTCGTGAATAAGAAACCTGAAGGTCGCTTCGATGCGCTCCGCTCCCTTAGGTTACTTACTTACTTCTCACGAAGAACCTAGTTGTAAACTCTTCCCTATACATATAGGCATTGAATCCACAAATTAAAAGTTTTCAAAAACAACAAATAAAATATCGAACTGATTGGTAATGGTCACGTGGTAGGATAAGTGACGCTTTGTCGGTGTAACAGACATTCACTTTATTCACATTGAGACATACTCAACATGTAGTGAACACCATGTATAATAATTGCATAATAATAAACTTAAAGAGAAGCATAACTTATAACATTATTTTCTCTCTATCAACAAAGCAACAACCATTCCGACAAGGTCAATGTCACTTAGTAAACCCCAGCTGTCGGTGAAGGTCGGGGACACTTTCGTCATATTCCGCCAAGAAGAAGTTTCCCGCCACTAGCTCTAGGCTATGACTGGCAGCAAACTTCCGAGCGCTGTGTTTGCGCCGACCCTCGGCTGGAAAAGAAAATGATTTTCTAGTATAACAAGAATCCACGAAAGAAGAAAGTTAAACAGATGCTAAACATATTGATTTTGGATAAAAACCTGTATTTACAACCAATTAAATTAGTGTTTGTAGTTTTTCATGTAATAGACATGACGTCATCATTAGGTTATACGCATGCTGAACAAATTAAGACACAGTTTAAAGCTGCACTCCTCTCACAGATTGAGCGTTTTGACAACTTTTTCGATTTTTTGTCTTTAAATGAACCAATCTTTGCGTAAATGTCTGGAAACAAGTGATATACTATCAGATAGCAGTTTTAATATTAACATAAATTGAAGTTTTTCGAACTTAAATATGAAAAACTGCGATCTTATCGTTTGACAGCAGTCTTATATCACTGGTTCTCAGACATTTACGCTAAACCTGACTCATTCTAATACAAACAAATAAATAAAAAAGGTTGTCAAAATGAAAGTCATCTTCGTCACTAAGAATTTATACTACGCCCCAATTCCTCGAAACTTTTAAAACAGGATTAAGCTTAGCCCAGAACTTTTTTTTAATAGTTTGCGTAATATTAACTTCATTAAGAGTTTTTTTATACTTTAAACAGGAATTATCTTTATTATAATCACAATAAACCATGATTTTTCATATATCAAAATTTTGGCTTATTGAAATAAGCTACTTAAGCCTTTTAAGTTGAAGAAGTTTCGTGAAATTTGGACCATACTTTCTTACTATTACTTAATTACCATTTTTGGTCATAAACCAAACAACAACGCATACATGTATATGTAATTATAAGTATGATATTGTATTAACAGACGTCTGGCAGTGTTCAAAAATGTCATTAAAGTAATTAACTGTATTTTCAGTGCATTCAGATGGCAGAGAAGAGATAAGGAATGGTTCAATGCTGTTCATGACGTCACAAGGGGAATTTGGACGTTCACTATATACACACGACGGTAAACAAATGCATTCGATGTTAAAGTGACTCGCTCATAGTTTGTTATATTCACTTTTTTATTTACGAAATAAAGTGTGGCAAATCATAAGTAAGGAGTGTTAAAGGCCTAGTTTAAGCCTTCTATAAGTGACCCCCCCCTCCCCCATAAAAAAAAACAACAACAACCGTGTATTTGTGCACAACCTCTGTTAATTGATCTTAATCTAATTGCCTAATTGTCTTATCACTTCAGCAAATGTTGATATTTGCTCAAATATCGTCTGTGAAGACAGCAATTTTCATTAGAGTTTATTACGCGATTGAAAAATTAATTACGGTCGTGGTGTTGCGTGATTGGTCGATTGACATAATCACATGATGTTGTCAATGTATCGTTAACAGGTCAACATATCCACCACCGTTGATAAAGTCACTTTGGCCGTGTGGACTAGCCGGCTGTTTTCGATTTTTTTTCTTGACTTTACCGGATTGTGATCGATCCCCAATAAACCAAAATACTTTTAATGCTATAACTGTATTTGTTCTGCAATTTCGATATCATAGAGTAAAATAATGATAAAATAAGTGTTTTCAGATGCATTACCGGGAAAACTAATTTTTGGTCCAAAAAATGAGCGATTCACTTAAATATCTAAAATGCACTTAAACATCTTTGCATCCTAAGGATGGAAGACTTACCGATAAAAGACGTTGTAATAATCGTAAGTTAAGTACATATTACAACTTTTTACCTGAACTGTTGGGAATTTTATCGACGTCGGAGAAGTCTATCTTTCCCGATGGTTGTTTGTACAGCAGAAACACGTAACGATGGAGACCTTCGATATAAAGGAAAGAACATTAAATAAATAAGTCAATAATTACGCTACATTAGCTGCAATGACAGTTTTGAGGCGGCGTCGCTTCCGCTAGTCCATAAGGCCCGGGTCTGCACATCATTTTGAGTATTTTTTCGAAAAATAATATACATATTTGTTTTCCGAAATTTTATGTAAAGTTGCAGTCTAGGGTCATGTCGAAATGTGCCATTATCAATCATGCAAGGTTTTCAAAAATAATTCTGACATAAGGAATATACCCTCGGACCCTTAGTTTGATGCTAGTACAACAAGCCAATCCCCTTAATGGTTTGACCTTATTTATTGTAGACAAAATTTGAATTATATAATTTGCCAATTAAAGAAGTCAAAACATGACGATATGGTTTGACCTTATTTATTGTAGACAAAATTTGAATTATATAATTTGCCAATTAAAGAAGTCAAAACATGACGATATGGTTTGACCTTATTTATTGTAGACAAAATTTGAATTATATAATTTGCCAATTAAAGAAGTCAAAACATGACGATATGGTTTGACCTTATTTATTGTAGACAAAATTTGAATTATATAATTTGCCAATTAAAGAAGTCAAAACATGACGATATGGTTTGACCTTATTTATTGTTGACAAAATTTGAATTATATAATTTGCCAATTAAAGAAGTCAAAACATGACGATATGGTTTGACCTTATTTATTGTAGACAAAATTTGAATTATATAATTTGCCAATTAAAGAAGTCAAAACATGACGATATGCTTAAATTGTCCGGATCTTAACCAAATCGTATGCACAAGCCCAGGATTTACAGCTGATTCCGTAAGCCCATTTTGAGGGATGAACGTGAAAACTATTTTTATTCATTTAAGTGACATTTGTTTTCTCCAAAAGTTATTAATTCTCCAAGTTTTCCAATACATTCATTTAAGGCAATCAACAGTCAGACGTGATTGATTTTTATCAGGTGAAGTGATAGCTTTAAACAATGGCTGGCCAATTTAGTACGTAGTTAACACACCATTATGTAGACCACTAAAAATGTCAAAGTTTGTTAATATGTTATTACACAAATTAATTGGTTACTTTGGAAACGATGACAAAAATAAGAATTTCTTTCATTCGATGGAGGCACATTTGAAAGCCATCTCCCGCTCTGTTTTCATCAGGTTTGCCATAGATTGCAAAAAAAATAAAAAATAAATTTAGAACCAACTTACTTAAGCTGCCAATATACCTGTTCCTTTTGGCGCACCGGAACCAATATATGCGGTTCGCTCATCTCCATCTTCTATCCTACATCCGGGAACGTTGGTCACCAGCCAGTGGTGGAACTCCCCAAACTTCGGATCCGCTCGTGACGGCGCATCCGGATCTTCAAGACGTTATCAAATTGGTACTTTTTAGGTAATAAAGCAATCCAAGATTGGAATGTAAAGATGTGTTAGTGCATTAAGGTAAACCATCCATCATTAGAATACAAAGTCGTGTTAGTGCATAAAGATAAGCAATCTATTTTTAGAATGCAAAGTTGTGGTGTTGCATTAAGGTAAGCCATCCATCATTAGAATGCATAGATGTGTTATTACATTAAGGTAAGCCATCCATCATTAGAATGCATAGATGTGTTATTACATTAAGGTAAGCCATCCATCATAAGAATGCAAACATGTGTTATTACATTAAGGTAAGCCATCCATCATTAGAATGCAAACATGTGTTGATGCATTAAGGTAAGCCATCATTAGAATGCAAACATGTGTTATTGCATTAAGGTAAGCCATCCATCATTAGAATGCATAGATTTGTTATTATATTAAGGTAAGCCATCCATCATTAGAATGCAAACATGTGTTGATGCATTAAGGTAAGCCATCATTAGAATGCAAACATGTGTTATTACATTAAGGTAAGCCATCCATCATTAGATTGCATAGATGTGTAATTACATTAAGGTAAGCCATCCATCATTAGAATGCAAACATGTGTTGATGCATTAAGGTAAGCCATCATTAGAATGCAAACATGTGTTATTGCATTAAGGTAAGCCATCCATCATTAGAATGCATAGATGAGTTATTACATTAAGGTAAGCCATCCATCATTAGAATGCAAACATGTGTTGATGCATTAAGGTAAGCCATCCATCATTAGAATGCAAACATGTGTTGTTGCATTAAGGTAAGCCATCCATCATTAGAATGCAAACATGTGTTGTTGCATTAAGCTATGTAATCCATCATTAGAATGCAAATATGTGTTGATGCATTAAGGTAAGCCATCCATCATTAGAATGCAAACATGTGTTATTGCATTAAGGTAAGCCATCCATCATTAGAATGCAAACGTGTGTTGTTGCATTAAGGTAAGCCATCCATCATTAGAATGCAAACATGTGTTATTGCATTAAGGTAAGCCATCCATCATTAGAATGCAAATATGTGTTGTTGCATGAAGGTAAGACATCTATCATTAGAATGCAAACATGTGTTGTTGCATTAAGCTATGCAATCAATCATTAGAATGCAAATATGTGTTGTTGCATTAAGGTAAGCCATCCATCATTAGAATGCAAACATGTGTTGTTGCATTAAGGTAAGCCATCCATCATTAGAATGCAAACATGTGTTGTTGCATTAAGGTAAGCCATCTATCATTAGGATGCAAATATGTGCTGTTGCATTAAGGTAAGCCATCCATAATTAGAATGCAAACATGTGTTGTTGCATTAAGCTATGTAATCCATCATTAGAATGCAAACATGTGTTGTTGCATTAAGGTAAGCCATACATCATTAGAATGCAAACATGTGTTGTTGCATTAAGGTAAGCCATCCATCATTAGAATGCAAACATGTGTTGTTGCATTAAGCTATGCAATCCATCATTAGAATGCAAACATGTGTTATTGCATTAAGGTAAGCCATCCATCATTAGAATGCAAACATGTGTTATTGCATTAAGGTAAGCCATCCATCATAAGAATGCAAACATGTGTTGTTGCATTAAGGTAAGCCATCCATCAATAGAATGCAAACATGTGTTGTTGCATTAAGGTAAGCCATCCATCATAAGAATGCAAACATGTGTTATTGCATTAAGGTAAGCCACCCATCATTAGAATGCAAACATGTGTTGTTGCATTAAGGTAAGCCATCCATCATTAGAATGCAAAGATGTGTTAGTGCATTTAGGTAAGCCATCCATCATTAGAATGCAAAGATGTGTTGTTGCATTAAGGTAAGCCATCCATCATAAGAATGCAAACATGTGTTATTGCATTAAGGTAAGCCATCCATCATTAGAATGCAAAGATGTGTTAGTGCATTTAGGTAAGGACTCCATCATTGGAACGCAAAAAGAAGAAAGGGTTTTGGCAATGAAACAGGATTGAAACGGTTTAAAGTCCGCTAAATATACCTTACAACCTATCTTACTTTCCGCAATAATATCGAACACCTTTCGAAAGATCGTCGTATTTATGCAAAACGCTACAGAAAAATGTCGAAAAAAAGTCTCGTGCATTGTTGTATAAGACCCCTACCATGTACCACACATGTAAAGATAACAAATCGTAGAGCAAAACTAGTTTTAGAAACTCCCAAATAAGTGGAAATGTGTCCTATTATTTGTCGAATCGGAGTGATGCGACTCTACAGCCGTTTATATACATACCAGGGGCGGTTTCAAGGATTTGACGACGGAGGGGGCGTAACTTAGGGTCGTAACCTTTCCACTTGCGCCCCCTCTCTCAGAACCGTAATCTATTGCGTTTAAAATGTTGGCAGTTTTTTTTAACAATTTATAGTTTAAAATAGTGCAACTCCTATATTGAAATAATAAAAGTAAACATGGACGCCCTCGCCCCCCTTCCCGCCCCCCCCCCCGCCCTGGATCCACTAGTGCATTCTACAATGAAACTACAGGAACAAGCCCAGAAGTCGTAAAAACAAAACATATAAACTCCACATACACAAATACAACCACACACGCTACAAAATAGCTTTACCGATATATAATGGGATTACCGCCAGTTGCTGAAAATAGCATTATCCATAGACATTACTCGTGAACATCCGCTGCGATTGATGGTTGAAGTATAAACACAAACCAAATATACATCTCACCATTACAAATCAGCGTGTAGTAAGAGTCAGGTTCGGCGTCATAACTGACAGACGGCGGGGAGCGGACGTCCCGGGGCCACATCCGGCCACCTGGGGAAAGACACGTTTCAGCCCATGTCAACTGAAAACCGAAAGTAAATACTAGTAGGAGTATAAAGTTAAATTGACTTGCAACCGACAGGCTTGGTAATTCATAGTTTTACACAATATTCAACGATGTCCTTGAACTAGGTTATCACGTGGTTCTGCAGGCGGGGAACTAAAATAATGACGTCACGGCTGTAAAGTTTTAAAAATGGAGACCGATATGCTATTTCATTGGCTGGACATGTAGGTTATAATCTATTAAGAACTAAGTATTGAAACATGTATTTCAGCGACGGTTTTATTAAACATCTTAAGTAATTTCTTAACTTTAGTCGATTTCTTATTTTCTTTTCAAGTCAAATCAAAACGAAAGTATTTAAGTATTAAGTATTTCAGATATTTCTAAATTATTTTATCATATCAGTGAAATACTTAAATAAGGAAAATGACGTCAGAAAGGAAGTGATTTAATGAATACCGGCCAAGAAGTAAAAAAAATATTATTTTTTTTATAGAGTTTGAAATTTTTAAGTCTGTTTCACACACAGGGGCAGGTTGCGTTGTTTTGACACACCACGCCCTCGCCCGTTTTTTTAAAAACATTTTTAGTAAGAATATGATGTGGTAACCTTTACTTGTGAACTGGCAAAAAAAATATTTTTTTAATTTTTATTCTATAATCTGTTCACAAGTAACAGTTATCACATCATATTCTAACTAAAAAATGTTTAAAAAAAAACACAAAAAAACGGGCGGGGACGTGGTGTGTCAAAACAACGCAACCTGCCCCTGTGGTTTCACACATGTAGATACAGCGTATGACTGTGAAAGTTCTATGTTCATATTGATAACAGACAAATTCATATAGATAACGCCGGGCGTCGTTATACATGCCTAAGATATACTAGTATACACAAGGAAACTAGAACATCCTATTGTAAGTCCTTAAAAATGAACCGAGGTTTATTCATTATTTAAACAGGGGTTACGCATAGGAATTTGACTCAGTGTTGGTCAGAAATGATATTTTCAAGTCATTTTATAACCAAATACTGACAAAAATAACGATTGCGGCAAAAATTTACCATCATTTTTAAGAATAGTATTTAAACCCGGTATTTGTCCTTAGTCATTATTTTATCAGTATTACCAAAGACTAATAAAATGTTTATAGGTCCATTGTTTTATAAAAAAAAGAGATTATAATATGAGTTTTATTCATTCTTTTAAGACCAAATACTGAGTTAATTTCCTGCGGGACTTAGGCGGAAGTTGCTGCTTTTCAATTTTTTATTTTGCATTCCAAATTTGTCTACGAACAGACATGAAAATAGAACTTAATGACCCGTACAAAGTTTATGTCCGATCCCTTATCATTTAAAATAAATTAAAACCGGAAGTGACATACCTGCAGAACAGCTGGAGGCAGGTTATCAATCACATCCGGAACCACTCCTTCCGTTTTAAATGCCTCCATAATAACTTGATCTAATTCTTCTTAATCCAAGATAATCGTGCAATTGTGCAGTTAAAAATACTGTTAGTCCGTGCTTTATTTATTTATAGATAGGTTAAGTTTACACTAGTTTATGAACTAGAACGATGTTTGCGTTTTATATACACTTCAATCCGTTGATATAACATGTATATACATATCATAAATGCACTACCAGATGTATGCTCCAAGGTTGATTATTATAATCAGGGGCGTAGCTTGACGAAAATAAATGTGTAGGCCACTTTCTTGGGGTGTCCCCCCCCCCCCCCGATTTTTATTTTAGCTATGTTGTGGTTGGTGCGTTTTGTTGTAAAAACATTAATGAGAACAACAATATAAATCTTTTTACATTGAAGTAAATTTATATTAAGGCGCATTTGTCGGGATTTCAAATTTAAGCCCCTAACCCCTATGCCTTTATTGCAGATTTAGCAATTTTATTGATTCGATTTTCTGATAAATGTGTAGGCCGCGGCCTACACGGCCTAAAGGAAGCTACGGCCCTGATAATGCATAAACATGTAGACATGGTTTAAAGTAAATGACAGTCACAATTTGATAATGGAAAGAGAATTTACCCATATCAAGATAAAAA
The DNA here is from genome assembly GCF_026914265.1 of Mya arenaria. Classification (NCBI taxonomy): domain Eukaryota; kingdom Metazoa; phylum Mollusca; class Bivalvia; order Myida; family Myidae; genus Mya; species Mya arenaria. The sequence goes on from NC_069131.1 coordinate 51,843,557, forward strand.
TCCATGTAGATAGAATGATTATTTAATATTTACATAGCTCTTATCCGGCAGTGAATTTAAATTTAATTTTAATTGAGATTATTTCGTTTAAAGCAGTTGTACAAAGTGATTATATTTATAAGATTATTTAAAGCTGCACTCTCACAGATTGAACGTTTTGACAACTTTTTTTATTTTTTTTTGTCTTGGAACGAGCCAATTTTTGCGAAAATCCATAGAAACCAGTTATATAAGACGGCCGGCTGACAAAACATTAGGTCGCAGATTTTTATATTTATGTTTTATGCATTTTTCTTAAACCGTTAGTAACGCTTTAAGCCATAAAATATTAATTTTCGAACGGAAATATGAAAATCTACGAGCTGATTTTTTGTCAGCAATCTCTTATCATTGGTTTGCAGATATTCACGCAAAAATACTCACTCTCCGAGACAAAAAAATTGTAGAAAGTTGTAGAAATGGTATATCTGTGAGAGTGCAGCTTTAAGTGATTTATTTTTAAAAAATACAAAATTTAATTCTAAGGACGTGGCATTTCTCTGTATTTTTCATCGAGTAATTGTTAACAATTCTTTGAACATGATATACATGTTTGAAAATCAACTGATGTTAATAACAAAATTCTTCGCTAATTCAGATCGGACCTGTTCCCGTGGCTAATCTTGCGGGGAGGTTGGGTGCTGTACATTAGCCCGTGCCCCTTCCATTTGGCTGGGAAATGAACCATAAAAACACCTTATTTAAACCGAAAAATTGATATTGATAGCTGAACGATTTTATGACGCTTATAATTTAACTATACATTTAATTCTTTAAGTACACGTATTATGTCGTATATGCATAATACTTGCTAAAAATATGATTGTGTATAAATAACTTTCGGTTATGTATATTTTTTTCCATAAATAGCTAAGTGGCCACAAATTCTCCAATTAAAAAGCGCCAAAACAGTGTGTACACCACGTGATAAATAACGTCATATTTGCTACGTCGGAAGGCAACATTAAATTGCTTAAAATAAAGACTTAAAACAAAGATAACTTTTCTTTTACTACACCATATTAAATAAAACAAATGGCAGTCTGTGCCGCTTAAAGAGCACAGCCTTCGTTTTAAACTTCCAATTCAACTCTGGTAAAAGACCAAAGGCGGGGCCCCGTAAGCTGCGTAGACTGCGCTGTGTTTCATTTAAAATGGTGAAAAAAATAGTGAAGTTATCCCCGCCTTCGATTTGAAGTGTTTTTAGAAACTAAACTCTCAATTTAACCCTGGTCAGGATTCATGCGCTGTCTAATAAGTCCCCTTATGACCACGCGTCTCGCATTGAATAGAACGTTAATAAGTGTAACCTCTTGTATATTTTTATTCCATGCTTTGGTAGACACAATTACTTTAAAGATGCACCCTTACTCCCAAATAAGATTTACCACAATTAATACAATTGTTTAAATATACCAAAAAGATAAAAAAGATGTCGAAAAGAATAGTTCTTATGATGGATACCGAGTTTAATTGGAAAGAAAAGTGCAGAAAACACGGTATTTCCACCTTATGAGACCACAGTAGATCAGAGTAAATCTTTTAGCACTCACCATTTTTTGGCGTTTTCACCTATTAAATGCCCGGTTACAATCTTGTTATCAGTTATTTATTATTTCCACAAATGCATTATTTAGTAAGTAGTTAAAGGTTTATAAGTCAAAATCTATGATGGTAATACATGTGTATGTATTGATTTTGAATACGAGTGCCACTACAAGGTCCATGTCGGGCTTCTTGAAATGAGAAATTTGCCTTGCTAGATAGTAGTATCACGCAAACACCTGTCCTGTAGGGTAACCAATTCTTATTTGGACCTTACACAATACCTTTACTGGGTATTCCAAAAAACTGAAATATTAGGTCATCAAAGAATTTAACATAACGAAAAAATAATTTTAATATTTATTAAGTTCAAACAAAATCAATATAGTCAATATAGTATGATACAATACAATACTGCAAAATACATTCCAATAAGGTTTCAAGTTGTTAAGTCGGGTACCATTTGCTGAATAATCTATTATCATGTGCGTAACTTAGTCCATACATTCATTGTTATATTATTATAATCAATCATTTTCGAAAATGATGACGTGTTTAGCTAAGAGTAACAACACATATACAATACCAGACGAAATGAAACGTATTCGAGCAAGTATTTACAAAAGCCATTCGTTATCATAATCATGCATACAAAAATTCAAATAGTAAAATTGGATTAGGGCGTCGAAAAACAGTGATAACATCAACAAGTTTTCCCGGCTGTACGGCCAGTCCATACGCGCACGGTTCCACTAGTTAATATGCCACTGTGAAATGGTTAGTTCTCTCAAAAGTATAACTTTAAGGGTAATCATATACATTGAAAAAGCAAAAATTTAAGTAGCAAAATATACAAGGGAATAAAATAACAGCTTTAAACATCGATGTGTAGTTTGTAAAAAAAACTGAATAATTAGTCTAGCTTGATAAGGAAAAACTTTGAAAAGTATTGTTCAGAGGAGGTATTATATTTAACAAGCCATTTTTATATTACACCTATCACTGTAAAAGAATGTTAATTGAAAAAGTAAAGTCGTAACACCTAAACAAAACACTTGCAGAAAGAAAAACACAAGTAGTTGTATGTGTCCGCAGATGTTATATAAATTTGAAACAATCATATATAGATATTAGCCCATGTTATTTAATTGAAGTTGTTATTTTATTCAGAAAGTCTGCTGAAAAATTTCTTTTTTTCTTTTCATGAACAATTTACACCTGTATCTTAAAGAACTCGCGCAATAACTTACGGTTAAATTGACAATGGAAAAATGTCACATTACAATTAGAAGGTTAAATCAATGTATGGTAGAACCATCAACATAAGAATGCCACATCATAATAAGAATGTCACATCAATATAAGAACGTCACATCGATATAAGAATGTCACATCAACACCTTAATGTCACATCAATATAAGAATGTCACATCAATATACTAATGTCACATAAACATTGAAATGTCACATCAATATAAGAATGTCACATCAATATAGAAATTCACATAACATGAGAATGTCACATCAACTTAAAATGTCAAATCAACATATGAAAGTCACTTCAGTATAAGTATGTAACATAACCATTATAATGTCAGATCAATGTCAGGTTGCAACATAAATGTAATAGTCTTATCGATCAACACAAGGCCCAAAAATAGAGCGTCAATGTATTGAATATTTCATTTTCCATTGTGTTTCCCGTGATCAGGAATGATCCAGTTTAGCAATCAAGCCATTGTGTCATCAGTGAGGTGTTACCCATTGTGTCATCACTAAGTTGTCATCCATGGCCAAAAGTGCTGAATGGAAGACAGGTATGTGCGGCTTTCGGGCTGAAATTGTATTAAACAACAAAATATAAATCATGTTTAGGTATATTGATGACAAAATCATTATCCTTTAACATAACAAGATCAGCATCGTCACCAACAACACCACCATCATCGTTTTAACCATTTTCATTATAATTTTAATCATTAACTTTAATATCAATTAATGTTTACATCTTTGTTTATATCTTTGTTGTATGAATGCCATTCGAACGAACTAGAGTGATATTTCAAATATGATATTTCCATTAAAAAGTTTCTTTATTTAAGTTCTAAAATTCAATCAAGCGATGTTTTGATCAATTCGTACCATTGCAAATGCCACTGATGGAGCATCGTTCAGGTTGCAAGAGGTATCACTTCGAGTTGCAAGGTGGGACACTCCCGGTTCCCTGGACACTGAAAGATCAAACCACACATGGGTCAAGTGAGGGTTAAGTTAAAAATCATCATCATGATTAAAATAAAGTCGATCAAGGGTAATAATTTGTGGTTAGAATAATATGGAATTATGTAATCTTATTGTTGGATGGCCGTGTTTAACAATTAAGAATGAAATCCATTTAATAAACGTCATTTCATATCTAAGCTAAAAAGAAAACAATGTACCCAAAATATAAACCAAATAATTTGTATATAGTATGATATGGAGGTATGTAACCTAATTGTGTGATGGTTCTGAACAACGCTGTAAAGTATGAATGCTGACAACAACGCTTAAACGATAAGTATAGCCTTCCTATATATACTCATTTTGACAATCAATAACACTAGTATCGCCTGTACAGTGACCTGTGCATTTTTCATCACTATTACAATTGACCATGTATAACCGAATCATTGTTATATCATTTATTTCAAACTCAAGTTTTATACACAGTGCTCACCTGCTCCTGTCCAAGTATCATAAGTGATATGTCATCCAAAGCTTAATGCATGGGGCATCGATTCCAAACCGGATGGTGGGACACATGCTGAAACATTGAACAAACGCAGTCACTTATATTAAAAAACGTTAAATATGTAATTAAATCAAGTTTCATCATCAAATAAACAAATGTTAACCATATGAATTAAATAGCTAATAAACAAATATCATTCAAATTCAATTAAAATATGCTCATTTAATAAATTTATTCATATTAACATAATATTTTTATATTGCTTTAAACTTCCATTTCATGAGCATTTCCTACCAGTGTATAATAAACTAAGACCCTCCAATGTGCAATATTAAATTACTATATATTTAAGTAGTGATAAACAAATATCATTCGAAATGAATTAAATGATGTTCATTAAAAATCAATGAACTAAGTCAGTTTTATATTGTTTTGCACTCTCATTTCATGAGCCTTTCCTACCGGCTTATTAAAAAGCACATTTAGACTTATATAAATGAAGCCCCTCCAATGCGAAACGTTTTATTTAAAAAATATTATATTTTGACATACACGAAAATGAAATAAACATTTCCTGCTACTGGGGTTCGGTTAAAGAAATCTTGGGAAAGGATGCTGGCACCTTTTAGCATTTTCACTGTAAGATTTCTAAAGCCAATAGAAAATGCCTTTTCAATTTTCGTGTATTTGGAAACAAAGAATCATTAATTCGAAGAATCATTGATATGTTTAATAAAACAATTGATTTAATAAACACCTTTAAAAATATAATCCATATATTTTAATTAATTCATCATAAGGCTATGAAATATAAAGTGACCTACTAAGTGAAACATTCTTTCAAGATAAATTGTTTAAAACACAACAATGCTGAGGTAAATAGTGCAAACACAAACTTATACAAAAAAGTGAGCAACATAATACATATCTTTGTTGATGAAGTTGTCCACCTAAGCTTACGCAAACCTGACTTCCACTGTAGTTGCAGCATTACGCCTCTTCGCCAACTCCACTGCAAAGGGCATCTCTTCCGGTTGGATGGTTGGCCACTTTAAGTACTGTGGACGCTGTAACATTGATATTTATATGAAACACCGATGCAGTAACTTATTGCAATACGTAGTTTAAATTTAAAATAAGCAAGTATCATCAAAAACTAAACAATTGTTAAACATGTAAATTAAAGTAGTTATAAACAAATACCATTCGAAATCAATTAAATTATGTTCATTAAACAAATATATTCACATGAACTAAATCAGTTTTGTATTGTTTTGCTGGTAAGAATGATGATATAAAAGCTTATGTTATTAGTGCAGTAAAATGTTGTTTAATTTTGTTTATCAACGCATTGTTTGTTGCCACTCTTACCTTGTTATTCTGTTTCCCAGACCTTACCATGCACTCAAAATCTCTCTATTGCGCGTAAAGGCAATTTCATGAAAAATTGTAGCAACGTTAAATGTCTCATCAACGCAAAATGTCGCACTTAACGTTATATGTCGCAAGGCTGACGCTAAATGTCGCAACCAACACTAAATGTCGCAAAACTGCCTGACGTCATATGTCGCATCTGTAACGCTAAATGTCGCAAAACTGACTGACGTTATATGTCGCATCTGTAACGCCAAATGTCGCAAAAACTGACTGACGTTATATGTCGCATCTGTGCCGCCAAATGTCGCAAAACTGTAGGACTTTATATGTCGCATATGTAACGCCAAATGTCGCAAAACTGACTCACGTTATATGTCGCATCTGTAACGCCAAAATCTCGCAAAACAGACGGACGTTATATGTCGCATCTGTGCCGCCAAATGTCGCAAAACTGACTCACGTTATATGTCGCATCTGTAACGCCAAAATCTCGCAAAACTGACGGACGTTATATGTCGCATCTGTGCCACCAAATGTCGCAAAACTGACTGACGTTATATGTCGCATCTGTAACGCTAAATGTCGCAAAACTGACTGACGTTATAATTATATCGCATCTGTAACGCTAAATTTCACAAAACTGACAGACGTTATATGTCGCATCTGTAACGCCAAATGTCGCAAAAAATATACTGCCGCTTATGTGTATGTTGAGGATATGTTGTATGTGTATTTTTGAGGGTATGCTTATGTGTATGTTAAGGATATGTTGTATGTGTATTTTTGCGGGTATGCTTATGTGTATTGTTGAGGGTATGCTTTTGTGTATGTTGAGGATATGTTGTATGTATATTGTTGAGGGAATGCTTATGTGTATGTTGAGGGTATGTTGTATGTGTATTGTTGAGGGTATGCTTATGTGTATGTTGAGGATATGTTGTATGTATATTTTTGAGGGTATGCTTATGTGTATGTTGAGGATATGTTGTATGTGTATTGTTGAGGGTATGCTTATGTGTATGTTGAGTTTATGTTGTATATATATTTTTGAGGGTATGCTTATGTGTATGTTGAGGATATGTTGTATGTGTATTGTTGAGGGTATGCTTATGTGTATTGTTGAGGGTATGCTTATGTGTATTGTTGAGGGTATGCTTATGTGTATGTTGAGGATATGTTGTATGTGTATTGTTGAGGGTATGCTTATGTGTATGTTGAGGATATGTTGTATGTATATTTTTGAGGGTATGCTTATGTGTATGTTGAGGGTATGTTGTATGTGTATTGTTGAGGGTATGCTTATGTGTATTGTTGAGGGTATGCTTATGTGTATGTTGATGATATGTTGTATGTGTATTGTTGAGGGTATGCTTATGTGTATGTTGAGGATATGGTGTATGTGTATTGTTGAGGGTATGCTTATGTGTATGTTGAGGATATGTTGTATGTATATTTTTGAAGGTATGCTTATGTGTATGTTGAGGATATGTTGTATGTGTATTGTTGAGGGTATGCTTATGTGTATGTTGAGGATATGTTGTATGTATATTTTTGAGGGTATGCTTATGTGTATGTTGAGGATATGTTGTATGTGTATTGTTGAGGGTATGCTTATGTGTATTGTTGAGGGTATGCTTATGTGTATGTTGAGGATATGTTGTATGTGTATTGTTGAGGGTATGCTTATGTGTATGTTGAGGATATGTTGTATGTATATTTTTGAGGGTATGCTTATGTGTATGTTGAGGGTATGTTGTATGTGTATTGTTGAGGGTATGCTTATGTGTATTGTTGAGGGTATGATTATGTGTATTGTTGAGGGTATGCTTATGTATATTGTTGAGGGAATGCTTATGTGTATTGTTGAGGGTGTGCTTATGTGTATTGATGAGGGAATGCTTATGTGTTTTGTTGAGAGTATGATGATGTGTATTGAAGAGGGAATGCTTATGTGTTTTGTTGAGAGTATGATGATGTGTTTTGTTGAGAGTATGATGATGTGTGTTGTTGAGAGTATGATGATGTGTGTTGTTGAGAGTATGATGATGTGTATTGATGAGGGAATGCTTATGTGTTTTGTTGAGAGTATGATGATGTGTTTTGTTGAGAGTATGATGATGTGTTTTGTTGAGAGTATGATGATGTGTATTTTTGGGGGCATGCTTACGTGTATTGTTGAGGGTATGCTTATGTATATTGTTGAGGGAATGCTTATGTGTTTTGTTGAGGGTATGCTTATGTATATTGTTGAGGGAATGCTTATGTGTGTTGTTGAGGATATGCTTATGTATATTGTTGAGGGAATGCTTATGTGTGTTGTTGAGGGTATGCTTATGTGTATTGTTGAGGGTATGCTTATGTGTATTGTAATGGGTATGCTTATGTGTATTTTTGAGGGTATGCTTATGTGTATTGTTGAGGGTATGCTTTATATTTAGAAATTGACAATCGTGGTTGAGCGTGCTTAGTTGAAAAAAAACCCCAATATATTTCAGCAACTTCACCGTGATGAATTGGTTTTATTATAAAACATTAATGGCGGAATTAAATTGTTAAACACGTCACCCTTTTGTTGTTGACAAGTTACTAATCAGTACAATTTATGGCGTTTCTAGTGGTCTATATATTTTTTTTCGAGTATAGGCCTTGAAGAAGGGTAACATAAACATATGAATACATTTTTATGATTCGTATAGCTTATATTATATATATATATATATATATATATATATATATATATATATATATATATATATATATATATATATATATATATATATATATATATATATATATATATATATATATATATATATATATATATATATATATATATATATATATATATATATATATATATATATATATATATATATATTATATTCGTATGGCCGAATCGCCCTGCTCTATAGTTACGATTTTTATGAAGTATACTCTGTATACACATCTTTTCTGTTAAAAGGATTTGTTTTATACTAAATAAGGTTGCAATGAAGTGGTCAGTGCCTATTTACAAGCCGCGGCACAAAAAAAGTTGTTTCTAAATAAAGCGACGTTCTTGGAATGCGCCATATGACAAATCTTTGACAGCTTCACATCACGTTCAATTTTCAATTAAATGTTGTATCTTCAATGTAATACTTATGATAATAACAAGAACAAAATAATATACTGCAAATGATTTCCATTGTAAAAAATGTAATTTACACAATATAGTATAATGGATCTGATAAAACAGGTAAATAATGACACATTACTACACCGGTACTACGTTAGTTTCCCTTTCATTCAATTAAAAACAGTAAACCTCTACCTTTTATTTAAAACCACAATGGTTACAATCGCTTAAGAGAAACGGAAACTAATTATCGTTTACTGGAAGTATGTCATACTGATATGTTTATTTCCTAATTTGCGACGTTCTTGAAATGCGCTAAATTACACGTTTAGCACAGGCGACGTCATTTGGTTATTTCAGCGTTGGCAGTGAAAGGGTTAAAAGTCTTCATTCGAAGCAAAATGTTGCCCTCCGACGTAGCATTAATATGTATGTACACACACTGCAAAATATCACTATCGTTTTTTTTTCATAGTGTGCGCCTTTCAACACGTATACATGCTTTCAGCCTTCATATCAATCGTGGCGGATCCGTGGTCTAGTGGTAACACACATGACTTTCAATGAAAGGGGGTCGCAGGTTCGATTCCCCGTCGCATCACTAAAAACACTGATTGTCTTTCCGGGAGGGACGTTAAATGGGTGTGACAGTGTTATACACTCATGCACGTTAAAGAAACAGGGTAGCTCTAACCAGGGTTACATTCTGTCTGTGCACTACGCTCCAAAAAAACTAAAATGACTAACAATCTTAACGGAAAACTCGCCGAAATCGGAATGGGCAAGGCCCGAGTGCGAGTATAAATAAGCTTACACACCCACTCACATCCTTCAACCTGTCACTTACAATGTGTGTGTGTGACATGTGACAAATTACGTCATAAATGCTTCGTTCTTTTAAAATGGAGTAGTAAAAGAAAAGTTATTTGTTTTTAGTCATAATTTTTACCAAAATGTTGCCTTCATAGACGTAGCATATATGACGTAATTTATCACGTGGTATACACGCACTGACTTATATTTTATCGGAAATTTGCAAAAGAAAATTATAGAATGCAAAATAAATAATAACAGAAGAGAATGCTTCTATGAATTTATTAGCAACAGTTTTTAGTGAATACATGTAAATGTGACAATGTGGCTTTGGGTACTAAACAATTAATGTTAGTATATTTATCTACCTAGCTTTTTAATAACAACAATCATATTAAAGCTGCACTCTCACAGAATGAACGTTTTGACAACTTTTTTATGTTTTGTCTTGGAACGAGCCAAGTTTTGCAAAAATCCATGGAAACCAGTTATATAAGACTGCTGACAAAAAAGCAGATCGCAGAGTTTTATATTTAAGTTTAAAAATTTATGTTTTATGAATTTTTCTTAAACCGTTAGTAACGGTTTAAGCCATAAAACATAAATTTGGAAACAGGAATATGAAATTCTACGATCTGATTTTTTTGTCAGCAATCTTATATCATTTGTTTGCAGATATTTACGCAAAAAAATGCTCTTTCCAAGACCAAAAAAATAAAAAAAAGTTGTAAAAATGGTACATCTGTGAGAGTGCAGCTTTAAATTACACATCACAACAGCTGTTTATGAAGCAGAAGAAAACGTAATTACTATAGCTTATGTTTTAACTTGGAAATATGTAATCTATAATCTTTATATAATTAATTTAACAACTAGTAAAATTGTTCATCTATAGAAATTAAATCCCAAACAAGTTGCTGATTTAGTGAAAGGATGAAACCTCACAAATATCTGTAACATATTAGCATTTTTATTTTCAATTTAATCTTAGTTTCAGTGAACAAGAACAGAACAGAACATTTATTGTTAATATGAACATATACACTGGCTTTTAAGTGACCAATAACAGGTTGGGATATCACTAGGATTTTTTTAAAAAAGTAGGCTAAAATAGGGAAATATAGAGCAATACGTAGGGATAGCAGGGCTCTTTACCTAACCTTTTTGGACCTTTGCAAATAAATGACTCTAAACATATTCATCAATTGTGATGTACATGCAGTTATCTTTGCTCAGAAACCAGTGCTTTAAGAGGATTTCAGTCACATGATGAGGAGATGAACCTGAAATGGGTGTCTCTGACTTATGATCATGCACCACTCATTCTCATCATAGAACCCCTCTTGGAGCACTGGAGTCCTACTGAATCAAACTAATCCTACAAAAATACTTTAAATGGCTTCTTATTAAAATCAAGATAAAAATTATTTCAATCAATGCTTTTAGATAAAACTTTTCTTTTATTTCTCGAACTATTTTTACCAATAAGTAGGGATAGTAGGGCTTTTTCAAGAAAAAAAGTAGAGAGGAGCCTTACAAAAAAGTAGGGAAAAGTAGGAGCCTTACAAAAAAGTAGGGAAAAGTAGGAGCCTTACAAAAAAGTAGGAAAAAGTAGGAGCCTTACAAAAAAGTAGGGAAAAGTAGGAGCCTTACAAAAAAGTAGGAGCCTTACAAAAAAAGTAGGGAAAAGTAGGAGCCTTACAAAAAAGTAGGGAAAAGTAGGAGCCTTACAAAAAAGTAGGAGCCTTACAAAAAAGTAGGGAAAAGTAGGAGCCTTACAAAAAAGTAGGGAAAAGTAGGAGCCTTACAAAAAAGTAGGGAAAAGTAGGAGCCTTACAAAAAAATAGGAAAAGAAGGGCCCGCTTAAAAGCCTGTATACAGTTGATCGTTGTTATCAGGGTGGTCAAAATACCCCATGTTAAAGAACAGAACAGAAACAGAACATTTAATGTTAACTTAAAGAGAACATACAGTTCATCGTTGTTACAATAACATAAACACATTGTATGGAAATAACAAGTAAATGCGAGAGTGCAATATACATATAAAAAAATTAAGATTTATTAATTTCAGTACACAAACCCTTTCAACTGGTACCAACAATTCAAAGGATCACTTAGCATAGACAATTAACATTGTGTTAAATAAATGGCTTTAATAAGGGAAAAAACCTAAAGAGAAAAAATCCTCCAAGGTAAAAATTTAAACTGATATGAACAAATAAAAAATACTGTAAAAAAGAACTTGTATCTTATTTTTACTTAAGTCTTCATTGTAGTTTATGCTATATCTGATGAGGATTATGTATTTTTAAATTGAAAATTTTGAAAAAATCGTCAATATTTTTCAATTTTATGCTATATCTAATGAGGCTTAGTATATTTTTAATTTGTAATTATTGAAAAAATCTTTATTGTTTTCAAGTTTAGGCTATATCGGGTGATGGTTTATAAATATTTAATTTTGTTATTCTTGAAAAAAATCTTCATTCACAGTTTTCAAGTTTATACTATACATGTATCTTATGAGGTTTATATATTTTTTATTTTGTAATTATTAAAAAAGTCAATGTTTTCCTGTTTATGCTTTATCTGTGAGGTTTAAATATTTTTAATTTTGTAATTAATGAAAAATGTTGGAATAAATGTGAGGTTATGGCCATACAAACTTAGTTTACCGCGAATAGACTCGAGTTCCAATAAACTCTTGTTTCAATAATTATCCCAAGGCAGTAATCCCATCATTTATTGGTAAAACAATATTGATGACTGTATGGTCTGTTTATGGTGTTTGTACATGTATTTGTGTATTTTGTGTTTACATGTTTGTGTCTTTATTTCATTATTGTTGTTTTGCCTTGGGCCTAAAAAAAAAATACATTTGGTTCGGGTTACCCGACCCTGCCTACGGAATAGGCGCCGACCCTACCGTTTTTATAGTCAGTTTGAAAAAAAAATGAAAAACTAAAAAAAAAAAAACATTTTTTTTTTTTTTTTTTTTTTTAATTGCTTTTCAATATGCGGTTTAAAACCTTAAAAGCTTATATAGAAGATAACTTTAACACCATTCTCCAGTGATGAAAATAACATTCTTATATAAAGCCTAATAAAAAAAAAAATAAATAAAAAAAAGCCTACCTACCCTACCTATTTTTGAAAAGGATGTAACCCTAACCAAACAAAATTTTTTTAGGCCTTGTACCTCCAAACAGGGTTGTTATTTTTTCAATTTTCAACTAATGGGCTTGTCCCTGTAGTTTTCATTGTATACTAGTGGAACAGATAGAGGCTGCATGAGATATACCCACTTAGTAGTTTCATACAACTCGAGCGCAAAGCTTAAGTCAAATTCTTAAATGTTTAGAATATAATATATGTTGTCACTTGTATATTTTCATGAAATAAATATATTTAAACCAAAGCTTGAGTCCGGTGTAGAATGATTAACATTGATCAGGTGACCACTCTTAACCAATCAGATTGCGTCATTAATGTAGGATGTGAGATAATAACATTTTACAAAAGTGATGTTAAAATATTAACTGTTACAGTAAATGATTCTGAATTAACATGTATATAAAATATTCATGTTTTTGTCATGGTTCATACTTAATAAGCATGTGTATTTGGCACTTAACTTGTTAAAAAAAGAATTTGCAGAAAAGTCCCCAGAAAAGTACCTATAATTTTATGTTATAAAGCTTCTCATAGATAGAGTGTTTTGACAATTTTTTGTTTTTTTGTCTTGGGATGTGCCATTTTTTTTTGTACATATGACTACTTACAAAATATCAGATCACAGCTTTTGATATTTACATTCATAAATTGATGTTTAGTATATAAATGACTAAATGCCTTACTTACGCTTGAAGAAAAATGAAAATTTCAGCAATTTTCCAAACAATTTGTTTGTATGTCATATGTCTTTCGACTCAAAATAAAATTTATTTTACCTTGCATTGGTAAACATGATCATCTGATATTCGACATTAACAAAAGATTTACGTTGGAAGTTAACTACTTGGTTCTTTACTTTAATGTAGATTTAATAAGAGCCTGATGGAGGGAACATAACCGTCTGTATGTTGTTATTCACCCCCCAAAAAAAAAAAACAGAAATATTTTCTTGTAAACCTATGATGCATCTAACAACACAAATAACTATATGTTATTAATTATATATGTCTTTGTATGTATGTCTTTGACAACTTCTGATGACTGAAAAAGTTATTAGAAATATGTGGGGTATTGGATTAAATTTACTTTTAAAAGGGATAATAAAGTTATACTTTTTCCCTTTTTTTATTTTAAAAAATAAAAGATGTAGCAAAAATGGTTTTGCCTTCGTTAACTCTTATTTTAAATGAAATTGATTTTTTTTATTTGGCTTTTTTCCTCAAAATATTTTCTGGCTGAAAGCAAAATTTATTTCTTCTTTCCTTATTTTATTATTAGGTTTATGAAATAACAAAAAATAAGAAATATTCCAAACACAGAAAGTCATTAAAATATCATTAAAAAAATCATCCGCAACAAAATAAAAACACTTAAATAGTATAACATAAAACACAACAAGGAATGAAAGACTGGTTCTACCCTTTGGCTAAAGCGTACATGTCATGTTAATGCACCAGTCAATTGTAACCACGGCCACCCCAGGTCCAGGGAATCGCGGGGACTTTGACTTTCGGTCCAGCCAACCCCGGGTAAAATCCCCGCCCTGCGGGGACAAACTGCTGGCAAATCCCCACTAAATGCCCCCACACCCCAGGGAGTATAAATAAGGCCCATTCCCGCTATGTTTGGCATGAAGACAAAACTACGGCATTCATCTGGAAGGTATAAACACGGCCCATTTCCCCAGCATACCCTCGGACCTAGGGGTGGGGCCACGATAACAATTTACATGTGCATAATCGTAGTATATCAATGGCCTCACTTCCAAATGTTAAAGCTAAAAAATCCCATGTTTTCAGCAGCAACGTTTTTAGTATTTAATCTTGGTCATTTAATCACACATTTTTTTTACAAAATGCTGAAGTTACAATTTCTGAAGGTTCCACATTTTTTTTCTCTGTGATATGTCCAATCAATGCTCAACATTTTAATCACATGATACAACACCACTTTCTCCTTGGACTATTTACTCGGCATTTTGCAGTTAGATGCGGCTTGTGATGTCAAAATTCCCTAATAGAAAAAATGCAGCTTCGGCATTTTAAAGCGAGGCGATCGATATATAAAACGATAAAATGTCAAAAACAATATATTAACAACAAAAGATATGCACTTCTACTCGCTCTACTCATCTGTATTTATGTTACATGAGTAAACATGTATACAAATAGTGTGTATTATCGATTTTTCATGTATTGATTTAATTTTATAAATAACAGAATATGATACAGTTAGTACATATATAATTGCTCTAAATATACAATACATGTATTAAATAGCATTTGAAACATTTAGAACTTAAAACTTTTTGTTTTAATAACTGTTTATGCTTTTCTATGCACCAAACTTTGTTGAAATAAATATTGTAATTTATATAAAAAATATTCAAATACTTTAATGTTTTCTTAATTGTGTTTATTTCAAATAATTGGTAATTTATAATTAAAGCAAAAATGTGCCTTAATATAAGCCAAATGTATCATAAATGGCCAAACAGATATATAATATAATATAAATACACTTATGATTGTTAAATAAAAAATATCGTTGATTCCAAAACACCAGAAGGTTACAAATATGCACATGTATTGAAATTAAACATGATAAAAGTAATAAATTAATCCAAAGTATTTTAGTACTGTTAAAGCTGCACTATCACAGATTGTCAGTTTAGCACTTTTTAAACATTTGTCCCAGAAGCAGCTGATTTTGACATCAATGTCTTCAATTTTGACATCAATGTCTTCAACATCAATGTCTTCAATTTTGACATCAATGTCTTCAATTTTGACATCTATGTCTTCAATTCAGTCATATTAGATAACTCATAATATAATAGACCTCAATGGTAAGTTAACTGCAGAAAATTCACTTTTCTTGAAGAATTTGTAAAGCTTTTAGCCTTAAAACATTTCTTTTCGAATGTAAATATGATAAACTGAGATCTGATCTTTTTTCAGCAGTCTTATATCACTCAGGTTTCCAGACATGCAAAATTGGCTCATTCAAAGACAAAACATAAAGAAAGTTGTCAAAACAATAAATCTGTGAGACTGTGGCTTTGATAGAATATCATGATTTTAGCACTTTACAAAACAATAAATAGATCTCTAACAAACTACGCAGTACATTAGTACTCTAATTATCCAAAAAATCATAAATGCAATTGACATTGACTGTAGAAAACATTTAAAATATACATACTGGCAAACTACACAATATTTATACAGTAATCTATACTAAAATATAATAACAACATATATCACAGATGATTTTATCTTTGATTAGAGTCTCATTGTCCCTCATGTTCAAGTTACTAGTCCATTCAACATCAGCAGAGTGGATTAAATGCCTCCAAATGCATGTTTTATACGTTTAATTAATAATTCTCTTACAATCACTGAATAAATCACTCGCATAGAAGTTCTCTAGTCTTTGAAAGAAGGAAAGGCAATTTAAGACATTTCTAAACAAGAACTGTCAACAAATTGGTTCCCATCTTTCTTTGTGAACAAATAAGGTTGCGAAGAAAAATGGGGACCATTTAAATTTTATGAAAATTAATGAGATTCTATTTTAGATAATGATGATGAGCAGGGAAAACCCCATGAAATATGACATTCATTTCGCAGTGTGGATTAATCAGAAATACATGCCATATCCCCCGGTGGGGGGAAAATCCCCCTGAATTCTGATTTTAGGTTTTCCATGATGTTATTGAAATGATCTACTGACCAATATGATCTAAATGCATGAGCATTCTATATTATAAGTATCTTCCATGGCCGAGAGTGTAATATAGGTTCATTCCAACCCGAGCGTAGGGTGTTTTGCGGAAAAGAGGTTTACCGAGTTTCCACAAAACACCCTGCGCGAGGGTCGAGATGAAACTATCTTACACGACCGGCTATGGTAGATGCTTTTTCTCCCACCTCAGTTAAACAAAATTAATTAAAAATGTATTTTTTGCTGGAAATCTTTTGTGCTTAGTGAAAATAATTGCGTATGGATATGCGATAGCATGTGGTTGTCATGGATACGCGCGCAGTGATCCAGTTAATGTTAATAGTCAAATTGTTTTTTTTAAATAGTTCCAAGGAAAATGAAGCATTATTTCTTGAATGGTGCGTGAAAACTGTTTTATGGTGAAATTTGAAGCGAGAAATAATTAATTAGTGTTCTAAATATTACCATACGACCAGATTTCCTTGATGCTACTGACGACAGTCTTCAACAAGGGAAGTTTTTATAATGTGGTGACCGTTAAAAAGGAGTTCCATACGGGCATTTTATCTTCGCCCGTGGGCAAGATAAGAATATCATAAGCATGGTTAAATTATTGGATCTACTTATCTGAGGTGGGAGAAAAAGATATCTTAGAATCCTCATCTTTCAATATATGAATTACATAGAATGAATGTGAGCTGATTTTATAATTAAGTAGATGAATATCTCTCATAGGTTTGGAAACAAAATGTTCCGTAACAGTTTGGTATAATAACATCAATACTGCATCTCAATTTCCAGGGCCCTGTTCCAATAAAGATCATTAGGCTTAAGATCATAACTAAATAATTCTATGCATAACTCTGTTTTTAATGTTATGGCATTTAAATAAAAGTATCGTAAGGACATTTATCCCATAGATTCTGTCCGTAACTTTACTGTTAAACCCGAGTACTCTTAAAGGGGCTGTACTCTGTATGATGAGATAGCGAAAATAAAAGAAAAATGTCGAAAACTGACATAATCTTGGTATCGATGTGTACAGTGCATTGAAACTTACTAACTGAAGTACCTCATAGTTTACAATTAATTTATTTTTCGCAGTTTTTTGGTATTATTACATTAAAAAAGATGACTAGGTATATCTACCTAGTTAAATTCATTCTTTATGCGTGATTGGCTAGTCGATGTTATCACGTGATATTACCAAGTTAGGTATATAGCTGAAATATTCCACCCGGTAAGAGTAAGCCTTCGTAGCACAGTCAATACGACACTGGACTGCAATTTTGGCGACCCCAATTAGAACCCAGTCTCCGACTCAATTTTTTTTTTTAACATTTTGGTATTTTTTTACAGTCATGATATCAAAGAGTAAAACATTTTATTAAATAATTGTCCTGAGATTTGTTTCAGAAAAAAAACTTTTTTTGGTGCCAATCTGGTGTACCGTCCCTTTAAGCAGAGTAAGATAAACAACTTAGATATCTTACTGAAACGGGGCCCTGTATTGAAATGCAATCACAACCGATGATAAAATTATACGGATATTAGTTTTCTCAGCTGTGATTTTAGGCTATTATATTACTCTCAAAGAGATGCAGTATTATGAAATTATCCTCAGTGACTGAGTGGAATGCAGTATCCATGAATATCACTCTTTAGAATAGGACCTGCATTTTCAGCCATTGAAATTGCAGATAGGCATTCATTAAGTACTAGGCTTATAATCAAGAATTTCAACTTTCAAGGTGTTCAAAGGTCTGCCTACTGCCACTCATCCGATACACACTCCCTGTGTCAGATTTTGCATCGACAATTTGTCAGCTAATGAGGTTGTATTTTAAGTAAGTTAGATTATATGAAGTAAAATATTAATGATTAAGAATGTCTCATAAGTTACACTCACTCCGCACATTCTTGATCATAAAGATTTTACTTCATGTCATCTAACTATAACATAAGATCTCAAAATGGTGGATGGCATTGAATCTCCTCTGTCGGAATGATAAGCCACATATTTTAGAATTTTTTTTGCCTTGATGCGAGTTACTTATTAATTTTCTGAATTAACATCTACTTTTACCTTCATTGACATGCAACATTTATAAATATCACTGTTTAAAGTCACAAAATAATGCACAACTTTGACCCCCCATGGTCACAATTCTCGGCAGGTATGGTTAGCCTCGTAATAATTGTTTGTCCCTGATGGGCGTGGCTTATCGCAGGGGGTGGAAGAAGATGGGGCCGTGGGGCGGGGTCAATTAACTGCCACCGGGTCTTCCCAAGAGGGGTCATGTCGGGTGGGTCACATCGCCTGGAGCTGAAATATAATAATGGTTCAAACAAATGACCTACTGTAAAACGATTTTCATGAAAGTTTAGCTTTATATCAGAAATTTCAAACAAATACTTTGCGTTTGGGTGGCAAATTTTTGTCTATATCTCTTTTGTTGTCAAGTAAAACTCAATCTTGATTTTAAAAAACTAAGGAAAGGTCATGTTTTCCATGAAAACATACAATGTTATCTTAGTTGTCAACTTGGTAATTTATGAAATGTTAATAATTTGCGTGTGCAAGATCAAAAATAAGAGCTGTCAAACACTGCTTCTCTTTGAAATGAATACAATAATGATTATCTTAACATTGAATGAAGGAAATAGAAGTAATAACTGAAAATACCAACTGGCCTTAAAACTTAAACCGAAGTCAATCAGGAGCCATAATTTGTATTTAGGATAAAATGAAGTTATGTAACCTCATTGTGTGATGGTCCTGATCAACTGTGTGAAATATTAAATGAAATTAATGAAAGCTATTAGAGAGTTAAAAGAGAAAATGGGAAATTGCCCTAAAAGTTTAACTGGACGCCAACGCAGACACAGACTCTGACAAGAAGTATAGCCTCCTTATTCTTCTAAAAGTGGAGCTATAAATCCTCTCATAATTGTTCAATAATTACACCACATCTAGTCCCAAGAATTGTTTTGGAGTTAAGAGCGAAAATACAAGTAGTATAGCCTCCTTCTTTGAACATTCAAGCTAAAAATCTTCTAATAAATGGTTCAAATACTATATAGTTACACCACATCTAGGCTCAAGAAATGTCATACAAGAAATGTATAACAACATAAACAGAAACAAACACTACAATGAAAGAAAATATTTAAAACGTACATGTCGTTGTTGCTCTGAGGTGTTGGAAGGACCTGATTGGCCATCGATGTACAGTGTGATGCCTCGTCTGCGCTCACTGACCGATCCTTAGGCCCATAGAACAAGTTACCCTCCATCTCACAGTGTCTTATACCAGTAAGGCAAATAAGAAAGTCATCTGCTGCGTGTAACCGATTGTTCTGTACCTGAAATGTTGGCAATCAAATCATGATAGTTTGGACTACATAATTATCTACCTACCCTATCTGTTTTTGAAATGGATTTAACTCTAACAAAACCATATATTTTTTACAAAAACGCCTTATTACATTTATTGAATATCTAAAATATAAATTACTTCTTATGTTAAGTCAATAAGTATGGAGCCTGAAGCTGCATTAATCAACACCAAGAACTTATTGCATTTATCGAAGTGACTGTTTGCTTGGAAACAAACAGCTAAAAATGTTTCAATTTTCAGTCTAATTTTGATTACTCCCACCAAATCTTAATAATTTATTGGAAATGACTGATTGCTCACACACAAGTTTAATTTTTTACTCACATCATGCAGTCATCTAATTGAGACTTTTGCAGAAAAAAGACCCAATTCTTATACTAGTGCTTGGTACAAATGATTCAGCAAAGCACAATGTATTAAATCTAGAAAATCACCTTACCATTAGTACAGGTCTTTCGGGGTTGTGCAAATTTTAAACATTGATAAGCCCCATTGCACGATTTTTAGGCCTTCAGACATAAATTAGCTTTTATGACTTTATTAGGAATTTGAATTAAATGATATTTTTAGGAGGTAATACCAAAAGTTTTATGATTGTATATTTATACCACGTAAGATATGTGTTTACAAGTGTAACCAAACATTGCACATTTTGAAAACCAAATTTGATGTCAAGTACATGACGTCATTTCAAAAGTGCATTGCTGAAATGACATTCAGAATTAATCATTTATGTACTAATATTTTTTTACAACTATTTTCTAACTTTGGTTGTTTTCCTAACACAGAATCTTTATGTAACATACATTAAGAAAAAAATGATGATTCTTTGTTGTATCTTTTATCCACTGGGCTGTTTTAAACACAGTTAATAAATGCAGTCAAATTAAGTTGTGACGAAATCCATGGTTGCTATGGAAACATAGGAAAACTAATGGGCATAAATCAACGAGAAAAAGATGCACCAATGAAAATCCTTTTAAAGAAAGAAGTTTGGAAGAAATTAATAAACATAGAAAAAATAATTATATTTGGCATTTTTTATTTAAGATTAATTTATTTGTAATAATTATGTCCGAAGGCCTAAAATCGTGTGATGTGGCTCATATTATGATCCATAAGTAAGAAATAACTGACTCTAAGCCTTGTGAATAAAATACATCAAAGCCATTAAAAGGTGATTTGTTTACCTTTGCCTGGTGAGCTAGTTTAAGATGGACGGCACTCCAGCGATTTCCAAGTATGTCATTTTCTGTTACCTCCGCATCACACTGACACCATACACCATGGTCCCGGTTGTCATAGATACCGTTTCCACGGATACAAACCTATGACAAAAATAGATCTCAAACTTTATTTTTGACTTTACTTACTTATGGTTGCTATGGAAACGATGCAAGACAAAATTCTTCCAAATCTTTTTTTCTTGACAAATTGCTGACCGTGACATAGTTGTTAGTTATGGTTGCCATAGAAACCATGCTTCAAACAGTTCATAGTTACGGTTGCTATGCAAAATACTTCCAATTATATTGAAAAGGTCACCAAATGGGGTTTCTCTTACTTATTATATAGAATAAACATTATAAATATGTATTTTTTAAGAACTTTCCCTTGTGTTGGAGAGGGTCTAAGTAAACCTTATATTCACCTTTCCTTGTCCTTTGGCCATGACCCCTGACCCAGTGTTACATGTGACACAATTGTTAGTTAGAGTTGCAGGGAAAGCCTGGTCCACATGGATACCGTTGCCATGGTTACCGTGAACAAGATTACTGTCGACTGTCACTGGCTCGCCAAACTGCAGGGAGATTCCCTGACCTAAAGAGAAGAATCAATATATAACTGTTTTGTATAATATTTGTAATTACCTTAATAAGTTTCATACAGTTAAAACTTGATAAGTTGGAGTCATTGGGAAAACACTTGTGGGATAACAAACATTCAATATATAACCGAAAAACAAAACATGTCTAACTATGCCAAATACATTCGAAAAAGTTTGACATGCAATGTAGACCAGAACATCGAAATCATAGAGTTTGACATAGCCAGTTTCGACTGTACATAAAATGTGCGGCCACCTTACAACTATATATAAAAAAATTCTTACTGTCTTATAATAACTTGTATTTGCCTGAATAAGTTAAGCATATACTATGTGTGATCTCCTTATAATTATATCTTGTAAAAAAATACATACAATGTTATATATCAGACTTTTTTTAATTAAATAATCTTTATTGTTCTTCTGTTTTATATACATGGACAAGGACTTTGACAGTTCAAGAAAATATTTAAGAAAATTGACCCCCATAAAAAACAGAAACAAATTATGCTCTCAAAAACTAATTCTGGACCCTCAGATGTTGATGTGAGTTAGTTCATACCTAGATTATTAAAGACCTTGTATAATACTTACTTTCATTGATTCAAACTTTCAGGGATTCAATCACCAATTATTATTATTATATCAAGTTAATTCCATGCTGAAAACAACCATCTTTTTTACCCTTCTCAGAAAATATTCCTAATTTTTTGGGAAGTAACTGTATTCTTGTTACTTAATAAATAATTACATTGAGTTTTAAATCATAACATAGATTATTGAGATGTATGTATTCTTGTTATTTAATTAAAAATTACAGCCAAACCCTGTTGGTCAAACACGCTGAACTGGATTTCCTCGTTGGGTTGAACTGGATGTAAAGGACAGATTTCTTTATACTGAAAGTAAGCAATACCCCTTGGCCTGAACTCCTCGAGGCTCCATGTATTTTTGCCGTTTCCTGTGAGTTCCAGCCAAAGGGGTTTGACTGTATGTTAAATTAACAAACCTAGATTATTGAAGACTTTGTTGTATTCCAAGGTTGCCATGGTGATAGGGCGTTTAGCTGGGGCAGGGTCATCCTGAACCACGCCCCAGAAGTCAAGGCTGGTCTGACTGGGTGTATCTTTACTCTCAGCTATTGGGGCCTCTACTTTGTGGCTGGAGTCCTAAATAATCATGTATTTATTGAAAATATACATGGAAATTCTCCAGGATCAACATGTTAACTACCACCTTAGCTTTGCTAATGAAATCTTAATTATGTATGGGCTTAAACAGATTACTTTCATTTTGAATATTTTAAACATACATCTTTAGTGAATACGCCCAAGGGATTGTGGTCTTGTGCTTATTTCAAAACCTGTAATCATGTACATACTATTTTGTTGACCAGACAGATGCCAGTGTCCCTGTTGCTATGGACCTCATTGCCATGGATAAGGGGTTGCTGCGCCGACATCATCCAAACACCACAACCTGCGTTGCCTAGCAACAAAATATGATCCCAGAGTTATTATATATTGAGTATACAGTGACACATGTTAGTTGTCTCCCTATTGAGCTAGCTTTTATAGAAACGCCGTAAAGAGTTCACCTGTAGAGCAAGGGTTTGTGGGTTAATTCAAAGCCAAATGCATGAAGCATATTCTTGCAATTTGTTACATATGTATAGTTTATTAATATATGAAGAAAACTTAGAATATACCATTTTAAAAACAACAACGAGCAACGAATCCAGTAAAATAGCCTCCTCTAATAAAAAAAATAGTAATACAAGCATGTCATATGTAAAAAAAAACTGAATATACATAAAAATGTAAAAGACAATATAACAAAAATAAGTTAGAAATCATGCCAATGTCATTTTCCGGTGGAGGAAAATAGGTGTCTTATAGGAAAAGTAGCACAGCCAAAGATTAAAAATGTCATCTCTAAGTCATGATTGAAATGTAATCAATACAATCAGTATAAGGTAACCTACCAGTGATGATGTTGTTTTGTATGATGCCACGTCCCCCTTCCCCGATCACCACGCCGTCCGATACCCCATTGCATACAGTATTCTGGTGCACTATGGGATCCCCACCATGGCGGATGTCTATACCGCCCCACTGGTTACCCGTAATTGTGTTCCCTGTAATACAAGACACTACAGTTGTTATATACTCCGCAACATACTGCATTGTGGTGCACTAGAAGGTCTCCTCAATGACCCCTTATTGTGTTTGCTGTAAACTATGATATAGACAATAATATGAATGATAATAAGCCTGTAATCTTGAGAATTGTGTTGTGGTAAATTTCAGAATTGGTGCCAATGTTATTTTGCATATATGCTGTGTCATCGTTATATTGGCCCCAATTTCTCGAAACTTCTTAAGCTTAACAGGCTTAAGTCGCTTATTTCAATTAGCCAAAATACATATGCTGTGTCATCATTATATTGGTGTTTAGCACTCAAACTAAACAAAATATTAGTATGACTAGATATACAGCAGACAGATGACTTAGAAACTTCAGCTTTCATGTGCTTGTTGAGAACCTGGGATGAAGATGTAAATATGTTGCCTGCAGCCAATGAGGCCTAAATGAAAACCAGCCGGTTTGCTCTAAAGACGGCAGCATTTTCTTAGCGTTTTCAGACAATTCAGAAATAATTAATCTCTGCTTCTATAATGTTTTGGTTTCAAAATCACTTCTTTGATGTTACCCCAACCAGTGGGTTGAAGTGAATTCCTCTCTTTTGCATTGAAAGTGATGGGTCAAGCAATTATAAAGCCATACATTATATGTAGGGACAGACCATCATTAACTCCAATAAAGAGAACTCAAGCTTTAAAGCTTAATTCGTGCTTCATAGTGTTTTATGCTGGTTGTCATTTTAAGGCTGAAGACCACAGGCCTGTGGACAGAATTGTATAAGAAGTAAAATCCCGATTGTTACACCAACAGCCTTTCAATGCTTTCGGCGCTTTCATTCTCTAAAGGTTTAGCTGAAGGTAAGATTTGTTTTATGCCACAAACGGCACATTGTTCAGAACTTTGTTAAACGTAACAACATGATTAAAGACATCGTTGTTAACATTTGAACATGAAATATTTGATGATGCGCTAACATGTAACAGCTCACAATATAACAGTTGTCTTAATTCTTGTTAAAATAATGCACCAGTCAATTGTAACAACGGCCCCCCCAGGTCTGGGGAATAGCGGGGACTTTGACTTTCGGTCCAGCCAACCTGGACTAAAATCCCCGCCCTGCAGGGACGAACCGATGGTAAAATCCCCGCCAAATGCCCCCACACCCCAGGGACCCTAGGTAAGGCCCATTCACCGCTATATTTAAAGCAAGATAAAACCACCGCATTCACCCAGCACTGCGGGGCCACCTGAAAGGTAAAAACACGGCCCATTTTCCCGGCTATCCCCGGTATACCCCCGGACCTGGGGGGGCCGTGGTTACAATTGACTGGTGAATTAGGCAGTTCAAAAAAGTATCGTTTAAATTTCCAGAGCAGTAACAATTTGAAAATTTACAATGATTATGTTAAAAACTTTGTTAACTTTAATAAAGTTCTGAAAAAAACCCTCACAACATAACAGACATTTTTTTTCTTTAATATCTGCTACATTTTTTTATAAAATAATTTATGTTATGTACATGAAACAACCAGTGCTCATCGTTGATGAACATATACATTCACAAATTGATATAAACAATTTAAACGATGGCATTACCGTAAATGTATCCTCGACCTCCCTCGTTGATAGCGATACCGGCAGCCTTCCCACTGTAGATCTGATTGTTGCTGAAACAGAGGGCAAACAACTATAGTGATTTAGGTGATGAGAGGAGTGTTATCTTGTATTCTGAAAAGGATATCGTGGGTAATTGCCCAGGTAAAGGACACAAAAGTGAGTCTATTTTTGAAACTCCCCATTTATTTTGGTTGATATTAAAACACATTAAAACAAAGTTCAGGGCCTGTATTCACTTACGTCATTAAGCAGAAGGCTTTTTTTGAAAATCCTATCATAGGATTATATACGGTAAAAATTGCTGTAACTGCTTCAAATAATCTGTCATACAACCAGGCATACACCTTTTGTCAAAATAAGTTACATTTAAGAAATAAGTTTTCTGAGTCTGAGTTTAGAAATCAGACTCAAGATGTTAGTTTAATACAGACCAAGAAGAAAGTGGTTTGATTGAAAACTAAAATTAATGTCCCCTGGGGAACCTTTCTAAATATGGCATGTATGGTCCAATGATTTTGCACACCTGGCAAAGAGGACACCAAGAAATATGAAAACACCTAGTCATCATACTAGCTAAACATTTCTTTAACATGATAATGGGGTTATACCAGATTGTTGGGTTTCCACGGTACAGAATGTATACCCCGGCCTCCTTGTTTTGGTAAATGTCGTTGTGTCGTATTTGGCCCCGCCCACTGCCCAGAACAACCACGCCAGACCGCTTCCCATGGTGAATACGGTTACACTGAAGTCAAGGGAAGAAATTATTTTTATTATATATCTTTACTTTGTTTTCTTCCAGCTTGGCAGATAAGGTTTGAAATTGGAACCTGATGTTAAACAAAGAATATGTTTTGTAATACAACAAAGCCAGGCCACAATTTCGCAAACAATCCAAAGTCCCTTATAGCAAGATTTAGTTCATCTCACTATTTTTCTTGTGGTATATTCAATGTTATATTCTCATTGTAAAGGTTTTGATACCTTTAAGGAATTTATACATATATATGATAAGAACGTTCAACTATTTTTTATTTTGTATATAGTTTAAGTAGATAATTTGGCTATACGAATTAATAAACTTCAGCTGCTTGATAATTTTCAAGAAATTGGGACCTAGTTGGGTATTGACAAAATTGGTTTAATTTTATAACTATTTGATATTTACTTTTGTAAAACGAATGGAATAGCATGGAATGTTTGTAATTTAATAAAAGTGTTTTTCTGAGTCTAGACTCATACTTCAGACTCAGGTCGTAATCCTTGGCCTTCCACATATGATGATTAACAATTTCACTGCACTGGTGAGGTTAAAGGACTAAGGACCATTATTCAAAGCAGAAACAATTACGGTAGACTCATATTGTCATGATATTTAGTTCAAATTCAAAATTAACAAACGGCTTACCTGCACTATAGGGTCAGCGTTTTTTCTGATATCTACGCCTGCCTCACCGTTAGAATGAATATCATTGCCTGAAGATAATCAAAAAAGTTCATGAGCTTTTTCAAAAACATTAGCCTTTTACACTAAATAAAAACTAGCAATAATGGTGACTTCTATCTACACATGTACCTGATTGGTTCAATATTTACAAGTACCTTACTACTGCACTATACATTTCAACCTTATAGCTTTAGTTTAAACATATTTATATTTTACAACGATTGTGAAAAAAGATATGTGTTAACTTTTGCTAAGTCACTCTTGTTGACATGATGTTGCACGAGAGTGTGGTCTATGTGTTGTTGGGGGAACCGGAGAACCCGGAGAAAACCCACTTGTCCGGCTTGGTGACCCCAACCAAACTCACATGCACCCAAGCTGGGAATTGAACCCGGGTTTCCTAAGCGGGAAAGCAGTGCGCTTAACACTGCACTAACTGGACAACCAATGAGTTTAGGGAAAGTTTATTAGATTTTGCAAGTAAAATTTTACTATGATTTGGGATTCTCACTAGATTATAATTCAACTGAAAATCATGATATCACAATAAATAAGGCTGATTGTTCAGAATTTGTCAAAGTTAACAACATGATTAATGAAATCATTGTTAACTTATAAATGTGAGCTATTTGATAATTTGCTCTTGTATTTGAATATAAACAAGAACAGCTGAAACAGTTGTCTCAAATCTTGTAAGAATAATGGCAGATCACAAGTGTATTCATTAACCTTCCAGAGATTGAGTACCAATTTAAAAGGTAACAACAATTACGTTAACAGCATTGTTAACTTTAACAGAGTTCTGAACAATCAGGCTGAGGTTTTGTTTTGTTTTTACCAGTAATAAGTCCAGTGGCAGCCAGCCTCATAAATACAGCAGAAGTGCGACAATGATGGATTTCATTCTTTAGAACAACAGTCTGTAATAATAAATACACACCATATTACTGAAAGTAAGTTTATCTAAAAATATCAAATCATAAAAAACACTCTACACATGATACATAAGCATGTGATTATGTACATATCACTCTTAAATAATATACTAATCATGTTGTTTGCTAGAACTAGAAATATATTCATCGGCAGTGGGCCAGCCCGGAAAGCATTTTGCCAGTGCAGGGCTTGCAGGTTGTATTGAAGGGACAAGAAACCTAATGGTTCAAAAATAGACAAAAATACAGTATTTCCTTCAAACAAGCCTAGAATTGTCAATCCCAGCTAGGAGGCCGATCGAAAGAATAAACGCAACAATCATGGTGCTGTCTCATGTATTTCCCTGTTGAAAAAAAGCGAATAATGGTTTCCCAGTAACTGTTAAAATCATATATGTTAATGAGTACAGATAAAGATACTGACTCTTTTTTTAAACTTACTGGGATTTACATGGTAGACAACCCCAGTAAATTTCAAATAGGAAAAATGTGCAACAACTGCGAAAGATGCATGTGTCGTAAGCAATGTGATATATCAGTAAGTAAGATACAATGTGTTGTACACAGCAATGACAATTTTATGTAAGTATTTGAAATTTTTCTTATTTTCTTGCATTTGTATCATCTGGTGTCTTAATTTTAACCACTGGACTCTAATCATCTCAGTGCTCAGCCTCATATAAACTTACTGTTGAGTTCTGTATGCATCTAATGCCGTATCCCACACAATTGATTTCGCACTCCATGATGATACCATGAGCCTGGAGGCTGACCATGACAGCGCCTTTACTCTGCGTCACTCGGCACTTGTAGATTAAACAGCCTCTAACTTCATTGAGCATTCTACGCATGTCGTTGTCCTGGAAATGATGGATTATTAATAAATGAGTAATCAGTTGTGGATTTGAGAAAGGTAATCCCAGCCCTTCTCTACCTTTGTTGATTATTGGACACATTTGTTGTCCTGATAATGATGGCTTACTAATAAATGAGTAATCAAGAGTGGATTTAAGAAGGCACATCCTGTCCTTGTCTACCTTAAACAGTTATCATAATTATACTTTTCTGATAAACAATCTTGTATTCTTACACTAGAGCTATTGCCATCAAACTTAATAAGCAACTTAGATTGAAATCAAAACTAAGATCAGAAACTAAGTATTTTGATTGGCCTGTATTCCTAGCTGACCAATAGGTTAAATGGAATCACTGAGGCATGTGTAAGGATAAGGATAAGATCAATATTGAGTACAAGCCCTGAATTTGAGAAAGTAATTTACCAGTGCCATGTTTAAGAACTAGTGCTGAATTCAACCACTGCTAAAAATATCCCATAAAAACATTCCGTCCAAAACATCTACCGGTACTCAAATACAGCAGAATATCACTTTTATACCAATCTTTTAAATGCAAATCACAAAGGAGGACCTTGAAACCAAGATAAGCACCTAAATCCCCTAAACAATTTTTTCAAACTGTCACTGTTTATTTTCCCCTGATAGGGGTTGAGCATTTCAAATGCAGTTACTACTGTAAAATTGATCAAGGGACAAATAGAAAGACAGTGGTATAGTGGTTTAGGTGTCAGACTCACACAG
Organism: Mya arenaria; assembly: GCF_026914265.1. Taxonomy (NCBI): domain Eukaryota; kingdom Metazoa; phylum Mollusca; class Bivalvia; order Myida; family Myidae; genus Mya; species Mya arenaria. Next base: position 51,873,056 of record NC_069131.1, read on the forward strand.
CAGATCAGGTCGATGGGTTCGATCCCCACCAGGGGACAATTCTCTTTACATCTCAAAAAAGACACCTGAGCACTGGTTTCTACCTAGGAAACAAACTCAGGTGATTTTTACTCAGAGAAAACAGAATCAGGATCATCAAGCTTTTTGCTGCATTTATAAGTTTTAATAATATCAGGAAAGGCAATTCATCAATACTTCAAATTATTTGATTGCATTGTTTAAACAAAATAATAAGTTAAAGAGTTTGTTGACTACCTGTATAATATCAATATGTTCTGACTGGTTTTGGCTATTTATAGAAGCGACATCGTTAAGGTCCCCCTGTGCAGACACAGATCGAGGTTGATGTCGGTCTGGATAGGTGAGCATTATAACTGACTCCTCACTGGAGGAGAACTGGCTGTCTCGGTCACTGAACGGCAGACTGTCTTCGTCTGAGGAACTTGACGTCTGGTCACCGTCTGTCAATAAAGAATTCAATCATTTTAGATAGTATCAACAGACTTGTCTTGTATGCATTCGCTAACAAAGAATTCAGTCTCCTAAATTGACCTCAACAGATTTGTTGTCTTGCTTCCATATATATGAATAAAGAATCAAATTATCCAAGTTAGTATCAACAGACTACTTGTTGTCTTGTCTGCATCAGCGAATAAAGTAATTGAAAATAAGTAAGTTAGTATCCAGAGACTAGTCACCTTCTCTCTGTCTTCGAATAAAGAATTCAGTGATCTAAACAGCCCTCATGAGTGGGGTAGTATTCATGAAACATCTAAAGTGACACTTCCCAGCTTCTTAATACTTGTATTTTCAAATTTGAAAAAAAAGAGTTGTGAACATGTTTTTTAAACGTAAAGGTATGCATTTAAAACAAAAATCAATAAAATAAAGTATTCACGATGTTATCAAGCAATTATATCATACAACCAGTGTGATACTTACGATTAGGGAAATGACTTAAGTCACGGTAACCACTTAAGATGCTTAATGAATACCTGCCCTGATAACCAGCTTCAGGTTTCCAAAAATCATAGAAATTAAAATTCCCTAACATTTCCCTGACCAAATCCCAATTTTCACTGACCAAACTACCAGTGTTCATAGGAGCTTTTTTGGTCATCTATGAGCGTAATCAATAATGTTGGCCTTCATCCTCCCCATTAGCCAACCCTTACTAATAAAAAGTACCGGTATTTAAATTTACCAGAAGGGAAGGAACTACTTCTGTTACCGTAAATGACTGGGTATAAGACGATAGGGGGTATAAGGCGCAGGCAAACAAATCCGTGGAAAATCCGAGAAAAAATCTATGTTTTGGGTTAAAGGATACATAAAAAAATGTCAAAATCGTCTGCCGCAATCAGCCTCCATGTTTGTTGACAGTGACAGAAAAAATGTTTGAATGCGTGGTATTTTACAATTTGTTTCCACAACCCTCAATATTTGGTTCCAAATTTCTCCGACTTTCTCCTGTTTACCAAATTTCCCCTCCGACTTTCTCCTGTTTACCAAATTTCCCTGACCAATTAAAAGATTCCCTGACTTTTCCATGACCTTAGGAACTCAGGATTAACCTTACTTCTGAACTTCGTTAAAAACTGCAATGAAACGCTGCTTTGTAAAATTCATATTTTAAACATTATATCAGTGTAGGACTTGAAACAGTTGTGTTTACTTTGGCTACTGAGAATTATTTCATAAGAGATATAAGTATGATTACCAACCAGTGGACAAATTTGGCTAAGGAAAGATTAACAAGTTGATATTAAGATAAGTCTGTGAAGTTATTGAAGAAACTCATCATTCAACCATTGTAATAAACAGGAACCTCAAAGTAAGCAAGTAATAACAGTTTAAACAAAGACAACAAAAACAACCCGTCAGACTAAACTACAAAATTTCACTTCAAATATAAACTTTGTGCTAACAACTGACATAAAAAATTCAAACACATCACGTAGCAATTTACACACAGCATTTTGATAACTGGTGTAACAAGTTTTACCTGAATCGTATCCCCCACCCTCATCCTCCTCTGAAACATCATTACTGCTAGCCGTGTGTATGGAAACTTCCGAACTTGAAATACTCCTCTCCCTTGGAGCAAGCCGCAACCCTTGGTCAAGCCCTACCCCAGACGAGCCACCATGACCCCGGTTCCCTTGGCTACCATCTTGTCGATTGGGAGAGGTCAACGAGTGCAGATCTAGGGCGGGAACTTTTTCCAAGCCTTTAGGGTTCATTATATCACTTTCACAGTCAGATTCCTGCGAATCGTAGAGTGTTTTTCTCTGAGGTGTTGTTAGTTGCGTGTTTGGCATTTGATGGCTTAAATGTCCATGTCCTTGACCCTGGCTTGGATGATGATTCTGGTGATGATGATGGTGTTGATGATGATGATGTTGTTGATGATGATGATGACCCTGGTGGTGTAAATCGTTGTCATGGTTTCCGTTGGGGTGAAGGTCATCTGAGTTTTCGTCACCCACAGTGCTTCCTCCCTCTGATGTTCCTGCGTTGCTGTATTTGGCACAGTCGGATACAAAATTCTCTATACGCTTAATTTTTTCCTTATGATGTCGGGAATCATGCGCATGCACGTTTTGTTCAGTCAGCTCATGCGTGGTAAGCGAATGTGCTTTGTGTTTCACTGCAGTCATATGTGTGTGAGACTTGGTACCTAAATGCCCCAGATCATCCTCCTCGTCACCATTGCTTAATCGCTCGAGCGTGTGACGTGAGAACGTAGAATCACACGCAGATTGTCTTCGTCGATCCAGAGGACGAATATTTACCCCACCCACAGCACCTTCAACATTTGCGTTAAATGAAACATTCATATCATGTGACATCTTTCTCTGCAAGGCCTCTGTATCAACAGAAGATTGTCTCAACAAATGCGACTTTGACACCGATTTTTTATGACTAGTCGTTGCTGTTGAGAGCGAAAATGCAGATTTAGGGATCAGCCCCTCCCCTAAACGAGGCTGTTCGGGCTTCTTCTGTAGACTACAAGTGTTTGTTATTTTGGCGTTGAGTGCCCGAAATGTCCAGTTCCTGTCATCTTTAGGGTAACCTTCAAGTGTTATGGCTGCCGTATCCGTCTGGGAGAACATACAGTTCTGAAACCATGAACAATATTTATTGGACTGAGGCTCGTGAAATTAGAATTTTAAACTAGGTCCTGATTGTATACCTTATTATGAAATATCAATCCAAGGTCTTTATCAACACATTCTATCAGAGAATAATTGTTTTTAAAGATAGATTTTTGATGTTATGAGGTAAGATGAGTTGAAATTGAGATTTGACTTAAAAGCATATTTGTGATATTAGGGCCTGACCATTTAAATTACTTCAGATTTAATCAATTATACCTCAAATTCTCAACTTACCTTTAAGACATTTTACCTGTATTAGGCGGGTATTTGCGCGCTACAGGATAATGGCTGACATGTAATAACATATTGTGGATGGAGACAAGATCCCAGACTATTACCTCAGATTTAATGAATTATTCATCAAATTCTCAACTAATCTTTATCAAATTTACCTTAGTATATAATGCTGGCATTACCATGCTGCAGTATCATGGTTGTGTGACAAAGAAGAGTCACGGTATGCAGGCAAAATATTCTAACTCCTGACCATTTTTATCATTTTCAAGTTTATTAAATTATTCCTCAAACTCTCAAATTATATTTATCATATTTACCTGTATAATGCTGGCATTAACATGCTGGAGGATGATGGTTGCGTGTCGAAATGTACAAAAGGATAGAGTCACTGTGCCGGGATTCTGAACATACATCATTCCATCCTCCAGAATGCAGTTGTCCACCTGTAGATAGCCTGACCTAACCTAGATTAAAACAAAGGTTATGTTTAAAACAAGGTAAAGCTAAAAAAAAATACAAAAGTTCATCAATGTTTTAATTTGACAGCTAGTCTCGCAAAGGAGCTGTTTCATGTAGAATCCAACCTAAGAGAGATTTTGAACAGTAGATCAAAACAAAGTTTATGTTTGAAATCAAGAAAACCTTTAGGTTGACAACAGTTATTTGAAGTTTTGAATTTGATAGAGAGGAGCTGTTTCATAATGAATCATTGCTTAGGCGAGATTTTGAACAGTAGTTTTTAACTGCTTAAAATCCTACAATCTACAAAACTTCTCCTTGTGCTAATGAAGAAACAGCAACACGGTCTGTACTCTGTAGTGATTATGTTAGAAAATGTAGTAATTCTTTTGTATTAATGATCCATGATACAAATGAAATAAAGTAATTAATGAATAGTTATACAGTCATAGAAATAAGTCATTTGGATGAACATGTCCAAATCCTTATACTGGTGCTTGCCATAAAAAGAATTCAGCACTGAGCAAGCCCTGCTTTATAAAGAAAATCAGAATTTGAGCATTAATTTTGTTACCAGTTGTTTACATGAGTATAGTTATATCAATTTAACAAACTACAAGTCATCCAAAACTTTCTTTCACCTTCAGTATGAAGTTTGTGAACCATGGAGCCCTAAACACAAGGTTACTGATGCGTCCTGTGATCGCTGTCTGTTCTATACACACCACAAGAATCACGCTACCAAGTTCACCTACACCTATTAGCTCAAACGGAATTTTTGATGACATCTCAAACTGTTCATCATAAATCCCCGGGTACACCATAATTCTATCATAGTCATTTGCTACAGCTAAAGCTGCTTTTAATGACTCAAAATCCTTCCCAACACCGACAGTTATGGTCTTTCGAGCTTTTGTTTTCTTAAAAACCGACATACAAGTAACATTGCCGGGTCGACGATCTATCTGAGTCCAAAAGTTTGTGGCGATGTACTGGTGTTTATAAGCCTCTCGCCAGGAGATGGGTTCAGAGTGTAGATTCAGAGGCCAGTAAGGGTGTTTCCAGTCCGTGCTGAGAAGGTATAGCTCCTTCCACTTGGTGTGGTCCATACTGAGAACAACTTCATTCCAAGTCTTACAAACCATCGCAGACCTGTTTAAAGAGAATTGTTTATACATGATTTTTATACTTTTAAGAGACTGGCTGGCATTTGTACATAGTCAGTTATTATGGGGGAAGCAATTCCAAGCCACTTCGTAAACCCCCCAGATAAATTGTGAATACCTAAACATGATTCAGGTAAAGTACTTAAAGTGAAGGATAACATAAGATTTATTTTAAAAAGATCTCATAAAGAAGTGAGATAAATGACTGTATAAAAACTATGAAATTACACAGTCACAATCAACTGCATAATCAGTTATGAATGTGTGATTTCTATTCTTTATCATTAAATGTACACCCTCATTTGACATGATGATGATACAAATCCGATATTAATACTCATCACTGTTGCACCAATGAAGAGATTTACAAGTCATATTATGCCGGGCAAACAAAATGTAAATGCACACATAGACGTGCATGCAATATATTCCTTTTTAAACAAAGTAGTTTTAATTAGATCATCAAGTGGGGTTCTAAATCTAATTATGTACATGTACATGTTGTTTCAAGGGACAATTATGGCCACCTCTATCAATGATTAGAGTACAACCTACATTTTAAGCCAATGAAATTGCAGATAGGCAATCATAAAGAACTAGACTTAGGAAATCACCTTTCGCGGGTGTTTAAAGGTCCACCTACTGCCACTCATCTGATACAAACTCCCTGCGTCAGATTTTGCATTGGCAATGTATCAGCCAATGAGGTTGTATTCTTAGTCAGTTAGATGACCTGAATCAATTTCTTAATGATTAAGAAGGACTCGTTTGCTAAGCTCACTCTGCCCATTCTTATTCTTTAAGAATTGATTTCATGTCATCTAACTATTACGCAGCTGCTATTGTAAATTCAGTTTTCAACACAATTAAGCTTACCTGCTAAGGTCTTCCACACCTAGGTATGACAAGATAATGGCCCATATCTCATATGGCAGTCCCCGTTTGTCCCCTGGGAGAACTTTGCTGCCTGTGTCAGTTTTCACGGTCACTGCACTCGACACGGTCTCACGATCAACGCGATCCATGGCTTGCATATGCCTCAAGTTGTCATCTACAGCACTGAGCAGTTGATTCTGATCGTACTTCCATTTCTGATTATCCTCTGCTCAAAAATATTACAAGCAGATATATATTGAATGGAAAATCTATTCTAAAATATGTATGACATCAGTTTGTTTGTTTTTTGTAAACTTACATATAAATTTCTTCATTTTTGTGCAAATTGTTGCATGCAAAAAAAATGAAAAATGATGGAATGATAAACCTAAAATATGCATGACATCTGAATTTGTGATTATTTTTTTTAAAGTTTTAAGTAAACTCAATTATATTCTTTTTTTTACATTTCCATAAAAATTGTCAACTGCAAAAGAGTTTTAGAATATCGAAATGTTAAATGATTGTTGAAGCATTATTTTTCATTTGAACTACAGCTACATGTGTAATCCTGGCAGACCTGACCTAGCTGTGTCTCTGAGTCTGATATCAGATAGTTTTACGTTGAAAGGATTATTTTTACAATTTTTGATATGGTAAATCATTCCAAGGGTAAAAATATTGAACAAATCAGGAAATAGTGTTTATTTGTTTAAATCTGAGAGTGTGGCTGTGACACATTTTGTGTCTGAGAATACAGACATTTAATGATTTATAAGTCACAACTTCATAACGTAAGTGATGGAAAAAGACAAAAATAGACAGCAAATCATTATTTTTAATAAATTATTTACAGCAATTACATTGCTTTTGACGAAAGATAGATAAAACAAATCATTCAAACGTCTTACAATGCGCTGTCACTGAGAAAAAAAGATCTTTTTGAAAGGGATTTGGCAAAATAGGTCATGGTTGTCAGTATAAACAGGAAATGAAATACAGTTCTAAATTACTTAACCCTACTAAGGAAAGGTTACATTGCACTACCTTATAAAACATTTTTTCAAGGTCTTGATTATCTGCCTATGCCAGTTTGTGATCGGAAACACTATTATTTGGGAATTTGCTAATCCGTCCAAATTAAATTAAAATCAAAGCAATACTTTATTCACATATACAATACAGTACAGCAATAAATAACAGCTTGTAAATGTAATTCGCCTCTTGACATTTCTTACTACCCGACTACCTTACTATGTCAAGAAACTAATAATATGCTGATACTGATTTTTTATCAATATATCCTGAGTTTTTTCTTATATCTTAATTGGATTTATTTCATTTCCAAATTTGACTGGAAAACCCGCCCTTGTTTCACTATCTTAAAAAGGGAAATCGTTCCTAACTATCCCACTACAGACTCATCTCCTTTATATTGTCTACTGCAAGGTGTTGGTACACAACATCTTCAGCAACATCATGTCTATCTTTGACTCGCACAACATCCTTTCCGAGGGAACAGGGCTTCTCAAGCCCGAGACTTTTCAACCCCGTCTCAGAACGAAGACTTCTTCAAAAACTTTTCAACCCCTATCTGTTTAGACGTTTCAACCCTTATTTTGAAGACGTTTTGAAACAACATCTACGTGAAATATTTTAACTGCCATATTGAAAACATTTCAAAGACATTTAAACGAAGTATCATTTTAATCTTTACAAAGGTAAAAATGGGTTGATAAGTCTTCATTTATTAGGGATTGATAAGTCTTTTTTAAGGGCAGAGGATTTGAGGGGAGTTAATTTCACAAATGACAAACAAAGGGTTGAAAAGACTGATGTCAACAGCCCTCTCCGACATGGATTTAGAAAACAACACGCTCTTTCGTCACGTAACTCTTAATTCAGGGGAAATAATAAGGAGGTGGCTTTAAATCTAAAAACATGTAAGGTCATCAACATTTTCATAAAAAGAAAAGCCTATCCACAACGCCTATAGTATCCGCGGCAAGTACTCCGCACCGCAGTTCATGCCAAATATATAAGAGTTGCCATTTCTTCAGACCCCTCTTGGACATATAACATCACCAAAAATGCCAATTCCGCATGTCCTTCACCAGGCGAAACATACGATCTAGCTCTCCAAACGCCAAGTCTTATGCTTTCAAGACCTAATATGTTCGACCTCTTCGGGGAAGAACCAACGCTTTAGCCAAATCCGAGCCCGCATTTCCATCTTCTAAAAGTGTTTCTTTCCCACAACCATCGTGTTTTGGAACAAGTTGCCACAAGATGTTGTTGACCAGACCAGCATGGATGCTTTCCAATCAGCTCTGGCCAGTCAACATACAAAATACTAGTCACGAGGAGATCGATGTTTTTATCCTTTTTTTAAATGGTAATTGTAAATAGTGGAATTTTCATTTTGAAAACAGTCCTGCCTGCTGTGTATGTATACACTGTTTACTCACTTGCGAGTCTACTCCTTGCGGACTGACGCAATCACTGAATATGTTGATGATGAACCTATAGTTCATATTTCATTACTTAATTATTACTGTACAAATATGTAATATGCCTTTACTGGTCATATTCCTGAAGGTCTTGATAACCAGCAAACTCGTACAAGTCGTTCAGCAGATTGGATCGTTTACGAATAAAATTAATTCGACCTCGTCTGCTCTTTTTTGACTGGAGTACCAAACTTGGTAATGTCAACGTTTATTGGCACTTTGGATATCTTACCAAAAACTGGTTGGCCCATAAGTTTTCAAAACTTAACCAAACTGCCCTTACTCCCATCATTTTGTTAGTTAATGTTACAAGAACCTCCAAAATAAAACATCAATTGGAGCATCAAAATTTGGGACTCCCGAATGTGTTATAACATGCATTTTTATGAGAAAATAGAGTGGCAAATCATTAGGATTGATGAAACTAAGATACTAATGGCTGGAGCCCTATAACAAATGTTGATATATTTTAAATATTGCCTAAAGACCACCATTTAAGCAAAATGCTTAAAGATTAAATTATCCCTGAGTTTATGTAAGAGTCCTCGTTGGCGAGTGGTTTTGTTGCCAGTTTTCAAAATAAATTCTTGACTGTACCAGTGTGGGTTCGCTCCCCACTACAGCCAGATTCATTTTATGCGTTGCATTTTTTTCAGATGCATTACTCAGTGTGTGTATACCACGTGATAGATTACGCCATATATGTCGGAAGGCAACACTACCTAAATTAAAGACTTAAATCAAAGATAACGTTTCTTTAATTACACCAATTTAAATAAAACAAAGGGCAGACTATGCCGCTTACAGAGCCCGGCCTTTGTGTTATTACAGAAGTTTGATAAGATGATTAGTTTCATCAAACACTTCGATAAACCTGTTTTCAAAATACTGTTTTGACAGTGCTCCGTCAGACGGCCGTATTGTGAAAAGGTTTGTCGAAGTGTTTTAAAAAACTAAAATCTCAATCAAACTCTTTTAAAGACCGAAGGCGGGGCTCCGTGAGCGGCATAGACTGCGCTTTATTTCATTTAAAATGGTGAAGAAATAGTGAAGTTATCCTTGTTTAAAGTCTTTATCCGAAGCAAAATATTGCCTTTCGACGTAGCATTTATGACGCAATTCATCACGTGGTCTAGTTACTGGAAACAAATATTTTGGTCCAAAAACATCAGCGAAATGTTAAGATATATTCAATCGAGCTCCTGCTAAGACAATGCAATTCCTGACTGACAGGTTTTACCATGAATCACCTACCAGGAAATATAATTGGAATGAAATGTGATCGGTCAAGAGCAGATGATTTGGTGGATCCAATTTGGTCCGTTTTTTATTAACTTCAGATAAAAGAATATTGCAATGTGGCACATTGTTATTCAGTGACACTACTCCATACATGCATGGTTTATTTCAAATGCCATATATTTATATATGGGTTATTTCTCGATGCACTGCAGGGAAATGATGTTCACCAATACTCCCGAGTTCAGGGATTCCGTCAAGTGTGGTCGAGGATTATCACCAGTCACCATTGATTACATCATCCATCATATTTTCATAAAAAAACCTTAAAATGGCAAATGTTGACGTTACTGTGACAACTAATCACATCTATTGACCAATTATTTTGGCACTCAGGATCATACATACATATAAATTGAACAAACCTTGAATATTATTGCACGGTCATATATATTGACCAATCATTGAACATTTTGGTTACATTTGATCTATCCATTTAACCAGTGTTATGATTCTCTTGTACATTTAACTATACATTGTCGAAAATAAAGAAGCTGTGAGCTTATGTTTATTTTAAAATAGAGCTGATCAGCCTAATCAAACATTCGGAATATTCAGAGGATCAACAATTTTGACGATGACCTTCACCCAAATAGGAATCTTCCAACTCCTGTTAACCTAACTCCAGATTTTATCCTTATCTGTAAAGTGTTAGTTTATTTAATGGTTTACTTGAACGAGAGATGACCATTTTCCTCGGACGTAAATTAAAATGCAACATGTATCTTAGGGTAAATTGTCATCACTGCAAATTGATTGCATAATTTATGATAGCACCATTCTATCAAATGTTGACACTAAACTATATATATCTAATACCATTCCTTGACCTCAATTTGACATCCAAGTTAACAGCTACCCTTGAATCAATCATTGTTTATAGTTGAATTTCAGCAATCTTGGAAAAACCTGGAGAGTGCCAAAGTGAAGACATTCTTATGTAACCCAACTATTGCATTGGGTCAAATACAAACACACCACATGTTCGAGTACATAACTAGGACACAAATTAGTGTTTTTCTCTTTATTTTTCTGCAGACTGTACAGGCTATCAAATCTATTTCCCCTTTTTCGTCTTGATTTTCCTCATGTAGAACTCGAGCTCTTTGCCCTCCAAGATGTACCCATCACAGCGACCGGTGCACCCAGGACGAGAAGCAATTTTCGCTGAAAATATAGAAATCAATACAATGTACAAGGCTTGTATTGTAGAATAACAAACATTTTTAAGATTATCATAGAAATATTTAATCTTAAGTTTCAACTGGTTATTCCTTCAGTTTTACTGGAAGAAAGCACAACAATTTAAGAGAAGTTCGCTCAGCAGATTGGTAACGCTGAAGTTTTTCTCACGGAACATTAAAAGGTGTCCTAAGAATTTCATCATTGCAAACTTCTCTCAAATGATTAAAAAGTTTCATCCACATACAGATTTTGTAACGCCCCTCTGAGTAATACATAAAATAAAACATGCAAGTACGAACTGCACTAGTAAAATGGTTTATTTCCGGCCCTGCTAAAATACATATTTTATATAAAAGGGCCTGTTAGAGAATTTGATACCAAGCACTAGTGTGAGAATTTGGGCTGGTTATTTCAAATTTTATTTCAATGTTTTGAAGCCATTAAGATTGCCAACATGTATATTTTTGTGAACTGGTTACTTTACCATTCTACAAAAATATACATGCCAGCATCAGGTATTATTTTAAACTCTGCATTATGATTAGGCCTAAAAAAAAAATAATGTCTGTTTCGGGTAACCCGACCCTACCTATAAAAATGCGCCGACCCTAACTATTTTTTTCCGTTTCTGAGCAAAAAAATATTTGTTAGCGAATAGAGAGTTACGAAGGGCTGATAAATGCGAATTGGACGATCAGAATTATTGTTTATATGATAAAACAAAGTCAGGCAATGACAGTAATGTAGGAAAGACTGCTATGTGCAAGGAAACACTCTGAACTTACCACAGATTTTGAAAAAAAAAATCCCTACCCAAATTTTTTGAGAAGGTTACCCTAAACAAACCTTTTTTTTTTGGCCTTAAGAAAGTGGTCTGTATCATCTTTCAAAGTGTTTGTGTTTGCTCAGAGTATTGGTAACGCTGAAGTTTTTCTCATGGAACATTAAAAGGTGTCCTAAGAATTTCATCACTGCAAACTATAGGACTCTTAAAAACATTTTTTATAGGTAGCCGACCAATTTTTGCTTTACATTGAAATAAAAAAAATCACAATGTCTTATACAAGCATGTATTAGGGCATTTTGTACTGCTACGGAACTTTCCATGATATATATGTATGACTTGGATTGGAATTTGTTTGCTGCAACTAGAACAAGTTATGAAGGCAGTCAGAGTAACTATGACATGAGACGAGGTCCTTGGACAGCTGTAAGGGTCAATACGACCTAAGTCTGCCCTCCCAGAGTCTAAATTATCATCATCCTGCCTTCACTTCTAGAACTTGATCAATACTGTTAATAATTGTTCGCAATGTTGCGTATTTAAGGTTCAAATGACTAATTTTACAAATGTAGCAAAAATTAAGAGCCACAGTTGAGCAAGTAATGTTATTATTCAGAGAGAGAATTCCATTGTTCGTCCATCAATTGGGTAGTCTCAATTATTTTTTTGTTAATAATTTGTTTGGGCCATTTTTACACAGATGTGTCTGATCACTGGCAACATAATGCGACGATTTTAACTATCGAATCTCTTGAATTCTTGACCAACTATCTAAAGACCTTCAATTTCAGCCAACATTTATTTATTTGCTCAGAAGATTGGTAACGCTGAAGTTTTTCTCATGGAACATTAAAAGGTGTCCTAAGAATTTCATCATTGCAAATTACATGGCTGAAATACAATCAGATTCACAAAATAATCTGCAGGCATTTTTCTGGAAATTTTAGGGTTTTAATATGTACACCTTTGAAGGAAAATTCTTGAAATAGGAATAAATAAATCTAGGGGCATCATATTAAATTGGTACTAATTTGTAATTTTAAAGATTTATTGCAGAATATCAGAAAAGTGAGAGATGCAAGATCATTAGATGAAGAAGGCCAGATCTTAGGTGGTAACACTATCGGATAGTGTAGTCACGTTAATCAGAGCTACAATGAACCATCACGAGATCAGTTGTATTTTTTCTCATCATTTGATCAGCCCAAGTTTCATTTTTAACACCAACAAATCACTCCAATCACGCCTCAAAAAATCTTTTGAGAATGACACAGTATGACAAACTACACAACGCATAAAATTAAAGACTATTAATGTTTTCATTGTGCAACCATGATTCATTCACTGCTTTGCTTGAAAAAACATTCTTACAAGTCTGTTAATACTACCTGCCCTAATTTTGATCACAATTGGTGGCCTAAAGTCCCACTTATCTTGGGTTTGTAAAATATGTTTAACCCTTAGACTGCTGATGGCGATTTTAAAGGCTTTGCAAACGGCTTGGAACCAGACCAGACACCGAGTAACTCGGCGCCTGGTCAGGTTCCAAGCTGTTTGCCACTCAGTCAATATATGCCCAAAGTTTTAAGTAAATTGAAAGAAATTTAGAATAAACCTGACGACATTTTTGAGCAGACGACAATTTACCCAGCATGCAAAGGGTTAATTTCATCCTGGACCGGCAGTCAGGGTAACTATGACTATGGAAATCACCAAGGTCAATATAATTATAACCTTTCCCGTATGAAATATCATCATTCTGCCAAAATATTAATAAGGGATATATTTTTTATTTTTGGACAACAGCTGCTCAATAATTGCTCAGAGTATTGGTAACGCTGAAGTTTTTCTCATGGAACATTAAAAGGTGTCCTAAGAATTTCATCATTGCAAAATATTGTGCATATTGATACTTATAGGAGGTTTTTAAATCAACTGCCAATTGATCATGACATAGACCATTATTTAACTGCATGTTTAAAATGTGGTCAATTCTAATTTTCTTAAAAATATGGTTCCCAACAACAAATGTTGAAGATTTTTAAACGTCAGAGCTACAATGAACCATCACATGTGCTCAGGTTTCCGCACAATTGCCTCATCATATGTTAGGATGATAGGACAGAATTGCCAAAGAGCATGGTATTTTTTTTCTAAAAGCCCACAACCCGTAATGCAACATGGGTTTATAGTTTCCTTAGAGCATCCTGGCATCTGTCAAAGCATTGGTCTTAAGTAGTTCAACGGCGTTCAAGTCAAAACATGGTCATTTATATGAAGAGGTCATTTTGATATCATTATATTATTATTTTTTTTTACTTAAAATGTAAAAATTGAACTGGATTTATTTATTTAGAAGTCCAATTGATTATTAGATCCATTGAAGGTATAATAATTTTATGCTTGATGCTTGCTCAGAGTATTGGTAACGCTGAAGTTTTTCTCATGGAACATTAAAAGGTGTCCTAAGAATTTCATCACAGCAAACTTAATCGTTTTACATATTATTAAATCCTAATTCATAGGTAATAAATAACACTGAACTGGCAGTAATATTTTAAACTCGCTTTTTATCAGTGTCTAAATCTAAAAGAATTTTCAAGTCAACCCAGGTTCATGCTGATTTCAACATCAGAGCTACAATGAACCATCACTTGTGTTCAGGTTTATGCACAATTGCCTCATCAGTTGTTGGAAAATATTAAGATTTTTACCTCAAGTCCTGCACATTCATTACTGAGAAAAGGATTTTTTGGATAACAGAAGTATTCATAGTTTTTCCAGCTCATCAATGTTTAAATTACAAGAAACACATTTCCATGTGTGAGTTTACGAGAATCTGTATTTTTATGACAATATTTATTGTGTAAGAGTTTATTTCAGTATACATTTTCTAGCTTTATCACAAGTCTGCTCAGAAGTTTGGTAACGCTGAAGTTTTTCTCATGGAACATTAAAAGGTGTCCTAAGAATTTCATCATAACAAACTGTGAACTAAGGCCAAAAAAAAAAAATAGGTTCCTTTCCGGTCTCCTTCCCAAAAAAAAGAGGGTAGGTAGGTAGGCATTTTATTTATTTATTTTTTATTTTTTTGGGGGGGGGGGGGGGGGGGGGGGGAAGTGATCTAGAATAGAAGGTGGCTGACTTTTATTCAAAAACAACCATATTAACTGCGCATGAGACAATTTTAAAAGGTACTAAAGCATAAAATGTAAATACAAGTCCATTCATTTATTAAGAACTGTATAATGTGTATTAATTATAATGTATAGATATACATTTTCTAGAATATAAATGCATGTATTGTTGAACATGTTTGTCTGTATGACAGATGTCGAAAAAGAGTGCCTCAGATTTGTCAATTTTTCATTTTTACCAATTTCACATTTGTGCTATAATGCTATTCTTATATTTGATAGAATATTAAAATTCCAAACATTGCCAGAAGCTGTTTTTGTCACTTCAATGATCTCCGAAGTACACCTGACCCGTGTTCACAAAGCGTTTCCATTCTCAACTGAATTAAGAGTATGAAACTTAATTTCTTATTTAAATCTCAAAACTATGTTTAGTACTAAATTTAAGACACTAACTATTTGAAAGTGATACCGTAATTCACCTAAGAGTTCGGACACCTTAAATTAATTATTTTTTTCGCTGTCCGAAAACATAGAAAATTACCATTTTTACATTTTATTTACATGTTTGTTTAACCTGCCTTTTTTCTTCATGTTTGCATTTTACCACTTATTAATTTATCCGTAGTAATCAATGGTCATAAACTTATTTATTAAGCCTGTAGTGAAAATCCTTCATCAAGTTAATTAAAACACCATTTTATACATGCATTGAACTGAATAAACACATTCTATCGGCTTCAGATCAAAGAGTCACACTGTGTGACGTCACATAACTTACAGTTATACCCACGAGGATCTCGTGGAGAGCATGGACATTGCTATGCAGGATTAATATATAACTGTACGATTATTGACTGACGAACTCGACATGGGTGCCGCCATTTTAATAGACTGCTTATCAAATTACCGAATTCGTAATGAGACCAAAGAATTAACGGAAAGAAAGTACCGAAAAGTACTAAATATGCGCACAGTTAACTTTTACACCAATAAAAAGTATAGGGTCGGCGCGGAAATAAGAGGGTCGGTCGGGCGACCGGAAACAGACCTATTTTTTTTTTTGGCCGAACATTGAAAAAATCATGATCGCTTATCGAAGACGAGCATGTATATGTACAAGCTCTTCCTAAGGTTTTGACGCAGAGCTCGGTAGATACTGATATATTACAGAATCATGATTAGGTCTGACACACCCAGACCTCCCAACACCCCTTAGCCAAACTCCAAATACCTAGAGTTCTGCCAGCGGCAAACTGGTTTTGAAGGACTTGTTCCACCTGCTTGTCTAGTTGTTCCCCCTATTTGACAAGCAACCTCAGATCCCTTTACCAATTCCTTAACCCAAGCCTTCTTCAACCCTCATACCCATACAGACGGCAGTCATCACAATTAGATTTTTGGATAAACAAACATTAATCCTCATTTAAGTGTTTGCCATCAGCTATTTTTGTCAAAAAGCCCAGCCTTATAAATGAATGCAAGATGTTCGCTCAGCAGATTGGTAACGCTGAAGTTTTTCTCATGGAACATTAAAAGGTGTCCTAAGAATTTCATCACAGCAAACATGGTGCAGAATATTAAAATTCGAAGTACGTAAAACTTGATTGGCCATGGTATGTTTTGAATCAGTGTTAAAATGAGATAAATGACAAGAGGTCCATGCAGTTTCCAACATCAGAGCTACAATGAACCATCATGTGTGTTCAGGTTTCCGCACAATTGCCTCATCATATGTTGGAACACACCATAAATGAAAGGTACATATACTGCACATTTGCTGTAAATAGTTTACTCAAACAGGACATTACTTGGTTTACAAAATGAATGGTAGATTTTTTATACCTTATTTTAATTGCCCATGCAGGTTATTTTTTTTTAAGTTATGACAATAACGGGACAGTAGATAAGGGAACCATGTTGTTTGATTTTCAATATGTTTTAAGTTTGCTCAGAAGATTGGTAACGCTGAAGTTTTTCTCATGGAACATTAAAAGGTGTCCTAAGAATTTCATCATAGCAAACTGTGTACTGACATCGAGTTCCAGGACCTTAGACTTTTCTGTTTATTAATGGGACAAGCGTTTAATGTTCAAAGTCACTGTAAATTTTAACTTTGATTTACCAACCTCAGCCATTACTATGCTTGACCAAACTACCTTCCAAGTTTGAGGACCGTAGGCCTAATACTTCTATCAGTCAGACAAGGTTTGGTTGACTAATAGACAAAAAGAAGTGCAAAGCAATATACCCTTTGATGAGTAAAACTCGTCAACTATTATACTCGTTACTTGTGCAATCACTCGCTTATGCACTGGTTCTACAACTTCTTGTATTTGACGAAACAATCGGAGACCCCTTAAACCCTCCCTTAAAACAGCTTTAACACCAGCCCCTGACTCGCCATACCTAGAACTCTGCCGGTGGCAAATTGATCCTCCATGGCCTGTTCCACTGCCTTTGTCTTTTGCCTCTCCTCGTATTTCTTCATGGTCTTCTTGGAACGCTGCTTGTTTAGACGAGCGGTGTCCTCTTCGCTCTGTAAAATACAAGAATCACTGTTTTTAATACAGCCTGTTTTGGTCAAATACAGTCTGGGTTTATACTCTACAATTCTTATTAACCGGTATGTATAAAAGGAGAATTCAATGTCAATGACTGATTGCAAAGTTTGCTCAGAAGATTGGTAACGCTGAAGTTTTTCTCATGGAACATTAAAAGGTGTCCTAAGAATTTCATCATTGCAAACTCTTGTTACTATTCATGAAGATGATGGTAATATCCTATCAACAAGTAGGAAAAAGTTTTTTTTAATCGCTCCTAGTGCAAGTCCTCAGCAATACAAATGAGTCATAGATCAAGCACGATCAAAAACACATTCATACAAGCGGTCTACGATTTCTTATATCAAGACTAGTAGAATCGTATTGAACATAAAGAGCATCTTTTGACAAATTAGAAAAGATGTCACAGGTGTAAATACCAAGACTACAGTCACTGTCTCTGCAGTCCAACGATGCCAAGCCTGTTTTAATGTTGCATTGATAAGCGACCCTCGGTGACAACTGTCATTCAGAGAAGGAGATACGCAATGCACTGGTTTTTAAGGATTGTTAACAGAAAGTCAAGAGTCATAAAAAGAAAGACAATATAAAAATATATATTTATAGTTGTATAGAGAGATTATTTCTTCATGGATTTAAACTTTTAACACACTAAAATATAAAGATACCACAGTCATATTTTTTACATTTAACACTCTGGCTTTACTATTCAACAGGTCTGTTTAAAATGAGTAATCAATCTCAATGTCTGTTTGCACAAGATTTGCTCAGAATATTGGTAACGCTATGTTTTTCTCATGGAACATTAAAAGGTGTCCTAAGAATTTCATCATCGCAAAGTATGCATTTACTGGAAACTAGCAATTAAGTTCTCAGATTTGTATTTCTTGAAGTAAAGTTTCTTGCAACTGCATAGCTTATGACAAGTTGAATTTACAATGTAACAACAGCGAACATTTAGTGAACTACATCTGGTTTTAACAAGAACATTTTACATGATTACCAGTAAGAAATTGGGTTAGCGTAGATCTTCATCTCACAAGCTTTGAATAAGTTAACTTATCACAGAGCTGTCCAACATAAACAATACATACTATGAAGTGCTATGATCCAAGACTAGAGGAAACATTTTGAACAAACACGGTATCTATCAACTAATAAGAAAAGATGTCACAGGTGTAAATACCAAGACTACAGTCACTGTCTCTGCAGTCCAACGATGCCAAGCCTGTATTAATGTTGCATTGATAAGCGACCCTCGGTGACAATTGACATTCAGAGAAGGAGATACGCAATGCACTGGTTTCAAAGAGTTTAAATTACATTAATATTATTTTAACACCACATGTTTTGTGCATTTCACACAAATAATTTTCTTTCAACAGACATGAACTCTCAAATAAAGACCTTCAAAATAATGAGGCGGTGCGCTTATTTTTCAAATACAAGGACTTCACTCTATACAATTACAATAATTCAGTCAAATAATTTTAAGTCTGGCAGCTAAAAAAAGGAAGAAAAGAACTCTAAAAAATCCTGGCTCTCCAAACTTTTTACATTCTGGCACATTGTGTGCATTTCCAAAATCCCAAAACAACCAAAAAATGATTATTATTAAAGCCTGTTTTGAAAGATATATTCAGGTTGCTTTACTTTAAATTTATCAAGGTACTGGTTCAATGTAAGTGAAGGAGTCAACTACTGTTAGCACAAAGTTTGCTCAGAGTATTGGTAACGCTGAAGTTTTTCTCATGGAACATTAAAAGGTGTCCTAAGAATTTCATCATTGCAGACTCTGTGTCAAATTTAAATTCCAGAGTTTAAAAAACCTTTAAACTCCTTTATTAACAATGAGATGAATTTCATGACAGCCAACTTGTAGTGGACTTCCATTGTTTTTAAAAGTATGTTTTAAAGTGTGAATTTCAGTGTTTATAAAATCATTTAAAAAGATTAACAGTAGTAAATTGGTCAAATTTAATCCAAATATCTCGCTAGTTTTAAGACATTGAACAAATCATGGAGCTAATCAAACATTTAACAATACATATCATGAAGTCCTATGATCAAGAAGTGAAATCATTTTCAACATAAAGAGTATCTATTGACAAATTAGAAAAGATGTCACAGGTGTAAATACCAAGACTACAGTCACTGTCTCTGCAGTCCAACGATGCCAAGCCTGTTTTAATGTTGCATTGATAAGCGACCCTCGGTGACAACTGTCATTCAGAGAAGGAGATACGCAATGCACTTGTTTAAGGTTTTATTAGCAGCATGATATAGACAATGCCTTCCAACATGAATTTCAACTTTTACACACAATTTTCTTTTCTAACCCGAACCAAATCTATTTTTTTAGGCCTTATGTTTCAAGTAAAATATTTTGGTCTGGCAGCTCCACAATAAAGAACTCTCAAAATACAGATTTCGAAACTTTTTCCATTCTGCTGCCTCATGTGCACTTCCATCCTCATGTGCACTTCCATCACTGACTCAAAACAACTCGAGAATGATCATTGTTATTAAAGCCCGTTTTGTCAAATACATTCAGGGTGTCAGAGCTACTTTAAGTTAATCATATCTGTATGTCAAGAAGTCAACGACTGTTGGCACAAAGTTTGCTCAGAGTATTGGTAACGCTGAAGTTTTTCTCATGGAACATTAAAAGGTGTCCTAAGAATTTCATCATTGCAAACTTAGTGTCATATTTAAAATTCATGCATTAAAAAACTTTTAACTCCCTTTATTTACAATGAGATGAATTTCATGATAGCGACTTAAGGTGGACTACTCTCTATACAAGTTCATTTTAAAGTGTTAATGTAGGTGTTTACAAATATATTTTACAAAATTAGCAGTAAAGGAAATTGGAAAGGTTCGATCTTTTCTCACAAGTTTTAAATGAGATGGAACAAATGGAGCTATTCATTATAGAACATACTACGAGGTCCTATCAAGGGTAGTAGAATCATCTAATCCATACACAGCAACTGTCCACTAATTAGAAACGATGTCACAGGTGAAAATACCAAGACTACAGTCACTGTCTCTGCAGTCCAACGATGCCAAGCCTGTATTAATGTAGCATTGACAAGCGACCCTCGGTGACAACTGTCATTCAGAGAAGGAGATACGCAATGCATGTGGAAATACAACTGAAATTTTTCCATCAAAACTCTGAACATCACATATTTCGTACCTTTTACACAACTTTTTCTTTGAACAGACATGAACACCATAATTAATTTAAAGTTTGTAAATTATACCATCAAAAGCATTGTCAATACGGTATATATTCATTTCAGTCAAACTGATTACCGATTATATATCAATGAAATTAGTGTAATTGTCGAGGAGCTTCACGATGAAGAATTAAAGAAAAAACAAAAACACAGCTTTGCAAAGATATACTTTCAGGCTAGTTGTTTTGGACACATTTCAATCACTGCCTCTATAGCCCATAACCAGGGATAGGAAAATGTGAGAAAAATTGTACAGAATAGTAGTCATTAACAGTCAACACTTTTATGCAGAATGTCACAGGTGAAAATACCAAGACTGCAGTCACTGTCTCTGCAGTCCAACGATGCCAAGCCTGTATTAATGTTGCATTGATAAGCGACCCTCGGTGACAATTGACATTCAGAGAAGGAGATACGCAGTGCACTGGTTTTTAAACATCGCGATGATATAACCAGACATAACAAAATGATTGTACATTCAAAAATATTTTTTGAGTGAAAATATATAAGGCTCCCAGTGGGGAAGAAGCATAGCCCTATCCAGGCAACAGCAGGATTTAAGCAAGTTTAAGGGCAACTGGAAAAAAATGTTAATAGCTTGGTTGATCCATGTGGTCAATCAAGGAAACTCTGCCTGCTACTTTCTGTTACAGAGTTATGACTATTGGAAAGTTTTATATTGGTCTAATGAAAGCAGTTAACAGCAAGACTGATGAAGTTTCAAACTGGCTTGGAGACAAGCAGACCTGCCTCCTAAAATTAACATAAGGAAAATGTCATACAACAATCTAAAAACAACACATATAAATGCGAAAATTTTAAACCTGCAATTGAAAATCTCCTTAAGTTTTACTTTTAACAAATTACAAATGACCTGAGAGCATTTGATGGGAAGAATTTAATTTGTTTACAATAGCTAAATTTGTTATACATGGGAGAATGTCACAGGTGTAAATACCAAGACTACAGTCACTGTCTCTGCAGTCCAACGATGCCAAGCCTGTTTTAATGTAGCATTGACAAAAGACCCTCAATAGCACAAAGCCAAGGAAGGAGATACGCAATGCACAGGTCAAGATATTTTTAAAGGTCTTCATCTTTGAAAATATGTATTTCTTACATTTCCAAACTTACTGATGGTTAGCACCACACGATGTTGCAAAGACTATTTTCTTAACCAAGCCAGATACTTTATGTTCTTAACAACCAATCATAAAACTGTAATACAAGCCCAAATATATATGTATTACAGTAAGATTTAGGTATATATGACTCCACCAGCAGGACTTGCCATAGTTCCAGGTCACTCATTATAAACAATTATTTAGAACAAAATGAGTTCGTTTTTTTAACAAACCTTGCGCTTTACTTGATTCGAATTCAAGCTTACATTGATAAACACATTTATAAAGCCAAGTCAAAGATATATTCAAAATTCTAAATAAAACATCATTTATTCCACCTTACCAATTTAACACCCTTTTTGCGTCCGAGGGGAGCGGCATAGTGGTTCTCGTACCACTGTCTGAATGGTGTGGAGTCAACCTGGACGATGGCGCTTTTCACCAGGGTCTTGGTGCGCACCATCTCGTTGTTGCTGGCATTGTAAACCACATCGATGATCCTAGTCTTACGGGCGACAGCTGAAGATAATAAAAGATGAATACTGCAATTTTGCTTTTCATGATAAACTGGAATTTAAAAAGGAATTTTTTTTTTTTACAAATACCATTACGTATATATATAATATTCCAAAGCAAGTTTAATAACAAAACGAAATTCAGTCCGACTGCTTTTGATCTTAAAAATCAGAAGACTTCAGGTTTAATAGATTGCCATCATGGGACTCAGCCGAAAGATGGTGTAATAAGAATCATCATTGTCTTCCAAACATGGTCATCACCATATTCATTTTTTTTTTCAGTCGGACTGCCTTGCATCTTTATAATGAAAGACATCAGGATCAATAGATTGCCATCATGGAACTCAGCCGAAAGATGGTGTTATGAAAATCATCATTGTCTTCCAAACAGCGAGATCTACATGGTCCAGGGCTTTTTCACCTTCTTTGCTTAAAAAGGCTACTTCACAATTGGTAAAAGTGGCATTTTTCCCCAATTTCCAGATATTTTTTTCATATTCCCAGATATTTTTCCCAAAAAGGAAGATCTTACTTAAAAAATTTACAATAAAAATTTATTTTGATTGAGCAAATTATTCTTTTTTATCTTTAAAGTTGAAATAAGAAGAAAGCTGTATAATTTAAACGTTATTCGAGGGCCAATTACTCCATAGATTTATATTGTTTTCAATTTCCCATTTTGAGACGTTAACGCATTTAAATTTCCAAATTTGCAGAATTTCACGCGTTTAAATTTCCCTAAATGAAAAGGCTAGGCCTCTTCACAATTTTTGGTGAAAAAGCCCTGTGGTCATCACCATAAATAAATATTTTTTTTTTCCAAAGCAAATACAACAAAAACGAAATTCAGTCAGACTCTGCATCTTAATACTGGGAAGACATCAGGATAAATAGATTGCCATCATGGACTCAGTCGAAAGATGGTGTTATGAAAATCATCATTGTCTTCCCAAAAGCGAGATCTACATGGCCTTCACTTAATCCGTTAATTTTTCCAAAGCAAATTAAAAAACGAAATTGCGTTAGACCGCTTTTCATGTTTATAATGGAAGACATCAGGATCAATAGATTGCCATCATGGAACTCAGCCGAAAGATGGTGTTATGAAAATCATCATTGTCTTCCACACAGTGAGATTTACATATATTGTTCTAATCCACTATTTGTTTTCTTCGTTCAATGTAAAGGTGTTCATGGCATTGGATAGAAATTCAATACAATCTCATTGTTAAATTTTCACTTTAACTTGTGTTAAAGATATAATTAATACTTAGAAGATTTTTCAGAGTTTAACTTTAAACAAACTCACAGAAACAAAAACTCACAGAAACAAGTTATGTTCTATAATTCTGAATTTGGCAAGAAAAAATACCTACCAAATTTTCTTTGGACATTTTTCCATTTGAAAATGAACTGAAACATATACGAGAGATTTGTGGTTGGTTTCCAAGATTTGTTTAAAGAGAAATGAGTACGTTTTAACTCATGAAATTACCCTCTGATCCCCAAGCGAAGTTGCCAGTGTCAAGACGAAGAGCCCTGTACTTCTTGTTACCTCCTCGTGTCCGCACAGTGTGGATTCGTTTTGGTCCAAGCTGTAAAAAATGCATGCCATTTTTTTTTTAAATGTAAGAAGTGCAATGGTGTATCTTAACACTTTCAAAATAACCAGGTAGCGGTGTTAAAAACCCTGGCTATCTGAATTGACCCACCAGGGTCTGTTTCTAACTGCCCTTTTGTAACATGAGGTGATCCCCAAATTTCAGCAATTTTCCATACACATTTAAACTAAACTAAACGCATGAAATAAGCTTTCTAGTTACACCTTTTTCAGACAAATTCTGGCCACTTCAACTTTGTCACCAATGACATTATTATTTTTTCTAACGTTATGTTTAACGCACATTCGTTCAATTGCAAAAAAAAACTATTTTAAGTTCGTGTTTTTTTAAAGAAAAGAGCACTTACTTTAGTATTTGATGGTGGACGACCAAGTTCGAACTTTCGCTTCTGTCGAAGCTGGTTGACACGACCACCAGTCGACCTGCGTTTATGCCACTTGTCACGGGAAATACCTGTAAACAGTGGAAAAAAAATCAGGTCTCAAAATAGTAAAGTTCATGTTTTAAACGTAAATAAACGCAATGACAGCCAAAATGTTGGTAGATAGTTATATTAATGTCTCCTTTAACCATTTTATAACCTTTTATCCCATGTTAAAAGTTTAATATTAAGATGTTGATCGATTTTGCAGGTCTACGGTCAAAATGTTCAGTACGAACCCATGTTGGCTGTTTCCGGAAAGGATAAGCTCACGTATTTTCTCGCTGACAACGAGATACCAGTTAGCGAATAAGATCGTCTGAATCGTCATTTGGTTACCTTAAACCATTAGTTAGACTCCAACACAGTGATCTCCCATGCCACATTAACGGTCATCTTACCTACCTATGACTACATTTAACACCAGCCATAATTTCATAAAAGCAAACGGCCATCATCCTGTCAATAAATGAGCGAAATTAAAGCTCAAAAGTTGAGACAAAGCTGGGATTATGTACAATGTAGGGTTAATGCAGGTCACAAAGTGAACACTTTGTTTTACTGAAACTGTTTAACTTATTCAACTAAAAGTTGTAAAAGTATTATCTAGCAGTAAAGATGTTGAGGTATTACCAAAAGTCCATATTTTGTCCCCATCGTTATTTGTTTTGGCGTGGTGTGGTTCATATAAATGTAAGGAGTTAAATCTACATTTGTTTCGGAAGTCATTATGTATAATATCTCTCTCTCTCTCTCTCTCTCTCTCTCTCTCTCTCTCTCTCTCTCTCTCTCTCTCTCTCTCTCTACATATATGTATCTTTAAATTAAGTTATGTTTAGCTTTTTGGGACAGTTCTAGCATGTAAGTCATTGGAGATGGTATGGAGGACGATAAAGCATAATGAATTTTATTAACAACAGACATACATTCTTATGTAATGCAGAATGCTTTGTAATTTCGGAAACATATTAAATGATAGAACAATGTAATAGCAAAAATTTTAAAACACTGCACACTACTTGTTTAGTTTTGCTTGATGATAAAATAAAAATACACCTATTTCTCCTTTGATTTTTTCAGTGAAAAATACCCTAGATGAACTAAGGTTGTATAAGTACTTTTTAAATCCACAAGTTGATAACCTAATTTATTTTAATGAAAGTGCCCACAATCAATAGCGCGTTCAGTTTTTGGCAAAATTAGCAAAACTCTTTAGCTAACTCAAAGCGTATTGTGTATCGCTCATTTTGGAGTGAATTATGTTTTGAGAAATACATCTAGATATATTACCTTACAGCTTGTTAGTTCGTAAAATTTTATGCAAATATAGAACAACAAATCATATATTACCCTTAGAAAATGGAAGACATTGAATATGTATATATATATATATATTACACAAGTTTGCAGGGGCGGATCCAGGATTTTGGGTTGGGGGGGGGGGGCGTAACTTTTGATCACTCTAAAGGTTGCACTAGCAGATCCAGGGGCATACCTATAGTTCTAATATCATAACGAGGTTTCAAACATAGCATATAACAAGAACCTTCTTAACATGGAAAAAATGACGGTGAAAAATCAAAAAATAAAATTGGCGAAGCCAGGGATAGAACCACGGGCATTGAGATCTGCAGTTCAACGTCTTCACCGCTGGACCACCAAATCCGCACACTGGATCCGCTAGTGGTTTGCATCGTTTTAGATTTGTGTCCTCATATCAATCTGACCATTATGCTCGATCTTACTGGCATTCTGAACACCTCGGCCATTTTCTACGAAAGCCTTGGATGTATATGGACGTATTACAATGTCAGAAATCGGTACACTTTAACAATGCTGCAAGTAAATCGCGTAGTAATTTTAATTTAACTATTAAACTTAATAACTTTACTCTTGGGGATCTTAATTGTGTTTGAAAGAATACACTTCTCTTGCTATCAATTTTAACTAAGATCTACAAATACAAGCTTGAAACACTACACTAAGTCATAATATAATTCAAAATTTTACGAACTACTTCTTCTCTACTCTCCACATCTAGCGGCATACATCCGAGGTTGTTTTCGATAACAATTGGCCGAGGAGTTCCGAATGGAACAACCTCGGATGTATGCCGATACATCAGTCGAGGTTTTAAATACTAATATATTTATCTATAGTGTTTTAACGTGTATTTTGTAGCATAAGTCATTCAGATTCCCAAGAGTAAATTCATCAACTTTAAACGCGAAAATATTCACCTAATGTCGTTTTCGATGAAAATTGGCCGAGGTCTTCCAAATGTCTAACTGATTTACGCAAAGTGTGTATTTAGACTGACTTACACGAAGTGAATATTTAGAATAGTTTCGGTTTTCCGGTTAGCGCAGTGGTTGATGCACGCGCTTCTCACCTAGGCGACCTAGTGGGTTAAAAATTAAATGTTTTATGGCTTAAACCGTTAACGGTTAAAGAAAAATGCATAAAACATCAATTTTCGAACCTAAATATAAGACTCATCGATCTAAGTTTTGTCAACAATCTTATAACTTGTTTCTATGTTTTTTCGCAAAAAATTGGCTCGTTCCAAGACAAAAAAATAAAAAGGTTGTCAAAACGTTCAATCTGTGAGAGTGCAGCTTTAAAGAGACACTCTTACTCCTAAATAACATTTACCACAAGTAATGCAATTGTTAAAATATACCAAGAAGGACGAATACATGTAAAAAACATAATGATTCTTATGAAGGATAGGGAGTTTATATTGAAAGAAAGGTGCAGAAATCACGGTATTTCTACCTTATGAGACGATAGTAGATCACAGTAAATCTTTAAGCACTCACCAATCATTTAATGTTTTTGTATTTTAGCGATTAAATAAACGGTTACAATCTTGTTTTCAGTTAATAATATTTTCCATAAATGCAATATTCAGTACGTAATTAAGGGTTTATTACTCAAAATTTATGTTTGTTATACATGTGTATGTATTGATTTTGAATAAGAGTGTCACTTTAATAAATAAAGTGTTGTTATTTTTCGTTTTGATTTCTTTCTTACCCATGTATTGTCTTTTCCCTCAGTGCAGGGTTTATTGTCCTCTCTGTTATCGCATCTTTAACATATGGTAAGGCCAGGTATAATATTCACAGCTCATTTTTTTATATCTTTAATGACCAATAATAATAATAATAATTATAATAATAATAATAATAATAATAATAATAATAATAGTTGCTGTTTTATGTCAGAAATATGCATAATAATAATTGTTTTATGTCATCAATATGCACCAGAAATCAATATCACAGGTTGAGAAACGAAAAATAAATTAGGCTTTCACAGTGTGTGCATGTTAGCTGAGCAAATCAATACATGTTTAAGATACATAGAGCATATAAAATAAATCATACAAATATCACATACGCATCCGGAAGCCATTGTTGCCAGGCAACGGCCGCAGATGCTCAAACATAAAAACGTCCAATACTGGCCACTCTTGCTCCGGACAGCAGTGCTCCTGCAACGGAAACTCCAGTACGCACGCGCAAACTGCACACTCATATGGTTGGCCTTTATCCGTCCGGAAACAAAATTCAGAAGTAAAAACATCTTCTAAGTCCGAATCCGCGTTGTCCGTTATAAAGTCGTCGAAGAAAACTAACCTCTGTGCACAAGCATTGTCTATATGGTTTTCTGAAGATATTGTCTGGGCTGATAAACCGGAAGCGCCATCAATTCTTGGAAGGCCAGACTCCATCGCCGGGCACCTATGTGGCTGGTTTGGATGTGAACTGACGCACAAACAGATGTCACATTCTGGGTAATTGTCCGTCATTTGGACGTTGAGTCTTACGTGAACGTCCGGTCTCAGGCGCTGGGCAGCTGGATGCAGCACCATATGCTCCGGAACCGTGTGATGCCGAATGTGCCGTGGAATCTCTTCATGTGGACAGATAGCCGGTGGCGATGACATGTTGCCGGGGACTGACGCTCCTTCCGGTGAAAAAGACGGATCCACCATCGGAAAACCAAAGGCACAAACATCCTCATACGTTGGCGCTGCATCAATCACATTCTCGGCAAAGTAGCGATTGTCTGGTAACTCAAAAACTCCCATTTCGGTATTTTTTATGAAATTAATAGCAATTCCTTCAAATTTGTATATCTTTGTTCAAGTAATAGTTTAGTATTCAACTGTCCGAATATTGTTTTGCGAATGATGTTGTTTGAAAGATACAGGGCGTTAAATACTGAAGTAGGACAAGAACCTTCTTGACCATGTTTCACGGGGTGTTTTAAAGACAATCATTATTCCACTAACAAGTCCTTATTCTATAACAATGGGAGTTTATTAGACCACCTTTGAACCTGTGCAAACTTGTTCCCCGAAGGTCAGGGTTCAAACACTGACCAATCATTGACCAGCGATTGGCCAATCAGGGGCTCGCGAGAAGATTTTACGATGAAGGCATGTTTTCATTTGAACGTGTGCGACAAACAATCGGGGTGCTCTTTTAATTGTTTGGTTTTCCAATTGAAAAGATGTGTCTTACCTATGTATGACTATGGTCATGACTATGCCCCTTAAATGTTCATAAGTTTGCGTATGTATGATGAACAAAATATTAATGAGACTGCATTTGGTCACGAATTTAAATTTAAAGGTATATATACATTTTAACCGGAATGTCATGCATCATTAAATATAAGATCTTTTTTGAATTCTTTTAAAACGAATTGTAAAAAATCATTTCGGTATGAAATTATTTGATTATGGGACCAAGGAAAATTCGTTTAACGAACAGAAAAGTAAATATTTCAATAATGGCCGTAAATATTTAATTATTCGTAATCTTTATGCTATTCTTAAAGTGACACTCTTATTAAGTGATAAACCTTTAACTTTTTACTCAATAATGCATATACGGAAACGTTTAATTACTGATAACAAGACTGTAACCGTGTATTTAATAGCAGAAAGCGCAAAAATATTAAATGATTGATGAATTCTAACTCTACGATACCATGATATACTATAGTATATTAAGGTAGAAATACTGTGTTTTATGCATTTTGCTTTCAAATAAAACACAGTATCCTTCATTAAAACAATTGTTTTTGACATTTGTTCATCTTTTTTAAAAACTTAAAACAATATTATTGATTGTGGTAAATCTTATTTGGAAGTAAGAGTGCATCTTTAACCATTCATCTCAACAATGTGTATCACTGTGACCATACTGCAATATTATTGTATCATAAACTTACCTTTGAATATTATGGCAGATACAACAATAGTAAATTCTATATCGTGTTTATGTAATAAAGAATGTATGCTTATTTTCGCACTTACAAACTGCATACACCTGCTTATACCCTCAGTCAAAAAGAAACGCTAACTAGAATCTTTTACACTTCATTTTTTCTCTCTATGGCAATTTCCTAAACTATTTTTAAATGTAATGTTAAACAACCATTTAAATAAATTTTCATAACATTAGTAGAAAACTATCAGTACTGGCAGATTATTTGATGCTGTAACAACAATCATGCGAAAACTCAACAACGATCATGCGAAAACTCAATTCACAAGTAATCAGTATCTGGTATGTCCACCTTGTGCGTCACTAACTACAATACAGCGACGTCATATTGAGCGAATCACGGTCTTAATTGTCTCCTGTGGTATCGCTGCCCACTCTTCGTGCACAAAACGTGTAAGCTCATTAGCGTTTTGAGGATTACGCCGTCAAACACGGCGTTTCAGGGCGCTACATAAATGCTCGACTGGAGACAGGTGAGAATGCAGCCCATGGAAGAACTTGGATTTTCTCTCCTGAAGGTAGGTTGTTGAAACTCGAGCGGTATTGCACCTAGCGTTGTCCTGTTGGAACATAGTGACGTTCGGATTGGCGTTCATGAATGGTGCAACAACTGGCTCCAATATCTCATTTCGATATCGCTGTCCTGTTAGCCTACCTTGCACTTCCACTAAATGGGTTCGAGAATGAAAGGATATTGTACCCCACACCAAAACGTTAGGTCCCCCAAATCGATCCCTCTGACGTACACATAAGTCCGAAAAACGTTCGTTGCGTAGTCTATAGCAACGTATGCGTCCATCAGAGTGATCCAAGCAAAACCGTCATTCGTCGCTAAATAACACGGTGTTCCACTGTTGTTGAGTCCAACGGTGCTGTTGGTGTACCCAATCCCGACGTTTACGTCGACGTTCGGCTGTAAGGCACGGGCCGTTATGTGGGCGTCTAGCCCTAAGTCCACGTTCGGCCACATATTCTGGCATTGGTACGTCCAGGTGTTATAGCTGCGTTGGTCGTTTCCGGCAAAAATCTGTTACGTAGATGTGACGTCCTCATATAGCGGTCTTATGCAAGGGTCGTTACTCGCGGCCTGCCTGATCTTTGGCGACCATTAACTGTGCCAAATGTTCATTAAGAACCTTCCAGACGAGATATTGTCACACGCGACACACCAAAACGTGCAGCGACGTCACTATGACGTGCACCTACCTGTAACATACCAATAGCGTGATTACGTACATCAGCAGACAAATGTGGCATACTTAATACGGAAGAAACCTGATAATTAATGTGTTTTTCTTCAACTGTACTTCAACCCTTACACAAATTGACGTACACTCAACATGTACCTCGTACCCCGTGCAGTAAGTAACAATCTTTAGCTATAGAGATACATGTAATATTAATATAGTATCGTTTCTTATTTGGGTGAGTATATAATGTAATTTCATACGCGTTTAGACTATGTTATCATGTACTTATGTATGAGTCTTAATGTTTACTCGTCTGTTCTGACCATAAATTTGTGGGAACAGTGTACAAACAATATGCAAAATAAGTTATCTTTTTCTAGCCAGTAAAAGGCTATATCTAGCCAAATGTTAATTCCCTTAAAACAGGATAAAGTTTAAAACTCACTATGTTTTGTTTTGGTATTGTATAGGTAATATTTTCTTTCTTAAGAACTTTTGGAAATTAAAAGGAAATCATCTTGGTGATAATCACGAAAAATTCATTTTTATTTCGTGAAATCAAGATTCAGAAGAAACTTGGCTTTAAGGTTTGTTACGCTTAAGAAGTTTCGAAAAGTTGGATTCTGTCATTAAACTAGAAAAAATGCGTGTACATCCTGCTGCATGTTGAGTTCGGGATTCAGCGTCTCCCTCTAGAGTCGTTTAATTAAAACAACTTTGTCAATCGGAACTCCTCGGCTAGTATCAAGATATGGCGAAGCTTGCCGGAGATGGCCGAGTTGTTACGATTGCAACTTTGTTTGTCGTTTTGGGTTGACGAATAAGACTCAACTTGTCAAAATTACAACTATTTTTATTTATTTATTTATATACATATACTACCAAGGCATGAATAATTTCATATGGAGTTCAAATAAGGTTACTATGAAATTTTGGAACTTTGTATTTTAGGCCAATTAAACCAAAAGATGCACACTCCCGCAGAAACGTTGGGCCTTTCCTACCAGTTAACCAGGTAAGATGGGATTGAACCCTTCGATCGTCTTCCTCAGTTGACGAAAAGCGTTGTCCATCTCTTTTAATATCTGAATATATATAAATTGATCAAATAAGGCGAGGACGAACAAATAATAATGAAACTTTCATATTTAACATTGTTCGACTTAAACACAAAGCTTCTTTAAAAAAAACAGATAAATTTATATGTTTTGTCTAATTTTTTTATTTCAAACTCAATTGAATAAATTTGTACACAGACAAATGAGTAAAATAATATCGTGTAACATGTTTTCTTCGAATAAGATCGAAATAGATTATAATACACCAAATTGTACCATTTTAGACTAATAACCTAAACATTGCTTTCTTGAGGAGGTCTCCACATATAACGTTTAATGCTCATGTATATCCTTCATGTTGGTCGTCAGTCAGACTCTACCGCTAGACCATACTGGTTTATGCAAAGTGTATACACGTTTTCAGACAGTTAGCTTACGAGTAGTGAATAATCAGGCTGGCTTTCGAAAATGTGCATATTTAGACTAGCCCATGTAAATGTTCATATAGACTGGCTTACGCGAAGTGTTTATTTAGACATGCTTACGCGAGTTGTTAATTTAGACTGGCATACGCGAAGTGTATATTTCGGATATGATTTTAATCAGATTGAAATGGAAATAATTTTCTGGCTCAATGTTTTGTTTAAATCTTTTCTGTTTCATGTTAGAGAAGCCGTTCCCGATATATCTCAATAAAATCATTTATAACATCTTATTACTAAGACCAGGTATACTATTTCACAGTTTATTTCCTTATGCCTAATGAAAACTAATAAATTTAATGATAACTAAGCACATCGCGAATATGAACACGAAATTAATATCACAGATGGAAAAACATGGATTCATTTAAACGTTCACATTTCTACTACATATCTTACATGAAAACTGAAAATATTCGTACATGTTAAAGATACATAAAACGTAAATTATCAAAAAATAACAGGCGCATCACGAATTTCAACATCAATTCATATCTGTTTTTCCTTTATGCATCTTAAGCTGAATTATTATTAACTTTCCTAACTAGTGACTGAACAGCCCACAGGGCCGGGTGTTATCTGTTCGATTCTTTATATTTTAAGATTTTCTGTTCTGTATATACAAATGTCACAATAATAAACAACGTACATACTTATTCTAGTTCATAGTTTATTTTCTTATATTTTATAAACAAGAATAAATATAATGATTAATATATAACATCACGTTTATGTACAAAATATCAATATCACAGATGGAGAAACAGGAAATAATTTTAGAAGTTCATATTTTGTGCATAGCTTACGATGTTAACTGAGAATATTCCTACATCATCAAGGTTAAAGAAACATAACACCTATACACGTACCATCAATATATCACATACGCATCCGGAAGCCATTGTTACCAGGCAATGGCTGCAGATGCTCAAACATATAATCATACATTATTGGCCACTCTTGCTCCGGGCAGCAGTGCTCCTGCAGCGGAAACTCCAGTACGCATACGCAAACTGCACACTCATATCGTTGGCCTTTATCCGTAGGTAAACCAAATTCAGAAGTAAGAACATTTTCAGAGTTCGAATCCGCGTTGTCCGTTATATCGTCGTCGAAGTAAACTAGTCTCTGTGCACAAGCATTGTCCGTATGGTTTTCCGAAGATTTTGTCTGGGCTGTAGAACCGGAAGCGCCATCCATTCTTGGAAGGCCACACTCCATCGCCGGGCACCTGTGGGGCTGGTTGGGATGTGAGATCACACAGAAACAGCTGGGACATTCTGGGTAGTACTCCGCCATTTGGACGTTGAGGCGTCGGATAAATCCCGCATCACATACGTGCGGCTGAAGCGGAAATTGGAGCGGCGTCCCGCATCTTTCACAGGGACGTACGTGTGGTTCCGGCCATAGACGCTGTGTAGCTTGCTGATTGTGAGCGGCTGCGTGCTGTGGAGCGGCTTCATGATGATGGACAGCTCGTGGCGGTGAAATGTTGCCGGGGACCGATGCTCCTTCGTGCGAAAAAGACGGATCGACCATCGGGAACCCCAAACCACAAACATCCTCATACGTTGGTGCTGCTTCGCTTACATTCTCGGAAAAATAGCGATTGTCTGGTAATTCAAAAACGCCCATTGCGATATTTTTAAGAAGCTAATAGCAATTTCGTCAAAATTGTATACCAATGTTTCTAGTAATAGTTTAGTATTTAAGTGTCCGAATACTGTTTTGCGAATGATGGGGTTAGAAATATCCAGGGCGTTAAATACTGAAGTAGGACAAGAATCGTCTTGACCATGTTTCACAGGGAGGTTTAAAGATAATCATTATTCCGCTAACAAGTCCTTATTCTATAACAATGGGAGTTTATTAGACCACCTTTGAACTAGTACAAACTTGTTCCCCAGAGGTCGGAGTTCAAACACTGACCAATCATTGACCAGCGATTGGCCAATCAGGGGCCCACGAGAAGATTTTACGATGAAGACGTTCACTTGAACGCTTCGCCTGCGACAAACAATGCGGACACTTATTTAATCGTTCTGTCTTTCAATTGAAAAAAAGCAAAAGGTGTCCTTTATCCTGTATAGTTTTTATGATTATTTTCTGGGCAGTTTATTTGAAAGAAATATGTAAAATATATTTTAATCTTTCAAGCCCTGATCGATATACAGGTCTGAGGGTTGCCAAATTCCATGCTACTCTTGCACTGCAATAATGAAGGCCTCCCTCTAGATTCGCTTAAAAGAACGTTTTTTTTTGTAGTTGATAAACAGGATTTTAGTTTATACAATTTCAAATACTATAATTAATAACAGATTTTTCATTGATTCACAATCAAGGCCTGAAGATTATGACACTGAGCTGAAATAAGGTTACCATGGGAATTGAGAAGTTTTAATTTAAGGCAAATTAAACCAAAATATGCACACTCCCGCAGAAACGTTGGGCCTTTCCTACCAGTAAACCAGGTAAGAAGGGATTGAACCCCTTGATCTTCTTCCTCAGGTGACAAAATGCGTTGTTCATCTTTTTGGCCAACTTGGGTATTTAACTATTTATATGTATATGTTAATAAATGATGATACCTGAATATAAACAGTTTGATCAATTAACGTGAGGATGAAGAAAACAAATCGTTAAACTTCCGCAATTAACATTGTTCGACTTAAATACAATGATTTTTTTTAAACAAAAATACATTTTGTTTTTGTTTTGTCTTTTTGGTTTCGTTCAATAACTCTATTAACTCGTTCACAGGCAAACTAGTAGTAAAACAGTATCGTATGAATTGTCTTTTTCGGAAAAGATCAAAATATATGATTGCATTTGCATGCAACTTTGTGACCGATTAAGGCACCAAAAAGTAACTATTGATTTCACAAGGAAGGTTCTGCAAATGTCAAGGGAGTGATTTAGGTGTGGGAAAATAACTAGTATGAGTGGTAGATTCAAATTCTAGCGGATTCAAATTGTCAAGATGATATTTTTATGTCAATATAATTAATTAATTATAGTCGAACAACTGTGCATTTATTGCACCATTTAAGACTGATATCATGAACATTGATTTTTGGAGAAGGACACCTCATTTAACCTTTAGAGTTCATAATTATGACGGTTCGCTCATTTTCGTCGTCAGTCACACTGCAATGCTAGACCTTACTGGTTTACGCAAAGAGTATACGCGTATTTAGACTAGCTTACGGGAAGTGTATGTTTATATTGGTATAAGATACCTTTCTTGTTTACGCAAAGGGTATACACGTATTTAGACTAGCTTACGGGAAGTGTGTATTTAGACTGGCTTACGAGTCCTTACTTGTTAACGAAAAGTGTATACACGTATTTAGACTAGCTTACGAGGCCTTACTTGTTAACGAACAGTGTATACACGTATATAGACTAGCTTACGAGGCCTTACTTGTTAACGAAAAGTGTATACACGTATTTAGACTAGCTTACGAGATGTTTGTATTTAGACTGGCTTATGAGACCATACTTTTTTACCCAAGGTCTATTCAAGTATTTAGACTGGCTAACGAGGCCTTACTTGTTTACGTAAAGTCTATTCTCGTATATAGACTGGCTTACGAGACCCTACTTGTTAACGAAAAGTGTATACACGTATTTAGACTGGCTTACGAGACCTTACTTGTTAACGAAAAGTGTATTCACGTGTTTAGACTAGCTTACGAGACCTTACTTGTTAATGAAAAGTGTATTCACGTATTTAGACTAGCTTACGAGACCTTACTTGTTAACGAAAAGTGTATACACGTATTTAGACTGGCTAACGAGGCCTTACTTGTTTACGTAAAGTCTATTCACGTATTTAGACTGGCTTACGAGTCCTTACTTGTTAACGAAAAGTGTATACACGTATTTAGACTAGCTTACGAGGCCTTACTTGTTAACGAAAAGTGTATACACGTATATAGACTAGCTTACGAGGCCTTACTTGTTAACGAAAAGTGTATACACGTATTTAGACTAGCTTACGAGATGTGTGTATTTAGACTGGCTTATGAGACCTTACTTTTTTACCCAAGGTCTATTCACGTATTTAGACTGGCTAACGAGGCCTTACTTGTTAACGTAAAGTGTTTTCACGTATTTCGACTGGCTAATGAGGCCTAACTTGTTTACGTAAAGTGTATACACTTATTTTGACTAGCTTATTGGAAGTGTATTTTTGGGATGGCTTACCAGACCTCACCTGTTAACGTAAAGTGTAAACACGCATTTAGACTGGCCTACAAGACCTAACTTGTTTCAAAGTGTATTTAGACTAGTTCACGAGAAGTGTGTAAATAGACTGGCTTACGATTCTTTACTTGTTTACACGTAGACACGTATACTGGCGTACGAGAAGTCGTAATTTGGACCGGATTTTGAAAGGTGTATATATAGACTGGCATATACGCGATTTTTGTTAAGCTATCAAATGACCACACATTATATTTCACAGTTTATTTATTTATGTTAAATAAAATTAATAAATACAACTTATCATTAAGCATATCACATATATTAACATGAAGCGTTATCACAGATGGAGAAACATGTATTAGTTTAAAAGTTCACATCTTTAGTGCACAGCTTACGTTGTAAACTGAGAATATTTGTACATGATAAAGATACTAAACACATTTATCATCAGCATATACCATTCGCATCCGGAAGCAATTGTTGCCAGGCAACATATGCATGTGCTCAACCTGACATATATGAGTTTAAAAGTGGCTACTCTTGCTTCGGACAGCAATGCTCCTGTAGCGGAAACTCCAGAACGCATGCGCAAACCGCACATTCATATCGTTGGCCTTTATTCGTCGGTAAACCAAATTCAGAAGTAAGAACATTTTCTGAGTTCGAATCCGCGTTGTCTGCTACATCGTCGTCGAAGTAAACTAGTCTCTGTGCACAAGCATTGTCCATATGGTTTCCTGAAGATTTTGTCTTGGCTGTAGAACCGGAAGCGCCATCCATCCTTGGAAGGCCACACTCCATCGCCGGGCACCTGTGGGGCTGGTCGGGATGTGAGATCACACAGAAACAATTGGGACATTCTGGGTAGTACTCCACCATTTGGACGTTTAATCGTCGGATAAATCCCGCATCACATACGTGCGGCTGAATTGGAAATTGGAGCGGCGTTCCGCATCTTTCACAGGGACATACTTGTACTTCCGGCCATAGACGCTGTGCAACTTGCTGATAGGGAGCGGCTGCATGCAGTGAAGCGGCTTCATGTGGATAGAGAGCCGGTGGCGATGACATGTGGCCGGGGATCGACGCTCCTTCCGGTGGAAAAGACGGGTCGACCATCGGAAAACCAAAAGCGCAAACATCCTCATACGTTGGCGCTGCTTCACTAACATTTTGGGCAAAGTAGCGATTGTCTGGTAGCTCAAAAACGCCCATATTTTATTTAATAGATTGCAAATCCGTCAATTTTTTAAGCCGTTGTTTTAAGTGATATTTTAGTAATTTAATGTTGGAATATGTTAATGTGAATGATGTTGTTAGAAATATCCAGGCCGTTAAATACTGAGAATGGACAAAAACCGTCTTGACCATGTTTTACTTGAGGTTTAAAGACAATCATTATTCCGCTTACAAATGATTATATTATAACAATGGGAGTTTATCAGACCACCTTAGAACATGTGCAAATATGATAACCGAAAGTCAGAGTTCAAACACTGACCAATCATTGACCAGCGATTGGCCAATCAGGGGCTTGCGATAACATTTTGCGAATATGTTTTCAAGTGAACGCTTTCGTTTGCGACAAACAATGTGGACATTTCTTTAATCGTTCTGATTTCCAATTGAAAACATCAAAAGGTGTCATGTACTGTATAATTTTTATCAGGATTTTATGCGCACGTTGAAGGGAAAAAAACATATTAAAAATCAAATTATTTTTTCCTTTATTTAAAATAATGATAAAAATATGCATGTTATATATTAATACACACCCTGTGGTAGGTCGCGGTACGAGGGGTGTCAATTTCTATGCTGCTGATTCAGTGTGTGTATACCACGTGATAAAATGCGTCAGAAATGCTACGTCGGAAGGCAATTGTTTGCTTTGAACGATGATTTAGAGTACTTAAACACTCTGTGAATAGAGCACATATTGTCCTTTTGAATTGACAAACAAGATTAAAGTTGTTTACATCCCTACTTTTTGTGAGGCTCAGAGGCTGGTGTTCGCACTAGAGCACTTCCCGTATTAATAAAAAAAGCTTTTTTCTCATAAGGTAGAAATACCGTCAGGGGCGTAGCCATGCTTTACTGAATGTTACGCACGAAAGGGGGAGGGTGTGGGAGGAAGGATATTCATGTAGCCGTAGGGGGGTTCGGGGGGGGGGGGCTCCCCAGGGAAAAATGGAAAATGGAACTAACATGTTGAGCACTGATGTGTATTTGGAGGGATTTATAGGTTCGAGGCCGCCGACTTTGTCGTTACCAAGTGTTTGATTTAGGCTCAGTAAGCACAGAGAAACAATGCTTACTATAGCGGATCTTCCCTTTTATCTGATATCAATATTTAGCTTAGCCCTCGACTTTGATGCCATTTTTGGCCATATTTATTTTTTCATTTTTCAAATTGATGTTACGCAAATGCGTATGTGTGTAACGCTGGCTACGCCCTTGACCGTGTTATATGCACAAATCTTTCAAATTAAACTCGGATTCTTTCATAAGAAGCATTGGTTTGGACAATTATCCAGCCTTTTTGGTATATTTAAACAATTGTATTAATTGTGGTAAATCTTAATTGAGAGTAATTTAGTGCATCTCGTGTTGGCAGGCTCAGTGTACTCCCGAAAGAATTGTTGCAGTTCGAGCGTAATTTATGACATTTTTCCCTACTTAAAAAAAGTGATCTTGGTCGGTCTTTTTTTCTTTTCTTTTTTTTGTGGGGGGGGGGGGAGGCGCCAAGTGCACCCCTGGCTGGCAGCGCTAGTGGATACAAACTTTCTAAATGGGGTTTCTTTAAGCACATATATTACTGTAGCAATTCAGTTTTGCTTATTCTATATATCGCATTCAAGTCCTGAAGTTAAACACTGCATATGTCAACATGTGTCAACACTATATGAATTATGTTATGGCAGACTAAACTGTATCTGGCCTGAACTCGTTTACAACAAGGTTAATTTGTACTTGGGTTGTGGATGCATTCACTAAAGCATTATTATAGAATGTTGACAAAATAATTAGTTTTGGATTCCAAATTGAGAATAAACTATGCTTTTGTACTGGAACGAGAATATAGATTCTAAACATTTGAGAGGGATGTCCCGTACAGAAAAAAAGTATAGTTACAAAAATTACAAAATGCCAGTCAGAAAAAGGAAAACAATCATTTCAATGAAAATATCTGGAAAAGTTGGCTTGGTCATCTTTATTTCATATAGTAGATAGTAGTGTGGAGAAATACATCGTCTGCTCTGGCCAGCCCTGTTTGTTTACATTTCTCCAGTGTGTGCTAAATATAGAACACTGAGTTTAATCGACAGGTACATAGCTGAGGAAATTTACAATAAGCCACTCCCCATTTACTCGCTGCCGAGGCAGCGAATGTTGCGGTAGTAGTATGATAATGTGTGACGCGAAGGGGAAAATACAAACAGGTAGTGTTCTTAGTTCTATTATAATTCAAGATATTACTAAGTTTTATTATAATTCAAGACATTAATTACGATTGTTCACATGAACAGAACAGAACAGAACATAATAGATAGTTTATTAATACTTGTACCATGTATATTGTCGTCCGCAAGTTACATAGCATGATGGTAAATGATCAGGTGTAACGGTCCGCTGTAGGCGGCGGATGTGCGTTCATAGTGTAACTGTCCGCTGAAAGCGGCGGATATGCGGTTATAATGATATTCCGTTATAAACGGAAGTACGGTCGTAGTACGTATGTAAACTTGGTAATATGCAAATTAGCAAAGCCCGGGCTATGTAAGATTAGAGAAGTTAGTGTATATAAAGACCAGTGGACCCCTTAAGGGTAGAGCATGCTTTTCCCTGAAGGGATCTGTTTGTGTTAATTTCATTACGCCAGAAAGCTCGGCTATCTGGTGTTTGTTACATTGACGTCGCACGTTACACAGGTATTAAATACAAAACATGATATATGAAACTGTAATATTTGATTTTGATATGAAGTAATATGATCTATTAATGTGAGGATGGACAAAACAACGTTTATCTTCCGTGTTCAACATTGTAAAAAAGCTCATTTAATTCACAAAAATAACTTGATAGTTTCATATCTATTTTGAGTTCAATAACTCGGACGATGAACAGACGGATGAGTTGTAAATGGAATCATCAAATTATATCTTGGGCAGTGATTACGAACAGTCTCAAGTCTGAGCTCAGACTTAATACTCATTATTGAAAAACTTCCTTCCATTGTAATTTTCCTTCTATCAGAGCATTGATGGTGAAATTTGCTGAAATATATTACTATTTGAATGTTTTACTATTGTCTACATATTTTTTTGGTATTAAAAGAAATGGAATAAACATGATTGTTTGATCCTTTATCAAAATGCTTTTCTGAGTCTGTGTCTAGACTTGGAAGTGAGACTACGTAATCATGGCCCCTGATTTTAGGCTGTTATATGTCTTTTGAGATTCTAATTAAGCTATTATTTATTGCTATTTCAAATTTTATTTGGAAGAGATGCTAGGTGTCATACAGCCTTAGGTTTACTTAAGTTCCATTTAAGTCACACACAACAGGTGCGTAGCTAGGGCCAATTTGGGATTACGAAGATCGATGCCTTTGGTATATTAACCAAGGGCGGATCCAGTATTCGACGTTAGAGGGGGCGTAACTTAGGGGCGTACCCTTTTTGACATGTGCCCCTTCCTCCGAAACAAAATTACTTCGGTTTAAAGTGTTGAGGGGGTATGGGGATACTCCCCCATTTTTGTTCTACAACTTCTAGTCCGATATAGGGTATTTTAGGCATATTTTAATACTTTTCTTCTTTTATAGTGAACTAAAAAGTAAACTTGGACGATTTTACGGGGTGCGCTGGGTGCGCACCCACTGGAACCGCTTGTGTTAGCCCCTTCACCCCCTACCATTCTTAGTTTTTTTATTTCAAATTCGGGGTTTTTGGTATGACAGAAACTTCGACCTGTCAAAATTTTATTACGCAACTGCGTATTTGCGTACAGTCAGCCACGCGCCTGCACAGCATAATCGCAAAGGCCATGCACCACGTAGTATACACTACCGTGTTAATTCAAGTTAACCACAGTTTACTGCGGGTTAGAAATAGCTATATATTACGATACTCTGAATATAAGCTTCACGAAACACCTCGCATACATATTCATGTTTACTTGTAGCTACGTGTATAGGTAGCAGTTAAAGCTGCACTCCCACACCGCGGAAATGTCAGTTTTGACACATTTTTAGCTCGACTATTCGGAGAATAAGGAGAGCGTTACTACTCACCCTAGCGTCGGCGTCGGCGGCGTTGGCGTCACACCTTGGTTAAGGTTTTGCATGTAAGCACCTTTAAGTCATTATCTCAGTAAATACATCATTTATTGCATTGAAACTTTGGATATGTATTCCCAACTATCTAACCTACTAAATTAATGAAGTTAGATAACAATTATTTGAATATAATGCAAAAAATGGGCCTTTATTATTTAACTTAGGAATTCTGGTTAAGGTTTTGCGTGCAAGCACACATAGGTTAATATCTCAGCAACTACTTGATGTATTGCATTGATACTTGATACAATGGTACTCAACCATCCAACCTACCTAATTAACGAAGTTAGATAACTCTAGTTTGCATTTAATGGAAATAATTGCCCTTTATTATTCGACTTAGAAATTCTGGTTAAGGTTTTGCATGTAAGCACACATGCATAGGTTAATATCTCCGAAACGTATTTAGACTAGTTTACGAAACTTTACTCATATAGGCAAAGTGTATTCACTTATTTAGACTGGCTTACGATACCTAACTTGTTTATGTAAAGTGTAATGACTGTCTTCCGATACATAACTTGTTTACAAA
The DNA here is from genome assembly GCF_026914265.1 of Mya arenaria. Classification (NCBI taxonomy): domain Eukaryota; kingdom Metazoa; phylum Mollusca; class Bivalvia; order Myida; family Myidae; genus Mya; species Mya arenaria. The sequence continues at coordinate 51,915,482 of NC_069131.1, forward strand.
AAGTGTTTTCACGTATTCAGAATGGCTTACGGGACCTTACTTGTTTACCGAAAGTGTATCCAAATATTTAGACTGGCTTAAGAGACCTTACTTGTTTACGTATTTACGTATTTAGACTGGCTTACGGGGCGATACCATTTCCCGGTCTCTCGCCGTATTATCCGGGTTCATCCGGTCTCCTAATTCCCGGTCCCAATTAAGGTGTTGAAATAACTTATGGCTTCAGGCAATGACTTGTGTTGCCGCTGTTTGGTTAACAAATTTGACAATTAAAGCAAGTATTTGACTGGAATGATGGATTGTAGCAGAACTGTATTGCTAAGTAATTCAAACATAAATGGAAACATTCTAAAATGTACACAGAACACGTAGAGTAATTATCAAACCATGTTTCGCGAAGAATACAGAGTATTCTAAATATTTGCAAGCCACATTAAAATTATATTGGTGTCCGGACACCAAGGATAAATCTATCTACTCTTCTCTTCGCGTTGTTTTAATTCTATCAATTGAAATGGTTTTAACTTTTAAATTTAACATTGAAACAATATATATTTATGACTTTTATTATTTTAGTGCATGCGTACATACTTTTATCTTCGACTTTATGAATCATATTGTTATATAAAACCTTTAATTATAATTGTTTTATTGATATTAATATGTTGATTTGTTTTCTTAACAACTCTAATCAATTGTAATCCTATTAATTCCCGGTCATTCGCACGTTCTCAATTATGTCCGATACCTACTCTATAATTTTGAAAAAAGAGACCGGCTGAGACCGGGATGGGGTGAGACCGGGACCGGGAAATAGTATCGCCCTGGCATACAAGACCTTACGTGTTTACGTAAAGTGTATACACGTATTTATACTAGCTTACGAGGTGTGTCTATTTAGACTGGTTTATGAGACTTTACTTGTTTGTGTAAAGTGTATACACGTATTTAGACTGGCATACGAGAAGTGTATATTTAGACTGGCTAACGCGAAGTGTACATTAAGTCTGGCTTACGAGAGGTGTTTACACTGACTGGCTCATTCAAAGTGTATATTAAGACTGGCTTACGCGAAGTGTTTATCTCGATTGGTTTATGAGAAGTGTACATTTAGACTTGCTCTTGAGAAGTGTATATTAAGACTGTCATATACGCGATTTGCTCTCGCAGTTTTTGAACTATTAAATGACCAGGTATAGTATTTCACGGTTTATTTTCGTATGTTTAATAAATGCAATGATAACTAAGCATATCACATATATGAACATGAAAGCAATATCACAGATAGAGAAACTTGGATTAGTTTAAAAGTTCACATTTTTAGTTCATATCTTATGTTGTAAACTGAGAATATCCGTATATGTTAAAGATACATTAAACATTTATCATCAGAATATAACATTCGCATCCGGAAGCCATTGTTACCAGGCAACAGATGCAGATGCTCAACATGACATATAAGAGTTCAAAAGTGGCCACTCTCGCTCCGGACAGCAGTGTTCCTGAAGCGGAAACGCCAGTACGCATGCGCAAACTGCACACTCATATCGTTGGCCTTTATCCGTTGGTAAACCAAATTCAGACGTCAGAACATTTTCAGAGTTCGAATCCGCATTGTCTGCTATAGCGTCGTCGAAGTAAACTAGTCTCTGTGCACAAGCATTGTCCATATCCATATGGTTTTCCGAAGATTTTGTCTGGGCTGAAGAACCGAAAGCGCCATCAGTCCTAGGAAGGCCACATCCCATCGCGGGGCACCTGTGGGGCTGGTCGGGATGTGAGATAACGCAGAAACAGTTGGGACATTCTGGGTAGTACTCCGCCATTTGGACGTTTAATCGTCGGATAAATCCCGCATCGCATACGTGCGGCTGAAGTGGAAATAGGAGCGGCGTTCCGCATCTTTCACAGGGACGTACTTGTACTTCCGGCCATAGACGCTGTGCAACTTGCTGATGGGGAGCGGCTGCATGCAGTGGAGCGGCTTCATGTGGATAGAGAGCCGGTGGCGGTGACATGTGGCCGGGGATCGACGCTCCTTTCGGGGGAAAAGACGGGTCGACCATCGGGAAACCAAAAGCGCAAACATCCTCATACGTTGGGGCTGCTTCACTAACATTTTCGGCAAAGTAGAGATTGTCCGGTAACTCAAAAACGCCCATTTTTTATTGAATTGATTGCAATTCCGTCAATTGTTTAAGCCGTTGTTTTAAGTATGTTTTAGTAATTTAATGTTGGAATATGTTAATGCGAATGATGTTGTTAGAAAAATCCAGGGCGTTAAATACTGAAAATGGACAAGAACCGTCATGACCATGTTTCACTTGAGGTTTAAAGACAATCATCATTCCGCTATCATGTGCTTGTTCTGTAACAATGGGAGTTTATCAAACGACCTTTGAACTTATGCAAACTTCATCCCTGAAAGTAAGAGTTCAAACACTGACCAATCATTGACCAGCGATTGGCCAATCAGGGGCTCGCGATAACATTTTACGATGAATATGTTTTCAATTGAACGCTTCGCATGCAATAAACAACTGGGAAACCTCTTTAATCGTTTTGTTTTCCAATTGAAAACAGCAAAAGGTGTCATATACTGAATAATTATTATCATTATTTTATACGCATGGTACATGAAAAGAACGTCAAAAATGCTACGTCGGATCGCAATATTTTGCTTTAAACGATGACTTTGAGTACTTAAACACTCTGTGAATAGAGTAAAGAAGTCCTTTTGAATTGACGAACAATATTACAGTTTTAAGGGTTGTTTATTTCCCTACTTTTTGAGAGGCTCGGAGGTTGGTGTTTGCACGTAGAGCACTTCCCGTATTAATAAAAACAAACTTTTTTTATATTTTAAGAAATCAATGCCTATAAAATTTGATACAGTTTACATACATGTATAACCACAAATAAGGTTGGTATGGAAGTTGGGAACTTTTTATAAAGGCAAATAACACTCAAACGTGCGCATCCCGCTTAGAAATGTTAGACCTTGCCCGCCGGTAAACACTAGCGGGATGGGGTGCACCTGTCCCCCACCCCCCAAAAATCTTTACAGTTTACAATTTATGTCTATTTCGGAGAATAATAACATGGGGTCTAAATGCATCATTTGGACTTGAATTGACAACGATTTCATCGAGGAGTACCCAAAACCACCGTGCTGTAATGTTAAACCATATACATTTCGGTTTATAGGGATGGGGCACATGCCAAAGGGTTGAGCCCCTAAGTTACGCACCCCCTACCGGCGTCAATTCCTGGTCCTGGCCCTGATAAACCAAGTAAAACTGGATTGGAACTATCGACGCCTTCCACAGTGGACCCAAAGCGCTACTGATAAACCAAGTAAAACTGGATTGGAACTATCGACCGCCTTCCACAGTGGACCCAAAGCGCTACCACCAGCTTAAGCTTTTGACTTGCACTTCCATGTGACTCCTCCTGCAGAATCGATTTTGCTGTTGTTTAAAGCTGCACTTTCATAGATTGAACGTTTTGACAACTTTTTTTGTTTTGGAACGAGCCAATTTTTGCGAAAATGCATGGAAACCAGTCATATAAGACAGCTGATAAAAATTCAGATCGTAGATTTTTATATCTAAGTTAAACAATTGATGCTTTATGCAGTTGTCTTAAACCGGCGTTAGTAACGCTTTTAGCCATAAGATATCTGCGATCTGATATTTTGTCAGCAATCTCTAATCACTGGTTTGCAGATATTTTCGCAAAAATTGACTCATTCCAAGACAAAAGAAATGAAAAAAAAAATGGCAAAAATGGTAAATCCGTGAGAGTGCAGCTTTAAGTGTTGGCAGTGGTATTCGGGCCAGTGTTCTTCCCAAAGATTTTTTTTATCATTTTCTAGTCGGATTTGTTGCAGTTCGAGCGTTATTTATTACATTTTCCGCTATATTTAACAAGAGAACTCGGACGAGTTTTTTTTTTTTTTTTTGGGGGGGGGGTCAAGTGCGCCCGCGGCCGGTAGTGGATCATGTGACCAACTTTTTAAATGTTTTTTTTTGTAAGCAGGCATGTAACAATTCAGTTTTAATTATTCTATCGCATTCAAGTCATGAAGTTATACACAGCATATCTCTCTGCATGTATATTTCAAGTATTCAATAGTTAAACTTGACGCTGTTATAAGGGGTCAAGAAGTAGTACGTTAGATTCAGCTTTGTTTGCTTAGTTTGCCAGAGTAAAGTATTGTAATTATGTGTGACGCTAAAGGGAAAATACAAACAGGTAATGTTCTAAGTTTTATTATAGTTTTTGTCTCATTAAATACGAACGTTCATATAAACTGAAGAGAAGAGAACAGAACAGAACATAATAGATAGTTTATTAATACCTGTATATTGTCTTTCGCAAGTTATATAGCATGGTGAATGATCAGGTATAAAATGCAAAACATGATATATGAAATTGTAGCATTTGATTTTGATATTAAGTAATATGATCTATTAATGTGAGGATGAACAAAACAACGTTTATCTTCCGTGTTCAACATTGTAATAAAGCTCATTTAAGTCACAAAGATAACTTGATAGTTTCATATCTATTTTGAGTTCAATAACTAGGACGATGAACACACTGAGGATTTGTTGTAAATTTAATCATATATATATTATAAAAGAATGTTTGATGTTTTGAGTAACTAACATACTAATGATGTTGCATGTTGAGTAGAAGCCTTGTAACATTGTAATTCTATTTCTTATGTATTATTATCCCTTTTAAGTACATTTAATTGAATATATCGATATCCATGGCTCATACTCAACCTGTGACTCCATACGCATTCCATATTAAAGAACCAGTCAATTGTGACCACGAGCCGTGTTTTAACCTTCCAGGTGGCCCCGCAGTGCCGAGTGAATGCGGTGGTTTTGTCTTCCCGCCTAATATGGCGGAGAATGGGCCTTGGGTGCGGGGGCTTTTGGCGGGGGATTCACGAGCAGTTCGTCCCTGCAGGGCGGGGACTTTGCCCGGTCTTGACTGGACCGAAAGTCAAAGTTCCCGCTATTACCCGGACCTGGGGGCCCGTGGTTACAATTGACTGGTGCATAAGTATTGCATAAGTATTACAGGGTACACACAATTATTATTCCTACTAAACAATAATGTAAAGATAAACCTTTCTCTTTTACCTGTAATTTTACCTGTATTTTATGATATTCTTTGGTGCATCTTGTAACGCTTGCATAGTAAATATATCCAATTGGAAAGATTCAGTATTAGAGTTCGTTTTATATCAATTTAGAGATACTGTTAGATCTGATTTGTTTTAAGCTTTTATCGTCTCTTATAACTCATAATGAATGGTTATGTGTTTTATGTAAATGACTTTTACATGTTCTGTCTATGTACATAATGCACCAGTCAATAGTAACCCCACCCCCACACCTCAGGTCTGGGGAATAGAGTGGGGGGGGGGACTTTGACTTTCGGTCCAGCCAACCCCGGCTAAAATACCCGATGAACTAATGGAAAAATCCCCGCCAAATGCCCCCGCACCCAATGGACCTTAGGTTAGGCCCATTCCCGCTATATTTTGCGCGAAGACAAAACCACCGCATTCACCCGGCTCTGCGGGGCCACCTGAAAGGTAAAAACACGGCCCATTTCCCCGGCTATCCCCGGTATACCACCGGACCTGGGGGTGGTGGTGGGGGGGGGCGTGGTTACAATTGACTGGTGCATAAGTGAGACGTAAAAAAACGAAAAAATAATGTTAGGCTGTTCAATCTCTTCTAACATTCTTAAATAAATTTTATAAGCTTTTAATTATAGTCATTTCATAGTTCATTAGAAGTGATGGTAAGTGTTATGCAGTTTAGGTTTAAGTTCCATTTAAGTCACACACAACAGGTGCGTAGCTAGGGCCAATTTGGGATTACGAAGATCGATGCCTTTGGGTATATTAACCAAGGGCGGATCCAGTATTCGACGTTTGAGGGGGCGTAACTTAGGGGCGTACCCTTTTTGACATGTGTCCCTCCCTCCGAAACAAAATTACTTTGGTTTAAAGTGTTGAGGGGGTACGGGGTATTTTGGGCGTATTTTATCACTTTTCTTCTTCTATTTTGGACGATTTTAGGGGGTCGGGGGGGCGCCGGGTCCGCCCCATCCCCCTGGAACCGCTAGTGTTAGCCCCTTCACCCCCTACCATTCTTAGGGTTTTTATTTCAAATTTAAAATTTTTGGTATGACAGAAACTTCGATCTGTAAAAAAATTATTACGCAACTGCGTATTTGCGTACAGACAGCTACATGCCTGCACAACTTTATCGCATAGGCCGTGCATCACTTATACGTATACAAAACCGTGTTAATTCAACCAAACCACAGTTAACTGCGGGCTAGAAATAGCTATTATATTGCAATAATCTGAATATAAGCTTCACGAAACACCTCGCGTACATATTCATGTAGACTTGTAGCTACATGTATAGGTAGCAGTTAAAGCTGCACTCCCACACAGTGGAAATGTCAGTTTTGATATTTTTTTTGTCTTACTGGAACCAGCTTATTTTGGTATGAATGCCTTCAATTCAGTCATATAAGATAACCCACAGTTCAATTCAGTCATATAAGATAACCCACAGATATCAAATGTTTGGTAAACTGCCGAAAAATTAATTTTTCTTACTGCGTAAGGAATGCCTTTTGTCATAATACATGAATTTTCGAACGTAAATAGGATAAACTGCGAGCTGATCAAGTTTTTTTATTTGAGCACATCATCAAATAGTTCACGTTTAAAAGTTTATAGCGATGCCTTTGACAACGCTGATTAATTTAACAAAGTTCTGAAAAATCGGCGCCTAGATGACGTATCGACCACAAGTACACGTTCCCGTGCAGAAACATTCGGAACACCTTGGCCTTTTTCCATAGAACACAACCTCGCATGTATATTGATTATTGACGGTTTACAATGTCAGAAATCTTTATATTTAACTACGCTGGAAGTAGATCGCGTAGTAATTTTAATTAAGCATTTAAACTTTAAGATTTCTCTGTTGGGAATTTTAATTATTTTTGCAATTTAACACTTCAATGGAAATCAGTATGAACTTAGTTATACAAATAACACGCTTAAACAATATAATTGATTAATATTACAAGTTTTATTTAAATTTCTACGGACTACTTTTACTGATGTGCCGGCAAACATCATCAGGTTGTTTTCGATGGAAAATGACCGAGGTGTTCCGAATGCGTACATCAAGTGTTTTGCAAACTCCCTTGTTCAACCTAAGAGCAGCCTATTTTTTTCCTTTTTAAAGACTTATTTGTTATAGAATATCATTTTCAGTTCTGGGATGCATAGCTCCCGGGGATGCCGGCGTCGTTCTCGCTCACGAGCACCTGAGCGCTTGTACGGAGGCGCTCATGGTCAAAGAAGCGCCTGTACAGTTTCCAGAACTCTGCCGAAAACCTGTGACGGCGGACATGAGGTGGTGGCTGCTGCAACATCCGTAAGTGTCCAGTCTTATATATCACCTGCTACTAAACACCCGCAAGTCAGAAATTAATAGATATTTACCATGAGCTCCTATAAGTTTCATATTTTAAGAATTACATGTATAAATGTCTATTTTAAACTCTGCACTGGTTGCTTGGATTACACACCGGTCCAGAGATTTTTTTACAGACCGGTTCTGATGCGCCCCGGTACACCGCTCTATACTGCTCTTATTGCGTTGGTACGTAATGACTTACTTTTTAAGTTGTTCCTCTCAATTTAGGTATTCTAACTTCGACAATACTCATCTCTACGAAGAAATGGATGCGGTTGTGGAGGAGATGAAGTTCTTCAAGGTCAGACCATTTAAATGCCTACACTGTAATATTTTATTTCTTAGCAAATAAACTATACTTGCTCTAACATTACAATAATTTTTTTATATAAATGTATCATTTTTTTAACACGTCGTCGGCTACCAAGGCACTTTCCTCCGTTACACTCCATAAGCTATCGTCGGATACCCCCATACACACTACGGTATGCATGAAGTGTAATGAGAGAAAGTACCGTGGTTGCCGACGATGCCCATAAGCATATCGCAGTAGTGTTTCGAGGTATCCGACGATGGTGTGTGTATTGACATGAAGTAAAACTTTAATGCTGAGGAATGGGCGGATTGAGCGTTGCGAACGAGCCCTTCTTCATCATTGGGATTTACTTCTGGCCATCAAACTTACTTTTGATTCAACCGCATTGGCTGTACACATTGTCAACGAAAACACTGATACACGGAGTGTGTATAGGATGAGTGGCAGTAGGCGACCCTTTAAACACCCGCGAAAGTTGAAATCTTAATAATCAAGCCAAGTACTTAATGATTGCCCATCTGCCATTCCATTGGCTGAAAATGTAGGTTGTAATCTTAATTCGTTTAAACTAAACTAAATGCCTTCACAATAGCGTTCCTCCGCTCATTTCCGATCACCGACTATAACTCTAGCGATGTGGCCATACGCGCGTGGCATAACCACGCACCCTGTCCCTGTTCCTAAAAGATGGTCGATTTGGAGTCATCAATCCATTAATGACTTAAAGCTGCACTCTTACAGATTTACCGTTTATACATTTTTTTTTTTTTTTGGCTTGGAAAGAGGAAATTTTTGCGTAAATATCTGCAAACCAATGATAAAAGATTGCTGGCAAAAGATCAGAGCGCAGATTTGCATATTTCCGTTCGAAAATTAATGTTTTATGGTTTAAATCGTTACTAACGGTTTAAGAAATATGCATGAAACATGAATTTTTTAACTTAAATATGAAATTTTGCGATCTAATTTTTTGTCAGCAGTCTCATATCTTTGGTTTCCATGGATTTTCGCAAAAATTGGCTCGTTCCAAGACAAAAAATAAAAAAAGTTATCAAAACGTTCAATCTGTGAGAGTGAAGCTTTAAGTGGTATAGTGAATTTCTGTTATGTTTGAATTTATTGGACTTTTCGGATCCCAGTGTCCTAGTTCAAAGACAAGTTGCAACCATGGACCTGGATTGGCAACTGCCCGATATCGGTGAAACGATTAAGAAAATATAATTTACCCACAATTCTTAGCGCGCGCTCGGCAAATATCGGAAAATTCCACCGAATCTCCGATCGGTGATTAACGGCGATCTTCGGTTATTTCCGCCAGCTTTGCTGATAATTATTTTTAACACCGATCGACATGTCGCATGTAATATGTTTGTAGTTTGTCGTTATTGCATTTTCTCTAATTATCGAAGAATTTATCAGGATCTAATATGTTCCTGATTAAATTTATATTTAGTTAATTCATGTTTTCCTACATGTATACATTCGGCCGATGTCGGACGTCTCGAAAACGACCACACGGTAAGATCTCGGAATGAAATCGCGCTGCACGCGAGTTTGAGCTTATCGCTTTAACACAGATGAGAGCTGCCAATCCATGGTTTATAGGTCCGTGGTTTATCCGTGTTGCAACCTATCTCTGGTCTGCCGAATGTGATCAAAAATCGAACATACGTTGGTCATGCAATATGTGCTCTGGACTGTGTTTCAATACATAATATATTCCGCATTGTTATGTATCAGAACACAACGGAACAGATACAGGTACATCGTCCTCATAACCACATATATAAACACAGACATGGCGAATGAACAAGCAAGATAAATGTGCGCTGGTGTTTAATAGCGACATATTCGATGACGATATGGGCGAGCATTTATATATACATGTACGTGAAAACAAAAGATTTTAACTCCTCCTTTTGTTTATAATTTTAACCTAACTTTTCGAATTTTAAGGCTAACGGGGGCGGGACAGTGGTGGACAACACGACCCTGGGGATTCAGAGGGATGTCAACGCCCAGGTGCGCATTGCCAAGGAGTCGGGTGTGCACGTAGTTGCTGGTGCCGGTGAGTGGCATTGTCAGAGTCTGCGACCATATGAAGAATAACTTGAACCGATACGCTTCATTTTGTTTTATTTTTTAGTAAATAGAAAATTAATGAAAAGGAAGAAATAACCTTATCCTAACGTAACATATTGAATCACAAACATGAGCTACAGTCAAACCCGCTATATCGAAGTCGTTGGGAAATACTTCGAGATAACGAACATTCGATAAAAACCGAAGAACAAAATTTGTAAAGCTAAATCCAACTAATTTGAAAACGGTTGGCCATTGCCTGAACATCGATATAACAAAGTTCGACATATCGAGTTTTGACTGTATAATGCCTTTCTCATTTTTGCCGCCAATTTCTATTACGTATGTTTTGACCTTAATTAATTTCTAATTACAGGCTACTACGTGGATTCGTCACGCCCTGACACCACGAGTATGACGGTGGAGGAAATGGCTGACGTTATGACGAAGGAGATAACAGTGGGTTGTTCCGGAAGTGACATCAAAGCGGGTGTCATCGGCGAGTTGGGGTGCTCTTGGCCGCTGGCAGGTAGCGTTACTTGAATGAAACAGTGTTTGATGTGTTGTTAATTAATGATATGGCGAAAAGCAGTTGTAATTTAAAAACGTCAACACAGACTAAGTATTGTAAGGCAATTCAAACGAAAGCTTGTTAATGTTCGAATGGAGACGAAAGTAGTTTCTTCCGTGAAGTTAAAGCTGCACTCTCAAAGATATACCATTTTTACAACTTTTTTTATTTTTTGTCTTGGAAAGAGCAAATTTTTGCGTAAATATCTGCAAACCAATGACATAAGATTGCTGACAAAAAAATCAGATCGTAGATTTTCATATTTCCGTTCGAAAATTAATGTTTTATGGCTTAAACCGTTACTAACGGTTTAAGAAAACTGCATAAAACATCAATTTTTGAACTTAAATGTGAAAATCTGCGATCTGAAATTTTGCCAGCTGTCATTTATAACTGGTTTGCATATATCTACGCAAAAAAATGCTAATTCCAAGACAGACATTAAAAAATGTTGTACAGACCGTAAATCTGTAAGAGTGCAGCTTTAAGTCATTAAAATACGATGTAAAAGACACACGCATATAACTCAAATTAATGAGCAAACAGGTTCTAACTCGATGGTATATATGCAAATTCTGAGTATAATACACATTCATTTAAATACAATTATATTTCAGAATCTGAGAGGCGATGCCTGATAGCCGCGGCGCACGTCGAGAACGCCACCGGATGTCCGGTTATTATGCATCCTGGACGAAACTGCCGGGCGCCTTTCGAGATGGTCCGGGTGTACCAGGAGGCAGGCGGACGGCCGGAGCGGCTCGTGATGTCACACATGGATAGTAAGCAATTATATTTGTAAAATTGAAAAAGGACAGGATAATTTTAGGTCACCAATAGTTCAGTATTAATTAACCAATCAAGTCATTTAAATGTTCAAAATGACCAAAGACATTCTCATTCACCAGAGGTTTGGTAATGATGAATCGCACCATCACTCTGCTGTACGAGAATGGCCAAATATAACCTGTGGAAAACAAGTATTACACAATTGGCTGCAGGTTTACGTAGCTGATTGCATCGACCGTATATCATGATAACTGTTACAGTTTGTAGTCTGTAATAACCTCTTACCGATTTCCAATGTCAGGAACGATAATCGAGACGTCGGAACTGCTGGAGTTTGCGGCCATGGGTTGCTATATTGAGTATGATCTTTTCGGCCTAGAGACGTCATTCTACCAGGTTTGATTTTCTTTCTTTTTTTCGAAATGTTGAAAATGATATAAAAAATTAGAGAGGAAAATCTCATGCTACCGATAGCCGGGACACTATTTTTGAATTAATTCATATTATGAAATTAAAGCGACTTGCTTCAGAGGCGTTAAAGATACTTAAATCGATGTATGGTTATATTAAATATTAAATGTAAAAAAAAACCGGTCGGACTTTCTTCAAAATAATTGTTTTTTCAATGTTGCTTAGATTCTTTTCGCATTTACTGAAGGATGTTTTTATTCTATGAAATATACGAACTGGAAATATATATGTTATTGTGTTTGGCCTTTGAACGAACACTTTCAAACAAGGAGGTTGTCGGTTCTAGCACAAGTAGTGTCCTATTTAAAAAGTTGGCAGTACCTGCGCGAGTTTCAAAACTGTTTTGAATATTGAAAATGTGAAAACAGTTCCTAATCGTGCATACGCTGTAATTTGTATAGCAATTTTAGGACATTAACTCGAAAACTCGCTCAGGGTCTCGTTCCACCATAAGCAACGGCAAGGAAAAAATGAAAAAAATAAATAGAGAGGAGGCGCTGTCGGCTAAAATATGTTGCATATAATAAGTTTTATAAAGCGTTCGATAACGAACCGCTAAGCTACTCACCGAATGTTTTTGAAGGTTTTTCTCATGAGCAATCAACCATCTTAATAATTTTATGTAATTATGTTTGACCTAATCTAAACAAATAGTTGTGTTTAACCTTATCAGTTGTTGCCGGAAATTGACATGCCAGGAGACGGGGAGCGCATCCACAGGATAAAGACACTCGTGGAGGCGGGGTTTGAAGACAGGATCACCGTGGCTCACGACATCCATACCAAACATAGACTGGTCGGTTGTTTTAATTATTTTTTATTTTAAGAATAAAATGGTCAAATATTTTTGGCGAATTTTTCACACGAAACTGTATTATTAAAATCATTGTTCAATTAAGATTTACAGTCGAACCCCGTTGGCTCGAACTCCAAGGGGTCGCTGAAAAAACCTCGAGCCTCAGAAAATTCGAGCCAAGCGTAAATGCTTACCTTCAGTAGAAAGAAATTGGTACTTTAAATCGAGTTCGAGCCAACGAGGACATCGAGCCATGCGAATTCGAGCCACGGGTTTCGACTGTATTGTGAAATGCATTTATTCATGAGTAAGATGCTAAAATTAATTATGTTTCTCCCATGAGCGGGGGCAACTGAACGCCTATAGAATCGCGGCTTCATTGGAAATACCTTTTATGTCACATATGGATAGATGCATGTTATTTACTGCAAAAATAAAACCCTTCTAGCTTACTATTAACCCCTGGAACAATAACCACCTCTGTTGGTATGTATGTGGTAAGTGTAAAATAAAACAAAAAACCGAATGTAGCAGAAAAAATATAATAATTATGCTCTTAGACTAAGTTTTAATTGAAATATTATTGTCTTATTGATATATTCAATATGAATATTCCAAATCACAATCTGTTTTAGTATGATACGCATTTAGGTTACATTCCACTATTTGTTTCAGATGAAATATGGTGGTCATGGATTCTCGCACCTGCTGTTAAGCGTAGTTCCCCGGATGTTGACGAGAGGGATTTCCCAAAATGTTGTGTACAAGCTCTTGAAACATAATCCACAAAGTGGCTCACATTTGCCTAGACTGAATTGCACTTTAATTTGCTTTTTGGTGGTGGGGAGGGAGTGGGCGTGAAAAAAACGCTGAACATTTGTCACCTTATATCCTGTTTTTGTTTCTGAATGAGCTTATTTTGCACAATTTTTTGGAAAATTTCTGTTTTTGTTTCTGAATGAGCTTATTTTTGCGCAAATTTCTGGAAAACAGTGATATTAGACTGCCGAAGATCAGATGACAGTTGATCATATTAAAGTTCGAAATGATGTTTTATGGTTAAAAGCTTTATTTACGCCGCAGTTTCAGAGTAATGACATTTTCGGCAGTTTGCCAAACAATGGAGATATGTTCTATAGGGAGTTAGAGAGTGTAGCTTTAAGACAACCAGGTGCAGTGGTTTAACCGTTTTTTGGAAAACTATTATATAATGTACATGACTTACAAGATTATTCATTTTAAATCTCACTGACTTCAAATTCTATTGTTTCTATGTTTTTATAGTACGTTTTCAAAGTGTTGCTTAGCAAAATAAAATATTTGGACAGGTATTTGAATATTCGTTTTGTCGTGTGATTAGTCGTATAAACTGTTTCCATTTAAAGACTGTATATTATATAAGTATGTGTAAGTCGAGGATCTGAGCCTCCCTTGAAGGCGTATCATTGAAACAGAACCAAGGTGTCACACACAGAGCCAGCATCGTCTAGGAGATCTCATATTCATGAATTATTAATGAGGCAGTTTCATTGGTTCCGCAAGTTACCAGATGCTTTCCCGTAGAAAAATGTTCTGGAAAAAGCGAACCAGGTCTGCCTTTTCAATACAATATTTTTGACAGCATTCAAGACCACTGAGCTATGGAGGCTACTGGCACTACAGAGTACTTGAAGAATATTTAATTGTAACACGCGAATTTATTAGAAGAAGTGTTATCTCCCCTGCCTCATGCATATTCATTTAAACGAGATTTTATCAATTGTCCCACGGTTTTTATGAAGTATACCTTAATTAAGTACCGTGGTTGCCGACGATAATTTAACAGGGACTGACGTCTCTTACTTTTCCTCGCTCGGTAGATGTCATTCATCGTTTTATCACAACCACTTGTTTGGGCTTATTTTTCTCATTCGATGATACCCCATTCAAGTATGAGGGTAAATCCACTGGGACCGGATTTTCAAACTCAATCATTTTTTTTCTTTGTATGTTATGTTAGTATAATATACAGACCAAAGTGCATATTTATTAAAAAAATGTTTTTCATTTTTTTTCACATTTTCGGTATTATAATTTTTAGTTTAGAATTATATATTTTTTTGACATCTAAATTTCTCTTTAATCTTCACAGTCTTTACTCCGTTTATGTCTCGGCGCAGCTTTTATAAAGGACTTTATTCGTAACTTCGATAATTATTAATATGTATTATCATCACAAATGGCAAGAGAAAGGATTTTATATTGCTTCAACTTTGTTCTCATTTATAACACAGATAGGATGCACTTGCTTAGTTCCCTGAATACCATTCCATAACACTTACAGATAAATGACAACACATAACACCATTTCAAATTTGTAATTTGGAAATCTCATTGTAGAGAAAGCACTTGGGAGAACCGATACATGTATACCACTCAATACATTCATACATTACATACTTTATACTTAATTGTTCTCAAACAAAGTTCAGCATACAATTTATATTAGATATTCTTGGAACCAACCATGATATGAAAATTCCCTGAATTGGCATGTCTATATTTCGTAAACTTTTCAACTATAAATGTGAGGTTTTAACCTCAAATTACAAATAACAAATTAAAATAATCAATTTAGTCGAACTGACCGCATCGGTTCTCCAAAGCTGAATGACTTCAATAACTTATCGCACGAACATTTCGTGCATACATACAACGCCACCTAACGATTATTGCATTACAATCCAAGGGAAAATAATTTTCTTCTAATTCGTTTCACTCAAACGTAGCAGATTATATTTGACTGCAATATGTAGCAAAATCATAAAACTATGACACAAATAACACTAACCTGTCGCACGATTATCGACAACTAGTACGATTCCTTGCGACTGACCTGCCATGCGATCATTTATAATTATATGTTTAGTGTGACAGCAACCTATCATTTGAAATGAAGTACGATTACATATGATCATAGAATGATCTCAGAGATGCACAACCTTATGCAATCCTAGGTCGAGTTTTGCTGGAGCTTTGTAAATGAAATTTCATTGTATTTGGACAAAGTTCCGAAAACAAATCGCATTGCCATTACAAAATCTTCACACCCGCGTGGAAACTGGCAGATACGGCATTGGTAGAATATACCATAACCAAAAACACAATCTTGTATGCGGATCTGGTGATTTAGAAGATGAGTAAAAATTCTTCTATGTATTTGTAAATCTACAAAACGATAAGAAAGCTTTTTATGTAAGTCCAAGTATTGCAAAATATGTCGAGCTTTTTCAAACAACGAACATTAGTTCTCTTGTAAGGTTATGTAGATATATTCATGAAGATTGTGTTTTGCGTTCGGACATCGTTATCAATATATTGTATATATAAATGCCAATTATGCATGCTTAGTGACCTCATACCTTTTTTGGTCTTATTTGAAAGGGTTTATCGCGAAGATCAAATACTTCTTTGGTCTTATTTGAAAGGGTTTATTTGCAAAGACCCAATAAGTTTTTTGTCTTATTTGAAAGGGTTTATTTGCGAAGACACAATAACTTTTTTGGTCTTATTTGATTTTTTTTTTTTTGCGAAGACCCAATAACTTTTTGATCTTATATTTGAAATGGTATATTTGCGAAGGCCCAATAAAGTTTTGATCTTATTTGAAAAGTTTTTTTTTTGCGAAGACCCAATAACGTTGTTGTCTTATTTGAAAGGGTTTATTTGCGAAGACCCACTAACTTTTTGGTCTTATTTGAAAGGTTTTTTTTTGCGAAGTCCCTATAACTTTGTTGTCTTATTTGAAAGGGTTTATTTGCGAAGACCCACTAACTTTTTGGTCTTATTTGAAAGGTTTTTTTTTTGCGAAGTCCCTATAACTTTTTGGTCTTAATTGAAAGGAAGTGTTTTTGGCGAAGACCATATAACGTTTTGGTCTTATTTGAAAGGAGTTTATTTGCGAAGACCCAATAACTTTTGGGTTTTATTTGAAATGGTTTTATGTGAAGAAAAAATGAACAAAAAGTATAATTCAAATAATGTACTGAGCCAGAATTGCTTTTCCTAGTAAGATTGTAAAATTTTATGTCGAAATTCAGTTGAAAAAATGCAAATAATCAAACGGTTATACTTTCAAGAATATTGTATTTTTGGTAATTTATTTAACATTTAAATACATAAGTCTTCAGCAGGTACTGGACCATATATCACAAAAGTATTTAAGCTTAACTCAATATCAATCTAAAAAAATTAACACATAAAATCAAAAGATATTTTGAATTGTATGTGTTTACTCCCTTTTGAAAGGTTTTCTTAAAAAAATATGCGATTTCAAAGTTTTTAAAAACATGATTCGAAAGAAAAAATATTCAAGGGAAAAACATGAACTTGAGTTCAACTTATTGATTTTGAGCAATTACTCAAGTATAGTTTTTGCTCTAGAATAATTATTTTTGGAAATATTAACAAGAAGGATTTTATCAGCACACCCTTTGAGAAAATACGCTTTTAGAAAGCAGTAAAAAACATGCAAGAATTTTGACCATAATTATAATGAACGTTTATGGTTAAAATTAATTGAAAATGAGTTTATGTTTAAACGTTTGGCTACTGAGCTTGTTCCTGTAGTTTTTCACATAAGTATTGGCTTATGTATATTTGTGATTTATTGGAGCCAGTCCCTTGAACTCACCACCAAATTAAATCTGGTGACCAGGCATCAAATTATTGGACAGTATTGCTATTGGCTTTGAATTTGACATCGAGACTAGGTTTTTTGTTGGAGGAGTGTGTGTGTATGTGTGTGGGGGGATCGGGGATTTACTTGAGTTTGTTTGTAAAATTAGGGCATTCCCTTTGAACTCCATACGCAATTAAATCGGGTGACCAGGCATCAACATTTAACATTATTGCTAATGACCTAGTCATTTAGACTAGTTGGGAGAGGGGGGGGGGGGGGGGTAGGATTTATCAATCAAACGGCGGTTTAGTTTAAATACTAAATACTAGTGACTGTTGAACATCTGAACACACTATGAGTCTAGTGATTTCTAAGCACTTTATTTTCAAAATGAAATATCGCACACAAAATGGAAAGAAAATCACAATGTTTGTCTCGGATTGTCAATGCTTAAATCATAGAACATGGTAAACAAACAATACTATGCACATTTATATAAACGTGAAATTTAAATGCCTTGTGATTGACATATAGCACAAATATTGATTACGCACGGTGAATGTTTCTGTGTTCATGAATTTATATTCGAAATATCGCTCCGATGTGATATTAGTCAGTGGTTTTAATCTTATTATGCAATCAACCAGACGAAGATTGACAAACCCAATATGGTTGATAAAATCACTCACAAACCGGTCATTATAAAATAAAGATGTCAATCTGTCCATAGAGAGCTATTTTGGCCTTATAGGATAAAGAAAATGCAAAAAATTGACTTTTCTGCCAGGAAACATAAAATGACCATTTCTTTCCTAAAACAGAAATTTGATCTACCACTGTGATCACGTTCATTCAATAACATATTAAATAATAAATGCATATACATTTTGGGTTATGAAATATCCAAACAACGCCTAGGTCAACTTTCAATATTAAACATTGAGCACGTTCGAATCTCATCACTAGCAGTAAGAATGTTTTATAAATATATTTCATGATTCTCTAACGCACAAATTATATCACAGTTTTTTGAGCGCCTTGTACAGTTACTACTTTTCGACCAAAACGCCTGACTTAGTCCTCCAAACACACTTCACACTTCACTGGTTCAGCATTAGGTAAAACTCAAATTGAATTATCACAGACAAGGTTTAAAGGGACTAGACACCAGATGATACACTCGCAATAAAACAAAACGAAAATTGTAAAAACAATTTATAAAATTTATATCGGTGTGCACAACGCATTAAATCTCACTTATTGATATATCACATCGATAAAGACGCATGTATCTTTCGGATTTTTTGCGTTGTTTGCTAATTCGAAAATTTACTGGGTTTGTCTACCACGTATATCCCAGACAATTTTAAAATAGCGTCGGTGTATGTATCTTCACTAATCACGTGACTTTCACATGCTAGACATACACATTATTGCCTGGGAAACCATTATGCGCTATTTTAAATAGGGTAAACTCAACCATCTGGTGTCTAGTCCCGTTAAAGCTTCACTCTCAAAGATTCCACGTTTTGACATTTTTTGTGTCTTGGAATTAGCCAATTTGTGCGTAAATATCTGGAAACAAGATATATAAGACTGCTGATAAAAAAATCAAATCGCATTTTTCATATTTACGTTCGGAAGCTGATGTTTTATGGCTAAAAGCGTTACTAACGTTTTCAGCGGTTTTCCAAACAATTAAGATCTGTTCTTTGGTGAGTTATCTTATATGACTGAATTGAAGGCATTGCTGTCAAAACTACCTTATTTTGTGACACAAAGGGAAAAAAGCTTTCAATCTGTGAGAGTGCAGCTTAAAATGACAAATTGCACAGAAAGCATTGACATGACGCTCATACACACAACTTGGTCCGTAAATTGAAATCACCCCCGTGTCTCTCCAATGATGCTCTCGTAATTATAGTACACATTTTAAACAGTGAAACTCCTTACAGTTGACTATCTTGGTGCAACATGTCTGTCTTGTGTAACAATCTGTTGAGCATTCTTCTCATTTGAAGCATTATATTAATTTCCAAATTAAAAAAAAACTTAACAATTTCTATAAGACACTCAAGTTTGCTATAAAAAATCGCATTCAAGACAGTTTTTGTTGAGTGGCATTTGCTCTCCTCATTAACGACTTGATAACAGCATAGACATTTTTTCAATAAACACTCGTAAGTTTTCTATAAAACACTCAATTTGTTCTATAACAAAAACTCGCATTCAAGTGAGTTTTTGTTGAATGGCATTTGGATTCCTCGAAGCATTTCTAGACACCGAACTTTAAAGAAATATAAGCTTTCTGTAAAAACTCGTCGACATTCCTCCTAGCAATGCAGTTTTAGCTTTCATTAAAAAGCTAGTCGTCCATAATTTCAACATTCCTAAAAGACCTACTTTGGTCATTTTTTCTTATTCACTTTTGTCTCTTTAGTAACGGCTAGAGTATTTTTTGTAATTTCTAATTCCTTATCACCTTCCTTAATGGCGTTTTCTATGGTCTCTGCTTCATAATCCATCCATTTATCAAAACTTTGAAGGTTCGAGTTAAGCCGCTTGGCCATTTTTATGTCACGAGTTATCTGTCCGTTTTTGTAAAATTCAAACATGGCTGCCAATTCGTGTGCTCCGGGAAAGTCGAATTTCTCATAGTCTTTTATCCGAATCTGCAAATGATGGTTAAGAATAAATAAAACATATAAAATTATGTATAAAGCTTGCATAATCTGCAATCTGGTTAAAATAAAATCCTAAATATACACTGCATATTAGCTAAGTCGAGTACTGTATTCCAGGCGTATCTATCTGGTAACAAATTGTTATTTAGCTGTCAATATGAACTGGTATTTGGCTTTTAACATATATTGCATTCTAGCTTGTAACATAAAATGATATTCGGCGGGTATCATCATTTGCCATCTAGCTGGTTGCATAAACTGCTATTAAGCTGGTTTATATAATTGCTATTTCGCAGGTAACCTTATTTGCAATTTAGCCCCAGAACATAATCTGCTGGTGACATAAAATGCTATTCAGCTGTTCACATAAACTACTATTTAGCTGGTAATGAAAAATGCATTTAAGTTCATTCATTAATTTGCCATCTATCTGGTCACATAAATTATTATCAAGCCAGTAATATACATGGCAATTTAGCTGGTATTATAAACTGCTACAACTTGCAAACAATTAAATTGCCTTACCTTTGGACATATAAATTTCTTGTTGATTACATATTTGCTGAAGACGTGAGCTATCTCTTCCATAGTTAGTCTGTCGCCGGCAAGGGAGATTATTTTGCGGGAGTAAAATCTAGGACGACAGAAAATGTTCATAACACATTCCCCAACATCGGCCACGGAGATCATGTCCAGAGGCTTGTCCTCCATTGGCAGTGCTGAGAAAGAAAAACAAATAAAAAGAAAATATTATACACAATATAGATTTCCATTCTCCCACTTATGTTTGTCTTACTGGTCTATTTTGAAATAAGTAATAAAATAATGAAACTATACATGTTTATAATATCATTATGCAAATATTTAAGTTTGTTTCACTCGAGGCTGGGGAGAAGGGCTGCAGAAACTTTAAATGAATTTACAACAATTTCTCAGTTTGTATGTTTTTTAGTAATTCATGGGACAGGGCGTCAAAGCCCTCTCTCATACTACTGGACCTTACCTCTTCGGGTCAATCATTTACTATTGCAATATTATAGTTTTATTAATAAGGTGATTTCATATTGGCCCAGTTATTCGTCCGAGCTCAGTTGTATTGGCCTAAGCCTGAAGGGCGAATGCCAATACTGCTGACCGAGCTTTATTTTTCTCCCCAAACTGAATAAATATCCACTTACGTATAGCGTACACTCCGTATTTAACTTGGTGTGGCCTAAATACCGTGGTGAAATTCTCATACCAAAATGGCAACCGAATGATAGTGTAGTTCACACCTGCAAATAAGTAATATGAAAATGTTAGTTTATTTCTTTAAGCCTTTGAGCGTTTTCAGTGTAGTGGAACTACATGCTACTTTTCTAAGGTTAAGGTAGTCAGTTTGAACTCTAAGGAAAAGATCTTGTTCTATGAAGTACGTTTTCTATAGACTTTTATATCCTTCATAGGTCACAGACTATCAAATAAATTCCCTATTTCTTCTATAGACAATCGACCAATTTGCATGCGAAATAACACTAATTTTCTATTGCTTTACCGTCCCTACAACATATATGGAGGAGAAAGCTCCACTTTTGTACTAAACATTACACAGCTTAAGAAAAAAAGTAACGTTTTTCCTAAGAAAAATAAAAATGGTTGAACGTAACCACTGTGTTTTCGGTAGAATGGCAATATCCGGTGCACGAGGACAAACAATACGGTGATAATGTAAACAAAAAATTGTAGATCAAGTAGATCCAGCATGTTCATTCTGTTTTTGACATCACAAACCATTTAGGTTCAAAACCTATAAATATGGAAGGTAGCCAATGGTCTCAGATTGTAAAACCATGATTTGATTCGCTCTCATGTGTTTATTAAAAGAAATAAGGCATGTCACAAGGAGTAGGCACTTCCAAATTGGTGTAATTTGCCCTTTATCCCCCCTTCCAATCCACCTCTTACTTTATTTGTCACGTTCTATGAGCACGCGTTACTTACATAGGGTACTCAGTGTGATATATGTACTCAGTAGTACTTTGGTATATCTAAAGTCTAATGTTAACATTTACTCTATTGTATTACATAATGTCAAGAGTACATTGCGTATGCTGTAAGCTTAATAAATAGCAATCGATCAATACAACCAGTTACTAAATCATCGTAACACTTTGGCCATCTCCGCCATTAAAGGAGCCTCGTCATACAGCCGGTGCATTAGTAAAAGAAGTTCGTAAAATTTATAATAATGATTGATTGTAGTGTTTTAGTGCGTGTTTTTTTACTACTAAGTTCGAATTGATTCCCAGTGAAGGGTATTGTTGCATAAAGCATAAACATTGCTAAAAATAAAGTCCTTAGTATTAACTGCTAATTTGAAATTACTACGCGATCTACTTGCAGCGTAGTTAAATGTAAAGAATTCTGACATGGCAAACCGTCCACATACAATCTGATGTTGTCCCAAAGAAAAATGACCGACGTTCTCCGATTGCGTTACTAGATGTACTCAGAAATTAAACTCTAGAGTACTCTCAAGTACTCACCGACTTCCTTGAGGTACTCTTCTATGGCTGCTTTGCTGTCTAGGTGGCCACACTCCCGCCCTATACTCTTTTTCACGTTTTCTGAGCCGTTGTACACGATGTGGGTCAAACCCTTGTGAACGGCAGCGTCGATGGAATTCAAGCCCTGTGTAACGAGGAGAAAACTATTGATCGATCGGTAGGGTACAAAATCACCAACCTCAAGATACAAAGTGACCGACCGAAGGAAGCGCAAAAATGATCGAAATTTAGTGTGTTCAAAATGACTAGGGTACGAGTTCAGGAGACACCGGTAAAAAGTGACCTACGGTTTGTTACAAAGTGACGACAAAATAGAGGGTAGAAAATAACTAGAGTACGAAATGACTAAATCCCAAATTCATGCCTCGTGAAATGAGAGAAATACACAAAGAATTTTCGAACGAATCAATATATTTTGTTATCAACATATTGATTATTCAAATTCTTCGACTTTGATGACTTGCAAAATCTATACCTCATATTTTCTCTATCCATAATATGTATTTGTTGTATTTTTTATGGAAATATTCGCATTCTGAATAATTGCATCTAAGGAAATTTTCATGTCCATGCATTGTATGGAATATATCTGTAAATGTATATGCTATAAGCACGAAAATACCTGAATGCATTGTTGGAATAAAGGGTAAAAATGGTTCAAATCAAAATGTTAAATGCCGTGGGCCCGTGGGTCGTGTTCAATAAGCAGCTTAATTGATCATAAAATTAACTTAAGAAATTCAGTGTTTTGATTGGCTTGTATAGTTACCTGATCACGTATCTAAGAAACGAGAAGGATATGATATGTTTGAAATGTAGTTTCTAAATGGTGTGTGTTTAAAGGGACTCGCTCATGTTTGACATAAAAAAATATACCGGTAATGCATCTGAAAACACTTATATTATAATCAGTTTACTCCTTGATACTAAAATTGTAGAAAAAATACAATAAAAGTAAAAAACAAAATCTGGTTGAAGTCGGGAGCGAACCAACGCTGGTAAAGTAAAAAAACTACAACCGAAAAAATAACAACACAAAACCCCCCGATAGCTTTAACCACTCGGCCACAGGGACCCATTCATGCCTGCTTGGATATTATAACATTTATTTGATACCTTGAAAGCATCACGTGATGATGCTAATCAACCAATCACGATACAGTCTTTTGCTGAATGACCTTAGCAACGGTTTTGGAAATTGTGGACTTCAAAGACAATATTTGAGTATGTGTTATTACTTGTTGAAGGGTTCCAACAGTCAGTTTCTAAGTTATAACACTCCTGATGAGTTGACACACCTTTTCATGAGCGAGTCCCTTTAAGAGTGCTTACTATTCACGTTCGGTCGAATATTCAAACAACTCATCCAACCTAACAATACAAATCAAAGTCTTACCCTAACAATTTCTTTCTCTTTATTTTTGTCTTCCCAGTAATGTGTTGTGAGAAACATGGCATCCGCCCCTTCCATTGCTTTCTCCAGACTCGCTATGTCATTCTGATTAGCTGTCACAATCACCGCCCCTGAAACAATAGTTATTAATGGCTGTTATAATAATCGTTCCTGAAACATATCTATCGCTGGCTGTTACAATCCCTCCCCCGAAACAATAGTTATCGCTGGCAGTTACAATCACTACCCCTGAAAAAAATGTTATCGATGGATGTTACAATCACTACCCTTGACACAAAAGTTATGGCTGTTACGATCACTATCCCTGTAACAATAGTAAACGATGACTGTTACAATCACCGCCGCTGCAACAATAGTTACCAATGGCTGTTACATTCACTACACCTGAAACAATAGTTATCGCTGGCTGTTACAATCACACTCTCTGATACAATATTATCGATGGCTGTTACATTCACTACCCCTGAAACAATATTTATCGCTGGCTGCTACAATCATTACCCCTGAAACAATAGTTATCGATGTTTGTTACATTCACTACCCCTGAAACTATAGTTATCGATGGCTGATACAATCAATATCCCTGAAACAATAGTTATCGATGGCTGTTACATTCACTACCCCTGAAACAATAGCTATCGATGGCTGATACAATCAGTACCCCTGAAACAATAGTTATCGCTGGCTGCTAAAATCAGTACCCCTGAAACAATAGTTATCGATGGTTGTTACATGCACTACCCCTGAAACAATAGTTATCGATGGTTGTTACAATCAATACCCCTGAAACAATAGTTATCGATGGCTGTTACATTCACTACCCTCGAAACAATAGTTATCGCTGGCTGTTACATTCACTATCCCTGAAACAATAGTAATCGCTGGCTGTTACAATCACAATCTCTGATAAAATATTTATCGATGGCTGTTACATTCACTATCCCTGAAACAATAGTTATCGATGGCTGCTACAATCAGTACCCCTGAAACAATAGTTATCGATGGCTGCTACAATCAGTACCCCTGAAACAATAATTATCGATGGCTGCTATAATCAGTACCCCTGAAACAATAGCTATCGATGGTTGTTACATTCACTACCCCTGAAACAATAGTTATCGCTGGCTGCTACAATCAGTACCCATGAAACAATAGTTATCGATGATTGTTACATTCACCACCCCTGAAACAAAAGTTATCGATGGCTGCTACAATCAGTACCCCTGAAACAATAATTATCGATGGTTGTTACATTCACTACCCCTGAAACAATAGTTATCGATGGCTGTTACAATCAGTACCCCTGAAACAATAGTTATCGATGGCTGTTACATTCACTACCCCTGAAACAATAGTTATCGCTGGCTGTTACAATCACAATCTCTGATACAATAGTTATCGATGGCTGTTACTTTCACTACCTCTGAAACAATAGTTATCGATGGCTGCTACAATCAGTACCCCTGAAACAATAGTTATCGATGGCTGCTACAATCAATACCCCTGAAAAAATAGTTATCGATGGCTGCTACAATCAGTACCCCTGAAAAAATAGTTATCGATGGCTGCTACAATCAGTACCCCTGAAAAAATAGTTATCGATGGCTGCTACAACCAGTACCCTTGAAACAATAGTTATCGTTGGCTGTTATAATCACCGCACATGAAACAATAGTTATCGCTTCCTTCTTCCGATTGGCTGCTTTAGAATAAATAATTTGATCGGACTTCAATCGGCGAAGTGGCGAATCCGTGGTCTAGTGGTAACCCTCTTGACTGTCAATCGAGGGGTCCCGTGTGACAATGCTATACAGTGGTGCACGTTAAAGAACCAGGGTAGCTCTAACCAGGGTTACATTTTGTCTGTGCACTACGCCACACAAAACTAAAACGACTAACAATCTCATCGGAGCACTCGCCGAATGGGCCTTGCCCGACTGCAAGTATTAATAAGCTTACACACAACCACCAATCGGCGAACACCAAGCTCTGTATGCCGACATTCTACCGTGTTCTATAAAAGCTAGCTCAAATGGGATACCGTACAAATGCTACTACATACACTCATCGGTCAAGGGGCATAAATCGACAATTAATTATGCCAGAGTTGTCGACCTTGCTTCTATCGTAATATGTATAGTAAATAGCATATACTGAGAATATTGAAGGATTTGAGATGCAACCAAGAATTAACAAAAGGCAAAACCACGATGGCGACGTCGTGCCACCGACGACGCCGCCGACGCCGCCGACGCCGCCGCTCGAACAGGTTATTTTGCAATACCGCAACCTGCCCCAAATATCAAGAAAGTAGTTCAATAAATTCTCAATCTTAATCTATTTTAAAACATAGCATCAAAAGTAGTCAAATGTAGTGTATGTTTTTACTCCTTTTTAAAACGATTATCACTTATAGTTAGTTAATGTTTTGTGTTTTATAATAGTTTTCAGATATCATAAACTGATTAGCAATATCAAATTAAAGTTAGGTAAACCACACACCGAACCAGTGCTAACGATTAACTACTTATAAACTGTATCATATTAAAGTTAGGGTAACCACACAGTGGCCCAGTGACAACGGTTTATTACTGATAAGCGGTACTAAATTCAAGTTAGGTGAAAAACGATACTAAATATAGGTTAGATAATAAGTCAGATGAACCATGTACATATATCCATATATTTATAATTCATATGGTGCATATGTATGTGCACTCTTTCTCAGAATGTTTCGCTTTACTACAAATACAAAACATATGTTTAATACGAGTCTTAATATCCTAAATTACGAACGTTTTATTACGCTGCAGATGATCAATAGCACTTGTTCAATTATTAATATGCTAACTGCAGCATTGCATATCAATAAAGAAAACCACAAGTTCTATGAAAGCTTGGTAACAAATCTGAAATATATTTTTACCATAATAAAGTCACCATAAACTTCATTATGCTTTGGCACACGGTGTGTTGTATGAGTTCATCATAGCATCCTAAAACAACTACTAGTACTTTTGTTTCGTTATGTACAAAGAGGTGGAAAGGAATGCAGGACAAAACCTCCCATGCTATGTTGAAATGGTGGACAAAACCTCCCATGCTATGTTGAAATGGTGGACAAAACCTCCCATGCTATTTTGAAATGGTGGACAAAACCTCCCATGCTATTTTGAAATGGTGGACAAAACCTCCCATGCTATGTTGAAATGGTGGACAAAACCTCCCATGCTATTTTGAAATGGTGGACAAAACCTCCCATGCTATGTTGAAATGGTGGACAAAACCTCCCATGCTATGTTGAAATGGTGGACAAAACCTCCCATGCTATGTTGAAATGGTGGACAAAACCTCCCATGCTATTTTGAAATGGTGGACAAAACCTCCCATGCTATTTTGAAATGGTGGACAAAACCTCCCATGCTATTTTGAAATGGTGGACAAAACCTCCCATGCTATGTTGAAATGGTGGACAAAACCTCCCATGCTATGTTGAAATGGTGGACAAAACCTCCCATGCTATGTTGAAATGGTGGACAAAACCTCCCGCATCATTTTGACATGGTGGGCAAAACATTTCAGATTATTTTGACACACAAAGTAATAAACAGTTGGGTAACAGCCATTTACATTTAGAAATAATTGATATTTTGTGAAAAAATCACCTTTGTTGTGGTTATAAATGTGTGACCATACTGACAAACATTGATGATGATGATGATGATAATGATGATGATGATGATGATGATGATGATGATGATGATGATGATGATGATGATGATGATGATGATGATGATGATGATGATGATGATGATGATGATGATGATAATGATGGTGGTGGTAGTGGCGGCGGCGGCGACGACGACGATGACGATGATGATGATGATGATGATGTTTCAAAACATCTTTCATAAGACAACGTTTCACAATGTATATAAATTTGTTTGTAGAATAGATTATTTGTTAAAGGTAACATAATTTTTCTTTTTCATTTTTAGCTCCTGTTATAAAGCACTCTTACAACAACATTAATATTTTGCTTTTCTGAGTCTGAGTCTGAAACTAAGACTCGTAGCGTTAGTGGCCCTAAAGTAGCTACGTCACAGCAAAAGTCATTATACCATCTATATAGATGTTTTAGTATACGCGGAGTAATGTTTTATGACAGAGTGAATTAGCAGCGACAAGTTATAGCGTTCCATTCATGTTTTATTCATAACCACGTAGTCGTAAACGTTACCCAGGCATACCACAATATACACTTGTTATACGACACAGCTATTATAAGAATAATTGTAAGAAAAATGTACATTGTTAATATATATAACCAACAGTCATGTGGCTTTAACCAGGATCTTGGTTAAATTTAAGGACAGTGCGGCATATGTAAAAACACTTGATAACATATCCCAATGCTATATTTTGGCTAGTTCGAACATAAAGGCAATTCGATTGGCCAACAGTGTTTATAGTAAAATAATAGAAAAAATAAATAATAATGTTAATTATAATAATAATAATAATAATAATAATAATAATAATAATAATAATATAATAATAATAATAATAATAATAATAATAATAATAATAATAATAATAATATAATAATAATAATAATAATAATAATAATAATAATAATAATAATAATAATAATAATATGATGATGATGATGATGATGATGATGATGATGATGATGATGATGATGATGATGATGATGATGATGATGATGATGATGATGATGATGATGATGATGATGATGATGATGATAATGATGGTGGTGGTAGTGGCGGCGGCGGCGACGACGACGATGACGATGATGATGATGATGATGATGTTTCAAAACATCTTTCATAAGACAACGTTTCACAATGTATATAAATTTGTTTGTAGAATAGATTATTTAGAATAGAATAATCCAATAGTCTCATTATATTAGCAAACACCATATTTAGAAAAGCGTATTGTTCAAAAAATGCCAAAATATTATGTTATTTTTTAAATGGGATGTAAAAAGCGAATGTGGCGGTGCATGTCAACTATTTTTTTACCTTAAATAAGAACTAGTAATTTTAAATGGTTATGCTCTATAGAGGCTCAAACATTCTCGAAAGTTCTTAAGCGTAATAACCTCAAATACATTATTTCATGAAGCTCAATTGCCTACTTAATCTTGATTTTTCTAAAAACAATTTAGTTTGATCGTCATAACCATAAAGAAAACTTCATTTTAAAGTCCTTAACGATGCTAAGAATGCAAACATTACACATTTTATACCGATCTTAAATAGTGGGCTTAGCTTAATCCTGTTATAAGGGACTTAAGACCGTACATTTGGGCCAGACTCGGTGTCTCTGAAAGAGACAACTATGATTTTCTTTTCAAATAATTTAAGAATAGAAACGGGACTGACCGATAATTAAAAGTAGAAGAACAGTGTGTGTATACCACGTGATAAATTACGTCATATATACTACGTCGGAAGGCAACATTTTGCATAAAATGAAGACTTAGATCAAAGATAACTTTTCTTTAACAACACCATTTTAAATAAAACAAAGGGCAGTCTATGCCATTTAAAGAGCCCCGCCTTCGTTTTATTACCGAAGTTTGATGAGGTGATTAGTTTCCTCAAACACTTCAACAAACTTGTTTCCATTATAATGTTTTAACAGTGCTCCGTCAGACGGCCGTATTTTGAAAAGGTTTTTAGAAGTGTTTGAAGAAACTAAACTCTCAATCAAAATCTGATCAGTTCATATTAGATCTATGAGTGAGTTATCTAATATGTCTGAATTTAAGGCATTGATTCCAAAATCAGCTGTTTATGGGACAAATGTGTCCAGAAAGTGTCAAAACTGACAATCTGTGAGAGTGCAGATTAAATACAGCCGCACTAAGTACTACTTAAGTCTTAAACCCCTTTTTTCATTAATGGACATACTTTCGCACCTTTCATTGACACAGGAAAAATGCGCCACTGTGGTAAAGGTTAACTTATAAATACAATATTAATTAATTATATAAATAGAATAACGCTTAAACCGGAAGGCAGAAAATATATTAATTAATCCATAAAATGCGACAATAATAACATGTTTGTTGAATCAGTATTCCAGAACAAAACTCTAAAAATAAGTTCTTATAAAATATAGGTTTTTATGTAACATTTTATGCATTAGTACGATTGATTGTTTCCCCAGAAAATGATATATTTCTATCAATATATATAAATGCCCTAAAATTATATAATAATAAAACACAACATTCCAGTGTTTTAACTATTGGATACAATTGTACGGAAACTAGCGGTGCTTGTTTTCGAGCCCGGCTCTCCGAGCCACCGCTCGTACGTGTGGTCGTGCATGGTACGAGATCTTTCCTCTATTCTGTCTGTCTGCTTGGCTCAAAGAGCCATGTTCATACAAGCACATGTGGTCGTGCATGCTATGAGAATAACTAAACTCTCGTTTTCTCCCTCACTCTCTTGCCCTATCTTAAGCTTTCTCCGGGCTGTGACCCTCTTCTTACACCTCACTTTCCCAAGTCTTCCTTCTCAACTTCTTCCTCGTCATCGTTCGCCGCCAAAGCCTTTCCTGCCCTTTCCTTCCAAACACCCTCTTCTTATCCTTTCTCTATATCTCACCCCATATATCCTCCCCATCCGACTCTTTCTCACTCCCTTTATCACTCCCTAATCTCCTCTTACCTTCATATTTCAACGCCCACTCCTCCTGTTCTAACCATCTCTATTCGCCTTATTCCCTCGCCCTCTTCTGACCCCTATGTTTCCACATCTTTCGCCGCACCCCCACTCCTTTTTTTGCCAAACTCTCTCACCATCTTCCTACTTTCTTTAGCTTACTTTCTCCCCTCTCACCCGCTTTGAACCTCTTTCACCTGATCCTTTCAAAATATCTCGCTTCAGATACTCTCACAATCATCCTTATTTAAATAAATATTTTTGCTTTATGTTCTCTCCGTACAAATAAATGAATGGCGGTGGTGCATGGAGACTATATTAAGTTACATATTGTAAGATGTTTATACTACGAGCCAGCTACACTGACATGCATATAATAACATTTATTGCGAATTGTGTAATATCAAATAACATTTACTGCACACACTAGCAGCTCCCAGACAACGATATAGATCATTTTCCAACAATTAATTCCAACATAAACGTAAATATGTCTGGGAATTCCACTATCAGTCAGCTTTTTCATATATTATTCAATGGTACCCCCAAAACCGTACCCAAACTTAATTCCAAGATAAACGCCCATACTAAATAATGTATACTTATGTATAAGGCAAGATGTTTGTAAAACATGATGAATCCCCATGAGTGCAATTTTGTCAGAAACCTTTCGGAGAGGAAACAACCGAGGTGTTTTCAGAAAGAGATGCACTAATTATTGACCTTTGAAATAGCGACTACAAATTCATAGGATCATCTTACATTTGACCTACTGACCCACATTTCTTTAGTAGTAATCTACTGTTTAAGGGCAAAAACACTTAACTTTGATGGTTATAGGGTCAAACTGTTCCCACATTATTGTGCATTCAAAGTTTTTATAAGATTATTGACTGTGACCTTGACCTTTGACCTACTGACCAATTGAATACCACCGTACCCGAGTTATTGTGCGGATAGCGTTTTGTTCCGGGCTGAAAGACGGGCGAACGGACTAACAATGCGAATAATACGCTACTCTTTCGGGGCAATAAAAAGCATAGAAGATATCAAAACTGACTGCCATTCTTTTCTAGAAAGTACATGTATAAGCATATACGGTAAACATCCCAACAAGTGTAGCGTGTGCAATCGACTTGTTATTGTTTAGGCTAGTACAGTTATCATCATAGATCAAATATATTTCATATATACAATTCATCCAATAGCAACGGCTGTTTCTTCATTAGTTTTACCCTTTTTTGAAAATTTCAGTAAATCGAGAATAACGTTAAACAAGAACACGTCGGAGTCTAATGCTCGTCCATTTTTCTGAGGCAATTATAGGCAGTACTTAATGACCGCAATCATAAACAAGAAATTATGGGCTGGCTATCCATATGGGTACCATTACTCGTAAAATATGTCGCATAATATTTAATGCAAATATCTTGATATGGACGAGGGTTAAGTGTTAGCACGACAACGCCGACATGGACCCCTTTCACCCCTTTGACGACACCAGCCCGGAAAAGATGCATTCAGTCAACCAAGATACAAGATACAATGCTTATTTAAAGTCGAGAATATGCTAACAAGAGATATTAGCTCAATCAATTTACCTTCTTCCGCTAACTTCCGGGCGCGCTCACTGGATGGTCGGCGGGTGACGGCGCGCACCCTGAAGCGCAAGGGGTCCTCGAGGAGCATGCGGGCGACGGCCCCTCCCAAAAGTCCCGTGGCTCCAAATACCACCACCGTCCGTGGCTCATCATCAGAAAACTCTGCGCTCGATCCACAGCCCATCTTCCTGTTGAGACAATTTTAAATTTAAGATTGATCAAGGGTAAGGATTTTTTTTTTAAATTTTTTATGGGGTTATGAGCATTTTCGGTAATCTGTGAACAGTACATCATGTCATTTCCTTGACTTTAAATTTTGTAATATGTCGATACGAGTTTGGTATATATAACAAGGGCATTGCTCATTTATCCTAATATGTATTGAAATGACACAAGAAATTAAGCTATTGTTATAAGCTTTTTGTTATATATTTTAGCTTAAATCGGCTCTGAAAACTCATATAACATCTTCAAATAATACACACAGGTTCGTGAAATTGATACTGATAGAGGTTGACATTGACACAGACATATAACCCACAGGTTCTAGACGTTGATATTGATAGAGGTTGACATTGACACAGACATATAACCCACAGGTTCGTGACGTTGATATTGATAGAGGTTGACATTGACACAGACATATAACATACAGGTTCGTGACGTTGATATTAATAGAGGCTGACATTGACACAGACATGTAACCCACAGGTTCGTGACGTTGATATTGATAGAGGTTGACATTGACACAGACATATAACCCACAGGTTCGTGTCGTTGGTATTGATAGAGGTTGACATTGACACAGACATATAACCCACAGGTTCGTGACGTTGATATTAATAGAGGTTGACATTGACACAGACATATAACCCACAGGTTCTAGACGTTGATATTGATAGAGGTTGACATTGACACAGACATATAACCCACAGGTTCTAGACGTTGGTATTGATAGAGGTTGACATTGACACAGACATATAACCCACAGGTTCTAGACGTTGGTATTGATAGAGGTTGACATTGACAAAGACATTTAACCCACAGGTTCTAGACGTTGATATTGATAGAGGCTGACATTGACACAGACATATAACCCACAGGTTCTAGACGTTGGTATTGATAGAGGCTGACATTGACACAGACATATAACCCACAGGTTCGTGACGTTGATATTGATAGAGGCTGACATTGACACAGACATATAACCCACAGGTTTGTGACGTTGATATTGATAGAGGTTGACATTGACACAGACATATAACCCACAGGTTCGTGACGTTGATATTGATAGAGGTTGACATTGACACAGACATATAACCCACAGGTTCGTGACGTTGATATTGATAGAGGTTGACATTGACACAGACATATAACCCACAGGTTCGTGACGTTGATATTGATAGAGGTTGACATGGACACAGACATATAACCCACAGGTTCTAGACGTTGGTATTGATAGAGGTTGACATTGACACAGACATATAACCCACAGGTTCTAGACGTTGATATTGATAGAGGCTGACATTGACACAGACATATAACCCACAGGTTCGTGACGTTGATATTGATAGAGGTTGACATTGACACAGACATATAACCCACAGATTCGTGACGTTGATATTAATAGAGGTTGACATTGACACAGACATATAACCCACAGGTTCTAGACGTTGATGTTGATAGAGGTTGACATTGACACAGACATATAACCCACAGGTTCGTGACGTTGATATTAATAGAGGTTGACATTGACACAGACATATAACCCACAGGTTCGTGACGTTGTTATTAATAGAGGCTGGCATTGACACAACCATGTAACCCACAGGTTCGAGACGTTGATATTGATAGAGGTTGACATTGACACAGACATATAACATACAGGTTCGTTACGTTGATATTGATAAACACAGATATATAACCCACAGGTTCGTGACCTTGTTATTAATAGAGGCTGGCATTGACACAGCCATGTAACCCACAGGTTCGAGACGTTGGTATTGATAGAGGTTGACATTGACACAGACATATAACCCACAGGTTCGTGAAATTGATATTGATAGAGGCTGGCATTGACACAGACATATAACCCACAGGTTCTAGACGTTGGTATTGATAAAGGCTGACATTGACACAGACATATAACCCACAGGTTCGTGACGTTGGTATTGATAGAGGTTGACATTGACACAGACATATAACCCACAGGTTCGTGACGTTGATATTGATAGAGGTTGACATTGACACAGACATATAACCCACAGGTTCGTGACGTTGATATTGATAGAGGTTGACATTGACACAGACATATAACCCACAGGTTCGTGACGTTGATATTGATAGAGGTTGACATTGACACAGACATATAACATACAGGTTCGTTACGTTTATATTGATAAACACATATATATAACCCACAGGTTCCTGACGTTGATATTGATAGAGACTGACATTGACACAGACATATAACCCACAGGTTCGTGACGTTGATATTGATAGAGGCTGACATTGACACAGACATATAACCCACAGGTTCGTGACGTTGATATTGATAGAGGCTGACATTGACACAGACATATAACCCACAGGTTCGTGACGTTGATATTGATAGAGGCTTAAATTGACATAGATATATAACCCACAGGTTCGTGAAGTTTATATTTATATGGGTGGGGTATCGGGGGCATTGATAATGATATGGAGGGGATGCGGGTCATAGCTGACATTCATAGCGAAAGTGTTAGGGAAAACACCGGGGATATTCAATTTGAATATACACCACAAAAGAAACAGAGAAATACCCATTGAAAATTATTTGTAAATCAAACATACCCCCACCAAAGAATAAGATCATACATGTTATGTTTTAACGATAATGAAATCGACCCAATAAGTTCTTATTTAGAGAAAAGAAATACCATTTATATCAGATATGTGCGTATAAATGTTACTTAGTTTGTATCTGTTTTTCCCATTTAATTTAATAAAGGTAAATGTCGGAAAAATAATAATCAAATACGACAGACATAAGTGATCAAATATTTTGACAATCCACAGATCAAGAGGACAAATTGAACTATTCAATTGAATTCATTATGATTATAATACTGTTTACCAGATTATAAGACCTTCATAGGTACGTATTATTATTAAAAATAACAATGTCTTATTTTACACTTGACCTTTCTAAACAGTAAATTCTTTAGTACACATAGGGCCAAGTGTTCAGAACTTTGTTAAAGTTAACAACGCGATTAACAATATTGTTGTTAACTTTTAAACTTGAAATAGTTGATGATGGGTTCACAATTTTTAATAAACCAATTTATGCTGAAACAGTTGTCTCAGATATTGTACAACAGATGACTAGTGTAAACATTACACTCCCAGGGCAGTAACAGCTTGTAAGTTAACAATGATGATGTTAACAAAGATGTTAACTTTAACAACGTTCTGTAATACAGCAGATGACTAGTGTAGGCATTAAACTTCTAGAGCAGAAACACTTTGTAAGTTAACAATTATGATGTTAAAAACAATGTTAACATTAACAAAGTTCTGAACAGTCCACCAATTGTTCACCATAAATACTGCAGTTGTTAACTTAAACGGCAGGTACTAAACAAGTCAATGCATATATATACGTGTGATAAATCGTATACATGTATACAATTAAACACCACGTGTTAAAATGTACCTGTATTTTTCAGAGCGTCCGTAGCAACCAAGCATTCTACATGACTAAATTTTGGACGTGGCTACAATCCTTGCTCATTTATGACGTCACAAACTCGCCATAGATGCTGGGCCCGTCTTTAAAATCCAAGAGACACCTTAAATATCCACCGGCACGCGCACACTTTGGGAGAAGTTATTCAGAAGTAAATAAATTCTTAACACTAGTGTATAAACGAAGTCTGTTATCAATTTAATCCGAGAGCGACACTTATTCCGTTTTATTATACACGCGGAGGAAATTATCCGAATAAAACAGGTATTAAACGTCTCATGAATTTATATTTAACATCTTTAACCACGTCTTTCTGTTATTGTTACAAGACGACTACCATAACAAATAAACTGGATAAACGCCTACTGTATATATAGCGCCGTATACTATGTACAAAATCAATACACAAATACTGCTGTATAGAACGCCAGCTCTTGAGCCAATAGATCGATAGACAAATGCAATCTACCCGTAGAAATCCGCTTCTGTTATATTAATAAGGTTATGAATTGGAATTAGTGTATAAATAGTATTCAATAAAACGATTAAAGACAATAGGTTTTAATATAATCCGATATTCCCGGGGCGATGTAAACATATTTTTGGTTGTCTTTAAAATCTGTTAAAGATTTGGGCCTATCAAATTATGAAAATACTGGCATTCATGATTAAAAAAGATGATAATATGACATAAGTGATTTTTTTTCTTAAAACTTGACCGACAAAAGCTAGACAATTATATTTGTTTCAAGTTTATGCACCAGTCAATTGTAACCACGCCCCCCCCCCCCCCCTCCAGGTCCGGGGGTATACCGGTGATAGCCGGGTAAATGGGCCGTGTTTTTACCTTCAAGGTGGCCCCGCAGTGCCGGGTGAATGCGGTGGTTTTGTCTTCGCGCCAATATAGCAAGGAATGGGCCTTACCCAGGGTCCCTTGGGTGCGGGGGCGTTTGGCGGTTTTTTTTTACCAGCAGTTCGTCTCCGCAGGGAGGGGATTTTGCCCGGGCTTGGCTTGACCGAAAGTCAAAGTCCCCGCTATTCCCCGGACCGGGGGGGGGGGGGGTGGTGGTTATAATTGACTGGTGAATTACTACGATCGAAGTTTACTTAGATGACAGTACATTTTGTTATAAGAGCAAGCAAATGAAAGCATTTTTAATATTAAGATCGTGTAAATGATAATAAATGTTTTATTAAAAGCGTGAATATATAACACCTACCCATAAATTTACCCATTGATATTCTTCCTGCGAAGGTTACAACCATTGAGGGGGGGGGGTCCGCGGCGGAGGCAAGGGGGTGTAGGGCAAGTCCGACACGCCATCCCCCAAAAATTCTCAATGTCAGCTAGAGAAAATATGTTGAGAAGACGCCAGACCATTTTTTAGCGGAGGCCTCCCCCCCCCCCCTCTAAGGTCAAATTCTGTAGCCGCCCTAATAGACCGTACGGCACTATATTTCTTTCTCACATATTACGGCTAGGTTTATCAAACTTTAACATGATTTTCTTTTCTATGGCCGGATCAAGTGCTCTCTAGCGATATTATACAACACATTGATTTGCACAATCCATTTCATTGATCGTGTGGGTTTAAAAGATTTGAAATTTAAAACTATATTATTGGAATAAGGGATCGCTACGATGTATATGAAGGTTTGAAGGGCCACAAACAAAAACATATGTTAAAACATCTTCAACCGAATTTAAATCGGAAAGGAGCATTTATAACAAAAATGCCCTGGGCGGACCGAGGAATTGACGTTAGAGGAGGCGTAACTTAGGGTACAACGTGTTGCCATTTGCCCCTCCCTCACAGCCGAAATTGAAAAAGTTTTAAAATGTTGGAAGGGAGTTTGGAGCCTACAATTTCCGAAATAGTGCATTTAAGCGTATTTCATTATATTTGTTATAATAGTAACGTAAAACGAAACTAAAATTGATGATGAAATGTGGTTGTGAGGTTCCGGGTGCGCCCCCCTGGAACCGCCAATGCATTCTGTTTTACGAGTTTGGTGAAACAATTACAACATTGAACATGAATTTTACCTTCTGCGTTATATATCATTTGCAAAGAAATAATGCGACATTACTTTACAGTTAATAAAAAATGGTGAAATAATCATTACATTGTACATTCGAACCGCGTTGGCTCGAACTCTTAGGGACCGGCGAAAATACATCGAGCCTCGGAAAATTCGAGCCAAGCGGAAATTCCTACAATCAGTATTAAGAAATCAGTCTTTACCACCCAGTTCAAATCAACGAGGAATTCGAGCCAAGCGACACATACAACATGTGAAATGAGGTCAATACATGTAAATCAAACGACATTGTTATACAGTTCAAATATAAACAGTTCAACCTAGTGGCTTAAAGGTTTTTAAGTACAGCCTACAAATTTAAAACTATATACAACCTAAGTAAATCTTACGGTCATACATTATTGATTTCATTCTTTGTATAGGTCCGTTATTTATATCGAGTAATCGAGTAATCCGATAAGCTACATCGTTCTTAGATCCAATTCAGACCACTATTTAATACCACTCCATATCGAAAATTTAGTAAACATTAACGTACATGCTGGTAAATACAGCTCTAGGACCATTCAGTGCATGTCAGGTGGATTTGGCAATGTTTAAAAGAATAATTATCAGAACAAATTTGCTGACATTCATTAACGTTGTGACGTCATTCGCACTTATAAAAGATTAAAAATGAAGAATATTTATATGTTGACATAAGGTACTAATCTTTTCCTTATGTTAAAAAATTGGACACATGTAACGTGAAAATGGATTTCTTCTTCTATTTCGTTTACTGAACAAATGTTGCATTGCCGATCTTGTCTGTTCAGACAACGTGCAAAAACATTGCAACACAGTCTAATATAAGGCCAATAAAAAAGATCTTTGTTTTCACTATTTTCTCAAAAAAATACGTATGTAGGTATGTAGGCATATTTTTTATTTTTTTTTGAGATTCGTACTTCTGTAACAAAACGACCTATATCAGGGTATATCATTATTATAGAAAATGTTAGATATAAATTGCTCAAATTTTAGAATATTCACTAAAAAAAAGCTGATTTCTTTGGAAAATTATGGAACAAAAATCCAGGTCGGGAGGAGAAAATAGGGTCGGTCTGTGGAAACAAACATTTTTTATGTATGCCTAAACAAGAAGCTGTATATATGAGTCTGGCAGGGTACGCTACAATTCTTCAGAAACTGTACAAAGGTATCCGAAGAATGTTAGTTTTCATAGAATATGAGTTGCAATAAACAACACAAGTAAGCTTGTTCGTGTAGTTATAATTATCAGCGTACTCATATAATTGCACTCTCATTGCTGTAATTGTTTTTATGCTTCATTTTCGAAGAAACTTGTGCAGATATTATTAAAGATGCACTATTTCTCCCAAATACGATTCACCACAATTTATTCAATGGTTTAAATATGCCAGAAAGGATGAATACATGTCCAAAACAATGTTTCTTATGAAGGATTCCGTGTTTAATTTAAAAGAATTGTGCAGAAATCACAGTATTTCTACCCTATGAGACTAAAGTATATCACAGTAAATATGTTAGCATTCACCACTCATTTTATATTTTTGCTTTTTCATTTTTTAAATACACGGTTACCATCTTATTATCAGTAATTAACATTTTCCAGTTTTTTTAGTAAGTTTGTCACTCAAAGTTTAAGTTTGTTATACATGTGTATGTATTGATTTTGAATAAGTGTGTCACTTAAAAGGGGCTAGACACCAGATGGTCCAAAAATTGGCAAATACTGTATTTCCCCGAAACAAGCCTAGAATTGTCAATGCGAGCTAGTCAGTGTGGACATACCACGTGGTTTGTGACGTCACATTTAGTTACAACGTGAAGTAAAATACCGCTCGACTCAAAAAGGATTATCGCTGTAAGTGCGTTATTTTTATATCAATTTTTATAAAACCTAGCGGAGGCTAAGCGGAAAAATGTACACTACACTCGGTTACTTAGCGACATGTTGAGTAATTTATAGTTTTTTAAAAATTCGTGGGCAAATCCTGAAAATGGACAAAATATTGTTTGTTATGAAGAGAAGCAAATTAGGTTTCTGGTCCAAAAAGTTGTTTATATATATATTCACCATGTTTGCCTTAAAACGGAAGTCTCGGAATGCATATTCTATCCTAAGGAAGTATACATACCTACAAATAAGGCATACAGTATATAGAAATATGAAATGTTTGTATTTTGTTATGACGAAAAGCAAAACCTATTTGGTTATAACGAAAAGCAGTTTTCTGGGAACAATTGCCGACCTCTCTCCATCTTGCAATGAGCCCACTTTGAACCTGTTTTGCAATGAGCATCGGTTATGTTTTACAGCAATTAAAAGACATATACATATATGACAACTACATGTCACTGCTAAGTATGTCATTCTTTTTATTGATCAGAAAACTGCACAACTCCATCAATACGTTGCATGTTCTTCATAAGCTTGTCTGGTATTTTTTGACAAAAATGGAGTTTATGTGTCGTCGGTAGGTTAGAAGTGCACCTACATGTAGTTCACATTAATTGTGTTTCAATTAAAACCATGAAACATTTGAATGTAACTTAAACAAACGTTCATTGAAGTAAACGTTGCCATTTCGTCTTTTTTCATTATCAAACTTGATTAAATGCATATTGATAGACATATGTTAAAGTGGATACTTCAGTAATAAACCTCGATGTCGAACAACTGAAGCAAAACCATGTTTATCTGCACAATAAAGAGGGTCAATGATTTAATCAAACAAAATGTTTTCTTTTTTCAGAATGGTGCGGCCTCCCATTGCCATGGGGAAATGCAGCAGGCGAGCAAAGAAAAAACAAGGGGGAGGACGTAATTTCGTTTCGTGCAAACATTAAGTGAGAAAAATGTTTCATGGCAAACAAAATGGCGGATTTAGAATGAAAAGTACTGATTCGGGTACTAACTTTTGCCTGGTAAGTGGACTTTTTCTTAAAATTTTGAAAAATGTATGCGTCCAGTATGTGGCGAAAAACATATTTAAAGATAAAAAAAAGTTATTGAAAAGATTGTGGCTTGGGAGGCAATGTTTACAAATAAACGTGTTGATTTTATACACAATTTTTCGTATTTTCTCGGCAAATATGGCATATCGATGCATGTTGTAACTGTGCTTGCATGTATATATTCCTATTTTCAAAACTTCATAGTAGGAGGCCGAAAATAAATCTCATTACACGTTAAACTAATAAATGCAACAATCATGTTGCTGTCTCATCTGTGTTTTCCCGGTTAAATAGCGCTTAATGGTTTCCACGAATACATAATATCTGTTTAGGAATACAGATAAATATACCGACGCTTTTTTAAAATTTACTGGGATTTATGCATCAGTCAATTGTTACCACACACCACCACATTAATTCGGCACTACGGGGCCACTTGAAAGGTAAATACACGGCCCATTTCCCCCGCCGCTATCCCCGGTATACCTCCGGACAGGTGGGGCGGGGTCCAACCAATTCACTGGTGCATTACATGGTAGACAACCCTAGTAAACCTTAGTAAATTTCGAATTGGAAAATTGCGCATAAATTGCAAAAGATGCATGTGCAGCAAGCGATGCAATACAGTGAGACCTAATGCGTTGGGCAGAGTGTACCGTAGTTGCATGTTCAAGCCAGGTATAATAGCAACGTAATGAAGAGTAATTGAATAACAGGTGTATTTTGTTATTCCACCTGCTGGTAATTAACGACAGATATAAGAACAGTTTCCTCATCAAGAAAGAAGAAAGGCCATTCTTAAATAATGTTTGTGTGCAGCACCAACAACTCAGCAAACATTTATTTCCGAAATTGTTGTATATTCAGGAATTTTGTACAAGATTGAATATCTAAATTCTGAAAGCATTTACAAAAGTTGATATAAATTAACATAATCCGGTCATTACTTCCAATGTCCATTTTCGAACCAATACGGAGATTGTCGAGAAGTTGTGTTACATCCGATATCAATTTCCATTACGGAGATTACCGAGAAGTTGTGTTACATCCGATGTCTATTTCCGAACCAATACGGAGATTGCCGAGAACTTGTATTACTTCAGATATCCATTTCCGAACCATGACGGAAAATGTCGAGAAGTTGTATTTATTGCGAGATACACTACGGAGATTGCCCAGAAGTTGTATTACTCCCGATGTCTATTTCAAACCAATACGGAGATTGCCGAGAGGTTGTATTACTTCCAATGTCCATTTCCGAACAAATACTGAGATTGCTCAGACATTGTATTACTTCCGATATCCATTTTCAAACAAACACGGAAAATGTCAAGTTGCATTAATTGCGAGATACATTTCCGAACCAATACGGAGATTGCCGAGAGGTTGTATTACTTCCGATGTCCATTTCCGAACCAATACGGAGATTGCCGAGAACTTGTATTACTTCAGATATCCATTTCCGAACCATGACGGAAAATGTCGAGAAGTTGTATTTATTGCGAGATACACTTCCAAACCAATGCGGAGATTGCCGAGAAGTTGTATTACTTCATATCCATTTCCGACCTAAAACTGAAATGGTCAAGAAGATGCGAGTGGTATGTACTCATATATGAAACATATACAATCCCACTCGAAAACGTCTGGAATAGGTCACTGTAAACAAACAATATATTAGGTACGGCTTAATCTGGTGACATAGAACTATTACAGCTGCCAGTATTTAGATTCAACATCAACTGGACATCTGTTTTTGTGTAAAAGGAACTGTAATAAATTATTTTATGTGTTGCCGCGCCGGATGAAAAAAAACGATCTAAGGGCACGCGTGGACGCCGGTAACGAGGATTGCGCAATACATGCTTATTATTTTTATTTTATTTA
This sequence comes from Mya arenaria, assembly GCF_026914265.1. Taxonomy (NCBI): domain Eukaryota; kingdom Metazoa; phylum Mollusca; class Bivalvia; order Myida; family Myidae; genus Mya; species Mya arenaria. The sequence continues at coordinate 51,958,296 of NC_069131.1, forward strand.
TTTCTTAAATTATTGTACATTCCCCAACCTGTTTACTAACGCCATGATGCACACAGTCCAAAGGCCGAGATATCAAGAAATGTTGAAAAAGATGTGCGTCGGGGTAATATCAGGCGTGAGACCACAGTTATTTTTACTATATGTTTCATATAGACACTAACCTGGCTTTTGACTTTATACACACCCCAATTGAAAAACAAGGACATGGCATCTCTAGAACAATTCAAGACACAAAATATAATCACAAGAAAACACCATGTTGACCATTGACCCGACTGTCAAAATTGAGTTCAAATACATAACCCTTCCACCAAAGAGTCAATCGGCTACAAACAAATAATTTTCAGACTTCCACAAGCTATGATTTGTCCAATATTTACACTGAAAACTATCAATTTCTGCATTAGAGTGTCAAATTCAGTCAAGCCCTCTGCAAAAAGAACATTTTTTGCATCTTTTTCATTCAATTTTAATAAAATATTGATACTTGAACACAAGCACTCTTTTTTTCTGTATTCACATCCGGATCTTGGGGCAGATAATTGTGGTCTTGAGCCTTATGATGCAACTTTAATACAGCGACATGTATTCTGAATGACTCTATATGAATACATACTTATGTATGTTTCTATAAACAGCAACAAATGAACCATACCACTAGTGGATTCAAGTTTACCTATATTTTCGATATATGAGGGGGAAAAAAGAAACAAAAAACGCCCAAAATATACCATTTCGGACTAAAAATTGTTACAATTTTCATTCGGGACGACACCTAATCCCCCCTGCCAACAATTTAAACAAAATCAGTTTCGGTTATGATGGAAGGGCGCATGTCAAAAGGTTACGCCCCCTAAGTTACGCCCCCTCTAACGTCAAATCCTGGATCCGCCCCTGCATACGGACATTATATTCAATCATAATGAAGTTCAGCCTATTACGCTTTACAATTTGTCACTTTTAATAACCATACGATTTAAAATTGCACTTCCCCCCTGTGTTGTTGACACTGAAGCCGTTTTGTGTGCTAAACAGAATCTATTTTTGTAATAAATCATTTCTTATCTACGTGTCATACGTTTATAGCAATTTGACACGACCTTTGGTGGTGCTTATTTCTGCCCCGAGCTCTACTAACCGCAATCAGGGGTTCCGCGAGGCCCGGTGACAATATTTTGGGGTTACGTGAGGCCCGGTGAAAGTATTGTGGGGTTCCCTGAGGCCCGGTGAAAGTATTTTGGGGTTCCGTGAGGCCCGGTGACAGTATTTTGGTATCAATTAAACGGTATTGCTTACTGAATACTAGTACAGTCGAACCCCGTTGACTCGAACTCCTAGGTACCGGCAAAAATACATCGAGCCTCGGATTATTCGAGTTAAGCGGGAATTCTTACATTCAGTATATAAACATTGGTCCTACACATCCAGTTCAAGCCAATTATGTCTTCGAACCAAAGGAGTTCGACCCAACGGGGTTCGACTGTATGTAAAATACATGACGGATAAACATATAATAGATAAAGTTATGGCTGTTTGTGTTTTTGTTTTTCATTTGAAATGAAATCGGCCCTCCATGATCAAAATAACGTTTTCGCAATGAAATTATCGGTATATTATAAACAAATTTGCTACACATAAAACCACTAGCGGACTCAGGGAGGGGTGCACCAGGCGCGGGCCCCCCTTAAACCATGAAGGTTAACTATTTCTGTCAATATAGGCGAAAAGGGTAATACAAGATGCTCAATATGCACCATTATTTGGACTATGTACAGTCAAACCCCGTTGGCTCGAAGTCCGAGGCTCGATGTATTTTCGACGGTTCATGGGAGTTCGAGCCAACGGGGTTCGACTGTATTTTTTTCTGGGGGAAATCCCCCAAACCCCCTATTCGACAACATTTAAACCATATGAATTTCGGTTCTGAGGGAGGAGCGAATGACAAAAGGTTGTCCCGCAAAGTTACGCCCCCTCTAACGTCAATTCCTTGAGCAGCCCCTGTTAACCCTTGCAAATGATATACAAACATAACATGGGATCACCTGGTATGAACATTTCATATCATTGGAATGCATAGTCAAGAAGTAGTCCCCAAAATAGAAGCTCCAGGCAAAACTAGAGGCAAAACACATCGGATATAATTGTGTATACACTTCGAATGGAAAGCGGCAAATAAAGTCCAAGGACAATACTTTTGCAGCGCTGTTAGAACGAACATATACAGTAAAACCCCGTTGGCTCGAACTCCAAGGTACCGGCGAATATACCTCGAGCCTCGGAAAGTTCGAGTTAAGCGGGAAATCTTACATTAAGTATTAAGAAATGGGTTTTTAACCTCCAGTTCGAGCCAAAGAGGAATTCGTGCCGAAAGAGTTTGAGCCAACGGGATTCGACTGTATGTTCTGTTAATGTAACACCAAGTCATAATTATTATTATTATCATTATATATTATTATAAGTAGAAGTAGTAGTAGCAGTAGCAGTAGCAGTAGCAGTAGCAGTAGCAGCAGCAGCAGCAGCAGCAGCAGCAGCAGTAGCAGTAGCAGTAGCAGTAGCAGTAGTAGTAGTAGTAGTAGTAGTAGTAGTAGTAGTAGTAGTAGTAGTAGTAGTAGTAGTAGTAGTAGTAGTAGTATTTATTATTATTATTATTATTATTATTATTATTATTATTGTGTTGTGATTATTTTCAAAATAATATGGCAATATATTTCACCGTGTGAGTACTTAAAGCTTTATTTCACGAGTGGTGGGAAATATTTACTTTTGGTGTTCACGTTGAGTCAAAGTGACACTCATATTCAAAATCAATATTTTTTATAAAAGCATTATTTAGTAAGTAGTTAAAAGTTCATCACTCAAAATTGATGTTTGTTATACATGTGTATGTATTGATTTTAAATAAGAGTGTCACTCAAATGTAGAACACCGAAAAACCTTATACGAATAGACGAAGTGACATATAATTACAGCACCAATTTAGACAAGAGCAAACCAAAACCATTTTAGAAAAAGGAGTAAGATATATGACTATCCTCTTTACATATCTTTCAAATCTGCACAGTCGGTCTTAGGCCATTCTAGTACGCCTGACATACTTATACCGCCCCATATGGAGAGATAAGCCATATCTCTGAAGGTCTGGCTATATGTCAGTTGCGGCTACAACTCTGGACCAGCAAGCATGAAAATTCTTCTATTATCTGCTCTTGTGGGACTTTCCTTGTCGCTGCCATCTCCTGACCAGGTTTGTGGCAAATACTAGTTTACCTTATACGTTGATTAAGGTATTAGCCGCGTAATACACACTTTTATAAAAGCTTTAACCGACACAGGGGGTCCAACGTGATTTGTGTTTGCCGAATTTTAAGTGAGGGTAATTGTGTGAAGCCGAATCAAATGGCGGCGTTTGAAGGAATTTCGGTGTTTCAGGTAGATATTTTGACCTTGTAAGTAAAGTTACATCACCATTCTCGCAATATAAATACGCCTACCCGGAGACCACATGTGTAAGCGTCTCTCGTTTTTTTTTAAACTTTTGTTTCTAGAGGCCTTAACAAAAAGGTTAATGAATGTATAAGCTGAGCGATTAATTGTTTACAAAATGAAAATATAAAAATTGCGTGACTTCAAACTGTGTTTTCAGTCCAAGTTTACCATTCTTGTACCTATTTTAGCTATTTGTTATTGAATTTTTGCATAAATTATCTTCTCGACGGCTAATGCACTTACATGGGCACTATACGGCTGATTATGGTATGTTTAAACACCTTTTATGTTGGGCGACGAAGTTTTATGCAGTTTTTGTGTGAAGCAGAATCAGAATGAGCGTGCTTTAATAAGTGTAATTAAGTCATGAACTGTAGCACATGTTAATATTAATAATAAGATAAAACAAATACCCAATAAGAAAATAACGCGTATTTGTTATGCAAAATTACCCACCAGATACACTTGTTTAATATTTAAGCAACATTTAATACTCTTAACTGACCAAATATAAATTGTTCGTGTTGGAGGACTCCACAGCCACTTTCAACTCATCGACGATGTTGAGGGAATAAGCACTTCACTGCACTTAATAACTTATGTTCACTGAAGTACGTGTACTAATGGTAGGCAGTCTTACAGGGTCTAGAAAAAATTGTTGAGTATAATTATATGGTAATATACCCGGATATATAATGTCTTCTACCTAACAAGATGGAATAATTATTTGCATCTAGTGTAAAAATGAACAGTAATTTCCCTTAGTTATAACCTTAACATATCTGGAAAATACATACAAGAGGTGAGTAAATAATGAGTAAATGTAGTTCAATTACTATTGTTTTTCTAGATTTTAAGTGAATTCACAGCGAAATCCTTAGGATGAGGTAAATGCAGAGTAGTATTGTTCGAACGCCAGCATTCACGAATCTCAATTAACACGACATTGATTCAATGGCAGGAGCGTACGTCACGTGCACTTGCTGACATGATTCCATGTGGTTAATGAAAACATCAACAAACAAAGAAGTTTTCATTGTTTACACTATTTTCGACCAAGCTCCATAACATGCAATAGCACAACGAACCGTTATGTATTCATCGTATTCACGGTGATGCTTGATTTCTGAAGGCTACTCTTCGTAAAAGCCTAAGCCTTAAAATGGAATAAGTATTTTTCTAGATCGTGTTTTCTGCGGACAAAGTTTTATTGCTTTAGTCAACTCAAACGTTTTTATGTTATATGTAATGTGTTTATGTTATGTTGTATTTTCTTGCCAAAGTATCATATAAATCTTGTGAAATGGTTGTTTGACTGTTTATGAAGAGTCCGATTGCCTTAAATGATTCCACGCAAAGAGTCCGATTGCCTTAAATGATTCCACGCCGACGCATGGTTCCCGGCGGTCATCGTATTAATATTTGTCAAATCATAATAATAGTGGCGTTAAAATAATAAAAGTGTGGATATTTCAATATATTCTTGTGTGATGAATTTGTTTGATTTGCATATCCCTTTAGTTGACAGATAATATCAGACTGAAAAAAATATTGCATTCATTGAATTTGCCGTATTGCGAGACGTTCATGTTACACCAAGAGTTCTTACATTGATATATCGAGCAATATATTTAATTTCCGAGTACATATAGATGAATTGCTGGAATACTATATATAAGTTATTTTGCATAGCAAATACACGGTATGTTCAAATTTGATTTTGCTATAAATATTAAAATGTGCTACAGCTCGTGTCTTCATAACACTTTTATTAATGCATGCATATTCTGATTCTGCTTCACACAAAAACTGCATAAAACTTCGTCGCCCAACATAAAAGGTGTTTAAACATAAAAAAATTGGCCGTATAGTGCCCATGTAAGTGCATTAGTCGTCGAAAAGATAAATAATGCAAACATTCAATAACATGTAGCTAAATAGGTACACGAATGGTAAATGTGGACACAGTTTCAAGTCACGCAATTTTGTATTTTCACTTTGTAAACAATCAATCGTTCATCTTATACATTCAATAACTTTTTTGTTAAGGCCTCTAGAAACAAAAGTTAAAAAAACGAGAGACGCTTACACATGTGGTCCGGGTAGGCGTATTTATATTGCGAAAATGGTGATGCAACTTACTTACAAGGTCAAAATATCTACCTGAAACACCGAAATCCCTTCAAACGCCGCCATTTGATTCGGCTTCACACAATTTCCCTCACTTAAATTTCGGCAAACACAAATCACGTTGGACCCCTTGCGACAACATAGGTATAATCACGGTACACTATGGGACTTTTATCTAAAATTTGAAGATTTTTTACCGTGATTAAAAAAAAAGTTATTTATGTTTTATTACACCCACCCCCAAACTCCAAGGGCTACGAAGAGCGACCAGTAATATTATTTCTATATATTTTTTTTTTCGCATTATCAGAGATTATGATATAAACAAAACAGTTTCTGGTTACATAAACTTCAGTTAACAGAAAACTAAAGTTCAAACGAACACATTATTGATACACATGGAAAAAAATCATTTGATTGATCTTGTGAGTCTTCGGAAAAGAGCAGTTTTTCGATGTTTGAAAATATAAAGCAGTTTTATAAAATTCATAAAAAATAGTTAAATATAAGGCAAGCTGCTGAAATCATTTTAAATTTTTTTTTTCTGACGTACATTATCATACACGTTATGAAAAGGGTCAACAGCTAAAATCTTTTATCACATAAAATGTTCGAACTAAAATCAAATTGGCTTAAAGTTCATAAGTTCATTACTATATTTAATATAAATATATGTATCACAGTTTGATTTTTATATGTATTTTTTCCCCTTTGTTGGAACCTTATATTTTGTTCTTTAATTTAACTCACTATTCCCGTTTCTTTGTATTTATACTAGGCCATGCATGGTTGTGACCATACTTACTATTTATATGCCTGTTTATATTTTCTATATTTTGTCAAGACACAGTTAAATAACATGTTTACGACAATACACATTTCTGTCTGTCTATCTGTCTGTCTGTCTGTCTGTCTGTTTGTCTGTCTGTGTTCAAAGTATGTACTCATTCCTCTTATTATGCAATAAACAACACGCGTCACAAGCTAACGTGGATGTGTTACGTTAACGGGGCAGTTCCTGACGTTACGTCGACAGTTTAAAAACATCTGTATCAATACACGTAAAGCTTTAAAGTAGAACTGGATCGTACTTGACACCCAATTTCTACATAACGATGTAACAAATTATTTTCAAGTTTAATACATACAAGCTTTTGATAAGTATCAATTTTTTTCATAAGCTGGTAGGCTTGTCACAAACCAGGCACTGTTTCGCATTTTCCGAAACACGGGACTGAATTGCTTCCCTTGGCGTTGCTATACGCGCTATAGTTAATTGTTACTGGCTCTCGGTTTTGATTCATAAAATGACGGTGAAACGGGAGCCAGTCAATCGACATATAAAATTCCACGTCAAGTATTTGAAAAACAAAATAATCACAAAAAGGTTACCGTCCCATAAAAACATTATATAAACTAATGAAATAATGACTCCACAGTCTGTGAAAGAGAAATACACAATACAGTCGAACGAACCCCGTTGGCTCGAACTCCCAGGGACCGGCTAAGATACTTTCGAGCTTCAGAGGGTTTTCGAGCCAAGCGGCATTGCTAACCTTCAGTTTAAAGAAATCGGTCCATAACATCCAATTCGAGCCAACGAGGAATTCGAACCAACGAGGAATCGAGCCAAGCGAGTTCGAGCCAAAGAGTCTCGGACTGTACATATATATACCTTTTTGAATAAAACTTTGGATTGTAAAAACAAGTGACATTTCATTTTTTTTTCAGAGTCAGAGTGGGGCAGCTGAATCATTGGAAGGTAAGCTGTATAAGATCATTATAGATCATTATTTTAGGGGCGCAATAAAGGTTGATGTAAAACTCTTTTATTTAATTTTAATGCATTGATATGTTGTACTCATTTGACGTTATAAAACTATGCTTTTGATTAAATGTCACAAATATTGTAAATAATATAATGGGAAAGATCACGTGGTCATTTAAGGTAATTGTAGGAATATCATGATATTTAATGCGGCGACGATAACGTTATTTGTTGTTATTTTTACCAGAAAGTCCGAATTTATACCCGGAGGAAAGTTCGGGAAGATTCGAAGGCGATATTGACATTTTTCCCGGCGAAAATCCATTCGTAAGTTCGCAATTTTATTTGATGCTATTTGCACCTGGAAAGCTTTTATAAATATACAATGAGTGGCTGTATTTAAATATTGACTATCTGCTACAACATCCGTTTGTTTTAAAAAGGCTGGCCGGGATGGACTTCTTTTCCACAAGAGCACTTGTGCGTATTAATATTTCAAAACACAGAGTAATAACAAAATTTCGTCTACTTTATCATTTAACAAATTTTAAGCATCTTATATTAACGAATTAATTTGAGATGATGCATGCCTTTATTATTCTTAACAGCTATTTGCAATTTATAACATTCCAAACTACAAAGAAAAAGTTCATATTCGATACACTTTGCTTATTGAACTACCACCACCACCACTATCACTGCCACTACCACTTCCACTACTATAACCACCACAACCACCAGCACTATCACTGCCACCACCACTATCACAGCCACCACTACTACTGCCACCACCACTATCACTGCCACCACCACTATCACTGCCACCACCACTATCACTGCCACCACCACTATCACTGCCACAATCACTGCCACCACCACTATCACTATCACCACCACTATCACTATCACCACCACTATCACTATCACCACCACTATCACTATCACCACCACTATCACTGCCACCACCACTATCACTATCACCACCACTATCACTATCACCACCACTATCACAGCCACCACTACTACTGCCACCACCACTACCACCACCACCACTATCACTGCCACCACCACTATCACTGCCACCACCACTATCACTGCCACAATCACTGCCACCACCACTATCACTATCACCACCACTATCACTGCCACCACCACTACCACCATCACAATCACTTCCACCACCCCTATCACTGCCACTACCACTACCACTTCTACTACTATAACCACCACTACCACCACCACTACCACTATCACTGCCACCACCACTACCACCACCACTACCACCACCACTATCACTGCCACCACCACTATCACTGCCACTGCCACTAATGCCACTGACACTACCACTAATGCCACTGCCACTTCCACCACTACCAGTACCACAACCACTTCCACTAATATTACCATCACCACCACCACCACCACCACACCACCACCACCACCACCACCACTATCACTTCCACTACCACTACTACTATTACCATCATTACCACCACCACTATCACTGCCACCACCACTACCACAACCACTACTATTACAACCACTACCACTGCCACAACCACTACCACTGCCACTACAACTACCACTACTATTACCACCACAACCACTGCCAGCACCACTATCACTGCCACCACCACAACCACTGCCAGCACCACTATCACTTCCACCAGCACTACCACCACCACCACCACTATCACTGCCACCACCACTATCACTGCCACCACCACTACCACCACCACTACCACCACCACTGCCACTGCCACTAACACTGCCACCACTACCACTACCACCACCACTACCACCACCACCACCACTGCCACTGCCACCACCACTACAACCACCACCACCACTGCCACTGCCACTGCCACCACCATTATCACTGCCACCACCATTACCACCACCACTACCACCACCACTACCACCACCACTGCCACTGCCACTACCACCACTACCACCACCACTATCACTGCCACTACCAATAACACTGCCACTAATGCCACTGCCACTGCCACCACTACCATTACCACTACCACTCTTATTATCACCACTTCCAACGCCACTATCACTGCCACCACCACTATTACTGCCACTACCACAACCACAACCACTATTACTACTATTACTACTCCTACCTACTACTACCTACTACTACCTACGACTACGACTACGACTACGACGACTACTACTACTACTACTACTACTACTACTAATAATAATAATAATAATACTTCTACTACTACAACTACTACTACTACTACTACTACTACTACTACTACTACTACTACTACTACTACTACTACTACTACTACTACTACTACTACTACTACTACTACTACTAACACTACTACTACTACTACTACTACTACTACTAATACTACTACTACTACTACTACTACTACTACTATTACTACTACTACTACTACTACTACTACTACTACTACTACTACTACTACTACTACTACTACTACTACTCTACTACTACTACTACTACTACTACTACTACTACTACTACTACTACTACTACTACTACTACTACTACTACTACTACTACTACTACTACTACTACTACTACTACTACTACTACTACTACTGCCGCTACTACTACTACTACTACTACTACTACTACTACTACTACTACTACTATTACTACTACTACTACTACTACTACTACCACTACCACTACTTTTACTACTACTTCTACTACAACTACCACTACCACTACCACCACCACCACCACAACATCTACCACGACCACGACCACGACCACCAGCACCACCACCACCACATCCTTCACCGCCACCACCACCACAACCACCACCACCACCTACTACTACTACTACTACTGCTACTGCTGCTGCCGCTGCTACTGCTGCTGCTGCTGCCGCTGCCGCTACTACTACTACTACTACTACTACTACTACTACTACTACCACTAAACAGAATTTTTCTTTTTCTTTTTTAGCATCGCAACGCGCTGCGAAACCGCAACCTGCGATGGCCAAATGGAGTTGTCCCGTACGAAATATCGTCGGAATACCGTAATTACGTTGTTTTCTTTGGCCTACTTTATGCACCAGTCAATTGTAACCACGCCCCAAACCCATGGTCCGGTGGTATACCGGGGATAGCCGGGGAAATGGGCCGTGTTTTTACCTTCCAGTTGGCCCCGCAGTGCCTATTGAATACGGTGGTTTTGTCTAGGGTCATTGGGGTGCGGGGGCATTTCGCGGGAATTTTTCCAGCAATTCGTGACCGCAGGGTGGCGATTTTACCCTTGGCTGGACCGAAAGTCCCCTGCTAGCCTATTTCCCGGATCTTGGGGGGGGGGGGGGTTACAATTAGTGCATTGCATAATGTATATTAGATTACAATTACTATTATAAGAACATGTATAAGTAACAAATAAATTCTGCAATATAGCCACACAGCACATAGGCGATGTGTATCATAAGTCTCTGTCAGTTTTGTGTTGGAATATGGAAGCCCTGAGTTCCGTCTGTATCAAATACATGTACGTAGTTAATGAGGAATCATATAATTTCAAAGAAGTTAAAAGCAATATATAACTAAAACAAACACATATCTTCCATGCATGTATTAGAGTCCAAGTTTTGCAATCAACAGAAAACAGAACGGGCGTACCTTGGCCGCAGACTGACAGAAATTTACTCTTTGAAACTATTTTTAGTGAAATTCATTAGAATCGATATAAGTACAAATAATGAACAGAAAATTTGAAATGCCATCGATTTCATTGACCCACACAATACAATTCAAATACCAAAAGTTTAGAGCATCGCACACGCCGTCATGTATTACGATAATGAGGAATTATATTATTTCAATGAAGCAGTTCGACGCAATAGAATATAGATATATCAGTGAGTGTATACCACGTGATAAATTACGTCATATATGCTACGTCGGAAGGCACAAATTTGCTTAAAATAAAGACTTAAATCAAAGATAACTTTTCATTTACAACACCATTTCAAATGAAACAAGGGGCAGTCTATGCCGCTTAAAGCGCTTCGCATTTGTATTATTTCCGAAATTTGTTGAGGTAATTAGTTTCATCAAACACTTCGACAACCTGTTTCCAACATAATGTTTTGACAGTGCTCCATCAGATGGCCGTATTGTGAAAGGGTTTGTCGAAGTGTTTTAAGAAACTAAACTCGTAATTAAATTCTGGTAAAAGAACGAAGGTGGGGCTCCGTAAGCGGCGTAGACTGCGCATATTGAAAATGGTGAAGAAATAGTGAAGTTATCTTTTTTTAAAGTCTTTTTTCAAATCAAAATATTGCCTTCCGACGTAGCATTTATGACCCAATTTATCACGTGGTATACAAATACTGTATATGACAGCAACTAACAACTGCCGTCTGTTTTGTTTTTTTGCATTCGGAGCTATGCCATTTTATCGAAAACAATCTCGGATGCATGCCGGTACATAAATGTAGTGTTTTAGCTTGAAATTATTGATCTGAGTTTAATTTGATTGCCAGTGAAGTGTATTTTTGCAAACATAATTAAAATTCCCAAGATTTAAGTCATTAAGTTTAGCTACTGAATTAAATCACTACGCGGTCTACTTGCAGCGGACGTAAACATACCAATTTCTGAGAACGTAATCAGTCCATATACATCCGATGTTGTTTTCGGGAAAAATAACCGAGGAGTTCCGAATGTTTTTCCCCCACAGCTTCCACGGTTCAGAACATCATGCACGCCGCCATGCAGGAGATTGAAACAAAAACGAGGGTCAATGGTAAAACCTGTATCCATTTCAAACCCCACGCCGGCGAGACCTCCTACGTCAAGTTTGTAGGAGGAGACGGGTATGGGCGTATTTTATTACCTTTTTTTTCCTATATAAAAATGAAATGTTAACTTGGAAGATTTGAGGGGGGTGGGTCGTACCGGAAGCTCGCCCCCCTGGATCCGCTAGTGCAATTGATTAATTCGTCACATGAAGCCACCGTTCTTAAATACATAGCACACAAGAAGTTGTTTCACGGAAAAACATCAATACAAGCATACTAGTAGTTTATGTTTTAAACATGGTTCCTTCCCTTCCCTTATTAAAGCTAAATAAAGGATTACAAGAAAAATAAGTTCTGCAATGTTTTGGAATGGTTTTACTTCAAAAGAGTAAAGAAAGCAGCTAAAGCTGTGCCATTAGAATACAAATTAAAAACGTAAATCACTTTTACAAATAACGTATGCTATCGATATTTACTGCTGTGTGAAATCAACAAAAGCGAGCGATAACAATGTTTTGATAGAAAGAAATCCGAAAATATACATGTATATCACCTATTTGCTACAGTTTTTGCTTATATATGTTCACGTTTTTTGTTGTTGTTAAGTTGCCATACTCACGTGGGTCACGTGAACCGAAGAGCTGACGTCACGATTGGTCACGGGTGTGAGCGGAAAGGAACTATCATCCACGAACTATTGCACTCGCTTGGATTCCACCATGAACAGAGCAGACCAGACCGGGACAACTACGTCACGATACACTACAATAACATCAAATCAGGTATCTTAGTTATACTTAATGTTTAATTATTCGTTCTTGCACACCGGATAGGCATTTCCGGTAAAATCGGGCGTGCTGGAAAATTCGATCTGGCACCCCATTTTTAGATGAGTCACTCACAACAATGCCCCACTTCTTATTGCTTTTATTTTGTAGTTTATAGAAAGTCAAGTATGTCGTTTCATTAGAACGCGATCGAATATGTATTTAAACATGCAACTTAATCACAAAATGAAAGGTATTAATCATCATTTTTAAACGCATAATCTGTAAGAGGAACTATTTTACGTCAACCTTGATCAATAATTACTTTGCTTCATGACGTCAGTAAACAATGTCGCACGCGCTTTTTACAAAAAAGCATATCTTTTTCCACACATTGATGGTTTAATGTATTGAAGAAAAAACATGCATATTTTCCGTTCCGGATGTTGACCATCGGTTAGCTTCGTTGCCGGCTTACACTCGTGCCCGCGGGTCGGATTTTTCGATCCGGACCGGAAACACATAACATATATTATTAATCTTGAATGAGACAAAGCGAATTGCTTATTGGTCAATTGGTTCACAACCGAGTCCGTGTCCTGGGTAGAATCCAGTACTGATTTCTCGATCCTCAGATAAGTAGATCCAATAATTGAACCATGCTATAAATTCTTATATTGCCCACGAGTGAAGATTTATTGCCCGTATGGAACTCCTTTATAATGGTCACCACATTGTAATTACCTCCTTGTTGAAGACTGTCGTCTGTAGCATCATGGACATCTTGTCTTGTGGCAATATTTAGAACCGTAATTAATTATATTTCTTGCTTCAAATGTCACCATAAAACAGTTTTCACGCACCTTCAAGAAGTAATGCTTCATTCTCCTTAGAACTATTTAAAGGCCGATTTAACTATTAACATGATCTTAATCACTGCGCGCATATCCATTATCACATATCCATACGCATTTATTTTCACTAAGCAAAAATAAGTTCCAGCAAAAAATACATTTTTACTTAATTCTGTTTAACAGAGGTGGGAGAAATAGCATCTATCATAACTGCTCGTGTAAGATAGGTCCATCCCGACCCTCGCGCAGGGTGTTTTGCGGAAACTTGGTAAACCTCGTTTCCGCAAAACACCCTACGCTCGGGTGGGAATGAACCTATATTACACTCTCGGCCAAGGAAGAACCTTATAGTCTAGAGGCAATCATTATCTGCCCCTGATTGAGACCGAACACACAACGTTTTTGATGCAAGACGAACAACTTAAACATTAAACAATCATATAAGGTATCGAATAAGCTTAAGAAAGGCCATGAGTAGAAAACGGTTTTGGGATATGCTAATAAGAATAGGCGTTATCAAGCTTTCCTTGACCCACTATGCCAATGCCATAAAGGCCATCCGACTGACTAATGGCTCATTCGATTCACGGCCCATTCGATTTAAGGTGATCTATTACTCCCAAATAAGATTTACCACAATCAATACAATTGTTTGAATACACCGAAAAGGATGCATGCATGTCGAAATCATGAAGGATATAGAGTTGCATATTAAAGAAAGATGCAGAAAACACGGTATTTCTACCTAATGAGCAATAAGAGATCGCAGTAATTCTTTTAGCACTCACCAATCGTTAAATATGATTGCGTATTCAGCTATCAAAAAGATGGTTATAATATTGTTATAAGTTATTGATATTTTCCTTAAGAGCATTAATTAAGAAGTAGTTGAACGTTTATCACTTAAAATTTATGTTTGTTATACATGTTTACATGTATGTATTGATTTTGAATAAGAGTGTCATTTATAGTATTTTTATTAATATGACAATAATGTTCGTCAGTGCAAAACCAATAGGCTCACTGACTAAAGGAAGACTCTGTAACACATTTTGTCCATATCTTGGCTGGTATTTAATATGCAACACAAGTTAATATTTTATGGTCATACATTATTGACCTCATTTTCACTCTATTGGTCATTTTTAACTCAAATAATCCGATTAGCTACATCGTTCATAGATCCAATTTAGACCAAAATAGAATTCAGCCCAGGTGTAAATAGCCAACAAATGCCCCTCAATAAAGCACAGCAATATTCTGTAACTATACTGAAGATAAGCACTACTTGTTCGAATGTCCACAAATTTGAGTGTCAGGATAATCGGAAACGTTTTTCATATTATTTAGTTTGAACGTGATAAACCTTTAAAGCTGCACTCACACAGATTGAATGTTTTGAAAACTTTTTATTTTTTTCTTGGAACGAGCCAATATTTGCGAAAATCCATGGAAACCAGTTATACAAGACTGCTGACAAAAAATTAGATCGCTGGTTTTTATATTTAAGTTAAAAAACAGATGTTTTATCCAGTTTTCTTAAACCATTAGTAACGGTTTAAGCCATAAAACATCATTTTCGAACGGAAATATGAAATCTACGATCTGATTTTTTGTTAGCAATCTTATATAATTGGTTTACAGACATCTAAGCAAATATTTGGCCTTTCAAAGACAAAAAGTAAAAAAAAAGGTAAATCTGTGAGAGTGCAGCTTTAAGTCAGGATATTGTATTACACTAAACTTCAATCTACTTTAATTATACTTATTTACATCTACAGGCGAGGAAGGAAACTTCAAGAAATATTCAACGAACGAAGTTGACACGCTGGGACAACCGTACGACTATGGAAGCGTATTGCACTACAGGTTACATAATACCATTTCTTTGCAAAATAAAACATGCGCGCGCATTCTTTCCTTGCATACCGAACGTGTGTTACCGGTCATGTGACTAGTGCTGGAAAATCCCGGCTAACACCCATGAATCACGCGCAACAACGCGCCATTCTTATTTCAATGAAGCGCAATTAAGTATATATGTATGCAAGACTTTGAATTAAAATTAAAATAAATATTCGTTAAAACGCGAATTTAGAGGAACTATTGAATTTTTGATGTCAATAGTGATTTAAAAACACTTCGCTTGATGACGAAAGCCTCTTTTCCGTCTTACGCGCTTGCCCACGGGTCGGATTTTACTTCTCCGAACCCAAAAACATGATAGATACTTATACTCATCATATGTATGACCTGCATAGTGCACAGACAGAAAATAACATTCAATATGCAACTAAGATTGAACTTAAAATTAAGATTAGAAACTGATGATTTGATTGGCCTGTATATTAAGATGACCAATAGACTGAATGGAATAATTGAGGCATGTCTAAGGAAAATATTAATATTGAATACCGGCCCTGGCTCTTTAACATGCACCAGTGTTTAACAATGATGCAAGTTTTCATCTCTTCCGTAATTGAACAAGAACAATCGGAACACCTCGACCATCTCCGTCATACGACGAGCCTCGAATGAATTCCTGTGCACTAGTAAACGTAGCTCATAAAATACATAATAATTATATAACGTAATTGAAGACTTTTGACGTGTATTTTTTATAAGTTTGAATTAATTCTCAGTGAAGTGAATAATTTCAAAAATCATTAGGATGCCTAAGAGTTAGGTCCACAGGCTTATTTGCTTAATTGAAATTATTATGCGATCTTCTTGCAGCGGAGTCAATTGTATTTTATTCTGACAATGTCAACATTTAGTATTTTTTTTGTACAAATACCAAATTTGTGCATCGAAAATGGTCAAAACTGTCTGTAAAATTCTCGGTTAACCTATCTTACACTCTCGGACATGGAAGATACTTATAGTCTAGGGGAAATCATTAATTACCCATGATACAAGATTTGTGCATGGAAACTGCCAGTTTGTTAGAGTGCAGCTTTAATAGTTTTACAATTTGTTACCCGCTAGTGCACACGCATTTGCCATCGACAAGTCCAAACCAACCATAGAACCCAAACAATCTGGCGTCACCATCGGCCAAAGGATCGGCCTGAGTCCAATTGATATCAAGGAAATCCAGCTGCTTTATGACTGTGTCGCACCCGACCACAGCGGGCACACGAGTGATCCCCACGTGTCCCTTGCGCCGACAACTGACCCTTCCCCTAGCGGATGTAAGTAATGTGGAACATTTGAACCGCCAAAATTGTAATAAATTTAAAGATAATCAGTTCATCCATAGCAATGCGATAACTAACAAAAAAACCACAACCGTTATGTCCCAACCACCAGAAATATATAGCGACGAAACATAACCGCAACCATACCGACGGCTGCCACCAGGATAATATTAAAACAAACATAACTACAGGTTTACAAGGTTAACATTTCTATCAAAGAGTAAAGAGATCATAACGACCACTACAAGTACGATCACAGTACAAACGAGTATTACCGCAGCAATATTTACCGCTACAAGGATACCATATTATGACAGAGTAAGAACTATAACGACCGCTACCAATAGAATAACAAACCACAACCTACAAAATAGCGTTACATGCAAATAGCACCGCAACCATAACGACCGCTACCAACAGGAAAACGTTACATGCAAATAGCACCGCAACCATAACGACCGCTACCAACAGGATAGCGTTACATGCAAATAGCACCGCAACCATAACGACCGCTACCAACAGGAAAGCGTTACATGCAAATAGCACCGCAACCATAACGACCGCTACCAACAGGATAGCGTTACATGCAAATAGCACCGCAACCATAACGACCGCTACCAACAGGAAAGCGTTACATGCAAATAACACCGCAACCATAACGACCGCTACCAATAGGATAGCGTTACATGCAAATAACACCGCAACCATAACGACCGCTACCAACAGGATAGCGTTACATGCAAATAGCACCGCAACCATAACGACCGCTACCAACAGGATAGCGTTACATGCAAATAACACCGCAACCATAACGACCGCTACCAATAGGATAGCGTTACATGCAAATAACACCGCAACCATAACGACCGCTACCAATAGGATAGCGTTACATGCAAATAACACCGCAACCATAACGACTGCTACCAACAGGAAAGCGTTACATGCAAATAACACCGCAACCATAACGACCGCTACCAACAAAATAGCGTTACATGCAAATAGCACCGCAACCATAACGACCGCTACCAACAGGATAGCGTTACATGCAAATAGCACCGCAACCATAACGACCGCTACCAACAGGATAGCGTTACATGCAAATAGCACCGCAACCATAACGACCGCTACCAACAGGATAGCGTTACATGCAAATAGCACCGCAACCATAACGACCGCTACCAACAGGATAGCGTTACATGCAAATAACACCGCAACCATAACGACCGCTACCAACAGGATAGCGTTACATGCAAATAACACCGCAACCATAACGACCGCTACCAACAGGATAGCGTTACATGCAAATAGCACCGCAACCATAACGACCGCTACCAACAGGATAGCGTTACATGCAAATAACACCGCAACCATAACGACCGCTACCAACAGGATAGCGTTACATGCAAATAACACCGCAACCATAACGACCGCTACCAACAGGATAGCGTTACATGCAAATAACACCGCAACCATAACGACCGCTACCAACAGGATAGCGTTACATGCAAATAGTACCGTAACCATAACGACCGCTACCAACAGGATAGCGTTACATGCAAATAGCACCGCAACCATAACGACCGCTACCAACAGGATAGCGTTACATGCAAATAACACCGCAACCATAACGACCGCTACCAACAGGATAGCGTTACATGCAAATAGTACCGTAACCATAACGACCGCTACCAACAGGATAGCGTTACATGCAAATAGCACCGCAACCATAACGACCGCTACCAACAGGAAAACGTTACTTGCAAATAACACCGCAACCATAACGACCGCTACCAACAGGATAGCGTTACATGCAAATAGTACCGTAACCATAACGACCGCTACCAACAGGATAGCGTTACATGCAAATAACACCGCAACCATAACGACCGCTACCAACAGGATAGCGTTACATGCAAATAACACCGTAACCATAACGACCGCTACCAACAGGAAAACGTTACTTGCAAATAACACCGCAACCATAAATACCACTGCCAATAGGATAGCGTTACATGCAAATAACACCGCAACCATAACGACCGCTACCAACAGAAAAGCTTTACATACAAATCGCACCGCTTCCATTTCGACCGCGATCAACATATATGAAATATTATCAAATAGCACCACTACCATTGCCATTGCTACTACAAGGATTGTAAATTATATCAGTGTTTGTTTTTTGTCGAAATATAAAAAAAAACAACAACAACAACAAGAAATAACAAAAATTAGGAGGTAAGCCTTAAATACATCTATGATGATGGAATCCAACTTTATCTGCAGACAAAGGATACTTTGTTGGACTCGTTCATGATTTGCGATACATTTTTCGTCATAAATAAAAAGTGCTGTTTACAAAATTATGAGTAAGGTTACCGGTTTGGACATGTGTTACAATCTTATCGTATTCTATTATTTAAGACGGTAAAATGTGTTCTCGTTTTAGATTGGTCGTGAAATCGGTCCCAGATTTAATCTTGGACTTGACTAACATATTGATCCTACACTTATGTATAATTTCAGTCGAAACTCGCTTTCTCGAACTCTGTTATGTCGATGTTCTGGTTATGTCGAACTTTTTAAATGTATTGGGTTTAGCTCGACATGTTTTTAAGTTCGGTTATATCGAATGGGCGTTATCTAGAAGTATTTCCCGATGTCCCAATGACTTCGACATGGCGAGTATTGACTGTATATCAGAACGACTTCGACATAGCGAGTATTGATTGTACATCAATACATAATAAGAAGAGCTCATTCGGAAGCAGATTCTACATTCCAGTTCCTTAAGGACAGCAGCCTGGGTTTGATTAAAGCTGTACATTCGCAACAGTGGTAGTAGCTACAACGCCCCATATCAGCACAATTTAATTAAATTACAGTCGAACCCCGTTCGCTCGAACTCCAATGACCGGCGAAAATACATCGAGCCTCGGAAAATTTGAGCGGTAACGTTCACCTTCAGTATAAAGAAATCGGTCCTTTACATCCAGTTAGAGCCAACTAGGAATTCGAGCCAAGCGAATTCGAGCCAAAAGGTTTCGACTGTATCTTATTAATACTGTCATTCCCAAAGGTAATAAAATGAGTATTATCCTGTCTATCCAGCGGACGTTTGCACGTTCCAATCAGGTTTCTGTGACTGGCACAATTCGCAATCTGACACCATGGACTGGACCCGTAACAAAGGCACCACACCAAGCACACACACAGGGCCTCATGCTGATCATAGTGGAAGTACCTCACGTGCGTATTTGTTCTCCTTCATTCACATTCGGAGCTCCTCAGCCGACTTGTTTTCGAAAACAATGG
This sequence comes from Mya arenaria, assembly GCF_026914265.1. NCBI lineage: Eukaryota > Metazoa > Mollusca > Bivalvia > Myida > Myidae > Mya > Mya arenaria. The sequence continues at coordinate 51,978,582 of NC_069131.1, forward strand.
CCGAGGAGCCCCGAATGCCTTCATTCGTACTCGAAACATTAGACTTGTAACTTTATTTATTTTATAAAGATTGTGAAGAAAGTTATAGTAAAGATGCACACCTTCTCCAAATTACGATTATTATTTTTTTCAAGCACCCAAACCCTGAATTTCACTTATTAAGAGCGTATGACGTGCACATTGATGGTAAAGATGACAAACTAAAGATGACAACTTGGTCAACGATGCTTAGTAAAGCTTCGAAAAGTTACTCTGTGTGTTTTACGTTTCGTATACTTATTTCGGGTGTGGTGACTCATTAGCTTTATTCCCTTAATAATGGATGAACAATAAATTATAAAGTACACATGTAGTTCTTTCGGGTAATAATAGCTCATCGTGGCCCGGGAATTAGCATATGTTAACTAATTTCACTCGAACTTAATAAAAATACTTTCGCTCGGTGATTGCCCGCCAGTGCAACCATATAGCGAGCGTACATACATTTATTTATTGAAAGATTCTGCTTCGTAACCCAGATTACTACATCTACCTGGAAGCGTCAGGCCACACACACAAAGCCGCTTACCTTGACTCCAAGACCTACCCAGGGGGCGACTACTGTGTCAAGTTCTACTACCACATGCACGGCGCCAACATTGAGACACTGCGACTGTACGCCGTGGCTGGAGGGACCAAGCACTCCCTGAGGTCTTTCACAGGTGACCACACTAATTATCGTATTTCCATATGCGAGTGGATAATACAGCAATTCTATATTATATGATTTTTATTGAATTATAGGGATTCATCAGTGAAATAAAAATGATATTTCACTGTTTCTAACAGTAAAATAACATTTTGATATTTTTCACTGTTTTGAAATTTTAGTCCGCTCTGAATTCCAAATCCAACAGAAGCGCGCATAGAGCTGGGACACAAATTGTTCGATGTCATTTCCGAGAAGACATTAAGTTCGCATTCAATTTGGCGCGTTTTTCTGAACAAAAAAACTACATGAAACTGTCATTTAATAACCTTTTTCGGCAAATAACAAAAAGAAAAAAAATGTTTCAGTGTAAGATCGCAATATATTCACCTCGTAAAAACCAAAAGTAAAAAGTTATCTCGTGGCCACACGTGAAATATAGCTTTTGGTGCTCACTAAGTGAAATATTATATAAATATCATATGGCAGCCTGTGTGACATTGATGTTGTCAACCCGAGAGCAGAATGTCACCCGAGGGTGATATTTATTTTATTATTCCGAACAAAATTAAGTTCTTAAAAAGTTGTTGTTTTTTTAATTCATTTAATTAAACGACTTTAACAAGGTAAACAAAATATAACATAATAAATTAACTGTATTTAGAACAAAATTCCACCGTTAATTATGCTAAAATTCCTTCAAAAACTGACAGTTCCTGTCGTCTGATGTTTTTGTGTACACATTGAATAGTGACGTCACTGCTGTATGTGTATAAGGGAGGCAATCACGTCATGATTTAGCTTAATTATTGAGGCAGGTATTTGCCCTTTTATGACATTCAAAATGTCACTGCGGTCACATGACCTGACAGTGAATTTTCGCTTGGTCACGTGTCAAAAAGGTTGAACATGTTTTTGACAGTCAAAATATCTCTTTTTCGGGTAATGGGATTTTACCATTGTAGACAAAAGTGAGGTATAATAAATTACAATCTTACACAGAAAACAACAACAATTATCCTCTATATATTGTGTAAATGAGACTTCGTGTCTAACCACTATTTTCAGGCACCCAAGTCCTGAATTTCACTTTATAAGATTGAATGACGTACATAATGGGCCGATTGTTCAGAACTTTTTTTAAAGTTAACAACATGATTAACGACATCTTTGTTAACTTTTAAACGTAAAATATATGAAATGAGCTCATATATTTAAAAAAAAACAATATCAGCTGCAACAGTTGTCTCTAATCTTGTTAGAAACACTGCAGATCCATTATAGATTCAGAGTAGTAAAGATTTGAAAATTATCATTGATTACTTGAACGACGTCGTTAACTTTAACAAGGTTCTAAACAATCGGCCAATTGATGTAGTGTGTGTGTACCACGTGATAAATTGCGTCATCAGTGTGTGTGTACCACGTGATAAATTGCGTCATCAGTGTGTGTGTACCACGTGATAAATTGCGTCATCAGTGTGTGTGTACCACGTGATAAATTGCGTCATCAGTGTATGCATACCACGTGATAAATTGCGTCATCAGTCTGTGTATGCCACGTGATAAATTGCGTCATAAATGCTACGTCGGAAGGCACTATTTTGATTTGAAAACATACTTTAAACAAAGATAGCTTCACTATTTCTTCACCATTTTAAATGAAACATAGCACAGTTTACGCCGCTTTCGGAGCCCTGCCTTCGGTCTTTTATCACACTGTGATTGAGAGTTTAGTTTCTTAAAACACTTCGACAGATCTTTTCACAATACGGCCGTCTGACGGAGCACTGTTAAAACATTATATTGGAAACAGTGTTTGATGAAACTAATCCCCTTATCACATTTCGGTAATAAAACAAATGCGGGGCTCTTGAAGCGGCATTTACATTCCTTTATTTTATTTAAAATGATGTTGTAAAAGAAAAGTTATCTTTGATTTAAGTCTTCATTTGAAGCAAAATGTTGCCTTCCGACGTAGAATATATGACGTAATTTATCACGTGGTATACACACACTGTGATGGTAAAGATGACAAACTAAGAATGATTACGTAGTCAACATATAACCAACACTGCCTAGTCAATCTCCGAAAGCTGTTCTATGTGTCTTACTTGTCGTATACTTATTTTGGGTGTGGCGACTCATTTGCTTCAGTCTCTTTATAATGGATGACATCCATGTTTATGGGTCATTTCTTGTCTCAGCAATTTTTCTAAACACTGTACTATTGGTTTTACTTGTTTCATTAATGTTTCGGATGACATGACCTTTAAAGCTGCACTCTCACAGATTGACAGTTTTGAAACTTCTTTTATTTTTTGTCTCAGAATCAGCTGACTTTGGAAGCAATGCCTTCAAATCAGTCATATAACAAAACCCACTTTAGAATGGAAATCAAATGTTTGGAAATTCTGCACAAAATTCCACTTCTCTTAAATCATTAGTAACGCTTTTAGCCATAAATATCATTTTTTTGTATATTTAAACTGCGATCTTCTCTTTTGCTAACAGTCATATTTTACTGGTTTCGAGATTTTTACGCAAAAATTCGCTCATTCCAAGACAAAAAAATAAAAAAGTGTCAAAACATTAATTTGTGAGAGTGCACCTTTAAGGTTAGTAGGAATTCTCTTCGTTATGAATGTTTACAGTCTTATTTCTTTCTACACAGGTGACCATGGCAACACTTGGCACCACCAGTCCATCAATGCACACATCCACACCACTGGGACATTCCATGTAAGTTATTACACATTTTATTTGTTCTATTATTTCACATTCAGTCGAAGCTCGTTGGCTCGAACTCCCAGGGACCAGCAAAAATGCCTCGAACCTCGGAAAATTTGAGCCAAGCGGGAATGTTTACCTTCAGTAAAAGCATTACAAATTGGCATCATCGAGGTAGCATTCAACGCGGTTCTCACAGCACTTTGGCTTCGAAATCACATCTATAGTGTATACACTACAAACAGACAGGAGTATTATCACTCTTTGGTATCGAAGTTCAACATTAATAATACAGGGACAAGCCTGGTGATCGATAATTAAAAAATAAACCCTGTTTAAGGGCACACAAAGCCTTAAACATGGCTAGGAATATTTAAACTAGGGATTACCTGGCTCCCTCTCTGTAAGACTGAGAATTAAAACAACATAAACTGTGAGTATGGGGTGATATTTTATTCTATTAAAGCTTCACTCTCACAGATTGATCGTTTTGACAACTTGTTTATTTTTTGTCTTGGAATGAGCCATTTTTTTGCGTAAATATCTTGAAATCAGTGATAAAAGACTGCTAAGATCGCAGCTTTTCAAATATCCGTTCGAAAATAAATTGAAGTTTAATGGCTAAAAGCGTTACTAACGCTTTAAGAAAAAGTAGTTTTCGGCATGAATCATTAATTTTCGAAAACAAATATGTTATAAATATTTGTGTTGATATTTTCAAAAACGAAGTGATAACTAACATACCTTAATTATGTATCTACGTTTGACATTTTCAGTGTCTTGTTTTATAATTTTATTTTATTGTGTTGCTGAGCATTCCCTGGTGGGCATGTGTATTTTGTAATATCGTCCTTCCATTCATGTTGTTATCTTAAGTTAAGTTGAACACGAAATAACCATCCCCGAACTGATCTTGAAACAAGTAAACTGCTGATGGAGTGCACTGGCTTGGTCTGCTATGGGAGCGTCCACATCATAATAAAAATGTCATGTTTTTGAGCAGGATAAATTTCTCGTGACATCTTAGAAGGACACCGGCAATGATTCGACCAAGGGACAGCACTCACTTGAGAGCGAGCTGAACGAGCTTTATACACGAGCTAAACCAAGTTTTAGTATATAGAACATTAATAATAAACTAAACTACAGTCGAACCCCGCTGGCTCGATCTCGCAGTGACCGTCGAAATTGCTTCGAGCCTCGAGGAATTCGAGCCAAGGGGGAATGCTTACCTTTAGTAGAAATAAATCGGTCATTTGAATTCAGTTTGAGTCAACGATGAGATCGAGCCAAACAAATTCGAGCAAACAGGGTTCGACTGTAATTAAACTTAATCTAAAATTTAATTAACTTAACCTTTATGTATATTTCAGTTCCAGTTCTCTGGCCACACCGGCAGCGCGGCAAAGGGAGATATCGCTATTGATGACATTGAAATTCACTCTGGTAACTGTTAAAATGGTGATAAATATAGCAAGAATCGAATTGGTTTGTTCTTTTTCACATTCCCAAACCGATATTATTTATGTTTGTTTAGAATACAACCTAAATTTTCAGCCAATGAAATTGCGGATAGGCAACCATTAAGTACTAGGCTTAATCATTGAGAATTTCAACTTAAGCGAGTGTTTAAATGTCCGCCTACTGCCAATCATCCGATGCACATCAGCCAATGAGGTTGTATTCTAAGTCAGTAAGATGACCTGAATTGTCATCTTAAAAATCAAGAAGGGCTCGTTAGTTAGGCTCACCCCGCCCATTCTTTATCATTAAAATGTTACTTCATGTCATTTTACTATTACAAAACAGTTCACTAGCAGGGATAAGAGGCTTTCATTTGACTTTTTCGATATCACCTTGATATTTTTAAGTTGCAGTCACATCGTTTATGGCATTTTTTCCCCATCTAAAATTCAACTAAATTACTCTCTTAAAATCACGTGACCACCTTTTTAGCAATAAAATATACCCGTTTCATTCGGATGCCTTATCGGCAATTTTCCATGAAACGGACGCATGCCGGGACGTCATTTGTAGAAATAGTTCTTCGAATTGATAATAATTAATATTAATTAATTATAGTGTTGTAATTTGTATAACTAAATTGAAATAAATTCCCAGTGAAGCGTATTTCTTCATAAATGATTAAATTCCTAAGAGTCATGTTCTTAGGTTTAACTGCTAAATTGAAATTACTACGCGATCTACTTGCAGCGTAGTTAAATGTAAAGAACTCTGGCATTGTAAACCGCCCATACACATGGCAAATTGCAACATTGTCTGAAGTGCCTACTCATTGTTACATGCCTTATTTCTTTTAATTGACACTTGACAGTGAATCAAAGCATGGTACATATTATACCATCTTTTCAGGTTTTGTAGCTGAATGGTTTGTAATTTAAAAAAATAAATCATGCTGGATCTACTGGATCTAATTTTTGTTTTCATCGCAGCGTTTGTCCTCGGCGGATATTGTCATTTTAGCGAATGGTTACGTTCAACCAATTTTAATTTTACTTAGGAGAAACGTAAATGTTTTTTCTAAGGTTGTTTAATGTTTAGCACACACGTGGAGCTTTCTCCTCTTATATGGTGTTAGGGGTCGTGAAGCACTAAAATTCAGTGATATCTTGCACGTGAAATGATCAATTGACTATAGAATAGATTGGAATATTATTTAGTGGTTTGTCACCTACATCCATGGTTGTTTTAATGGAAAGTTGCAGAGGTGATCCGATTGCATCTGTATAGGTTGTAGCTTATAAACAGTTTATGAACATGTAAATGTAATAATAGTACGAGGAATACCAGCCAGTAATATATCTAAGTGTCTACCGCTGTATTAGCTAGAATATATTACGGATCTATTTGAATTGGTAAAGTAGATGTATGACATCTAAATTCGATCGCGTAAAAGACCAAGCCGTACTCCAATTACTCCGACATGTCTGTTTTTAAATAACTTTGAATTACGTAATATACAACCATATTTGATGAAAATTTACATATTTGTTCAGGTCGTTTTCAATTTGTGAGAAACGAATTGCATGAATAGTTTTGAAGTTATAGGAAAAGTAAAAGTCAGTTCTGATAACCAATCGATAATGTGTTTACATGTATATTGGTAAAAGGTACTACTTTTGGTTGAAATGTCACATAAATTCGTGACCAGAAATTTAAGGGTCAAATGCCCTTTTTATTGATATGTCCCCCCGCCCTTCACTTCGACAAACCTTTTCACCAAACGGCCGCCTGACGGAGCACTGTCAAAACATTATTTTGGAAACAGGATGTCGAAGTGTTTGATGAAACTAACCACCTAATCAAACTTCGGTAATGAAACAAAAACGAGGCTCTACCATTGTTTCCGATATTTCTCTATCCTTTTTAGTAAAATTGTATTAATTGTCGTACATCATATTTGGGACTAAGTGTGCATCTTTAAAGCACCCGCCAAATTGGTCCAAAATCGAAACAAAGTACGTTTTCTTGCTGGGCCTGATACTCACTAAAATGAAATAGGCGGAGAACATTACAATAAAAAACATACAATTTAAACATATTAGCTTTAATGCTCAAATTTTAAAATATTTTGCGGGAAATTATCGACCCTACTCATACCAGGTGCTTTAAATTCAACATATCCTTAAAATTCAGTTTACATGTGTATGTTTATATGATTATGCCTTTACCGAGAAAGCTTTGATCGAATATAACATCAATTTGTTTCCATAAATACGTAAAGACATGGAAAAAATTGAGGATAAACTTCCTTTCTAAATTTTAGAAATTGTCATAACAATTCATTTCCTTACATTGTTACATCTCATAGTGATTTATCAGTATCTCTAAGTGTTTTAACTATCGGTAGAATACAGTGTTTCAAATAACACATCTGGTTGTACTCTGGTAGCTAATTTTCTATAAAACATATGTAGACAGGTCAACTTCACCCCAGCAGTCCGTTTTGTTTTGTCATTTGTGCTGTAATTGTCATTTGTTTGGTGTATTTTCCATGCATGTGCAATGTTCTGTATGACGTGATGTCTTTAACAGGTTTTATATATTTAATTTACAATTGCAATGGTCGATATTTTTTATCTTCACCGCACCAAAATAACATTCTATTTTCCTCTAACCTGAACGTCAAACTGCAAAGTTTGGCGGTACTTTCAATTTCAGTAACACTCAGTGTATCATATAACTGTTTTAAATATTAAGTATATAATATCGTCTCATAGTGTTTAGAATTCCATCTTAAAGATGCACTCTTAACTCCCGAATAAGATTTACCACAATTAATAATATTGTTTTAATATTCAAAAAACGATGAATAAATGTCGAAAACAATTGTTCTTATGAAGGATACCGAGTTGAATTTGAAAGAAATGAGCATAAAAAATGGTATTTCTACCTTTTAAAACTATAGAAGGCCACAGTAAATATTTTAGCAGTCACCAGTTGTTTAGTATATTTGCGCTTTATGCTATTAAATACATGGTTACAATATTGTTATCAGTAACTTGTATTTTCCATAAATATATTATTTAGTAAGTAGTTGAAGGATTATCATTCAAAATTGGTGTTTTGTTATACATGTGTATGTATTGATTTTGAATAAGAGTGTCACTTTAAACTACACGTTCACCTACCACACCAAATAGGTCACCATTTTGGGTTAACTCGTTGAAATCATTCGAAAACCGGTCATACATAACGTCCGTTTTCCTGCTTGGTCACTCACAAGTATCAAATAGGCAAAGTATCACCTACTATTTGTCCTAGGGGAAACGATCGACTACCATTCCATATAGGCAACCAGCTGGGGAAAACTCATTTTCTCATTCAAAGCACTCGAAAAGTAGGCCCCAAAATGGTCACAAATCCCGTAAATTGGCATAGAATTGGACCATTAACGACACGAACAACGCTTTCCGGCATGATCTTGTACTCACTTTAGTTAAGTATGCGCTAAACCACCAGTGAGTGTTGTAGGAGACACGCTAACCTACCACTCTCATCATTCTGGGAAAACTCGTTTACGCGTAAACTCGTTCTGGTACTCACTAGAGTAAAGGAGGCGTAGTTCCACCTAGATGGTGTTGTATGGGACACGGCCACCTACCATTCGATTCAGCTTATAGTACGTTGGTGTGATTGACGTTTTAAAGACTTTGTTTATGTCCTTGCTGCCATATCAGAACTCGACCTTTATAATGTTTTCTATATTTATTGTATATATGTGTTATGACATTTCAATAAATGCCGACTTACAAACATACTTGGACTAGTAAGCATTTAACCTGCAAGAGAAGTGACAGTATTCTTTGCGCCTTGTAGTACACATTAAAAAGGATTTATTTATTACAGTTATTCTTTGCACATAATTCCACATTGTACATCTGACTTTTGAATAAAAAACAAGCAAGAAACGACGGATGCTATGTTGAACCCAAATGTGTAACTGTATATACATACCTGCTATCGACAAAAAAACTTGTTTATGCCACCAAACCTTATAAATGTTCACCAACAATAGATTTAGAAGTATGATTTTCAGGTTAGATTCTTCAATTAAGGGCATTGTGGATTGGGAGAAAAGTTGTAGACTTGCGGGATTTCGTCAAGGAAAACACACCCAAACACCAACCCGATAAAAAATCAAAAAGAAAATCACGAAACCATATAACATAACAGTAGACATCTTCCTTCGTAAACCTTGCTCAAAGTTGTGTTCGTCTATTTTGTCTATATGTGTACACTCTGGTACACATTGTCTGTTTTCTCATTCTGAAATAAAACCATCAATTCCATTATTCAAAACATAAGAGTTCTATACGGTATATACGTACAATCCGAAAAATCCACAGTTAAACGTAAAACGTATTCATGAAGCCACTCAATTATATATATATTTAGTGTTCATAAAATAAGTCTTCGTATTACTCCCTTTTATCCAACTGTACTATAAGTTGCCTAGTGCGCAAGACTTCACAGTTATTCGGCTTGCGCAGAGGTTTGTGCACTACCTTCTCACCTAGGCGACCGGGGTTCGATTCCCGGCCTGAGCGCGTTTGGTTTGATTTGTGGTCACCATGCCGGACAAGTGAGTTCCCTCCGGGAACTCCGGTTTCCCAAACAAAAAAATACCACACTCTCGCGTAAAATCGTGCCAACGAAAGTGATTAATATAATGTTGCAATAACTTGTTCACAATCGTTGTGAAATAATTAAGTTTAAACTAAACACGGTTATGTTGATCTGACGAACCTCTATAGAACATAGTTTACATGAAACATAATAGTAATGCTGCCCTGGCCATATATGCTGTTATACTTTGCCTCTGAATGAAACCCAACTGGAAAACGAATGCTTCGAAGTCATGCCAGTTTGTTCACTGAACAACGCTTACATCGTATGACATAACACAACTCAATTTACACAGTTATACTGTACTTCTTTGACACTGACTGACCATCATCTTGTAAACGTCATACTTCGATGTTGTGAACGTCTTTGCTGGTATGCAGTCGAATGCAATAAGTTTGGTGTGCATCGTTTTGCAATTGTGGTACAAATAACATGACTTAACGGAACTAAACTTACGCTGTTATGTCCTTCTAGGCTATAATACTTTGTCTCTGGCTGGCGTCCACTTTCGGTGCGCAAGGTTGCATAGTTATGTTGGTCTGTTCCCTTTACGAGTGTCACGTAGTGTAACGCGTCCTTTTAATAATAAAATTGTTAAGCTTAAATATTTAGCATTTTTGCTTGGTTACACTGGTTTATTGTAAGGGGTGTATGCTGAAACGTGTGTTTAAACGGCGTTACATTGGTTACGTCAAAGTTCTTACTAAAGAATTCGAGTTTTCAGGTCGACATTGCCTGTAACCAATCTAACCGTAATGTTAGAAGGGTTACACAATTCGAAGCTCCCATATGATGGGCCGATTTCTGGCGCCAACTGTTTCTTACACGATTACGTTACAAGTTTGGCTTGTCCATTTAGTCGATTTAACTCCGATATGACTATATTAGGCCAAATCTGTGTACAGTTAGTTTTAATTTGTTAAAATGAAATTGTCACTTAAAGCTGCACTATCACAGACTGAACGTTTTGACATTTTTTTTTATTATTTTGTTTGTCTTGGAACGAGACAATTTATGCGAGTTCAAAAATTGATGTGTTATGCATTTTTCATAAACCGTAAGTAACTCTTTTAGCCATAAAACATTAATTTTCGAACGGAAATATTAAAATCTGCGATCTAATCTTATGTCATCAGTCTTTTAACACTGTTGCAGATGTTTACGCAAAAAATTGCTCATTCAAAGACAAACAAAAGTTGTTACAATGATTAATCTGTGACAGTGCAGCTATAAAGGTTCATTGATCAAAACCCGTCTTTCTCCATTAAACCATCAACTTACATTATCTTTGTCTTCTATGCTGTTGTAACTTGCCTCTGGCTGACACCCGGTTTCTGCACATAAGTCTTCGTAGTTATGTGGTTCCGTCACATTCCCAAGAACAATGTTGTTTGGAGCCCCCTCTGTTTTGGACCCTGTGTTATTGTAATAAGAACAATTGATATTTTAAAGATGTTCCAAATAACGGGCTTAATATGCCTCTAATAAAACATATGAATAATTGCAACTTCTGTGTACCAAACCGCTGTTCCATCTTTTAAAGCTGACTCTCACAGATTAACCGTTTTGACACCTTTTTTAGTTTTTGTCTTGAAATGAGCACATGTTTGCGTAAATATCTGCGACCCAGTTTTATAATACTGCTGACAAAATATAAGACCGCAGAATTTCATATTGCAGTTCTAAAATAATGTTTTATGGCAAAAAGCGTTACTAAAGGTTTAAGAAAAAAATGCATAAAACATCAATTTTAAAACTTAGATATGAAACTCTGCGATCTGATTTGTTAGTCAGCAGCTTAAATCACTGGTTTCTATGCATTTTCGAATATATTGGCCCGTTCCAAGACAAAACAAGAGGGCCATAATGACCCTTAATCGCTGACCTGAGTAAAAGTGTTTAACCTTTGTAATCAATATAGCTTGATATTTTTTCTCAAAGAATATTGAAAACATACTGATCAAACATGCTGCCTGGATAATCACTGACAGGACTTGTCACAGTTGCCTGCACACTGACAGGACTTGTCACAGTTTCCTGCACACTGACAGGATTTCGTTCAGTTGCCTGCACACTAACAGGACTTGATGATTGACTGCACACTGACACAATTTGATTCTCATTACTGCACACGAACAGGATTTTGTTCAGTTGCCTGCAAACTGAGAGGACTTGATATGTGACTGCACACTGACAGCACTTGGTACAGACACCTGCACACTGACAGGACTTTTTTCAGTTGCCTGCACACTGACAGGACTTAGTTCAATTGCCTGCACACACACAGGACTTCGTTCAATTACCTGCACACTGACAAAACTATGTCAAATTACTGGCACACTGAGATAACTTTTAGTATAGATACATAAACAACAAACAGTGCATCATCCAATAAAATCAATAAACTGCATTAAGTTCTACAAATCAAATATCAGCACACATTCAGCACCGTCCACTAATATCATTGCTTCTTCCATCTAGGTAAACGTCACCTTCCATCACATGTTCAAAATCAAAATTTTCTTAAAAGACATTAAGCCTTATCACTATCCACACAGAAGATAAGATTTTAGCTTAGAATAACCTACATGAAGTTCAATGGAAAATATTTTTAAATTTATCATTAAGTAAAAATGAGAAATTTCTTCTACAGAATAACGTGTATAATCATTATTTTAATCTATGAACCTAAAACAAGAACAATACTTACCTTTAAGTGACTATGTTGAACACTTAATAAGATTTAAAATATATTCCCTTGTTACTAAAAATAGAAAGTAGTGGAATCTCCAACAAAGAGGGAGACAATATAGCAAGACTTGCTGCCCTTGCTTCAAGAGTAAACTTTTACATAACTATCAGATTTTAACATAATGGCCATTTTGTTGTTGTTGTTGTTGTTGTTGATCAATAAATCATGACCTTTGGTGTATTTTTGTAAAGGTTCACCCAATGAAACTATCTGTAAAGTTTAATTGATTTTGGACTGGTAGTTTTAGAGGAGATGTTTTTTTCAAAACAAAATAGGAAGTTGTTGCTGCTGTATTTGTCTTTGTCGATCAATCGTGACCCCTTGTTGTTGTTGTTTTGTAGAAGGTCACCAAAGGAAGTTTCCTGTAAAGTTTCATTGAATTTGGACTGGTAGTTTCAGAGAAGATGTTTTTTATAGCAAAACAGGAAGTCAGCCATTTTGTTGTTGTTGTTGTTGATCAATCGTGACCTCTTGTTGTATTTTTGAAGATGGTCTCCCAAGGAATCTTCCTGTGAAGTTTCATTGAATTTGGCTAAGTAGTTTCAGACGAGAAGTTTTTTAAGCATTTGTTGACGGACGGACTGACTGATTGACGGACGGACGGATAGACGAACTGAAGGACTGACGGACGGACGCCTGACAAAGACCGATCACAATAGTTCACATTGAGCACTTCGTGCTCTGGTGAGCTAAAAAGATGTTAAAACGTTCAATCTGTGAGAGTGCAGCTTTATGTCGATAACTGGAATAAAACAAATGTCCAACAACTGTTGCATATACTTTTATGAAGTTAAACAGTTTAACAGTTAATTTTTATTCATTTAAAATAAAATAAACGTACACAACATGAATAAAACACCTAAAAAGGTTAATGATAAAAATCGAAAATGGGGATGTATTTAATTCAGTTTTTATATAAAAGAATATAACTCATATAGTAATTGAAATAAAACACGACACTTAAAAAAGACTATAGAATACGAACTTACCTTCATTTTCTGAATTTCTTTGTTCGCTACCACGTTTTGCATTTCGTCGCCTAAATTAAAATATAATAATCATAATTATAAACAGTTACCTTCAAAAGGTTTAATGTTTAAAATTAACGTTTACTTTAAAACTTCCTAATGTTGTGACACAATTCATAAATAAGCTTTTATCACATGAGTTGGTTTTAAACTTCCTGAAATGCGAACACCAATCAAAGTTGAAGGTTATTGGTAAAATAGGTAAATTCCCCAAAAAAGTTGTTAAGCGTAGGAAAGGTACACACAGATAATGTTTTATTTTCATTAAATTTCAAATTACAAATCATACCATTTGTACGTAGTTACTTCTCTTAAAGGCCTTGTTTAAGGGATGTTTGGCATGACGATCCCCTGTTGTGTATCTCCTGCTAATTGCGCTAATGTCACAGTAGGGGCCAATTTCCTGTTTATTCGTTTTCTGACTAAGGGCCATTTAGGGTCCATTTCTATAATAAAACCTCCAAAACTGCAAAGCAGGATACTCAGAGATATCGGAGATCTCACATGCTGTCATATGATTGCCCTCTCAATGTGCTTGCCTTGTATGGACAACAATAGTGTGAACGGCAACGAACGCTTTACAAGACTTTCCTCTCAATGTGCTTACCTTGTATTGACAACAATAGCGTAAACGGCAACACATGCTGTAATATGACTTCCCTTTTAATGTGCTTACCTTGTATGGACAACAATAGCGAGAACGGCAACACATGCTGTAATATGACTTCCCTCTCAATGTGCTTACCTTGTATGGACAACAATAGCGAGAACGGCAACACATGCTGTAATATGACTTCCCTTTTAATGTGCTTACCTTGTATGAATAACAATAGCAAGAACGGCAACATATGTTGTAATATGACTTCCCTGTCAATGTGCTTACCATGTATGGAAAACAATAACGAGAACGGCAACAAATGATATAATAAGATTTCCCTATCAATGTGCTTACCTTGTTTGGACAATAGCAAGAACGGTAACAAATGTTGTTATAAGACTTCCCTCTCAATGTGCTTACCTTGTATGGACAACAATAGCGAGGACGGCAACACATGCTGTTATAAGACTTCCCTATCAATGTGCTTACCTTGTATGGACAACAATAGCGAGAACGGTAACAAATGCTGTTATAAGACTTCCCTATCAATGTGCTTACTTTGTATGAACAACAATAGCGAGGACGGCAACACATGCTGTTATAAGACTTCCCTCTCAATGTGCTTACCTTGTATGGACAACAATAGCGAGGACGGCAACACATGCTGTTATAAGACTTTCCTCTCAATGTGCTTACCTTGTATGGAAAACAAAAGCGAGAACGGCAACAAATGCTGTTATAAGACCTCACTTTCAATGTGCTTACCTTGCATAGACAACAATAGCGAGAACGGCAACACATGCTGTAATATGACTTCCCTCCAAATGTGCTTACCTTGAATGAATAACAACAGTGAGAATTGCCACACATGTTATTATAACAATCGCACCCACAATTGCACCAGCAATGGCTCCTTTACCATTAGGCAAATTGACTGAAACATTTTAGCAATTATTTTAAGGATGTGGCTTTAAGAGGTATATCGCTTAGCAGATACACAGATACGCGTTTTAAAAGGCAAACGTTTGAATAAAGCTAAGTCCTTGCATAAGATTTAGAAAATATATGACAAAAAATTGAATGATTTTTAATTCAGTAGGATTTAATGACGAAAACATGCTACTGCTATTTAAGAAGATTCAGATTCAGGATTGGCACATTTATATCATAGCATTAACGATGTAGGTATAAACTCGAGATGTCATAAAACAACTCCTATATCTTGTTTGGAGTTAAAATCTACAATCACTGGTTTAATGGGCTGTTATGATTAAGCAGAAAATGAAAAAAACAACCTTCTTTATGACTAGAATGACGACTTGTGTCTACAGTGCATCGCGAATGATTTGTATCCCTTCTGTAGCCATCAGCGCAACCCCTCAAGCAGTGCTTTGTATCAAAAGCACACAGATGCTCTCTGCAGTAGTCACAATGACTTGCTTCGCATTTCCCGGAAATGAGCTTGTAGCCATCAACACATTGAAGACAATGACCTGTTATTCTTTCACATTCTCCATTTAAGCATTGTGGAGAACATGTGTCATTGCAATCAATGCCATAAAAGCCGTTTCTGCAATCCACACACGTGCCGTTAACTGAACACGTCTTGTGCTTGCAAAGACTAGGGCAAGGAGTTGAACAGGTTGAACCAAAGTGATGATTGCTCTTGCAGCTAATACACGAGCTGCCATTCATGCAAGATCTACACTCTGGTTGGCATTTATGATTACACCCTGTCACAAGCGTTCCCTCGTAGTAACCATTTGAACAAGATGTACAAGATCTACTTGATTTGCAAACATGGCATCTGAAAATACATTTGCTTCCACATGATTTGCCATAGAAACCGTCTTTACATGTATCACATGTGCCGTCTGGTGAGCACGTGATACAGTTCTTGCTCGCACAAGCGTGTTCACATGTTGGGCCACCGTATCCCGCCGCGCATCCGCCCGAGCAATAATTTTGGATGCGAAAGCTATCATTGTAGGAGCAATTTGATCCAGGTTTACAGCATTCACATGGAGCGCAATCTGTCCAGAAAGAAAGAGTTTGTTATTGTGTCTTCACTATTCCTTAAATGGATTCGTTAACATATAGTAAGTTGCACTTGTTAGGAAAACATAATGATACACCAAGCTAATCGCACGCATGCACGCACGCATGCACGCACGCACGCACGCACGCACGCACGCACGCACACACACACACACACACACTTTTGACAGTTTGTCGGTGAATACGTTTTAAGGTAATAATTCCAAAACTCTAAGGAACATATAGTTGATCATCAAAGCATTTGTAGGAACATGTAATAAAATACTTAATAAATAAGTGATAAGTAAGCAAGTAAAACGTTTCGATTTATGTTGCGAAACAGCATTAGCAAAATTATAGCTACCATTGACAGCGTCTCCAGTTCCAAGATATGCACACAATATTAACATAAGCATTATGAAAAACATCACAAAATTGAACTAAACTGACTAATTTATTAATGTTTCCCGAAAAAACATCCTTAAACTTAACGGAAACATCCACTTTAATGTCCCGTTACAGTAAGTATCAATAATCAATTTTTAAATACATGTTCGTATTTAATCGCTTTATTAAGTGACAATGTAGACACAACCTTTATTTTGATTTCAATTTGGGGAAATACTATAAAACTGCTGGAGCCAGATGTCACTGTTAACTTGACGAGCTAGCCAAGTTTTCAATAACGAAAACTGATTTCAATTAGTCTGAAATGTTTTGCTATGTGCTGTTTGTAGTCTGCTTTATTTTGATACCGAAGAGGTTCGCCGTTTTGCATGTTCTTGCTGCTTGCTATATTTGGATAGGATATGTTAAAGATTGAAATTTTCTGCTTCTTTAGATCTTTGGCTTGGTGCCGATAGAGTTTGCTCGTGCTTGCTGCTGGAGATGTTTTTTGGGTCTTATTTTGTGTTTTGCTTTTTCTTGCTGCTGGATATGTTTTATCGGGTGTTGTTTGTGAATTGCTCTTTCTTGCTTCTAGAGATGTTTTGTTTGGTGATGCTGATGTTTTGCTCTTTCTTGCCGCTGGAGATGATTGACTGGGTGCCGTTCGTGTCTTTCTCTTTTTCGTTTCTGTGGATAATTGACTGGGTGCCGTTCGTGTCTTCCTCTTTTCGTCTCTGGAGATGATTGACTGGATGCCGTTCGTGTATCCTCTTTATCGTCTTTGGGAATTTTGTCCGGGTGTTGCAGGTGTATTGTTCTTTCTTGTGACCGTAGATATTTTGGGTGGATAGTGCTGGTTGGTTTATTTCCAAAGCCAAACGTTAGACCTTGCACGCATTTCAATGAGTACTTCTCTATTCAAAGACTTTTACGCAATGACAAAACTTGTTTTAGGATTTAAAACAATATCATATTTTGTCAGAATTTTACAAAGTCGAGATTAGAATGGTTTGCTTTCAATATTTAACAATGCTAAAGGTGCATGTAATTTGACGACATCTCGAATGCAATTTGCATATATAATTGCACCTTACAAGAGTCTGAAATCTAAAGCTGAAAGAATCCGTGTTTTAACCAGTATTTATTCAATGAATAATTCACCAAACATAAGCATTTAATCAGATATATAGAAGCATGTGCTATTTTTGAAATTAGCAAAACATAAAAAATACAGAATTGCAAAACAGAAAATAATGTTTTTTTCTGTGTCTCTTCACCGTTCTGGTTACATTAACATGGTGACAACAAAGCAAATTACACATATAAAATTCGAATCAAGTGGCTTAAGCCACGGTCACGGACTGTACTATAAAATGTGTCATATTTTGTTTTATATTTATTGCTTATAGGTTAATTAATCACATGGCGTTACCTGATTTCAAAAGCAATACAACCCTTACACTGACACGAGCGCAAAGTAGTGATACTTAACGTAGGTGCCATTTTACTCATATAACTAAGCGCCAAACCTTTTACCGAAAAATGAATACAAATTCTCTTGACGAAGATTGTCATATAATAACAATAATATTTCATTTGTTGCATTTTTATACGACACTTTTATAATTCAAATTTTCTACCAGCAAGGTTATCGGTGCATTGGTGTTAAAGATGAACTCTTACTCCATAATAAGATTTACCACAATTTAAAATATTGTTTTGAAATTCCAAAAAGGATGAATAAATGTCGGAAACAATGGTTCTTATGAAAGAATCACAGTTAATATTTTAGCATTCGCCAATCATTTAATATTTTTGCACTCTCCGCTATTAAATACTCGGTTACAATTTTTATATAAGTAATTAAAAGTTTCCTTAAATGCATTATTTAATAAGTATTTATAGGTTTATCAGTCAAAATTGATGTTTGTGATGTGTATGTATTGATTTTGAATAAGACTGTCACTTTAAATAGAAAATAGCCGTTCTTCAGTTTTGAATAAACATAAACCCCGTTTAATGGCACAGGGTAAGCGCCAAAGACATAGAACACAAAAACCAAAAATCATAAACAAAGAAACATGGAAAAACATCAGAAAACTCCACAGAAATCACAGTGCATATATACTATATAAAAAAACTAGGTACGTTTATCAAATATTGTTAGGTATAAAAGTAGCTGTACGTCAGTTTTGATTCCAGTACAAAAATGTCACATTCATATTGTTTCCTCACAATGCCAGTTGTAACATACAGGAAGAACATATATTTGAATTTAGTGGTATTTTTTCTGTAATGTTTCTGCCAGTTGATCAATAAAATTATTATTGTTACATCAAAATCACATCATGAAATCGCATTCGCCTTTAGATTGAAAGCACTGGGAATCGTAGTTTTGCAGACCCTCTGTGGTTTGCTCCATCGCATTCCAGGCTTGATTGAGACCATTCATGCTTGGCGTTGTGTCATGGAATGGTGTGCTTCGGACACGGTTTACTGCTACTTGAGGATAATATGTCGGAGGTAGTGATGTATTATATTATGGCCTTGTTCTGACCTGACCATTTGCGCCTGAAAAGGACGAAAAACGGTTTATGATAAAACAGTGTATGAGTTGAAAATTGCATAAACGTGGTTGTCAAATACAGTGTTATCCATGTTTGATACCCTGCGTTAAATGATTTTATAGTTAATGAATAAGTTCATGTACATGCCTTTGTACAATTCAAAGGCATTATCTAAAGTACATAAATACTCTTCCAAACATTCGTCTAAACAATGTATGTATTTTTGCGAAAAGCTACAGAAACAAGCTCGGTAGCAAAAAGTTTAAACATAAACCCGGTTAAATGCCACTAGATAAACGTCAAAGACATAGAAAATGTATGTCAAATGTATGTCAAAATAGATAAGCTATACCGTTTTCAAATATAATTAAAGTCCGTATTTGCCATGTTATAATGAAATCAATATATTACATGTTGCATAAAACACCTACCATTCATTACTGGGCCATTACCAGTCTGGTTGACGTGACCAATCTGCCCTGCTCTTCCGTCTACAGCAATAAATTATGACGATAATGACCGCTACTACAAGTACAGCTCCGACACCACTTGACGCTATGGTTATGGTGTGACTCATGCTTGTTTCTGTTACGAGAAACTATCCCAATATACACCAACTACCGTTTTATGCTTACAAACGCTGTGTGATGCAACAGTAAAGATTCTAAAACTATTTCTAAATGAAATAAGTTAGATTCCTTTACTGAAGTTTAATTCGTTTGGAATTGGTATTTCACCTGTTAAGTGTTCAATATAATATTTGCACTTGCGTCTGTTTATTCTGTGTCATTAGAAAATCTTAATTTGGAACTCCCGTATCATATAGTAACGATAGTTTGCCATCCAATGAGCATGTTGTTTAATCGACGCAAGAGTGCTCATGTCTTAATATATGAAATTCAAACGTACCGACTCTTTTAAAGGTTCAAGTCTATAGTCATGGGTTGTTCAATGTCAGCATCTCTTCCTGGTACAGAGCTTATATAACAACTGTTTCATGCTTCATTTCGTAGATTACATAATTTATTTAACTCCATCAATCTTTATGCTCCTGTATGATATTTATTATTTTTATGTCGCCGAGGTTATTTCAAAGATACCAAATGATTTCATGTTTAAATCTATTGTAACCGAGATATCAAACACACGGTCTTACATATTACATATTACAAGGTCGCATAAATATTGTATACTTAGAGGTTTTTGGAAAACGTTCGAAAATTGCTCAGTCATTTAAATGTTACCCAAAACACCCATTTGATTGTACCACATGGCACGTGCATGAACCACAAACACAAAGTAATTTTGAGTTCCGAATAACGACTACGCTGTTGCCCAATCTACATAGCCGAGCTTCGGGCCGGAAATATATTCAAGCCTGATATTCTATAGACTTAAGTCGAATTATATATCTAAACAGTCATTGCTATGTGTGACTTATGTTTGCTTGTGAAGCCATGCCCTGAAGCTTTTGTACCTGCATTAGACACGGTGCTTGCTCCAGACACAGACTGCATTAAGTATCGAACCATGCCCAATAATCTGCAATTTGATCTAGACCCTATCTTATGTCTAGGTTACCGTCAAGAAAGCTTATAAATACTTTAACCGTAGACTATGATTGAATGATTATACCTTTCGTCAATTAGATTAAATGATTTTGCAACTTTTAAAATGAGACAGGTTTATATAAACATATAATCATATCAAATCAGTACATAATTAGCGTCCCACTAAGACTGTTAATGTTAATAAAATAGTGGAAACAGCAGGCACAAGCTATATCTTATAACCTAAACATTATTTCAAAACACGAATATATGTTTTGCTTTTAGTTGAAATAAATTTGTATCTACACTTTATCTCATTTACGCACACAGGTAATTGGCTTTTCAATGTATTAAGGTTAAGGGTCGCTTTTACTTAAAACGTGGAACTGTTGATGCATAGGAATGTAGTTTCATTATCAATATGTTTCACTTCACAACCAAGGCCACCAGGATGCTGGGTATGAGGGAAATTCCCAACTAAGTGTATATCATAAGGATTGGTAAGTGAAATAGTGCACGTTAAAACGGTTCGTGGTTTTTAAAATCTTGTCTGGATGGCGATACATTAATTATGATATACTCCATAGCTAATATAATTTATTAGTATTTAAATCAACCTAGTAGCAATTCAAAGAATTGGTATTCTGTAAGATGATCCGATTTACTATAAAACAAATAACAATGACAGGATCATGTGGGGTAGGGGGGGGGGGGTATCATCACAAGGCATTTTGTACGAAGTACAGATTTAAGAGTGTGTTCCTTGTGTGCGGAATTATTAGTAAATTTAGACAGTAATACAAACTTTATTGAAGGCAGTAATACAAACTTTATTTAACGCAGTAATACGAACTTTATTTTAGGCAGTAATACATACTTTATTTAAGGCAGTAATACAAACTTTATTTTAGGCAGTAATACGAACTTTATTTAACGCAGTAATACGAACTTTATTTAACGCAGTAATACAAACTTAAATTAAGGCAGTAAAACATACTTTATTTTAGGCAATAATACAAACTTTATTTAAGGCAGTAATACATACTTTATTTAAGGCAGTAATACATATTTATTTTAGGCAGTAATACACACTTTATTTCAAGCAGTAATAAAAACATTTTTAAAGCAGTAATACATATCTATTTAAGGCAGTAATATTTATTTTATTTTAGGCAGTAATACATGCTTTATTTTTGACGTTATACATACTTATTTTAGGCAGTAATACAAGTGTTATTTTAGACAGTTATACAGAATGTATTTTTGGCAGTAAAACAATCTTTTTTTAGGCAGTAATACGAATTTTATTTTATGCAGTAATACAAACTTTAATTTAGGAAGTAATACGAACTGTATTTTAGGCAGTAATACATACTTTATTTTAGACAGTAATACATACTTTATTTTAGGCAGTAAAACATACTTGATTTTATGCGGTAATACGAACTCGTTTTTGCAAACTGTGAAAACATAGTATGGATGTTTAATAAAATGATCGATTTAACATTTTATCAAAGAAACAAAATCAAGCGGATGCGCTTAAACATACGAGATTACTGCAAGTAATAATGATTGACTTTAATTTAAAATCATTGAGGTATAAAATTTAATGTCCTACTAAAAGTATACACATTTAAAGAATAAATATTTGAATTACAGTCCAATCGATGTTGGAAACAAACATGGCGCATCAGAAACAAACGTCCTTGCGACTTCTTGCGTTGGAACCTTCACAATCAAAGTTTTAATTGTGTAGTCCTTAAGATGAATGAAAGGTTGCAGTACAAGTTTTATTTCAGTGTCGAGACTTAGGATGGAAAGGTTTGGCTTGGTGCTGTTATTTTTCTTTCTTGCTGCTGGATATAATTTGTGGAGTACTGATGGTCTGCTCGTTTTAGATGTCGGAAAGGTTTGGCTCCATTGGCGTTTCGCTCGTTCTTGCTTCTTGTGGTAGTAAAAATGATTAGAAATGATGATTAAGATATGTTAAAGTTTGAGTTTATTTGACTGGTGATTATAGTGATTTGTTCATTCTTGCTGCTGACATTGTTTGCTTGGTGTAACTGGTTTGGTCGCTCTTGCTGCTTGATGTGTTTTATTGGGTTCTGTTTGTGTATTGCTTTTTTGCTATTGAAGAAATTTGACTGGGTACCGTTCGTGTATTGCTCTTCTTGCTACTTTAGATGTTTTCCTGGGTGCCGTTCATGTCTTGCTCTTTCTTACCCCTGGAAATGATCGGTTTGGTCGTGTAGCTGTTTTATTGTTTCTTGTGGCCGTTGATTATTTGGGTGGGCAGAACTGGTTTGTTAATTTCCTTACAAATGTCCAAAGCGAAACGTCAGACCATGAATGAATTTTAAGAGGTTTTTTCTCCATTCGAAAACTTATCATCAAAAATGTCACATTCATAGTTTAATTACATCTCAAGATGTGATATTACAGTGTGTTCTATGTTACTGTAATGTTAGGTTTCCTTTTTTTCTGTTTTAAGTGCCATTTATCAAGAACGTTACTATTATAACACCAGAGTCACACTATGAACACGAATACCTGTAGTCGTTTATACTTTCATATTGGGAGTCACTAGATGGTCGAGGCACTAGGTAACTGTCATTGGCAGGAGCAATGCTGTTTTGCACTTGTTCATTAGCTGTCGGCATCGTCAGGTAACTTCCTCCTGAGGGTTGGGGCACTAAATAACTGTCCCTGGCAGGATGTTCACTGCCTTCTGCTTGGCTATCAGCCTGTGTCATTGTTAGGTAACTTCCAGTTGATGTTTCGGTCACTTCGTAATTGTCCCTGTTATTATTGTCGTTGTTTTGCAAATGTCCTCCGTCGTTTGTCAGAGTTAAATAAGTGTTGATTGACGACGGTATTTGGGTGTAATCTGTATCTGTTCTGTTCTCCCGGTGAGCAAGTGGTTGGTATGTGTTATCTTCATGCTCAGTAGTTGATGATGGCTGTGGAACATGCGTTGTGTTTGACGTATTGTTAGATTGAAAGGACAGGGACTCGTAATTTGGCGGGGATTCTGTGGTTTTAAGCTGCGCATGCGCGATGTGAGTGTGACCATTCAAGCTAGGCGATGTGCCATGTACATTTGTGGTTTGTTGATTGGTCCCGCCACTGTATACGGCTGTCTGTGGATAATATGTCGGAGGTATTGATGTATGATATGGTGGCATTGCTATGACCTGAACATTTGGCCCTGAAAAAAGAAGAATATTTTTGTATTTTGAAACAATGTATGAGTTGAATATATTCACATGATGACAATATAGATTGTAATTAATAACCGATGTCCTGCGTTTAATAAATCGAATGTGAATGCGCTCGTCCATGAACATCTTTGTTTTATAGCCAATTTGAAAGCATTTTGCAAACTACATTTCTACATTTTCAGTATTAAGGTCATGTGATAATGTAAACAATATCTAACTTGTTGCATCAATTTGTTTACCTATCATTTCCGGGGCATTACCAAGCTGGTTGACTTGACCTCGCTGTCCTGGTGACCGTCTACAGCAACATATTACAGCGATAATGACCGCTATTACAAGTACAGCTCCAATAACACTTAACACTATGGAAAAGGTAGCACCCATCCTTATATGTGTTACGGGAAAAAATCCAAAACACACAAATCACTGTTTACAAAAGCTATGTGGTGCAACAGTTTAAAGTTTAATACGTTTCAAATTGGTATTTCGAGATTTGAGTGTTCTGTCTACGCATTTAAGCGTCACGCCTACTTGAGTACGTATCTCAAGTTTCTTTTCCTTTTCATATTAAAAGTAACAAGTAAACAATCACCTTTCAATGAATTCAGATACTACTTAAACTTTGTATCATGCAGCAGTAAACAAATCAATACTATATGCGAAATTTATTCGAAAGAGTTCACTTTGATCCTTGCGTTTCTTTATTCGAATAAGTATCATGAGTAATTCCTAATTGGGTAATTCCATATAGTAGCGAGGCTTAACCGCCCTCTGAATAGATTGGTTTATCAACAGACGATTTTTCTTTTCTTTGATTTATAACATGCAAAAGTACCATCTATTTAACTACTACGTCTAAAGTCAGGGAGTGTTCAACGTTAACATCTCTTTCTAAACCTCCAGCTTGAATATTGAGAATATACCACAAATTCGTCATGCTGTATTCGTTAAATTGCATCGATAAAACACTATTTTATTTCTTTCGGGCATACGTTCTATCTGATAAACAAAACCAAACATTGATTAAAGGTCCATTACCTATCGTTTTGGATAACGTTTCAATCCACTTCGAAAATTGTGATATAATTAGTTCAGAATTTAATTGAATCTTATATCGTACCTTCTGGACGGAGGTTTTGGCTTATTTTTTCCATTGGTTTACTTTTTAATATGATGATTAGTTATTCTCCATTTAATATTATGTATGTTTTAAGTGTTCCTAAGGATATTTTAATTTATGTTTACTTTTTCATATTTTCAGCCAAACATGAATAACTTATGTATGAACCTGATCAAGAAAAAAACACCGACTCTATAGGACTGGAAAATATACCCCATATCGGTTAATAAGGTTTACAATAAAGCAAATATGGTATAATATGGTGTGGAAAACCGCAATCTTAGCAGTGGCTCAACAGATGGGCAGACAACTCTACTAATCCCATCGGTTGTCGACTGTATAACATAGTCCTCTTCCAAAGCAACTCCTCTTTGCGACGTCTACAAGCCAGCGAATTAAAATCCAACTTCTATAATTACGTTCATGCATATAGTTTCATGATACTGAAGGATAAGTCGATAATTTTAAATTTAGGACAGAGGATATAATAAAAGCTCAAACTTCTTTCCTCAATTATTTTTTATGTATGTCTTGACCAATGTATCTTTTTATTTTATTTAAACGAATTTAGAATTGTCTTATTTGGTAACATTATGCGGTTGACGAAGGGCAACGAAGCTATGTATATTTTTGACACAAAAAAGACTAGACCTGATGAAGAATTTGATTAAGTTAATGTACAATGTTTTATTTCATTTAAATGCAAATAAGTGATGGGCCTTTTAATACATAAGATTATGCGTCGCTTTAACTTTAAATGTGAAATTTGTGAAGCGTAGAAATATGGTTTAATCATCGATATGCTCTACTTTACAACCCATGCTACAGGATGTTGTGTTTAAGATGCGTATCAGGGAAATTCCCTACTAAGTGTTTATCATAAGGATGGGTTAGTGAAATCGTAAACTTGAAAACGTTCTGATAATTAAGCCCATATCTTGATGTCGATATTTTAATGACGATACACTTAAAATAAAAGTTAAGTATTTGTAACCTCTATTAGTCATTTAAAGTATTGATATTAAATGAGATTGTTTTTGTATTTAAGAATTACAAAGGCAAGACATTGAGGACTGGAACGAAGGATAGATTTTAATGTAATAAAATCATAATTTAGGGTAAACTTAACATTTTCTTCACTCTATTAAATGTGCAACATGAAATGCATTAAAATAATGAAGAAGGCACTTTTATTTACCAGAATCAGAAATTAAAATTAAATCAATTTTGATGGTTTTACAGGCTTAAGTTGTCATTATGACGGGTCATTTTACCCAAAGTTTGAATTCTAAGTAAAAGGGATCGTCTTATAAGCAAGTCGATTGACCTTATAAATGTATTTCAAATATAAGGGACCGTCCTATATACGAGTTTTAAGATCTAATGACGGTCTTATCAATGATCTTGTGATGTTGCTTTTGTTTCGAATAGATCTAGAGTACATTGTGTGATTTAGACAGGCATCGAATTAATAGCTTTCATACTAACTGCTAACATCTTCAATAAAAGTAACGAGTCAGATAGTTCCACCAATATCTTTATAAGTGTTTTGAGGCGATAATACGAATTTGCTTGTATTTATAGTGAATATGTTGTAACGCTGGTGTAAATAACAAAACTCAACGCAGCTAATACTTCCCTTTCAATTGAAGTTATCACCATTATAATTCTATGTTTTGATATGAAAGAATAGTTCGTTTAAAATCTTTCAAATAAGTAATATACTCAGTACATGCTGAGTATTATTGAATAAACGTTTTGTTTTGCAATTGCTAAAAAAACCGGATTGCGAATACATTAATAAATCAATATTTCATTCAGAAAGTCACGGATGAATTTGCAACATGGGTTTATGGCATACACTTGAAAATAAATACATAACTTTAAAGATGCCCTCTTACTCCCGAATAAGATTTAACACAATTAATACAAATGTTTAAATATACCAAAAAGGGTGAATAAATGTCGAAGACAATGGTTCTGATGAAGGATACCGAGTGTAATTTGAAACACAGTATTTCTACCTTATGAGAAGATGGTGGATCACAGTGAATCTTTTAGCATTCACCAACCATTTAATATTTTTGCGTTTTCAGCTATTAAATACACGGTTACAATCTTGTTATCAGTAATTAATATTTTCCATCAATGCATTATTTAGTAAATTGTTAAAGGTTTATCACTCAGAATTTATGTTTGTTATACATGTGTATGTATTGACTTTGAATAGGAGTATCACTTTAACGTTCAAAGTGTCTGCTGATTATAAACGTGGAAGTAAACCAGTTTTAAATTGCCGCTGTTACTGCTGTCGGACAGCATGCAGATATGTAATTTTCCGAGTTTGAGTTTACGAATTAGAAGAAAATTAATTTCCTTAGTTAAATGAAACGAACACTAGTTGGCACTGTAAGTCAGCACGAGGAAATGTAGTATTGGTCAGTGAATTGGTTATGCAGCTTTGGATAGTCAGACTGGCAATACTTGGCTTCTTTGTTAGTGTTTAAAAACCGGATTTATTTCATTGTGCGCGACCACGTGCTATGTTATGGCTACGGAATCCTTGATAATAATGAACTTATAGATACTGTGAAACAATTACAATGGGCTTTACAGCACGGGGAAATTGAATTTTGCAATACACAGTTAAGTGAGATGTCGGACAAATTACACACGAGAAATAAGTGGATAATGATCGCAGATAGTTCCGAGAGAGGATAGGAAACAGAACGTCAGTACGAGACTATTCCAGTAGCAAGCGACAGTGAAGATGAAACTAAAATTCAAAGGGCTGAGAGCAGAACCCTCAAGAAGAAACGCTCTTCAAGGGTTAATGGCCGTGATTTTTCTACCAATCGCTTGCCTGTATAGCCGTACTAAATTAGTTTATTCAGATGCTAGTGATATTGGTTACGCAGGGTATGAGGTTAGTACTGTAAATGGAGTTTCGCAAAAGTCTGGTCAAATTAAAAAGTGTTAAGAGTTTTTTTGTCGGTACATATTGTAAGGCATCAAAAGGTTTAATGGTATACTGATAATAAAGGCGTCCGACAAATTGCTGTTAAAGGTTCCATAAAAAGGGAATTACAGGATGCTGCTTTCAGTTTTTCCAGGTACATGAAACATTTATTTCACTAGAATAAGTGAATACCTTAGTCTGGAAATGAAAAGGCTGCTAATTTGTCAAGGGTATCTAATTTTGAAGACTGGGGAACATCTAGTATCATTTTGCAAAAGATTGTTGAGATTTACTGTCAATTACAAGTTGCAAAATTACCGATATTTTACTCAAAACTTTGGAATCCGAATTGTTTATGTATAGATGCATTTGCGGAAAACTGGAGCGGTCACTTAGGATTGTTTCTGCCGCCCTTTGCAGTTATTCATAGAGTCGTTGAAACAATGGCTTACGATAGTGCAAGAGGTTTGTTAGTGTGTCCTTGTTGGAAATCGTCATTGTTATAAGCATTTTTGATTAACCCACCGAGAAGCAATATAATGTAAAATATGAAATGGAACGGGGATGTTTGGAAATGCTGTTTTGAAATTCAGAATGCTAGCATAACATGTTGATTTAGTAAAGCGAAATAACTGTGATTTTTAAATATTTCTTGCAGAGTGGATAATCTCCCATGATAATGTGACTTGTTGATGTTAATACACGATTGTATTGATGCATATGATTCCAAGGCAGGTCCATCAAGTGTTTTGCAATAAGGTGCCAGTTCTTTTTATTCAATTGACAGTCCAGATGCTTACTAAATACAATCTTAGATTGTTGTTCTTTTTAATTTATTAAAAACATGTAACATTTCAATATTGAGAAAAGTTGTACGTCAGGAATAGTTTGTATTTGTCGGATTGGGTGTGATCGAACTGAAAGACTCAGACTAGCGAATGGCGACTTTCTGATGACCGAAAAACTTGTTTGCTTTGCAATAATTATTTAATGATATCTAGCTTCTCGGATTTTTGTGAAATAATTGGTGTGCATAAAGCATCTTTTTCACATAAATATTTGCGTGTTTTTGGCAGCGTAGTTTTATCTTCGGATTGATCATGACATTTCCCCCTGAACGAACGCTACTGAAAGGTGTGCCGATTATCACAGCTCATTTGAGAAGGTCAGACAGCTACTACGTTTAGGTGGGAAAAAAAAGTTTTATTTTCTAGTATTTTATAAGTTTACCACCAGGGGAGGAAAGGTAATTAAAGTTTAATTTAAAAAAAACAACAGGGAGACAAATCAGGAAAAAGTAACTCCTTTTTTAAAACAGTGAACTATCAAAATGTTATTTCACTGTTTTAAAATGTTTTTCCACTGTTTTAAAAAAGAGAAACATCAGATTTATTTCAATTTGGAATTTCTAAAAGCATACGGAAAGCATGAAATATATAACAGTATGCACTATTTCCCTTGAATCGGTTTATCATCCTTAGTCTTAGTCTCATCCAAGAGTCTACCTTATAATCAATAAGTTTTCGTGTATATTGGCAATTTGCTTGTTCCTCAAATTTCAGTACATTATTTAACAATTCATACAACTTTATACCCCCCCCCCCCCTACAAAACCGAGGTGCTCTCACGTAACTTCTAAAAACGAATATCGGTACTGATTTTATCCCAGGAAACGGAATTTAAAGCGATTCCTGGCAGCTTTCAGCTATTCTCACAATCAAGCGTAACTAAATGGAATCCAAACAACACAAATACGATACTAAATACATGACAACTTATTTTGCATTTCCTAACACACACAATTTGAATGAAATTATTTTGCCTGTCCAATTGAATAAACTATCCAAGATTTGAGCAACTGCAGCCAACTGCAAACAACTTATACTATCTTTACTTAGAACTGCACTCTTACAGATTAAACGTTTTGTCAACTTCTTTATTTTTGGCTTGGAAAGAGCCAAAATTTGCGAAAATCCATGGAAACCAGATAAATAAGACTGCTGTCAAAAACAATTAGATCGCAGGTTTTTATATTTAAGTTCAAAACATTAATTTTCGAACGGAAATATGAATATCTGCGATTTGATTTTATGTCAGCAATCTTATATCTTTGGTTCGCAGATATTTACGCAAAAATTTGTTCTTTCCAAGACAAAAAATAAAAGTCGTAAAAATGGTAAATCTGTGAGAATGCAGGTTTAATAAAAAATATCTAGTTGTTTATTGGTATCGATTTAATATTAGCCATAATTGCATAATCCTGACAATAAGTTACCACTTTCTATCCGATATTATCTCATTTACTGTCATATTGTAGGTAAAAGACGTAATTCTGTTTTGTGATTGGTTTATATTTGTCCAATATTTCTGTAAACCAATCAATTTATGTCCATGTGCTATTTCTCAGCTTAATTGAATCCGTATAATGTCCGAGGGCTTCAGGTGGATTTTTCTGTTAGATTAGGAGCACTTTATCTTGGCGAGTCTCTAAGAAGGCAACGAACTCGGTGTATGGTCCTCTGTCGGCAGTTCGCGGGTCTCTGATTGCTTTCTTGCTGTCGTCCACATTCGTAGCTACAGTTCGGCCAGGCTTATGCGACCATCGGGAATTGCCATCCAATCTGGTTTAAAATATACATTATTTGATAATTTGCCAGAAATAATCAAGGTGCCTTGGCGCCTAATAAAGCAATAAATAACGATGCCATTAAAGCAACTTAATTCAGAAAGACTACCATTGTCACTTTATGTGTTTCTTGTTTTGTGTTCGTTTATAAGATTTTGGTTCCATTTATCTAGGCATCGGCTGGCTTTTGTGCTACATGGCCAAAAATAAGTGATATGTGTTGCTTAAATCGTCAATATATCAGTATTCAAGTGAAACAAGTATTTATTATTGCACGGGCTATAGCGAAGCGCGAGTTATATGTTATTCCAATCAATATGGTTGGCTGCACTAACTGTCCTTTTCCCTGATGTTAAGCATACAGTACATTTAGACAGGTTGGTATATTGAAATACCTTTGATATGTTTATTATTTGTAATACTTATTGCACGGTAAAATCACTGCCTACTGGATGCTTTTATAGATGCACTCTTATTCCCAAATAAGAATAACCACAATTAATACAATTGGTTTAATATACCAAAAAGGATGAATAAATGTCATAAACAATGGATCTTAAGAAGGATTACGAGATGAATTTGAATGAAATGTGCAGAAATCAGAGTATTTCTACCTTATGAAACGATAGAAGATCAGAGTAGACCTTTTACCATTCACCAATCATTTAATACTTTTGCGTTTTCAGCTTGTAAATACTCGGTTACAATCGTGCTATCAGTAATTAATATTTTGCATAAATGCATTTGTTAGTAAGTAGTAAAGGTTTAACACTCAAAATTAATGTTTGTTAAACATGTGTATGTAATGCTTTTGAATAAAAGTGTCACTTTAACTATCATCATTGATCAATATGCTGTCTTGTTCAGTCAATAGTGTTGCTACTCTTTTGTTGTTTGCTGTTCGATCCAGATGCCATTGCTCGAAATGTTTGTTTAGATATTTTACAACGATTTCGAAACAATTCTGTTTACAACATTTTATCAATCACTTTCGTTTGCACGATTTTACGCGAGAGTGTGGTCTTGTTTTGTGGGGAAAACCGAAGAACCCGAAAGAAACCAACTTGTCCGAATTGGTGACCACAAACCAAACGCATATGCGCCAATGCCGTGAATTGAACCCGGGTCGCCTAGGTGCGAAGTGAATGCGCTAACTACTGCGCTAGCCGGTTAACCTGTTGCTAATCGAACAACCTGAGTTTTCTTCATGGCATCAATGAAGGTTTGTTTTAAATGGTATACTTTATCTACTTTTGAACGCGTAAATGCACTTAATTATTCAGAGGAGGGACAAGTAGCTTAACATCTAACCAATAAACCTGATTTAAAGTACAACAGACAATAAAAGGGAATCATACCACCTCACAAGACAAGTGCATTACACGTATAACAAAACACCAGTAAACTGGCTATCGCCTAGGAACGGTCTCTAAATACATGTATAGGAAACTTACCTATACCAATGAAAGTCGAACAGCATGCTTCCTGGTTTTGGCGGCCAGAACACGAGAGCAACAAGGTTCCAACCACTGTCAGGAACGGGCACATCTCTAGGGGTCAGTATTTCTTTAAGACCGTCACATAGAGCGGCCCGCTTGAAGTCATTTCCGGTAGGGTGTGTGCCAATTTCGCAACTTCCGGCACGTCCTGGCTGAGCAAACGTGTCCGTTATTTTGTTGTTGGCGTAGTTATAACAATTGTTATGGTCCTTAAAAAGAATAGAACGCAGTTTATTTAAACACCTATAAAAAGGATGTTTTTTTACATAAACGTGTGTGAATTGTAGATAGCAATCTAACACAACCTGCGATATTATTACAAACACAAGTGTTTATTTCCGGCTTCACGACCAACCCTTAATATTTGCTCCAGACCCTAACAGTTTTAGAATTTCTGATCAGATAATATTTTGACGGTCTTAGCTTGTGAGCCTTAATATTGTAGTGAAAGATAAGTGTTCATTTTCGGCTTCATGACAAACTCTTAATTGCTGATTGCTATTTGCTCCAGACCCTAACAGTTTGAGTACTTCTTTTTAGATAATTTCTTGACGATAATTAAGTACGTTTAAAATAAGATAAAATAGATAGATGATTATAGATCAACTCACTGCGATAAAACAGTTGAATAAACATTAATATGTTGCAGACGACCTTCCTGTGTTATTGTAAAAATATACATATGTATTTTCAGTTAAATATTGATCTTTTTTCTACACCATCTATTTTCTACATCATCACAGGCATGTTCATTCCTATAACGACTGTATTTATATGTTATTGTATGTATGTGATGAGAAATCATTATGTTTTAAGTTAAATAAATGTTTTGTTCTATTCTGAACCCACCTTCACAAAGTACTTGTTCCACTTGAGAGGATCAAACTGGGTTGGGCCGCTTGGCGGGGGTGTGGTCGATTTATTCAATAGACGTTTATCGTCCCCAAGAAGCTTGATCAGCTTGTACATATCGTTGTCCGTCAGGAGGTTGAGGGGGTCTGCGGTGGACGGGCGGAAAAGTAGGTCACCGTAACCGTAGTCCGGGTAAAGGGAATCATAAAGATTGTTGGAACTTCGACGATGTCTTCGTGACTAGTAAAAACAAGTCATTATAAAATCAACTTTATTTTAAAATATACATTAGTCAGAACTCTGCTATTTTAGCATTACCCGTCCTATAGCACATGTGGTTACTATAAAAAGTATTATAAACTCGGAATAAGTACTTTTTTAATTATATGAAATAGCAGCATCTTTTTGTGTAATGGTTTACAAAAATCTAACGGCATTTCTAGATTTTTCTTAAATTTCAAAAGAATACCTCTAATATCGCTTGTTTTGTATGGTCAATTATGTATTCGTCAACCCCACTTTCTTCTTTTTTCTCAAGTGACGTCATAAGAATTTTCATTTCTAACTCAGGATATGACGTCACTGTTGCATTGTAATGAGAACCGGAAGTGACAAAATGTCCCGGCGGCACATGCACCAATGTAAATCCCTTGTAACCAAGCCCTGAAAAAGAAACGCAAAATATTTGCTGAGGAAAAGTTTTAATATGCGATACAATTTATTTAATAATATTAGTTCACATTCCAAACAAATCTTACTGCTAAAAAGACGGCTGTCAGGTTTCGTGTCCATAAGCTGAATGATTTCTTTGTAGTCCACGTGACTGTATGGAATTGTCCACGTGGGATCTGCCCGACCGGAAAACACGTGTAGTGTCACGTGGATGTGCCATCCACCATTCACCTCTGGAAAGCTGAAAATTGTTCGAACTAGTTATAAATTAACAGTTACGTTTTAAAATACTGATTTTACCCGGTCTTAAGAACATATAATGTCAATATTGGCATACTATACAGTTAGATGATAGTATTTTTGTGATCTATATGGTTTTGTTTTCAATTTATCGACATCAAATTTTGTTTATCAGTTCCAGCATATTCCTGTTGGTATTTTTTTAAATTTTGAAGGGTGAAAAATAATCAATATTGTAAGAGCGTTTTGCCTACTTTTTACACGATAAACAAGGTATGTATAAATATCATGAATCATGTATACGGAATTTGCGCAAAGTGTTCATTTTTTAAATAATTTTGGACTAACTAAATATTATGTTTTTGATAACTTTGAAATGCAATATAATTACGTTTACAAATGAAATAAAAAAATAAATCTGCTTTTTTATGCATTACAAATAATTGCACTTAATGTTATTCTCTTGAATCTGCAAATCATATGCTATCTAACAATTATACGTTTTATGTGTGGTACAATTAATGTTATAAAATTCATTAAGTACCTTCTCGAATCAACACAGGCAAGAGCCAAAATCAAGCATAATCCTTGAACATATGCCATTTTCGTTTAATTTAGGTCTGACTTTCTAATTTAAATGCTCCATTGACTTTTATATTCGAAGTTGGGATTTTTTTTATCATCCAAAAAATTAATTTTAGATTCGACATACCTATTTCTTAAGTTTGGACCTAATAAACACGTATTACATTAAAATTGATTACTTTTTAATTAAGTAACACGTAACGAAATGATAAGCTTTAAATAACTTTATCGTCAACATGTTGAATGGGAGTGTAATTTGTTTAAACAAAAATAATAGACGTGTACTTTCCCATACTTTAGATTAGATTACATTGTCATTACGCAAGCGTATTTTTTACTGGGTATTCTTTCATACGCTAGCGAGTCATAAATATACAGATAAAACGTTCCACTAAAATACCAATTCACAGTGAATGCAGATCGTATTGCGCAACGAAGTCTTATCAATTTAATGTTTAATGCAGAGGTGTGCGAAATATTACAAATAAGTTTTTAAAACATGATCGGGTGATATTTGAGTATTCTGCACTTTGTGCGGTATAAAATTTGCAATTCAAGCCATCCCTAGGTCAATTTAACCCAGAATAGAAAAGGTTATGCAATGATTTAATCTTGATACTTTGTTTGCACTTAAATAGTATTTAACAGTTGTATTAGAAGTGTACAATTTCATAAACATCCGTTACACACAGCAATATCACGATCAAACTTGAATAGGACAGACACTAGATGATACCATTGAACAAAAGAAAATGCCAAAAACTGACATAAAATTTATATCGTTGTTTACAACACATTGAATCGGAAATTCTGATGTATCACATCGCTTGCATCTTTAACAGATTATGTCTGTTTTTCAAAGTCTAAATTTACTTGGTTTGTCTGCCATGTAGATCGCAGTAAATTTCAAAATTGTGTCAGTATATGTAAAGTGACTTTCACATGTTATATATACACAATAAAAGCCCTTATGCGATGTTTTTGAAAGGGTAAACTCGGCTGATACAACGACAAATTATTTAAGTTATGTAAAGTGATGTATTGTTGGCCTCGTACTAGCTGGTATTGACAAGTGTATTGTTGTTTTGAGGAAGTAATGTGTTTGCCAATTTAAGGACCATCTGGTATCTAGTCCCTTTAATATTCTGATTCAAACCTACAGACGGATTTAAAGACCTAGCCATGTTAGAATTTGCAGTTTATGCAGTTTTTGCCTGTTGTGGAACGGAAATTTCCCCATATGTTGGAATTTAGCGGTTTGTCCCGTATAACATACCTACTATGAAGGGTATTAAAGTGTTCTGACTTTTACATATATTTTTTTACTCGAACATCTTTCTTGTTTACTTAATTCCATATTCGATGGACTGTATAGTTACATTCTTATATGTAATATTGGTCAATCTGTTTGATGGTATTTTCAATACAGCTTAATTTTAAACCTTATGTTTACACCGCGCAATAATGGCTTGATCGAATAACAAATATAAACAGCATAAGTAAGACGTTTTGCATCATGCTATCTAAATAAGGCTATGTGGTTTTCGTCCTTATCTGATGCTTGTTGACATTTCTGAGTTAAGATGAGTTGTGGAATACTAAGCTAGTAAAGAAAGTGAGGTAGGAAGTTAGCTATCAAGATAGCTATAATCTTAGATTGCTTAAATTAGAAGTTTTAACACAATTTTGTCTGATATTTATATATAAATTGATAATTGCCTTACAAATAATTCCGAACACGTACATATTTACGTACATATGCACATTGATGTATATTAAAACGTTTACAATTGTATTTCACTTTGGATAAACCAAACAAATCGAGGGAACTTTCACGCTGCTTCAAATACAGTTGCTCGATTGACGAATTCAGCATGGGAAGAAGCAATATGTTTAAGTAAGAACGCAATATGTTAATTTTGCTTCAATACCCTTCCATCCCTATAATTGGTTGCGATTGGATGTTCTCGAAACTTAAAGGCGACCCGGGCTCGAATTCCGGTCTAAGCGCATATAATTTAGGTTAGTGGTCACCAAGACGGATAGAAGGTTTTCTCCGGTCACTCCGCTTTTCCCAAGAACACACTCTCGCTCAACATCATGCCAACAAGAGTAATTTAGTATTAACTGTCTTTGCATGCAATTGTGAATAATGGCAGATGATCATCGCCATTATAAATTGCTTCAAAACCTCAAAATGCTCAAGAATGTTTGCAAACCGTAATGAATATTTCAGAACATGGTGGAGGTAAAGGAAAGAATTGGTTGTAAATTAGTCCCACTATAGGTTTATTTGTTCATTCTTCAACTCAACTGAATCAGAAGAAAAAAAGGTATATGTTTCACAAGTATTCTGTAAAATATTTTTATAGTATAGCCAACATTATACTTTGAGCACGATACGACCACCATCGACGACAACACAATTATGTCTCATTTTTTACAAATAATAAAATAACTAACCTTTTGCCAGCAACAAAGCCAAAAACACATAGATTCACAACAAGTAAAGCATTGCGCCACATTTTCGATCTTCTCAAACGATATACTGAGTACAAAATATCTTAAAGCATTTAGATCAGGATTAGCGTGAAGGCACAGTATTTGAATGAGAGCTAAAGAATAATGAAAAGGTTTACGATTATACACATTAAATCGCTGACAGATATCTTCCGGGTCTGGATTATACCAAAAAAAAAAACAACGTGAAACAAACATGGGCTTTAAATAAACAATCATGACAAAATAAGGGTAACCGAATATGAGCTTAAAATACACATTTATTGCTCTAATGCATATTTAATCTAACCGTTAAAGTTTCTTTCATGGGACTTCTCTTGAAAATGATACGACATGTAAAGGAGATTAATTGTGACTTAATAGAAAAGGAGATAATTTGATTGTATTAGTATTGAACAAAAGTATCGATTAAGTATTGCTTTAAATGGACATTAAATAAGAACATGATTATGTATTGAACAAATCTGTCATGTAAACCAAAGTTTCAGATCACAACGAAAATTTAAAAGCCGGTATCAGACATCATGTAACTATATAGGTTTATAAAAGTTGGTACAGAAATTGGAAATTAATACGAAAAATAATATTTGATATATCTGTCATGTAGAGCAAAGTTTCTGATCTCATTAAAAAGCCGGTATCAGACAGCATGTAACTATAGAGTTGTATAAAAGTTTGTACAAAAATAGGAAATAAATACGAAAAATAATATTTGATATATCTGTCATGTAGAGCATGAAAAAGTCGGTTTCAGACAGCATGTACGTAATTAATATGTTGGTTAACAGTTTGAAAGAAAGTCTTTATTGAAGACATTGACAAACGCGTTGACTAGCAGGTACAAGTTATTTGACGGCATACTTAATGATGTCAACAGGTCAAAAGTTGAACCTTTTTAAATGGTTGTTACAGAAAATCACGGCACTTTTTCCAAACGTTACAGCAATATATCCAGGCCATATTGCAACATGAAAGATTTTCAATGTAAAATGCGGTGTATTAAAAAATGCAGTTCGTTCTGAACGAAAAAATAAGCATCTTTGTAATCCTAATGTGGTCAATATTCGTTACGAAATGCTAATATTTTTAGGGACTGACAGAATAGGGTTCCACTTTCGACGAGTTTACTACTTTAGGATTATAAAAATGTATTTTGACCGGGGTGGAATTCCGTGACAACTTGTATGAAGTGTCGTGTTTTTTTGTGACAGCTTGAAACCTAAGTTCATCCCTCAACCTGTTGACATCCTTAGGATTACTTAAATGGTTTGTTTTCGTTCGCAACGAATTATTGGTACACCGCATTTTCATTGAAATTCGAGCATGCCGCACAACGACCGGGAGATATTGCCGAAACGAGAAGTTCTGCGTTACTATTTTTGTAAACGGAAAAGGCATGAGGCACTATCGGATATTAAAAAGGGAACTAATAGGCATTATATATTTAAAAAATTAAAATAAATATCAGATAAGTCTGATAAAATCAAGAGGTCAAAACGATGCTTTATTAAAAAGAAATGTATGGGAAATACCAACGAAATCCCCACCTCGACCACTGACTCACTATATGCTAATGAGGTAGATATGTGGGCGGAGCGTAGTGCTTTGGAAACTGTTCCTGAGCAGTTGCAGGATTAGACTTGATAAATAACTAGAGAATTATTGAATACTATCAACTGAAATTGCATATGAAGAAAATAAAGCTCTTGTTTCTAATTTAAATGTGATGCAAGCATTTTTGAATGAGAACTTACCAATATTGTCAATACTTATTGTCTGAAAACTTATTGTCAGTAAATTATTTTATATCTATTATGAAAGTTTTTTTTATTTCGATTATAAATTATTCCAAGAAAAAAAAAATCTTCGTTAAAAAATGGAAATCATAAGGATATATAACAACAAGAAGTTTTGGTATTACAAAAGTCACGTGATATGCAAGTTTTGTAATGACGATATGCACGCTAAATTTATGTTTTATTTTATTTTTTGTTGCATTTTGTTATTCCCATAAATGCATTTTTAAATCATTCTGGGAGTTAGAAATATAAAAAAAGTTTAAGATATGTCTTTTGGGTACACCTAAAAAAAACACTAAACCATAATGAGACTTTAAAAAAACTTGTAACAAACTGCTATTATCGTGCCCATAAAGTGTCTTTATTCTATGTAGGATTTGTGAATCTAGTTACTGTATATGAGATCAATTTGATTTTTTAAGTCTATAGTAGAAATTTCCCCAAAAATGTATATTGTGGGATGTATCCCTTTATTAGTACCAATAAAAGCTAATTGTTGTTCCTATAGTTCATAAGAAAAAGGTAACAAGATTATTGCATATCCATCATTCGTAAAAAAAAACCCACTAAATAAATAAAAGTTTGCAACATAAGATTGTATGAAATATCATTTGTTTATTGGATAAAACATCGTTTTTAAAAAATTCCTTATCAGGCCTTTGTTAAAAACCTCACTATATGTCTATCGGGTTGGGTAAACAAAACTAAAATATCTCCAGAATAGTTTTATTGTTAACAGCTCAAAACATGGGTACATGCTTTTTGAGTGTGCTTAGTACTATTTTACTATAAAGCATTCTAACAATGCATGTAACTTATTTCCGATGCTTGTTAAACAGAAATGGAAATGGTTGTTGATATTCAAATAAGTTCAATAAATGTTTCTAAAGTTATCCAAGATAATAGTTGTTAAGTCCATTATGTTGTTTTAAATATGAATAAACAAGGCCGCCACGGGCCATCCGTGTGATGGAACCTTCAAACAAATTAAGCTTTTTGCTATCGACGCAAATACAAATCATAAAATAGTCCAACATTACATCTGTTTTTTTGCATGTTGATTTTTACCAATGCTTTGCCTGCAGTGCACAGTCTTTCTTACAAATTAACAGATTGTCACAGTGATCATTCTGTCAAATTGAATCGAATCGTCCAAAAAACATGATTCGACATAGCATATTTCATGTCGTCGTAAACCCAATTTCGGCGTCACTTAAAACTGCACCGTAAATAAATAACACTTCTTACGATGAAAGCCTTTGACAAGAAGCTCATTTACATGAGTTATATATGTCTACAGGGGTTGCGTCGCATACGGCGCAATATTGCCACGTTTTATTTATTTTGGGTCCGATATGTACAAATAAAATTTTACTTTTCCTTCGACATATATGTCTGAATATTAGAGGGGGTCTATGTGGTACCCTTCGTCCGATCAACGCAAGAATTCTTATGACAATGTTCAAGTAAATTGGAAAACATCATCAGCTAGTTTCGAGTGAATGTTCTTTATCTATTTTTAGATTGGGACGTTCTGAATTTTAATATTAAGATATTACGAAAATGTTTATAAAGGCTTAAACCAATAAAACCATTGAACGGTTTTGGAATGACTAACTGTGTCCAAAATAACTTGCAAAAGGATAATCGCCACATTTTAAACAAACTGCGCTACCATGAAGATAAATGGAATTAGAAGCATGTTGTTGGTGGTGAGTCGTACAGGCAGGGAGTACCGGAAAGTGCCATGTAGAGTTATATTTTAGAGTGCTCCTAACCTGGCTAGTTGACACTCAGAAAAGTTGCCGTTGAGTTTATAAAAGTCTTCACAAGCCCTATGATGGCTGCATTGTGGCTTGACTCCGTCACATCCACAAGTGTGACTTAAACAAACAAATTAATACAATGGGGGAGTCTTGCCATCACCAGTTGACGAAAAATTTGCCAAAGGAGTATTTTGTACACAAAATACCGCGAGACCTGCGATGAATGACATCTAGATTGGCTTCACAGCTCTGACTTTTTAATATGGTTTTCTCTAGAAATTAGATATAACATGTGCACTTTATACTAGCATGCCTTTGCATGGATGGCAGTTGATAGGGAGCAATTGAAAACAACGTATGTAACTCATAATGAAAGCTATGCACAAATGACATTGTACCTTCTACCTTTTTTACTTAAACAACCTACTCCAACTGTTATTGTTCTTGGTGAACTTGATGTTTACCCTATTAATCTCAAGATTGAGGGAAGAATGCTCAACTTTTGGAGTTCGTTAGTCTCCGGTAAAGCAGATAAATATAGTGCTGTCCTATATAAATGTATGTATAATTTGCATTTCAATAATGTATACAGTTGCCCACGGATTGGTAAACGTTTGTCTGAATATTGGCTATCTCAGTCGGTTATAAATGTAAATACATTTAAAAGTAAAGTAAAATTGTCTTTGCAAGATCAGAATAAGCAAACCTTGTCAAGTGTCATTAACAGTTTTTCTAAATATATGAGCTACAGATTATTCAAAACATAATTTAAGTTGGAAAACTATCTTACAAATGTTTTATGGAATCTTGCTTATATGATATGTAAATTTAGACGTTTAAACAATTTTATTACTGTTGTGAGTGGTCGTTAATGAATGTTGATATGGCATTGCGAAAGTGTACATTATGTGATATAAATGACCTTGGTGATGAGTTTCATTATCTTTTGAGATGTTCTTTTTCGATGTATATAGGAAAAAGTTAATTGATAATTATTGCTGACAGTATCCAAATACACTTAAGTTCCAGAAATAAATGTGAAGCACTGACACCTGTACTATAATTAGATTAGTTAAATTCTAAAAAATATGTTGTTCAAATATAAATTTTAAATTCTATTTAGTTCCAACTTTCCTTTTTTCTTCTCATGCAAACTATTCGGTCATTGTTCATTGTATATATGTCTTGTTGTAGTGTTGTAGAGAGTAATTTCCATGTCATAATTTGTATGTTATGTGTATCCATTGTTCGTCATTCAATTTTATTATTGCATTTTGTTTGTTAACTCTGTATGCCTGTAATAGGCCATGAGTAATTTAATTAAAGTCCAAAGTTCAAAAAGTTCAAGTTCAAAATCCAACAAAAGGTTTTAAAACTTGCCATCACTATGCAAAAGATGATATATTTATGTATTCACTTTATTAAATAATATGTTACCATGTACGTTTATGACAAGTATTTCTTGTTTTAGACGATTTTTATTTTAAAAAACTGCAATAATTCAATATCTAAAATCCAGTATCATGAAACATGTTTATCTCCGAGTAAGATTGTCCGCAAATCCATGGCAAATTTTGGGTTTGCTAGTATGAGCGCGCTCGAGTATAGAGTTGGCGGATCTTGAATACTGCAGAGTTCTGGGTGAGGTAATAGGTCGTCCATGATCACGCAAAAGGTGTCAACTTTCTGTCAGTTCGTTGTTTTATATAAATTGTATTTAAGTATTTAAAGCATCATTTGGTCACGTTTTTGAGAAATGCTGATTTTAAAAGTGAACGAGTTTTATTACTACACTCATGACCAAACCCATGCATCACCAATATACTCAAGTCGAATCTCAGACTCAGTCTCAACTTATTTTGCCACATAGAAGCATAAAATATGATTTAAAACCTTGTATGTTTTTTACTATTTTAAAACATATTTTCTTAATAAATGTGTTTATATAAACCTTTTGTCCATATTTCTATGAATTTTAGGGCAAAAATAAACTTGATTGATTGTCAAAAACAGTTGTGTTGAGTTGAACTGAATTACATTATATGCTGTAGAATCTTTATTTTCTTTTTAATCTTGACCAAAGTTTTAAATCGACATATTCTGTTCATGTTTTGTGGTTAAATGAGACTGAGATTGAGATTTGATTTTTGTGTTATTGGGGCCAGGCTATTAAATAATAAAACTATCATCAGTGACCAGAAAGTGTCACATTTTGGGATGTTATGTTGTTTTTTTTATGTTCTTGTTTTTAAAGCTGCACTCTCACAGATATACCATTTTTGCAACTTTTTTATTTTTTGTCTTGGAAAGAGAATTTTTTCGCGTAATCTGCAAACCAATGATAAAATATTTCTGACAAAAAATCAGATCGCAGATTTTCATATTTGCTTTCGAAAATTAATGTTTTTTGGCTTAAACCGTTACTAACGGTTTAAGAAGAATGCATAAAACATCAATTTTTGAACTTATATATAAAAATCTTCGATCTATGTTTTTGTCAGTAGTCTTATATATCTGGTTTCCATGGATTTTTGCAAAATTGGCTCGTTCCAAGACAAAAAATAAAAAAAAGTTGTCGAAACGTTCAATATGTGAGAGTGCAGCTTTAAAGAGGCACACTATAAGTTGATGCTAAAAAGTAATTGACTTTCAAAATGCAACCAAAAGAATAGCATTTCTTTTTTGTTAACATGAACAACATTTTTAGCTTTTATAAAAGTATATTTTCAAAGTAATAGCAACATGGCAAAATATTCGCCAGTATATCGCAATAATTTTTATTCCGAAACATGTCACAAATTTTATTAAATGAGTTTTTACACATATGAATGCATTTGAATTCAAACAAATATGGCATCAGCCTATATTGACCCTTTAAGATAACTTTGTTGGGAGTAGTAACTGATAAACTCAATGCGTACTCCTACATTGTCGACGTTACATATAGTTGACC
The DNA here is from genome assembly GCF_026914265.1 of Mya arenaria. Taxonomy (NCBI): domain Eukaryota; kingdom Metazoa; phylum Mollusca; class Bivalvia; order Myida; family Myidae; genus Mya; species Mya arenaria. The sequence goes on from NC_069131.1 coordinate 52,021,881, forward strand.
TACATAGATAAATAGTATTTAAATAGAGAACGATTGTCGGAAGGATAACGGCAGGAAGACAGAGGGATACAATGTTGAAATTTCAATCAGCTTTTTATTGTATGATTGTTCTGTTGCTCGTTTGTCTAGGTGGGTAAAATGGATGTTCTGTTTTAAGTCGGATCGGTAGGTTAGATGATTTTTGTTCTGCGGTAAGTCGGACTCGTTAGAATAACATGTTTTTCATACTGTTTTTTTCGTATATATTAGTGGGTGTGCATGATTTCTGTTCTGCGACATATTTGCATCGGTGGGTAACATGAATTTTGTTTTGCTGTACATTTGACTCGTTGGGTAACATAATTTCTGTTCATTAGCAAGTCGGTCTCGTTCAGTCAAAATGATATTTGTTCTGTTTAACATATATCTCGGTGAGTTCACTTGATTTTAATTATGTTGTACATATATCTCGGTGAGTTAATATTATTTTTGTTCTGTTATACGTTTATCTCGGTGAGTTCACATGATTTATGTTCTGTTATACGTTTATCTCGGTGAGTTCACATGATTTTTGTTCTGTTATACGTTTATCTCGGTGTGTTGACATGATTTTTGTTCTGTTGTACGTTTATCTCGGTGAGTTCACATGATTATTGTTCTGTTATACGTATATCTCGGTGAGTTAACATGATTTTTGTTCTGTTATACGTTTATCTCGGTGAGTTCACGTGATTTTTATTCTGTTATACGTTTGTCTCGGTGAGTTCACATGATTTTTGTTCTGTTAAACATATATCTCGGTGAGTTTACATGATTTTAATTCTGTTGTACATATATCTCAGTTGGCAGCTTGATTTGTGTTATGCTTATCGGTGATATAATTGTGTAGCGCTTGAAATATCAATTTTAATTAGTTCTTCAAGCTTTATGCTTTTTTAGATTGCCGTATTGTGTAAAAGATGAAATATAGCCTACACTCTGTCGTAATGACACTGACTACACGCAATTTTGCAATTAAATTCCCATTATTCCAAACATTTTACCTTAAATAAACAGATAAGTAATTGATTTTCATATAAGACAATTTTATTTCAATCTGGACGTGAAAGTATAACGCCGAAATTATTCAGTTAGTCGCTATTATTTCAACATCGTTCGGCATCATTGGCTGATACCACTTAGTCTCAATAATTATTATTAAGTATTTCATTTACCGAAAAGGATGAATGCATATCAAAAACAAAAGATGCACTCTTACTCCCAAATAAGGTGCACCACAATTAATACAATTGTTTTAATTTACCAAAAAGGATGAATAAGTATAAAAACAATGGTTCTTATGAAGGATACCAAGTTTAATTTGAAAGAAAGAGACGATGGTTGATCAATGTAAATCTATAGGACCGACCAGTCATTTAATATTTGTGCGATTTCAACTATGTACTACACTGTTACAATCTTGTTATCAGTTATTAATATTTTCCATTAATGCATTATTTGCTGTAAGTTTCTTAACACACATCTCTTGTTATATCATGAATTATCGTCGAAAAAAAAATCAAGATGCATTTTTAAGAGGAGAGGCTCGTGTTTGGAACAGCGGATACCTATAAACGGTGTTTATTTATATAAACAGGATTTTGTGAAGCCTTCGCGAATTGTCCCGACGGGTGGGTGCCGTACCAGGAATCGTGTTACTGGATACGGCATGATAAGCCATTGACGTTTGACGCTGCCAAGGTAAATACATTGTGTGACCATAGTAAGCTCTATGGTTTGCCGACAGTTTTATGGTGAAAACCAAACATGTATCAATAAAGGTTCTTTTTAAAAGGGAATCAATTCAGTTTTGAGCTTGATTTGTGCTCAAAAGAAAAACAAATATTTATGTTAATGCATCATCATGTTTAACACTTTTTACTTAAATCATAAAAAACAGAACGATAATATACGATTTGTTTACATAATTTGTATTAAAATGCCAGCATTTATAAGGGTGGTTCTCAATTAATAGCTACGTGGCCACATATTACCAGCTTAAAAATCGCCAAAATATCGCTGAATTGCTCTGTTGCTATAGTTGTTTTTATTTCCATGCTTATTAGCGTATTTGAAGTTTTTAGAAGATGTTTTGTATTTAATTTTTCCCATACAAAAACGTGTATGCCTTAATAATGTACCAGTCACAAACATGGCGCGGGTAGATACGTCATGTCACGGATAAAAACGTAGTTATCCGAATCGATCTGTGCCTGCATGAAACGTACCTAAAAGAAGTGAACATGCACAAAATTTGGAACGATTCATGACCATTTGGGCGTGACTTTTGTCCAACCTGGTTGAAAATTATTAATCCGTAGTCAATAGTACTAAAATGTAGTTATCCGTATTAAAACGTACATATCCATATTTTGACAAATGTTCTTACACTTTCCGCCTTTCACCCCATTTTACACGTTTAACTACGTTTTGGTACGGATCACTACGGCTGTCCCCGCGTTTATACGTTTAACTACGTTTTGGTACGGATCACCGCAGCTCACTATGTTTGTATGCATATTGATCCGTACTTGAACGTAGTTTTTCGAGGCCGTCCTTGTACTTTAACGTAGATCACCGCTGACCCGTCTACGCGCTTGGCATGTTGCCAGCTGCAGTAAAATGGAGATCACAGATGAACGCCGTAACTATCCGTACTACTTATCCTCGTCCTGCAAGTTTTCGTCCCCGTTTCACACCAATTTGCCGTTCTAGGAAGTACTTCTCCGTTTTTCTCCGTACATCTCCGTGACTTCTCCGTATTTCTCCGTATATCTCCGCGACTTCTCTGTATTTCTCCGTACTTCTTCGCCCTTCACCAGCACACACACGGACCAATATCATCTGTGCCGTACCTCAACGCACGGACTTATCCGTGTGTGTGACTGTACCATTTATAGCTGTATCACTCTTTCCAGCAACATTGTGACCATGAGAGCGGAGGCATGGGGAAAATGCTATACGTTAGCAGCGCGGATGAAAACGCGTGGATCAAGGACTATCTCCGTGATATGAGAGTGGGAACCACCTACTGGTGGCTAGGACTGACGGACAAACACACTGAGGGTTCTTGGCACTGGGTGGCTAGCCAGCAACAAACAACATTTACAGGTGAAATCAATCTTTATTTACTTAAAGTTAATAAAAGTGTGTTAAATATTGAACGTAAGTTAATCTTATGATAATACATCATTGACATCATTTACTCTATTGATCAGTCATAAATAGAAGTTATCCGATTAGCTATATAGCTCTTCGATCCCATCATGACCAATATTAAATACAAGCCATGGTTGCTTGGTGACACAGCTATACTAAACGTTTATTCTATTCGAATTTCAAACTGGGTGATCCTATTAGCTATATCGTTCTCATACCCAATTAAGACCACTATTGAATACAATCCATGGTATATTGGTGAAATATTTATACATACCGTTTATTCTAATCAGATTTCAAGCCGGGTGATCTAGGAGACCACAATCAAGAAGACTGTGCGATATATGCCTCAGTTCATAATTTCCAGTGGGCTGATGTCGCCTGCAGCATAAATGCATACCCCATCTGCAAGATAAAGTATGAATTGAAATACAGATAATGTGCAGTAAATTGTTCGCTACTTCATGAAAGATGTAATGAATAATAGAGATATTTACTTACAAGGCTTATCCAATTTTCAAGATAAAGTTAGCATATATCGTGTGTTCAAGACAGACGTTCCCAATCTGTAAGACATTAGTAAGTATTAAGTAAGTATTAGTGAAGATGAAGATATCATGTGTAATGGATATTCGTTTCACATATGTGTAAATTACAGTAAGTCATAGTGCATAATTATATCACGAGTAATTGATGTACGCTCACCATATGTAAGACACGGTAAGTATTAGTGCAGACATCATGCAAAATGGATTTACGTTCCCCATGATTGGACACGGTAAATATAAGTGCAAATATCGTGAGTTACGGATATACGTTCCTCATCTGTTGAACACAGTAAGTGCAGATATCGTGTTTAATTGATGTACGCTCACCATCTGTAAGACACGGTAAGTATTAGTGCAGACATCATGTAGAATGGATATTCGTTCCCCATCTGTAGAATACAGTAAGCACTAGTGCAGATATCGTGTTTAATTGATGTACATTCACTATCTGTAAGACACAGTAAGACATATTACAGATATCGTGCGTAAAAGCAGATGTTATCCATCTGTAAGATACAGTTAACATTAGTGCAGATATCGTGCGTAAAAGCAGATATTATCCATCTGTGCGATACAGTTATCATTAGTGCAGATATCGTGTATATCGACAGACGTTCCCCATCTGTAGGAGACAGAAGGCATGAGCGTAGATATCGTGTGTAATTGACATACATAACACATATGTAAGATACATTAAGCATTATTGCTGTTATCGTGTGCTATGGAGAAACATTCCCTATCTGCAAGATAGAGTAAGTCTTAGTGCCTGCATCGTGTGTAATAAATATACTTCCCCATCTGTCAGATACAGTGCAGAAATCGTGTGTAATGAAAAGACGTTCCTCATCCAAAAGATACAGTTTGCATAAGTGAAAATATATTTTGTAATGGGCAGACGCTTTCCATCTGTAAAACACATGGCATTGGTACATATATCGACTGTTATGGCTAGATGTTCCACATCTGCAAGACGCGGTAATAAATAGGGCAGATATCATGTGTATAATTAGATAATCCTTATCTATGATATATAGTAAGCATTAGTGCATATATCGTTCTGGAAATATGGTCCCCATCTGTACCGAGTGTCATGTGATACCACCCCCGAGTGTCATACGATAACATCCCCGATTTTCATGTGATACCATCCCCGAGAGTAGTGTGATACCATTCCCGAGTGTCGTATAATAACATCCTCGATTTTCATGTGATACCATCCCCGAGTGTCATGTGATACCATCCCCGAGTGTCATGTGATACCCTCCCCGAGTGTCATGTGATACCATCCCCGAGTGTCAAGTGATACCATCCCCGAGTGTCATGTGATACCATCCCTGAGTGTCATGTGATACCGTCCCCGAGTGTCATGTGATACCATCACAGAGTGTCATGTGATACCACCCCTGAGTGTCATGTGATACCATCCCCGATTGTCATGTGATACCCTCCCCGAGTGTCATGTGATACCCTCCCCGAGTGTCATGTGATACCCTCCCCGATTGTCATGTGATACCCTCCCCGAGTGTCATGTGATACCACCCCCGAGTGTCATGTGATACCGTCCACGAGGGTCATGTGATACCATCACAGAGTGTCATGTGATACCATCCCAGAGTGTCATGTGATACCATCCCATAGTGTCATGTGATACCATCCAAGAGTGTCATGTGATACCATCAACGAGAGTCATGTGATACCCTCCCCGAGTGTCATGTGATACCCTCCCCTGGTGTCATGTGATACCATCCCCGAGTGTCATGTGATACCACCCCCGAGTGTCAAGTGATATCATCCCCGAGTGTCATGTGATACCATCCCCGAGTGTCATGTGATATCATCCCCGAGTGTCATGTGATACCATCCCCGAGTGTCATGTGATACCATCCCCGAGTGTCATGTGATACTACCCCGAGTGTCATGTGATACCCTCCCCGAATGTCATGTGATACCATCCCCGAGTGTCATGTGATACCATCCCCGAGAGTCATGTGATACCATCCCCGAGTCACATGACAACCGAGTGTCATGTGATACCGTCCCCGAGTGTCATGAGATACCATCACAGAGTGTCATGTGATACCATCCCTGAGTGTCATGTGATACCCTCCCCGAGTGTCATGTGATATCATCCCCGAGTGTCATGTGATACCCTCCCCGAGTGTCAAGTGATACCATCCCAGAGAGTCATGTGATACCCTCCCCGAGTGTCATGTGATACCACCCGCGAGTGTCATGTGATACCCTCCCCAAGTGTCATGTGATACCCTCCCCGAGTGTCATGTGATACTACCCCGAGTGTCATGTGATACCCTCCCCAAGTGTCATGTGATACCCTCCCCGAGTGTCATGTGATACCATCCTAGAGTGTCATGTGATACCCTCCTCTTGTGGCATGTGATATCATCCCCGGGTGTCATGTTATTCCATCCCTGAGTTTCATGTGATACCATCCCCTAGTGGCATGTGATACCCTCCCCGAGTGTCATGTGATACCATCCCAGAGTGCCATGTGATACCCTCCTCTAGTGGCATGTGATACCATCCATGAGTATTATTTGATACTATACACGAGTGTCCTGTGATACCCTCCCTAAGTATCATGTTATATCATTCCCGATACCATCCCATGGTGTCATGTCATACCAACCCCGATTGTCTTTTAATACCATATCTAAATACCAAGTGATACCATCCCAAGGTTTCATGTGATAAAATCCCCAAATGTCATGTGATACCATTCCCTTAATGTTTTTGATCAATAATCAAATAACGAGCTTTTTTATTAAACTGTTACCTTCATAAAATGTGATTACCATATTGTTTTTTGTTTCAGTTACAACGACTTGGAATTGTTTGGAAAATAAAGGTCAATAAAACATATATTTAAAGGAAAAAAAGAGTTCATTGTTTCATGATTATATTGTATGGCCATATCAACAATATAAAGTAAAGATATGTATTTTACTGATATTGGACCGGCATCAAGGTGTTGTTTATGGAAGCTACGACGGAATGCACTTGCAAACAATGCTAGTATAATGAATTACAACTATCAAGTATGCTTTTTCCGAACTAAAAACAGTTATTTTGTTTGTGATGCAACACATTTGTTTAAAGATTTTTCAAGGGGAGCTGCGATGGAATGCTATCTAACTTGTGAACCGTCGAGTCAGTCGGACGTCTTCTAACTTTTCTTCGTTACTGTTTTGCATGCATGTGTAGCATATCTAGATAATGAATAACAGCTACCATGTGTCTTGTATCCGAACATAATGCAGATAGTAGTAAAATGTAAGGAAAACATTGAATTTGGATCGACATTAAGGTATGTTAATGCAAGTTGTGGTGGAATACACTTACAGATAATGCTAGACGTATAATCAATACCAATCATCAGGTATGTTGTATCCGAACGTAAGGCAGATAATATTGTTCGCAAAACCTTGAATATGGACATTTGTTCCACTTTTTAATGAGATCAGCGGCGGAATGCTATTTTGAGACCTTTGCGTTAGGCGTGAGTCTTCTAATAATGACCCGATAGGTCGCATTTTCTGTTGTTGTTTTTTCATTGATTTGCATGCAAATGCATCATATCTCGACAATGAATAACAGCTATCACGTGCCTTGTATACGAACATAATGCAGACGGTATTGTAAGGAAAACGTTTAACTTGGACCTGCATCAAGGTATGTTTATGGAAGCTGCGACGCGATGCACTTACAAACCATGTTAGTATAATGAATAACAACTATCAGAAATGTGTGCCCGGACGAAATGCAGATAATTCTGTTAGTACATTACTTTATTTGGACATTGTCATTTCGACGAGAGCCTCGGCGGAGTGCTATTCTGTGAACGGTTACATCAGACGACAATATTTTGTCAATGTATACAAGCTACCAGGTGTCTTTTATCCGAACGTAAAACAGATAGTATTGTTCGGAAAACATTGACATTACAACGGCATGAATGTATTTCTTTATGGAAGCTACGAAAACTGCAATCACATATCATGATAATAACATTAATTTATTATAAGCTATAAAGTATGTTTATCGGAACGTAAAACAGATACATTTGTTTGTAAAACATTGAATTTGGACCATCGTCCCTCATAAATTGCATAATATTTCATTGGTTTGCATGCATGTTTAGCATAACTTGCCTATTAATAACAACTTCCATGTGTCTAGTATCCGAACATACTAGTAATGCAGATGATATTGTTTGGAAAACATTGAATTTAGAATCGCATGAAGGTATAACTTAATGGAATCAGCGAAGGAAGGTACTTACACAGCATGATCGTATATTTAATAGCAACTATCAGATAGGTTGTATCCGAACAAAATTCAGGTAATGCTATTTGTAAAACATTATAATTGGACCATTTCATAAAGGCTGCGGCAGAATGCTATTTTGTGAAATGTTCCGTCAGGCGTCAGTCTAGCAATGCTTTGATTAACCGCGTTTTTTTCTTGAATGTTTTTTTTTTTGCATGTATGATTAGCATATCTTGCCAATAAAAACAGCTACCATGTATCTAGTATGAAAACAAAATTCATATAGTTTTTTTTATAGAAAACATTGAATTTAGACCGGCATCAAGGTATTGTTTATAAATGCTCTGTCGGAAATCATTTACAAATAATTCTAGAATAATGAATAACAACCTCATTAAAGGTATGCTGTATCCGATAGAAATGCAGGCGCTTAACCACAGCCCATTTTTAATCTCAGATTACGTTGCTAGTGTTCGCGGAGTTGCATTCTAAAGCTAAGGAATGTCTCTTGAACAGTTTACGCACAGCAATGGCAGTTTGAACTGACATGCACCCTTACCTGTCGCACACGCTTGACCTGACCCAAATGCAACGGCATCAAGACTGCCACCAGCTTCTTGCACGGAAACAACATCCATGAGAATGCTCGTGTGAGATAATTTTTATCCATACCCTCGCGCATGATTGTAACCCTCATTTCCGTAAAAAATAATGCGCTCTGTTACGGTTAAATCCATATTGTAAAAGCCTATGGAATATACTTATAATGCCAGATTGCGATATTGAAAATAGGCACCTTTCGAAAGTTATGCAAGCTTCGGACGACCTTTGTTATTTCTAATGCGTTAATACAAAACTATTTTAATCTGTTTCATTATTTGGGGAACACTATCAACTCCATTTTGATTTATCAAATAACAGAAAACGCGTTCAAGGCATATCGCCATGCCATGGCCCCAATGATCTACAGATATGCCTTACCAAAGTAACATTTAAAATTCCAGTGATTTCCTGACGGGAATCTATACGATGAAGTTTGTCCTGTCTACTCTGATATCATACATGCTGCAGAAATGTTCACATGTTTCCTTTATACTCTTAATAATATTATATTTACCGTACCAGGAAAGAAATCTTGCTGCGTTAGCTGCTCAATCGTGCCGGATTCCTTACCGCCATTACAAAACAAAAAGGGCACGACAACGGAGAAGAGGGCCATCTGGAACCACTGTATGACTGAAGTTATATCTTCGTCCATCTAAGTTTTCGGTCCCCAAGATAAATTGGGCTAGTCGAGATTCCATATTGATTAAGACATATCATTATTGAGGCTTCGGTTAGTACAATTACTACTTGTTCACAGCACCCGTGCAATGCCATCGAACATTTTATCAATTTATTTAGTACGGACATGCCGATCGAATAGTAGCACACTGGGGTCAGTGAGTTTCATTCTTATACAACTTTGTTTTATCATACTTCCGTTTCTGGAATGCAAACCATTTCGAACTTCGTGTTTGAATATTTTGTCTTTTCTTTACAATAAGAAGACCATTATTTCCATAGCGCCTATGGTAAACGTTCTTAAATGCAATTGTCTTGCATATTATGGAATAAGCTAGACTGGGTTTGATGTGAATATTTATACTTCTCAACAATGCTTCTTTAACTTAATCAATTCAGCTTTCAGCATTGCAGTTTGTATTTGAGGTATCCGATAAACAGGCCTGGTGACTCAATGATATTTTGGTATCATTTGGAAACGTTTCATAACTTGAGATATTATAGCTTAACATATACTGATACAACACAAACGTTTTTTGCGCCTTGAATAATTAGACATGTGTCATTTCAAACCAGAGTTTGATTTTAGATAAAAAAAATATACGTCAAACTGTAAAAACTTTATCAAAAGCGTTTAAAAAGCCGTATATCATATGGGATCACTCATACATGTCTTCAATAAGTTGAGTTCAGCTGGAGAGAGCGGAACATCGCGATATTTATCAAGTTATTCTGTATCATAATAATACTCTAAGGAAAAGAAAATATTTAGGTATTTTTTAAAGGTATAAGTTTAAAGTTGTAAGTAATCTTTACGCGTAACGTTTGATAATTAACGTACAAATCTTACGCGAAATTGTTTTGTTTTGCATAAGACAAATACTTTGAAAACTTTGATAAACTTGCAAAAGATGAAACTGATTTTAATTGCTTAAAAAAAGAATATTTATAAGTAAAAATATGATTGTTGGTCGACAAACGTCATAAGAAATATGAAGCAAAGATTTGTTTTATTGCAAAAACTTTCCATTTATGTAGACTTCAAATATCATGCAGATGTCTGTACGGATAAGTAGTTGAGTTTCATTGAAAATATACAAATCTCGTTTCTGTGACGTGTATTCGCTGAAATAATGCTATTTTTGCACTTGATGAATTCCAGTAGACGTTTTGTTAATTAAAATAAAACATAAATGTGCAGCGCAAATTTCATCAAGCAATATTTCGAACGAGGGTTTCACTATCTTCCCCTAATTATATAAAGTTTCAATATACATTGGGCACTAAGTCAAACTTTTATTAGCATGATTTGGACTCTTTGGTTTAGCCGTATGGAATAGCACTTTAAATTTCGATAGTACCTATGCTAACATTGATCATTATTTCAGACATCTTTTTAGGGTATCCGAGAGGTACTCAGAGGACAGCATCATTGCCAATCCTTGCGACAGATGCCGACTTACAGCTGGTCTGAATGTATCCCGACAATGATCAAGCCACGTTCGTTCTTCATCGGCTGGTAAAAGGTGAAAAGTAAAACTTTGTCTAATAAAGACAATGCCTACGTCCATTTCTAGTTCCATTTTGAAGCGCTTTGGATCAATAGTTGTATACCAAGTTAAATATAACATCATCAAAGCTTTAGCGTAGTGTAATGTTTTGCATCAGATAACGTCTAAAACTAAGGTACCAAAGTTGTACTTTAGTGATTGCTATAAGAAATATGGCACTTATTTCAAACGATACGGCACTATTTTCTTGTAATATTGCGGCATGCACGAATTTCAATTCAAAATGCGGCCAGCCAATAGTTCGTTTGAAACGATTGTTTGTACATTTTTGTCTCATAAGGATAATTATGTACATATATTCTGGTGTACCTGGTCTTAATTGTCATTATACACATTGCATCATTTTCCAAACGAAACGGTACTATTTCTTGGTCATATAAATGGCATGCACGAATTTAAATGCAAATTGCGGCGAACCAATAGTTCATGCGGAACGATAAGTGTGTACAATTGTGTGTCATAAGGATGTACTCATGTAGAATCGTGTACCCTTTTTTAAAGGTCATCCGAAACATGGAATTTTACACCAAAGTATACGGCACTATTTCCTGGTCATATTGCGGCATACACGAATTTTAAAGGATAAGATACGGCTAACAAATAGTTCGTTCAATATGATAATTTGTACAATTTAATACTTTTAACATGTGTACATGTGACATGCGGGTGGCACCAACTTTAATGCAATGTGCCTTTGGCAACAGAGATTACCACAAGTTAGAAACGCATGTACACACTTGTGCATACGCACACACACACACACGCACGCACACATACACATCGTGTATATACGACATTATAAATAAATATTAATAGGCAGGGACCGTAAGACACTTGAATTTAACCCAACGCATATTTCGAGAAATACAGTAAAGACAATGTTGCATACTATCGTCTGTATATTACATGAGCCATACACGCGCTGAATGCTACCCAGTTTATGTCACCTGAAACACTGTTAGGACAACGTTGAATACTATGATACATATAGTTAAACTTGACCCTATTTAAACTCGAGACACAGCTCGTACAATCTCGCAAACTATCGTATGTGTATTTCAACGGCCATACGATACTTGAACTTGACCCATCTTATATGACCAGACATTCAGTCAGTACAATTTTGCATACTATCGTCTATATAGTTCAAGGTCAATCAGTAGGTTCAATGTGAAGATCAAAAAAGTAAAGATTATTTTAAGGGTACGGCGTATTTTACGTCACAATATTAAACTTATAATATATCACAAATATAGATATTGTACTTTGTATAGCTGTACCTTATTTTGACTGAAATCGTACGTGTGCTTGCCGACTTTGCAATAGTCCATAATAAATAATTGTTTGAAATATTGTTTTCGATACATTTATTGTATAGTCTCTACACACACAACACCAATTCAGATGATTTCAAAAATAATATGGGGTCTCCTTAACACACGTTTCTTGATTTTTAGGACTTGTTACATAACCAAGGTTCAATAAGAATGCTTGAACATATATAGTTGTAGAGAAGATGGGCAATAAACATGTTGGCAACGTTTAAATTCGAATGCTTTATGAAAGGTTCGCAATAACCACTATGAAGTAGACAGACAGTGGAAACTTATATCCTCATCCTAAATTCATGCTGAGTTGAGTATGAAATCTAATTTAAAAAAGTATCTATCTTAGTCTTCTCCATAACAATGTATGCATACTATGGATGATCAATAATTACGTAGACTGCCTCTATTTCAATAATAGTAAAAGACATGCATTACTAAACGTCGTTTTATCCACAACTGCTTCTGTAAATATCAGAAATGTTTGCCCCTCCTACATCAAATCACGGCGAGTTGAAGAGGCACACTGTCGCGCTGTCGGCCAACGTCGTAATCTGTTCGACGACGTCAACGACGTTGCCTATGTTGAAGGTGCTCGAGATACGTCTTGTGTGATCTCACTTCTTCTCAAAGTAGGCTCCGGACCATTGTAAATAGTGTTCGTGTCTCTTTTGCCATTTGTTGAAGATGATATCCCGATAGTACACTGCCGGAGTTCTGGTGTATCAATGCGTTTGCAGCCGTCTGTAGCTCCCGCAAACTTTCAAATCGGCGACCTTTGAGGTGGGACTTCAACTCCGGAAAAATGATAAAGTCGAACGGGGCCATGTCAGGTGAGTACGGGGAATGTGAAAGAACCTCCAATCGTAGGACGCTAATCACAAGCTGTGTGGTCAGCACATATAAGGTGGGGCATTTTCCTGATGGAGGATGAAATTATCAACCGGGATGTCACTGCTCTTCTTTCTAAGCGCCCGGATGAGATCACGGTCGAGTACCTGTTCACAATGTTAAAAACGTTTTTAGAGTCATACTGTCACATTGGAAGTTAATTAATTTGCGTTTATATTCATAACAGGTGTTTGGCAACTACAAGATAAATATGATTATCTCTATCTTAATTTAGCAATTTGCGCAAAAAGGATTTACCCCATTTGTTGATATATTGAATTTGTTTTACAATATGTAATGCAAAAAAAAATAAGTGAACTTCTACTGAATGTTTATCATTGTTATTTACTTTAAATGAATATTGCCTTCGAATAATACCCCGCGTTTACCGTCCTCCTAAAAGGCACCACATGACACAGGATCATTTCCCGTCAATCCGCAAACATCATGTACATCTGTTTAGGCGGAACGTGAAACTCGGGTTTTCTCAGGTAGTGTTGACCCAGCTCTCTTTCATACAGCCGACTGTGCCTTGGTAGAAACTTCCCCGACTCCTTCACGCGCCTCTCTCTCTCGATGCCAGTCAGGATGCGTGGCACAACGCGCGCGTCGTTTGCAAATGCATCCTATATCAGAATAAAAAGTAAGATTTGGTGATTTTGAAAATGATAAAAATAACTGTTTGCGGTTTCCTAACATGGAACAATTTAAAACATTTTATTGTTCATCACAATAATTTGAAACAATTTGAATACATGTATTCCCCAATCGATCTAATATTAAAGTATTATTATACTTCAGTAAATTAAAACTCATTGTACAAGAGAAGTGAATACTGCAAAATACCTTCCGCATTTTAATTCGTTGGTCAGAATGCTGTGTGCGGTTCCATAGCTGACATTGGCAACCCCTGAAAGCTCCTGTAAAGTCATTCTGCAATTCGCTTTCAGTTTCTCTTTGATTGACGTCATGGCTGACGGTCCGATTGTTGAATTCCGTCCACGAACTGCATCATCTTCAAGGTACTGTCGGCCATCAGAAAAGCGTCGATGCTACTCGAAAACCAGTGCACGGCAAAACACAGTTGTCTCCCCGTGTCAGCTTTAGAAGCTTATATGTTTCGGATGGTGTTTTTCCTATTTCTTTGCAAAATTTAATGTTTGTGAAAAGTTTCAAACGTTCTTATGATGACATATTTAAATTCATAGCATGCGTGACTGTCATAGAGCAGACATTGTTTATTTTAAAATGCAACGGCCGATTGACGTGTTTGTCCCTCCTACATCAAATCACGGCGAGTTGAAGAGGCACACTGTCGCGCTGTCGCCCCGAGTCGTCATATATATGTGACGACGTCAAAAACGTCGCCTATGCTGAAGGTGCTCGAGGTACGTCTTGTGTGATCTCACTTCTTCTCAAAGTAGGCACCGGACCATTTGAAATAGCGTTCGTATCTCTTTTGCCATTTGTTGAAGATGATATCTCGATAGTACTCTGCCGGATTTTGGTGTATCAATGCGTTTGCAGCCGTCTGTAACTCTCGTAATTTTTCAAATTGGCGACCTTTTCACAATGTTAAAACCATTTTTAGAGTCATACTTTCACATTGTAGCTAGAAGTTTGCTAATTAATTTGATTTTATATTCATAACAGGTGTTTGGCAGCTACAAGATAGGTATGATTATCTCTTTCATAATTTAAGAATTTGCAAAAAGTGGATTTACCCCAATTGTTGATATATTGAATAGGTTTAACAATATGTAACAATATGTAATATACAAATTATAATTAATTGAACTTCATCTGCAGCAATAATATTGTGTTTTTTTACTTTAAATAAATATTTCCTTCGAATAATACTCAGCGTTTACAGGCCTCCTTACAGGTACCGCGTGGCACAGGATCATTCGCCGTCATTTAGCAATCATCATGTACATCTGTTTACCGGCGGAACGTGAAACTCGGGTTTTCTCAGGTGGGGTTGACCCAGCTCTCTTCCATACAGCCGACTGTGCCTTGGTAGAAACTTCCCCGACTCCTTCACGCGCCTGTCTCTCTCGATGCCAGTCAGGATGCGTGGCACAACGCGCGCGTCGTCTGCAAATGCATCCTGTATCAGAATAAAAAATATGATTTTGCGATTTTGAATGTGATAAAAACAACTGTTTGCGGTTGCCTTTCTTGTAACAATTTATAACATTTATTAAGTGTTCATCACAATAATTTGCAACAATTTGAATATTTCCCAATCGATCCAATATTAAAGTATTACTATTCTTTAGCGAATTAAAAATTATTGTACAAGAGAAGTGGATACTGCAAAATACCTTCCGCATAATTATTTCGGTGGTCAGAATGCTGTGTGCAGTTCAATAGCTGACATTGGCAGCCTCTGACAGCTCCCGTACAGTCAATCAGCAGTCCGCTCTAAGTTTCTCTTCAATTGACGTCACGGCTGACGGTCCGATTGTTGACTTCCGTCCACGACCTCCATCATTTTCAAGGGACTGTCGGCCATCAGAAAGGAGTCTATGCCCCTTGAAACCAGTGCACGGCAAACGCAGTTTTTCTCCCCGTGTCAGCTTTAGTACCCTATACGTTTCTGTTGATGTTTTCCCTATTTCTTTACAAAATGTAATATTTGAACGAATTTCCAAACGTTCTTGTGACGGCATATTTAAATTCATCGCATGTGTGACTGCCATAGAGCAGACGTTGTTTATTTCAAAATGCAAAGGTCGATTGACGCCATATTTTCAGATGACTTCGCGCAGACGTCGTCTAACAGAATCGCGGATTTTTTTTAAAGAATTTCTGCAGCTGATGTTTATTTTATTAAGTTTTTAGTTCAGCATGCGTACGACAAAACGTCACCTGGGCCGGTAGTGCGTTACGTTACTATGGTTGCGTTATAATATGTTCTTTCGTGCTATGCTATGTCATGCTATTCTAATCAAGGCAGTCGATAGAGAAAGGTTTACGCATTCAAATGGTACCAATTTTAAGATGTTGCAAGTAGTATGAAAAGTTATGTGATCAATCTTCGTAATTATTAATCATCCCTCGTATACCATGATCTAGCTAATAAAATGTTTATGTTGAGTAAACCATTAGAAGCGTGGGTAATATCATTAAATGAATATAAAACGCACGGGACATGCAGCGTAGCATGCTCTTTAGCATAGTTGTTTTGTTTTCGCACAGAAAGAAACACACTACTTTAAGAATACTATTCATTTATTTTAAAATGATCATTTAGAAATTGTTTAAAAATAATAAGTCCGGTATTATAATAGTATCATATTACACAGTATAACAATCATAATGGTATGTAACAGATATGTCGTTAAAACAATCAGCAATTACATCTACATACATGCATACAGTTTATGATTGTTACAGACAACAACATGGCATTACTTATAGCGTAGTGCAAACAGTTTTATAATATTTCAATTCCAAAAATCATATAAATATCCGACGACATACAATCAATTTATACATTAGTGAATATATACCCGTATTAAACACATAAATATGTAAATAATGCCCACTCAATAAAATCGGATTAAAAAATAGAAACCAAACATAATATATTTACATGAGTAGTATTTACACAAAGTCATGAAAATACCAGTGATATTAATATCCAAATATGACCTGATATAGCTATATGTTATTAATATATTGCTCTATTGCAAAAATAACTGAATCTAGTATACATTGCATAGCAATATATTACGTATTGAATCAGTGTATTTGAACACCTGCAATAAAAAATGCATACTAGCAAAAATACACGTACGAGCCAGTCTATGAAAACACCTCACGATTGTTAAACGTTGTATGCGATAGTATTGTGTCAGCCCCAATATATTTCATAAATCCTTTAGAAATGTGTGATGAATTTATTTTAACAAACAGTTCTGTACTGCAATAATTATTGTGAGTTGCACAGAAACTAGCCCATATTCAACAATGCCAAATTCATTCTGACAAACTTTACAATTATTTCTTGAGGAAACTTCCTTTAAAACTGCATAAATGAAGAATCTAAATAAATTATTGCTGAAAACGTTGTGTATTCCAAAAAACAAGCCGATCGAAATAATGACACATTTGCGTAGTGATATGATATTCGACTGCGGTCGAATCTATGATGTTTCATCAAAGAAAGTACTTGATTAAATGATCCAATACATATATAAACAAACGATATATGGCTGAACTTGTATAGGCCTAATGTATCTTCACTGTGGATCAAATACATACTGTACCTATTAACAGTTAAATGTGATGTGTATCAGGCGGCTACTCCGTAAAAATGTTTTGGATGGATGTGTACGGCCATCATTTTAAAGGCACGAATCAGCAGAGTATTCAATTAGGTTAAGATTAAGTACCTGTAGTTCCTGACAATGTGAGAAATCGAGGGGGGAATCTAAGGTGACGTTCTCTAAAATCAGTGTTTGTAGACTTCTCGAGAATTGGGACCCGCCAACTAACGAGATATTCAGTGGCAGTGTATCTTGTATCAAATCACTCCTAAAGTATATCAAAAACTCTTGTACCATAGACGGGTTTATTGTTACGTTGGCTAGGCGACTGTTCTGAATATTTATATTGGAAAGGTATCTTTGGCCGCTGAGGTCGAGATGTGTATCTTTCCTGAAATGACTGTGGATAACAACCAATTGTTTTAGGTTCTGACAATTTAAGAGATCAAAGGGATCCTCCATAAGGACGTTCACTAAGCTGAGGTTCTGTAGACTACTCGAAAACTGTTCCCCATCATCAAATGACACCTTCATTGGCGGTATCTCCTTTAACAACTCAGGCTTTATGTAAGTCAAGAAAGTCTTTAGGAAAAACGGGTTTAAGGTGACGTGAGCCAAGCGATTGTTCCGTATTGTGATCTTGTAGAGATTTGTGAGACCACTGAGATCAAGATGCGCGTCTGTTGTGAAAGGTATGTTTTCAATGTGTAATTCCTGTAGATTCTGAAAATATAAATGGTCAAGAGGAACCTCCATAAGGATGTTTGCTAAGTAGAGAATTTGTACACTATCTGAGAACTGTTCCCTGCCATCAAATGACACTTTCATGGGTGGTGTCTCCTTAATCGACTCAGGCCTTATATAAGACCAGATCGTCTCTATTATAGATATTTTCCTGGTGACACGGGTCGGGCGGTCGTACATTATAGATATAAGGGAAAGATTTGTAAGACCGCTGAGATCCAGATGCGCGTCTTCTGTGAAAGAAACG
The DNA here is from genome assembly GCF_026914265.1 of Mya arenaria. Classification (NCBI taxonomy): domain Eukaryota; kingdom Metazoa; phylum Mollusca; class Bivalvia; order Myida; family Myidae; genus Mya; species Mya arenaria. Next base: position 52,040,232 of record NC_069131.1, read on the forward strand.
TTGCATAACTGCAATTCCTGTAGATTGTTACAATGTAAGAGGTCAAGAGGAGCATCCATAATGACGTTGACTAAGCATAGTTTTTTAAGACTGCTGCAAAATTGTTCCTCGCCATCAAACGACACCTTTATGGGAGACATTCTCTTGATCAAATCTGGCCGTATGGTGGCACAGAACTCTTCAAGTGATGATGTGTTCAGGGTGACATGGTCAAAGGTTGTGTTCACAATATCTAGCCGGATAAGATGTGTGAGACCGCTGAGATCCAGATGCGCGTTTGTTGTGAAAGGAGTGTTGTGAACCAGCAAATACTGTAAATTCTTGCAATGTAAGAGGTAAAGTGGAACCTCCATAACAACGTTTTTTAAGCCTAGGTTTTTTAGACTGCAGGAGAACTCTTGCCGGCCATCAAATGACACTTTCATGGGCGGCGTTTCCTCTGTCAACTCTGTTGTCAAAGAAATAGCTAAAGTCTCAAGGGAAGACGTGTTAATGGTGATACGAGCTAAACGATTATTCGTTAAATATATATCGGTAAGATATATTAGACCCCTGAGATCCAAATGCGCGTCCGTTGGGAAATTAATGTTGTTAATATGCAATATCTGTAGATTCTGACAATGTAAGAGGTCAGCGGTATCGTCCATAGTGAGGTTTGATAAGTTGAGCTTTTGTAAGCTGCTGGAGAACTGTTTCCCACCATCAAATGATACTTTCATGGGCGGTATCTCCTGTATCAATGCAGGCGTTACGTAAGTCCAAAACGTCTCTAGGGCTGACGGGTTGATGGTGACATGGGCCAGGTGACTGTTCTTTATCTCTATATCGATTAGATTTGTGAGACCGCTGAGATCTAGATGCGCGCCTGTTGTGAAAGGAATATTGTCAACCAACAATTTCTGTAAATTCTTGCAATGTAAGAGGTTAAGGGGACCGTCCATAACAACGTTTACTAAGCTAAGGTGTTTTAGATTGCATGAGAACTCTTGCCGGCCATCAAATGATATTTTCGTTGGCGGTATTTCCTCTATCAACTCTTTTGTCAAAGAAATCAATAACGTCTCTAGGGAAGACGTGTTGATGGTGATACGAGCCAAACGATTATTCGTTAAATATACCACGGAAAGATATATTAGACCGCTGAGATCCAAGTGCGCGTCTGTTGGGAAAGGAATGTTGACAACAAGCAATTTCTCTAAATGCTTGCAATGTAACAGGTTAAGGGGAACCTCCAAAATAACGTTTACTAAGCTAAGTTGTTTTAAACTGCAGGATAAATGTTGCCGGCCATCAAATGATAATTTCATTGGCGGTATTTCCTCTATCAACTCTTTTGTCAAGAAAATCCATAACGTCTCTAGGGAAGACGTATTGATGGTGATACGAGCCAAACGATTACTCATTAAATATACTTCGGAGAGATTTGTAAGACCGCTGAGATCAAGATGCGCGTCTGTTGGGAAAATAATGTTGTTCACCTGCAATTCCTGTAGATTCTGACAATGTAAGAGGTCAGCGGTATCGTCCATAGTGATGTTCGATAAGTTGAGCTTTTGTAAGCTGCTGGAGAACTGTTCCCCACCATCAAATGATACCTTCATGGGCGGTATCTCCTGTATCAATGCTGGCGTAACGGAAGTCCAAAACCTCTCTAGGGGAGATGGATTGATGGTGACATGGACCAGGTGATTGTTGTTTATCTCTATATCAATTAGATTTGTGAGACCGCTGAGATCTAGATGCGCGTCTGTTGTGAAATAAATGCTGTGAACCAGCAATTTCTGTAACTTCTTACAATGTAACAGGTTAAGGGGAACCTCCATATCAACGTATACTAAGCTAAGGATTTTTAGATTGCTGGAAAACTCTTGCCGGCCATCAAATGATACTTTCATGGGTGGTATTTCTTCTATCAACTCTTTTGTCAAAGAAATCCATAATTCCTCTAGGGAAGACGTATCGATGGTGATATGAGCCAAACGATTATTCGTTAAATATATATCGGTAAGATATATTAGACCGCTGAGATCCAAATGCGCGTCTGTTGGGAAATTGATTTTGTGAATCTGCAATACGTGTAGATTCTGACAATGTAAGAGGTCAGCGGGATCGCTCACAATGAGGTTCGACAAGCAGAGGTTTTGTAAGCTGCTGGAGAAATGTTCCCCGCCATCAAATGACACATTCATGGGCGGCACCTCCTGTTTAAACTCTTGCCCCATGAAAATCCAAAATGTATGTATGCAAGATGGGTTAATGGTGACTCGTGCCAGGCGACAGACTTGAATATATATTTTAAAGAGATTTCTTAGACCACTGATATCTAAATGCACATCGTCTGTGAATTGAATGCTGCTTAGATACAGTTCCCGAAGGTTCTGATAATGTGAGAGGTCAAGGCACTCATTCTGGTCTATGAATGCTACCGATTCAATGGAAATGTAACTTCTTTGCAATAAAGCGGGATCTATTTTGACCTCTGAGTATTTTCCAAAAATTGCATGTTTTAAAAAGAGCTGAGGAACAGCAATACCATTTTTGCGGCATTCGTCATACGCCATTTGAACAGCAGTTTGGTAGTCTGTCAGCTCAGAAATGTACATTGTATCATCTCTAAGAAACGTTCTTTTTACAGCTTGGTATATATCGAAACACCTGCATCCCTGTGTGTAGTTCATCACACACAAGAAGGACAGCATATCAGGTGATAATTTGATCCCTATTCGCTGTTCAAACCGTTGCCATTTTTCACATTCAATGGAAAGAGAAGATAAATAAACGCACGCAAGCATTTCCTTGTAGGTTTGATGCAAAAAAGAATACATAACACTTTTTGTAGTGAATGTTTCTGTGTTTGTTGCTGTTAGAAGTCCGGATTTAAGAAGTACGTATATTTCCTCTGAGGAAAGATAATTCTTCATTTCGTGCTCCCTTATAACATCGTTATCTTCGTTCATTAAACAATTAAATGCAAGCTCGCCTATATGAAGAATGAAATTTGCCAATTCATTGTATATTAGAGTATTCTCACGAAAGCAAATAGGAAGAGAATCTCTCATATTAATCGCCATCGCATACGACTGATTTAATTGCTTGACTGCTTCTTTGTCCGTCTCTTGAACGTTTTGCAACAACATTTCAATAATGTACGCAAATATATGCGACCTAGTTTTACCGAGGTTAGTAGGTGTTCCATAATCAATACCTTGTGTGTCTGTTAAAAACCCTTTTGTGCGGGACATAATGGCATTTCGTCTGTCGTGATACACACATAGCAACTGAATGGAAAACATGGGGTTTAGAAGCAGTGTATCTACATAGTAACTTTTCACTGCAGACATGAAATCTTCGATGTCATATAAGGTACCAGCATATTTGTTTAAACAATCATTTGCATGACACACAAGATTTGTTGATGCAGTTGCGTCCATGTTTTCAATCTGAACACTTTGATATGAACGTTTACTGGGAAGTGTAATGTTTGCAAGCTTCCATGTGCGCATTGTTAAGACAACAGTATATTTCCTGTTTGCTGGTATGGGATTAATAGACGAAACAAAACTTTCATCCAAACCGTCTAACAAAATTAAACCATTTTCTTTTGACAACATTTCATCGAATGACTTATTCTTTATTCGCAAATCAGTATGAACTAGTTTTGTATGTGAATAAATGATATCTTCGATATTATCGGATTTTATACATTGACCAGGAATATAGAACAAGTAAGTAAATCGTTTTAAGTATTCGGTATCGCTTAAAAAGATGTCAGATGTTTTGAATTTGGATATAACCTTATCACTTTCGGCTTGTTCTTCGCACCACAAAACAACTAAAAACTTACATAATGATGTTTTTCCAACCCCAGCGTCCGCCGTTATGACTACGATTTGTTTGGAATCAAACAACTGCTCAAATGTTGTAATAGTTCCTGAGGTATATCCGTGTCCTTCTTCTACATTGTCTAATGCAACTTGTATGTTTTTCACAATCTTTGGCGGCACATTGAAGTCCTCGAGTCCCGCATCATCAAGCTCGAAGGCAGGACCATGTGTTAATGTGGAGATGTATTCGCGATTATAGTTAATTAGGTTCCTTTTCACTATCTTAGGCGGCACATAGAAGTCCTCTAGTTTCGCATCATGAAGCTCGAGGACAGGACCAAGTGTTAACGTGGAGTTGTATTTCCGATGATAGTTAATTAGGTTCTTCTTAAGCTCTGTAAATGGAAATAGATTAGTGCAATCGAAATTGACTGTGCTACGTTTACACTCGTTTAAACTCAGAGTAAATAAACTCAATCAGGCCCAGCATGTTTACACACGATATAAAACGATGCTATTGTACGAACTTTCAGAACGGTATGCGCTTTTGCTTAAAGGTACAAAGCATTAGATGTATGCACAAAATAATGCTATCAATTGAAATGCCTCAATATTTTGAACTCATTTGACTTTAATGCTAAAAAATGATTTGAATACCGATAAAATAATATAAGCGATATTTTGGCGTTTTTTTTAATTTTAACTGTTAACATTCTGGCCAAGTTGATTTTAATTGAACACATTTATAAAGGTTAATAATGTTTATATGTACACAAATAATATGTCGATTTTACTGTTTCGATTAAAAGTAAGTCAAACTTGAAAATTAAATGTTTAAGAATGGCGGTTTATTCTTTTATGAAGACATTAGGTGAGATGATTATATTAATACTTATTATAACAGTTTCCACCTAAAAAAGTGAAAAATCTCTGCAGATAATTGAATGAACATATAGTATATATTCGGTAGTGCAGAATATACAGAGGCAGCTGTAGTGACGTCGGTTGTTTCTTCAATGTCGCATACTATTAGCCACAATTACACTTCATTTGAACAATACTCATTAAAGTTTATATACTGTCAGAGGCATTCAAAAAGGAATTGCTCTTATTGGAAAGTGAATACAATAGAAAATAAATTATTTCGTATAAATGCAATATGTATGTAATATTTATTATTTTAACTTTTAATAGCATACATTTTTATATGCTTAGTAATAATTGATATAAACATGAACCGACCTCTAGTAAATTCATCTACAGCAATTTCGCTTGTTTCACTCGAGCCTCGTATAGTTACTATGCCTCTGTTTATTTCGTCCCTGATATCTTCCCGTCCTTCCTCTGTTGCATGCACGATGTCCTTGACGCCAGCTTCAGTGGCTCTCTCAAGCTTGTGTATTCCTTCCGCAATTACTTCCTCGAGTGTATTTTCAAGGATACCAATTTGATGACGTATGTCGTCAAGCGCTTCGGGATCAAACGAAGGCTTCAGCCTTTTCAAACAGCTCACGGAGTCTTTGATGGCTGCAATAATATCTGAACGTTCGATCTTTAAATCGTCATTTTCAAGCTGTAAATTACAATGATTGAAATGCTGCAAATAACGTCATGCACATTATCAAGAGCTAAAGTAATTTGTTTGCATATTTATAACACATTTAAATGTACAAGCCATTAAACGAGTGACATGCTTTTATCGAGTGTCCTTGGGGAATAAGGATAAATTATCTTTTGAGTTGGTACAGTAATCAGTGATGTCAAATTTTATTTTATCATCTACTGAATAACCACGATTCGTGAACTATAACACAGGTAGCATATTTTGTTTCACAAATAAAGACTGCGAATGAAAATAAATAAAACAGTTATGACAGCAGGATGTCAGTATAATATCATTATTATAACATTGTATTATGATTTAGCAATTACTTTAAGCGTTAAAAAAGAGAGATACATTATTAGATATTTTGGAATCGTTGTTAGGTAAACAGTATTTAATTGACATATAAAAAACTTATTAAGATATATTTTAATAAAAAATACGCTCACAACATTACACATCCATTTTACTAGACCAAACATTATATACGGTTATTTCAACATATAGAGAACGTCAATTTGTAAAGTAAAGGAATACCTTAAAACGTGATCAATTAATGCCTATCAGTACTTTCCTTAACTCTACAAGGTTGTGTAAACAAACCTACATATATTACCTTTTCTAGCTGGTCAATGGCAGTTTGCGCATTAGGACATGCGGTGTTGAACGTTACGTCACAAAATAAGGCTTTTAGATCAGAGAACCAGTTTTTGAGGTCGGCGTCATTCACATCCAGCCCTGGAGCGTGGCGAAGGCGCTTCCCAACTTCACGAACCTAAATTTAATGGTTTAAATACTTGTGTCCACTGCTAAATAAACGATATTTATGAGATATGGTAAAAACAACTTTCTTGCAAGAATAACAGACCAAATAAAATCGAAACACCTCCAAAGGTATTGGAAGCATGGCATACATTTTTCCATGTCAAATATACGGAAGTTTTCTAGATTATTTGCCTTCCTAAGAAATGTGTTTAAAGTAATTATTCTAAAAACGTTATATTTGTTAAGTGTTTATTACAGTCATTTGTAATAAAGAATGATACCAGTTTAAGAAATATGCAATCATCTTTATTATATTTAAAGACAGTCGTTAATGACTACCTTCACGCAAATGTTCTGTGCATGGGACAAATCAGCTGTAAAATAGGGTTGGATCTCTTCACAGTTAATGAAGACGCTGATTATCCCGTTCAAGTCAGTGTCGTCCTGATTGTCTACGTCAGCGTAGCCATCTGGAGGCATAAAGCACTTGGCAATATCCCAGGCGTTGACACACCATTTTCTTGTATCGGTATTCTTCCAAGATGGATTACTAAACCTGTGTGAATGTTCTATAGCATTTCGAAGTGTATCGCAAATGTTTTTCAGGCACGGTTTATTAAGGATTACTTTTTTAGTGGTTGGGTCATGATGGAATTTGCACCTTCCATGATTGCAGACTCTATTTTTGGGATTACAATGGACAATTTCTGGTGTATTGCAGCTTTTGCAAGTAACTCCTATATCTATTCCTTTAGTAATCTTATCGCTGATGGTATTACGATAGTTGTTACATTTCACTATGGGACACGGACGGAAAACACGCCCATTGTGAAAGAGGCACTTTCCTGCATTACAGATGGTGTTTGCAGGGTCACACGGTATAGCTTCAACAATTGAACAATTCCCACAAAGATCAGGAAATAATTGTTTCAATGCTAATTTTAAATTGTGTACCCGAATTTCGTCACAGACCTGACACGCGAACGAAGCTAGTCCACGTTTTGTAATGTTCACTGCAACTGCTCCTTTGAGCCAGTTTTTGTTTCCTGGTGTTTCGAAGTGTTTCGTGTAATCATCCATGGTATCAATATGTAATTGCCGCATAGGCTCCTTGCTGCCTTAAACCTGAAACAAAATCGAAATATGTTTAAGAAAAATAATTCAAGCTTATGTATAATAATATGAACATATTTGGTTGATTTCAAAGAATAGAATATTTGGCCATTTATATTCAACCGTTTTGTAAAAAACAGTCCAGAAGGTGATATTTTTTGAAAATACATCATTTGTTTAATTGGGACGGTTCATATACGGCAGTATTTAATGCATCACTGTCAACTACCCGACGAAAGGTGCTGGTTAAGTTTAGCTTTACCATTGCTATTAGTAACGTAATGTTGATCTCAGGTCAGTTTGTGAGGCGTACTTTTAAAAAAAATATTCAGATGTTTGTTGTATTTATTCAACCATAATGTACATTAGATAAAGAAAACTGTTATCTACTGGTTAAAGAAAGCAAGGGATGCGCCCCAGTGGTACATTCTTCAGAAAAGGTAGAATGGTTCAAATTAAACGTTTAGCGGTATTTCGAATTCTGATCAATATTATTATTTTGATGATTATTATTACATTATTATTATAATTATTATTATTATTATTATTATTATTATTATTATTATTATTATTATTTTTATTTTTATTTTTATTATTATTATTATTATTATTATTATTATTATTATTATTATTAATGTTATTGTTGTTGTTGTTGTTGATATTGATGTTGTTGTTATTGTTGTTATTGTTGTTGTTGTTGCTGCTGCTGTTGTTGTTGTTGTTGTTGTTATTGTCATTGAGGTCATCGTTTTCATTAACGTTTAGGGATGTATGCGCATCAGGGCGGGTAATTCACGTGACCAAATAGTTGTTTTCAGTGCAAGATGGCGTCACCAAAACGCTCGACTCGAGTCGAAAACCAAGATAATTCATATAATTAAAATAGTTTCTTTAATTTTTAACATAGACTGTCATATGCCCACCTACCTAGTGTGTTATAGCATATCCATGTTTTCCTTGAAACTTAAACCGTCATCGAGAACACTTCTGCAATGTTTCCAAAATGTACGAAATTCGACTGGTAGGTTACAGTCCCATTTATCATTTTGGCTCGGATTTAGCGGGAAATGAGGTTATAATTCGGGAAAACCGCATAAAACACTAAAGTATTGTTTAAACATACCAGGTATGTGCATTTGTGAGCGAATATTTTAATATTTTTAAAAGATATGAGAACGCAAAGAAAATGATAGGTTGCAGCTCCGATTTTTTAAGAGATAGGTTGCCGTCTGGACTGTAAATTATGTAATGTGATTGTATCACATAAAGTTCTGCCCAAAGTAAAATATAAGCATAGGCCAATAAAAATTAGTTTTTAGATTTTCATCCATCTGTAGTTAGCGATCGTTACAATTCTCCTTTTTATATGCGAGTGTTTACATCGACACCGGATGGTATGAATGGACATTTTTATTGGAGTCAATAAAATTGTAGGGCGAGCGAGGACGGAAATCTAGCAAATTATTTAGTCGACTTAAAAGAAATGGCGGTTAAATCAAACGTAATTGTATGCAAAAACATATGCACATTTGCGTTCAATGACATGACCTATAACGTTGTATCTAATTCACTAATGTATTCATACATTCAATGCTGCTTCCCATTATCATTTGCGTACAGCGAACACAGCAATTCAAAACACACTTAATATGAACTAAACTCGTACCAGACATTCATTAATAGTGTCCTATAACATAAAAGTTTCGACACAGAAGTAGTGCGCGGTATTCGATTACACAATACGATCAATATCAGATGCAGCGTTCTTATTATTCAAAAGCAAACGTAAGTCTTTATTTATTGCATCTCACTTTTATTCTTAACATTTAAACTTCTAAATATAGGTGCGTGAGTTTGGAAAGCGCATCCGGGTCTAGATGTAACTGACGCCGACCTCAAGAACTGGTTCTCTAATCTAAAGGCCTTGTTCCGTGACCCTACGTTTCAAACTTCATGTCCTAACGCACAAATTGCTGTTGATCAGCTAGAACAGGTAAGCGATGAATGATAGTCTAAACAAACACAATAGTCAAGAACATCAGAGAAAAGGCTTGTCTTGATTACGCATTTTTTGAAATTGATTTATAATATAATGTCGTTATTTTGAAAATGTTAAATATCTTCAACTCCTTATATTGGAAAAAAACGGTGATATTTGCAAGCAAAAGCGTAAGTGTTTATTAAACAAATCCTCGTCTGTTAAATTTATGATTACAGTTTAAAGTTATTAGCAGATTAAAATCAAGTGCTTCTCGGGGCGTTGCTTGCAAGTGTATTTCATTTATCAGCATACTTCAGGTTTTTATTTTACCACAGCATATGCCCCACGCTCATCTAAGGCCTGTAACTAAGGGTAAAGCCTAACCCCAAAAGACTGTCATAAAGCGACTGAACCGTTTTTTTAATTTCACGACCTAAGCCCCTTATCCTTCTAAAGTATGCTGAGTCGCGGAGGAAAGAGGCACATTAAGACTAACTGCTGTGAGATATTCGCTATTAACCGCGGAGGAGAGAGGCTAATTCAGGCTGCTGACGAGAAGGACACTTTGAGCCTGCTTAGAAGAGACTAACATTATTCTCCCACCTCAGATAAGTAGATCCGTTAATTTAACCATGCTAGAAATTCTTAACTTGCCCACGGGCGAAGATAAAATGCCCGTATGGAACTTCTTTTATTGGTTACAACATTGTAATTACCTCCCTTGTTGAAGACTGTCGTCTGTAGCGCATCATGGAAACCTTGTCTTGTGGCAATATTTAGAACGCGGATTAATTATTTCTCGCTTCAAATGTCACCAGAAAACAGTTTCATACACCTTTCAAGAAATAATGCTTCACTCTTCTTAGAACTATTCAAAGACCGATCAGACCATTTAATTACTCTGAATCACTGCGCGAATATCCATGAGAACCACGAATTATTGCATATCCGTACGCAATATTTTTACTAAGCACAAAAGAGTTCCGGCAAAAAAATACATTTTTACTTAATTGAGGTGGGATAAAAAGCATCTACCATAGCCGCTCGTGTAAGATAGGTTCATCCCGACTCTCGCGCAGGGTATTTTGCGGAAACTCGGTAAACCTCGTTTCCGCAAAACACCCTACGCTCGGGTTGGAATGAACCTATCTTACACTCTCGGCCATGGAAGATACTTATAAGGCTGCTGAGGAGAGAAACACCTTCTGCTGCTAAAGTGAGAGATGCCTTAAGGCTGCTAAGGAAAGATACATCTTAAGGCTGCTGAGTAGAAAGATGCCTTAAGGCTGCTGAGGGAAAGGGACATCTAAAGGCTGCTGAGAAGAGAGATGCCTTAAGGCTGCTGAGGAAAGAGAAATCTTAAGGATGCAGAGGAGAAAGATGCCTTAAGGCTGCTGAGGAAAGGGACATCTAAAGGCCGCTGAGGAGAGAGATGTCTTAAGGCTGCAGAGGAAAGAGAAATCTTAAGGATGCAGAGGAGAAAGATGCCTTAAGGCTGCTTAGGAAAGGGACATCTTAAGGCTGCTGAGGAGTGAGATGCATTAGGGCTGCTGAGGAAAGGAACATTTTAAGGCTGCTGAGGTAAAAGATACATTAAGGCTGTTGAGAAAAGGAACATCTGAAGGCTGCTGAGGAGAGAGATACCTTACGGCTGCTGAAGAAAGGGACATCTTAAGGCTTCTGAGGAGAGGGACATCTTAAGGCTGCTAAGGAAAGGGACATCTTAAGGCTGCTAAGGAATGGGACAGCTTAAGGCTCTTGAGGAGAGAGACAGCTTAAGGCTGCTGAGGAGAGAGATGCCTTAAGGCTGCTGAGGGGAACGACATCTCAAGGCTGCTGACGAGAAAGACACTTAAAGACTGCTCAGTAGAGAGACACTTTAGGGCAGCTGACGAGAGGGACACCTTAAAGCTGCTGAGTAAAGAGATACATTGAGACTAATTTGGAGAGAAATACATTTAGGCTGATGAGGGGAGAGTCGCTATAAGGCTGTCGAAGAGAGAGAGATACCATGAGGCTGCCTAGGAGAGAGTCATTATTAGGCTGCCGTGAAGAAAGTCGTTATTAGGCTGCGGAGGAGAAATTTGTTATTAGACTCCCTGAGAGAGTCGTTATTAGACTGCCGATGAGAGAGTCGTTATAAGGCTGCTGTATAGAAAGTCGTTATAAGGCTGCCGAGGAAAGAGTCGTTATTAGTGTGCCGAGTAGAAAGTCGCGATGAGACCGCAGAGGAAATGGACGCATTAAGCCTGCACACGAAATAGTCGCCGTTAGACTGTTTAGGAGAGTGTCGCAGTAAGCCTGGTAATAAGAGGGACTCCTAAGAGCTGCTGACGAGAGAGCTGCTCAAAGGCTTTTGAAAAGAGAGTTGCTGGAAGGCACTCTGCTGAGGATAGAGACACATTAGGGCTGCTGAGGAAAGAGACACATTCAGGCTACTGAGGAGAGAGACACATTAAGGCGGCGGAGGAGAAAGACACATAAGGGCTTCTGAGGAGAGAGACACATTACGGCTGCTGAGGAGAGAAAAATATTAAGGCTGCTGAGGAGTGGGACACATTAGGGCTGCTCAGTAGAGAGACACATTAAGGCTGCTGAGGATAGAGACACATTAGGGCAGCTGAGGAGAGAGACACATTAAGGCTGCTGAGGAGAGAGAGACACATTAAGGCTGCTGAGGAGTGGGACAAATTAGGGCTGCTAAGTAGAGAGACACATTAAGTCTGCTGATGAGAGAGACACATTACGGCTGCTGATGAGAAAGCTGTTGTAAGGCTGCTGAGGAGAGACACACATACGGGCTGCTCAAGAGAGGCACACAGGGCTGCTGAGAAGAGAGAAACATTAAGGATGCTATTAAAGAAGAGAGAAACATTAGGGCTGCTGAGGAGAGAGACTCATTCGGGCTGCTGAGGACAGAGACACATTACAGCTGCTGAGGAGACATACAAATTAGGGCTGCTGAGGAGAGAGACGCATTAGGGTTGCTAAGGAGAGAGACGCATACGGGCTGCTGAGGACAGGGACGCATTAAGGCTGCTGAGGAGAGAGACGCATTAAGGCTGCTGGCAAGTAATTCATCAAAAGGCTATATAGGAGACAGTCGCCATAATGGTGCTGAAGTGAAAGATGACTTAATGCTGCTGAGGAAAGAGACGCATAATTGCTGTTTTGAAGAGAATAAGACCCTTACCGCTTTTGAGAAGGGGGGATCTTGATGCTGCTGAGAAGAGTGAGAGAGCGCCTTATGGCTGCTGGGGAAAGAGACGCCGTAAGGTTACTGAAGAGAGAGAGACGACTTCAGTCTGATGATTAAATATACGCTTTAATGCTGCTAAAGAGAGAGACGACACAACTCCAGCGTAAAAGATGCCTGGAAAGGCGAAAGCCCCCCCCCCCTTAAGGATGTTTTGTAAACCATGTTGAAGGGCCATTATGAAATGGAAATTGATTATCTTTTTTTTTAAACAAGAAAGTTTTGGTCAAATGGTACTTATATACTGTATTACTAATTTATGAAAGAAATAGACGTACTTAAACTCGATATTATGTTATAGTGAATTCGGAAATGATGAAGATATGTGTTTGTCTTTCAAAACAAATACTGTTAGACTATCATAAAACATTTGAACTTAAAGAGTTTTATTTTCTATATTTAATTCAAAAAAAAAAAGAATTGAGTATGTTTTTAATGTTTAAAGTAACTTTAAAGTTAGATGTCTTTCAAAACAAATAATGTTAGACTATCATAAAACATTTGACTTAAAGAGTTTTATTTTCTATATTTAATTCAGAAACAAAAAAAATGAATTGAGTAAGTTTTTAATGTTTAAAGTAACTTTAACGTTAGAGCTGAATTAAGATTGCGATAGCCGTTTATTAAATGTATTTTGAAAAGTTAGCCCTCCAATTTGATAGCATTTCACCGGAATACAATCTATCAGCCATGTTGAAAATAAAACGTTTGATCACGCTATCAGAGGACTTCAATTATATATAAGACGCAATTAGTGGAATGCCATGTATTGTTTTACGCTACCCGTGAGTAAGATGTGATATAAGATTGATATACGCGGGAGGTTTATTTGGTATGCGATCGCAGCGATCACATGGATAACTATTTTATTAAAGTGGACCCCTGTAGGTGAGATAATAAAGCGTATACTAATTGTATTCATTTGAATAGAGTCTTAAACATAATAATTATGACTTGTAAGCCGCTGATTACGATTAGAGGTAATTAATATCCTTACATTATTTGACTTTGAACACCGTGATATAGTATCATTGTCAAACAAAGGTGTTAATATTCCCCTACACTCCTGTAAATGTAGTAATTAAATATTATTATTTTGTTGTAGTGGAAATTTGACTTATGACGACGTTACAATAACAGAGATCATAGAACATTCAGATGCTTGAGAAGAAAATGCTTTCAAAAGCTATGACAAATTTGTTCTCAAACTGGAACAGGTTTTTAACTGAAACACGGCAGCAGACTATGCTTTAAAAGCGCATCACAGATGAAAATCATGCTCAGAGGTGCGATTTAGCGGTAAGCGGTGGCTTGGCGACCTTTAATACGCATGTGCGTCCGGAAGGTCTGTACATGGCAAGAAGTGACAGTCCATAAAAAAATTCAATGCAAATGCCTGAATAAACGATGCAGCATATTCGAATTAAAGAAGAACTGGTGCAAATCATCAGTGATGACATGTTTTGATGTAATCAAGTACCGGCAGTGGATCATGAAGGATGAATGGGACAAGCAATACCTGGTGCCACGTCACCGCGAAGAAACCATCCCCACCCCCCCACCCCCTACCAACCCCGTTCCTGCAATAAGGACAAAAGTTTTCGGGCATACCGTATGGTGGATCAAGACGTGTGTTGACATATTTATTTTTCGTGTTTTGTGTAAAACTATGCACATATCTGAAGAAAAAAAACTTTTAAACCCTTATGTTCTTTAGGGTTATTAAATTATAATTAAAATGTTGATTTAAATAATAAAATTTGTAACAACTCAATGCCCAATGAAGATGTACCTAAGGTTTGCACAGCAATAAGGGCAATGGAAAATGTTTATTAGTTGTATGTTCCTTGAAGAGTAGAACATATCTCAAACTTCAAATGTTTCCGTAATAAGTGAATAATGCACAATGAAAACACAATTTGGACTTGTTATTTGTCCGTAGAAGTTCAGTTTTAAGAAACAGTAAGATGTCATGAATTAAAATCTTCGCTAAGCTCACTCCGCCAATTCTGAATAATCAATTTTTAATTCAGGTCATCTCACTGACTTAGAAAACAACCTTATGGCTAAAGCAAATTTGACACAGGGATTGTGGTTGGATCTTAAAATAATCGCGAAAGTTGAAATTCTTAATGATTAAGCCTAGTACTTAATGATTGCAGATCTGCAAATTAATAGGCTGTAAATATAGCTCGCTGGTCCTCGTTGGATACATGTTTTAAGTAAGTGAAACGCCTCAAACTGTCAATTTATCAGCGCAAAAAATAGCCGAGGCACTGCGTGCACTGTGGACTGTTCTATCTCTGACATAATGGAATGTTTTCGGCCTTTCACCGTTACTTATATCAACGCAGGCAGCCGCGTTTTTGCGACAGGGAATTTGAACGGCCAGTTTCTTCACTTCACAGGTCTGGTAAATAGATTATTTGTATGTAATTGTTTTTTTTCATTTTGTTCTTTACTTTCACTGGATCGCACTTAGGTGTAGAACGAATCTAATACGCCAGTTATTATATCTTGAATATGCACTCTTACAACCAAATAAGATGTACCACAATTGTTATTTTTCACCGAAATGGATAAATATGTATCAAAAACAATGGATCTTATATAATATACCGTGTTTAATTTAGAACAAAATATGGGTTTCTACCTTATGAGAGGAAAGTTGATCACTGTAAATCTTTTAGTACTCTCCAGTGATTTGAATGTGCGTTTCGAGATATCAAAAACACGGTTAAAACCTTGTGAACAGTAATTCATATTTTCAAATGAATTATTCAGTAAGTAGTTTAATGTTTACCACTCAAAATTATGTTTTTTTCTGCATGTGTATGTATTGATTTTAAATACGAGTGTGTTTTAAATAGTATATATTGTTATAACTGTATTAATGTTTATCCTTTTTCGGTATTATCAAGTCAAAGCTTAAATTAAGTATTTTATTAAGGTCTAATAAAGGTAAACATAGCAGGCAAGGATAAATTGAATTCCCCTGTCAACTTTCATCTGGCCCTGTTAATAAAGTAAGTATGCCTGAACTGAGTACGAAGGTAGTGTCGTTTAGTGTATATTTTACATACCTATAATGGACAAAATCACCGGATTATATGGTCAAAAGGGCAAACAAGAGTAAAGTCAAAATTCCACAACACATCTTACAGAAACAAGTGTGATTTTTCAAGACAATCTTTAGTGCAGAGCTTAAAGTGATCTTTTGCAATGGCTGGTATGTGTTGCTTTAACCAATTATTTCCGCATTTAAAGCTACATTTCAAAGAATCTAGCTCAAATTGATATAAAATACTACTACCTAATTTATTCTCTATAATAACACTAGCGGATGTATGGGGAGGATTGGCTCACCCGGCGCACGTCCCTTGAATTGTCCAGATATTGTTTGTCAACATCAGAAAAAAAAACTCACAAACATGCGCATTTTAAGACCAAAGTTATATATTTTTAACGGTAGCAATGTTGAAAGGAAATGTTGATGTTAAAGGGCAACATGAACTAAGGCTTTATGCTGCATAATGTAAGCCACTTATATAAGACTTATGGTCGAGGTTGGTATAAAGTCACGTCTCATTATGTTAACATGTGTTAAATGATCTATAAAACAGAGTTGAATATATCGCGACAGCATATAAAACATAAATAATTGAATAATTAAATGAATAAATGAATAAATAAATAAATGAATGAATGAATGAATGTATGAACGAATGAATGTTTGAATAAATGAATGAATGAGTGAATGGATGAATGAATGAACGAACGAACGAACGAACGAACGAACGAACGAAAGAACGAACGAACGAACGAACGAATGAATGAATGAATTCATTAATGAAAGAATGAGTGGATGGATGCATGGATAGGGATGGATGGATGGATGGATGGATGGATGAATGAATGAATGAATGAATGAATGAATGAATGAATGAATGAATGAATGAATGAATGAATGAATGAATGAATGAATGAATGAATGAATGAATGAATGAATGAATGAATGAATGAATGAATGAATGATTGAATGAATGAATGAATGAATGAATGAATGAATGAATGAATGAATGAATGAATGGATGGATGAATGAATGAATGAATATATAACTGTCCACATAGTTGCATTAACCTTTAGTTAAAGCTTTTGGAAACCCTGGTTATTGGCCAAAAGTTATTGTAGTGAAACTGAAAAGGTTTAATTGTACATTTCTGAAAATATTTTATATTGCACTTACATGTAGACAACACAACCTAAACGAAAAACTTACTTCGTCATGCAGTTTTCCCCTTAATAAAACAAATACTCCAATATGATAAACATTTGTTCACCGTTTGTAAAACGTACCAGCCAGCTATGATTGTATCTCTTTGGTAGTGCCGAATACACCCGGGCTTGATGTTTATATAATCGGCAGTTTCCATGCGTCATTGAGCATATACCTCATTGGGTGTACTATACTGCGTAATATATGGTGTCATGAATCCTACGTCAAAAGGCAATCTTTTGCTTCGAATTAAGACTTTAAACAAAGATCACTTACACTATTTCTTAACCATATTAGATTAAACACAGCGCAGTCTAAGCGGCTCAAATAGTCCCACGTACGATCGTTTACCAGAGTTTGATTGAAAGTTTAGTTTCTCAAACTAATTCACAAAAGCGCCGTCTGGCGGAGCACTGAAAAACCATTATTTTCGAAACAAGTTTATCTAAGTGTTTGAGTAAACTAACTACCTAATCAATTTTCAGTAATCATACGAGGCGAGGCTCTTTGAGCGACATGGACTGCTCATGGGTTCATTTAATATGGTGAAGAAAAAGAAAAGTTATCTTTGGCTTATGTTTTTAATGATGCCTTCCCATGTATGCTTTATGACTTAATTTACCACGTGGTATACACACTGTATCTGGTTTAGTTAAACGATTCAAGGGACGTTAATATTATCTCCAAAAGCTAAATAGTTTTATTGTCTTGTTTTTATAATACAATATCGTTTTTTTACGATCTTTATCCTTGACACAGATGAAGATCTTTAACAAGAAACGTTTCATCAGAAAAAAGTTAACGAAACTTTCTCTCAAAATAGTCTGAATGTTTTACTACATTAACATAAATTAATTTGATAGATTGTTAACACTCACTTATAGTTCTAAAACTCCAAAACTTAAGCCCCAAGCCCATCTTAGGCCTGTTAATAAAGGTACAGCCTAAACCATAAAGCCAATTTTAGTCTGTCACAAAGGGCGTGAACCGTTCTTAGGGCTCCCACTAAATGGAAAAACCTATACCCCTTGTCCTTCTATATTCTGCTGAGCCGCGGAGGAAAGAGACACATAAAGACGTCTAGATACTGCTGACGAAAGAGTCGCCAAAAGGCGGTTGAGGAGAAGTCACCATACGGTTGCTGAGAAGAGATGCCTTGAGGCTGCTGAGGAGAGTGACGCCTTATGGCTGCTGAGGAGAAAGGCACCTTAAGGCTGCTGAGGAGAGAGACGCCTTAAGGCTGAGTAGGAGAGAGACACCTAAAGGCTGTTGAGAAGAGAGACGTCTTCAGACTGCTAGGGAGAAAAAATAAAACATTTAGTCTTCTTATGAGAGAGACGTCTTACGGCTGATAAACAGAGAGTCGCTAAAAGGCTGCCGAGGAGAGAGTCGCAATAAGGCTGTTTGAGAAGTGAGACGCCTTTTGGCTGCTAAGGAGAAAGAAGCGTTTAGGCTTCTTATCAGAGGGACGTATTACGGCTGCTAAAGGGAGAGTCGCTGAAAAGCTGCCGAGGAGAGAGACGCCTTAAGGCTATTGAGGAGCTGAGGAGAGAGTCGCATTAAGGCTGCTGAGGAGCTGAGGAGAGAGTCGCATTAAGGCTGCTGAGGAGCTGATGAGAGAGTCGCATTAAGGCTGCTGAGGAGCTGAGGAGAGAGTAGCATTACGGCTGCTGAGGAGCTGAGGAGAGAGTCGCATTAATGCTGCTGAGGAGCTGAGGAGAGAGTAGCATTAAGGCTGCTGAGGAGCTGAGGATAGAGTCGCATTAAGGCTGCTGAGGAGCTGAGGACAGAGTAGCATTAAGGCTGCTGAGGAGCTGAGGAGAGAGTAGCATTAAGGCTGCTGAGGAGCTGAGGAGAGAGTCGCATTAAGGATGCTGAGGAGCTGAGGAGAGAGTCGCATTACGGCTGCTGAGGAGCTGAGGAGAGAGTCGCATTAAGGCTGCTGAGGAGCTGAGGAGAGAGTAGCATTACGGCTGCTGAGGAGCTGAGGAGAGAGTCGCATTAAGGCTGCTAAGGAGCTGAGGAGAGAGTAGCATTAAGGCTGCTGAGGAGCTGAGGAGAGAGCCGCATTAAGGCTGCTGAGGAGCTGAGGAGAGAGTCGCATTAAGGCTGCGGAGGAGCTGAGGAGAGAGTCGCATTAAGTCTGCTGGGGAAAAGAGGAGAGAGTAGCATTAAGGCTGCTAACGACAGAATTGCCTCAAGATACGGAGGATAGCGACGCATAAAGGCTGCTGACAAGTAGGTGGCCGTTTGGCTATTGAGAAGGGAGACGCATTAAGGCTACTGACGGAAGAATCGCCGTTAGGCTATTGAGGAAAGAGACGCATCAAGGCTGCTGACGTAAGAGTTGCCGTAAGGCTGTTGAGGAGATAGACGCCTTTGGACTGCTGAGAAAAGAGATACATTAAGACTGCTGAGGGACGCCAAAAGGCTGCTGAGAAGACACACCTTATTGCTGATAAGAGGAGAATGAGAGCCTTACTGCTGTTGATGAGAGAGACCCCGTTGATGCTGCTGAGAAGAGAGAGAGAGAGAGAGCGCCCTAAGGCTGCTGAAAGGGAGACGCCTTATGGCTACTAAAAAGACAGGCCTGTAGCTTTCTGAAGAAAGAGACGCATTCATGCTGTTGACGAGATTCACGCTTTGATGCTGCAGGAGAGAGGGATGACTTAAGCTCAACTTGAAAGATGCTGTGGAAGCTTAGGCGCCTCCTGAATGGTGCTTTGTAAACCATGTTGAAGGGACATTAAGGAATGGAATTATTATTTAATTTTTTAAGTTTTGAAAATATAGTACTGATATACTATATAAATAAATGATATAAATAGACGTACTTAAAGGCGATATTATGTTGCAGTGAATTCGGAAATAATAAAGATATTTGTTTGTCTGTCAAAACAAATACTGTAAAACTTACATTAAACATTTCAACTTGACGAGTTAAATTCTCTTTATTTTATTCAGGAACAGAACAAAAAATTGAATTGAGCATGTTTTTAATTGTTTAAAGTAACTTTAAAGTTAGAGCTGAAATAAGATTGCAATAGCCGTTCATTAAATGTATTTCGAAAATTCAGCACTCCAATTTGATAGCATTTCATCGAAATACACTCTATCAGCCATGTTAAAAACAAAACGTTTGATGTTGATTCAAGTGCCTTAAACACGCAATCAGAGGACTTCAATTACCTTTGACACGCTATCAGAGGAATGCCATGTTTTGTTTTACGCTACCCGTGATTAAGATCAGATATATATACGCGGGAGGTTTATTAAGTATGCGATCACAGCGATCACATGGATTTAATTAATTAATGGTTTTATTAAAGTGGACCCCTGTAGACGAGATCACAAAGCCTATACTAATTTTATTCATTTGAATAAAGTCTTAAACGCTTAATAATGATTATCATATAATTATTATGACTTGTAAGCCGCTGATTACGATTAGAGGTAATTAATATCCTTACATTATTTGGTTTTGAACACCGTGAGATAGCATTATTGTCGAACCAAGGTGTTAAAAATCCCCCACACTTCTGTAAATGTAGTAATTAAATATTTTTATTTTGTTATAGGGAAGATTTGAATGATGACGAAGTTACAATGACCGAGATCATATAACATTCAGATGCTTGAGAAGAAAATGCTTTTGAAAGCTATGATAAATCTGTTTCCCAACTAGACCAGGTTTTTAACTGGAACACGGCAGCAGACTATGCTTTAAAAACGCATCACAGATGAAAATCATGCTCAGAGGTGCGTTTCAGCGGTAAGCGGTGGCTTGGTGACTGTATATAAGCATGTGCGTCCGAAAGGTCTGCCCATGGAAGGAAGTGACAGTACATGGGAAAATCAAAGCAAATGCCTGAATAAACGATGCAGCATATTCGAATTATAGAAGAACTGGTGCCAATCATCAATGATGACATTGAATCAAGTACCGGCAGTTGGTTTGAAGGAGGAGTGGGAGGAGCAACACCTGATCCCACGTAACCGCGACAGTGAATAACAACCCCACCCCAGCCCCAGCAAAAAGGACAAACGTTTTTGGGCATACCGTATGGTGGATCAAGACGTGTGTTGACAAACTTGTCCTTCTTGTTTTGTGTAAAACTATGCACCTATTTGAAGAAAAACACACACTTTAAATCCTTATGTCCTTTAGGTTTAATACATTATTATTAAAATGTTAATTTTAATTTGCACTTGTTATTTATCCGTTAAGCTGAGTTTTAATTGATAGTAAGATGACATGAATTAAAATCTTCGCTACGCTCACTCAGCAAATTCTGAATCATAAAATTTTAATTCAGGTCATCTCACTGACTTAGAAAACAGCCTTATTGGCTAGCACATTATCAACGCAAATCTGACGCAGGGATTGTGGGCGGATCTTTAAACAACCGCGAGTTTATATTCTTATTGATTAAGCCTAGTACTTAATCATTGCCTATCTGCAAATTAATTGGCTGTTAACATAGCTTTTTTCAACAAGGATTTATTTTAAATAATAACCAAAAAACATATTTAAAATTAATATGAACATGTAAACTAGCGCAACATTGTTTTGATTTGCCTAAGAGTTTTACATAATAAGTATATTTTCAAATGTTGTGGCAGTGTCCATGAATTTGACAATAGCGTCAGAAATTCATGAGCTGAACCTCGTTGGTTACACGTTTTAAGTATGTTAAACGCCTCAAACTGTCAATTATGTAATCGCAAAACAAGCAGAGGCACTGCGTGCGGTGTGGGCTGTTCTATCTCTGATATAATGGACAGTTTGAGGCCTTTCACCATTACTTATATCAACGCAGGCAGCCGCATTATTGCGACAGGGGATTTCAACGGCCAGTTCTTCACTTCACTGGTCTGGTAAATAGATTATTTGTATTTATTTTTTTTTTTTTGTTCTTTACTTTCACTGGATAGCACTTAGGTGTAGAACGGGTTTAATACGCCAGTTATTATATCTTGAAGATGCACTCTTACAACCAAATGCGATGTATCACAATTGTTATTATTCACTGAAATGGATGAATATGTATCAAAAACAATGGTTCTAATAAAATATACCGTGTTAAATGGAGGAACAAAATATGGGTTTCTAGGAAAGTTGATCACTGTAAATCTTTTAGGACCCTCCAGTGATTTGATATGTGCGTTTCGAGATATTAAAAAACGGTTAAAACCTTGTGAGCATTAATTCATATTTTCCATAAGTGCATTATTCAGTAAGTAGTTTAAGGTTTACCACTGGAAATTTATGTTTTATCTGCATGTGTATGTATTGATTTTAAAAACGAGTGTGACTTTAATAGTATCCATTGTTATTACTGTATCAATGTTTCTCATTTTTGGTGTTATCAAATCAAAGCTTAATTTATGTATTTTATTAAGGTCTAATAAAGGAAAGCATAGCAAGCAAGGATAAATTGAATTTGTTTGTCAAATTTCATCCGGCCCTGTTTAAAGAAGGAAATATGCCTAAACTGAGTACGAAGGTAGTGTCGTTTAGTGTATATATTACAACCCTATAATGGACAAAATTTATATATTGTCAAGACGGCCAACAAAAGTAAAGTCAAAAACTTCGACAACTTAACTTTCTGAAACAATTGTGGTTTTTCAAGAAAATCTTTAGCGCAAAGCTTAAAGTGATCTTTTGCAATGGCGGGTATTTGATGCTTTTAACCAGTTATTTACACATTTAAAGCTATATTTCAAATAATCTAGCCTTAATTGAATAAAATACTTTACTACCTAATTAATTCTCTATATTTAAACTAGCGGGTTTATTGGGGAGGACTGGCTCACTCGACGCACGTACCCTGAATTGTCCAGATATTGTTTGTCAATATCAGAAAAAAACACACGAACATCCTCAATTTTAGACTAAACATAGCCAAAATGTTCTTCGGGGAGAACCCATATAACTTTGTCGTCATTTAAACCATATTTGTTTCGGTTTTTGTTGAAGGGACACATGCCACAAACAACATCCCGAAGTTGTATATTTTAATGGTAGCAATGTGGAAAGGAAATGTTTATGTTAAAGGGCAACATTAATATAGACATTTTGCTGCATAATGTAAGGCACTTATATCAGACTTATGGTCGAGGTTTGTATATAAGTCACGTCTCATTATGTTAACATGTGTTAAATGATCCATAAAACAGAGTTGAATATATCGCGACATTAGATAATAAATAAATAAACAAATAAATAAATAAATAAATAAATAAATAAATAAATAAATAAATAAATAAATAAATAAATAAATAAATAAATAAATAAATAAATAAATAAATATATAAATAAATAAATAAATAAATAAATAAATAAATAAATAAATAAATAAATAAATAATTAAATAAATAAGTTTTTAATTGAATAAAAAGATAAAAGAATGAATAAATAAATAATGGCAGACCATCATAACCAAGCAAAATAAACTATAAACTTACTTCGTCATGCAGGTTTCCGCTCAGCAAAACAAATACTCCTTTATGTTACACAATTGTTCACCGTTTGTAAAGCGTACCAGTCAGCTATGGTTGTATCTCTATGGAAGTGCAGAATACACCCGGGCTTGATGATTATATAATCGGTAGTTTGCATGGCTCGTTGAACATCTATCTCAGTGGGTGTACTATACCACGTGATAAATTGCATCATGAATCCTTCGTCGAAAGGCAATTTAAAGAATCGTGTCAAAATGATTTGATTTAGTTTTAAAGTTTATTCTATCATTTAACATAGCAATAATGTGTACTTTGGGACAATACACCACATAGACAGTATTGTTTTAGTATTGTATTTAGGTTGAATAAGATCCAATTCAACGTGCTTCTTACAATTAAGAAGAGTTTCATATTTCCATTTAATATTTAAAATCGTTTGTGATCATGAAGACTTCAATGAAATATTATAGGATATTTCGGTTTTGATTGACACTGGTTGACATTTTGCCTTTGATTTCCCCCAGTTTGCATGATATTATAAAGCCTCGGAAGGACAAGCATAATCTTCATTTGTTATATTTTCAAAAGCAAAACGCTTTCAGTCAAGCACCTTAAGAAGGGCTTCTGTCCTGTTTAAAGTGAAACTAAAAATTCAATACGTATACACATGTATAACAAAAATACATTTTGAGTGTTAAATATTTAACAACTTACGATATAATGCGTTTATGGCGATTATTAATAACTGAACACTGAAGTTTGTTGCCGTGTATTTAATAGCTGAAAACGCTAAACTATTAAATGCTAAAATATTTATTCTGATCTACTATTGTCTCATAAGGTAAAAATACTATGTTCTCTGCACATTTCTTTCAAATTAATATCGGTATCCATTAAGAACTATTCTTTTTGACATTATCCATCATTTTTGGTATATTTAAACAATTGTATTAATGGTGGCAAATCTTATTGGGAGTAAGAGTGCATCTTTAAGTAAACAAGACAATTAATAATCAAAAGCGAAACGCGTAAAAACACGAAAGTCAATATCAGTATAAATAACGCCCATTACATCCTTTTAAGACAACATGAGTACACTGAAATGAAAACACTATTGACATTGATCACTTTCCAAAATGTTAAGTTTGTTTTTAAGTATATATATTAAATAACCCTGTTTTTGTACAAAGCGCAAACCAGTATATGTTTACTTTATTCGTATAGCGTTAAGCTTTGCTTGTTATTTTAGAGGTTCGTGTACATTCATTTAACATAGATAAAACAAATATTTCGCCTTTTTAATAATTAAGATTGAAAAATTAAAAGTTATCGCAAACTTGTCTTCTCCAAACGTATTTGTTTTCTTGCGCGGCAGTGTGGTTTATACCCTTAGGGTACCTGAGATAAATCGCTTGGTTACCACCCACCAGTCATTTATACGTCAATAATTGGCCTTAGTCGCTTGGTTACCACCCACCAGCCATTTATACATCAATAATTGGCCTTAGTCGCTTGGAACACCAACTTGCCTTTCATACGTCAATAATTGGCCTAAGTCACTTGGTTACCACCAACCAACCAATATTTATACGTCTATAATTGGCCTTAGTCGCTTGGTTACCACCCTCCTGCCTTTCATACGTCAAGGATTGGCCTAAGTCACTTGGTTACCACCCAACAGCCAATTATACGTCAATAATTGGCCTAAGTCGCTTGGTAACCCCCCACCAGCCATTTATAAGTCAATAATTGGCGTTAGTCGCTTGGTTACCACCCACCAGGCATTTATACGTCAATAATTGTCCTTAGTCGCTTGGTTACCACCCACCAGCCATTAATACGTCAATAATTGGCCTTAGTCGCTTGATTACCACCCACCTGCCTTTCATACGTCAAGGATT
Organism: Mya arenaria; assembly: GCF_026914265.1. NCBI lineage: Eukaryota > Metazoa > Mollusca > Bivalvia > Myida > Myidae > Mya > Mya arenaria. The sequence goes on from NC_069131.1 coordinate 52,065,420, forward strand.
GGCCTCAGTCACTTGGTTACTACACAGTTACATATTACAAAGACAAATGACGAGTTTGAGCTGAATGTCACATGTGTCGATAAAGTTTAAGTTTTCGATAAATTGTCATTCCATTTCTAATCATGTTGAGGGGTCGGAAAGGAACGCACATTATCAATCACCCGCCGAGCGAAATATCAGGTAATTCTGATTATAAAACTTTGAAAACTGTAAGAAGAGCTGTGGCAGAATGCTATTTTGTGAACTGTTTCGTGAGGCAACAGTCTTTTAACAATGCACTGACAGACCGCATTTTATTGTTTTGAATTTTGAATAGCATATTGCGCCTATGAATAACAGCTATTATGCGTCTTGAATCCGAACATATTTCGGAGAGTATTGGTTTGGAAAACATTCAATTTGGAGGTGTATAGAGGTATTTCTTATCGAAGTTGCGATCGCATGATTTTGCAAGTCATGCAAGTATTATAAATTTCAGCTATCAGGTATATTGGTCTGAACGTTATGCAGATGATTGTCCTTGTAATACGATGAATTAGGGCCATTGTTTCAAGTTATTTTAATGGAGCCTGCGGCGGAATGTCATTATGTGATTCGTCACGCCAGGCGTAAGTCTTTTAACAATGCTCCCACAGACCGTATTTTTATTTTATTTTTCGTCTTTATTGCATGTCTAGCATATTTTGTCAATGAATAATTGCCTCCATTTGTCTTGTATCAAACCATAATGCAGGAATTGTTAAAATCATCCTTGTATGATAAACTATCAAGTATGTTGTGTTTGAACGAAAGGCAGCTAAATTTGTTTGTAAAACAATGATTTCCAATGGTTGTTTCAAGTAATCTCAATGAGAGCTGCGGTAGAATGCAATTTTGTCAATTGTTACGTCAGGTGACTGTCGTGTAGCAAAGCTTCGACATACCGCGATTTCAGTTTCTTGAATTTTTCCTTGTTTTGGATGCAAATGCAGTATATCTTGCCAATGACAAACAGCTACAAGATGTCATGTCTTGTATACGAACAATATGCAGATAGTAGTAGTAGTAAGGAAAACGTTGACTTTGAACCGGCATCAAATTATGTTTATAGAACCTACGAATGAATGCAATAACAAATCATGCTAGGATTATGAATTACAACTGTCGGGTATGTTGTATTCGAACGAAATGCAGATAATAATGTTTGTAAAATATTTAATTCAGAATGTAGTCTTAAATCATTGTAACGCTTGCTACGGTGATATTCTATTTTGTGAACTGTCAGGTAAGGCATCTTTGCATGAATTTGTAGCATATCTTGTCAATGACTAATTGCTATCTGTTATTGCACAGACGTCAAAGAACCAGTTGTCTTATATCCGATCATAATGCAGATAGAATTGTTTGTCAAACATTGAATTGGAGGTGATGTTTAATGACAGCTTCGACGGTAAGCGCCTAAAATCATGCTTGTATAATGAATTATACGTATCAAGTATGTTTTATCCGAACGAAATTCAGATAATTGTATGAGTAAAACATTGAATTTTGACTGTTAATTCAATGAGAGCTGCGGTGGAATGCTAACTTGTGAACGTTTACGGTAGGCGGCAGTCTGTTAATACTGTTCCGACAAACCGCGTTTTCATTTATACTTGAGATATTTATTGCATTTTGCCAATAAATGTTGTATTTCAACGTAATGCCGATAATTCTGTTTGTTAAACTTTGAATATGGCCCGTTATTGTAGTTCTAATGTGAGAAATATTCTACATTTCATTTTTAACACCTGCCTCTGTTTTAAAAGGTAGTGTCATCATTTTATTTTCATGTAATTTACGTCCAGACACTCGTTCTAAATATATAGATAGCTAACTCATATGAAATTAGGACCGACCGCTTCATACACATATATAAACGTACAAAGTACAACATTACCTTACACAACTTTAAATTAAATTCCATTAAACTTCATGACATTTTATTTTATAACAATACATTTTATTTTATAACAATACATTGAAACAATCACGCGTAAATCTTTATTGATGAGATGAGAACAAAATAAATAGTTTGTTATATATCCTTAGCCATTATAAAAATCACCATATGTTTATTGTTCCTATTCAATTGTGTTACAATACACTCGAAATAAATTACTACCAAGCGTTGTCTTTCATCTAGAGCAAGATGATAAGTAAATTTGTATCCATCATGCACACAGTGATTTAACTATGAAAATTGCACTAACTTGATGACATCGCATGTATTTATCTCAAACAATACTAAATTTTAATGCGACTCTCCTAAGTGATTGACTGAATATTAAAATTATGGCTTTTCTCTTACTTTGCATCGGATTTACTTTGTGTTTTCTAAGTTTCCCTTCAGCGACTCATGGCAAGAAAGATATATGTTTAAGTAAAACATTGGAAGAGGCATGCATACACCTTAACAAATGTAATTAATTTGGCTTAATAGCACAGTCTGGCTTATAATCAAAGTTTCGTTTGTTTTCCTGTTCTGACATAGGACAAAAACAAAACATTTGCTTAAATACTGCACTGTATGTTGAGCATGTTATTGCGATCACAGACTAAGTCCATAGAAATGGAAGCTTGACTATTTTGGGACAAACCGTTTGCTTTTTGAAAGCTATGTTATTAACGCTGCAGCTGTTTTTTACTTTATCATAAAACTTTGCAAAAGCCTTGCGTTTTCTTAAATAGATGTTTAAGGATTGCAAAAGCTTACCTTTTGTTGCAAAAATGTATTTTTTTGCTGGAAGCTGTTTTTTTGGTTGAAAACCTGGAGTGTGTTATTTTTATGATGTAAGTGATCACAAACCTTCGCATATTTTTGCCACATGCCATTGGGTTATATTTCGGCAAATAATTGCACAAACGCCAACTTAATTTTGTAAGAATTAACAACACAACCATTTAACCAATGATTAATTCAAAACTTAACAACAATGCACATCTAGTCCATGTCAACAATACCCTGGAGAATGCATTTATCAAAGACCAGCTCAGAGAAAAACAAAGTAATAACCAGTACTTGATGTTTTCAATGTCCATTTCTGAGATCTAAAACATACATTTAAGGGAGTAGTTCATGCTATAAAAACAAACTCAGAGACCTACATCGTAATAACGTACGTAGTTCGTGTTCCAGTAAGGTCATGTTCCGAGTTATAAACCTACTTCATATCGATAATTCATAATGAATTAAAATCTGGACACCTTGCAAGGATCGAGAAATAGAACTTATAAACATTGAATGTTTTCAGTTTACTTCATTCAAAGGTATTCATACACTGAAACTACGAACTTTGAGCGTTTGGTCAACATGCACATCATAAACAATATATTATGTCTTTGTAGTTACACTCTAATAATATCGAGATATTTGTTTTGTCACTACAAGCCGTTTGTTCACGTTATAATATAAAGGAATCATGTTAGAATTTGAGCGTTTTGTCAACATGCACGTCATCAACAATATATTATTGCATTGTAGTTACACTAAAAAAATATCACGATATTTGTGTTGTCACTACAAGCCGCCTGTTGACGTTATCAGAATATAAAGGAATCGTGTTTCAATAAAGATGTAATACTGTAATACTTATAATCTGGTTGACAATGATTTTTTAAAAGTATAAGTTCCACTAGCAGCGAGCTGGTGGATTGGACTCACTGACGAAGATATCGAGGGAGTTTGGAAATGGTTTGATACAGACATGGTAGCTTCATTCACAGGTACGACTGTTGTTGTTTTGCATTCAGGATTATAAGTATCTTCCATGGCCGAGAGTGAAATATAGTTTCATTCCGACCCGAGCGTAGGGTGTTTTGCGGAAATGAGGTTTACTGAGTTTCTGCAAAACACCTTGCGCGAGGGTCGGGATGAACCTATTTTACACGAGCGGCTGTGGTAGATACTTTTTCTCCCACCTCAGAAAAACAAAATTAAGTAAAAATGTATTTTTGTTGGATTTCTTTTGTGCTAAGTGAAAATAATTGCGTATGGATATGCAATAATTCGTGGTTGTCGTGGATATGCGCGCAGTGATTCAGATTAAGTTAATAGTCAAATCGGTTTTTAAGTAAATAGTTCTAAGGAGAGTGAAGCACTATTTCTTGACATGTGCGTGAAACCCGTTTTATGGTGACATTTGAAGCGAGAAATACTTAATTAGCGTTTTAAATATTGTCACAAGACAAGATTTCCATGATGCTACAGACGACAGTCTTCAACAAGGGAGGTTATTACAATGTGGTGACCATTAAAAAGGAGTTTAATACGGGTATTTAATCTTCCCGTGGGCAAGAGAAAAATTTATATCCTGGTTAAATTATTGGATCTACTTATCTGAGGTGGGAAAACTAGATTTTTTGTCATATGTTCAGTGCTTGAAAAAAACGAAGACATAACGTGCTTACAAACAATGACAATTTCTTTTAAATGTTCCATTCATATTGAAATGACATTTAAGAGCAGTACAATTGTTTAATAAATTAAGCTCTGTAAAAGTGCTATTCATTTGTGAACATTTGATGTCAACCGTTAATTTGAAAACAAACTAGTTAGCGCTGGTAGTTACCCAAATACAATTGGTGTCAACGATCGAGGGAGTCTGTTCATACTTTTTTTGTGTTTTTGTATATTGTACATCCTATACCGCTAGTCGACAAATAGCTTTAAATAAAAAAGTCATCCCTTGTCTGCAATCACCTATTATCATTTCCTGGCCCTTAAAAGTTTAAAAATAGCCTGTGCTAGGGTTGTTAACTAGTTTACTGCCTATGAAATTTGACTGTTTTCTCCATACATTGGGATTAATATATGATCCCATATGAACACTTTTCATCAAATCAGTCATCGCATGATGTATTTTTAAATATATTATAGAATATAGCCTTTTGTTTTAACCGCATTAAATAATTGGCATTGCCTATTGATATGTCTTCGCTTTACCACTAGACATTTGTGTTTACATATTTATAGAACTCTTAAAGTACTATCAAAATGGTTATAACATTACCAGACTGGCAGCCCAACGATCACGCAACTAATGACCAGGATTGTGCAATATTCTACTCTGGACACGACTTCAAGTGGGCAGACACATTCTGCTCACATTCGTACTTATATCCTCCAATATGTGAAACACCGTAAGTTTTAAAATAAGAATACATTTGTTGTTGTTTTTTTGTTACTAATTTGTGTATGTGTTATAGGTCTGTCGTCACATTATAAATCAAAGTTCATATTTAATATTATGTTTATGCACATAACTTTATCACTAGATATGCATATTACTTTGTCTGTCGTCAGTATCTCATCACAAGTTATGCACAATAGTACGACTTTTGTCATTACCTCATCACAAAGTGTTATAATGGTATGTATGTTCTCATTACCTCATCACCTAGTATACATAATAGTATGTCTGTTTTCATTTACTCGTTACAAGATATGCACAACAGTACGTCTTTTCTAATTCTTTCATCACAAAGTATGCAGTGTATTATGTCTATTCTCATTACCTCATTATTAAGTATGCATAATAGTATTTAAGTCGCATTACCTCATCGCAAAATATGCAAAAAAGTTTGTCTGTTGTCATTACCTAATCACAAAGTATGCTTACTAGTTTGTCAGTTTTTATTACCTCATCACAAAGTACGCATAATAAAATGTCTGTTGTCATTACTTTATCGCAAAACATGCATAATAGAATGTCTGTTCTCATTTCCTCACCACAAAGTATGCATATTAACATGTCTGTTCTCATTACATCATCACTAAATTACATAATTGTATGTCTGTTCTCATTACCTCATCGCAAAGTATGCATATTATTATGTCTGTTCTAATTACTTCATCGCAAAGTATGCATATTATTATGTCTGTTCTCATTACCTAATCGCAAAGCATGCATATTATAATGTCTGTTCTCATTACCTAATCGCAAAGTATGCATATTATAATGTCTGTTCTCATTACCTCATCGCAAAGTATGCATATTATTATTTCTGTTCTCATTACCTAATCGCAAAGTATGCATATTATTATTTCTGTTCTCATAACCTCATCACTAAATATGCATATTATTATGACTGTTCTCATTACCTCATCACTAAGTATGCATAATTGTATGTCGGTCTCATTACCTCATCGCAAAATATGCATTTTGATATGCCAGTTCTCATTACCTCAATAAAATTATGCATAATTGTATGTTTGTGCTCCTCATTATCACACAATATGTATATTAGTAGGGTTGTCGCCTTGCCTCATCAAGGAAAATATACAATATCAACTTAGTTTGATCTTTGTATAATTACAGGTCCCATTTGAACCAGAAAGAAGTGATTGTTGGATGAAGTATAACGACTATGAAGTCATAATTGAATAAAACCAAACAATGAAAACTACTGGAATAAAGCCATACAATGGATGTTGTAAATAATTGTATATGTGTCACTTCATTCCTTTAATCTTTGTCTATAAAGCACAACATAATGACCCCTATAGAATAATGAATAGGATTTGTATTCTGTGTAGCGCTGGCCATTCATCTAGTATATATAATAAATGGCTCTCGAAATTTAAAATAAAACTCCCTCCTTATCGCCCCCGGTATAGAATTTTGATCCCCATTCCGATCTGAATATCAATGTATTGTTGTTGTTGTTGTTGGTGGTGGTGGTGATGATGGTATTAGATGAAGTAGAAGTGAAACTAATTCTATTTTTTCCACTTTCACCGCAGCAATCACCCCCATCACCACTTTAACCACCACAACTTCTAGTACAACTATGACTTTTACTACTTCTACTACTACTACTACTACTGCTATTACAACAATGCTTCAACTATTAACACCACAAACACCACCACCACCACCACAACCACCACCACCACCACCACTACTACTACTACTACTACTACTACTACTACTTATATAAGTAGGAAATTTATTTAGTGGTCTATAACCTTAAAGGGTGTCAGACCCGAACAGTTTACCTTTAAGTATTAAATCAAATGTTTGCGTTAATCTATTTGTTGACGTTTAATTCACTAATAGTAAATACGAAGTCTTCACTCTTCTATAACGCCAAAAACCATATATTAAATATTGCAAAACAACACGTCGCATGAAATGTTACTCTTGAAAGCACATCGTTTCATATAACATGTTTTTACTGTTACGGCACCCACAGCGGGATATAATGAGATTATACACGAGCTCTTGTTCATTTGGATACTGTTGTTTAATATCCGCACGGTAGTTTTTAAACTGCTCTGTTAAGTACATATATACTACATACAGTACATGTGTTCATAGTTTTCTTGTGCTGTTTCGTGCTGCATCAATATAAATGGTGATGAAAACAGAACATTTTGTGTGAACATGTAGAAACCATAGAATTGACCTAGTCAAATAATATAATCGGAAACTACTATAAATACAACATGCTACTGATCTCGCGCACACAGTGCTTAATCACGGGTCATAACAGGTCTGACACAACGGTACGTTATTTCGCAACGAAACGACATAAGGAATGAATACAATCATAAAGTCATGATTATTGATTGCACAATCATTACACACAAATATAAATGGACACACACTGCTCAGTGAAATGACTCTGACAATAAAGTGTCTAATTTTCCAGTGTTGAAATGATTCACCGGAACGCAAAGCCGCAGAAACGCCCCCACCCCCTTGTCTCCTCTCTTCTTACGCCGTGATGTATCCACATTTACGAGGACGTTGTGCTTCTCCAGTGTTGCCGCCAAAGTTTTGTACGACCGGATATTCACGAAAAGCTTCGCCGCATTCTGATGCCGCACCAGGACCGCCTCGACCGCCGGCTGAACTATTGCATGGTTACGGATGGTAAATGTTAAAGATTTTACACTTTTGGTTTCTGGTAATAAACATACAGTTCGTCATAGCATACAGGCTGTCGGCGGGACACTTTAATGCATATAGTTCGCGGCAACCTTTAAGTGGCGATATCTGCCGCATGTAGTTCACGCGGCGGCCTTGTGCCTCCATGCCTGTCTGTACGTGGCACTATTTTAGCACTTTTCGTATTTCAAGGCTCAAGCTTACATGTTTTAGTTTTAGTTTATTCATCTTTTCCCAGAAGGTCATAGACCCATGTGGTACAATTTGCAAAATATATAATATGGCAAACGTGGATCAATATTAAGTTGACATGATCTCATACATGCATTACGGTAGCACATTTTACATAGGAAATGAAGACATATATTCACCTATTACATGATGTACATGTTTATAATAATTCACATTTTCGTCGTATGTGTCAAAAGTATATATGCAACATAAGACTTAAAAAAATAAAAAGTGTGACAAAAATCCAGTTGTACTGACATTACATATTAGACTAGACCTATCACTAGTGCTGTAGATAATTTGACAAATTGAAACCTTTCTCATATTGAATTTAAATCACATTGATAACGAAAGTGTGAATTTTACATACATTTTTACATATTGCATACACCATTTTCGACAATTTTGCAATAGTAATATTTAAAGAAATTATTTAACAAATTTGATTTGATTGTGCACGGGAGATAATTGCTATGGTCTTAACACTCTACCTGTATATCGAGTTATGTAACATCCGCCGCACTATACCTTTAACAATATATTGACATAGTTACAATATAATTTCTTAACATAATTAATTGCAGTTATCTAATAAAATGGAACAAATTTGTATATAAATGTGTATTGTCCAAACAATTTTGGTTACTAATAGCGAACATTACGTATTGTGCGATTTTTTGGGAGATAATCAATATGGTCATATCACCTGACCTATATATCGCGTTGTTTAACGTTTAATATACCGTATAGAAATAGACACCGCTATACCAATATGATGGAATATAATATATTTCTTAAATTGATTAGCTGTGATATCCTAATGAAATAGATTAAACTGCTATATTTATGTGCATTATCCAAACAAATGTATATAGCGTTACTGAACTACTTTATATGAAGAATAGATTGAAAACTTAAGGGACATAATCTTGTCAAAAAGCGAAATACAAGATTAGCCACCCGGTAAATCTAAAGATTTACGTTTACTTATGTATTTCCTCTATCCCAGATCTTGCCATCAATGACAAGATATGAGGAGGAACAATTAGATAACAGCAGTTTCGCTTGTAAAATAAACATCTAGATATACATATATTTGAGCTGTAAAAAATATTATATTATATAGGATGTATCACACATTTACATGGCTGAAATTGAAGAAATATCACATATTCATATGACTAACATATATTGATCAACATGTTAATTGGAACAATGATATAAAAAGAGAAAACATACACTGTAGTACTATAAGTCTAGCTTTAACAAAAGTATAGACACACCTGAAAATCAATAACATACTAATCAGCTCCATATAAAATATCTGAGCGCATCACGAATGCTTTTGAAATATATATACTCAGTTTTCTAATTAACAATTGATTTTCAGTATTCATTAATTCTATAAATTTACACATATTTGGAGATCTCCAGTAACAAATTGGGATATATTGTGTTCTTAATTGAGAGTACATTCTACATTGTAATACAAAATGGAATTCATCTTCTAACACATTGCAGAATGTGCATTTGCGTTCATTTATAGGTACATGTAATGCCGGTATTTAGTTAGAAACATTTTCTCATTTATAGCTATTTTTTCGCACCTTTCATTGTGATGGTCAAACGCGCTACAGTTGCATTGTACGCATTGATATTATAATTATTCATTTATTTATAGAAAAGTTGATAATAATAAAAATAGACTGAATAAACAATTAACGGAAGCAGACAAATAATACTAAATCGCATAAATATGGCATATAACTCATTTTTGAAAAAAATGTCATCCCAGAATAGTGCTATTAAAATATGATATTATAAGATGTAGGGTTTTCTCGTACCACTGCTTGATTTTATATAAATAACATTTCCACGGTAAGTGTAATATAAATTTGCCATATAAACCTCCAAGTTTTGATTTATACCAATACCCCAGGGTTTCAAATCTTGGCTGAATTTGTACGGGAACTAGCGGTGCTGGTTCTCGATCCGGCTCTCAGAGCCACCACTCGTGCATGTGGTCGTGCATGGTACGAGATCTGTCTCCTCTCTTCTGTCTTTCCTACTGGCTCTTTTAGCCAGCATCGTACATGCGTATGTGGTCGCGCATACTACGAGATCTGTATTTTTTTCTAGACTTTCTTTAAGTCGTTCTCATTTCTGCCTCCCTTGCCAACACTTACTTTTCAGTTTAACTAATCCTTTTACATGTATGATGTCTTAACCTACTCTCCACTCATATTGCTCTTAAGCCTATTTTCAACCTCATTCTCTCCTCGCACCCCTCCCTCTTCAGTCTCATTATCTTACTTCCATTCAACTTTCGAAATGCATGTTCCCTTCTTCTACCTTTATATCTAACTTCCTTTATCACCCCTCTACCTCTCAGCTTTCCTCTCTCTTTCTTCTACCCCTATACTCACTTCTCTCTTCTACCTTCAACCCTCCCCCCTCTCCTCTCTCTCTTCTGCCCCTCTTCCGTCCCTTAACTTCCCTACCTCTTCTACCCTTAAACTCCCCTATATCTTCCCCTCTTCTACCCCTCTTCTACCCCTCTTCCCCCTCTTCTAACCCTCTCTCTTCCCCTCTTCCAACCCTTAACTCCCCTCTATCTTCCCCTCTTTTACCTTCTCTCTCTACCCCCTCTTCTACCCTTAAACTCCCCTCTCTCTTCTCATCTTCTGTCTCCTATCTCTTCCTCCTCTTCAAACCCTTAAATTCCCCCCTCTCCCCTTTTCTACCCCTCAACTTCTCAACCCCCCTCTCTCTTTTACCCTTCAACTCCCCTCTTATACTCCCCAACTCCCCTCTCTCTTCCCCCTTTTCTACCCCTCAACTCTCCTCTCTCTTCCCCTCTCTCTACCCCCTCTTCTACCCTTAAACTCCCCTCTCTCATCCTCTTCCCACCATAGACTCACCCCTCTTCTACCCTTCAACTTCCCTCTCTCTTCCCCCTCTTCTACCTGTAACTTTCCACAATTTTCTCCCTATTCTACCAGTTTATCATTGCAGACGTCACAGTGTTGTTTATGGGCGGTGGAAATTGCTGGCATTTACTTTTTGCATTGCGTTAACACTTCTTGAGACCATTATTATATGTGTTTACTAGTAAATGTGTATGTGAGTGAGATTTGTAAAGTTAAAAGCTTGAAACATGTGAATATTATTGTCATTATTAATCATTATTTTTACATTATTTATCACAATCCATGAAAGAATAAAGATCAGTTAAGTTGAGTTAAATTTTTTCGGAATAGTTTAGCATCCTTTTGTTTTAGCCAAAATAAAAAAAAATATAACACGTGTCTTAAACTGCATTAGGAATGCGTCAATGATACCCGAGTATTTTTGACATGCATGTAGATCACCAAAAAAGTTGAGAAACATATAGGAACTTGTCATAGTGCGGAGAAACGTTCATTCGGCGAAAACTTCTTATTTAAAATCGATATTTTCAAAAAACAATATTCAGAGCGCTTACAATTTAAGACACAGTGAACTTGTTTTAGCACACCGTACATTACGTGCAACGTGGAAAATTTGAAAAGCACTCTTGCAAGTTCTGATCCGTAAGTTAAAGGTATATTTTTTGACAATATCAAATATAGTCGGCGCCCTCCTACTAATGAGTAACTGAAATAACTCTTATGGCTGAATACACTGAAAGTGTAAGATAAATACTTTCTATTACTATCCCAAGTTACTTAAAGCTGCACTCTCACAGAATAACCGTTTTTTACAAGTTTTTTTTGTCTTGGAAAGAGCAAATTTCTGCGTAAATATCTGCAAACCAATGATAAAAATTGCTGACAAAAGATCAAATAGCAGAATTTCATATTTCTGTTCGAAAAATAGATAGTTTTTAAACATGTGTTTCATTACACCTTTAACTATTCTTCAAATAGCCTATTATCAAGAACAAGATTATAATGAAATAATGGCTCCACTGTCTGTGAAAGAGAAATACACAATACATTCGAACCCCGTTGGCTCGAACAGCCAGGGACCGGCAAAAACTCGAGCCCCGGAAAAAACGAGCAAAGCGGGAATGCTCACCTTCAGTATAGAGAAATTCGTCCTCAACATCCAGTTCGAGGCAACGCGGAATTGGAGTCAAACGAGTTCGAGCCAGCAGGGTTCGACTGTAGATATTTATTTTTGAATAAGAGTCAGAGTGGGGCAGCTGAACCATTGGAAGGTAAACTGTATAAGATCGTTATTAAAGCTGCACTCTCACAGATTGACCGTTTTGACAGCGTTTTTTTTTATTTATTTTTTTGTCTTGGAATAAATCTTTTTGGGGTAAATGTCTGAACACCGGTAATACAGGACTAGTGACAAAAGATCAGATCGGAGTTTTTCATACTAACGTCAAAAAATGATGTTTCATGCCAAAAAAACATTTTACTTAAAGCGTTAGTATCGCTTTTAGCCCTGATACATTTTCGAACGTAAACATAAAAAACTGCGTTCTGATCTTTTGTCAGCAGTCTTATGTCACCGGTTGCCATACATTTCCGCAAAAATTGGTTTATTCCAAAATAAAAATAAATAAAAAAAGTAGTCAAAACGGTCAATCTGGGAGAGTGCATCATTCATAAAGAGGGGCAATAAAGGTAGATGCAAAACTAGTTTTGTTTGTTAATTTACTGGCATGTTGAACTCATTTCATTTGATACATGTTGTTGATTAAATGTCACAAATATTGTAAATAACATAATGGAAAAGATCACGTGGTCATTTAAGGTAGTTGTAGGAATATCATGATATTGAATGCGGTGACCATGACGTTATTTGTTTTGTTTTTCAGAAAGTCCGAATTTATACACAGAGGAAAGTTCAGGAAGATTTGAAGGCAATATTGATATTTTTCCCGGTGAAAATCAATTCGTAAGTTCACAATTTTATTTGATGCATTATGCTGAAGAAATTGTATTATACATGTTAAATGTGTCACTTAAATTAGATATGGACTAATATATGTATATGTTTTGAGCATATCTCTGAAACATCCGCTTAAAAACTCGCCATCGTTGGCTTGCACTACTTTTCCACGAGAGCAATTGTGCGTATTAATATGTCAAAACATGGCGCAATGAAAATAGTTCGTCTTCATTATCTTTTAATAAGTTTTAAGCATTTTATTTTAACGATTTAGTACGAAATGAGGCCTGTTTTTATAATTCCAAACTGCTATTTGCAATTTAACAACATTTTAAACTACAAAAAAATGTTCATTTTTGATACACTGTGCTGAATGAAGAGTTTATAGCAAGCATCGAAAACTCTACTAGAAGGTAACTTCTGCTACTGCTACTGCCACTGCCACTGCCACTGTCACCGCTACCACTAAAACTGCCACCACTACCACTACCACTACCACTACAACTACTACTACTACCACCACCACCACCATTATCACTAATAATAATCAATACTGGTTTCACCGAAGGTCAGCGCTGACAGGCAGATTCCGAGGCTGCAAAGATCGACAAAGTGAAGTTTTGACAAAATATGCGTCCCAGGTTAATAATTTACACTGATAGTATATTTTATAGTGCATGTACACACGTATATCAAATAGAACTAATAATATCAATTTAAAAAAAGCCATGAAAGATGTGATAAAATGTAATTAAGAATTAATAAATAAAAGTACAAATTATAAAGTATTTATATTTTTTATATATATAGTATGTATGCACTGTACTGTTTGTGGAGTTTTGTGCTGTTCTTCTATGTTTCTTGTTTGTGATTTTATGTTCTATGTCTTTGGCGTTTACCCAGTGCCACTAAACCGGGTTTATGTTTAAACTTTTTGCTACCGAGCTTGTTTCTGTAGCTTTTGCATAAATATTGAATATCAGCTTTAAAATTCTATATATATCTACGAGGTGCAGTCAAAATGATCCCGGACTGCATTTGTACTGTTGTCATTTTTGGGATTTGAAAAAATAAAATTGCATCAAACTGAAGCTGAAACTATAATCTACATGACTGTACATAATTATATTAACTTTTAATCACACATAAAACAATCATTTTTTACCTAGCAAATAAACATAACTCACACTGTACGTATCACTTCGTACGGAAATGACGTACTGTTGACGTTCACTAATGAAATTACGTCAATGTAGGCGCTTGTATGCTAGTCAATGAGTTTCAAAGTATATTGCCCTTGAAATTCAATACATCTTCTGTCCCAATCTTCCCACTTATTCAAAATGTCTGCGTACCACCCCTTTTCGCAGCTGCTTACCGCCGACCTGACGGCAAATTTCATTTCTTCTGCCGCTTCAAATCTGCCACCTCGTAAGTCGGCCTTTAATCTTGGAAATACACAGTAGTCCAAAGGCGCTAGGTCGACACTATAAGTCGGATAATGCAGTCTTTCGTACCCGAAAAATCTATTGTTAGTAAAGAGTCTTCGGCCAAAATGCATGAGCGTGGTCTTGATGAAAGATCAAATAACGCAGTCCGACGTTTCTTTCTCAATGAGTTCGTGAGATGTCTCTGCACGTCTTAAAAGTCACAAACATATGTTAACTCAATGTGAACCCCATGTATATCATAAGAAATGCCAGGAATCAATTATAAATAAATAATTGTCAAGATGTTTCGTATATTCCCATTGCTAAATCCGACACATCAGCTATTTCGTCGATCGATTTCCGCCGATCTACCGAAATGACACGCTGCATTTGTCAAAACTGCCACTATCCTGTTCCTTTACTGTCAGTTATGTCGTCACGACCGTTCCGGAAATGCTTGTGCCAATCCAATACGAGTGTCCGGGAACATTTACGTAAACCATCTACCAGATTTATTAATTTCCATGCGTCCTTTGGTGTCATTCCCGCTCTCGCAGAGTAGTTAATGACTGTCCGTGTCTCCGTTCGCTCGAATGACGTTTACGTTTCTTCACCGGCGATATCTTCCATGGCTTCAGACAATGCATACTAATTAAATAATTTTTAAGCGATGATGTTTGTTTTGGACGTGTGTTTAGAAATGAAGTTAGTGAGACGTCATTTAAATTTACATGATAAAACGGCGCCAAAATATTGCATATCTAGCGTTTATAACAGAGAAAACAATTTCGTAATCGTTAATAATTTAGTAGGTTATATACTACAATGAACATATTTTTCTTTCAAAATATGAATGCTATGTAATTAATTATGCTTACAAAATGTTAACATGTATCGTCATAGTCAGACGTCAAAAGTGTGCAATATATAACCAGACCGGGAACTTTTTGACTGCACATCGTACTATGTATTAATGTGCGACAATGTATAATAATGTAGCGGAATAAGATATCATAATATTTCTGCTGTTTCAGGAGGTAGCTTGTGCAACGTCACTCGGTATAGAAAGCCAATTAACAGACCATGCCCAACATTTGAACATGTTGTTTCTCTAGAGGAGGTCAAACCAACCGTCACACCAGCTGTAACTCAATCAAGATTGAAAAAGTTACTTTACAGTTTTGGCAGATGCTCAGTGTTCTGTTATGATCTTTCAGAACAAAGTGTATATCCACCATGGGATGTGTTTCATGCCAAAACAATGTTTGACGCAACAGCAAGTGTCTTAAATGTTGCATTTAGCCCCATAATCACGGCAACACCAAATGATTATAGTACCATATACACTATACTGTTGCGATTGAAAGAGTGTATAAATTCACTAGGACAATAAAATGCCCCGATAATCTTCGATATGAGTCTGCTTGCAAAAGCATGAAAAATTGTTTGGTGTGATTCTGCATTACACAAAAACAGCATAATACTTCCTCGCCCAACATGTAAGGTGTTTAAACAACGAAATATCGGCCATATAGTGGCAGTGGTAGTGGTAGTGGTAGTGGTAGTGGTAGTGGTAGTGGCAGTGGCAATGACAGTGGCAGTGGCAGTGGTAATGGAAGTGGTGGTGGTAGTGGTAGTTGCTGTGTTTGTGGTAGTGGTAGCGGTGGTGGTAGTGGCAGTGGCAGTGGTCGTGGCAATGGTAGTGGAAGAGGCAGTGGTATTGGTTGTGGTAGTAGTGGTGGTAGTGGCAGTGGCAGTGGCAGTGGCAGTGGTAGTGGTAGTGGTGGTGGTAGTGGCAGTGGCAGTGGCAGTGGCAGTGGTAGTGGTAGTGGTAATGCTAGTGACAGTGGCAGTTGTAGTGGTAGTGGTTGTGGTAGTGGTTGTGGTTGTGGTAGAGGTAGTGGTAGTGGTAGTGGTAGTGGCAGTGGCAGTTGTAGTGGCAGTGGCAGTGGTTGTGGTAGTGGCAGTGCCAGTGACAGTGGTAGTGGTAGTGGTAGTGGTAGTGGCAGTGGCAGTTGTAGTGGCAGTGGCTGTGGTAGTGGTAGTGGTAGTGGTAATAGTTGTGGCAGTGGTAGTGGTAGTGGTAGTGGCAGTGGCATTGATAGTGGTGGTGGTGGTAGTAGTAGTAGCAGTAGTAGTAGTTGTAGTTGAAGTGGTAGTGGTAGTGGCAGTGGTGGTGGTGGTAATAGTGGTAGTGGTAGTGGTATTGGTAGCGGTGGCAGTGGCAGTGGCAATAGCAGAAGTATCCTTCAAGTAGAGTTTTCGATGCTTGCTATAAACTCTTCATTCAGCACAGTGTATCAAAAATGAACATTGTTTTTGTAGTTTAAAATGTTATTAAATTGCAAATAGCAGTTTGGAATTATAAAAACATGCCTCATTTCGTATTAAATCGTTAAAATAAAATGCTTAAAACTTAATAGATGATAATGAAGACGAAATATTTTCATTGCGCCATATTTTGACATATAAATACGCACAATTGCTCTTGTGGAAAAGTAGTGCAAGCCAAAGATATGCTCAAAACATATATAAGTCCATATTTAATTTAAGTGACACATTTTACATGTATAATACAATTTCTTCAGCATAATGCATCAAATAAAAGTGTGAACTTCGAATTGATTTTCACCGGGAAAAATGTCAATATCGCCTTCAAATCTTCCTGAACTTTCCTCTGTGTATAAATTCGGACTTTCTGAAAAACAAAACAAATAACGTCATGGTCACCGCATTAAATATCATAATATTCCTACAACTACCTTAAATGACCACGTGATCTTTTCCATTATGTTATTTACAATATTTGTGAAATTTAATCAACAACATGTATCAAATGAAATGAGTTCAACATACCAGTACAATAACCAACAAAACTAATTTTGCATCTACCTTTATTGCCCCTCTTTATGAATGATGCACTCTCCCAGATTGACCGTTTTGACAACTTTTTTTATTCATTTTTATTTTGGAATAAACCAATTTTTGCGGAAATGTATGGCAACCGGTGACATAAGACTGCTGACAAAAGATCAGAACGCAGTTTTTTATGTTTACGTTCGAAAATGTATCAGGGCTAAAAGCGATACTAACGCTTTAAGTAAAATATTTTTCGGCATGAAACATCATTTTGTTTACTTTAATATGTAAACTCCGATCAGATCTTTTGTCAGTAGTCCTGTACTACCGGTGTTCAGACATTAACCCAAAATTTGTTTATTCCAAGAAAAAAAAAATAATAAAAAGCTGTCAAAACGGTCAATTTGTGAGAGTGCAGCTTTAATAACGATCTTATATAGTTTACCTTCCAATGGTTCAGCTGCCCCACTCTGACTCTTATTCAAAAATAAGTATCTACAGTCGAACCCTGCTGGCCCGAACTCGTTTGACTCCAATTCCGCGTTGCCTCGAACTGGATGTTGAGGACGAATTTCTCTATACTGAAGGTGAGCATTCCCGCTTTGCTCGATTTTTCCGGGGCTCGAGAAAGCTTTTACCGGTCCCTGGGAGTTCGAGCCAACGGGGTTCGAATGTAGTGTGTAATTCTCTTTCACAGACAGTGGAACCATTATTTCATTATAATCTTAATTTAATGTCTTGCCAATATAGATAGTAACCTTTTTGAGTATTTTTTTAAACCATCGTGTTCTTGATAATAGGCTATTTAAAGTATAATTAAAGGTGTATTGAAACACATGTTTAAAAACTATCTATTTTTCGAACAGAAATATGAAATTCTGCTTTTTGATCTTTTGTCAGCAATTTTTGGCATTGGTTTGCAGATATTTACGCAGAAATTTGCTCTTTCCAAGAAAAAAAAGTTCTAAAAAAACGGTAAATCTGCGAGAGGGCAGCTTTAAGTAACTTTGGATAGTAATAGAGAGTATTCATCTTACACTGTCAGTGTATTCAGCCATAGTTATTTCAGTTACTCATTGTAGAACGTATTGTAGAACGGTGCAACGCTGTGTGCGCCGTGATTCTTTGTTTTAAATAGCAAAGTCCTTTATAGTCTAAGAACTATTTTCATATCTTTTCTCTAAATTTTTATTGACGAAAAAATAAAGTGTGTATGATTGAGAAATGAAGACGAACGCACTTCAAGTGATTTAAACAAAGGACATAATACTTTTTTTCAACATTTTAATGGTATTCTATACTCGTAGCAGCATCAGAGGCTTCAGTAGCAGCAGCAACAACAACAACAACTATCCAGAAGACAAGCTCATTCGTAAACCTTTTGCCTTTTTCCTACTATGAAAAAGGCATACCAGAGACAAAAAAAATATCCCACAAATGACTCCTTCGCCCCTGGCGCTTTCATCCAAAGGTTTTTACTGGAAAACGTTAACTACTGGCTAATCCCAAAAACAAATTATCCGAGACCATTTATCGATGTTATTTCACTTGGCTTGTTAATGAAAGAACGAAGTGGTCTATTCGGGCTGTTTTATTTTGTATTCGTTTTGTTTAATATATTGCGTTTATTTACATTTATATAAATAAACATGTTTTCATAACATATTTATTTAATATTTAATTTAGTCAAATCGGATTTTATATTTATGAAAACGCATTAAAGGGATGATTAATGTTTTATGGTTTGTAAAAAATGGAATTTGGACTGGATGGACTGTTCCGTTTTCTGTGTTTGTTCTACCCTCGAGCATCTATTCTCCAGAGTGCTCTTACGAGTGCATGTAGCACTACAGATGCCGAATGCTGAAGGATAACTCTCAATAATTTTGTTTGTTAGTATTAGCTTAATGGCAGGAAAGTGACATTTTTATAGGTTCCGTTACCGTTGTGACAAAATCATTTTGAGTTCGAGCCATTTTAAGGTTTCCATCGGGTTTGAAGAAAGCCTAACAACAGCTCAACATAGCCGAAGTAAACCGCATATAACTGCCAATCAAACTCATTTTTTTGACCCGGAATAAAGAAAACTTAAGGAACTACTCCGAATTATTGCGGTTATACGTAGGTATATCATTTCAAAAGAATTTGCGTAGAAAAAAATGGATAAAGTAAACATATTGTTTTTGTAATAAAGTGAAAACGGCTTGTTTCTTTATGTTTTACTTTGAAAAACACAGATTAAACTTGCTACATTCTTAGCAGGTATACATTTTGATGTTTGAGTCTTTTCGTTGAGGTAAGAGGATATCAACTTTGATCAGCTCAAACTTGCTTATTTAATGACGAGTAGGTGGCCACAAAACTGAACAAGCAATGTTTTACCCCAAACTGCTCGGCACAGTATGTAGTATATGGAACTGGCGTCGTAAGTGCGAACAGTGAAATCCAAGATGGCGTATAAGATGGCCGCCATAAAACGTCACTTCAAGAAATATTTTATGTGTGAAAACGGTTATCTCCATTTAATAGATAAGAGTGAATATTCACATGGATAGTACGTTTCTCATGTTCCTTAAATTAACAAATCACATTCAAGCTCTTTTAAAAATGCATAAGTTTCATACATTGCAACGTGCTAAATATTTTGTATGATCTTTTGGCAATTTGTGCTAGTATACAAAAATTATTTTGTTTTGTTTGAATAAGCAATGCTATACACAATACATTCGTTATTCTTTGTTTATGAACTTTTTAAACTAAGGAACTAGTGGAACGAGCCCATAAAACAATGCTAATACCTTAAAACTAATTTGTTTGTTGGTGATAACTCTATCACCACTATAGGATATAATACCTTATCAGTATGGGAAGCCTACGCAGATAAAATTGTTCAAAGCTGCCTCCATTTTTACAGATAAGACAAGCGGACTCGCTTGGTCAATACTAAACTCCCGTTTAAAACAGGTATTCTCAAACACCCACGACACTACATTCCCATATCACACAGAAATTCTGAAACACCCACAAGACTACATTCCCGTATCAAACAGGAATTTTCCAACACCCACACGACTTCATTCCCGTATTAAACATGAATTTACAAACACCCACAAGACTACATTCCCGTACCAAACAGAGAGTATCCAATACCTACAAGACTACACTCCCGTATCAAACAGGAATTCTACAACACCCACAAGACTACACTCCTGTATTAAACAGGAATTCCCAAACACTCACAATACAACACTCCCGTATCAAACAGGAATTCTCTAACACCAACAAGACAACATTCCCGTATCAAACAGGAATTCTCTAACACCCACAAGACTACGTTCCCGTATCAAACAGGAATTCTCCAACACCCACAAGACTACATTCCCGTATTGAACAGGTATACCCAAACACCCACAAGACTACACTCCCGTATCAAATTAGTGGAATTAGTGGGAAATGCATAAAAACAATGCTCTTACGCTGACAACCGTTGTATTGTTTGTGATATTTACTACTACTACTACTACTACTACTACTACTGCTACTACTACTACTACTACTACTACTACTACTACTACTACTAGTTTTACAAATACTGGAGTTAAGACCTTATTAGTGTGGGAAACCTACCAGAAAATGTACATGGTTGCATATATACCAAGTTGTATCTAAGCTTAGAGATAAGGAAGTAAAGGTAAACGGAACTGTGTGGTCAAGGAAACAATCCCACGCGATATAGGGACGGACACACACCCACTACAATCTTCCATCCCATTTCCATTTATCGCATATATATATAAACAATGTTGTCTGAAGGGCATTACATTTTTTCAGAATTGATCGTCTCCCAGACATCTGAATAATAAACAACAATGCTTCGGTATGAGAATTTGATTTGTTCTAACTTTGTATTCATTTCTACAGATTTATGACATTAATCTTTAACAATAATTTAAGGAAGCTCAGAGAAATATACGGCTTTTGGCTACTGAGCTTGTTTCTGTAGTTTTTCACATAAGTATTACCATATCTCTGCTGAACAACTTTATCAAATACCTTTTATTACCTTGTTATCTTTGAGTATTGATAAACCAAAACATATATATAGTACTGCATTTACAAATATGGGTAAAAATGCTGGCTTAGTGTTGAGTAATGGTAAGATATTACTGCCGTAAGTTAACATGAAAGCGTTCGCGTTGTTTCGTGTTACCACACCGGTAATCTTATCAAAAGTTATAACATATCAGATACGTTGTTTTATTGATGCCATCGGCCTCGTTGTTTCTGGTGAGACTACACAAGTTGAGAGTGTCATCTTTTTTAATAAATCAGTCCTTCAGAGACCGTAAAAATAAATAAGAAATTAGCTTTCTTATCGTATTTTCCAAATTACAGATCACAGTGTATTTTGGCTGTCCTCGTGGTTTCCGTCTTTGCCGCGCCAGCCAAAAGGTTCCTGTTTCAGAGTCAGTCCTACATGGAGCTACATCAGTGTCCGCCAGACTGCCGCAGGTTCCTGTCTGAAGGTATGCAATGTATAATATGTGTGATGTTGCATATATGATCATATAGGAGTAGTTTGTCTGAAGGGTATATACACTGTATAATTACTCATATTATAATTAATATCATGTACAATAATATATCATGTACTACTCAAAAATAAAGGCAAAAGAGGAGTAAGTTCCGAATAACGTAATAGCGGTTCTTGAATTGAGGCCTTAGTCATAATAATTATAAGGTTTAGGAAATAAAGCAATATGGTAAAACATCGTATATTTTGTTTTATTTTTGTCGGGTAAAGTATCAAAATGTAAATCGTGCTAGTGCCAAAGACACAAAGCGCATGATAATATTCACTTTCGACAATCATTGGCTCACTTAAGTGTGTCCTCTACATGGGCCCAACTTCCTGTTTCAGCTGAGTTCCGTCAACTGCTGGTCATGTCCACCATCAAACCAGAGCTTTGTGAATTTCATTGCTCAAACATCATGGCAGCAAACACTAGCCCGATTCTCATCCGCACAGTGTGTCCGTCCGTCTGTAAAACGTAAGGGATATTCGTGTTGTTTAATTGAAGATTGCTCCATGTTATAATCACAATATGATGGCATTTAGTCATTTGTTTCCGTATCTTTGTTTCTGATTAATGTTGTAGGAAAATAATGTTACCACGGCCTTTTGTAAAGCTTTTGCATTTTATTCTAAGTTATATTTTATAAAATCATCTGTTTCGCAGACGGTATATCCTGTTTCAGTCCCGTCAAATTGACGTTATGATTATGGCATAGTTTAACAGGCTTATTTCCTTTTCTTTTCAGAGTTGACCGAATGATATATGCAGAAACGAATGACCCAAGTCTCAATGAAAACTGAAAAGACACATTGTGAACTCACAACATTTAAATAAGAATTAATCCGGACCGTTAATGAATCGAGTGATTTGTGATGTATTGCTAAAATTAAATGGTTAATATAATATTTACATGAGATCACATTCAATATCATATTATTCATTTGAACATTTAACACATTTCCTCATTGTCATCAACCACTTTATAATATCAGTCTTTGTAATACACGGCCAGGTAAAGGTCACGAGAAATAGGGCACAAATTGTTACATTGAAGTACATAACTTTTAATTCATAATTCCAAACAAAGTACAGATTAAACTAAAATACTCGATGATTGAACTTCAAGCCAGTTGATGTATTAAGACCCGTTCCACCGCAATTGACAGGAGAGTAAAACGTAAACGTACAAGCCCATTTACATATAAACATACGTTCAATTACATGGACCATTGGCAGGAGAGTGAAAGGCATGCCAAAATAATTATATTAATGTCAATGACTTAAATGATGCTAGAACACGTCATCGAATCAGGTGTAAAGAAACGTTAATTAATGATTTTCAAATGAACTGCATTGTTAAGAATAATTTTGTTTATTTTATTCATCTAGATATCTTGTTTTTCTGTAATATAATGATAGACAGACATTATTAACATGATTTAATGACATAATGCCACAATTAATGATTTGTAGGCAAAGAATCGGATCATGCTCAGCTATCTCTAAAAATAAATTAAACAACATCAGAACGATAGTGAACGAAGACATACAGGTTCGGTTCACAACATACCATATAAAGGGTTTTTCAAGTTAATAATTGTTTATTAAAAACATATTGTTTATAAATCTGTACAATTACAGGGTGAGCAATCACGTGACTTCATCGGGGTTTTCACATGGGTCACCATAGTTCAAAACCGATGTAAACAAGCTAAAGAGTGACATCAATTTGTAAATTAATTTTTTGAGAGAAAAGATATAAAAACATTTCTTTGCCTATAAAAGACTATGCTATTTTCTGCTTCTATACGAATGAAATACTTAGTAGTTTAGATTTGATTATATTTTAACGATGCAATCCTTTTGCCAAAATTTCAATCTGACGTACACACACACAGGAGAGAATACTTTTTTCAATATTTTAATGGTATACTATACTCGTAGCAGCATCAGAGGCTTCAGCAGTAGCAACAACAACAACAACTATCCAGAAAACAAGCTCATTCGTAAACCTTTTGCCTTTTTCCTACTATGACAAAGACATACCAGAGACACATATCCCACAAATGACTCCTTCGCCCCTGGCGCTTGGCATCCAAAGGGTTTTACTGGAAAACGTTAACTTTTTATTACTGGCTTATCTCAAAACAAAATATACGGGACCGTTTATCGATGTATTTCACTTGGCTTGTTAACGAACGAAGAGGTCTATTCGGGCTGCTTTTTATTCGTAATAGTTTTGTTTAATATAAAGTGTACATTTACATTGTATATAAATTTACATGTTTTAATAATATATTTATTTAATATTTCAATTTAGTCAAATCGGATTTTATATTTATGAAAACGCATTAAAGGGATGATTAATGTGTTATGGTATGTAAAAAAGGGAATTTTGACTGGATGGACTGTTCCGTTTTCTGTGTTTATCTTCTATCCTCGAGCATCTACTCCGGTGTGCTCTTACTAGTGCATTTATCACTTCAAATGCCTTTTATACACTCAGGATGTATTTTATGCAACTGAAGGATCACTTTCAATTATTAACTTTGTTAGTCGGAGCTTTATGGCAGGAAAGTGACATTTTTATGGGTTCCGTTACCGTTGTGACAAAATCATTTTGTGTTCGAGCCATTTTAAGGTTTCCATCGGGTTTGAAGAAAGCCTAACAACAGCTCGACATAGCCGAAGTAAACCGCATATAACTGCCAATCAAACTCATTCATTTGACCCGGAATAAAGAAAAATTAAGGAAATACTCCGAATTACTGCGGTTCTACGTAGGTATATAACAAATAATATTTCAACATAATTTGCATGAACATAAATATGTATAAAGTAAACATATTGTTTTTGTAAATATCTGAAAATCGTTTTGTTTTGTTTAAATTTAATAATGGATCTAAATTTATTATTTGTCAACACTATTTATTAAATATTTTTAAATGTCACGTCCGAATCGTTTTTACTTCATGAACATACAACTTCACGTTCGCTTCGCTCAAGCCCTTTGTAGAAGTTGTCATCAGTGTTTTAACTAGAAAATGAAGAGCAATAACCATTAAATTTAGACGATTTTGTTTACTTGGAAAGCCACATATTGAGCTTGATTCTTGCTTAGCAGGTACACAATTTGGTGTTTGAGTCTTTTCTTTGAGATAAGAGGATACCAACTTTGATCAGCTCAAACGTGCTTATTTAATGAGTATGTGGTCTCAACACTAGAACAATCAATTTATACCCCAAACTGCTCGGCACAGTATGTAGTATATGAAACTGGAGGCATAGGTGCGAACCGTGAAATCCAAGATGGCGTAAAAGATGGCCGCCATAAAACGCCACATCAATTATGTTATGCGTGAAAACGGAAAATTTTATTGAATAGATAAGGGTGAATATCCACATGGATAATCTGTCTCTCATGTTTTTGAAATTGACATATAACATTCAATACATTTTTAAACGCTTTTTTGTAAGAGCGTTTGGCAATTTTTTTTTCTAGAATAACACTTAAAAGTATATCTAAATGCATGGCATATATGTATTTTACAATGTGCTTCATGTTAAAATACATAACTGACCTCTTGAAGATCAAGGTCATTGAAGTTCAAAATTAAAAAGGTCGCGAAACAATTGATTTTGTTTTTTTGAATTTTATTGTCTTTTTAATATTTGGCTGGTCAATTTTTATTTACATCCAAACTGATGGTTTGTAGAAAATATTTTGAAAAAAAAAAGCCTTTATGCTACTCGAAGGCTTAGTAAAAAAGTGTTTAGCAAGCAATTAGGTGTTTTGCCTACGTTGTATCGATTCACAATTGTTTAATAGGATATAAAGGCTATTTGGTTATTTTAGTGTAAGATCGTATTTTATTTCACGAGTGTCATAGAAAAACATATCTTCACGAATGGCGAAGCCCCTCATGCAAAATTATAGCTGTCAATTTTCTATTTCCGGTTTATTGAGACAGAGTTTTCTGATATTCTGTTTTATAGCTTATTATTCGCTCGTTGTTTAGTGCAAATATATAATGAACAGTTATCAATGAAGTTTTATAAGTGCATTCATGTTTCGATAATAACGAAAATAATTTATTTTAAGCGTGGTATGAATACATATCCAAATTACTACACCGCCAATTCAGGGGGTCCGACGTATTTTGTGCCTGTCGAATTTTAAGTTGGGGAAATGTGTGATGCGGAATAAAATGGCGGTGTTCGAAGAGATTTTGGTGTTTTGGGAGGATATTTTTACCTGGTAAGAAAGTTTGATCACTTTTCTCTTAATATAAAAGCGCCTACCCAGAGGCCACACATGTAAGCTTCTCTTAGTTTTTTAAGTTATGTTTCTAGAGGCATTAACAGTTATTGAATGTATAAGCTGAGCGATTAGTTGTTTACAAAGTGGAAATAGAAAATTGCGTGACTTGAAACTGTGTTTTTTAGTCAAAGGGCACCTTTCTTGTACCTATTTTAGCTATTTTTCGTTGAATTTTTGCATATTTTTTTTCGACGGTTAGTGCACTTGATTGGCCCAAATCTTGCTGCCTATATAGTCGGCTCTTGATTTACATGATTGGAAAAAGAGTGTCAAGTTTTGAAAGATTTGGGTTCTGTACACATGGTTTACTAGTAGAAAATCCTCTTAAACAGAAGATGCATTTTTTAATGTTAAAGTCATAGCTATTATTTTCACTACTGATATCATCCATTTTCCTGGTAGAAATATATGACCTCGTCTCATCAGTCCATCGTCTGGATGTAAAAAGAAATATATTTAAAAACCATAGATACTTTCCAACAACAGCAATACAATCATTGGTTGTTGTGTTTTATATAGCTCATAGTATAATTGATTTTAATATCAATAAGAGTTTTATTGCTTTAACAAGTCATACTTATTAAATATGTCTATTAACAGTTTTTATAATATGTGTTTTGACTTAAATATACTCCAAAATAACAGTTTTTAAGATTTTGAAATTTATCCGGTAACTAGTGCTTGTCCGAGTACTATTCAAGTTCAATGGAATATTTTTTAAAATAAGCTGCGTATATAATTTTATTTCTTGTGATTTTTATTAAAATTATGATCAAAATTTACTGCACTTGTATTAAAACAATGTCATTATTGCTATGGTGATTCTTGTATATCAATATATATATATATATATATATATATATATATATATATATATATATATATATATATATATATATATATAATTAGTCTTTTCGTCTTGGTCTTCGTCTTGGTCTCAATTAGCCGCAATAACTTCCGGTAGGACTCGTTCACCAGTAAATGTCAACAAATAAAGTCTCACAGGTACATTTGTTTTAGTGAAATCACATTGATGAGTTATCAATTTGAAAACCGTTCTGTATTTTCGATGAAGCCACTTAATTCTTCAGCGTAAATTTGTCTATGCTCTTCCCACGGATCATCTTGTCTAGAAGTGAGGAGAAAGTGTTCTGTGACCTCTTGGTGCTGTATTCCAGCTATGAAGAGGTTAGAGAACTTTTTTTCTCTTTCAGCACAGAAGAGATTGCAGTCAATCAGGTAATGAGAAATGGTTTCAGGTTCACGACATATACACCAGGGTATTTCTTTGACTCCAATTCTGTGGAGGTGAACATTCAATTTGCAGTGCCCACTCTGAAGCTGAAGAAGAATGCGTTGGTTTGGGAGGGAGTGGAATTAAACTTTCTTCTGTTTAACAGCGGAGGAGCGGTTTGAATGTAGTATTCTTGCTTTTTCTGAAATGTCCCATCGTCTTGCCCATTTGATGTAAAGCGCGTTTCTTGCTGCAGATTTGAAGATCAAAAACATCGTCTTCATCTTAGTTCAATTAGCCGCAATAACTTCCGGTAGAGCTCGTTCACCAGTAAATGTCAACAAATAAAGTCTCACAGGTTCATTATCTATTGGAATATTAGATTTCTTTTTTTGTGGTAAAAAAAAAACTTTAATAAAACAAAATATAAAACTGTATAATAATAAAAATTCAAAGAGTGATTTTCATAAAACTTAGCCAAAAAGATGTTCCATTTTCTTCATTTCCTTAGTGAAAATACATAAAAAATACAATGTTATTGAACAATGACCTTCTGTTGTTGACATATAAACCATGACAAATGTTTAACAAAGGGCAGCAACTCTTAAACTTAAACATTTTTACTGTCATGGTATGTCATAGCTTGCGTTAATTTGCATGCATCAATTACCTTTTCAAATTCATATACTTCTCTAAATGTTGTTCATATAATATATATCAGTTAAATCTGCTTAAACTTAAGGTTTTATTGTACTCTTTCAGACATATAATCTTCATTTGAAATTTATTCCGATCTTTTTCTGTAAAAATCTTAGATATTATGGGTAGAGTTCTATAATTTTGACACAATAATGTGTTCCCATTATCAATAGTATGTATTAAATAATGTTTTTATGGTATTCTGACTTTATTAACTGCATTTGTAGTCATTATGAATATGTAGGCTATAGTTGAAGCTTCTGATAATTTATGGCGGCCATCTTGAACGCCATCTTGAATTGCAATGTTGAACCACTGTGTTCACAACTGCAACATGCATTTTTGTAAACTACAGACTTAGCCCGTTATTTTGATGTATAGAAACCCTTGTTTACAGACACTGCCCGGTATGGTGTCAGATTTACCAACTTATTTGCAGGAATATATGTATATATACCTAGTAATCTTTTTTAATGGTTACTTACGAAAAAACTGCGAAAAATGAATTAATTGTAAACTATTTGGTACATCAGTAAGTAAGTTTCAATGCATTGTACACATCGATACCAAGTTTATTGCAGTTTTCGACAATTTTCTTTTTTCCCCGCTATTTCATTATACTGTGTATAGCCCCTTTAAAAATACGTAGTCCTAAAAGTTGATATCACTCCTTATTTTGCATTGAAAATATCAAATATTTTCACTGTTGTTATTTCACTGATAAAACTGCATATTTCATCGAAAAGCATGAAAGAAAAAAGAATCTTCGAATATAGAAACTACATGAACTTGTTAATTAGGCAAACCTCCAAAGTCACTTGCAGACAAAGGGAGGGGGTCTCCCATATGTCAAAGTTTACTTCTATGACAATATCGGAGGAAAAGGTCATAAAATACGTTATATACGGTAATACGTTATTATATATATATATATAAAAATTGTGGTTTTTACTCAAGACCAAATGTCATGCTCGGGATTTAGAGAAGTTTTAAACTGTAAGATACCTTAAGAAAAACAGTATTTTTTGTTAAAATCTTAGTTAAATAAGTGAGTTTGATTAACCATTTGATTACATGTTTATTAAAACAAATGATATTAATTAATCTTACCACATTCCCCTACTTCATCAAAATTATTTTGAATAATGATAAATTCCAAACCTTTAATTAAGCCGCTATCATCCATCTCTTTATACTTGTTGATGTAGTAATACTGAGTTTTCATATGCTTTTACTTAAATGTAAACTGTGATATCATACAATAGTATTGCGTTGAGTTTAACATGCTCTATTTTGGACTAGAAATTGGGAAACATTTCTTGAAGGAGTAACCCCAAACCCCCAAACATGTTATGCCAAATACGTTTCGTATTTTAGGGAGGCGCGCACGTTAAAAAGTTACGCCCCCTTTAATGTCAGGTACAGGATATGCCCCTAAAATGCCAAATACGTTTCGTATTTTAGGGAGGCGCGCAAGTTAAAAATTTACGCCCCCTTTAATGTCAGGTACAGGATATGCCCCTAAAATTGTTTTACATGTATGTCGAAAAACTATAACTCAACGCAGAGGTATGTGTTCGTTTTAATTTGGACGAAATCTGATGTTATAATTATGTATTTTAGACATAATGTTTTACTGAAAATCGGATGGCCTAAAACTTTCCAACGTTTGCTATAAGCAGAATATTTAGTTTTACGAAAACACATTCAAACACATTATATAAGGCATTGTTTTCAAAACTTATTGCGCAATGTTGAAAGCACTTACCCAAAATGGTATCCGGAGGTCATTTACCTTCGACATAACGCAATGCATGATCACATACTCAAAATAATCATGTGTCTACATAAATACGCTATGTTTTCTGTTTGACGGTAGCAACACACATAATTATGTTTTTATGTTGGTTTGGTTTGAAAGCGTACTTTTGTGCAATATCTTTGCACGGTGTTTGCAGTTTATTCATATTTAACCATTTTAAAATAACAATGCCTTCAGAATTGGGTTTG
This sequence comes from Mya arenaria, assembly GCF_026914265.1. Taxonomy (NCBI): domain Eukaryota; kingdom Metazoa; phylum Mollusca; class Bivalvia; order Myida; family Myidae; genus Mya; species Mya arenaria. The sequence goes on from NC_069131.1 coordinate 52,095,581, forward strand.
AATGTATTGAGAGGTATTTTCAAGGCCATCGTCAAATAACGGGTGTTATAAAACCCTTCGACAAAAATACAGATCATGGCAAAAATTACCTGTTTTAATTATGGAACCATTTCATAGGACATTGATACGGGAATGTACTTGTAGATATATATACCACTGCCACTGCCAATAGCATTGTCACTGGCACTGCCACTACCACTACCACGACCACTACCACTACCACTGCCTCTGCCGCTACAACTACCACTACCACTGCCACTGCAACAACTATTACCACTATTATTACCACTGCCACTGCCACTACTACAACCATTATCATTACCACTACCACTACCACAACCACTACCACTGCCACTGCCTCTGCCGCTACAATTACCACTACACTGCCACTGCCACTACTACCACCATTATCATTACCACTACCACTACCACTGCCACTGTCACTATCACTACCACTACCACTACCACGGCTACCACAAAAACAACCACTACCACCACTACTATTACTACTACTACTACTGCTGCTATTACTACTACTACTACTACTACTACTACTACTACTACTACTACTACTACTACTACTACTACTACTACTACTACTGCTACTGCTACTACTGCTGCTACTACTACTACTGCTACTGCTACTGCTACTGCTACTGCTGCTGCTGCTGCTGCTGCTGCTGCTGCTGCTGCTGCTACTTATTTTAAAATTCCCCCGAGGTCGTACCTAGGCCAAACACTGACTGAAATATACTCTTTGAAACTATTTTAAGTGAAATTCGTCAGAATCGTCAGAATCAATATACGTACAATTAATGAATACAATCTTTGAAATATCCTCGATTATCATTGGCCCATGCACAAATGCAAACACCAACAGTACAGAACATCACACGCCGCAATATACATAGATAATGATGCATCAAGCCATTTCAATGAAGCAGTTAAACGCAATAAAAAATAAACATGTTACTTTAACGTATAATTTAAGACATAATTTATCACGCGGTATACACCCACTACAACCGTCGTCTGTTTCTTCTCCCAACAGCTTCCGCGGTACAGAACATCATGCACTGTATTACATCAACACACAACCGTCGTCTGTTTCTTCTCCCAACAGCTTCCACGGTTCAGAACATCATGCACTGTATTACATCAACACACAACTGTCGTCTGTTTATTCTTCTCACAGCTTCCACGGTACAGAACATCATGCACGCCGCCATGCACAATGGTAAAACCTGTATCCATTTCAAACCCAACGCCGGCGAGACCTCATTCATCAAGTTTGTAGGAGGAGATGGGTATGTTGTTGTGACTACAGTGTCGAACCCCATCGGGAATGTTAGCTTCATTATAAAAAATTCGGTCCTTATCAGCTAGTTCGAGCCAACGAGAAAATCGAGCCAAGCATTTTTTAACTAACGGGTTTCGACTGTAGAGAATTTGCTAAACAATGCGTGTACGTGCTCTTGTACGTGTATGATCGTAATTAGAGAGCATTATTTGTACATGATCTTGGGAGTTGAGCTGCACGTTCAAGTACTACCACTTATAGTTGAACACGTCCGTCGTATAACGTCCGTAGACAGTTTTATTATAAGTGGTAGTAGCTCAATCTAAACCCGTTATGTCGAAGCCGTCGATACCTTGTGAAATATTCGAGAGAACGTCCATTCGACTTATCCGAAATACAAAAGAAACATGATGCAATCAGCCTTCTTAATAGCAACCCCGGAAACTATACTGTCGTTATTTCAAAGTTGGTCCTTTGGCTGTTGTTGCGAAAGAAACATATGTGATATCACGCGTTTCGAGTGAATTTCCCTTGCTGTTAATTATCATAGACCGCTAGATGGAAGACAAATGTTCTGGGTTTAATCAGACTGACAATTTCTACCTTTGAAAATCGAGCTTAAAGCTTGTGTTTTTTATGTTGTGTAAATAAACGTTCACCTTTACCCAAAATATGTGTTTAAATATCTCCCCAACCTCCTTCTAAACATGAGACAACAACCGGACAGGTCAACTAAATTGTTTTATTGGTCATACTATTATAAGGCCACAAAATACATAGCATATATGAAGTAGTGTCACGGGAATGGCTACTTTCCTTTGACTATACGTGTGCCATAATGTACCAGTCAATTGTAACCGGGGGCCCCCAAGTCCGGGGATTTTCCGGGGATAGCCGGGGAAATGGGCCGTGTTTTTACCTACAAGGTGGCACCGCATTACCGAGTGAATTGGGTGGTTTTGTCTTCGCACCAAAAATAACGGGGAATGGGCCATACCTAAGGTCCAAGGGGTGTGGCGGCATTTGTCAGGCATTTTACCAGCAGGGAGGGGATTTAACCAGGGCTTGGCTGGACAGAAAGTCAAAGTCCCCGCTATTCCTCGGTAATAGGGACCGTGGTTACAATTGACTGGTGCATAAGAAGTTTATTTGTGTAATGTTTCGGAATGGTTCGATTTCGAAGGAGTGTAGAAACCATTCAAATCCGTGCCATTAGAATACCAATTAAATAAGAATTGCTGACGTTTATCACTATATTTCTTACATACGAAAAAGACATGGACCAAGGACATATGCTATTGATATTCACTGGTGTGTGAAATCAAGCAAAGAGAGCGATAACAATACATTTAAGAGAACATACATGTACACCACTTAGTTGCTACATTTTTTGCTTATATATGTTCATGTTTTTTCGTTAAGTTGCCTTACTCACGTGGGTCACGTGAACCGAAATGCTGACGTCACAATTGGTCACGGATGTGCGCGGAAACGATCATCCACGAGCTATTGCACTCGCTAAGATTCCACCATGAACAGAGCAGACCAGACCGGGACAATAACGTCATGATACACTACAATAATATCAAATCAGGTATTTTAGTTTTCGAAATTCGTTAAAGCTGCATTCTCTCAGATTTACCGTTTTGACATCTTATTTTTTACTTTTTGTCTTGGAATAAGCTATTTTTGCATACATATCTAATAACTAAACATTTCTTATTTTTAAAAAAACTATTTTACAAAATTGTAAATTATATCAGTGTGTTTTTTTCTCGAAATATATTAAAAACAAAAACAAATAACAATTAGAATACGGGGTAAGCCTTAAATACAGATATGGTTAAGGATTCAAACTTTATCTGCAGACGAAGGATACTTTAAGGGTTTCGTTCATGATTTGCGACTCTTTATGTCGTCATAAATAAAAAAAGTGCAGTTTACAAAATTATGAGTGAGTCCCTTTAAGGCTACCGTATTGGACGCGTGTAATCATCTTATCGAATTATATTATTTAAGACGGTAAAATATGTTCTCGTCTTAGATTGGTCGTGAAATCGGTCCCAGATTTAATCTTGGACTTGACTAACATATTGATCCTACACTTATGTATAACTTCAGTCGAAACTCGTTTTCTCGAACTCTGTTATCACAATGTTCTGGTTATGTCGAACTTTTCGAATGTGTTGGGTTTTGCTAGACATGTTTTGTAGTTCGGTTATATCGAATGTTCGTTAACTCGAAGTATTTCCCGAGGTCCGAACGACTTCGACATAGCGAGTTTTGACTGTATATGAATACATTATAGGAAATAGCTCATTCGGAAGCAGATTCTACATTCCAGTTCCTTAAGGACAGCAGTCTAGGTTTAATTGAAGCTGTACATGGGCAATATTGGTAGTAGCTACAACGCCCCATATCAGCACAATTTAATTAAATTACAGTCGAGTCCCGTTCGCTCGAACTCCCAGGGACGGCGGAAATACATCGAGCCTCGGAAAATTGAAGCCAAACGGTAACGTTTACCTTCAGTATAAAGAAATCGGCCCTTAACATCCAGTTCTAGCCAACGAGAAATTCGAGCCAAGCAAATTCGAGCCAATAGGTTTCGACTGTATTTTATTAACACTTTCATTCCCAAAGGAAATAAGATGAGTATTATCCTGTCTATGCAGCGGACGTTTGCACGTTCCAATCTGGTTTCTGTGACTGGCACAATTCGCAATCTGACACCATGGACTGGACCCGTAACAAAGGCACCACACCAAGCACACACACCGGGCCTAATGCTGGCCATAGTGGAAGTACCTCACGTGCGTATTTGTTTTTCCCTCATTCGCATTCGGAGCTCTTCGGCCGACTTGTGTTCGATTAAATGGCCGAGGAGTTCCGAATGTTTTCATTCGTACTCCTACCTATAGACTTCAAACTTTATTTTATAAAGATTGTGAAGAAAGTTATATTAAAGATGCACTCTTACTCCAAAATATCAGTACCAGAATTAATACAGTTGTTTTAACTTACCGAAAGTGATGAATACATATCGAAAACAATGGTTTTTGTGAAGGATACCGTGCAGAAAAGAAGTATTTCTATGTTATAAGGCGATAGTTGTTTACATTTGTAAACCAATTTTACTCGAACTTAATAAATATTATACTTTCGCTCGGTGATTGCTCGGCAGTGCAACCATATAGCGAGTGTACATACATTTATTTATTTAAAGATTCTGCTTCGTAACCCAAATTACTACATCTACCTGGAAGCGTCTGGCCACACACACAAAGCCGCTTACCTTGACTCCAAGACCTACCCAGGGGGCGACTACTGCGTCAAGTTCTACTAACACATGTACGGCGCCAACATTGAGACACTGCGACTGTACGCCGTCGCTGGAGGGAGCAAGCACACTCTGAGGTCTTTCACAGGTGACCACACTTATAATCGTATTTGCATATGCGAGTAAATAATATAGCAATTCTATTTATTATATGATTTTTGTTGATTTATAGAGATTCATCAGTGAAATAAAAATAATATTTCACTGTTTCAAACAGTAAAATAACATTTTGATATTTTTCACTGTTTTGAAATTTTAGTCGGCTCTCAATTCAATATCCAACACCAGCGCGCACACGGCTGGGACACAAATTATACGACGAGATGACGTTACGTTCGCATTCAATTTGGCGCGCACAAACAACCACTTTTCCTCTATATATTGTGTAATTGAGCCTCCATGGCTAAACTATTTTTCAAGCAGCCAATTCTTTGGCCAGTATTCAATATGAATTGTATCCTTATTCTAAGACATACTTCAGTGGTTCCCTTCAATCTATTGGTCAGTTAAATATACTGGCCAATCAAAATTCTTGGATTCAAATCTTAAATATAAGTTCAATCTAAGGTGTTTATTAAATACAGCCCTTGAATGTCATATTATAAGAGCGAATGACGTGCACATTAATAGTAAACTGCCTAGTCAATCAATCGTCAACAAAGTTAATCTGTGTGTTAAACGTGTCGGATACATATTTCATATGTGGCGACTCATTAGCTTCACGTGGAGCTTTCTCCTCTTATATGGTGTTAGGGGTCGTGAAGCACTAAAATTCAGTGATATCTTGCACGTGAAATGGTCAATTGACTATAGAATATATTGGAATATTATTTAGTGGTTTGTCACCTACATCCATGGTTGTTTTAATGGAAAGTGGCTGAGATGATCCGATTGTAACTGCATAGGTTGTAGCTTATAAAAAGTTTATGAACATGTAAATGTAATAATAGTACGAGGAATACCAGCCAGTAATATATCTAAGTGTCTACCGCTGTATTAGCTAGAATATATTACGGATCTATTTGAATTGGTAAAGTAGATGTATGACATCTAAATTCGATCGCGTAAAAGACCAAGCCGTACTCCAATTTCTCCGACATGTCTGTTTTTAAATAACTTTGAATTACGTAATATACAACCATATTTGATGAAAATTTACATATTTGTTCAGGTCGTTTTAAATTTGTGAGAAACGAATTGCATGAATAGTTTTGAAGTTATAGGAAAAGTAAAAGTCAGTTCTGATAACCAATCGTTAATGTGTTTACATGTATATTGATAAAATGTACTTCTTTTGATTGAAATGTCACATAAATTCGTGACCAGAAATTTAAGGGTCAAATTCCCTTTTTATTGATATGTCCCCCCGCCCTTCACTTCGACAAACCTTTTCACCAAACGGCCGCCTGACGGAGCACTGTCAAAACATTATTTTGGAAACAGGATGTCGAAGTGTTTGATGAAACTAACCACCTAATCAAACTCCGGTAATGAAACAAAAACGAGGCTCTTCCATTGTTTCCGATATTTCTATATCCTTTTTAGTAAAATTGTATTAATTGTGGTACATCATATTTGGGACTAAGTGTGCATCTTTAAAGCACTCGCCAAATTAGTCCAAAATCGAAACAAAGTACGTTTTCTTGCTGGGCCTGATACTCACTAAAATGAAATAGGCGGAGAACATTACAATAAAAAACATACAATTTAAACATATTAGCTTTAATGCTCAAATTTTAAAATATTTTGCGGGAAATTATCGACCCTACTCATACCAGGTGCTTTAAATTCAACATATCCTTAAAATTCAGTTTACATGTGTATGTTTATATAATTATGCCTTTACCGAGAAAGCTTTGATCGAATATAACATCATTTTTTTTCCATAAATACGTAAAGACATGGAAAAAATTGAGGATAAACTTCCTTTCTAAATTTTAGAAATTGTCATAACAATTCATTTCCTTACATTGTTACATCTCATAGTGATTTCTCAGTATCTCTAAGTGTTTTAACTATCGGTAGAATACAGTGTTTCAAATTACACATCTGGTTGTACTCTGGTAGCTAATTTTCTATAAAACATGTGTAGACAGGTCAACTTCACCCCAGCAGTCCGTTTTGTTTTGTCATTTGTGCTGTAATTGTCATTTGTTTGGTGTATTCTCCATGCATGTGCAATGTTCTGTATGACGTGATGTCTTAAACAGGTTCTATATATATTTAATTTATAATTGCAATGGTCGATATTTTTTATCTTCACCGCACCAGAACAACATTCTATTTTCCTCTAACCATTCATTACCTGAACGTCAAACTGCAAAGTTTGGCGGTACTTTCAATTTCAGTAACACTCAGTGTATCATATAACTGTTTTAAATATTAAGTATATAATATCGTCTCATAGTGTTTAGAATTCCATCTTAAAGATGTACTCTTAACTCCCGAATAAGATTTACCACAATTAATAATATTGTTTTAATATTCCAAAAACGATGAATAAATGTCGAAAACAATTGTTCTTATGAAGGATACCGAGTTGAATTTGAAAGAAATGAGCATAAAAAATGGTATTTCTACCTTTTAAAACTATCGAAGGCCACAGTAAATATTTTAGCAGTCACCAGTTGTTTAGTATATTTGCGCTTTATGCTATTAAATACATGGTTACAATATTGTTATCAGTAACTTGTATTTTCCATAAATATATTATTTAGTAAGTAGTTGAAGGATTATCACTCAAAATTGATATTTTGTTATACATGTGTATGTATTGATTCTGAATAAGAGTGTCACTTTAAACTACACGTTCACCTACCACACCAAATGGGTCACCATTTTGGGTTAACTCGTTGAAATCATTCGAAAATCGGTCATACATAACGTCCGTTTTCCAGCTTGGTCACTCGCTAGTATCAAAAAGGCAAAGTAACACCTATTATCTGTCTTAGGGGAAACGATCGACTACCATTCCATATAGGTAACCAGCTGGGGAAAACTCATTTTCTCATTCAAAGCACTCGAAAAGTAGGCCCCAAAATGGTCACAAATGCCGTAAATTGGCATAGAATTGGACCATTAACGACACGAAAAACGCTTTCCGGCATGATCTTGTACTCACTTTAGTTAAGTATGCGCTAAACCACCAGTGAGTGTTGTAGGAGACACGCTAACCTACCACTCTCATCATTCTGGGAAAACTCGTTTACGCGTAAACTCGTTCTGGTACTCACTAGAGTAAAGAAGGCGTAGTTCTACCTAGATGGTGTTGTATGGGACACGGCCACCTACCATTCGATTCAGCTTATAGTACGTTGGTGTGATTGACGTTTTAAAGACTTTGTTTATGTCCTTGCTGCCATATCAGAACTCGACCTTTATAATGTTTTCTATATTTATTGTATATATGTGTTATGACATTTCAATAAATGCCCACTTACAAACATACTTGGACTAGTAAGCATTAAACCTGCAAGAGAAGTGACAGTATTCTTTGCGCCTTGTAGTACACATTAAAAAGGATTTATTTATTACAGTTATTCTTTGCACATAATTCCACATAGTACATCTGACTTTTGAATAAAAAACAAGCAAGAAACGACGGATGCTATGTTGAACCCAAATGTGTAACTGTATACACATACCTGCTATCGACAAAAAAACTTGTTTATGCCACCAAACCTTATAAATGTTCACCAACAATAGATATAGAAGTATGATTTTCAGGTTAGATTCTTCAATTAAGGGCATTGTGGATTGGGAGAAAAGTTGTAGACTTGTGGGATTTCGTCAAGGAAAACACACCCAAACACCAACCCAATAAAAAATCAAAAAGAAAATCACGAAACCATATAACATAACAGTAGACATCTTCCTTCGTAAACCTTGCTCAAAGTTGTGTTCGTCTATTTTGTCTATATGTGTACACTCTGGTAAACATTGTCTGTTTTCTCAATCTGAAATAAAATAATCAATTCCATTATTCAAAAGATAAGAGTTCTATACGGTATATACGTACACTCCGAAAAATCCACAATTAAACGTAAAACGTATTCATGAAGCCACTCAATTATATATATATTTAGTGTTCATAAAATAAGTCTTCGTATTACTCCCTTTTATCCAACTGTACTATAAGTTGCCTAGTGCGCAAGACTTCGCGGTTATTCGGCTTGCGCAGAGGTTTGTGCACTACCTTTTCACCTAGGCGACCCGGGTTCGATTCCCGGCCTGAGCGCGTTTGGTTTGATTTGTGGTCACCATGCCGGACAAGTGAGTTCCCTCCGGGAACTCCGGTTTCCCAAACAAAAAAATACCACACTCTCGCGTAAAATCGTGCCAACGAAAGTGATTAATATAATGTTGCAATAACTTGTTCACAATCGTTGTGAAATAATTAAGTTTAAACTAAACACGGTTATGTTGATCTGACGAACCTCTGTAGTATATAGTTTACATGAAACATAATAGTAATGCTGCCCTGGCCATATATGCTGTTATACTTTGCCTCTGAATGAAACCCACCTTGTATACGAATGCTTCGAAGTCATGCATTTTTGTTCACTGAACAACGCTTACATCGTATGACATAACACAACTCAATTTACACAGTTATACTGTACTTCTTTGACACTGACTGACCATCATCTTGTAAACGTCATACTTCGATGTTATGAATGTCTTTGCTGGTATGCAGTCGAATGCAATAAGTTTGGTGTGCATCGTTTTGCAATTGTGGTACAAATAACATGACTTAACGGAACTAAACCTACGCTGTTATGTCCTTCTAGGCTATAATACTTTGTCTCTGGCTGGCGTCCACTTTCGGTGCGCAAGGTTGCATAGTTATGTTGGTCTGTTCCCTTTACGAGTGTCACGTAGTGTAACGCGCCCTTTAATAATAAAATTGTTGAGCTTAAAGATTAAGCATTTTTGCTTGGTTACACTGGTTTATTGTAAGGCGTGTATGCTGAAAAGTGTGTTTAAACGGCGTTACATTGGTTACGTCAAAGTTCTTACTAAAGAATTCGAGTTTTCAGGTCGACATTGCATGTAACCCATCTAACCGTAATGTTAGAAAGGTTACACAATTCGAAGCTCACATTTGATGGGCCGATTTCTGGCGCCAACTGTTTCTTACACGATTACAAGTTTGGCTTTTCCATTTAGTCGATTTAACCCCGATATGACTATATTAGGCCAAATCTGTGTACAGTTAGTTTTAATTTGTTAAAATGAAATTGTCACTTAAAGCTGCACTATCACAGACTGAACGTTTTGACATTTTTTATATTATTTTGTTTGTCTTGAAACGAGACAATTTATGCGAGTTCAAAAATTGATGTGTTATGCATTTTTCATAAACCGTTAGTAACCCCTTTAGCGATTAAACATTAATTTTCGAACGGAAATATGAAAATCTGCGATCTAATCTTATGTCATCAGTCTTTTAACACTGTGTTGCAGATGTTTACGCAAAAATTTGCTCATTCAAAGACAAACAAAAGTTGTTACAATGATTAATCTGTGACAGTGCAGCTATAAAGGTTCATTGATCAAAACCCGTCTTTCCCCATTAAACCATCAACTTACATTATCTTTGTCTTCTATGCTGTTGTAACTTGCCTCTGGCTGACACCCGGTTTCTGCACATAAGTCTTCGTAGTTATGTGGTTCCATCACATTCCCAAGAACAATGTTGTTTGGAGCCCCCTCTGTTTTGGACCCTGTGTTATTGTTATAAGAACAATTGATATATTAAAGATGTTCCAAATAACGGACTTAATATGCATCTAGTAAAACATATGAATAATTGCAACTTCTGTGTACCAAAACGCTGTTCCATCTCTTAAAGCTGACTCTCACAGATTAACCGTTTTGACACCTTTTTTAGTTTTTGTCTTGAAATGAGCAAATTTTTGCGTTAATATCTGCAAACCAGTTTTATAATACTGCTGACAAAATATAAGACCGCAGAATTTCATATTGCAGTTCTAAAATAATGTTTAATGGCAAAAAGCGTTACTAACGGTTTAAGAAAAAAATGCATAAAACATCAATTTTAAAACTTATATATGAAAATCTGAGATCTGATTTGTTAGTCAGCAGCTTAAATCACTGGTTTCTATGCATTTTCGAATACATTGGCTCGTTCCAAGACAAAACAAGAAGGGCCATAATGGCCCTAAATAGCTGACCTGAGTAAAAGTGTTTAACCTTTGTAATCAATATAGCTTGATATTTTTTCTCAAAGAATATTGAAAAACATACTGATCAAACATGCTGCCTGGATAATCACTGACAACGGACTTGTCACAGTTGCCTGCACACTGACAGGACTTGTCACAGTTTCCTGCACACTGACAGGATTTTTTTCAGTTGCCTGCACACTAACAGGACTTGATGATTGACTGCACACTGACAGAATTTGATTCTCATTACTGCACACTGACAGGATTTTGTTCAGTTGCCTGCACACTGACAGGACTTGGTGATTGACTGCACACTGACAGGATTTTGTTCAGTTGCATGCACACTGAGAGGACTTGATATGTGACTGCACACTGACAGCACTTGATACAGATACCTGCACATTGACAGGACTTTTTTCAGTTGCTTGCACACTGACAAGACTTAGTTCAATTGCCTGCACACACACAGGACTTCGTTCAATTGCCTGCACACTGACAAAACTATGTCAAATTGCTGGCACACTGAGAGAACTTTTAGTATAGATACACAAACAACAAACAGTGCACCATCCAATAAAATCAATAAACTGCATTAAGCTCTACAAATAAAATATCAGCACACATTCAGCACCTTCCACTAATATCATTGCTTCTTCCATCTAGGTAAACGTCACCTTCCATCACATGTTCAAAATCAAAATTTTCTTAAAAGACATCAAGCCTTATCACTATCCACACAGAAGATAAGATTATAGCTTAGAATAGCTTACATGAAGTTCAATGGAAAACATTTTTAAATTTATCATTAAGTAAAAATGAGAAATTTCTTCTACAGAATTAAGTGTATAATCATTATTTTAATCTATGAACCTAAAACAAGAACAATACTTACCTTTAAGTGACTATGTTGAAGACTTAATGAGATTTAAAATATATTCCCTTGTTACTAAAAATAGAAAGTAGTGGAATCTCCAACAAAGAGGGAGACAATATAGCAAGACTTGCTGCCCTAGCTTCAAGAGTAAACTTTAAATAACTATCAGATTTTAACATAATGGCCATTTTGTTGATGTTGATCAATCATGACCTTTGGTGTATTTTTGTAGAGGGTCACCCAATGAAGCTATCTGTAAAGTTTAATTGAATTTGAACAGGTAGTTTTAGAGAAGATGTTTTTTCAAAGCAAAATAGGAAGTTGGCCATTTTGTTGTTGCTGCTGTATTTGTCTTTGTCGATCAATCGTGACACCTTGTTGTTTTGTAGAGGGTCACCAAAGGATGTTTCCTGTAAAGTTTCATTGAATTTGGAGTGGTAGTTTCAGAGAAGATGTTTTTTATAGCAAAACAGGAAGTCTGCCATTTTGTTGATGTTGTTGTTGTTGATCAATCGTGACCTCTTGTTGTATTTTTGAAGATGGTCACCCAAGGAAGCTTCCTGGAAGTTTCATTGAATTTGGCTAAGTAGTTTCAGACGAGTTTTTTAAGCATTTGTTGACGGACGGACTGACTGATTGACGGACGGACGGATAGACGAACTGAAGGACTGACGGACGGACGCCTGACAAAGACCGATCACAATAGCTCACATTGAGCACTTCGTGCTCTGGTGAACTAAAAAGATGTTAAAACGTTCAATCTGTGAGAGTGCAGCTTTATGTTGATAACTTGAATAAAACAAATGACCAACAACTGTTAAACGGTTTATTTTTATTCATTTAAAATAAAATAAACGTACACAACATGAATAAAACCCCTAAAAAGGTGAATAATAAAAATTCGAAATAGGGATTTTTTAATTCAGTTTTTATATAAAAGAATATAACTCGTATAGTAATTGAAATAAAACACGACACTTAAAAAAGACTTTAGAATACGAACTTACCTTCATTTTCTGAATTTCTTTGTTCGCTACCACTTTTTGCATTTCGTCGCCTAAATAAAAATATAATAATCATAATTATAAACAGTTACCTTCAAAAGATTTAATGTTCAAAATTAATGTTTACTTTAAAACTTCCTAATGTTGTGACACAATTCATCAATAAGCTTTTATCACATGAGTTGGTTTTAAACTTCCTGAAATGCGAACAACAATCAAATTTGAAGGTTATTGGTAAAATCGGTAAATTCCCCAAAAAAGTTGTTAAGCGTAGGAAAGGTACAGAAAGATAATGTTTTATTTTCATTAAATTTCTGATTACAAATCATACCATTTGAACGTAATTACTTTTTTTAAAGGCCTTGTTTAATGGATGTTTGGCATGACGATCCCTTGTTGTGCATCTCCTGCTAATTGCACTATTGTCACAGTAGGGGCCAATTTCCTGACTCAGGGCCATTTAGGGTCCATTTCTATAATAAAACCTCCTAAACTGCAAAGCAGGATACTCAGAGATATCGGAGATCTAATAAGACGACACCAGGCAATTAGATTAAGATCAATGCACAGAGGTTGAGTACTTTCCACCGATTTTTTTTTTTTTTTTGGGGGGGGGGGCGCTGAAAGAAGGCTTAAACTCGGCCTCTACGAAATATATATTGAAGCCTTCCCTCTCAACGTGCTAACCTTGTATGGACAACAATAGCGTGAACGGTAACACATGCTGTTATAAGACTTTCCTCTCAACGTGCTTACCTTGTATGGACAACAATAGCGTGAACGGTAACACATGCTGTTATAAGACTTTCCTCTCAATGTGCTAACCTTGTATGGACAACAATAGCGTGAACGGTAACACATGCTGTTATAAGACTTTCCTCTCAATGTGCTTACCTTGTATGGACAACAATAGCGTGAACGGCAACACATGCTGTTATAAGACTTTCCTCTCAATGTGCTTACCATGTATGGACAACAATAGCGAGAACGGCAACACATGCTGTTATAAGACTTTCCTCTCAATGTGCTTACCTTGTATGGACAACAATAGCGAGAACGGCAACACATGCTGTTATATGACTTTCCTCTCAATGTGCTTACCTTGTATGGACAACAATAGCGAGAACGGCAACACATGCTGTTATAAGACTTTCCTCTCAATGTGCTTACCTTGTATGGACAACAATAGCGAGAACGGCAACACATGCTGTTATATGACTTCCCTCTCAATGTGCTAACCTTGTATGGACAGCAATAGCGAGAACGGCAACACATGCTGTAATATGATTGCCCTCTCAATGTGCTTACCTTGTTTGGACAACAGCGAGAACGGCAACAAATGCTGTTATATGACTTCCCTTTTAATGTGCTTACATTGTATGGACAACAATAGCGAGAACGGCAACACATGCTGTTATATGACTTCCCTCTCAATGTGCTTACCTTGTATGGACAACAATAGCTAGGATGGCAACACATGCTGTTATATGACTTCCCTCTCAATGTCCTTACCTTGTATGGACAACAATAGCGAGGATGGCAACAAATGCTGTAATATGACTTCCTTCTAAATGTGATTGCTTTGTATTGGCAACAATAGCGAGAACGGCAACAAATGCTGTTATATGACTTCCCTTTTAATGTGCTTACATTGTATGGACAACAATAGCGTGAACGGTAACAAATGCTGTTATATGACTTCCCTTTTAATGTGCTTACATTGTATGGACAACAATAGCGAGAACAGCAACACATGCTGTTATATGACTTCCCTCTCAATGTGCTTACCTTGTATTGGCAACAATAGCGAGAACGGCAACAAATGCTGTTATATGACTTCCCTCTCAATGTGCTTACCTTGTATAGGCAACAATAGCGTGAACGGCAACAAATGCTGTTATATGACTTCCCTTTTAATGTGCTTACATTGTTCGGACAACAATAGCGAGAACGGCAACAAATGCTGTTATATGACTTCCCTCTCAATGTGCTTACCTTGTATTGGCAACAATAGCGAGAACGGCAACAAATGCTGTAATATGGCTTCCTTCTAAATGTGCTTGCCTTGTATTGGCAACAATAGCGAGAACGGCAACAAATGCTGTTATATGACTTCCCTTTTAATGTGCTTACATTGTATGGACAACAATAGCGTGAACGGTAACAAATGCTGTTATATGACTTCCCTCTCAATGTGCTTACCTTGTATGGACAACAATAGCAAGAACGGGAACATATGTTGTAATATGACTTCCCTGTCAATTTGCTTACCTTGTATGTAAAACAATAACGAGAACGGCAACAAATGATATAATAAGATTTCTCTTTCAATTTGCTTTCCTTATATTGACAGCAAAAGCGAGAACGTCAACATATGTTGGTATAAAACTTCCCTCTCAAAGTGCTTACTTTATATTGACAACAAAAGCGAGAACGGCAACACATGCTGTTATAAGACTTCCCTCTCAAAGTGCTTACCTTATATTGACAACAAAAGCAAAAACGGCAACATATGTTGGAATAAGACTTCCCTCTAAATATGCTTACCTTGTATGGACAACAATAGCTAGAACGGCAACACATGCTGTTATGTAGCTTCCCTCTCAAGATGCTTACCTTGTATGGACAAGAATAGCTTGAACGGCAATAAATTCTGTTATAAGACTTCCCTCTCAATGTGCTTACCTTGTTTGGACAACAGCGAGAACGGTAACAAATGCTGTTATAAGACTTCCCTCTCAATATGCTTACCTTACATGGACAACAATAGCGAGAACGGCAACACATGCTGTTATGTAGCTTCCCTCTCAAAGTGCTTACCTTGTATGGACAAGAATAGCTTGAACGGCAATACATTCTGTTATATGACTTCCCTCTCAATGTGCTTACCTTGTTTGGACAACAGCGGGAACGGTAACAAATGCTTTTATAAGACTTCCCTCTCAATGTGCTTACCTAGTATGGAAAATAAAAGCGAGAACGGCAACAAATGCTATTTTAAGACCTCACTTTCAATGTGCTTACCTTGTATAGACAACGAGAACGGCAACACATGCTATAATATGACTTCCCTCCAAATGTGCTTACCTTGTATGAATAACAACAGCGAGAATTACCACAAATGTTATTATAAAAATCGCACCCACAATTGCACCAGCAATGGCTCCTTTACCATTAGGCAAATTGACTGAAACATTTTTGGAATTATTTTAAAGGATGTAGCCTTAAGAGGTATATCGCTTAGCAGATACACAGATACGCGTTTTAAAAGGCAAACGTTTGAATAAAGGTAAGTCCTTGCATAAGATTTAGAAAATATATGACAAAAAATTGAATGATTTTTAATTCAGTAGGATTTAATGACGAAAACATGCTACTGCTATTTAAGAAGATTCAGATTCAGGATTGGCACAATTATATCATAGCATTAACGATGTAGGTATAAACCCGAGATGTCATAAAACAACTCCCATATCTTGTTTGGAGTTAATATCTACAATCACTGGTTTAATGGGCTGTTATGATTAAGCAGAAAATGAAAAAACAACCTTCTTTATGACTAGAATGACGACTTGTGTCTACAGTGCATCGCGAATGATTTGTATCCCTTCTGTAGCCATCAGCGCAACCCCTCAAGCAGTGCTTTGTATCAAAATCACACAGATGCTCTCTGCAGTAGTCACAATGACTTGCTTCGCATTTCCCGGAAATGAGCTTGTAGCCATCAACACATTGAAGACAATGACCTGTTATTCTTTCACATTCTCCATTTAAGCATTGTGGAGAACATGTGTCATTGCAAGCAATGCCATAAAAGCCGTTTCTGCAATCTACACACGTGCCGTTAACTGAACACGTCTTGTGCTTGCAAAGACTAGGGCAATGAGTTGAACAGGTTGAACCAAAGTATTGATTGCTCTTGCAGCTAATACACGAGCTGCCATTCATGCAAGATCTACACTCTGGTTGGCATTTATGATTACACCCTGTCTCAAGCGTTCCCTCGTAGTAACCATTTGAACAAGATGTACAAGATCTACTTGATTTGCAAGCTTGGCATCTGAAAATGCATTTGCTTCTACATGATTTGCCATAGAAACCGTCTTTACATGTATCACATGTCCCGTCTGGTGAGCACGTGATACAATTCTTGCTAGCACAAGCGTGTTCACATGTTGGGCCACCGTATCCGTCCGCGCATCCCCCCGAGCAATAATTTTGGATGCGAAAGCTGTCATTGTAGGAGCAATTTGATCCAGGTTTACAGCATTCACATGGAGCGCAATCTGTCCAGAAAGAAAGAGTTTGTTATTGTGTCATCACCATTCCTTAAATGGATACATACAGTTAGTAACATATTTACGTAGGTAATACTATAATGTCATTAATAAGGTGATTTCATATTGTCCGAAGAAAGCAGTACTTGCCAGAGCCCAAAAGGGCGAAGGTAAATACAGCTGACCGAGGATGAATAAGTCGGCTAAGATAAAACACCTAATTAAAAAGTATTGTATTAATTAACTTTTACGTATGGTACGACGTTTTGGTTTAAACGTTCAATTGCGTACCTTAAGTTTACATTGAAGCCGTAGTTATCCCCTATTCATTCATGGTGTCCGCTATTCTAAACTTGATTATGCTGATTTTGAGATGCATCCTTTTACTGACATAGCACATTCTTATGAATAAAGCACTGTGCAGTCTAAGGAAGCACGTCTTAACGTCCAAATTTCGTAAATCGTTTGTCAAAACGTTATTTATCACCTTCGTCCTCTCTTTTGCCGGTGTATAAAAAACATAACAGTCGTAAAAACCACCAATGGGTTAAATACAACTGTAATATCAAACCATCATATTTCTCATATAAGTCGAGTTTCGACAGCCAATGAAAATGGCCCATTTCTAAAATCCGATATTTGGCGAGTTTTATAGCCTATCAAAACGGAGAAAACTCATATTAGCCGAGTTTAGTTGATATTGACCGGGTTTGGCTTAAATTGTCTTCAATTGTCTGGTAATGGTATCGCGATTGTCCCCGTATCGCGTCACATACGTAACAGTTGATTAATAATTAACTATAAAAAACATATACAAAATATTTTCTTTATCACAGCTTTCATATTCAAACATACTTTTCAGTAACAGAAACGAAAAATATCAAACGTTATATTAGTGAATAAGAAGGGTAAAAAGAACATATGATAGATTATAATATATTGAACTTGATCGTAACGTGTAACAATCGGAATACTGATGGTCACGAAGGGAGATCCTGTGGGAGGCTTATCAAAAGCGATGAAATCTTCCACTGCTTGTTCCATATGACCCTAAGTTATTTATGTTATTTACACCATGACGGTTGGGAATAGTCGGTAAACTGTTAAGTATGTTGCCCTAAGTTTCGAAAACTCTCATTTTCTTATAACTGGCACTAACTGTAATGTTCTCAATTAAATGTGAAATTAATTCAAAATAAATTATGACAAATTAAATTTTTGTTTATAAAATCAAGTTTCCGCAAGAAATTGAGCTAAATAAAATGTCCTTATCTCTTAAAGATTAAAAGATAAACTGGGATCTAGAAGGGCATATTAAGACATGTATCAGGTCTTTTAACAACACAGCAAGGTACTGTTCTGGAAAGCAAACGCCTTAAGAAATGTGTTTTATTACCTATGGATCGATAACACTTTTAACGAAAATTCGGATTTACCATTACCATCAATAACTTCTAGAAAGTTATGCAGGCTGTATACGATCAGTTTGTTTTTGTTTGGAACATTAAACACAACACATGGTCAATTACATCTGGTACAGCATTTCCCGATGTGTTTATGCTACTCGTGTAATTCTGTGAAGGAAGCAGCACCTGGTCATAAATGACGTCCATTTTCAACTCATTGAAATAACAACGGAAGACTCGTTGAAGAATTTCCAATGATTCAAGTGATTACCCGCATTGACATAGAATGTCACCTTCTCAAGAGCCTTATGCCAAGCTATAGGATGCCTACCTTTTATTGAATGAAAGTAACAGGTTAAATGTATCTGATAACTACCGCAATCGATAGCGATTCTGCTTTTAAGCAAGAGCGCTGATCTTGGCCCGTATTCACAAAGTCTTGTTTTTTAACTATAAAGTAGATACAAAAAAAATATCGGACTTGAATTTAAGGCAAACAATGCTTATATACCTACATATAAACATAAGCCAGAAAAAGGTTAAAACAATAAAAACATATTAATACAATAAACGAAAGTCGAGTTTGTTTAAAATATTTGATAAAAAGAAAGAGTTCTATTGAAAGGTAAAAGAACATACCTCACTAAAATGCTATATGAATACGGCTTCTGCTTTCTTGATTGATAAGTTACTGGATAGAACAAACATGGACATCGTTTCACTGTTATACAAAAACAAAACGAAAAAAGGAAAATAACATTACAATGTAAATTACATATATCTTTATAAGTTTCCATACATACGATCATACATTTGCTTTAAATGTTTGGTAATATTGGAGTATGACCTCTCCCTTAGAGAAGTTCGTTTCAACAGACATGGATTGTTTTCAGGAAAGGGTTACTCGACATGTTTAGACGGCTGGGTAGCCTTCAATGGATCCTGTTATTTGTTTGCACACGTCAATATGCAGCTAACATTTACCGGGGCTGAGGTAAAACAAAATACGTTTAATTATTGTAGACAATTTAGGTGGAGGTGAGGTAGGCTGAGATGTTAACCTTTGACAACTATAATTTTCATTCGGGTATTTTGCAAAGCTAAGATATATATTCTTTGAAGAAGATTTTCGTTTTTTAAAGATATCATTTTGTTTAAAATTGTTTTACGTAATACACGAGAAAGTTTGTCTGCCAAGGTACTCCCAAGTATCCAATAAATGTATCGTGGATTATTCATACTATATTTAAAGAACACACAGACTGACCACTACTACCTTAATTTAACCCTGGTGACAAAAGAACACATATATTGATATTAATGTTATTAATCACAACACATCACTGTATACCACGCCTCCAATATAAATGATGCAACGCCATTGGTCCAGGAACTTTCACGCGGTGACCCCATGTTGGGTCACTCAATTTATATCGTACCAAAATGACGTTTACTATCCGATTCCGATGAATATTCCGATGCATAACATCAATGAAACATTTAAACATGTAAACAGGTTGTCGACGTGATATATACGCAGGAAACCATATTCGGCTTCGAGCTTCGCTCTCACCCGATATGGGTTCCTTTGCCCCATATCCCATGTCGGGTCACCAACTCACCCCGTAACTTATAATATGTATTGCCTTTTGTGCCTCATGTTCTGTCACCTTAAACTATTACTAACTTGGAAGTTGTTATGCGATTGAATGCAAATGCTTGGTGAACTAAATACTGTTAAATTTGTAAATCGTCCCATTTCATCAGCTAATAACATTCATGCTAGCAAACTTGTTGAACACTTTCAACGTATTGATTCTAAGATAAAATATGGCATTTGAAGAGATATGTGACTGCCCTTTCACAATCGTTTTTAGTTTTACAAATTTTAAAGCAAACCAAATACATAAATATATTATTAATAAACACATAGTTTTCGTGTTACCCGGAAATAGATCATTTTGTTCATTATTATTAACCTTTTTCTTTTTTAGCAATTTTGTCGCCAGCACAACAATGCACACCTTGTTCATGTCAACGATGCCCTTGAGAATGCGTTTATCAAAGACCATCTCAGAGACAAACAACGTAAACTTAAGTATTTCAAAAGATTAAACTTATTTATTTAACAATGATTGTCGAACAAGGTATTTCAATATTTATTTTATCACTCTCGTTGTCACAATGTGACACGAAAATGTTTTCTTGTGTAGTGCCGGACGACCCGGAGAAAACCCACGTGTCAAGCTTCGGGATCACAAACCAAAATCACATGCGCCCAGGCCGCGAATCGACCCGTTACGCCTATGCGATAAACGAGTGCGCTTATCACTAGATTAACTAGACAACCTAGATACAATGTATCTACAACAACACAGCCAGTGTCCCATCGATCTATGAACAATGTAACAAAATGAAAAATTAATGTTTAAAAGAGGCCGTCTCTGAGATATACAACTTAAAAACGAAATGCTAATTTTTAAATCAATAAAGGCCATCTCTAAGAACTATAGGGTACAATAAAGAGTATTTCAGTTTTCAATAATACGATATAAAAGATCTATAATGTAAACACGTTCATTCATTAATACTAAATGATAAAATAAGTAGTATGATATTAACCACTTTGTTCCTGTTTGTAACCAAAGTTGACTCTATTAGCGACTATATTGTCGAACCACTTACTATTTATAGTAATTGATTTTGCATTTAAGCGTTATTTATAGTCATGCATGGGCCGCGGCCACATTTGAATTGTATGTCACTTATATATTTAAAGCCCTGGTTGTAAGATTACTTGTTTGGGAATGTATTAAATGTTTATGTATGGATTTTTATGTCCCGAAATTAAACGGAGCTGATTGGGATTTATACCAACTGAGCTTTCCGGCCCAGATAACTCACATACGACCTGTAGAATTCAGTTTCGTACAATTCATGATATATCTTACAAATAGGCTTTCGGAGTACTGGTATTTATGAGAATCATTTAAAACTATTAACTCTTCTAGCACATGGCTGGTGGATTGGACTAACTGATGAAGACATTGAAGGTGTTTGGAAATGGTTTGATACAGACACGGTAGCCTCATTCACAGGTAGGTTTTTGGTGCATTGTGACCAAATATTTCGCCCCTTTGATGATGAATTTCGCAATAACACGCCCATTAAAAGAGATAATTTGGTAATGTTTAAAAACAAAATCATATTTTGTTAAATGCAATGGTTAAAGGAGATTTTTTTCAAATGGAAACTAGGTGGCATTTTGTAGGGTTACTTTTACCATTGCTGTCAAAAAAGCAAGAACATTATTCTATATGTTCCATAGTGTTACACATCACTAGTCTACCACTAGCTTAAAGTAACAACACTTTTTATGTACAGTTAGGTTATTCATTTTGTGGTACTTAGAAATACTATGATATTCGCTAATAACCTGTTTCAGTCTGTGTTATGATTGTTGGCAATCATTTACCTTTATCGCTGCCAATGAACGGAATCTGCAAATCTAAGCTTTTAGTTTAATATAGGCTCTCAAATGATGTCTCATCCAAATCGCATATGTACATTTTGTTTATCGCCTTCTGTTATTTATAATGGTTTGAACACTCTGAAAACTATATTTATATATATGTTGCTTTTTGCATTGTCAGATTGGCAACCTAATGATCACGCAACAGCTGACCAGGACTGCGTCGTTATGTACTACGGATATGACTTCAAATGGGCAGACACATGGTGCTCGCGTGTAAATTTGTATCCTCCAATATGTGAAACATCGTAAGTATTTGGTATGAGGATATACTTTTCCATCAATTTCCATTTTGTGGTTCAAAAAGACACTTTCGCATTTCAAAAGGTCAATATGTTTTTTTATTCGTGTGTAATGCGAACACACAGCCTCATGTAATACCTTATTGTAATGAATCTAGGGACAAATCTTTAATAGAATGTGTTACGCTTTAATATCATAAGTACCAAAATATGAAATAATGAAATGTGCCGGAGACCGGGTTTGAACCCGTGTCGCCAAAATTGCAGTCGAGCGCTGTATCCACTGAGCTACGAATAATTACTCTAAACGAGTGGTATATTTAAGCTATGATAAGCTATATCACGTGATAACATCGACTAGCCAATCACGCATAAGGAATTAATTATACTAGGTAGACATACCCAGTAAACTTTTTAAATGGAAAAATACGAAATAACTGCTAAACTTAAATAAATTGTAAACTATGGGTGTTTCAGTTATTAAGTTTAAATGCATTGTACACATAAATACCAAGTTTATGTCAGTTTTCGTCTTTTTTTCTTGCAAATTGGTCATCTGGTGCACAGTTGCGTTATAGTATTACTCTATTATTTTAATTCACAAGTCTAGCTAACTGAGATTGAAACGTGTCTACAGCAGGAATGGGGCAAGTTTTTGACGTCATAGATGTGAATTTGTAAAACAGCACTTTTTAACAGTGGTACTTATTGGAGGCCGAGAGGCAAAAGCATTGGATTTGTGTTTATACATATTTGTTCAGTTTTGTTCTCATTAAGCTATCAAAGGTCAGATAATATTGGTTTGAGCTTGTTACCTGATTACAAATGATATATACTATTCGTTGATCAACTCACCACATATTATATATACAGACAAATTGTGCTTATTGCCTCATCAAGATGTAAACATGATTATTTGGATAGGAGTTGTATGCTTATTACATAATATGATATTCAATTTCTTTGATCTTTGTGTTATTACAGTTCGCGTTCATGCGAGGAAGAGGTGATTGTCGGATGAATTATAACTAGAATACAAGCATACAGGGGAAACCACTGGAATAAAACGTTCTAAATAAATGTATCTGTTTATTCATTCCCTTAAACATCGCCGTTTTCGGCATGAATAAATGATGTAGTGTGAAGATGAGATCTTGGAACACGGTTTAACCGTCACACGTCTTTTCGAAGCCCTTATTCTAATAATTCACCTTAAGTTTATATTGAAGCTTATTTATCCATATTCATTCATGCTGTGTGCTTTTCTAGACTTGAATATGCTGATTCTCACATGCATCCTTTAGGTGACATTGCACATTCTTCTGAATAATGCACTGTGCAGGTCTAAGAAAGCGTGTCTTTTCGTCTTTACGTTGTAAATCGTTTGCTAAAAGTTCAAAAGGATAATTATCGTAAACTCCACCAACAGGTTAAATACAACTGTAATATCAAACCGTACAAAACGGTTGAAGTATTTAAAAGGCTAGTTATTCCAAATATGTTTAAACGAGGCATACAATTTTCAAAACAGCCGGAAACTCGGGAAACAAAATGGCTGCCTTTTAAAATAATTTCCAGCATATTTCTAATATTTATGCGAGTTTCGACAGCCTATGAAAATGGTCCATTTCTTTAATCCTGCATTTGGCGAGTTTTGTAGCCAATCAAAACGGCGGAAACTCATAGTCGCCGAGTTTGGGCGATATTGGGCCAGTTTAGCCATATATTGTCGTCAATTGTCCCTTTATCGCGTCAAATACGTATCAGTTGATTTATAAAAATTATTTATAAACTTGAGCTACTCGCAATACCGTTGCAGACGTGTGACGTCACATGAACAATTCAGAGATCATTAAAACACAAATTGCGGTGAACTACCCGAGCCTATCCAAGAGTTAACACAATTTGAACAAGTAAAGGGGAATAATAAGACACTTTTTGTCAACCGTAAGGTTAACAACAACCCGTTATGATATAAGTGATCAATCCAATTACAAAAGATCAAAAGCTCCAAAACCCGAACATTTTGAGATAAGGAAATAAACTTTCACAAAGCCCGGCCACTAAACATTTTTTTTTCTTATTATTATTATTAAAACAATGAATAGTGTATCGTTATTTATTTGAAAACGCGCATGCTGATCATACAGAAAACTTTTGCGTTGATCATTCCATGAATTGCTTTAAACGACGTATGTGGTCTTCACCCAAACATAACCTAATAGGTCTGGTTAGTAAAGCGCCTTCTAGAAATATATAAATAGCTACCTCATACACAATTAGGACCAATGGCTTTCATACTTCATACAGGTATATGATTTATATGACATGCGTTAGTTATCGATTAAAATCAATTAAACTAAAATTCAGTAATACTATACATTACATGTTATTGCATTACATTATATTTCATTAAATTGACAACGATCGCGTGTGAATCTTAAATGATGAAATGAGAAAATGAATAGTTTGATACATATACAACAGCGTAAGACAACTTAAGACAGACCAAATACAACTCACCGCATGTATCTTGTGCCTAATATCTTTACAATACAATCGAAATAATTTACTACAAAGCATTGTCTTTCATCTAGAGCAAAACGATAAGTAAACGTGTTTGCACCATGCACACAGTGATTGGCATATTAAATTGCACTAACTTGATGACATCGCTTGTTTTTATCTCAAACAGTACTAAATTTCAATACGACTCACCTAAACGATTGACTAAATATTAAAATTATGGCTTTTCTCTTACTTTGCATCGGATTAACTTTGTATTTTCTAAGTTTCCCTTCAGGGACTCATGGTAAGATAGATATATGTTCATAATAAGTAAAACCAGGGAAGAGGCATGCATACACCTTAAGAAATGTAATTCCTTTTGATAAATAGCACAGCCTGGCTTACAATTTAAGTTTTTGCTGTTCTGACATAGGACATTACTTTTGCTTAAATACTGCATTGTATCTTGAGCATGTTTTTGCCATCACAGACTAAGCTCATAGAAAAGGAAGCTTGACTATTTTCTTGGCAAAACGCTTGCTTTATGAACGATATGTTACTAAAGCTGCAGTTTGTATTAACTTTATCAGAAAGCCTTAAGGTTTCTTAAATTGATGTATAAACTTTGCAAAAACTGTAATACGAAGATGTACTTTTTTGCTGGAAGGCTGCGATATTGGCTGGAAAGCTGCTTTTTTGTTGAAAAGCTGGGGTTTGTTGCTATTTTTTCTTCCTTTATGCGGTAAGCGAAAAATAAACTTTGCATATTATGGTAAATGGGTAATATTTCTCAAAATGATTGCACAGACAAATTAATGACAAAAACATATAAGTAAAAACTAGTTCAAAACTTACAACAAATGCATACATACACATGTACAACAAAACTTTTTTATTAGAAAGATGTGTCTCAACGAACATAATTTCTTCAGGAAAGGGTTACTCGACATGTCTGGACGGCTGGATACCCTTTAATGGATCCTGCTATTTGTTTGCACACCACCATATGCAGCTTACTTTCACAGGGGCTGAGGTAAATATTTGTATAAGTGAATTTAATTTTCGATCAGCTCTCAAACACAGCTTTTTTTAAAATATGTAAAAATGATAAGTCTAGTACGCCTGCAAAGTATTGGTCCTAAAAAAGAACAAAATAACTTTTTGAAAACTATGATCTAATAGAAACACTGAAATCTGGAATTCAACAAAATAAACCTCGTAAAAAGGTTCTGTTTTAAGTAAAATAAATAAATTTAAAGGTAAACAAACACATTTCAGTATAATTGTATAACTCTGTTCTCTGTTTTAGCAATATTGTCGCCAGCACAACAATGCACATCTAGTTCATGTCAACAATGCCCTGGAGAATGCGTTTATCAAAGACCAGCTCAGAGAAAAACAAAGTAATAACGAGTATTTGATGTTTTAAAGACCAATGGCATGAAAACGAGTAGTTGAGGTTATAAAGACAAACTCAGAGACCTACATCGTAATAACGAGCAGATCATGGTCCATTTAGATCATATGCCGAGTTATGAATCTACGTCGTATCGTTAGGTCATATTGAATTCGAATCCAGACAACTTGCATTGAATGAGAAATAAAACGTAATGATATTGACTGCTTTTAGTTTTGCTAAATTCAAAGGCATTCATATAGTTAAGCTATTCGCGGCATTTGAGCCACGACGAAAACAAAATATATGATCACGCATTAGTTACACTCCAGTTATAATGTGATATATTTGTTGTTGTTTCGAGCCTTTTATTGACGTTATAATGATAATTAATTGTTTAGCAATCTAGTTGTTTTCAAACTAATGAACAAATTAGCAATGAGTATTTCTTCGTCTAGCAACGACCTGGTGGATTGGACTTACTGACGAAGATATCGAGGGAGTTTGGAAATGGTTTGATACAGACACGGTCGCCTCATTCACAGGTTTAACTGTGTTTTTTTTGCATTCAGGATAAAGATTTATTGTCATATGATTAGTGCTTGGAAAATCGATATTCCAATCCCCACAACCTAATGAAAACGGGTAACGCGCAATGACGTGCTAACTAATATAGAATGTTTTGTTTTGTACCTCTCATTATAAGATATGACATTTTCAAGCTGTACGAGCATTTAAAGAAAACAAGCTTAGTGAAATGCTATATCCTGGGGAATATTTGACACCAACCGTGATTATAAATACAAACTAGTTGACCTAGGTAGTGTTGTTCTAACAATTTGTATAAACGAACAGTCTCAATTAACTAGGTACGTTTTCTGTTTTTGTATATTGTACATCATGTATCTCTAGTAGACAAATAGCGTGAAAAACAACTCTTTATCTACAGTGTTGTCATTGCCCATCCTTCCAAATTTTGAAAATAGCCTGTGCTATGGTTTTTAACAACATTGCTGCTGATAAACGTGGACTGCTTTCTCCATACTTTCTGATGAAATACGATCCCAAATGAACACTCTTCATCGAATCAGTTTTTACATTATGATATTTTATTTTATAAAACATTGAATATGGCTTTGTTTTTTAACCGCATTTAACAATTGACTTTGACTATTGATATGTATTCGTTTTTACCGTGTTTAGATATAATAAAAGGTAGACCTTTGTGTATGGATTGGTTTTAGAACGGTGAAAATGCCATCTTAATGTACATTACATGAACAGATTGGCATCCCAATGAAGGCGCAACAAATGGCGAGGATTGTGCCATATTCTATTCTGTATACGACTTCAAGTGGGCAGACACATACTGCTCACATACGTACTTATATCCTCCATTATGTGAAACACCGTGAGTATTTAAATAAGAATGTATTTGATACTTTTTCTAATCTCATTAAATTTGCTTAACGTGGTTTAAGAATACACTAGGCAGTTCTTTGTGTTGTTTTAGACGATCACTGAACTGTTTTCAGACATTCTGAACAATTGTCTATAATTTACTTTCTTCCTAGTTGATAGGAAAATTATTTCAAAAAAAGTAAGTTATTGAAGCATGCGTAGAAGTGTATTTTTACATTGAAATAAAATTCAACATATCAATTAAACAATCTTTGTATGTGTTAACAGTCTTTCGTCACAGCATAAACCAAAGTTCATATTTAATGTTATGTTTGTGCACATAACTTCATCACTAAATATGCATAATACTTTGTCTGTCGTCAGTATCTCAACCATAAGATATGCACATAAGTCAGTTTTTTCTCATTACCTCATCACAAAGTGGCATAATTGTATGTCTGTTTTCATTACCTCATCACAAAGTATGCATAATGGTATGTCTGTTCTCATGACCTCATCACCTAGTATACATAATAGTATGTCTGTTTTCATTTACTCTTCACAAGAATGCACAACAGTACGTCTTTTCTAATTCTTTCATCACAAAGTATACAGAATATTATGTCTGTGCTCATTACCTCATCACAAAGTATGCATAATAGTCGGTCTATTCTCATTACCTCATTCCAGAGCACTCAAAATAATATGTCTGTTCGTATGATCTCATCACTAAGAAGTAAGTATGCATAATAGTATGTATGTTCTTATTACCTCATCAATAAGTATGCATTATGGTATGTAAGTCTCATTTACTCATCGCAATATTAGTATGTCTGTTCTCATTACCTCATCGAAAAGTATGCACAATAGAATGTATGTTCTCATTACCTCATCACTACGTATGCATAATAGTTTGTCTGTTTTCTATTACCTCATCACTAAGTTTGCATGATTATATGTCGGTCTCATTACCTAATCGCAAAATATGCATATAAGTATGTCTGTTCACATTACCTCATCACTTAATATGCACAGCAGTAGTATGTGTGTTGTCATAACCTCATCGCAAATTAGCATAAAAGTAAGTCTGTTCTCATTACCTCATCACTGAGTATGTATATTTGTTTATCTGTCCTTATTACCTTATCACTTAGTATGCATAATTGTATGTGTGTTGTCATAACCTCATCGCAAATTAGCATAAAAGTAAGTCTGTTCTCATTACCTCATCACTGAGTATGTATAATTGTTTATCTATTCTTATTACCTTATCACTTAGTATGCATAATTGTATGTCGGTCTCTTTACCTCATCACTAAGTATGTATAATTGTTTATCTGTTCTTATTACCTTATCACTTAGTATGCATAATTGCATGTCGGTCTCTTTACCTCATCACTAAGTATGTATAATTGTTTATCTGTTCTTATTACCTTATCACTTAGTATGCAATATTGCATGTCAGTCTCTTTACCTCATCGCAAAATATGCCTTTAAGTATGTTTGTTCTCATAACCTTATCACAAAGTACGCATAATAGTATGTCTGTTCTCATTACCTCATCACTAAGTATGCATAAATGTATGTCGGTCTCATAACCTCATCATTAATTATGCATAAACGTATGTCGGTCTCATTATCTCATCACAAATTATGCATAATAATATGTCAGTTCTTATTTCCTCATAACAAGTATGCATAATTGTATGTTTGTGCTCCTCATTATCTCATCACAAAGTATGCATAATAATATGTCAGGTTTTATTACCTCATCAAAATTATGCATAATAGTATGTTTGTGCTCCCCATTATCTCATCCCAAAGCATGCACAATAATATGTCAGGTCTTATTACCTCATCAAAATTATGCATAAAAGTATGTCTGTGCTCCCCATTATCTCATCACAAAGTATGCATAATAATATGTCAGGTTTTATTACCTCATCAAATTATGCATAATAGTATGTTTATGTTCCTCATTATCTCATCCCAAAGCATGCACAATAATATGTTAGGTCTTATTACCTCATCAAAATTATGCAAAATAGTATGTTTGTGCTCCCCATCATCTCATCCCAAAGCATGCACAATGATATGTCAGGTCTTATTACCTCATCAAAATTATGCATAAAAGTATGTCTGTGCTCCTCATTATCTCATCACAAAGTATGCATAATAATATGTCAGGTTTTATTACCTCATCAAAATTATGCATAATAGTATGCTTATGTTCCTCATTATCTCATCCCAAAGCATGCACAATAATATGTCAGGTCTTATTACCTCATCAAAGTATGCATAAAAGTATGTTTGTGCTCCTCATTATCTCATCCCAAAGCATGCACAATAATATGTTAGGTCTTATTACCTCATCAAAGTTTTGCATAATAGTATGTTTGTGCTCCCCATTATCTAATCACAAAGTACGCAAAATAATATGTTAGGTCTTATTACCTCATCAAAATTATGCATAATAGTATGTCTGTGCTCCTCATTATCTTATCACAAAGTATGCATAATAATATGTTAGGTCTTATTACCTCATCAAAGTTATGCATAG
Organism: Mya arenaria; assembly: GCF_026914265.1. NCBI lineage: Eukaryota > Metazoa > Mollusca > Bivalvia > Myida > Myidae > Mya > Mya arenaria. The sequence goes on from NC_069131.1 coordinate 52,125,612, forward strand.
CGTAATAATATGTCAGGTCTTTTTACCTCATCACAAAGTATGTATAATTGTATATTTGGCATCACAGGCTCGCAAAGCTAGCCTCTCTATCAGACAATACCAAAAACCATTTGGATATTTTACCCATTCCGATATTTTTAAATTGTTTGATAGCATTGTCACCCCAATACTCACCTTGGGATCTGAAATATTGGGCTATGAACACAGTGAAATAATTGAACGATCACATGTAGAGTTTTGCAGATACTTTTTGGGTGTTAATTCTAGTATAAATAATAGCATGGTATTGGGTGAATGCGGACGTCTTCCACTTTGCACTATATATTATTATAAATGTATCAAATATTGGTGTACATTGCTGCAAATGCCAAACCATAGATTTCCAGTAAACTGTTATTTAATGTTGAAATCCATAGACGACATTGGCAGACGAACATGGGCAACTTGTATTAAAGATTTGCTGTTTAGGTTTGGGTTTGGGTATGTTTGGGTCGGGGACATGACCATGTTTTTATATTCATTCAAACAGCGCGTTACAGACTGTATAGCGCAAAGTTGGCATTACGATATCGATAGCTCTTCGCGAAGTATTAATTCATTGATATACCATTTAAGATAAGACGATCACTAGCGCGATTTAGATACTCTATCCATACTAAATATAGAATTAGGCAGACATTATAATGTTCAGCGTAATGATCGCATCTGTTTTAATTGTCTCACACGTCTGAACGTACAGATCATTAAAAATGAGTATCATGCCTTTTTTGAGTGTCCTCAATACGGGGAAATAAGAACAAATTACTTTTTAATTGGTTCAATGGTCAGACATGTCAGTCAACATTTATTAACTTAATAAGTACCCAAGATGCATACACTTTAAAGCAAGTAGCATACTATGTTTCAGAAATAATGATTGCTATTGAAAACCGATAAATAATCGAGATAGCAAGGGGGCACTGTTTCAATTATATACTATATACAATATTATGTTGTATTCTGGGCCGGAGGCCTTTATTTACAATAAAGTATAGTTGAATTATCTCATCACAAAGTATGTATAATAATATGTTAGGTTTTATTACCTCATCCAAAAATATGCATTATGATATGTCAGTTCTCATTACCTCATCAAAATTATGCATAATAGTATATTTGTGCTCCTCATTATCTCATCACACAATATGCATGATAGTATGTCAGCTCTCATTTCCTCATAAAGAATGATATACAATATCAACTTTGATCTTACAGGTCCTATTTGAACCATGAAGAAGTGATTGTTGGATGAAGTATAACGACTATGAAGTTATGAAAATTGAATAAAACCAAACAATGGAAACTACTGGAATGAAGCTATTCAATGGATGGAAATAATCGTTTATGTATTAATTCATTGCTTTAATCTTTGTCTATAAAGCAGAACATAATGACCCATATAGAATAATGACTGGGATTTGTTTTCTGTGTAGCTCTGGTCATTCATCTAGTATATATAATAAATGGCTCTCGAAATTTAAAAAAAGTCTTCCTCTCCCTCTCGCCCCCGGTATAGAATTTCGTTCCCCATCCCGATCTGAATATAAATGTATTTTTGTTGTTGTTGTTGTTGGTGGTGGTGGTGGTATTAAATGAAGTAGAAGTGAATCTAATACTATTTTTTCTACTTCCACCGCAGCAATCACCCCCCATCACCACTTCAATCACCACAACTTCTAGTACAACTATGACTTATACTACTACTACTACTACTACTACTACTACTACTACTACTACTACTACTACTACTACTACTACTACTACTACTACTACTATTACTATTACTACTACTACTACTACTACTACTACTACTACTAATACTAATACTACTACTAATACTACTATTACAACACTGCTTCAACTATTAACACAAACACCACCACCACCACCACAGCAACCACCACCACTACTACTTCTACTACTACTACTACTATTAGTAGGAAATTTTGGTTGTCTATAACTTTAAAGGGTGTCAAACCCGAACAGTGTACCTTTAAGTATTAAATCAAATGTTTGCGTTAATCTATTTGTTAACGTTTAATTCACTAATAGCAAATCCGAAGTCTTCACTCTTCTATAACGTCAAAGACCATATATTAAATTTTGCAAAACAACACGTCGCATGGAATGTTACTCTTGAAAGCACATCGTTTCATATAACATGTGTTTACTGTTACGGCACCCACAGCAGGATATAATGAGATTATACACGAGCTCTTTCTGGTAAGTACATATATACTACATACAGTACATGTGTTCATAGTTTTCTTGTGCTGTTTCGTGCTGCATCAAAAGAAATGATGATGAAAACAGAACATTTTGTGTGAACATGTAGAAACCATAGAATTGACCTAGTCAACTAATATAATCGGAAACTACCATAAATACAACATGCTACTGATCTCGCGCACACAGTGCTTAATCACAGGTCATAACAGGTCTGACACAACGGTACGTTATTTCGCAACGAAACGACATAAGGAATGAATACAATCATAAAGTGTGACGACGCCTGTAGAAAAGGGTACAAAGTCGGCAATTTCAATTTCGAGAAAAACGTGTTTAAAGTTTTGTTAATTTATTTCACTGACTTTAATTGGTATAAGTCACCATTTCTTTGTTAGATTTCTAAATTTTAACGTACAACAATTGTTTAAATTGCATCCATAAAATATACATAATCTCCGACAACGATGTTACCGATAGCGACGAGTATAATAACAACAAGGTTATCTCCCTTATGCATATACGTAATTTCCGGTTAGTATTTGACAAACAAGAAATTTTCAAACATTTACGTTTTTTGTCTTCATTTGCTGCTTTTCGAGGATGCTTCTGTCGAGTTTTGACAGGTAAATATCATTGCAGTTGTAAAAATTTAATATTAAATTTTATTATGTTAAAATGATAAAGAAAAAGGCGAAAATATTCGTCAATTGTCATAAACCCGGAAGTAAACAAATGGCTTGAACTGGCGGTTTTATTTAATTTCCATACCACATTGTCCGTAATAATGAATGAACTTGTATAATTATAAAAATTTCTCATCATACCGATTCATATGTTTTTGTAGTCATGGGAGAAAAGTGTTCCCGATGTACATGTCAACGACACTGATGACATTTTAATAAGGATTTGTGTAACTTATGAATGACCTTCATTTACTAGAAAAACTCAACCTGTCCACGATAACATTGTAGATAATTGAAATCTGTTTATGAGTTTTGATAACAACAATAATGAATTGACAAGAGATCACACCGCACTACATAACATCATATTGCTATCTTATTTCAGGACAGTATCCATGTTACCTGCCCGGCCCCATGATTATTGACTTGCACAATCATTACACACAAATATAAATGGACACACACTGCTCAGTAAAATGACTCTGGCAATAAAGTGTCTAATTTTCCAGTGTTGAAATGATTCACCGGAACGCAAAGCCGCAGAAACGCCCCCACACCCTTGTCTCCTCTCTTCTTACGCCGTGATGTATCCACATTTATGAGGACGTTGTGCTTCTCCAGTGTTGCCGCCAACGTTTTGTACGACCGGATATTCACGAAAAGCTTCGCCGCATTCTGATGCCGCACCAGGATCGCCTCGACCGCCGGCTAAACTATTGCATGGTTACGGATGGTAAATGTTAAAGATTTTACACTTTTGGTTTCTGGTAATAAACATACAGTTTGTCATAGCATACAGGCTGTCGGCGGGACACTTTAATGCATATAGTTCGCGGCAACCTTTAAGTGGCCATAACTGCCGCATGTAGTTCACGCGGCGGCCTTGTGCCTCCATGCCTGTCTGTATGTGGCACTATTTTAGCACTTTTCGTATTTCAAGGCTCAAGCTTAAATGTACTGCCGGTATTTAGTTAGAAACATTTTCTCATTCATAGCCATTTTTTCGCACCTTTCATTGTGATGGTAAAACGCGCTACAGTTGCATTGTACGCATTGATATTATAATTATTCATTTATTTATAGAAAAGTTGATAATAATAAAAATAGACTGAATAAACAATAAACGGAAGCAGACAAATAATACTTAATCGCATAAATATGGCATATAACTCATTTTTGAAAAAAATGTCATCCCAGAATAGTGCTATTAAAATATGATATTATAAGATGTAGGGTTTTCTCGTACCACTGCTTGATTTTATATAAATAACATTTCCACGGTAAGTGTAATATAAATTTGCCATATAAACCTCCAAGTTTTGAATTATACCAATACCCCAGGGTTTCAAATCTTGGCTGAATTTGTACGGGAACTAGCGGTGCTGGTTCTCGATCCGGCTCTCAGAGCCACCACTCGTGCGTGTGGTCGTGCATGGTACGAGATCTGTCTCCTCTCTTCTGTCTTTCCTACTGGCTCTTTTAGCCAGCATCGTACATGCGTATGTGGTCGCGCATACTACGAGATCTGTTTTTTTTTCTAGACTTTCTTTAAGTCGTTCTCATTTCTGCCTCCCTTGCCAACACTTACTTTTCAGTTTAACTAATCCTTTACTCTCCACTCATATTGCTCTTAAGCCTATTTTCAACCTCATTCTCTCCTCGCACCCCTCCCTCTTCAGTCTCATTATCTTACTTCCATTCAACTTTCGAAATGCATTTTCCCTTCTTCTACCTTTATATCTAACTTCCTCTACCTCTCAGCTTTCCTCTCTTTCTTCTACCCCTATACTCACTTCTCTCTTCTACCTTCAACACCCCCCCTCTCCTCTCTCTCTTCTGCCCCTCTTCCGTCCCTTAACTTCCCTACTTCTTCTACCCTTAAACTCCCCTATATCTTCCCCTCTTCTACCCCTCTTCCCCCTCTTCTAACCCTCTCTCTTCCCCTCTTCCAACCCTTAACTCCCCTCTATCTTCCCCTCTTCTACCTTCTCTCTCTACCCCCTCTTCTACCCTTAAACTCCCCTCTCTCTTCTCATCTTCTGTCTCCTATCTCTTCCTCCTCTTCTAACCCTCAAATTCCCCCTCTCCCCTTTTCTACCCCTCAACTTCTCAACTACCCTCTCTCTTTTACCCTTCAACTCCCCTCTTATACTCCTCAACCCCCCTCTCTCTTCCCCCTTTTCTACCCCTCAACTCTCCTCTCTCTTCCCCTCTCTCTACCCCCTCTTCTACCCTTAAACTTCCCCTCTCCCATCCTCTTCCCACCATAGACTCACCCCTCTTCTACCCTTCAACTTCCCTCTCTCTTCCCCCTCTTCTACCTGTAACTTTCCACAATTTTCTCCCTATTCTACCAGTTTATCATTGCAGACGTCACAGTGTTGTTTATGGGCGGTGGAAATTGCTGGCATTTACTTTTTGCATTGCGTTAAAACTTCTTGAGACCATTATTATATGTGTTAACTAGTAAATGTGTATGTGAGTGAGATTTGTAAAGTTAAAAGCTTGAAACATGTGAATATAATTGTCATTATTAATCATTATTTTTACATTATTTATTTATCACAATCCATGAAAGATCAGTTAAGTTGAGTTAAATTATTTCGGAATAGTTTAGCATCCTTTTGTTTCAGTCAAAATAAAAATTATTACACGTGTCTTAAACAGCATTAGGAATGCGTCAATGATACCCGAGTATTTTTGACATGCATGTAGATCACCAAAATAGGTTGAGAAACATATAGGAACTTACTACCACCACCACCACCACCACCACCACCACCACTACCACAACCACAACCACAACAACTACCACTACCACTACCACTTCCATTACCACTGCCACTGCCACTACCACTACCACTACCACTGCCCCTGCCACCACCATTACCATTTAATACATGGGCACTATATGGCCGATTTTTCGATGTTTAAACACCTTGTATGTTGGGCGAGGAAGTATTATGCAGTTTTTTTGTGTGGTGCAGAATCACACCAAACAATTTCTAATGCTTTTGCAAGCAGACTCATATCGAAAATTACCGGGACATATTGTTGTTCTAGGGCATTCATGCGCTCTTTATACATATATATTTATAGTATAGTGTATATGGTACTATAATCAGTTGGTGTTGCCATGATTTTGGGGTTAAATGCATAACATTTGAGACACTTGCTGTTGTGTCAAACATTGTTTTGGTATGAAACACATCCCATGGTGGATATACACTTTGTTCTGAAAGATCATAACAGAACACTGAGCATTGGCCAAAAATGTAAAGTAACTCTTTCAATCTTGATTGAGTTACAGCTGGTGTGACGGTTGGTTTGACCTCCTCTAGAGAAGCAACATGTTTAAATGTCGGGCATGGTCTGTTGATTGGCTTTCTATACCGAATGACGTTGCTAAAGCTACCTCCTGAAACTGCAGAAATATTGTGATATCTTATTCCGCTTCATTATTATACATTGTCGCATATTAATACATAGTACGAGATATATATATATAGAATTTTAAAGCTGATATTCAATATTTATGCAAAAAGCTACAGAAACAAGCTCGGTAGCAAAAAGTTTAAACATAAACCCGGTTTAGTGGCACTGGGTAAACGCCAATGACATAGAACATACAATCAAAAACAATAAACATAGAAGAACAGCACAAAACTCCACAAACAGCACAGTGCATACGTACTATATATATATATAAAAATATAAATACTTTATAATTTGTACTTTTATTTATTAATTCTTAATAACATTTTATCACATCTTTCATGGCTTTTTTAAATTCATATCATTAGTTTTATTTGATATACGTGTGTACATGCACTATAAAATATACTATCAGTGTAAATTATTAACCTGGGGCGCAATTTTTGTCAAAACTTCAATTTGTCGATCTTTGCAACTTCGGAATCTGCCTGTCAGCGCTGACCTTCGGTGAAACCAGTATATATGTCAGGGCATGTGTCGGGCCCTTGTCATCAGCTGTTTTTTTCGTTGTGATCCCAGTTGTCTGCTACCCCTACAACAAGTTGGCCACCATCGCGTTTGTGTGTTATATTGTCAGGAACAAGACCACCTGTTTCAGTTATGCATTGTGTTTTGATTGCATGTTCAGCAGCAGAGGAGAGAAACATTCTGAGTTCCGAATATGAAATTCCGTACCCTAGACTGTTCATATCTTCAATTAAGTGGCGGCTTCCAAATTCTTTATACAAGTGCACTGTAAGTCCAAGATGCTTTGGCGATTGAAATAAAGTGACTAATCGTGTTACATCACAGGCAAGAACTAGGAGTTTAACTTCTTGTTTCTCATTTAGAATTTCAGTAGCATTTTCATAGTCCTTAGAATTTGCCATCCAACATATCATTTTGTATAAGAGAGGATCAACAAACTTCTTCTGAGATGACAGAGACAATTCATAAACAGAAAAATATTCACTATCAAGTGTTTCAGTATTTCGCAAGATTCGTTTTTAATACATCAAAAGCTTTGTGTACTATGCTTTCATCAGTACCTACGTCAATTTCAATGTCCTCATCACTTGCATCATGTAAACTTTGTTCCAACTCTTTGTAATCTCTCAAAGCTTCTCCTACAGTAACATATTTTGAGCAAACTAAGTCTGATTTACCATTTTGATACACAATTGTCAATTCAGGCCATACATCTTGCAGAATAATTTTGAAGTAAAAGCTTCTGTATGTTTCTACATTATCACCAAAGTCTTCTTTTGCAATTTAAATAAATCTTTTCCTCAAGTCAGTAAGATTGTTAACCTTCTTTAGGTTCATGATAGAATCTGCATACTCTTCTTTTAATTGAAATGCTGCTGATCTATATCTAAATGTCTGAGAAATGTTGCTATTAATTTGGTCTGTCTTCAGGTTAATATCATAATATTTAGTAAGACAGCCTTTGTCCCTTATTGTATCACACTTTTCACCACACATGAAACATTGTTCCTTCCAGTCAAATGCAATTGAGGATGATCTTCTTGCTATTGTGACTTTTTCATTGTTATTTATTTAAAGATCAGTTTGCTCAGACATGATGAAAATGATTGATGGTACAGGCTTTGATATGTTGCTCTACAATTACGATGATAACTTAAAGGAAGATAGCCATCTTTTATAAATTCTTGATTGGCCAAAATCTGGCTGCCTATATAGTCGGCTCTTGATTTACATGATTGAAAAAAGAGTGTCAAGTTTTGAAAGATTTGGGTTCTGTACACAAAGGTTACTGGTAGAAAATCCTCTATAACAGAAGAAGCATTTTTTAATGTTAAAGTCATAGTTATTATTTTCACTACTGAGATCATCCATTTTCCTGGTGGAAATATATGACCTCGTCTCATCAGTCCATCGTCTGGATGTAAAAAGAAGTATATTTAAAAACCATAGATACTTTCCAACAACAGCAATACAATCATTGGTTGTTGTTTTTTATAAAGCTAATAATATAAATGATTACAATATCAATAAGAGTTGTATTGCTTTAACAAGTAATACTTATTAAATATGTCTATTAACAGTTTTTATAATATGTGTTTTGACTTAAATATGGTCTTGAGTAAAAACCACAATTTATATATATATATATAATAACGTATTACCGTATATAACGTATTTTATAACCTTTTCCTCCGATATTGTCATAGAAGTAAACTTTGACGTATGGAAGACCTCCACCCCTCCCTTTGTCTGCAAGTGACTTTTGATGTCGCCTAATTAACAAGTTAATGTAGTTTCTATATTCGAAGATTCTTTTTTCTTTCATGCTTTTCGATGAAATATGCAGTTTTATCAGTGAAATAACAACAGTGAAAATATTTGATATTTTCAATGCAAAATAAGGAGTGATATCAACTTTCAGAACTACATACTTTTAAAGGGGCTTTACTCAGTATGATGAAATAGCGGGAAAAAAAAGAAAATTGTCGAAAACTGCAATAAACTTGGTATCGATGTTTACAATGCATTGAAACTTACTTACTGATGTACCACATAGTTTACAAATAATTAATTTTTCGCAGTTTTTTCGTAAGTAACCATTTAAAAAGATTACTAGGTATATATACATATATTCCTGCAAATAAGTTGGTAAATGTGACACCATACCGGGCACTGTCTGTAAACAAGGGTTTCTATACATCAAAATAACGGGCTAAGTCTGTAGTTTACAAAAACGCATGTTGCAATTGTGAACACAGTGGTTCAACATTGCAATTAAAGATGGCGTTCAAGATGGCCGCCATAAATTATCAGAAGCTTCAACTATAGCCTACATATTCATAATGACTAAAAATGCAGTTAATAAGGTCAGAATACCATAAAAACATTATTTAATACATACTATTGATAATGGGAACACATTATTGTGTCAAAATTATAGAACTCTACCCATAATATCTAAGATTTTTACAGAAAAAGACCGGAATAAATTTCAAATGAAGATAGTATGTCTGAAAGAGTACAATAAAACCTTAAGCTTAAGCAAATTTAACAGATATATATTATATGAACAACATTAAGAGAAGTATATGAATTTGAAAAGGTAATTGATGCATGCATTTTAACGCATGCTATGACATACCATGACAGTAAAAAATATTTTAAGGTCTAAGAGTTGCTGCCCTTTGTTAAACATTTGTAATGGTTTATGTCAACAACAGAAGGTCATTGTTCAATAACATTGCATTTTTTTGGATGTATTTTCACTAAGGAAATGAAGAAAATGGAACATCTTTTTGGCTAAGGTAAGTTTTATGAAAATCACTCTTTGAATTTTTATTATTAAACAGTTTTATATTTTGTTTTATTAAAGTTTTTTTACCACAAAAATGAAATCTATTATTCCAATAGATAATGTACCTGTGAAACTTTTTTTGTTGACATTTACTGGTGAACGAGCCCTACCGGAAGTTATTGCGGCTAATTGAATTAAGACAATACGATGTTTTTGATCTTCAAATCTGCAGCAACAAACGCGCTTTACATCAAATGGGCAAGACGATGGGATATTTCAGAAAAAGCAAGAATACTACATTCCAACCGCTCTTCTGTTAAACAGAAGAAAATTTAATTCCACTCTCTCCCAAACCAATGCATTCTGCTACAGCTTCAGAGTGGGCACTGCAAATTGAATGATCACCTCCACAGAATTGGAGGCAAAGAAACACCCTGGTGTATATGTCGTGAACCAGAAACCATTTCTCATTACCTAATTGACTGCAATCTCTTCTGTGCTTAAAGAGAAAAAAAGTTCTCTAACCTCTACAACATAACTGGAATACAGCACAAAGAGGTCACAGAACACCTTCTCCTCACTTCTGGACAAGATGATTCATGGGAAGAGCATAAACAAATTAACGCTGAAGAATTAAGTGCCTTCATCGAAAGTACAGAACGGTTTTCAAATTGATAACTCAGCAATGTGATGTCACTAAAACAAATGTACCTGTGAGACTTTATTTGTTGACATTTACTGGTGAACAAGTCCTACCGGATGATATTGCGGCTAATTGAGGCCAAGACGAAGACGAATAGACTAATTATATATATATATATATATATATATATATATATATATATATATATATTGATATACATGAATCACTTTAACAATAATGACATTGTTTTAATACAAGTGAAGTAAATTTTGATCATAATTTAAATAAATATCACAAGAAATAAAATTATATACGTAGCTCTTTTAAAAAATATTCCATTGAACTTGAATAGCACTCAGACAAGCACTAGTTACCGGATAAATTTCAAAATCTTAAAAACTGTTATTTTGGAGTATATTTAAGTCAACACATATTATAAAAACTGTTAATAGACATATTTAATAAGTATGACTTGTTAAAGCAATTAAACTCTTATTGATATTAAAATCATTTATATTATTAGCTATATCAAACACAACAACCAATGATTGTATTGCTGTTGTTGGAAAGTATCTATGGTTTTTAAATATACTTCTTTTTACATCCAGATGATGGACTGATGAGACGAGGTCATATATTTCCACCAGGAAAATGGATGATCTCAGTAGTGAAAATAATAACTATGACTTTAACATTAAAAAATGTTTCTTCTGTTTAAGAGGATTTTCTACCAGTAACCTATGTGTACAGAACCCAAATCTTTCAAAACTTGACACTCTTTTTTCAATCATGTAAATCAAGAGCCGACTATATAGGCAGCCAGATTTTGGCCAATCAAGAATTTATAAAAGATGGCTATCTTCCTTTAAGTTATCATCGTAATTGTAGAGCAACATATCAAAGCCTGTACCATCAATCATTTTCATCATGTCTGAGCAAACTGATCCTTAAATAAATAACAATGAAAAAGTCACAATAGCAAGAAGATCATCCTCAATTGCATTTGACTGGAAGGCACAATGTTTTATGTGTGGTGAAAAGTGTGATACAATAAGGGACAAAGGCTGTCTTACCAAATATTATGATACTAATCGACAGACCAAATTAATAGCAACATTTCTCAGAAATTTAGATATAGATCAGCAGCATTTCAATTAAAAGAAGAGTATGCAGATTCTATCATGAACCAAAAGAAGGTTTACAAACTTACTGACTTGGGGAAAAGATTTATTTAAATTGCAAAAGAAGACTTTGGTGATAATGTAGAAACATACAGAAGCTTTTACTTCAAAATTATTCTGCAAGATGTATGGCCTGAATTGACATTTGTGTATCAAAATGGTAAATCAGACTTAGTTTGCTCAAAATATGTTACTGTAGGAGAAGCTTTGAGATATTACAAAGAGTTGGAACAAAGTTTACATGATGCAAGTGATGAGGACATTGAAATTGACGTAGGTACTGATGAAAGCATAGTACACAAAGCTTTTGGTGTATTAAAAACGAATCTGAACCACTTGATAGTGAATATTTTTCTGTTTATGAATTGTCTCTGTCATCTCAGAAGAAGTTTGTTGATCCTCTCTACTACAAAATGATATGTTGGATGGCAAATTCTTAGGACTATGAAAATGCTACTGAAATTCCAAATGAGAAACAAGAAGTTAAACTCCTAGTACTTGCCTGTGATGTAACACGTTTAGTCACTTAATTCAATCGCTAAAGCATCTTGGACTTACAGTGCAATTGTATAATGCATTTGGAAGCCGCCACTTAATTGAAGATATGAACAGTCTAGGGTACGGAATTTCATATTCGGAACTCAGAATGTTTCTCTCCTTTGCTGCTGAACATGCAATCAAAACACAATGCATAACTGAAACAGGTGGTCTTGTTCTTGACAATATAATACACAAACGCGATGGTGGCCAACTTGTTGTAGTGTTAGCAGACAACTGGGATCACAACGAAAAAACAGCTGATGGCAAGGGCCCCACACATGCCCCGACATCTATACTGGTTTCACCGAAGGTCAGCGCTGACAGGCAGATTCCGAGGCTGCAAAGATCGACAAATTGAAGTTTTGAGAAAAATTGCGTCCCAGGTTAATAATTTACACTGATAGTATATTTTATAGTGCATGTACACACGTATATCAAATAAAACTAATGCTATGAATTTAAAAAAGCCATGAAAGATGTGATAAAATGTAATTAAGAATTAATAAATAAAAGTACAAATTATAAAGTATTTATATTTTTTTATATATATAGTATGTATGCACTGTGCTGTTTGTGGAGTTTTGTGCTGTTCTTCTATGTTTCTTGTTTGTGATTTTATGTTCTATGTCTGGCGTTTACCCAGTGCCACTAAACCGGGTTATGTTTTAACTTTTTGCTACCGAGCTTGTTTCTGTAGCTTTTGCATAAATATTGAATATCAGCTTTAAAATTATATATATATCTACGAGGTGCAGTCAAAATGATCCCGGACTGCCTTTGTACTGTTGTCATTTTTGGGATTTGAAAAAATAAAATTGCATCAAACTGAAGCTGAAACTATAATCTTCATGACTGTACATATATTAACTTTTAATCACACATAAAACAATCATTTTTTACATAGCAAATAAACATAACTCACACTGTACGGATCACTTCGTACGGAAATGACGCACTGTTGACGTTCACTAATGAAATTACGTCAATGTAGGCGCTTGTATGCTAGTCAATGAGTTTCAAAGTATATTGCCCTTGAAATTCAATGCATCTTCTGTGCCAATCTTCCCACTTATTTAAAATGTCTGCGTACCACCCCTTTTCGCAGCTGCTTACCGCCGACATGACGGCAAATGTCATTTCTTCTGCCGCTTCAAATCTGCCACCTCGTAAGTCGGCCTTTAATCTTGGAAATACACAGTAGTCCAAAGGCGCTAGGTCGACACTATAAGTCGGATAATGCAGTCTTTCATACCCGATAAATCTATTGTTAGTAATGAGTCTTCGGCCGGAAGTGCATGAGCGTGGTCTTGATGAAAGATCAAATTTCGCAGTCCGACGTTTCTTTCTCAATGAGTTCGTGAGATGTCTCTGCACGTCTTAAAAGTCACAAACATATGTTAACTCAATATGAACCCCATGTATATCATAAGAAATGCCAGGAATCAATTATAAATAAATAATTGTCAAGATGTTTTGTATATTCCCATGGCTAAATCCGACACATCAGTTATTTCGTCGATCGATTACCGCCGATCTACCGAAATGACACGCTGCATTTTGTCAAAACTGCTACTATCCTGTTCCTTTACTGTCAGTTATGTCGTCACGACCGTTCCGGAAATGCTTGTGCCAATCCAATACGAGTGCCCGGGAACATTTACGTAAACCATCTACCAGATTTATTAATTTCCATGCGTCCTTTGGTGTCATTCCCGCTCTCGCAGAGTAGTTAATGACTGTCCGTTGCTCCGTTTGCTCGGATGTCGTTTACGTTTCTTCACCGGCGATATCTTCCATGGCTTCAGACAATGCATACTAATTAAATAATTTTTAAGCGATGATGTTTGTTTTGGACGTGTGTTTAGAAATGACGTTAGTGAGACGTCATGTAAATTTACATGATAAAACGGCGCCAAAATATTGCATATCTAGCGTTTATAACAGTGAAAATAGTTTCGTAATCGTTAATAATTTAGTAGGTTATATACTACAATGAACATATTTTTCTTTCAAAATATGAATGCTATGTAATTAATTATGCTTACAAAATGTTAACATGTTGTTAGGATTTATGTGTGACAAGTATCGTCATAGTCAGACGTCAAAAGTGTGCAATATATAACCAGACCGGGAACTTTTTGACTGCACATCGTACTATGTATTAATGTGCGACAATGTATAATAATGTAGCGGAATAAGATATCATAATATTTCTGCTGTTTCAGGAGGTAGCTTGTGCAACGTCACTCGGTATAGAAAGCCAATTAACAGACCATGCCCAACATTTGAACATGTTGTTTCTCTAGAGGAGGTCAAACCAACCGTCACACCAGCTGTAACTCAATCAAGATTGAAAAAGTTACTTTACAGTTTTGGCAGATGCTCAGTGTTCTGTTATGATCTTTCAGAATAAAGTGTATATCCACCATGGGATGTGTTTCATGCCAAAACAATGTTTGACGCAACAGCAAGTGGCAACACCAAATGATTATAGTACCATATACACTATACTGTTGCGATTGAAAGAGTGTATAAATTCACTAGGACAATAAAATGCCCCGATAATCTTCGATATGAGTCTGCTTGCAAAAGCATGAAAAATTGGTTGGTGTGATTCTGCATTACACAAAAACAGCATAATACTTCCTCGCCCAACATGTAAGGTGTTTAAACAACGAAATATCGGCCATATAGTGGCAGTGGTAGTGGTAGTGGTAGTGGCAGTGGCAATGACAGTGGCAGTGGCATTGGTAATGGAAGTGGTGGTGGTAGTGGTAGTTGCTGTGTTTGTGGTAGTGGTAGCGGTGGTGGTAGTGGCAGTGGCAGTGGTCGTGGCAATGGTAGTGGTAGAGGCAGTGGTAGTGGTTGTGGTAGTAGTGGTGGTAGTGGCAGTGGCAGTGGTAGTGGTAGTGGTAGTGGTGGTGGTAGTGGCAGTGGCAGTGGCAGTGGCAGTGGTAGTGGTAGTGGTAATGCTAGTGACAGTGGCAGTTGCAGTAGTAGTGGTTGTGGTAGTGGTTGTGGTTGTGGTAGTGTTAGTGGAAGTGGTAGTGGCAGTGGCAGTGGCAGTTGTAGTGGCAGTGGCAGTGGTTGTGGTAGTGGTAGTGGCAGTGCCAGTGACAGTGGTAGTGGTAGTGGTAGTGGTAGTGGCAGTGGCAGTTGTAGTGGCAGTGGCAGTGGTAGTGGTAGTGGTAGTGGCAGTGGCATTGATAGTGGTGGTGGTGGTAGTAGTAGTAGCAGTAGTAGTAGTTGTAGTTGAAGTGGTAGTGGTAGTGGCAGTGGTGGTGGTGGTAATAGTGGTAGTGGTATTGGTAGCGGTGGCAGTGGCAGTGGCAATAGCAGAAGTATCCTTCTAGTAAAGTTTTCGATGCTTGCTATAAACTCTTCATTCAGCACAGTGTATCAAAAATGAACATTGTTTTTGTAGTTTAAAATGTTATTAAATTGCAAATAGCAGTTTGGAATTATAAAAACATGCCTCATTTCGTATTAAATCGTTAAAATAAAATGCTTAAAACTTAATAGATGATAATGAAGACGAAATATTTTCATTGCGCCATATTTTGACATATAAATACGCACAATTGCTCTTGTGGAAAAGTAGTGCAAGCCAACGATATGCTCAAAACATATATAAGTCCATATTTAATTTAAGTGACACATTTTACATGTATAATACAATTTCTTCAGCATAATGCATCAAATAAAACTTCGAATTGATTTTCACCGGGAAAAATGTCAATATCGCCTTCAAATCTTCCTGAACTTTCCTCTGTGTATAAATTCGGACTTTCTGAAAAACAAAACAAATAACGTCATGGTCACCGCATTAAATATCATAATATTCCTACAATTACCTTAAATGACCACGTGATCTTTTCCATTATGTTATTTACAATATTTGTGAAATTTAATCAACAACATGTATCAAATGAAATGAGTTCAACATATCAGTACATTAACCAACAAAACTAATTTTGCATCTACCTTTATTGCCCCTCTTTATGAATGATGCACTCTCCCAGATTGACCGTTTTGACAACTTTTTTTATTCATTTTTATTTTGGAATAAACCAATTTTTGCGGAAATGTATGGCAACCGGTGACATAAGACTGCTGACAAAAGATCAGAACGCAGTTTTTTATGTTTACGTTCGAAAATGTATCAGGGCTAAAAGCGATACTAACGCTTTAAGTAAAATATTTTTCGGCATGAAACATCATTTTGTTTACTTTAATATGTAAACTCCGATCAGATCTTTTGTCAGTAGTCCTGTACTACCGGTGTTCAGACATTAACCCAAAATTTGTTTATTCCAAGAAAAAAAAATATAAAAAGCTGTCAAAACGGTCAATTTGTGAGAGTGCAGCTTTAATAACGATCTTATATAGTTTACCTTCCAATGGTTCAGCTGCCCCACTCTGACTCTTATTCAAAAATAAGTATCTACAGTCGAACCCTGCTGGCCCGAACTCGTTTGACTCCAATTCCGCGTTGCCTCGAACTGGATGTTGAGGACGAATTTCTCTATACTGAAGGTGAGCATTCCCGCTTTGCTCGGTTTTTCCGAGGCTCGAGAAAGCTTTTACCGGTCCCTGGGAGTTCGAGCCAACGGGGTTCGAATGTAGTGTAATTCTCTTTCACATACAGTGGAACCATTATTTCATTATAATCTTAATTTAATGTCTTGCCAATATAGATAGTAACCTTTTTGAGTACTTTTTTAAACCATCGTGTTCTTGATAATAGGCTATTTAAAGTATAATTAAAGGTGTATTGAAACACATGTTTAAAAACTATCTATTTTTCGAACAGAAATATGAAATTCTGCTATTTGATCTTTCGTCAGCAATTTTTGGCATTGGTTTGCAGATATTTACGCAGAAATTTGCTCTTTCCAAGAAAAAAAGTTCTAAAAAAACGGTAAATCTGCGAGAGGGCAGCTTTAAGTAACTTTGGATAGTAATAGAGAGTATTCATCTTACACTGTCAGTGTATTCAGCCATAGTTATTTCAGTTACTCATTGTAGAACGTATTGTAGAACGGTGCAACGCTGTGTGCGCCGTGATTCTTTGTTTTAAATAGCAAAGTCCTTTATAGTCTAAGAACTATTTTCATATCTTTTCTCTAAATTTTTATTGACGAAAAAATAAAGTGTGTATGATTGAGAAATGAAGACGAACGCACTTCAAGTGATTTAAACAAAGGACATAATACTTTTTTTCAACATTTTAATGGTATTCTATACTCGTAGCAGCATCAGAGGCTTCAGTAGCAGCAGCAACAACAACAACAACTATCCAGAAGACAAGCTCATTCGTAAACCTTTTGCCTTTTTCCTACTATGAAAAAGGCATACCAGAGACAAAAAAATATCCCACAAATGACTCCTTCGCCCCTGGCGCTTTCATCCAAAGGTTTTTACTGGAAAACGTTAACTACTGGCTAATCCCAAAAACAAATTATCCGAGACCATTTATCGATGTTATTTCACTTGGCTTGTTAATGAAAGAACGAAGTGGTCTATTCGGGCTGTTTTATTTTGTATTCGTTTTGTTTAATATATTGCGTTTATTTACATTTATATAAATAAACATGTTTTCATAACATATTTATTTAATATTTAATTTAGTCAAATCGGATTTTATATTTATGAAAACGCATTAAAGGGATGATTAATGTTTTATGGTTTGTAAAAAATGGAATTTGGACTGGATGGACTGTTCCGTTTTCTGTGTTTGTTCTACCCTCGAGCATCTATTCTCCAGAGTGCTCTTACGAGTGCATGTAGCACTACAGATGCCGAATGCTGAAGGATAACTCTCAATAATTGTGTTTGTTAGTATTAGCTTAATGGCAGGAAAGTGACATTTTTATAGGTTCCGTTACCGTTGTGACAAAATCATTTTGAGTTCGAGCCATTTTAAGGTTTCCATCGGGTTTGAAGAAAGCCTAACAACAGCTCAACATAGCCGAAGTAAACCGCATATAACTGCCAATCAAACTCATTTTTTTGACCCGGAATAAAGAAAACTTAAGGAACTACTCCGAATTATTGCGGTTATACGTAGGTATATCATTTCAAAAGAATTTGCGTAGAAAAAAATGGATAAGGTAAACATATTGTTTTTGTAATAAAGTGAAAACGGCTTGTTTCTTTATGTTTTACTTTGAAAAACACAGATTAAACTTGCTACATTCTTAGCAGGTATACATTTTGATGTTTGAGTCTTTTCGTTGAGGTAAGAGGATATCAACTTTGATCAGCTCAAACTTGCTTATTTAATGACGAGTAGGTGGCCACAAAACTGAACAAGCAATGTTTTACCCCAAACTGCTCGGCACAGTATGTAGTATATGGAACTGGCGTCGTAAGTGCGAACAGTGAAATCCAAGATGGCGTATAAGATGGCCGCCATAAAACGTCACTTCAAGAAATATTTTATGTGTGAAAACGGTTATCTCCATTTAATAGATAAGAGTGAATATTCACATGGATAGTACGTTTCTCATGTTCCTTAAATTAACAAATCACATTCAAGCTCTTTTAAAAATGCATAAGTTTCATACATTGCAACGTGCTAAATATTTTGTATGATCTTTTGGCAATTTGTGCTAGTATACAAAAATTATTTTGTTTTGTTTGAATAAGCAATGCTATACACAATACATTCGTTATTCTTTGTTTATGAACTTTTTAAACTAAGGAACTAGTGGAACGAGCCCATAAAACAATGCTAATACCTTAAAACTAATTTGTTTGTTGGTGATAACTCTATCACCACTATAGGATATAATACCTTATCAGTATGGGAAGCCTACGCAGATAAAATTGTTCAAAGCTGCCTCCATTTTTACAGATAAGACAAGCGGACTCGCTTGGTCAATACTAAACTCCCGTTTAAAACAGGTATTCTCAAACACCCACGACACTACATTCCCATATCACACAGAAATTCTGAAACACCCACAAGACTACATTCCCGTATCAAACAGGAATTTTCCAACACCCACACGACTTCATTCCCGTATTAAACATGAATTTACAAACACCCACAAGACTACATTCCCGTACCAAACAGGAAGTATCCAATACCTACAAGACTACACTCCCGTATCAAACAGGAATTCTACAACACCCACAAGACTACACTCCTGTATTAAACAGGAATTCCCAAACACTCACAATACAACACTCCCGTATCAAACAGGAATTCTCTAACACCAACAAGACAACATTCCCGTATCAAACAGGAATTCTCTAACACCCACAAGACTACGTTCCCGTATCAAACAGGAATTCTCCAACACCCACAAGACTACATTCCCGTATTGAACAGGTATACCCAAACACCCACAAGACTACACTCCCGTATCAAATTAGTGGAATTAGTGGGAAATGCATAAAAACAATGCTCTTACGCTGACAACCGTTGTATTGTTTGTGATATTTACTACTACTACTACTACTACTACTACTACTGCTACTACTACTACTACTACTACTACTACTACTACTACTACTACTACTAGTTTTACAAATACTGGAGTTAAGACCTTATTAGTGTGGGAAACCTACCAGAAAATGTACATGGTTGCATATATACCAAGTTGTATCTAAGCTTAGAGATAAGGAAGTAAAGGTAAACGGAACTGTGTGGTCAAGGAAACAATCCCACGCGATATAGGGACGGACACACACCCACTACAATCTTCCATCCCATTTCCATTTATCGCATATATATATAAACAATGTTGTCTGAAGGGCATTACATTTTTTCAGAATTGATCGTCTCCCAGACATCTGAATAATAAACAACAATGCTTCGGTATGAGAATTTGATTTGTTCTAACTTTGTATTCATTTCTACAGATTTATGACATTAATCTTTAACAATAATTTAAGGAAGCTCACAGAAATATACGGCTTTTGGCTACTGAGCTTGTTTCTGTAGTTTTTCACATAAGTATTACCATATCTCTGCTGAACAACTTTATCAAATACCTTTTATTACCTTGTTATCTTTGAGTATTGATAAACCAAAACATATATATAATACTGCATTTACAAATATGGGTAAAAATGCTGGCTTAGTGTTGAGTAATGGTAAGATATTACTGCCGTAAGTTAACATGAAAGCGTTCGCGTTGTTTCGTGTTACCACACCGGTAATCTTATCAAAAGTTATAACATATCAGATACGTTGTTTTATTGATGCCATCGGCCTCGTTGTTTCTGGTGAGACTACACAAGTTGAGAGTGTCATCTTTTTTAATAAATCAGTCCTTCAGAGACCGTAAAAATAAATAAGAAATTAGCTTTCTTATCGTATTTTCCAAATTACAGATCACAGTGTATTTTGGCTGTCCTCGTGGTTTCCGTCTTTGCCGCGCCAGCCAAAAGGTTCCTGTTTCAGAGTCAGTCCTACATGGAGCTACATCAGTGTCCGCCAGACTGCCGCAGGTTCCTGTCTGAAGGTATGCAATGTATAATATGTGTGATGTTGCATATATGATCATATAGGAGTAGTTTGTCTGAAGGGTATATACACTGTATAATTACTCATATTATAATTAATATCATGTACAATAATATATCATGTACTACTCAAAAATAAAGGCAAAAGAGGAGTAAGTTCCGAATAACGTAATAGCGGTTCTTGAATTGAGGCCTTAGTCATAATAATTATAAGGTTTAGGAAATAAAGCAATATGGTAAAACATCGTATATTTTGTCGGGTAAAGTATCAAAATGTAAATCGTGCTAGTGCCAAAGACACAAAGCGCATGATAATATTCACTTTCGACAATCATTGGCTCACTTAAGTGTGTCCTCTACATGGGCCCAACTTCCTGTTTCAGCTGAGTTCCGTCAACTGCTGGTCATGTCCACCATCAAACCAGAGCTTTGTGAATTTCATTGCTCAAACATCATGGCAGCAAACACTAGCCCGATTCTCATCCGCACAGTGTGTCCGTCCGTCTGTAAAACGTAAGGGATATTCGTGTTGTTTAATTGAAGATTGCTCCATGTTATAATCACAATATGATGGCATTTAGTCATTTGTTTCCGTATCTTTGTTTCTGATTAATGTTGTAGGAAAATAATGTTACCACGGCCTTTTGTAAAGCTTTTGCATTTTATTCTAAGTTATATTTTATAAAATCATCTGTTTCGCAGACGGTATATCCTGTTTCAGTCCCGTCAAATTGACGTTATGATTATGGCATAGTTTAACAGGCTTATTTCCTTTTCTTTTCAGAGTTGACCGAATGATATATGCAGAAACGAATGACCCAAGTCTCAATGAAAACTGAAAAGACACATTGTGAACTCACAACATTTAAATAAGAATTAATCCGGACCGTTAATGAATCGAGTGATTTGTGATGTATTGCTAAAATTAAATGGTTAATATAATATTTACATGAGATCACATTCAATATCATATTATTCATTTGAACATTTAACACATTTCCTCATTGTCATCAACCACTTTATAATATCAGTCTTTGTAATACACGGCCAGGTAAAGGTCACGAGAAATAGGGCACAAATTGTTACATTGAAGTACATAACTTTTAATTCATAATTCCAAACAAAGTACAGATTAAACTAAAATACTCGATGATTGAACTACAAGCCAGTTGATGTATTAAGACCCGTTCCACCGCAATTGACAGGAGAGTAAAACGTAAACGTACAAGCCCATTTACATATAAACATACGTTCAATTACATGGACCATTGGCAGGAGAGTGAAAGGCATGCCAAAATAATTATATTAATGTCAATGACTTAAATGATGCTAGAACACGTCATCGAATCAGGTGTAAAGAAACGTTAATTAATGATTTTCAAATGAACTGCATTGTTAAGAATAATTTTGTTTATTTTATTCATCTAGATATCTTGTTTTTCTGTAATATAATGATAGACAGACATTATTAACATGATTTAATGACATAATGCCACAATTAATGATTTGTAGGCAAAGAATCGGATCATGCTCAGCTATCTCTAAAAATAAAATAAACAACATCAGAACGATAGAGAACGAAGACATACAGGTTCGGTTCACAACATACCATATAAAGGGTTTTTCAAGTTAATAATTGTTTATTAAAAACATATTGTTTATAAATCTGTACAATTACAGGGTGAGCAATCACGTGACTTCATCGGGGTTTTCACATGGGTCACCATAGTTCAAAACCGATGTAAACAAGCTAAAGAGTGACATCAATTTGTAAATTAATTTTTTGAGAGAAAAGATATAAAAACATTTCTTTGCCTATAAAAGACTATGCTATTTTCTGCTTCTATACGAATGAAATACTTAGTAGTTTAGATTTGATTATATTTTAACGATGCAATCCTTTTGCCAAAACGTACACACACACAGGAGAGAATACTTTTTTCAATATTTTAATGGTATACTATACTCGTAGCAGCATCAGAGGCTTCAGCAGTAGCAACAACAACAACAACTATCCAGAAAACAAGCTCATTCGTAAACCTTTTGCCTTTTTCCTACTATGACAAAGACATACCAGAGACACATATCCCACAAATGACTCCTTCGCCCCTGGCGCTAGGCATCCAAAGGGTTTTACTGGAAAACGTTAACTTTTTATTACTGGCTTATCTCAAAACAAAATATACGGGACCGTTTATCGATGTATTTCACTTGGCTTGTTAACGAACGAAGAGGTCTATTCGGGCTGCTTTTTATTCGTAATAGTTTTGTTTAATATAAAGTGTACATTTACATTGTATATAA
Organism: Mya arenaria; assembly: GCF_026914265.1. Classification (NCBI taxonomy): domain Eukaryota; kingdom Metazoa; phylum Mollusca; class Bivalvia; order Myida; family Myidae; genus Mya; species Mya arenaria. The sequence continues at coordinate 52,148,466 of NC_069131.1, forward strand.
ATTTACATGTTTTAATAATATATTTATTTAATATTTCAATTTAGTCAAATCGGATTTTATATTTATGAAAACGCATTAAAGGGATGATTAATGTGTTATGGTATGTAAAAAAGGGAATTTTGACTGGATGGACTGTTCCGTTTTCTGTGTTTATCTTCTATCCTCGAGCATCTACTCCGGTGTGCTCTTACTAGTGCATTTATCACTTCAAATGCCTTTTATACACTCAGGATGTATTTTATGCAACTGAAGGATCACTTTCAATTATTAACTTTGTTAGTCGGAGCTTTATGGCAGGAAAGTGACATTTTTATGGGTTCCGTTACCGTTGTGACAAAATCATTTTGTGTTCGAGCCATTTTAAGGTTTCCATCGGGTTTGAAGAAAGCCTAACAACAGCTCGACATAGCCGAAGTAAACCGCATATAACTGCCAATCAAACTCATTCATTTGACCCGGAATAAAGAAAAATTAAGGAAATACTCCGAATTACTGCGGTTCTACGTAGGTATATAACAAATAATATTTCAACATAATTTGCATGAACATAAATATGTATAAAGTAAACATATTGTTTTTGTAAATATCTGAAAATCGTTTTGTTTTGTTTAAATTTAATAATGGATCTAAATTTATTATTTGTCAACACTATTTATTAAATATTTTTAAATGTCACGTCCGAATCGTTTTTACTTCATGAACATACAACTTCACGTTCGCTTCGCTCAAGCCCTTTGTAGAAGTTGTCATCAGTGTTTTAACTAGAAAATGAAGAGCAATAACCATTAAATTTAGACGATTTTGTTTACTTGGAAAGCCACATATTGAGCTTGATTCTTGCTTAGCAGGTACACAATTTGGTGTTTGAGTCTTTTCTTTGAGATAAGAGGATACCAACTTTGATCAGCTCAAACGTGCTTATTTAATGAGTATGTGGTCTCAACACTAGAACAATCAATTTATACCCCAAACTGCTCGGCACAGTATGTAGTATATGAAACTGGAGGCATAGGTGCGAACCGTGAAATCCAAGATGGCGTAAAAGATGGCCGCCATAAAACGCCACATCAATTATGTTATGCGTGAAAACGGAAAATTTTATTGAATAGATAAGGGTGAATATCCACATGGATAATCTGTCTCTCATGTTTTTGAAATTGACATATAACATTCAATACATTTTTAAACGCTTTTTTGTAAGAGCGTTTGGCAATTTTTTTTTTCTAGAATAACACTTAAAAGTATATCTAAATGCATGGCATATATGTATTTTACAATGTGCTTCATGTTAAAATACATAACTGACCTCTTGAAGATCAAGGTCATTGAAGTTCAAAATTAAAAAGGTCGCGAAACAATTGATTTTGTTTTTTTGAATTTTATTGTCTTTTTAATATTTGGCTGGTCAATTTTTATTTACATCCAAACTGATGGTTTGTAGAAAATATTTTGAAAAAAAAAGCCTTTATGCTACTCGAAGGCTTAGTAAAAAAGTGTTTAGCAAGCAATTAGGTGTTTTGCCTACGTTGTATCGATTCACAATTGTTTAATAGGATATAAAGGCTATTTGGTTATTTTAGTGTAAGATCGTATTTTATTTCACGAGTGTCATAGAAAAACATATCTTCACGAATGGCGAAGCCCCTCATGCAAAATTATAGCTGTCAATTTTCTATTTCCGGTTTATTGAGACAGAGTTTTCTGATATTCTGTTTTATAGCTTATTATTCGCTCGTTGTTTAGTGCAAATATATAATGAACAGTTATCAATGAAGTTTTATAAGTGCATTCATGTTTCGATAATAACGAAAATAATTTATTTTAAGCGTGGTATGAATACATATCCAAATTACTACACCGCCAATTCAGGGGGTCCGACGTATTTTGTGCCTGTCGAATTTTAAGTTGGGGAAATGTGTGATGCGGAATAAAATGGCGGTGTTCGAAGAGATTTTGGTGTTTTGGGAGGATATTTTTACCTGGTAAGAAAGTTTGATCACTTTTCTCTTAATATAAAAGCGCCTACCCAGAGGCCACACATGTAAGCTTCTCTTAGTTTTTTAAGTTATGTTTCTAGAGGCATTAACAGTTATTGAATGTATAAGCTGAGCGATTAGTTGTTTACAAAGTGGAAATAGAAAATTGCGTGACTTGAAACTGTGTTTTTTAGTCAAAGGGCACCTTTCTTGTACCTATTTTAGCTATTTTTCGTTGAATTTTTGCATATTTTTTTTCGACGGTTAGTGCACTTGATTGGCCCAAATCTTGCTGCCTATATAGTCGGCTCTTGATTTACATGATTGGAAAAAGAGTGTCAAGTTTTGAAAGATTTGGGTTCTGTACACATGGTTTACTAGTAGAAAATCCTCTTAAACAGAAGATGCATTTTTTAATGTTAAAGTCATAGCTATTATTTTCACTACTGATATCATCCATTTTCCTGGTAGAAATATAATACCTCGTCTCATCAGTCCATCGTCTGGATGTAAAAAGAAATATATTTAAAAACCATAGATACTTTCCAACAACAGCAATACAATCATTGGTTGTTGTGTTTTATATAGCTCATAGTATAATTGATTTTAATATCAATAAGAGTTTTATTGCTTTAACAAGTCATACTTATTAAATATGTCTATTAACAGTTTTTATAATATGTGTTTTGACTTAAATATACTCCAAAATAACAGTTTTTAAGATTTTGAAATTTATCCGGTAACTAGTGCTTGTCCGAGTACTATTCAAGTTCAATGGAATATTTTTTAAAAGAGCTGCGTATATAATTTTATTTCTTGTGATTTTTAGTAAAATTATGATCAAAATTTACTGCACTTGTATTAAAACAATGTCATTATTGCTATGGTGATTCTTGTATATCAATATATATATATATATATATATATATATATATATATATATATATATATATATATATATATATATATATATATATAATTAGTCTTTTCGTCTTGGTCTTCGTCTTGGTCTCAATTAGCCGCAATAACTTCCGGTAGGACTCGTTCACCAGTAAATGTCAACAAATAAAGTCTCACAGGTACATTTGTTTTAGTGAAATCACATTGATGAGTTATCAATTTGAAAACCGTTCTGTATTTTCGATGAAGCCACTTAATTCTTCAGCGTAAATTTGTCTATGCTCTTCCCACGGATCATCTTGTCTAGAAGTGAGGAGAAAGTGTTCTGTGACCTCTTGGTGCTGTATTCCAGCTATGAAGAGGTTAGAGAACTTTTTTTCTCTTTCAGCACAGAAGAGATTGCAGTCAATCAGGTAATGAGAAATGGTTTCAGGTTCACGACATATACACCAGGGTATTTCTTTGACTCCAATTCTGTGGAGGTGAACATTCAATTTGCAGTGCCCACTCTGAAGCTGAAGAAGAATGCGTTGGTTTGGGAGGGAGTGGAATTAAACTTTCTTCTGTTTAACAGCGGAGGAGCGGTTTGAATGTAGTATTCTTGCTTTTTCTGAAATGTCCCATCGTCTTGCCCATTTGATGTAAAGCGCGTTTCTTGCTGCAGATTTGAAGATCAAAAACATCGTCTTCATCTTAGTTCAATTAGCCGCAATAACTTCCGGTAGAGCTCGTTCACCAGTAAATGTCAACAAATAAAGTCTCACAGGTGCATTATCTATTGGAATATTAGATTTCTTTTTTTGTGGTAAAAAAAAAACTTTAATAAAACAAAATATAAAACTGTATAATAATAAAAATTCAAAGAGTGATTTTCATAAAACTTAGCCAAAAAGATGTTCCATTTTCTTCATTTCCTTAGTGAAAATACATAAAAAATACAATGTTATTGAACAATGACCTTCTGTTGTTGACATATAAACCATGACAAATGTTTAACAAAGGGCAGCAACTCTTAAACTTAAACATTTTTACTGTCATGGTATGTCATAGCTTGCGTTAATTTGCATGCATCAATTACCTTTTCAAATTCATATACTTCTCTAAATGTTGTTCATATAATATATATCAGTTAAATCTGCTTAAACTTAAGGTTTTATTGTACTCTTTCAGACATATAATCTTCATTTGAAATTTATTCCGATCTTTTTCTGTAAAAATCTTAGATATTATGGGTAGAGTTCTATAATTTTGACACAATAATGTGTTCCCATTATCAATAGTATGTATTAAATAATGTTTTTATGGTATTCTGACTTTATTAACTGCATTTGTAGTCATTATGAATATGTAGGCTATAGTTGAAGCTTCTGATAATTTATGGCGGCCATCTTGAACGCCATCTTGAATTGCAATGTTGAACCACTGTGTTCACAACTGCAACATGCATTTTTGTAAACTACAGACTTAGCCCGTTATTTTGATGTATAGAAACCCTTGTTTACAGACACTGCCCGGTATGGTGTCAGATTTACCAACTTATTTGCAGGAATATATGTATATATACCTAGTAATCTTTTTTAATGGTTACTTACGAAAAAACTGCGAAAAATGAATTAATTGTAAACTATTTGGTACATCAGTAAGTAAGTTTCAATGCATTGTACACATCGATACCAAGTTTATTGCAGTTTTCGACAATTTTCTTTTTTCCCCGCTATTTCATTATACTGTGTATAGCCCCTTTAAAAATACGTAGTCCTAAAAGTTGATATCACTCCTTATTTTGCATTGAAAATATCAAATATTTTCACTGTTGTTATTTCACTGATAAAACTGCATATTTCATCGAAAAGCATGAAAGAAAAAAGAATCTTCGAATATAGAAACTACATGAACTTGTTAATTAGGCAAACCTCCAAAGTCACTTGCAGACAAAGGGAGGGGGTCTCCCATATGTCAAAGTTTACTTCTATGACAATATCGGAGGAAAAGGTCATAAAATACGTTATATACGGTAATACGTTATTATATATATATATATAAAAATTGTGGTTTTTACTCAAGACCAAATGTCATGCTCGGGATTTAGAGAAGTTTTAAACTGTAAGATACCTTAAGAAAAACAGTATTTTTTGTTAAAATCTTAGTTAAATAAGTGAGTTTGATTAACCATTTGATTACATGTTTATTAAAACAAATGATATTAATTAATCTTACCACATTCCCCTACTTCATCAAAATTATTTTGAATAATGATAAATTCCAAACCTTTAATTAAGCCGCTATCATCCATCTCTTTATACTTGTTGATGTAGTAATACTGAGTTTTCATATGCTTTTACTTAAATGTAAACTGTGATATCATACAATAGTATTGCGTTGAGTTTAACATGCTCTATTTTGGACTAGAAATTGGGAAACATTTCTTGAAGGAGTAACCCCAAACCCCCAAACATGTTATGCCAAATACGTTTCGTATTTTAGGGAGGCGCGCACGTTAAAAAGTTACGCCCCCTTTAATGTCAGGTACAGGATATGCCCCTAAAATGCCAAATACGTTTCGTATTTTAGGGAGGCGCGCAAGTTAAAAATTTACGCCCCCTTTAATGTCAGGTACAGGATATGCCCCTAAAATTGTTTTACATGTATGTCGAAAAACTATAACTCAACGCAGAGGTATGTGTTCGTTTTAATTTGGACGAAATCTGATGTTATAATTATGTATTTTAGACATAATGTTTTACTGAAAATCGGATGGCCTAAAACTTTCCAACGTTTGCTATAAGCAGAATATTTAGTTTTACGAAAACACATTCAAACACATTATATAAGGCATTATTTTCAAAACTTATTGCGCAATGTTGAAAGCACTTACCCAAAATGGTATCCGGAGGTCATTTACCTTCGACATAACGCAATGCATGATCACATACTCAAAATAATCATGTGTCTACATAAATACGCTATGTTTTCTGTTTGACGGTAGCAACACACATAATTATGTTTTTATGTTGGTTTGGTTTGAAAGCGTGCTTTTGTGCAATATATTTGCACGGTGTTTGCAGTTTATTCATATTTAACCATTTTAAAATAACAATGCCTTCAGAATTGGGTTTGAATGTATTGAGAGGTATTTTCAAGGCCATCGTCAAATAACGGGTGTTATAAAACCCTTCGACAAAAATACAGATCATGGCAAAAATTACCTGTTTTAATTATGGAACCATTTCATAGGACATTGATACGGGAATGTACTTGTAGATATATATACCACTGCCACTGCCAATAGCATTGTCACTGGCACTGCCACTACCACTACCACGACCACTACCACTACCACTGCCTCTGCCGCTACAACTACCACTACCACTGCCACTGCAACAACTATTACCACTATTATTACCACTGCCACTGCCACTACTACAACCATTATCATTACCACTACCACTACCACAACCACTACCACTGCCACTGCCTCTGCCGCTACAATTACCACTACACTGCCACTGCCACTACTACCACCATTATCATTACCACTACCACTACCACTGCCACTGTCACTATCACTACCACTACCACTACCACGGCTACCACAAAAACAACCACTACCACCACTACTATTACTACTACTACTACTGCTGCTATTACTACTACTACTACTACTACTACTACTACTACTACTACTACTACTACTACTACTACTACTACTACTACTACTACTACTACTGCTACTGCTACTACTGCTGCTACTACTACTACTGCTACTGCTACTGCTACTGCTACTGATACTACTGCTGCTGCTACTTATTTTAAAATTCCCCCGAGGTCGTACCTAGGCCAAACACTGACTGAAATATACTCTTTGAAACTATTTTAAGTGAAATTCGTCAGAATCGTCAGAATCAATATACGTACAATTAATGAATACAATCTTTGAAATATCCTCGATTATCATTGGCCCATGCACAAATGCAAACACCAACAGTACAGAACATCACACGCCGCAATATACATAGATAATGATGCATCAAGCCATTTCAATGAAGCAGTTAAACGCAATAAAAAATAAACATGTTACTTTAACGTATAATTTAAGACATAATTTATCACGCGGTATACACCCACTACAACCGTCGTCTGTTTCTTCTCCCAACAGCTTCCGCGGTACAGAACATCATGCACTGTATTACATCAACACACAACCGTCGTCTGTTTCTTCTCCCAACAGCTTCCACGGTTCAGAACATCATGCACTGTATTACATCAACACACAACTGTCGTCTGTTTATTCTTCTCACAGCTTCCACGGTACAGAACATCATGCACGCCGCCATGCACAATGGTAAAACCTGTATCCATTTCAAACCCAACGCCGGCGAGACCTCATTCATCAAGTTTGTAGGAGGAGATGGGTATGTTGTTGTGACTACAGTGTCGAACCCCATCGGGAATGTTAGCTTCATTATAAAAAATTCGGTCCTTATCAGCTAGTTCGAGCCAACGAGAAAATCGAGCCAAGCATTTTTTAACTAACGGGTTTCGACTGTAGAGAATTTGCTAAACAATGCGTGTACGTGCTCTTGTACGTGTATGATCGTAATTAGAGAGCATTATTTGTACATTATCTTGGGAGTTGAGCTGCACGTTCAAGTACTACCACTTATAGTTGAACACGTCCGTCGTATAACGTCCGTAGACAGTTTTATTATAAGTGGTAGTAGCTCAATCTAAATCCGTTATGTCGAAGCCGTCGATACCTTGTGAAATATTCGAGAGAACGTCCATTCGACTTATCCGAAATACAAAAGAAACATGATGCAATCAGCCTTCTTAATAGCAACCCCGGAAACTATACTGTCGTTATTTCAAAGTTGGTCCTTTGGCTGTTGTTGCGAAAGAAACATATGTGATATCACGCGTTTCGAGTGAATTTCCCTTGCTGTTAATTATCATAGACCGCTAGATGGAAGACAAATGTTCTGGGTTTAATCAGACTGACAATTTCTACCTTTGAAAATCGAGCTTAAAGCTTGTGTTTTTTATGTTGTGTAAATAAACGTTCACCTTTACCCAAAATATGTGTTTAAATATCTCCCCAACCTCCTTCTAAACATGAGACAACAACCGGACAGGTCAACTAACAGGCCACAAAATACATAGCATATATGAAGTAGTGTCACGGGAATGGCTACTTTCCTTTGACTATACGTGTGCCATAATGTACCAGTCAATTGTAACCGGGGGCCCCCAAGTCCGGGGATTTTCCGGGGATAGCCGGGGAAATGGGCCGTGTTTTTACCTACAAGGTGGCACCGCATTACCGAGTGAATTGGGTGGTTTTGTCTTCGCACCAAAAATAACGGGGAATGGGCCATACCTAAGGTCCAAGGGGTGTGGCGGCATTTGTCAGGCATTTTACCAGCAGGGAGGGGATTTAACCAGGGCTTGGCTGGACAGAAAGTCAAAGTCCCCGCTATTCCTCGGTAATAGGGGCCGTGGTTACAATTGACTGGTGCATAAGAAGTTTATTTGTGTAATGTTTCGGAATGGTTCGATTTCGAAGGAGTGTAGAAACCATTCAAATCCGTGCCATTAGAATACCAATTAAATAAGAATTGCTGACGTTTATCACTATATTTCTTACATACGAAAAAGACATGGACCAAGGACATATGCTATTGACATTCACTGGTGTGTGAAATCAAGCAAAGAGAGCAATAACAATGCATTTAAGAGAACATACATGTACACCACTTAGTTGCTACATTTTTTGCTTATATATGTTCATGTTTTTTCGTTAAGTTGCCTTACTCACGTGGGTCACGTGAACAGAAATGCTGACGTCACAATTGGTCACGGATGTGCGCGGAAACGATCATCCACGAGCTATTGCACTCGCTAAGATTCCACCATGAACAGAGCAGACCAGACCGGGACAATAACGTCATGATACACTACAATAATATCAAATCAGGTATTTTAGTTTTCGAAATTCGTTAAAGCTGCATTCTCTCAGATTTACCGTTTTGACATCTTATTTTTTACTTTTTGTCTTGGAATAAGCTATTTTTGCATACATATCTAATAACTAAACATTTCTTATTTTTAAAAAAACTATTTTACAAAATTGTAAATTATATCAGTGTGTTTTTTTCTCGAAATATATTAAAAACAAAAACAAATAACAATTAGAATACGGGGTAAGCCTTAAATACAGATATGGTTAAGGATTCAAACTTTATCTGCAGACGAAAGATACTTTAAGGGTTTCGTTCATGATTTGCGACTCTTTATGTCGTCATAAATAAAAAAAGTGCAGTTTACAAAATTATGAGTGAGTCCCTTTAAGGCTACCGTATTGGACGCGTGTAATCATCTTATCGAATTATATTATTTAAGACGGTAAAATATGTTCTCGTCTTAGATTGGTCGTGAAATCGTTCCCAGATTTAATCTTGGACTTGACTAACATATTGATCATACACTTGTGTATAATTTCAGTCGAAACTCGCTTTCTCGAACTCTGTTAACACAATGTTCTGGTTATGTCGAACTTTTCGAATGTGTTGGGTTTTGCTAGACATGTTTTGTAGTTCGGTTATATCGAATGTTCGTTAACTCGAAGTATTTCCCGAGGTCCGAACGACTTCGACATAGCGAGTTTTGACTGTATATGAATACATTATAGGAAATAGCTCATTCGGAAGCAGATTCTACATTCCAGTTCCTTAAGGACAGCAGTCTAGGTTTAATTGAAGCTGTACATGGGCAATATTGGTAGTAGCTACAACGCCCCATATCAGCACAATTTAATTAAATTACAGTCGAGTCCCGTTCGCTCGAACTCCCAGGGACGGCGGAAATACATCGAGCCTCGGAAAATTGAAGCCAAACGGTAACGTTTACCTTCAGTATAAAGAAATCGGCCCTTAACATCCAGTTCTAGCCAACGAGAAATTCGAGCCAAGCAAATTCGAGCCAATAGGTTTCGACTGTATTTTATTAACACTTTCATTCCCAAAGGAAATAAGATGAGTATTATCCTGTCTATGCAGCGGACGTTTGCACGTTCCAATCTGGTTTCTGTGACTGGCACAATTCGCAATCTGACACCATGGACTGGACCCGTAACAAAGGCACCACACCAAGCACACACACCGGGCCTAATGCTGGCCATAGTGGAAGTACCTCACGTGCGTATTTGTTTTTCCCTCATTCGCATTCGGAGCTCTTCGGCCGACTTGTGTTCGATTAAATGGCCGAGGAGTTCCGAATGTTTTCATTCGTACTCCTACCTATAGACTTCAAACTTTATTTTATAAAGATTGTGAAGAAAGTTATATTAAAGATGCACTCTTACTCCAAAATATCAGTACCAGAATTAATACAGTTGTTTTAACTTACCGAAAGTGATGAATACATATCGAAAACAATGGTTTTTGTGAAGGATACCGTGCAGAAAAGAAGTATTTCTATGTTATAAGGCGATAGTTGTTTACATTTGTAAACCAATTTTACTCGAACTTAATAAATATTATACTTTCGCTCGGTGATTGCTCGGCAGTGCAACCATATAGCGAGTGTACATACATTTATTTATTTAAAGATTCTGCTTCGTAACCCAAATTACTACATCTACCTGGAAGCGTCTGGCCACACACACAAAGCCGCTTACCTTGACTCCAAGACCTACCCAGGGGGCGACTACTGCGTCAAGTTCTACTAACACATGTACGGCGCCAACATTGAGACACTGCGACTGTACGCCGTCGCTGGAGGGAGCAAGCACACTCTGAGGTCTTTCACAGGTGACCACACTTATAATCGTATTTGCATATGCGAGTAAATAATATAGCAATTCTATTTATTATATGATTTTTGTTGATTTATAGAGATTCATCAGTGAAATAAAAATGATATTTCACTGTTTCAAACAGTAAAATAACATTTTGATATTTTTCACTGTTTTGAAATTTTAGTCGGCTCTCAATTCAATATCCAACACCAGCGCGCACACGGCTGGGACACAAATTATACGACGAGATGACGTTACGTTCGCATTCAATTTGGCGCGCACAAACAACCACTTTTCCTAAGGTGTTTATTAAATACAGCCCTTGAATGTCATATTATAAGAGCGAATGACGTGCACATTAATAGTAAACTGCCTAGTCAATCAATCGTCAACAAAGTTAATCTGTGTGTTAAACGTGTCGGATACATATTTCATATGTGGCGACTCATTAGCTTCACGTGGAGCTTTCTCCTCTTATATGGTGTTAGGGGTCGTGAAGCACTAAAATTCAGTGATATCTTGCACGTGAAATGGTCAATTGACTATAGAATATATTGGAATATTATTTAGTGGTTTGTCACCTACATCCATGGTTGTTTTAATGGAAAGTGGCTGAGATGATCCGATTGTAACTGCATAGGTTGTAGCTTATAAAAAGTTTATGAACATGTAAATGTAATAATAGTACGAGGAATACCAGCCAGTAATATATCTAAGTGTCTACCGCTGTATTAGCTAGAATATATTACGGATCTATTTGAATTGGTAAAGTAGATGTATGACATCTAAATTCGATCGCGTAAAAGACCAAGCCGTACTCCAATTTCTCCGACATGTCTGTTTTTAAATAACTTTGAATTACGTAATATACAACCATATTTGATGAAAATTTACATATTTGTTCAGGTCGTTTTAAATTTGTGAGAAACGAATTGCATGAATAGTTTTGAAGTTATAGGAAAAGTAAAAGTCAGTTCTGATAACCAATCGTTAATGTGTTTACATGTATATTGATAAAATGTACTTCTTTTGATTGAAATGTCACATAAATTCGTGACCAGAAATTTAAGGGTCAAATTCCCTTTTTATTGATATGTCCCCCCGCCCTTCACTTCGACAAACCTTTTCACCAAACGGCCGCCTGACGGAGCACTGTCAAAACATTATTTTGGAAACAGGATGTCGAAGTGTTTGATGAAACTAACCACCTAATCAAACTTCGGTAATGAAACAAAAACGAGGCTCTACCATTGTTTCCGATATTTCTATATCCTTTTTAGTAAAATTGTATTAATTGTCGTACATCATATTTGGGACTAAGTGTGCATCTTTAAAGCACCCGCCAAATTGGTCCAAAATCGAAACAAAGTACGTTTTCTTGCTGGGCCTGATACTCACTAAAATGAAATAGGCGGAGAACATTACAATAAAAAACATACAATTTAAACATATTAGCTTTAATGCTCAAATTTTAAAATATTTTGCGGGAAATTATCGACCCTACTCATACCAGGTGCTTTAAATTCAACATATCCTTAAAATTCAGTTTACATGTGTATGTTTATATAATTATGCCTTTACCGAGAAAGCTTTGATCGAATATAACATCATTTTTTTTCCATAAATACGTAAAGACATGGAAAAAATTGAGGATAAACTTCCTTTCTAAATTTTAGAAATTGTCATAACAATTCATTTCCTTACATTGTTACATCTCATAGTGATTTCTCAGTATCTCTAAGTGTTTTAACTATCGGTAGAATACAGTGTTTCAAATTACACATCTGGTTGTACTCTGGTAGCTAATTTTCTATAAAACATGTGTAGACAGGTCAACTTCACCCCAGCAGTCCGTTTTGTTTTGTCATTTGTGCTGTAATTGTCATTTGTTTGGTGTATTCTCCATGCATGTGCAATGTTCTGTATGACGTGATGTCTTAAACAGGTTCTATATATATTTAATTTATAATTGCAATGGTCGATATTTTTTATCTTCACCGCACCAGAACAACATTCTATTTTCCTCTAACCATTCATTACCTGAACGTCAAACTGCAAAGTTTGGCGGTACTTTCAATTTCAGTAACACTCAGTGTATCATATAACTGTTTTAAATATTAAGTATATAATATCGTCTCATAGTGTTTAGAATTCCATCTTAAAGATGTACTCTTAACTCCCGAATAAGATTTACCACAATTAATAATATTGTTTTAATATTCCAAAAACGATGAATAAATGTCGAAAACAATTGTTCTTATGAAGGATACCGAGTTGAATTTGAAAGAAATGAGCATAAAAAATGGTATTTCTACCTTTTAAAACTATCGAAGGCCACAGTAAATATTTTAGCAGTCACCAGTTGTTTAGTATATTTGCGCTTTATGCTATTAAATACATGGTTACAATATTGTTATCAGTAACTTGTATTTTCCATAAATATATTATTTAGTAAGTAGTTGAAGGATTATCACTCAAAATTGATATTTTGTTATACATGTGTATGTATTGATTCTGAATAAGAGTGTCACTTTAAACTACACGTTCACCTACCACACCAAATGGGTCACCATTTTGGGTTAACTCGTTGAAATCATTCGAAAATCGGTCATACATAACGTCCGTTTTCCAGCTTGGTCACTCGCTAGTATCAAAAAGGCAAAGTAACACCTATTATCTGTCTTAGGGGAAACGATCGACTACCATTCCATATAGGTAACCAGCTGGGGAAAACTCATTTTCTCATTCAAAGCACTCGAAAAGTAGGCCCCAAAATGGTCACAAATGCCGTAAATTGGCATAGAATTGGACCATTAACGACACGAAAAACGCTTTCCGGCATGATCTTGTACTCACTTTAGTTAAGTATGCGCTAAACCACCAGTGAGTGTTGTAGGAGACACGCTAACCTACCACTCTCATCATTCTGGGAAAACTCGTTTACGCGTAAACTCGTTCTGGTACTCACTAGAGTAAAGAAGGCGTAGTTCTACCTAGATGGTGTTGTATGGGACACGGCCACCTACCATTCGATTCAGCTTATAGTACGTTGGTGTGATTGACGTTTTAAAGACTTTGTTTATGTCCTTGCTGCCATATCAGAACTCGACCTTTATAATGTTTTCTATATTTATTGTATATATGTGTTATGACATTTCAATAAATGCCCACTTACAAACATACTTGGACTAGTAAGCATTAAACCTGCAAGAGAAGTGACAGTATTCTTTGCGCCTTGTAGTACACATTAAAAAGGATTTATTTATTACAGTTATTCTTTGCACATAATTCCACATAGTACATCTGACTTTTGAATAAAAAACAAGCAAGAAACGACGGATGCTATGTTGAACCCAAATGTGTAACTGTATACACATACCTGCTATCGACAAAAAAAACTTGTTTATGCCACCAAACCTTATAAATGTTCACCAACAATAGATATAGAAGTATGATTTTCAGGTTAGATTCTTCAATTAAGGGCATTGTGGATTGGGAGAAAAGTTGTAGACTTGTGGGATTTCGTCAAGGAAAACACACCCAAACACCAACCCAATAAAAAATCAAAAAGAAAATCACGAAACCATATAACATAACAGTAGACATCTTCCTTCGTAAACCTTGCTCAAAGTTGTGTTCGTCTATTTTGTCTATATGTGTACACTCTGGTACACATTGTCTGTTTTCTCAATCTGAAATAAAACCATCAATTCCATTTATCAAAACATAAGAGTTCTATACGGTATATACGTACACTCCGAAAAATCCACAGTTAAACGTAAAACGTATTCATGAAGCCACTCAATTATATATATATTGAGTGTTCATAAAATACGTCTTCGTATTACTCCCTTTTATCCCTCTGTACTATTAGTTGCCTAGTGCGCAAGACTTCGCGGTTATTCGGCTTGCGCAGAGGTTTGTGCACTACCTTTTCACCTAGGCGACCCGGGTTCGATTCCCGGCCTGAGCGCGTTTGGTTTGATTTGTGGTCACCATGCCGGACAAGTGAGTTCCCTCCGGGAACTCCGGTTTCCCAAACAAAAAAATACCACACTCTCGCGTAAAATCGTGCCAACGAAAGTGATTAATATAATGTTGCAATAACTTGTTCACAATCGTTGTGAAATAATTAAGTTTAAACTAAACACGGTTATGTTGATCTGACGAACCTCTGTAGTATATAGTTTACATGAAACATAATAGTAATGCTGCCCTGGCCATATATGCTGTTATACTTTGCCTCTGAATGAAACCCACCTTGTATACGAATGCTTCGAAGTCATGCATTTTTGTTCACTGAACAACGCTTACATCGTATGACATAACACAACTCAATTTACACAGTTATACTGTACTTCTTTGACACTGACTGACCATCATCTTGTAAACGTCATACTTCGATGTTATGAATGTCTTTGCTGGTATGCAGTCGAATGCAATAAGTTTGGTGTGCATCGTTTTGCAATTGTGGTACAAATAACATGACTTAACGGAACTAAACCTACGCTGTTATGTCCTTCTAGGCTATAATACTTTGTCTCTGGCTGGCGTCCACTTTCGGTGCGCAAGGTTGCATAGTTATGTTGGTCTGTTCCCTTTACGAGTGTCACGTAGTGTAACGCGCCCTTTAATAATAAAATTGTTGAGCTTAAAGATTAAGCATTTTTGCTTGGTTACACTGGTTTATTGTAAGGCGTGTATGCTGAAAAGTGTGTTTAAACGGCGTTACATTGGTTACGTCAAAGTTCTTACTAAAGAATTCGAGTTTTCAGGTCGACATTGCATGTAACCCATCTAACCGTAATGTTAGAAAGGTTACACAATTCGAAGCTCACATTTGATGGGCCGATTTCTGGCGCCAACTGTTTCTTACACGATTACAAGTTTGGCTTTTCCATTTAGTCGATTTAACCCCGATATGACTATATTAGGCCAAATCTGTGTACAGTTAGTTTTAATTTGTTAAAATGAAATTGTCACTTAAAGCTGCACTATCACAGACTGAACGTTTTGACATTTTTTATATTATTTTGTTTGTCTTGAAACGAGACAATTTATGCGAGTTCAAAAATTGATGTGTTATGCATTTTTCATAAACCGTTAGTAACCCCTTTAGCGATAAAACATTAATTTTCGAACGGAAATATGAAAATCTGCGATCTAATCTTATGTCATCAGTCTTTTAACACTGTGTTGCAGATGTTTACGCAAAAATTTGCTCATTCAAAGACAAACAAAAGTTGTTACAATGATTAATCTGTGACAGTGCAGCTATAAAGGTTCATTGATCAAAACCCGTCTTTCCCCATTAAACCATCAACTTACATTATCTTTGTCTTCTATGCTGTTGTAACTTGCCTCTGGCTGACACCCGGTTTCTGCACATAAGTCTTCGTAGTTATGTGGTTCCATCACATTCCCAAGAACAATGTTGTTTGGAGCCCCCTCTGTTTTGGACCCTGTGTTATTGTTATAAGAACAATTGATATATTAAAGATGTTCCAAATAACGGACTTAATATGCATCTAGTAAAACATATGAATAATTGCAACTTCTGTGTACCAAAACGCTGTTCCATCTCTTAAAGCTGACTCTCACAGATTAACCGTTTTGACACCTTTTTTAGTTTTTGTCTTGAAATGAGCAAATTTTTGCGTTAATATCTGCAAACCAGTTTTATAATACTGCTGACAAAATATAAGACCGCAGAATTTCATATTGCAGTTCTAAAATAATGTTTAATGGCAAAAAGCGTTACTAACGGTTTAAGAAAAAAATGCATAAAACATCAATTTTAAAACTTATATATGAAAATCTGAGATCTGATTTGTTAGTCAGCAGCTTAAATCACTGGTTTCTATGCATTTTCGAATACATTGGCTCGTTCCAAGACAAAACAAGAAGGGCCATAATGGCCCTAAATAGCTGACCTGAGTAAAAGTGTTTAACCTTTGTAATCAATATAGCTTGATATTTTTTCTCAAAGAATATTGAAAAACATACTGATCAAACATGCTGCCTGGATAATCACTGACAACGGACTTGTCACAGTTGCCTGCACACTGACAGGACTTGTCACAGTTTCCTGCACACTGACAGGATTTTTTTCAGTTGCCTGCACACTAACAGGACTTGATGATTGACTGCACACTGACAGAATTTGATTCTCATTACTGCACACTGACAGGATTTTGTTCAGTTGCCTGCACACTGACAGGACTTGGTGATTGACTGCACACTGACAGGATTTTGTTCAGTTGCATGCACACTGAGAGGACTTGATATGTGACTGCACACTGACAGCACTTGATACAGATACCTGCACATTGACAGGACTTTTTTCAGTTGCTTGCACACTGACAAGACTTAGTTCAATTGCCTGCACACACACAGGACTTCGTTCAATTGCCTGCACACTGACAAAACTATGTCAAATTGCTGGCACACTGAGAGAACTTTTAGTATAGATACACAAACAACAAACAGTGCACCATCCAATAAAATCAATAAACTGCATTAAGCTCTACAAATAAAATATCAGCACACATTCAGCACCTTCCACTAATATCATTGCTTCTTCCATCTAGGTAAACGTCACCTTCCATCACATGTTCAAAATCAAAATTTTCTTAAAAGACATCAAGCCTTATCACTATCCACACAGAAGATAAGATTATAGCTTAGAATAGCTTACATGAAGTTCAATGGAAAACATTTTTAAATTTATCATTAAGTAAAAATGAGAAATTTCTTCTACAGAATTAAGTGTATAATCATTATTTTAATCTATGAACCTAAAACAAGAACAATACTTACCTTTAAGTGACTATGTTGAAGACTTAATGAGATTTAAAATATATTCCCTTGTTACTAAAAATAGAAAGTAGTGGAATCTCCAACAAAGAGGGAGACAATATAGCAAGACTTGCTGCCCTAGCTTCAAGAGTAAACTTTAAATAACTATCAGATTTTAACATAATGGCCATTTTGTTGATGTTGATCAATCATGACCTTTGGTGTATTTTTGTAGAGGGTCACCCAATGAAGCTATCTGTAAAGTTTAATTGAATTTGAACAGGTAGTTTTAGAGAAGATGTTTTTTCAAAGCAAAATAGGAAGTTGGCCATTTTGTTGTTGCTGCTGTATTTGTCTTTGTCGATCAATCGTGACACCTTGTTGTTTTGTAGAGGGTCACCCAAGGAAGCTTCCTGTAAAGTTTCATTGAATTTGGAGTGGTAGTTTCAGAGAAGATGTTTTTTATAGCAAAACAGGAAGTCTGCCATTTTGTTGATGTTGTTGTTGTTGATCAATCGTGACCTCTTGTTGTATTTTTGAAGATGGTCACCCAAGGAAGCTTCCTGGAAGTTTCATTGAATTTGGCTAAGTAGTTTCAGACGAGTTTTTTAAGCATTTGTTGACGGACGGACTGACTGATTGACGGACGGACGGATAGACGAACTGAAGGACTGACGGACGGACGCCTGACAAAGACCGATCACAATAGCTCACATTGAGCACTTCGTGCTCTGGTGAACTAAAAAGATGTTAAAACGTTCAATCTGTGAGAGTGCAGCTTTATGTTGATAACTTGAATAAAACAAATGACCAACAACTGTTAAACGGTTTATTTTTATTCATTTAAAATAAAATAAACGTACACAACATGAATAAAACCCCTAAAAAGGTGAATAATAAAAATTCGAAATAGGGATTTTTTAATTCAGTTTTTATATAAAAGAATATAACTCGTATAGTAATTGAAATAAAACACGACACTTAAAAAAGACTTTAGAATACGAACTTACCTTCATTTTCTGAATTTCTTTGTTCGCTACCACTTTTTGCATTTCGTCGCCTAAATAAAAATATAATAATCATAATTATAAACAGTTACCTTCAAAAGATTTAATGTTCAAAATTAATGTTTACTTTAAAACTTCCTAATGTTGTGACACAATTCATCAATAAGCTTTTATCACATGAGTTGGTTTTAAACTTCCTGAAATGCGAACAACAATCAAATTTGAAGGTTATTGGTAAAATCGGTAAATTCCCCAAAAAAGTTGTTAAGCGTAGGAAAGGTACAGAAAGATAATGTTTTATTTTCATTAAATTTCTGATTACAAATCATACCATTTGAACGTAATTACTTTTTTTAAAGGCCTTGTTTAATGGATGTTTGGCATGACGATCCCTTGTTGTGCATCTCCTGCTAATTGCACTATTGTCACAGTAGGGGCCAATTTCCTGACTCAGGGCCATTTAGGGTCCATTTCTATAATAAAACCTCCTAAACTGCAAAGCAGGATACTCAGAGATATCGGAGATCTAATAAGACGACACCAGGCAATTAGATTAAGATCAATGCACAGAGGTTGAGTACTTTCCACCGATTTTTTTTTTTTTTTTTGGGGGGGGGGGCGCTGAAAGAAGGCTTAAACTCGGCCTCTACGAAATATATATTGAAGCCTTCCCTCTCAACGTGCTAACCTTGTATGGACAACAATAGCGTGAACGGTAACACATGCTGTTATAAGACTTTCCTCTCAACGTGCTTACCTTGTATGGACAACAATAGCGTGAACGGTAACACATGCTGTTATAAGACTTTCCTCTCAATGTGCTAACCTTGTATGGACAACAATAGCGTGAACGGTAACACATGCTGTTATAAGACTTTCCTCTCAATGTGCTTACCTTGTATGGACAACAATAGCGTGAACGGCAACACATGCTGTTATAAGACTTTCCTCTCAATGTGCTTACCATGTATGGACAACAATAGCGAGAACGGCAACACATGCTGTTATAAGACTTTCCTCTCAATGTGCTTACCTTGTATGGACAACAATAGCGAGAACGGCAACACATGCTGTTATATGACTTTCCTCTCAATGTGCTTACCTTGTATGGACAACAATAGCGAGAACGGCAACAAATGCTGTTATAAGACTTTCCTCTCAATGTGCTTACCTTGTATGGACAACAATAGCGAGAACGGCAACACATGCTGTTATATGACTTCCCTCTCAATGTGCTAACCTTGTATGGACAGCAATAGCGAGAACGGCAACACATGCTGTAATATGATTGCCCTCTCAATGTGCTTACCTTGTTTGGACAACAGCGAGAACGGCAACAAATGCTGTTATATGACTTCCCTTTTAATGTGCTTACATTGTATGGACAACAATAGCGAGAACGGCAACACATGCTGTTATATGACTTCCCTCTCAATGTGCTTACCTTGTATGGACAACAATAGCTAGGATGGCAACACATGCTGTTATATGACTTCCCTCTCAATGTCCTTACCTTGTATGGACAACAATAGCGAGGATGGCAACAAATGCTGTAATATGACTTCCTTCTAAATGTGATTGCTTTGTATTGGCAACAATAGCGAGAACGGCAACAAATGCTGTTATATGACTTCCCTTTTAATGTGCTTACATTGTATGGACAACAATAGCGTGAACGGTAACAAATGCTGTTATATGACTTCCCTTTTAATGTGCTTACATTGTATGGACAACAATAGCGAGAACGGCAACAAATGCTGTTATATGACTTCCCTCTCAATGTGCTTACCTTGTATTGGCAACAATAGCGAGAACGGCAACAAATGCTGTTATATGACTTCCCTCTCAATGTGCTTACCTTGTATAGGCAACAATAGCGTGAACGGCAACAAATGCTGTTATATGACTTCCCTTTTAATGTGCTTACATTGTTCGGACAACAATAGCGAGAACGGCAACAAATGCTGTTATATGACTTCCCTCTCAATGTGCTTACCTTGTATTGGCAACAATAGCGAGAACGGCAACAAATGCTGTAATATGGCTTCCTTCTAAATGTGCTTGCCTTGTATTGGCAACAATAGCGAGAACGGCAACAAATGCTGTTATATGACTTCCCTTTTAATGTGCTTACATTGTATGGACAACAATAGCGTGAACGGTAACAAATGCTGTTATATGACTTCCCTCTCAATGTGCTTACCTTGTATGGACAACAATAGCAAGAACGGGAACATATGTTGTAATATGACTTCCCTGTCAATTTGCTTACCTTGTATGTAAAACAATAACGAGAACGGCAACAAATGATATAATAAGATTTCTCTTTCAATTTGCTTTCCTTATATTGACAGCAAAAGCGAGAACGTCAACATATGTTGGTATAAAACTTCCCTCTCAATGTGCTTACCTTGTATTGACAACAATAGCGAGAACGGCAACACATGCTGTTATAAGACTTCCCTCTCAAAGTGCTTACCTTATATTGACAACAAAAGCAAAAACGGCAACATATGTTGGAATAAGACTTCCCTCTAAATATGCTTACCTTGTATGGACAACAATAGCTAGAACGGCAACACATGCTGTTATGTAGCTTCCCTCTCAAGGTGCTTACCTTGTATGGACAAGAATAGCTTGAACGGCAATAAATTCTGTTATAAGACTTCCCTCTCAATGTGCTTACCTTGTTTGGACAACAGCGAGAACGGTAACAAATGCTGTTATAAGACTTCCCTCTCAATATGCTTACCTTACATGGACAACAATAGCGAGAACGGCAACACATGCTGTTATGTAGCTTCCCTCTCAAAGTGCTTACCTTGTATGGACAAGAATAGCTTGAACGGCAATACATTCTGTTATATGACTTCCCTCTCAATGTGCTTACCTTGTTTGGACAACAGCGGGAACGGTAACAAATGCTTTTATAAGACTTCCCTCTCAATGTGCTTACCTAGTATGGAAAATAAAAGCGAGAACGGCAACAAATGCTATTTTAAGACCTCACTTTCAATGTGCTTACCTTGTATAGACAACGAGAACGGCAACACATGCTATAATATGACTTCCCTCCAAATGTGCTTACCTTGTATGAATAACAACAGCGAGAATTACCACAAATGTTATTATAAAAATCGCACCCACAATTGCACCAGCAATGGCTCCTTTACCATTAGGCAAATTGACTGAAACATTTTTGGAATTATTTTAAAGGATGTAGCCTTAAGAGGTATATCGCTTAGCAGATACACAGATACGCGTTTTAAAAGGCAAACGTTTGAATAAAGGTAAGTCCTTGCATAAGATTTAGAAAATATATGACAAAAAATTGAATGATTTTTAATTCAGTAGGATTTAATGACGAAAACATGCTACTGCTATTTAAGAAGATTCAGATTCAGGATTGGCACAATTATATCATAGCATTAACGATGTAGGTATAAACCCGAGATGTCATAAAACAACTCCCATATCTTGTTTGGAGTTAATATCTACAATCACTGGTTTAATGGGCTGTTATGATTAAGCAGAAAATGAAAAAACAACCTTCTTTATGACTAGAATGACGACTTGTGTCTACAGTGCATCGCGAATGATTTGTATCCCTTCTGTAGCCATCAGCGCAACCCCTCAAGCAGTGCTTTGTATCAAAATCACACAGATGCTCTCTGCAGTAGTCACAATGACTTGCTTCGCATTTCCCGGAAATGAGCTTGTAGCCATCAACACATTGAAGACAATGACCTGTTATTCTTTCACATTCTCCATTTAAGCATTGTGGAGAACATGTGTCATTGCAAGCAATGCCATAAAAGCCGTTTCTGCAATCTACACACGTGCCGTTAACTGAACACGTCTTGTGCTTGCAAAGACTAGGGCAATGAGTTGAACAGGTTGAACCAAAGTATTGATTGCTCTTGCAGCTAATACACGAGCTGCCATTCATGCAAGATCTACACTCTGGTTGGCATTTATGATTACACCCTGTCTCAAGCGTTCCCTCGTAGTAACCATTTGAACAAGATGTACAAGATCTACTTGATTTGCAAGCTTGGCATCTGAAAATGCATTTGCTTCTACATGATTTGCCATAGAAACCGTCTTTACATGTATCACATGTCCCGTCTGGTGAGCACGTGATACAATTCTTGCTAGCACAAGCGTGTTCACATGTTGGGCCACCGTATCCGTCCGCGCATCCCCCCGAGCAATAATTTTGGATGCGAAAGCTGTCATTGTAGGAGCAATTTGATCCAGGTTTACAGCATTCACATGGAGCGCAATCTGTCCAGAAAGAAAGAGTTTGTTATTGTGTCATCACCATTCCTTAAATGGATTCGTTAACATATAGTAAGTCGCACTTTTTAGGAAAACACGATGATACACCAAGCTAATCGCACGCACGCACGCACGCACGCACGCACGCTCGCACGCTCGCACGCACGCACGTACGCACGCACGCACGCAAGCACGCACGCACGCACACACACACACACCAATACAATACTTTTGACAGTTTGTCGGTGAATATGTTTTAAGGTAATAATTCCAAAACTCTTAGGAACATATAGTTAATCATCAAAGCATTTGTAGGAAAATGTAATAAAATACTTAATAAATAAGTGATAAGTAAGCAAGTAAACCGTTTCGATTTATGTTGCGAAACAGCATTAGCAAAATAATAGCTACCATTGACAGCGTCTCCAGTTCCAAGATATGCACACAATATTAACATAAGCATTATAAAAAATATAACAAAATTGAACTAAACTGACTAATTTATTAATGTTTCCCGAAAAAACATCCTTAAACTTAACGGAAACATCCACTTTAATGTCCCGTTACAGTAAGTATCATAAATCAATCTTTAAATACATGTTCGTATTTAATCGCTTTATTAAGTGACAATGTAGACACAACCTTTATTTTGATTTCAATTTGGGGAAATACTATAAAACTGCTGGAGCCAGAAGTCACTGTTAACTTGACGAGCAAGCTAAGTAGCCTAGGTTAAACACATATTCTGTTTAGAGGCACATTGATCAAAACCTAAAAGACAATAAACGGGAGTTATAAAACGTAACAAAACAACAGACACATATACGCAATATGCTAATTATTCTATATATACTATTGTTTATTCTTAATAATTAATGTTGGGGAAAGGTCTTAAATAAACTATTAAACAATCACCTATCACGGTCGAACGACAAAAATCAGAAAATCTCAAAACATTTCATTCTTGAAAGTGTGATGATATTTCTTTTTATTCTGAACAACACATCTTGAAACAAAACCTTCAAAAACATCCAGCGTCTTTTCTTTACAATAATGTTAATACAACATTTCATAAACCGACCGACCCAAACCAAATTTACCTGGGTTGTGGGAGAGGATAATGATAATATTTTAAATCTCGCGTTACCGCCATGATCTGGTCTGTGAAAACTAATACATATGCAAACATGCATTCATGGGACGGCAAATGTTAAGGTAAACAAAGCTATATGATTCTGGTCAGAAACAAGATGGACTAGATAGATGAGTGTTATATTCAAATATATAACAAGGTATTCTTATATAGAACAGCAGTATACAAAACTTAACAATTTATATTTGAATTGATCAGACCAAATGATGTTGGGAGCCAACATGGCGCATGAGAAACAAACTTCAACATGATTTCCTGCGTTGAAACTCCACAGTCAAGATCTTGATTATGCAGCCATTAAGAAGAATGTAATGATACATTTAACCTTATATTTCAATAACGAAAATTGATTTCAATTAGTCTGAAATGTTTTGCTATGTGCTGTTTGTAGTCTGCTTTATTTTGCTGCCGAAGAGGTTCGGCGTTTTGCATGCTCTTGTTGCTTGCGATATTTGGAGAGGATATGTTAAAGATTGAAATTTTCTGATGCTTTAGATCTTTGGCTTGGTGCCGATAGAGTTTGCTCGTGCTTGCTGCTGGAGATGTTTTTTGGGTCTTATTTGTGTTTTGCTCTTTCTTGCTGCTGGATATGTTTTATCGGGTGTTGTTTGTGAATTGCTCTTTCTTGCTACTAGAGATGTCTTATTTGGTGATGCTGATGTTTTTCTCTTTCTTCCGCTGGAGAAGATTGACTGTGTGCCGTTCGTGTCTTCCTCATTTTCGTTTATGTGGGTGATTGACTGTGTGCCGTTCGTGTCTTCCTCTTTTTCGTTTCTGTGGATAATTGACTGGGTGCCGTTCGCGTCTTCCTCATTTTCGTTTCTGTGGATGATTGACTGGGTGCCGTTCGTGTCTTCCTCATTTTCGTTTCTGTGGATGATTGACTGGGTGCCGTTCGTGTATTCCTCATTTTCGTTTCTGTGGATGATTGACTGTGTGCCGTTCGTGTCTTCCTCATTTTCGTTTATGTGGATGATTGACTGTGTGCCGTTCGTGTCTTCCTCTTTTTCGTTTCTGTGGATAATTGACTGGGTGCCGTTCGTGTCTTCCTCATTTTCGTTTCTGTGGATGATTGACTGGGTGCCGTTCGTGTATTCCTCATTTTCGTTTCTGTGGATGATTGACTGGGTGCCGTTCGTGTCTTCCTCTTTTTGTCTCTGGAGATGATTGACTGGATGCCGTTCGTGTATCCTCTTTATCGTCTTTGGGGATTTTGCCCGGGTGTTGCAGGTTTATTGTTCTTTCTTGTGACCGTAGAGTTTTTGGGTGGATAGTGCTGGTTGGTTTATTTCCAAAGCCAAACGTTAGATATTGCACGCATTTCAATGAGTACTTCTCCATTCAAAGACTTTTAGGCAATGACAAAACTTGTTTTAGGATTTAAAACAATATCATATTTTGTCAGAATTTTACAAAGTCGAGAGTAAAAAGGTTTCCTGTCAATATTTACCAATGCTAACGGTGCATGCAATTTGACGACATCTCTGATGCAATTTGCTATATAATTGCACCTTACAAGAGTCCGAAATCTGAAGCTGAAAGAATCCGTTTTTTAACAAGTATTTATTCAATGAATAATTCACCAATCATTAGCATTTAATCAGATATATAGAAGCATGTGCTATTTTTGAAATTAGCAAAACATAAAAAATACAGAATTGCAAAACAGACAATAATGTTTTTTTTCTGTGTCTCTTCACCGTTCTGGTTACATCTACATGGTGACAAAAAAGCAAATTACACATATAAAATTCGAATTAAGTGGCTTGAGCCACGATCACGGACTGTACTATAAAATTTGTCATATTTTGTTTTATATTGATTGCTTATAAGTTAATTAAACACATGGCGTTACCTGATTTCAAAAGCAATACAACCCTTACACTGACACGAGCGCAAAGTAGTGATACTTA
Organism: Mya arenaria; assembly: GCF_026914265.1. Classification (NCBI taxonomy): domain Eukaryota; kingdom Metazoa; phylum Mollusca; class Bivalvia; order Myida; family Myidae; genus Mya; species Mya arenaria. The sequence goes on from NC_069131.1 coordinate 52,174,289, forward strand.
ACGTAGGTGCCATTTTACTCATATTACTAAGCGCCAAACCTTTTACCGAAAAATGAATACAAATTCTCTTGACGAAGATTGTCATATAATAACAATAATATTTCATTTGTTGCATTTTTATACGACACTTTTATAATTCAAATTTTCTACAAGCAAGGTTATTGGTGCATTGGTGTTAAAGATGAACTCTTACTCCAAAATAAGATTTACCACAATTTATAATATTGTTTTAAAATTCCAAAAAGGATGAATAAATGTCGGAAACAATGGTTCTTATGAAAGAATCCGATTTCAATTTGAAAAAAATCAGCATAAAAACACACGGTAATTCTACCTAATGAGTAATATCACACCACAGTAAATATTTTTGCACTCTCCACTATTAAATACTCGGTTACAATCTTTATATAAGTAATTAAAAGTTTCCTTAAATGCATTATTTAAGAAGTATTTATAGGTTTATTAGTCAAAATTGATGTTTGTGATGTGTATGTATTGATTTTGAATGAGACTGTCACTTTAAATAGAAAATAGCCGTTCTTCAGATTTGAATAAACATAAACCCCGTTTAATGGCACAGGGTAAACGCCAAAGACAAAGAACACGAAAACAAAAACATAAACAAAGAAATAGGAAAAACATCAGAAAACTCCACAGAAATCACAGTGCATATATACTATATAAAAAAACTAGGTACGTTTATCAAATATTGTTAGGTATAAAAGTACCTGTACTTCAGTTTTGATTCCAGTACAAAAATGTCACATTCATATTGTTTCCTCACAATGCCAGTTGTAACATTCAGGAAGAACATATATTTGAATTTAGTGGTATTTTTTCTGTAATGTTTCTGCCAGTTGATCAATAAAATTATTATTGTTACATCAAAATCACATCATGAAATCGCATTCGCCGTTAGATTGAAACCACTGGGGATCGTAGTTTTGCAGACCCTCTGTGGTTTGCTCCATCGCATTCCAGACTTGATTGTGACCATTCATGCTTGGCGTTGTGCCATGGAATGGCGTGGTTTGCTCCATCGCTTCCAGACTTGATTGAGACCATTCATGCTTGGCGTTGTGCCATGGAATGGTGTGGTTTGCTCCATCGCTTCCAGACTTGATTAAGACCATTGATGCTTGGCGTTGTGCCATGTAATGGTGTGGTTTGCTCCATCGCTTCCAGACTTGATTGATACCATTCGTGCCTCGCGTTTTGCCATAGAATGGTGTGCTTCGGACACGGTTTACTGCTACTTGAGGATAATATGTCGGAGGTAGTGATGTATTATATTATGGCCTTGATCTGACCTGACCATTTGCGCCTGAAAAGGACGAAAAACGGTTTATGATAAAACAGTGTATGAGTTGGATATTGCATAAACATGGTTGTCAAATATAGTGTTATCCATGTTTGATACCCTGCGTCAAATGATTATATAGTTAATGAATAAGTTCATGTACATGCCTTTGTACAATTCAAACGCATTATCTAAAGTACATAAATACACTTCCAAACATTCGTCAAAACAATGTATGTATTTTTGCGAAAAGCTACAGAAACAAGCTCAGTAGCAAAAAGTTTAAACATAAACCCGGTTTAATGGCACTGGGTAAACGCCAAAGACATAGAAAATGTATGTCAAATGTATGTCAAAATAGATAAGCTATTCCGTTTTCAAATATAATTAAAGTCCGTATTTGTCATGTTATAATGAAATCAATATATTACATGTTGAATAAAACACCTACCATTCATTACTGGGCCATTACCAGTCTGGTTGACGTGACCAATCTGCCCTGCTCTTCCGTCTACAGCAATAAATTATGACGATAATGACCGCTACTACAAGTACAGCTCCGACACCACTTGACGCTATGGTTATGGTGTGACTCGTGCTTGTTTCTGTTACGAGAAACTATCCCAATATACACCAACTACCGTTTTATGCTTACAAGCGCTGTGTGATGCAACAGTAAAGATTCTAAAACTATTTATAAATGAAATAAGTTAGATTCCTTTATTGAAGTTTTGTTTGAAATTGGTATGTCACCTGTTAAGTGTTCAATATAATATTTGCACTTGCGTCTGTTTATTCTGTGTCATTAGAAAATCTTAATTTGGAACTTCCGTATCATATAGTAACGATAGTTTGCCAATGAGCATGCTGTTTAATCAACGCAAGAGTGCTCATGTCTTAATATATGAAATTCAAACGTACCGACTCTTTTAAAGGTTCAAGTCTATAGTCATGGGTTGTTCAATGTCAGCATCTCTTCCTGGTATAGAGCTTATATAACAACTGTTTCATGCTTCATTTCGTAGATTACATAATTTATTTAACTTCATCAATCTTTATGCTCCATATTGCAAACACAAACATACAATGATCAAAGGCACATTAACTACCATTGCCAATGTAGTTTATAACCGCTTTGAAAATTTAAAAATTTAAATAGTAATTAGGATAGGGAATTTATTAATAAATATATAATATCGTACTTTCTGGACGGAAGTCTTAGCTAGAGATTGACATGTGTACAGTTTACTCTTTTATTATCCTGTATGATATTTATTATTTTTATGTCGCCGAGGTTATTTCAAAGATACCAAATGATTTCATGTTTAAATCTATTGTAACCGAGATATCAAAACACGGTCTTACATATTCTGGGATATTCCCGTTATCTAAACAAGTGAAGATTTTTTCTGCCATATATTGTGTACTTTAAGTGCCTATTTAAAAAATCCAACTAATTCATTATAACAAGGTCGCATAAATATTGTGTACTTAGAGGTTTTTGGAAAACGTTCGAAAATTGCTCAGTCATTTAAATGTTACCCAAAACACCCATTTGATTGTACCACATGGCACGTGCATGAACCATAAACACACAGTAATTTTGAGTTCCAAATAACGACTACGCTGTTGCCCAATCTACATAGCCGAGCTTCGGGCCGGAAATATATTCAAGCCTGATATTCTATAGACTTAAGTCCAATTATATATCTAAACAGTCATTGCTATGTGTGACTTATGTTTGCTGGTGAAGCCATGCCCTTAAGCTTTTGTACCTGCATTAGACACGGTGCTTGCTCCAGACACAGACTACATAAAGTATCGAACCATGCCCAATAATCTGCAATTTTATTTAGACCCTATCTTATGTCCAGGTTACCGCCAAGAAAGCTTATAAATACTTTAACCCGTAGACTATGATTGGATGATTATAGCTTTCTTCAATTCGCTGCGACTGGCGCACATCTTTTTCCATTTGGATGAAAACATTTAAGTTGTCAATCAGTGTTTGGGTTAACAACGTATGTCCGCGCCTTTATGACTGCAATATGGCTTGACCACGTCGTCATTCCCCGGCGAGACGCACGTTTGAAGGGGGACATTTATCCACACCGGTTTTTAAGGCAAACAACAAAGCAAATATGGCGTGGAAACCGCAACTTATGAAATGTTTATGGTTTAACACCGCTAGCAGACCAGCCGACTAATCTAAGTAGAGGCTATCCGGATGTCGACCGTTAACTTAAATCGTCTTCCCCGAGACGTCTACAGGTCAGCGAAATATCTTTATCAAGCTATAAGCACATGGGCGCATGGTACGGAAGAAGTTTAAAATTTAACAATAAGGATATAGACAATTAATTTAGCTCTGAGCTATCTACTAAATACTTATAAAATGATTTATGTTATATAAACTGTTATCTTTTTTTCAAATAAATAACGCTTATAATAATTGTTATATTTGGTGAAATTCTACAACAAACGAGTTGCAATAAAATTATGTTTATTTAGCCATAAAAGGCTGAGAACGAATTTATAATTAGATTAAATGATTTTGCAACTTTTAAAATGAGACAGGTTTATATAAACATATAATCATATCAAATCAATACATAATTAGCGTCCCACTAAGACTGTTAATGTTAATAAAATAGTGGAAACAGCAGGCACAAGCTATATCTTATAACCTAAACATTATTTCAAAACACGAATATATGTTTTGCTTTAAGTTGAAATAAATTGTATCTACACACACAGATAATTGGCTTTTCAATGTATTAAGGTTAAGGGTCGCTTTTACTTAAAACGTGGAACTGTTGATGCATAGGAATGTAGTTCAATTATCAATATGCTTCACAACTAAGGCCACCAGGATGCTGGGTATGAATGCGTATCAGGGAAATTCCCAACTAAGTGTATATCATAAGGATTGGTAAGTGAAATAGTGCACGTTAAAACGGTTCGTGGTTTTTAAAATCTTGTCTGGATGGCGATACATTAATTATGATATACTCCCTAGCTAATATAATTTATTAGTATTTAAATCAACCTAGTAGCAATTCAAAGTATTGGTATTCAGTAAGATGATCCGATTTACTATAAAACAAATAACAATGACAGGATCATGTGGGGTAGGGGGGGGGGGTATCATCACAAGGCATTTTGTACGAAGTACAGATTTAAGAGTGTGTTCCTTGTGTGCGGAATTATTAGTAAACCACAACTTATCAAACTGTCAGTTTTCTTTGGGAATGAATTCATTTAAGGCAGTTATAAAAACTTTATTTTAGGCATTAATACAAACTTTGTTTTAGGCAGTAATAACAACATTATTTTAGGCAGTAAAACAAACTCTATTCTAGGCAGTAATACAAACATTATTTTAGACAGTAATACAAACTTTATTTAAGGCAGTAATACAAACTTTATTTAACGCAGTAATACGAACTTTATTTTAGGCAGTAGTACAAACTTAAATTAAGGCAGTAATACATACTTTATTTTAGGCAATAATACAAACTTTATTTAAGGCAGTAATACATACTTTATTTTAGGCAATAATACAAACTTTATTTAAGGCAGTAATACATACTTTATTTAAGGCAGTAATACATATTTATTTTAGGCAGTAATACACACTTTATTTCAAGCAGTAATAAAAACATTTTCTAAAGCAGTAATACATATCTATTTAAGGCAGTAATATTTATTTTATTTTAGGCAGTAATACATACTTTATTTTTGACGTTGTACATACTTTATCTTAGGCAGTAATACAACTGTTATTTTAGACAGTTATACAGAATGTATTTTTGGCAGTAAAACAATCTTTTTTTAGGCAGAAAGTAATACGAACTGTATTTTAGGCAGTAATACATACTTTATTTTAGACAGTAATACATACTTTATTTTAGACAGTAATACATACTTTATTTTAGGCAGTAAAACATACTTGATTTTATGCGGTAATACGAACTCGTTTTTGCAAACTGTGAAAACATAGTATGGGTGTTTAATAAAATGATCGATTTAACATTTTATCAAAGAAACAAAATCAAGCGGATGCGCTTAAACATACGAGATTACTGCAAGTAATAATGATTGACTTTAATTTAAAATCATTGAGGTATAGAACATATAAGCAGTTAAATAACTTTATGTTCTTATAAGTGGTTTATTCGTCCATTTATGTGAATGCATGTATACGCTTTTACATAGATACTATGATTTCAGAACTAAAGGTCGAATTTCCGTTGGGATTTTGAATTCGTCTATACGCCAACTCACGAACTGGACAACAAAATTTAATGTCCTACTAAAAGTATACACATTTAAAGAATAAATATTTGAATTACAGTCCAATCGATGTTGGAAATAAACATGGCGCATCAGAAACAAACGTCCTTGCGATTTCTTGCGTTGGAACCTTCACAATCAAAGTTTTAATTGTGTAGTCCTTAAGATGAATGAAAGGTTGCAGTACAAGTTTTATTTCAGTGTCGAGACTTAGGATGGAAAGGTTTGGCTTGGTGCTGTTATTTTTCTTTCTTGCTGCTGGATATAATTTGTGGAGTACTGATGGTCTGCTCGTTTTAGATGTCGGAAAGGTTTGGCTCCATTGGCGTTTCGCTCGTTCTTGCTTCTTGTGGTAGTAAAAATGATTAGAAATGATGATTAAGATATGTTAAAGTTTGAGTTTATTTGACTGGTGACTATAGTGATTTGTTCATTCTTGCTGCTGACATTGTTTGCTTGGTGTAACTGGTTTGGTCGCTCTTGCTGCTGGATGTGTTTTATTGGGTTCTGTTTGTGTATTGCTTTTTTGCTATTGAAGAAATTTGACTGGGTACCGTTCGTGTATTGCTCTTCTTGCTACTTTAGATGTTTTCCTGGGTGCCGTTTATGTCTTGCTCTTTCTTACCCCTGGAAATGATCGGTTTGGTCGTGTAGCTGTTTTATTGTTTCTTGTGGCCGTTGATTATTTGGGTGGGCAGAACTGGTTTGTTAATTTCCTTACAAATGTCCAAAGCGAAACGTCAGACCATGAATGAATTTTAAGAGGTTTATTCTCCATTCGAAAACTTATCATCAAAAATGTCACATTCATAGTTTAATTACATCTCAAGATGTGATATTACAGTGTGTTCTATGTTACTGTAATGTTAGGTTTCCTTTTGTTCTGTTTTAAGTGCCATTTATCAAGAACGTTACTATTATAACACCAGAGTCACACTATGAACACGAATAGCTGTAGTCGTTTATACTTTCATATTGGGAGTCACTAGATGGTCGAAGCACTAGGTAACTGTCATTGGCAGGAGCAATGCTGTTTTGTACTTGTTCATTAGCTGTCGGCATCGTCAGGTAACTTCCTCCTGAGGGTTGGGGCACTAAATAACTGTCCCTGGCAGGATGTTCACTGCCTTCTGCTTGGCTATCAGCCTGTGTCATTGTTAGGTAACTTCCAGTTGATGTTTCGGTCACTTCGTAACTGTCCCTGTTATTATTGTCGTTGTTTTGCAAATGTCCTCCGTCGTTTGTCAGAGTTAAATAAGTGTTGATTGACGACGGTATTTGGGTGTAATCTGTATCTGTTCTGTTCTCCCGGTGAGCAAGTGGTTGGTATGTGTTATCTTCATGCTCAGTAGTTGATGATGGCTGTGGAACATGCGTTGTGTTTGACGTATTGTTAGATTGAAAGGACAGGGACTCGTAATTTGGCGGGGATTCTGTGGTTTTAAGCTGCGCATGCGCGATGTGAGTGTGACCATTCAAGCTAGGCGATGTGCCATGTACATTTGTGGTTTGTTGATTGGTCCCGCCACTGTATACGACTGTCTGTGGATAATATGTCGGAGGTATTGATGTATGATATGGTGGCATTGCTATGACCTGAACATTTGGCCCTGAAAAAAGAAGAATATTTTTGTATTTTGAAACAATGTATGAGTTGAATATATTCACATGATGACAATATAGATTGTAATTAATAACCGATGTCCTGCGTTTAATAAATCGAATGTGAATGCGCTCGTCCATGAACATCTTTGTTTTATAGCCAATTTGAAAGCATTTTGCAAACTACATTTCTACATTTTCAGTATTAAGGTCATGTCATAATGTAAACAATATCTAACTTGTTGCATCAATTTGTTTACCTATCATTTCCGGGGCATTACCAAGCTGGTTGACTTGACCTCGCTGTCCTGGTGACCGTCTACAGCAACATATTACAGCGATAATGACCGCTATTACAAGTACAGCTCCAATAACACTTAACACTATGGAAAAGGTAGCACCCATGCTTATATGTGTTACGGGAAAAAATCCAAAACACACAAATCACTGTTTACAAAAGCTATGTGGTGCAACAGTTTAAAGTTTAATACGTTTCAAATTGGTATTTCGAGATTTGAGTGTTCTGTCTACGCATTTAAGCGTCACGCCTACTTGAGTACGTATCTCAAGTTTCTTTTCCTTTTCATATTAAAAGTAACAAGTAAACAATCACCTTTCAATGAATTCAGATACTACTTAAACTTTGTATCATGCAGCAGTAAACAAATCAATACTATTTGCGAAATTTATTCGAAAGAGTTCACTTTGATCCTTGCGTTTCTTTATTCGAATAAGTATCATGAGTAATTCCTAATTGGGTAATTCCATATAGTAGCGAGGCTTAACCGCCCTCTGAATAGATTGGTTTATCAACAGACGATTTTTCTTTTCTTTCATATATAACATGCAAAAGTACCATCTATTTAACTACTACGTCTAAAGTCAGGGAGTGTTCAACGTTAACATCTCTTTCTAAACCTCCAGCTTGAATAGTGAGAATATACCACAAATTCGTCATGCTGTATTCGTTAAATTGCATCGATAAAACACTATTTTATTTCTTTCGGGCATACGTTCTATCTGATAAACAAAACCAAACATTGATTAAAGGTCCATTACCTATCGTTTTGGATAACGTTTCAATCCACTTCGAAAATTGTGATATAATTAGTTCAGAATTTAATTGAATCTTATATCGTACCTTCTGGACGGAGGTTTTGGCTTATTTTTGCCATTGGTTTACTTTTTAATATGATGATTAGTTATTCTCCATTTAATATTATGTATGTTTTAAGTGTTCCTAAGGATATTTTAATTTATGTTTACTTTTTCATATTTTCAGCCAAACATGAATAACTTATGTATGAACCTCATCAAGAAAAAAACACCGACTCTAAAGGACTGGAAAATATACCCCATATCGGTTAATAAGGTTTACAATAAAGCAAATATGGTATAATATGGTGTGGAAAACCGCAATCTTAGCAGTGGCTCAACAGAGGGGCAGACAAATCTACTAATCCCATCGGTTGTCGACTGTATAACATAGTCCTCTTCCAAAGCAACTCCTCTTTGCGACGTCTACAAGCCAGCGAATTAAAAGTCCAACTTCTATATTACGTTCATGCATATAGTTTCATGATACTGAAGGATGAGTCGATAATTTTAAATTTAGGACAGAGGATATAATAAAAGCTCAAACTTCTTTTCCTCAATTATTTTTTATGTATGTCTTGACCAATGTATCTTTTTATTTTCTTTAAACGAATTTAGAATGGTCTTATTTGGTAACATTATACGGTTGACGAAGGGCAACGAAGCTATGTATATTTTTGACACGAAAAAGACTAGACCTGATGAAGAATTTGATTAAGTAAATGTACAATGTTTTATTTCATTTAAATGCAAATAAGTGATGGGCCTTTTAATACATAAAGATTATGCGTCGCTTTAACTTTAAATAGTGAAATTTGTGAAGCGTAGAAATATGGTTTAATCATCGATATGCTCTACTTTACAACCCATGCTACAGGATGTTGTGTTTAAGATGCGTATCAGGGAAATTCCCTATTAAGTGTTTATCATAAGGATGGGTTAGTGAAATCGTATACTTGAAAACGTTCGTGATATTTAAGCCCATATCTTGATGTCGATATTTTAATGACGATACACTTAAAATAAAAGTTAAGTATTTGTAACCTCTATTAGTCATTTAAAGTATTGATATTAAATGAGATTGTTTTTGTATTTAAGAATTACAAAGGCAAGACATTGAGGACTGGAACGAAGGATAGATTTTAATGTAATAAAATCATAATTTAGGGTAAACTTAACATTTTCTTCACTCTATTAAATGTGCAACATGAAATGCATTAAAATAATGAAGAAGGCACTTTTATTTACCAGAATCAGAAATTAAAATTAAATCAATTTTGATGGTTTTACAGGCTTAAGTTGTCATTATGACGAGTCATTTTACCCAAAGTTTGAATTCTAAGTAAAAGGGATCGTCCTATAAGCAAGTCGATTGACCTTATAAATGTATTTCAAATATAAGGGACCGTCCTATATACGAGTTTTAAGATCTAATGACGGTCTTATCAATGATCTTGTGATGTTGCTTTTGTTTCGAATGTTTTAGTCTTGGTTGTAATGGAATATATTTGGAAATGAATTATTAGGTGGGAAACATAGCAGAATGATATATTTGAATCTGAAAGTTAAAATTGATACTTGATTCTGATGGTCATTTATTGATTACCGGGATGACATGATCAAGCGATACGCCAAACGCTTGTTGTTAAAGGGACTATACATCCGATTGAAACTAAAAAAAATCGATTTTTAATCTATTTAAATTTAAGCTTTTAATTTATTTTTTCTAATTTTATTATATATTTATTTAGATTGATAATTTTCATATAATGTAAAATAATTATCTTATTTTAAATATCAGTAATATTTCTACTTGGCATAAATTTTCATAGAAATATTTGTTTTTGTTATATAAAGGCGAACCCTGTTGGCTCGAATTTCAGGACAATTATTCAATAAAATATTTTACTTCTTGATACCAACATGTAAAAAAATCGAGTCGGAGACCGGGTTCGAACCAGTGTCGTAAAAATTGCAGGTATGCGTTGTATCCAATGTGCTATGGAGGTTAAATCTGAACATTAGGAATATTTAAGATATATACCTAACTTGGTTATATCACGTGATAACATAGACTAGTCAATCACGCATATGAATAAATTCTACTACATACCTAGTAATCTTTTTTATTGGAAAAATACGAAAAAACTGGGAAAAATAAATTAATTTATTGATACCAAGTGTATGTCAGTTTTCGAAATATTTCTCTTTTTTTCGCTATTTCATCATACGGTGTAAACCCCCTTTAATATTGTCCATAACACCACACCAACATGTTTCACTTGCCTTTATCCATGATGATCTAGAGTACATTGTGTGATTTAGACAGGCATCGAATTAATAGCTTTCATACTAACTGCTAACATCTTCAATAAAAGTAACGAGTCAGATATTTCCACCAATATCGTTTATAAGTGTTTTGAGGCGATAATACGAATTTGCTTGTATTTATAGTGAATATGTTGTAACGCTGGTGTAAATAACAAAACTCAACGCAGCTAATACTTCCCTTTCAATTGAAGTTATCACCATTATAATTCTATGTTTTGATATGAAAGAATAGTGCGTTTAAAATCTTTCAAATAAGTAGTATACTCAGTACATGCTGAGTAGTATTGAATAAACGTTTTGTTTTGCAATTGCTAAACAAAACCGGATTGCGAATACATTAATCAATCAATATTTCATTCAGAAAGTCACGGATGAATTTGCAACATGGGTTTATGTCATACACTTGAAAATAAATACATAACTTTAAAGATGCCCTCTTACTCCCGAATAAGATTTAACACAATTAATACAAATGTTTAAATATACCAAAAAGGGTGAATAAATGTCGAAGGACAATGGTTCTGATGAAGGATACCGAGTGTAATTTGAAACAAAGGTGTTGAAAACACAGTATTTCTACCTTATGAGAAGATGGTGGATCACAGTGAATCTTTTAGCATTCACCAACCATTTAATATTTTTGCGTTTTCAGCTATTAAATACACGGTTACAATCTTGTTATCAGTAATTAATATTTTCCATCAATGCATTATTTAGTAAGTTGTTAAAGGTTTATCACTCAGAATTTATGTTTGTTATACATGTGTATGTATTGACTTTGAATAGGAGTATCACTTAACGTTCAAAGTGTCTGCTGATTATAAACGTGGAAGTAGACCAGTTTTAAATTGCCGCTGTTACTGCTGTCGGACAGCATGCAGATATGTAATTTTCCGAGTTTGAGTTTACGAATTAGAAGAAAATTAATTTCCTTAGTTAAATGAAACGAACACTAGTTGGCACTGTAAGTCAGCACGAGGAAATGTAGTATTGGTCAGTGAATTGGTTATGCAGCTTTGGACAGTCAGACTGGCAATACTTGGCTTCTTTGTTAGTGTTTAAAAACCGGATTTATTTCATTGTGCGCGACCACGTGCTATGTTATGGCTACGGAATCCTTGATAATAATGAACTTATAGATACTGTGAAACAATTACAATGGGCTTTACAGCACGGGGAAATTGAATTTTGCAATACACAGTTAAGTGAGATGTCGGACAAATTACACACGAGAAATAAGTGGATAATGATCGCAGATAGTTCCGAGAGAGGATAGGAAACAGAACGTCAGTACGAGACTATTCCAGTAGCAAGCGACAGTGAAGATGAAACTAAAATTCACAGGGCTGAGAGCAGAACCCTCAAGAAGAAACGCTCTTCAAGGGTTAATGGCCGTGATTTTTCTAGCAATCGCTTGCCTGTATAGCCGTACTAAATTAGTTTATTCAGATGCTAGTGATATTGGTTACGCAGGGTATGAGGTTAGTACTGTAAATGGAGTTTCGCAAAAGTCTGGTCAAATTAAAAAGTGTTAAGAGTTTTTTGTCGGTACATATTGTAAGGCATCAAAAGGTTTAATGGTATACTGATAATAAAGGCGTCCGACAAATTGCTGTTAAAGGTTCCATAAAAAGGGAATTACAGGATGCTGCTTTCAGTTTTTCCAGGTACATGAAACATTTATTTCACTAGAATAAGTGAATACCTTAGTCTGGAAATGAAAAGGCTGCTAATTTGTCAAGGGTATCTAATTTTGAAGACTGGGGAACATCTAGTATCATTTTGCAAAAGATTGTTGAGATTTACTGTCAATTACAAGTTGCAAAATTACCGATATTTTACTCAAAACTTTGGAATCCGAATTGTTTATGTATAGATGCATTTGCGGAAAACTGGAGCGGTCACTTAGGATTGTTTCTGCCGCCCTTTGCAGTTATTCATAGAGTCGTTGAAACAATGGCTTACGATAGTGCAAGAGGTTTGTTAGTGTGTCCTTGTTGGAAATCGTCATTGTTATAAGCATTTTTGATTAACCCACCGAGAAGCAATATAATGTAAAATATGAAATGGAACGGGGATGTTTGGAAATGCTGATTTGAAATTCAGAATGCTGGCATAACATGTTGATTTAGTAAAGCGAAATAACTGTGATTTTTAAATATTTCTTGCAGAGTGGATAATCTCCCATGATAATGTGACTTGTTGATGTTAATACACGATTGTATTGATGTATATGATTCCAAGGCAGGTCCATCAAGTGTTTTGCAATAAGGTGCCAGTTCTTTTTATTCAATTGACTGTCCAGATGCTTACTAAATACAATCTTAGATTGCTGTTCTTTTTAATTTATTAAAAACATGTAACATTTCAATATTGAGAGAAGTTGTACGTCAGGAATAGTTTGTATTTGTCGGATTGGGTGTGATCGAACTGAAAGACTCAGACTAGCGAATGGCGACTTTCTGATGACCGAAAAACTTGTTTGCTTTGCAATAATTATTTAATGATATCTAGCTTCTCGGATTTTTGTGAAATAATTGGTGTGCATAAAGCATCTTTTTCATATAAATATTTGCGTGTTTTTGGCAGCGTAGTTTTATCTTCGGATTGATCAAGACATTTCCCCCTGAACGAACGCTACTGAAAGGTGTGCCGATTATCACAGCTCATTTGAGAAGGTCAGATAGCTACTACGTTTAGGTGGGAAAAAAGGAGTTTTATTTTCTAGTATTTTATAAGTTTACCACCAGGGGAGGAAAGGTAATTAAAGTTTAATTTTTAAAAAAACAACAGGGAGACAAATCAGGAAAAAATAACTCCTTTTTTAAAACAGTGAACTATCAAAATGTTATTTCACTGTTTTAAAATGTTTTTCCACTGTTTCAAAAAAGAGAAACATCAGATTTATTTCAATTTTGAATTTCTAAAAGCATACGGAAAGCATGAAATATATAACAGTATGCACTATTTCCCTTGAATCGGTTTATCATCCTTAGCTACTTCAGTCAGAATATAAGGGTCTACCTTATAATCAATAAGTTTTCGTGTATATTGGCAATTTGCTTGTCCCTCAAATTTCAGTACATTATTTAACAATTCATTCCACTTTAAACCCCCATACAAAACAGAGGTGCTCTCACGTAACTTCTAAAAACGAATATCGGTACTGATTTTATCCCAGGAAACGGAGTTAAAAGCGATTCCTGGCAGCTTTCAGCTATTCTCACAATCAAGCGTAACTAAATGGAATCCAAACAACACAAATACGATACTAAATACATGACAACTTATTTTGCATTTCCTAACACACACAATTTGAATGAAATTATTTTGCCTGTCCAATTTGATAAACTATCCAAGATTTGAGCAACTGCAGCCAACTGCAAACAACTTATACTATCTTTACTTAGAACTGCACTCTTACAGATTGAACGTTTTGTCAACTTCTTTATTTTTGGCTTGGAAAGAGCCAAAATTTGCGAAAATCCATGGAAACCAGATAAATAAGACTGCTGTCAAAAACAATTAGATCGCAGGTTTTTATATTTAAGTTCAAAACATTAATTTTCGAACGGAAATATGAATATCTGCGATTTGATTTTATGTCAGCAATCTTATATCTTTGGTTCGCAGATATTTACGCAAAAATTTGTTCTTTCCAAGACAAAAAATAAAAGTCGTAAAAATGGTAAATCTGTGAGAATGCAGGTTTAATAAAAAATATCTAGTTGTTTATTGGTATCGATTTAATATTAGCCATAATTGCATAATCCTGACAATAAGTTACCAATTTCTATCCGATATTATCTCATTTACTGTCATATTGTAGGCAAAAGACGTAATTCTGTTTTGTGATTGGTTTATATTTGTCCAATATTTCTGTAAACCAATCAATTTATGTCCATGTGCTATTTCTCAGCTTAATTGAATCCGTATAATGTCCGAGGGCTTCAGGTGGATTTTTCTGTTAGATTAGGAGCACTTTATCTTGGCGAGTCTCTAAGAAGGCAACGAACTCGGTGTATGGTCCTCTGTCGGCAGTTCGCGGGTCTCTGATTGCTTTCTTGCTGTCGTCCACATTCGTAGCTACAGTTCGGCCAGGCTTATGCGACCATCGGGAATTGCCATCCAATCTGGTTTAAAATATACATTATTTGATAATTTGCCCGAAATAATCAAGGTGCCTTGGCGCCTAATAAAGCAATAAATAACGATGCCATTAAAGCAACTTAATTCAGAAAGACTACCATTGTCACTTTATGTGTTTCTTGTTTTGTGTTCGTTTATAAGATTTTGGTTCCATTTATCTAGGCATCGGCTGGCTTTTGTGCTACATGGCCAAAAATAAGTGATATGTGTTGCTTAAATCGTCAATATATCAGTATTCAAGTGAAACAAGTATTTATTATTGCACGGGCTATAGCGAAGCGCGAGTTATATGTTATTCCAATCAATATGGTTGGCTGCACTAACTGTCCTTTTCCCTGATGTTAAGCATACAGTACATTTAGACAGGTTGGTATATTGAAATACCTTTGATATGTTTATTATTTGTAATACTTATTGCACGGTAAAATCACTGCCTACTTGATGCTTTTATAGATGCACTCTTATTCCCAAATAAGAATAACCACAATTAATACAATTGGTTTAATATACCAAAGGATGAATAAATGTCATAAACAATGGATCTTAAGAAGGATTACGAGATGAATTTGAATGAAATGTGCAGAAATCAGAGTATTTCTACCTTATGAAACGATAGAAGATCAGAGTAGACCTTTTACCATTCACCAATCATTTAATACTTTTGCGTTTTCAACTTGTAAATACTCGGTTACAATCGTGCTATCAGTAATTAATATTTTGCATAAATGCATTTGTTAGTAAGTAGTAAAGGTTTAACACTCAAAATTAATGTTTGTTAAACATGTGTATGTAATGCTTTTGAATAAAAGTGTCACTTTAACTATCATCATTGATCAATATGCTGTCTTGTTCAGTCAATAGTGTTGCTACTCTTTTGTTGTTTGCTGTTCGATCCAGATGCCATTGCTCGAAATGTTTGTTTAGATATTTTACAACGATTTCGAAACAATTCTGTTTACAACATTTTATCAATCACTTTCGTTTGCACGATTTTACGCGAGAGTGTGGTCTTGTTTTGTGAGGGAAACCGAAGAACCCGAAAGAAACCAACTTGTCCGAATTGGTGACCACAAACCAAACGCATATGCGCCAATGCCGTGAATTGAACCCGGGTCGCCTAGGTGCGAAGTGAGTGCGCTAACTACTGCGCTAGCCGGTTAACCTGTTGCTAATCGAACAACCTGTGTTTTCTTCATGGCATCAATGAAGGTTTGTTTTAAATGGCATACTTTATCTACTTTTGAACGCGTAATTGCACTTAATAATTCAGAGGAGGGACAAGTAGCTTAACATCTAACCAATAAACCTGATTTAAAGTACAACAGACAATAAAAGGGAAACATACCACGTCACAAGACAAGTGCATTACACGTATAACAAAACACCAGTAAACTGGCTATCGCCTAGGAACGGTCTCTAAATACATGTATAGGAAACTTACCTATACCAATGAAAGTCGAACAACATGCTTCCTGGTTTTGGCGGCCAGAACACGAGAGCAACAAGGTTCCACCCACTGTCAGGAACGGGCACGTCTCTAGGGGTCAGTATTTCTTTAAGACCGTCACATAGAGCGGCCCGCTTGAAGTCATTTCCGGTAGGGTGTGTGCCAATTTCGCAACTTCCGGCACGTCCTGGCTGAGCAAACGTGTCCGTAATTTTGTTGTTGGCGTAGTTATAACAATTGTTGTGGTCCTTAAAAAGAATAGAACACAGTTTATTTAAACACCTATAAAAAGGATGTTTTTTTACATAAACGTGTGTGAATTGTAGATAGCAATCTAACACAACCTGCGATATTATTACAAACACAAGTGTTTATTTTCGGCTTCACGACCAACCCTTAATATTTGCTCCAGACCCTAACAGTTTTAGAATTTCTGATCAGATAATATTTTGACGGTCTTAGCTTGTGAGCCTTAATATTGTAGTGAAAGATAAGTGTTCATTTTCGGCTTCATGACAAACTCTTAATTGCTGATTGCTATTTGCTCCAGACCCTAACAGTTTGAGTACTTCTTTTTAGATAATTTCTTGACGATAATTAAGTACGTTTAAAATAAGATAAAATAGATAGATGATTATAGATCAACTCACTGCGATAAAACAGTTGAATAAACATTAATATGTTGCAGACGACCTTCCTGTGTTATTGTAAAAATATACATATGTATTTTCAGTTAAATATTGATCTTTTTTCTACACCATCTATTTTCTACATCATCACAGGCATGTTCATTCCTATAACGACTGTATTTATATGTTATTGTATGTATGTGATGAGAAATCATTATGTTTTAAGTTAAATAAATGTTTTGTTCTATTCTGAACCCACCTTCACAAAGTACTTGTTCCACTTGAGAGGATCAAACTGGGTTGGGCCGCTTGGCGGGGGTGTGGTCGATTTATTCAATAGACGCTTATCGTCCCCAAGAAGCTTGATCAGCTTGTACATATCGTTGTCCGTCAGGAGGTTGAGGGGGTCTGCGGTGGACGGGCGGAAAAGTAGGTCACCGTAACCGTAGTCCGGGTAAAGGGAATCATAAAGATTGTTGGAACTTCGACGATGTCTTCGTGACTAGTAAAAACAAGTCATTATAAAATCAACTTTATTTTAAAATATACATTAGTCAGAACTCTGCTATTTTAGCATTACCCGTCCTATAGCACATGTGGTTACTATAAAAAGTATTATAAACTCGGAATAAGTACTTTTTTAATTATATGAAATAGCAGCATCTTTTTGTGTAATGGTTTACAAAAATCTAACGGCATTTCTAGATTTTTCTTAAATTTCAAAAGAATACCTCTAATATCGCTTGTTTTGTATGGTCAATTATGTATTCGTCAATCCCACTTTCTTCTTTTTTCTCAAGTGACGTCATAAGAATTTTCATTTCTAACTCAGGATATGACGTCACTGTTGCATTGTAATGAGAACCGGAAGTGACAAAATGTCCCGGCGGCACATGCACCAATGTAAATCCCTTGTAACCAAGCCCTGAAAAAGAAACGCAAAATATTTGCTGATGAAAAGTTTTAATATGCGATACAATTTATTTAATAATATTAGTTCACATTCCAAAGCAAGGCCAATATCAGCAATGATATTACATTTATGTCTGATTTATTGTTGACGCGTGCCACTGCTTCCTTCAGCCTTTTGGTTTACAACATTTCAAATTTTATCCGGATTTTTCTAGTCGGACTTTAGTGTTATTCATTGATTCATTTTTCGAACAATGCAAACAACAATAGCGCAAGAGAAAACAACCATTAAAAACTAAATAGTGTTGAAAGGTGTAGTTTTCTTCAGACCTATAAGTTTAAAGTAATTCAAAACTCTTTTTTCTTTAAAGTGACATTCTTATTCTAAATCAATACATACAGATGTATGACAAACATAATCTTTGAGTAATAAACCTTTAATTACTTACTGAATAATGGATTTATGGAAAATATTAATCACTGATAACATGATTGTAAACCCTTTGTTTAATAGCTGAATACGACAAAATATTAAATGATTGGCGACTGCTAAAAGATTTCTGTGATCTACTAGTGTCGCCTAAGGTATGAATACCGTGTTTACTCCACCTTTCTTTCAAACTCAACTCGGCATCTTTCATAAGAATAATTGTTTTCGACATTTATTCATTTGGTATATTAAAACAATTGTATTAATTCCGGTCAATTTAAATGGGAGTAAGAGTGCACCTTTAACAAAAATATTATAAATATTTACCTTTTGTGTATGTAAGTTTAAGTTAGTTTAAAACCCTTTGTCTTCTTTCACTAAAATATTATAAATATTTGATCATTGTGTGGGTTTCGCTAGAATTGAATTTGCAATCTTACTGCTAAAAAGACGGCTGTCAGGTTTCGTGCCCATAAGCTGAATGATTTCTTTGTAGTCCACGTGACTGTATGGTATTGTCCACGTGGGATCTACCCGACCGGAAAACACGTGCAGTGTCACGTGGATGTGCCATCCACCATTCACCTCTGGAAAGCTAAAAATTGTTCGAACTAGTTATAAATTAACAGTTACGTTTTAAAATACTGATTTTACCCGGTCTTAAGAACATATAATGTCAATATTGGCATACTATACAGTTAGATGATAATATTTTTGTGATCTATATGGTTTTCAATTTATCGACATCAAATTTTGTTTATCAGTTCCAGCATATTCCTGTTGGTATTTTTTTTAATTTTGAAGGGTGCAAAATAATCAATATTGTAAGAGCGGTTTGCCTACTTTTTACGCGATAAACAAGATATGTATAAATATCATGAAATGTATATGGAATTTTGCGCAAAGTGTTCATTTTTTAAATAATTTTGGACTAACTAAATATTATGTTTTTGATAACTTTGAAATGCAATATAATTATGTTTGTAAAATTAAATCTGCTTTTTTATGCATTACAAATAATTGCATTTAAAGTTATTCTCTTGAATCTGCAAATCATATGCTTTCTAACACTCATACGTTTTATGTGTGGTACAATTAATATTATAAAATTCATTAAGTACCTTCTCGAATCAACACAGGCAAGAGCCAAAATCAAGCATAATCCTTGAACATATGCCATTTTCGTTTATTTTAGGTTTGACTTTTCTAATTTAAATGCTGCATTGACTTTTATATTCGAAGTTGGGATTTTTTTTATCATCCAAAAATTTAATTTCAGATTAGACATACCTATTTCTTAAGTTTGGACCTAATAAACACGTGTTACATTGAAATTGATTACTTTTTAATTAAGTAACCCGTTACGAAATGATAAGCTTTAAATAACTTTATCGTCAACATGTTGAATGAGAGTGTAATTTGTTTAAACAAAAATAATAGACGTGTACTTTCCCATACTTTAGATTAGATTACATTGTCATAACGCAAGCGTATTTTTTACTGTGTATTCTTTCATACGCTAGAGAGTCATAAATATACAGATAAAACGTTCACCTAAATTACCACTTAACAGTGAATGCAGATCGTATTGCGCAACGAAGTCTTATCAATTAAATGTTGAATGCAGAGGTGTGCGAAATATTACAAATAAGTTTTTAAAACATGATCGGGTGATATTTGAGTATTCTGCACTTTATGCGGTATAAAATTTGCAATTCAAGCCATCCCTAGGTCAATTTTAACCCAGAATAGAAAAGGTTATGCAATGATTTAATCTTGATACTTTGTTTGCACTTAAACAGTATTTAACAGTTGTATTAGAAGTGTACAATTTCATAAACATCCGTTACACACAGCAATATCACGATCAAACTTGAATAGGACTAGACACTAGATGATACCATTGAACAAAAGAAAATGCCAAAAACTGACATAAAATTTATATCGTTGTGTACAACGCATTGACTCGGAATTGCTGATGTATCACATCGCCTGCATCTTTAACAGATTATGTCTGTTTTTCAAAGTCTAAATTTACTTGGTTTGTCTGCCATGTAGATCGCAGTAAATTTCAAAATAGCGTCAGTATATGTAAAGTGACTTTCACATGTAATATATACACAATAAAAGCCCTATGCGATGTTTTGAAAGGATAAACTCAGCTGATACAACGACAAATTATTTAAGTTATGTAAAGTGATGTATTGTTGGCCTCGTACTATCTGGTATTGACAATTGTATGGTTGTTTTGAGGAAGTAATGTGTTTTCCAATTTAAGGACCATCTGGTATCTAGTCCCTTTAATATTCTGATTCAAACCTACAGACGGATTTAAAGCCATGTCAGAATTTGCAGTTTATGCAGTTTTTGCCTGTTGCGGAACGGACATTTCCCCATATGTTGGAATTTAGCGGTTCGTCCCGTATAACATACCTACTATGAATGGTATTAAAGTTTTCTGACTTGTACATATTTCTTTTTACTCGAACATCTTTCTTGTTTACCTAATTCCTTATTCGATCAACTGTATAGTTACATTCTTATAAGTAATATTGGTCAATCTGTTTGATGGTATTTTCAATACAGCTTAATTTTAAACCTAATGTTTACATTCGCGCAATAATGTCTTGATCGAATAACAGATACAAACAGCATAAGTAAGACGATTGGCATCATGCTATCTAAATAAGGCTATGTGGTTTTCGTCCTTATCTGATGCTTGCTGACATTTCTGAGTTAAGTTATATTTTGGAATACTAAGCTAGAAAAGAAAGTGAGGTAGGAAGACAGCTATCAAGATAACTATAGTAACAAGTCTTAGATTGCTTAAATAGAATTTTAACACAATTTTGTCTGATATTAATATATAAATTGATAATTTCCTTACAAATAATTCCGAACACGTACATATTTACGTACATATGCACATTGATGTATATGAAAACGTTTACAATTGCATTTCACTTTGGATCAACCAACAAATCGAGGGAACTTTCACGCTGCTACCAATACAGTTGCTCGATTGACGAATTTGGCATGGAAATAAGCAATATGTTCAAGTAAGAACGCAATATGTTAATTTTGCTTCAATACCATTCCATCCCTATAATTGGTTGCGATTGGATGTTCTCGAAACTTAAAGGCGACCCGGGCTCAAATCTCGGCCTAAGCGCATGTGAGTTAGACTAGTGGTCACCAAGCCGGATAGAAGGTTTTCTCCGGGCACTCCGCTTTTTCAAACAACACAAGAATACACTCTCGCTCAACATCATGCCAACAAGAGTGATTTAGTATTAGATGTCATATCATTCTTCATAATCGTTGTAAAAAATATAATGTTTCAACTAAACTTAACATTCTTTTACATGCAATTGTGAATTATGGTAGATGATCATTAGTCTCATTATAGGTTTATTTGTTCATTCTTCAACTCCATTGAATCAGAAGAAAAAAGGTATTTGTTTCACAAGTGTTCTTTAAAAATAATTGTACTATAGCCAACATTATACTTTGAGCACGATACGACCACCATCGACGACAGCACAATTATGTTTCATTTTTTACAAATAATAAAATAACTAACCTTTTGCCAGCAACAAAGCCAAAAACACATAGATTAACAACAAGTAAAGCATTGCGCCACATTTTCGATCTTATCAAAAGATATACTGAGTACAAAATATCTTAAAACATTTAGATCAGGATTGATCAGGATTAACGTGAAGCCACAGTATTTGAATGAGACCTAAAGAATAATGAAAAGGTTTACGATTGTACACATTAAATCGCTGACAGATATCTTCCGGGTCTGAATTTTACCCCCCAAAAAACGTGAAACGAACATGGGCTTTAAATAAACATTCATGACAAAATAAGGGTAAACGAATATGAGCTTAAAATACACATTTATTGCCCTTATGCATATTTAATCTAACCGTTAATGTTTCTTTCATGGGACCTCTCTGGAATATGATACGACATGTGAAGGAGATTCATTGTGACTTAATAGAAAAGGAGATAATTTGATTGTATTAACATTGAACAAATGTATGGATTAAGTATTGCCTTAAATGGACAATAAATAAGAAAATGATTTTGAATATATCTGTCATGTAAACCAAAGTTTCAGATCACAAAGCATATTTAAAAGCCGGTATCAGACAGCATGTAACTATAAAATTTTATAAAAGTTTGTACAGAAATAGGAAATGAATACGAAAAAAAATATTTAATATATCTGTCATGAAGAGCAAAGTTTCTGATCTCATTTAAAAAAGCCGGTATTAGACAGCATGTACGTATTTAATGTGTTGGTTAACAGTTTAAAAGAAAGTCTTTTATTGAAGACATTGACAAACGCCTTGACTAGCAGGTACAGTTTTTTTGACGGCATACTTAATGATGTCAAAATTGAACCCTTTTTATGGCTGTTATAGAAAATCACGGCACTTTTTACCTAACGTTACGGCAATATATCCAGGCAATATTGCAGCATGCAAGATTGTCAATGTAAAATGCGGTGTATTAAAAAAAATGCAGTTCGTTCTGAACGAAGAAATAAGCAACTTTGTAATCCTAATGTTGTCAAGAGGTAATTTTCTGTTAGGAAATGCTAATATTTTTAGGGACTGACAGAATAGCGTTCCACTTTCGACGAGTTTATTACTTTAGGATTATGAAAATGTATTTTGACCGGGGTGGAATTCCGTGACAATTGGTATGAAGTGTCGTGTTTTTTTGTGACAGCTTGAAACCTAAAAGTTCATCCCTCAACCTGTTGACATCCTTAGGATTACTAAAATGCAGTTGTTTTCGTTCGCAACGAACTATTGGTACACCGCATTTTCATTGAAATTGGAGCTTGCCTCACAACGACCGGGAGATATTGCCGACACGAGAAGTTCTGCGTTGCTATATTTGTAACCGGAAAAGGCATGTGATGAAAATAACCTTACACTTGTCATTATATAAATAATTATAATAATTTATTCGTCAAAGGCTCACATGCTTACATATTTCCTAAACTCGTTGAATAACATTTTGTATCATTTGACGACTGTTGACAGATTATTAGTGCTTGCTACTAGTCCGATATGGATTTGGAAAGCAGCAGTAGCGTGATTCGAATGTTTCAATACGATTTGCTGAACTTTCACTATCGGATATTAAAAAGGGAACTAATAGGCATTATATATATAAAAAATTAAAATAAATATCAGATAATGTCTGATAAAATCAAGAGATCAAAACGATGCTTTATTAAAAAGAAATGTATGGGAAATACCAACGAAATCCCCACCTCGACCACTGACTCATTATATGCTAATGAGGTAGATATGTGGGCGGAGCGTAGTGCTTTGGAAACAGTTCCTGAGCAGTTGCAGGATTAGACTTGATAAATAACAAGAGAAATATTGAATACTATCAACTGAAATTTCATATGAAGAAAATAAAGCTCTTGTTTCTAATTTAAATGTGATGCAAGCATTTTTGAATGAGAACTTACCAATATTGTCAATACTTATTGTCTGAAAACTTCCCTTTCTTCAGTAGATTATTTTATATCTATGATGAAAGTTTGTTTATTTCGATTATAAATTATTCCAAAAAAAAAGAAAATCTTCGTTAAAAAATGGAAATCATAAGGATATATAACAACATAGAAGTTTTGGTATTACGAAAGTCACGTGATATGCAAGTTTTGTAATGACGATATGCACGCTAAATTTATGTTTTATTTATTTTTTGCTGCATTTTGTTATGCCCATAAATGCATTTTTAAATCATTCTGGGAGTTAGAAATATAAAAAAGTTTAAGATATGTCTTTTGGGTACACCTAATAAAACACTAAACCATAATGAGACTTTAAAAAACTTGTAACAAACTACTATTATCGTGCCCATAAAGTGTCTTTATTCTATGAAGGATTTGTGAATCTAGTTACTGTATATTAGATCAATTTGATTTTTTAAGTCTATAGTAGAAATTTCCCCAAAAATGTATATTGTTTGATGTATTTCTTTATTAGTACCAATAAAACCTAATTGTTGTTCCTATAGTTCATAAGAAAAAGGTAACAAGATTATTGCATATCCATCATTGGTTTAAGAAAAAAAGACCCACTAAATAAATAAAAGTTTGCAACATATGATTGTATGAAATATCATTTGTTTATTGGATAAAACATCGTTTTTAAAAAATTCCTTATCAGACCTTTGCTAAATACCTCACTATATGTCTATCGGGTTGGGTAAACAAAACTAAAATATCTCCAGAATAGTTTTATTGTTAACAGCTCAAAACATGGGTACATGCTTTTTAAGTGTGCTTAGTACTATTTTACTATAAAGCATTCTAACAATGCATGTAGCTTATTTCCGATGCTTGTTAAACAGAAATGGAAATGGTTGTTGAAATTCAAATAAGTTCAATACATGTTTCTAAAGTTATCCAAGATAATAGTTGTTAAGTCCATTATGTTGTTTTAAAAATGAATAAACACGGCCGCAACGGGCCATCCATGTGATGGAACCTTCAAACAAATTAAGCTTTTTGATATCGACGCATATACAAATCATAAAATAGTCCAACATTACATCTGTTTTTTGCCTGTTGATATTTACCAATGCTTTGCCTGCAGTGCACAGTCTTTCTTACAAACTAACAGATTGTCACAGTGATCAGTCTGTCAAATCGAATCGTTCACAAAAACTTGATTCGACATAGCACATTTCATGTCGTAGTAAACCCAATTTCAGCGTCACTTAAAACTGCACCGTACATAAATAACACTTCTTACGATGAAAGCCTTTGACAAGAAGCTCATTTACATGAGCTATATATGTCTACAGGGGTTGCGTCGCATACGGCGCAATATTGCCACGTTTTATTTATTTTGGGTCCGATATGTACAAATAAAATTATACTTTTCCTTCGACATACATGTCTGAATATTTGAGGGGGTCTATGTGGTACCCTTCGTCCGATCAACGCGAGAATTCTTATGACAATGTTCAATTAAATCGGAAAACATCATCAGCTAGTTTCGAGTGAATGTTCTAGATTGGGACGTTCTGAATTTTAATAATAAGATATTACGAAAATGTTTATAAAGGCTTAAACCAATAAAACCATTGAACTGTTTTGGAATGACTAACTGTGTCCAAAATAACTTGCACATTTTAAACAAACTGCGCTACCATGAAGATAAATGGAAAATGGAATGACTGGTGTAATATTTTAGAAGCATGTTGTTGGTGGTGAGTCGTACAGGCATGGAGTACCGCAAAGTGCCATGTAGAGTTATATTTTAGAGTGCTCCTAACCTGGCTAGTTGACACTCAGAAAAGTTGCCGTTGAGTTTATAAAAGTCTTCACAAGCCCTATGATGGCTGCATTGTGGCTTGACTCCGTCACATCCACAAGTGTGACTTAAACAAACAAATTAATTCAATGGGGGAGTCTTGCCATCACCAGTTGACGAAATATTTGCCAAAGGAGTATTTTGTACACAAAATACCGCGAGACCTGCGATGAATGACATCTAGAGTGGGTCCACAGCTCTGACTTTTTAATATGGTTTTCTCTAGAAATAAGATATAACATGTGCACTTAATACTAGCATGCCTTTGCATGGATGGCAGTTGATAGGGATCAATTGAAAACAACGTATGTAACTCATAATAAAAGCTATGCACAAATGACATTGTACCATCTACCTTTTTTACTTAAACAACCTACTCCAACTGTTATTGTTCTTGGTGAACTTGATGTTTACCCTATTAATCTCAAGATTGAGGGAAGAATGCTCAACTTTTGGAGTTTGTTAGTCTCCGGTAAAGCTGATAAATATAGTGTTATCCTATATAAATGTATGTATAATTTGCATATCAATAATGTCTACAGTTGCACATGGATTGTTAAAGTGGAAAGTGTATTAAATAATCTAGGTTTGTCTGAGTATTGGCTCTCTCAGTCGCTTATAAATGTAAATACGTTTAAAAGTAAAGTAAAATTGTCTTTGCAAGATCAGAATAAGCAAACCTTGTCAAGTGTCATTAACAGTTTTTCTAAATGTATGAGCTACAGATTATTCAAAACAAAATTTAAGTTGGAAAACTATCTTACAAATGTTTTATGGAATCTTGCTTATATGATATGTAAATCTAGACGTTTAAACAATTTTATTACTGTTGTGAGTGGTCGTTAATGAATGTTGATATGGCATTGCGAAAGTGTACATTATGTGATATAAATGACCTTGGTGATGAGTTTCATTATCTTATGAGATGTTTTTTTTTCGATGTATATAGGAAAAAGTTGATTGATAATTATTGCTCATAGTATCCAAATACACTTAAGTTCCAGAAATAAATGTGAAGCACTGACACCTGTACTATAATTAGATTAGCTAAAATCATAAAAAATATGTTGTTCAAATATAAAAGATAAATTATATTTAGTTCCAACTTTCCTTTTTTCTTCTCATGCAAACTATTTGGTCATTGTTCATTGTGCATATGTCTTGTTGTAGTGTTGTAGAGAGTAATTTCCATGTCATTCTTTGTATGTTATGTGTATCTATTGTTCGTCATTCAATTTTATTATTGCATTTTGTTTGTTAACTCTGTATGCCTGTAATAGGCCATGAGTATTTTAATTAAAGTCCAAAGTTCAAAAAGTTCAAGTTCAAAATGCAACAAAAGGTTTTAAAACTTGCTATCACTATGCAAAAGATGATATATTTATGTATTCACTTTATTAAATAATAAGTTACCATGTACGTTTATGACAAGTATTTCTTGTTTTAGACGATTTTTATTTAAAAAAACTGCAATAATTCAATATCTAAAATCCAGTATCATGAAACATGTTTATCTCCGAGTAAGATCGTCTGCAAATCCATGGCAAATTTTGGGTTTGCTAGTATGAGCGCGCTCGAGTATAGAGTTGGCGGATCTTGAATACTGCAGAGTTCTGGGTGAGGTAATAGGTCGTCCATGATCACGCAAAAGGTGTCAACTTTTTGTCAGTTCTTTGTTTTATATAAATTGTATTTAAGTATTTAAAGCATCATTTGGTCACGTTTTTGAAAAATGCTGATTTTAAAAGTGAACGAGTTTTATACTCATGACCAAACCCATATATCACCAATGTACTCAAGTCGAATCTCAGACTCAGTCTCAACTTATTTTGCCACATATAAGCATAAAATATGATTTAAAACCTTGTATGTTTTTTACTATTTTAAAAACATATTTTCTTAATAAATGTGTTTATAAAAACCTTTTGTCCATATTTCTATGAATTTTAGGGCAAAAATAAACTTGATTGATTGTCAAAAACAGTTGAGTTGAACTCAATTACATTATATGCTGTAGAATCTTTATTTTCTTTTTAATCTTGACCAAAGTTTTAAATCGACATATTCTGTTCATGTTTTGTGGTTAAATGAGACTGAGATTGAGATTTGATTTTTGTGTTATTGGGGCCAGGCTATTAAATAATAAAACTATCATCAGTGACCAGGAAGTGTCACAGTTTGGGATGTTATGTGGTTTCTTTATGTTCTTGTTTTTAAAGCTGCACTCTCACAGATATACCATTTTTGCAACTTTTTTATTTTTTGTCTTGGAAAGAGAATTTTTTCGCGTAATCTGCAAACCAATGATAAAATATTTCTGACAAAAAATCAGATCGCAGATTTTCATATTTGCGTTCGAAAATTAATGTTTTTTGGCTTAAACCGTTACTAACGGTTTAAGAAGAATGCATAAAACATCAATTTTTGAACTTATATATAAAAATCTTCGATCTATGTTTTTGTCAGTAGTCTTATATATCTGGTTTCCATGGATTTTTGCAAAATTGGCTCGTTCCAAGACAAAAAAATAAAAATAAAAGTTGTCGAAACGTTCAATATGTGAGAGTGCAGCTTTAAAGAGGCACACTATAAGGTGATGCTAAAAAGTAATTGACTTTCAAAATGCAACCAAAAGAATAGCATTTCTTTTTTGATAACATGAACAACATGTTTAGCTTTTATAAAAGTATATATTCAAAGTAATAGCAACATGGCAAAATATTCGCCAGTATATCGCCAATAATTTTTATTCCGAAACATGTCACAAATTTTATTAAATAAGTTTTTACACATATGAATGCATTTGAATTCAAACAAATATGGCATCAGCCTATATTGACGCTTTAAGATGACTTTGTTGGGAGTAGTAACTGATAAACTCAATGCGTACTCCTACATTGTCGACGTTACATATAGCTGACCTACATAGATAAATAGTATTTAAATAGAGAACGATTGTCAGAAGGATAACGGCAGGAAGATAGAGGGATACAATGTTGAAATTTCAATCAGCTTTTTATTGTATGATTGTTCTGCTGCACGTTTGTCTAGGTGGGTAAAATGGATGTTCTGTTTTAAGTCGGATCGGTAGGTTAAATGATTTTTGTTCTGCGGTAAGTCGGACTCGGTAGAATAACATGTTTTTCATACTGTTTTTTCGTATATATTAGTGGGTGTGCATGATTTCTGTTCTGCGACATATTTGCATCGGTGGGTAACATGATTTTTGTTTTGCTGTACATTTGACTCGTTGGGTAACATAATTTCTGTTCATTAGCAAGTCGGTCTCGTTCAGTCAAAATGATATTTGCTCTGTTTAACATATATCTCGGTGAGTTCACGTGATTTTAATTATGTTGTACATATATCTCGGTGAGTTAATATAATTTTGTTCTGTTATACGTTTATCTCGGTGAGTTCACATGATTTATGTTCTGTTATAAGTTTATCTCGGTGAGTTCACATGATATTTGCTCTGTTTAACATATATCTCGGTGAGTTCACGTGATTTTAATTATGTTGTACATATATCTCGGTGAGTTAATATAATTTTGTTCTGTTATAAGTTTATCTCGGTGAGGTCACATAATTTATGTTCTGTTATAAGTTTATCTCGGTGAGTTCACATGACTTTTGTTCTGTTATACGTTTATCTCGGTGTGTTCACATGATTTTTGTTCTGTTATACGTTTATCTCGGTGAGTTCACATAATTTTTGTTCTGTTATACGTATATCTCGGTGAGTTAACATGATTTTTGTTCTGTTATACGTTTATCTCGGTGAGTTCACGTGATTTTTATTCTGTTATACTTTTATCTCGGTGAGTTCACATGATTTTTGTTCTGTTAATCATATATCTCGGTGAGTTCACATGATTTTTGTTCTGTTATACATATATCTCGTTGAGTTTACATGATTTTCATTCTGTTGTACATATATCTCAGTTGGCAACTTGATTTGTGTTATGCTTATCGGTGATATTATTGTGTAGCGTTTGAAATATCAATTTCAATTAGTTCTTCAAGCTTTATGCTTTTGAGATTGCCGTATTGTGTAAAAGATGAAATATAGCCTACACTCTGTCGTAACGAAACTGACTACACGCGATTTTGCAATTAAATTCCCATTATTCCAAACATTTTACCTTAAATAAACAGATAAGTAATTGATTTTCATATAAGACAATTTTATTTCAATCTGGACGTGAAAGTATAACGCCGAAATTATTCAGTTAGTCGCTATTATTTCAACATCGTTCGGCATCATTGGCTAATACCACTTAGTCTCAATAATTATTATTAAGTATTTCATTTACCGAAAAGGATGAATGCATATCAAAAACAAAAGATGCACTCTTACTCCCAAATAAGGTGCACCACAATTAATACAATTGTTTTAATTTACCAAAAAGGATGAATAAGTATAAAAACAATGGTTCATATGAAGGATACCAAGTTTAATTTGAAAGAAAGAGACGATGGTTGGTCAATGTAAATCTATAGGACCCACCAGTCATTTAATATTTGTGCGATTTCAACTATGTACTACACTGTTACAATCTTGTTATCAGTTATTAATATTTTCCATTAATGCATTATTTGCTGTAAGTTTCTTAACACACATCTCTTGTTATATCATGAATTATCGTCGAAAAAAAATCAAGATGCATTTTTAAGAGGAGAGGCTCGTGTTTGGAACAGCGGATACCTATAAACGGTGTTTATTTATACAAACAGGGTTATGTGACGCCTTCACGAATTGTCCCGACGGGTGGGTGCCGTACCAGGAATCGTGTTACTGGATACGGCATGATAAGCCATTGACGTTTGACGCTGCCAAGGTAAATACATTGTGTGACCATAGTAAGCTCTATGGTTTGCCGACAGTTTTATGGTGCAAACCAAACATGTATCAATAAAGTTTTTTTTTAAAAGGGAATCAATTCAGTTTTGAGCTTGATTTGTGCCCAAAAGAAAAACAAATATTTATTTTAATGCATCATTATGTTTAACACTTTTTACTTAAATCATAAAAAACAGAACGATAATATACGATTTGTTTACATAATTTGTATTAAAATGCCAGCATTTATAAGGGTGGTTCTCAATTAATAGCTACGTGGCCACATATTACCAGCTTAAAAATCGCCAAAATATCGCTAAATTGCTCTGTTGCTATAGTTGTTTTTTTTCCATGCTTATTAGCGTATTTGAAGTTTTTAGAAGATGTTTTATATTTAATTTTTCCCATACAAAAACGTGTATGTCTTAATAATGTACCAGTCACAAACATGGCGCGGGTAGATACGTCATGTCACGGATAAAAACGTAGTTATCCGAATCGATCTGTGCCTGCATGAAACGTACCTAAAAGAAGTGAACATGCACAAAATTTGGAACGATTCATGACCATTTGGGCGTGACTTTTGTCCAACCTGGTTGAAAATTATTAATCCGTAGTCAATAGTACTAAAATGTAGTTATCCGTATTAAAACGTACATATCAATATTTTGACAAATGTTCTTACACTTTCCACCTTTCACCACATTTTACACGTTTAACTACGTTTTGGTACGGATCACTACGGCTGTCTCGGCGTTTATACGTTTAACTACGTTTTGGTACGGATCACCGCAGCTCACTATGTTTGTATGCATATTGATCCGTACTTGAACGTAGATTTTGCAGTAAAATGGAGATCACAGATGAACGCCGTAACTATCCGTACTACTTATCCTCGTCCTGCAAGTTTTCGTCCCCGTTTCACACCAATTTGCCGTTCTAGGAAGTACTTCTCCGTATTTCTCTGTACATCTCCGTGACTTCTCCGTATTTCTCCTTATATATCCGCGACTTCTCTGTATTTCTCCGTACTTCTTCGCCCTTCACCAGCACACACACGGACCAATATCATCTGTGCCGTACTTCAACGCACGGACATATCCGTGTGTGTGACTGTACCATTTATAGCTGTATCACTCTTTCCAGCAACATTGTGACCATGAGAGCGGAGGCATGGGGAAAATGCTATACGTTAGCAGCGCGGATGAAAACGCGTGGATCAAGGACTATCTCCGTGATATGAGAGTGGGAACCACCTACTGGTGGCTAGGACTGACGGACAAACACACTGAGGGTTCTTGGCACTGGGTGGCTAGCCAGCAACAAACAACATTTACAGGTGAAATCAATCTTCATTTACTTAATGTTAATAAAAGTGTGTTAAATATTGAACGTAAGTTAATCTTATGATAATACATCATTGACATCATTTACTCTATTGATCAGTCATCAATAAAAGTTATCCGATTAGCTATATAGCTCTTCGATCCCTTTATGACCAATATTAAATACAAGCCATGGTTGCTTGGTGACACAGCTATATTAAACGTTTATTCTATTCGAATTTCAAACTGGGTGATCCTATTAGCTATATCGTTCTCATACCCAATTAAGACCACTATTGAATACAAGCCTTGGTATATTGGTGAAATGTTTATACATACCGTTTATTCTAATCAGATTTCAAGCCGGGTGATCTAGGAGACCACAATCAAGAAGACTGTGCGATATATGCCTCAGTGCATAATTTCCAGTGGGCTGATGTCGCCTGCAGCATAAATGCATACCCCATCTGCAAGATAAAGTAAGAATTAAATTGCAGATAATGTGCAGTAAATAGTTCGCTACTTCATGGAAGATGAAATAAATAATAGAGATAGTTACTTACAACGCTTATCCAATTTTCCAAGTTAAAGTAAGCATATATCGTGTGTTTAGGGCAGACGTTCCCAATCTGTAAGACACAGTAAGTATTAGTGAAGATGAAGATATCATGTGTAATGGATATTCGTTTCACATCTGTGTAAATTAAAGTAAGTACTAGTGCATATATCGCGTGTAATTGATGTACGCTCACCATATGTAAGACACGGTAAGTATAAGTGCAGACATCATGCAAAATGGATTTACGTTCCCCATTATTGGACCCGGTAAATATAAGTGCAAATATCGTGTGTTACGGATATACGTTCCTCATCTGTAGAACACAGTAAGTGCAGATATCGCGGTTAATTGATGTACGCTCACCATATGTAAGACACGGTAAGTATTAGTGCAGACATCATGTAGAATAAATATTCGTTCCCCACCTGTAGAATACAGTAAGCACTAGTGCAGATATCGTGTTTAATTGATGTACATTTACTATCTGTAAGACACAGTAAGACATATTACAGATATCGTGCGTAAAAGCAGATGTTATCCATATGTAAGATACAGTTAACATTAGTGCAGATATCGTGCGTAAAAGCAGATATTATCCATCTGTGCGATACAGTTATCATTAGTGCAGATATCGTGTATATCGACAGACGTTCCCCATCTGTAGGAGACAGAAGGCATGAGCGTAGATATCGTGTGTAATTGACATACATAACACATATGTAAGATACATTAAGCATTATTGCTGTTATCGTGTGTTATGGAGAAATATTCTCTATCTGCAAGATAGAGTAAGTCTTAATGCCTGCATCGTGTGTAATAAATATACTTCCCCATCTATCAGATACAGTGCAGAAATCGTGTGTAATGAAAAGACGTTCCTCATCCAAAAGATTTGTTTGCATAAGTGAAAATATATTTTGTAATGGGCAGACGCTTTCCATCTGTAAAACACATGGCATTGGTACATATATCGACTGTAATGGCTAGATCTTCCACATCTGCAAGACGCGGTAATAAATAGGGCAGATATCATGTGTATAATTAGATAATACTAATCTATGATATACAGTAAGCATTAGTGCATATATCGTTCTGGAAATATGGTCCCCATCTGTACCGAGTGTCATGTGATACCACCCCCGAGTGTCATACAATAACATCCCCGATTTTCATGTGATACCATCCCCGAGAGTCGTGTGATACCATTCCCGAGTGTCATATGATAACATCCTCGATTTTCATGTGATACCATCCCCAAGTGTCATGTGATACCATCCCCGAGTGTCATGTGATACCATCCCCGAGTGTCATGTGATACCATCCCCGAGTGTCAAGTGATACCATCCCAGAGTGTCATGTGATACCATCCCTGAGTGTCATGTGATACCGTCCCCGAGTGTCATGTGATACCATCACAGAGTGTCATGTGATACCATCTCTGAGTGGCATGTGATATCATCCCCGATTGTCATGTGATACCCTCACCGAGTGTCATGTGATACCCTCCCCGAGTGTCATGTGATACCCTCCCCGACTGTCATGTGATACCCTCCCCGAGTGTCATGTGATACCACCCCCGAGTGTCATGTGATACCGTCCACGAGGGTCATGTGATACCATCACAGAGTGTCATGTGATAACATCCCAGAGTGTCATGTGATACCATCTCATAGTGTCATGTGATACCATCCCAGAGTGTCATGTGATACCATCCACGAGAGTCATGTGATACCATCCCCGAATGTCATGTGATACCCTCCTCGGTTGTCATGTGATACTCTCCCCGGGTGTCATGTGATACCCTCCACGAGTGTCATTTGATACCACCCCCCGAGTGTCATGTGATACCCTCCCCGAGTGTCATGTGATACCATCCCCGAGTGTCATGTGATACCATCCCCGAGTGTCATGTGATACCATCTTCGAGTGTCATGTGATACCATCCCCGAGTGTCATGTGATACCACACCCGAGTGTCATGTGATACCCTCCCCGAGTGTCATGTGATACCATCCCCGAGTGTCATGTGATACCATCCCCGAGTGTCATGTGATACCATCCCCGAGTGTCATGTGATACCATCCCCGAGAGTCATGTGATACCATCCCCGAGTGTCATGTGATACCATCCCCGGGTGTCATGTGATACCATCCCCGAGTGTCATGTGATACCCTCCCCGAGTGTCATGTGATACCATCCCCCAGTGTCATGTGATATCATCCCCCAGTGTCATGTGATACCATCCCCGAGTGTCATGTGATACCACCCCCGAGTGTCATGTGATACCCTCCCCGAGTGTCATGTGATACCATCCCCGGGTGTCATGTGATACCATCCCCGAGTGTCATGTGATACCATCCCCGAGTGTCATGTGATACCATCCCCGAGTGTCATGTGATACCATCCCCGAGTGTCATGTGATACCATCCCCGAGTGTCATGTGATACCACCCCTGAGTGTCATGTGATACTACCGCGAGTGTCATGTGATATCATTCCCGAGTGTCATGTGATACTACCGCGAGTGTCTTATGATATCATCCCCGAGTGTCATGTGATACCATCCCCGAGTGTCATGTGATACCATCCCCGAGTGTCATGTGATACCATCCCCGAGTGTCATGTGATACCCTCCCCGAGTGTCATGTGATACCATCCCCGAATGTCATGTGATACTACCCCGAGTGTCATGTGATACCCTCCCCGAATGTCATGTGATACCATCCCCGAGTGTCATGTGATACCCTCCCCGAGTGTCATGTGATACCATCACAGAGTGTCATGTGATACCGTCCCCGAGTGTCATGTGATACCATCCCAGAGTGTCATGTGATACCATCCCCGAGTGTCATGTGATACCCTCCCCGAGTGTCATGTGATACCATCCCCGAGTGTCAAGTTATACCATCCCAGAGAGTCATGTGATACCCTCCCCGGGTGTCATGTGATACCACCCCCGACTGTCATGTGATACCCTCCCCGAGTGTCATGTGATACCCTCCCCGAGTGTCATGTGATACCATCCCCGAGTGTCATGTGATACCATCCCCGAGTGTCATGTGATACCCTCCCCGAGTGTCATGTGATACCATCCCCGAGAGTCATGTGATACCATCCCCGAGTGTCATGTGATACCCTCCCCGAGTGTCATGTGATACCATCCCCGAGTGTCATGTGATATCATCCCCCAGTGTCATGTGATACCATCCCCGAGTGTCATGTGATACCACCCCCGAGTGTCATGTGATACCCTCCCCGAGTGTCATGTGATACCATCCCCGGGTGTCATGTGATACCATCCCAGAGTGTCATGTGATACCATCCCCGAGTGTCATGTGATACCATCCCCGAGTGTCATGTGATACCATCCCCGAGTGTCATGTGATACCATCCCCGAGTGTCATGTGATACCACCCCTGAGTGTCATGTGATACTACCGCGAGTTTCATGTGATATCATTCCCGAGTGTCATGTGATACTACCGCGAGTGTCTTATGATATCATCCCCGAGTGTCATGTAATATCATCCCCGAGTGTCATGTGATACCATCCCCGAGTGTCATGTGATACCATCCCCGAGTGTCATGTGATACCATCCCCGAGTGTCATGTGATACCATCCCCGAGTGTCATGTGATACTACCCCGAGTGTCATGTGATACCCTCCCCGAATGTCATGTGATACCATCCCCGAGTGTCATGTGATACCATCCCCGAGTGTCATGTGATACCATCACAGAGTGTCATGTGATACCGTCCCCGAGTGTCATGTGATACCATCACAGAGTGTCAAGTGATACCATCCCTGAGTGTCATGTGATACCCTCCCCGAGTGTCATGTGATACCATCCCCGAGTGTCAAGTTATACCATCCCAGAGAGTCATGTGATACCCTCCCCGGGTGTCATGTGATACCACCCCCGACTGTCATGTGATACCCTCCCCAAGTGTCATGTGATACCCTCCCCGAGTGTCATGTGATACTACCCCGAGTGTCATGTGATACCCTCCCCAAGTGTCATGTGATACCCTCCCCGAGTGTCATGTGATACCATCCCAGAGTGTCATGTGATACCCTCCTCTAGTGGCATGTGATATCATCCCCGGGTGTCATGTTATTCCATCCCTGAGTGCCATGTGATACCATCCCCTAGTGGCATGTGATACCCTCCCCGAGTGTCATGTGATATCATCCCAGAGTGTCATGTGATACCCTCCTCTAGTGGCATGTGATACCATCCATGAGTATTATTTGATACTATATACGAGTGTCCTGTGATAACCTCCCTAAGTATCATGTTATATCATTCCCGCGCTTCATGTGATACCATCCCATGGTGTCATGTCATACCAACCCCGAGTGTCTTTTGATACCATATCTAAATACCAAGTGATACCTTCCCCAAGTATCATGTGATAAAATCCCCAAATGTCATGAGATACCATTTCCTAAATGTTTTTGATGAATAATCAAATAACGAGCTTTTTTTATTAAACTGTTTCCTTCATAAAATGTGATTACCATCTTGTTTTTTGTTTCAGTTACAACGACTTGGAACTTTTTGGAAAATAAAGGTCAATAAAAGCATATATTTAAAGGAAAAAAAGCGTTTTATTGTTTCATGATTATATTGTATGGCCATATCAACAATATAAATGAGTTTGGACCGGCATCAAGGTGTTAATTATAAGCTACAACGGAATGCACTTGCAAACAATGCTAGTATAATGAATTACAACTATCAAGTATGCATTATCCGAACTAAAAACAGTTATTTTGTTTGTGATGCAACACATTTGTTTAAAGATTTTTCAAGGGGAGCTGCGATGGAATGCTATCTAACTTGTGAACCGTCGAGTCAGTCGGACGTCTTCTAACTTTTCTTCTTTACTGTTTTGCATGCATGTGTAGCATATCTAGACAATGAATAACAGCTACCATGTGTCTTGTATCCGAACATAATGCAGATAGTAGTAAAATGTAAGGAAAACATTGAATTTGGATCGACATTAAGGTATGTTAATGCAAGTTGTGGTGTAATACACTTACAGATAAAGCTAGTATAATCAATACCAATTATCAGGTATGTTGTATCCGAACGTAAGGCAGATAATATTATTCGCAAAACCTTGAATATGGACATTTGTTCCACTTTTTAATGAGATCAGCGGCGGAATGCTATTTTGAGACCTTTGCGTTAGGCGTGAGTCTTCTAATAAATACCTTTCGAAAGTTATGCAAGCTTCGGACGACCTTTGTTATTTTTAATGCGTTAATACAAAACTATTTTAATCTGTTTCATTATTTCGTAAACACTATCAATTCCATTTTGATTCATCAAATAACAGAAAACGCGTTCAAGGCATATGGCCATGCCATGGCCCCAATGATCTACAGATATGCTTTACCAACGTAACATATACAATTCCAGTGATTTCCTGACGGAAATCTACACGCTGAAGTTTGTCCTGTCTACTCTGATATCATACATGCTGCAGAAATGTTCACATGTTTCCTTTATAATTATCTTAATAATATTATATTTACTGTACCATGAAAGAAGTCTTGCTGCGTTAGCTGCTCAATCGTGCCGGATTCCTGACCGTCATTACAAAACAAAAAGGGCACGACAACGGAGAATAGGGCCATCTGGAACCACTGTATGACTGAAGTTATATCTTCTTCCATATAAGTTTTCGGTCCCCAAGATAAATTGGGCTAGTCGAGATTCCATATTGATTAAGACATATCATTCTTGAGGCTTCGGTTAGTACAATTACTACTTGTTTACAGCACCCATGCAAGGCCACCGAACATTTTATCAATTTATTTGGTACGGACATGCCGATCTAATAGTAGCACACTGGGGTCAGTGAGTTTCATTCTTATACAACTTTGTTTTATCATACTTCCGTTTCTGGAATGCAAACCATTTCGAACTTCGTGTTTGAATATTTTGTCTTTTCTTTACAAGAATAAGAACATTATTTCCATAGCGCCTTTGGTAAACGTTCTTAAATGCAATTGCCTTGCAAATTATGGAATAAGCTAGACTGGGTTTAATGTGGCTATTTATACTTCTCAACAATGCGTCTTTAACTTTATCAATTCAGCTCTCAGCCGTGCAGTTTGTATTTGAGGTGTCCGATAAACAGGTCTGGTGACCCAATGATATTTTTGTATCATTTGGAAACGTTTCATAACTTGAGAAATTATAGGATGAACATATACTGATACAACGCAAACTTCATTTATGTGCCTTGAATAATTAGCCAGCTTAATTTTAAGCCAGAGATTGATTTTAAATAAAACAATATACGTCAAACTGTCAAAACTTTGTCAAATCAAGAGCGTATATAAAGCCGTTGAGTTTACTTATCAAACGATACCTGTATCGTATGAGATCGCTCATATTGTCTTCAATGAGTTGAGTTAAGCTTGAGAGAGCGGAAAATCGCGATATTCATCAAGTGATTTTATATTATAATAATATTCTAAGGAAAAGAAAACATTTAGGTGATTTAAAAGGTGAAGTTAAGGTTTTAAGTAACCTTTACGCGTTACGTTTGATAATTAACGTTCAAATCTTAAGCGACATTGTTTTGTTTTTCGTACGACAAATACTTTGAAAACTTTAATAAACTTGCAAAAGATGAAACTGATTTCTATTCCTTATATAATAGATTTAGTAAAAATATGTTTGTTGGTCGACAAACGTTTTAGGAAATATTTAGCAAATATTTGTTTTATTGCAAAAAAATTCCATGTATATCATGCAGATGTTTGTACGGATAAGTAGTTGAGTTTCATTAAAATATACACATCCCGTTTCTGTGACGTTTATTCGCTGCAATAATGCTATTTTCGAACTTGATGAATTCCAATGGACGTTTTGTTAATTAAAATAAAAC
This sequence comes from Mya arenaria, assembly GCF_026914265.1. Lineage (NCBI taxonomy): Eukaryota > Metazoa > Mollusca > Bivalvia > Myida > Myidae > Mya > Mya arenaria. The sequence continues at coordinate 52,213,480 of NC_069131.1, forward strand.
ATAATTGTGCAGCGCCAAGTTAATCAAGCAATATTTCGGTCGAGGGTTTCACTTTCTTCCTCTATTTATATAAAGTTTCAATATACAATGGACACTAAGCCAGACTTTAATAAGCATGATTTGGGCTCAATGGTTTAGACGTATGGAATAGCACGTTTTATTTCAATTGTACATATGATAACATTTAACATTATTTCAGACATTTCAGAGTATCCGAGAGGTCCTGGGAGGACAGTATCATTGCCAGTCCTTGCGACAGATGCCGATGTACAGCTGGTCTGGATGGAGTTGTACCCCGACCATAATCAAGCCACATTCGTTCTTCATCGGCTGGTGAATGGGCGAATCGTGAAAATGTCTAATAAAGACAATGCCTAGTTTCATTTCAAAGCACCATGGATCAGTTATTGTATACCAAATGAAATATAACATCATCAAAGCATTAGCGCATTGTAATGTTTTGCATCAGATAACGTCTAAAACTAAGGTACCAGTTGTACACCAGTGAATGTCATAAGAAACATGGCACTTTTTTGCCAAACATTACGGCACTATTTTCTTGTCATATTGCGGCATGCACGATTTTCAATTCAAATTCCCACTAGCCAATAGTTCATTCAGAACGATTATTTGTACATCTTTGTTTTCATAAGGATATGTACATGTATATGGTTGACCTCTCTTTAATTGTCATTATACATATTGCACCATTTTCAAAACGACACGGCACTATTTTCTGGTCACATTGAGGCATGAACGAATTTTAATACAAATTGCGGCTAATCATTGATTCAGTCGGACGATATGTGTGTACAATTGTGTTTCACAAGGATGTACAGATGTAGAATGTTGTATCCTTTTTAAAAGGTCATCAGAAACAGGCACTTAGAACCAAAGTATACGGTCGTTCAATATGATAATTTATACAATTTTGTATTTATAACATGTTTACATGTGACATGCGGGTGACAACAATTTCAATGCAAAATGCCTTTAGCAACAGAGATTACCACAAGTTAAAAACGCATGTACGCACATGCGCATACGCAAACACACACGCACGCACACATGCATATCGTGTTTATACGACTTTAAAACCAAATATTTTGTAGGCAAGGACCATAAGACACTTGAGTTTGAAAAGATGTATGGGTCATGAAATACAGTTAAGACATTGTTGAATACTATCGTCTGTATATTACATAAGCCTTACACGAGCTGAATATTACCCAGTATTTCAGTAGTTACCTGAAATACTGTTAGGACAACGTTGTATACTATAATCTATGTAGTCGATCTTGACCATAGTTAAACCCGAGATACAGTTCGGACAATTTTGCAAACTATCGTATATGTGGTTCAAGGGCCATATGATACTTAAACTTGACCCATCTTATATGATCAGACATTCAGTCAGTACAGTGGTGCATACTATCGTCTATATAGTTCAAGTTCACTCAGCCGGTCTAATTTAAAGGTCAAAATGCAGCGTCCGTGTCTCTTTGACCATTTGTTGAAGATGATATCCCGATTGTACTCTGCCGGGTACTGGTGTATCAATGTGTTTGCAGCCGACTGTAGCTCCCGTAAGCTTTTAAATTGGCGACTTTTGAGGTGGGACTTCAACTCGTGGGAAAAAGCAAAGTCAAATAATAAAGTCAAACGGGGCCAGGTTAGGTGAGTATGGCGTATATGGAAGAACCTCAAGTCCCAGGACGCTAATCACAATTTGTGTGGTCGCCGCAGTATGAGTTGGGGCATTATCCTGATGGAAGGTGAAATGATCAACCGGGATGTCACTCCTCTTCTTTCTAAGCGCCCGGATGAGATCACGGTCGAGTACCTGTTCAAAATGTTAAAAACGTTTTAAAAGTCATACTGTCAAATTATAGTGAAAATTTTGATTATTTATTTGCGTTTATATTCGTGACAGGTGTTTGGCAACTACAAGATCAATATGATAATCTCTATTTTAATTGAGCGATTTGCGAAAAATGGATTTACCCCAATTATTGAATATGTCCATCAAAATGTAATATGCAAAGTATAGTTAATTGAACTTCTACTGAATGTATCATTGTTATTTACTCTAAATGAATATTACCTTCGAATAATACTCCGCGTCTAACGTCCGCCTAACAGGCACCGCATAACACAGGATCATTCCCCGTCAATCCGCAAACATCATGTACATCTGTTTACCGGCGGAACGTGAAACCGGGCTTTCACAGGTGGCGTTGACCCAGCTCTCTTCCATACAGCCGACTGTGCCTTAGAAGAAACTACCCCGACTTCTTCACGCGCCTGTCTGTCTCGATGCCTGTCAGGATGCGTGCTCCACGCGCGTATCGCCTGCAAATGCATCCTGTATCAGAATAAAAAAATATGATTATGTGATTTTGAAAAATAACTGTGTGCGGTTTCCTAACTTGGAACAATTTATAAACTTTTAGTGTTCGTCTCAATAATTTGCAACAATTTGAATATTCCCCAATTGATCTAATATTAAAGTATCATTAGACTACTCTAAATTAAAAATCACTTAAGAAAAGAGAAGTGAATTCTGCAAAATACCTTTCGCATGTTTAATTCGGTGGTCATAATACTGTGTGCGGTTCCATAGCTGACATTGGCAGCCACTGACAGCTCCTGTACAGTCATTCTGCAGTCCACTTTCGGTTTCTCTTCAATTGACGTCACGGCTGACGGTCCGATTGTTCACTTCCGTCCACGACCTGCATCATTTTCAAGGGACTGCCGGCCATCAGAAAAGAGTCTATGCCCCTTGAAAACTAGTGCACGGCAAACGCAGTTTTTCTCCTCGTGTCAGCTTTAGTACCCTATACGTTTCGGGTGATGTTTTTCCTATTTCTTTACAAAATTTGATATTTGAACGATTTCCAAACGTTCTTGTGGCGACATATTTAAATTCATCGCATGCGTGAATGTCATAGAGCAGACGTTGTTTATTTTAAAATGCAACGACCTATTGACGTCATATTTTCAGAAGACGTCGCGCAAACGTCGTCAAACAGAATCGGGGAAGTTTTAAGAATTTCTGCAGCTGATATTTATTTTAGCAGCATACGTACGACAAAGCGTCACCTGGGCCGGTAGCTCGTTACTATGGTTGCATTATATCATGTTGTTTCGTACTATGCTGTGTCAGGCTATTTTAATCAAGGCAGTCAATAAAAAAAGGTTTACTCTTTTACATGGAACCAATTTTAAAATGATGAAAGAAGTATGAACTAATTATGGGACAAGTCGACGTAATTAATGATCATCCCTCGCAAACCATGTTCTAGCTAATAAAACGTTCATGTTGAGTGAATGATTATAAGCGTGGGTAATCTCATCATAAAGTCCCTTTACATGAAACGCACGGGACATGCAGCGTAGCGTGCTCTTTAATCTAGCTGTCTTCCATTCACACAGACAGAAACACACTGTTTTAAGAATACTACTCATTTATTATTTTTAAAATGAACATGTACAAAATGTTTTCAAATAAAACATTTCAGTAACATATTAGTAGGAAATTACACAGTATTATAATTATCATAGGATGTCACACATATGTCGTTAAACAATCAGTAATTACATCTTCATACATACATAATAAGTTTATGGTCGTTATAGACAACCACATGGCAATACTTATAATTCTTATCACATAATGCAAACTGTTCAATATATACTTGAATATTATCCAACCAAAAATCATATTGAATTCCGATGGAATCAATTTATACATAAGCTTAAATACACCCGTATTAAATACATTAATATGTAATAAATGCCGTTCATTAAATTGGACTAAAGAATAGAAACAAAAATATAAAATATGTACATGAGTAGTTTTAACACGAAGCTCCATGAACAATTCATAAGAAAATCGCACAAACAAAATGATAGAAATCATAATTGTACTTGTATGGTGTCCAAAAGAATTCATAAACGTATGATAAGAAAATCACGCCAATATCATTATGTGTTATGTTAAATATAAAAAATACCAGTGATGTTGATATCCAAATATGCCGAGTAGTATTGTATTGGTTTCGATTAAGCGAACGTATTTTTATTAGAAATAAAATCATTAAATATTAACGAGTTAACAATTTCAAAGATTTAGATTCCAACGCTTATCGGAGAAATGCACAAATGAGTCCTCTTAAATGAAGGGATACGTTTTCATATTTCGTTGAGACTCGATGTCATGCTGTCGTTTAAAAGTGCATCATGTTTTGACCCTGTTGCACACCATTGAAACCTAAGCTTTAATTGTACAGATATGTTTCGTGCTTAAGCAATATACACAATTTTAAAACGTCCGGTTAGTTCACTAATGGCAGTTTTTATCAATTGCTTATTTTGCCTTTAAGTGCAATGTTCTAAGTCGAACAATTTCGTGACGTTTTGCTTTCTTACGGGGACTGACCTTTCCCGAAAGCCTATCAATGCTTGTGATCTCAACATCCACATTCCAAATTCTTTGCAATTCACGAACAGCAGAGTTTACATCGTCGACGGTAGATCCAATGACGTCGCAATTGGAAAAACAGACATCCCTCATGGCGACATTGTCCATACCAGTGTAATTTGCTTCCGGAATGTTTTCATTTGAAACCATCTTCATTAGCATATGCATGCTAGATATTGTAACGTTTTCAAATTTATAATTCTTCACAGAACACTTGCTCACGAATCCTTCAAGGTGTCTGTCTAAGCAAATAAAGCGAAACCCTATAAGATCAACCATTTGCGCACTTGACAATATGTACATAAATGAGGTTAACCTTTTACTTGGTATATATTCAAACCATAATCGCTTGAGTGAAGGAAATATTGAACTAAGATTTGTAACAGAACCAAGTATGCTTTGTGGTTTGTTTCGACCAAAAATTCGTATCTCTTCTAATTTATTATAAATGCATTGTCCCATTCGTATAGAACGATCCACTTGCATTGTCTGCAAGTTGGTACACAAGGTCATATCAATCTGAATTATCCCTACGATTATTGAATTAACTAAACTAAGTGATTTTAGTTTACTAGAAAAACACCCACCTTCAAACGACAACTTCATCTTTCTCTCTGTTTTCTCTATGAACTCGGGTTCGAACATTACTTCAAATGTCTTGAGGAAAGAAGGGTTAACGGTGAGGAATTTCAAGCGGCTGTTCCGAATAACTATTGTGGATGGATGTACACGGCCACCAAGATAAAGGTTCGTATCAGAAGAGAACTGAACTTCGTCAAGTATTAAAGACTGTAGTTTCCGACAATGTGAGAGATCGAGGGGCGGATCGAAGGTAACGTTCATTAAACAGAGTTCTTCTAGACTACTCGAGAACAAGGACCCGCGATCAAATGACACCTTCATGGGCTTTATCTCTTGATTCAACATTGACGTACATATAATATGAAATGCATCTACCAAAGACGGATTGATGGTGACGTGGGCCAGGCAGTTGTTATGAATTATTATCTTGGATAGATTTGTGAAACCGCTGAGATCCAGATTCTTATCTACAGGGAACAAAAAGGTATCAATATACAATTGCTTTAGATTCTGACATTGTAGGAGGTCAAGGGGAGCCTCCATAATGACGTTCCCTAAGCTGAGTATCTGAAGACTGCTTGAAAACTGTCTCATCCCATCAAATGACACTTTCAATGGCGGTATCTCCTCTATCAATCTTAGCATGATGTTTGCCGAGAACGTATCGAGGCAAGACGTGTTTATGGTGATGTGTGCCAGGTGACTCTTCTGAATTGTTATTTTGGAGAGGGATTTATGACTACTGAGATCTAGATGCACATTTTCGGTGAATTGAACGCTGTCAATATGCAATTCTTGTAGATTCTGACAGTTTAAGAGGTCAAGGGGGGCGTCCATGATAACGTTTGCAAGGCTGAGCTTTTGAAGACAGCTAGAGAACTGTTTCCCGCTGTCAAATGACACTTTCATGGGCGAATTATCCTGTTTTAACTCTAGCTCCGTGGAAATCCAACAGTTTGTTAAGGAAGACGGGTCAATAATGAGGCCAGGAAGTTGGCTGTTTATTATGAATACATCATGAAGATGTATACATTGTGAAAGGTCGACATTTGGGCATTGAAGTATTGAATCAATAACCAACAGGCATTTGAGACTCTTTGAATACCTTATTGGCAGCAATTCCTGACACTCATTATGGTTTATGAATGCTATCAATTCTAGGTCATCGTATCTTCTTTGCAATAAAGCATGATCTAGTTTTAACTTTGAGTATTTTCCAAAATGTGCGTGTTTTAAAAAGAGCAGAGGAACATCAATACCACTATTGCGGCATTCTTCATACGCCATTTGAACACAAGACTGGTAGTCTATTAGTTCAGTGACGAGAAAAATACAACCTCTAAGAAACTTTCTTTCCACAGCTTGGTATATATCGAAACACCTGCAACCCTGTTTGTAGTTCATGACACACAAGAAGGACAAAATATCAGGTGATATTTTGATCCCAATCTTCTGTTCAAACATTTGCCATTCTTTACCTTCCATGGAAAGAGAAGATAAATATACACATGCTAGCATTTCCTTGTAAGTTTGATGCAAGAAACAATACATAATACTTTTTGAACTAAGTATTCCTGTGTTTATTGCCGAAAGAAGTCCAGATCCAAGGAGAACATCGATTTCCTCCAAGGAAAGATATGTCTCCATTTCGTTTTCGCTTATAACATCTTTAGTGTCGTTGATTAAACAATTAAATGCAAGTTGTCCTATATGAATAATAAAATTTGCCAATTTATTGTATATTAAATTCTGATCATTAAAGCATATAGGAAGGGAATTCTTCATGTTATTCCCCATCGCATACAATTGATTCAATTTTCGGATTGCTTCTTCGTCTGTGACTTTCACGTTTTGCAACATCATTTCAATAATGTAGGCAAATATGTGCGACCTAGTCTTACCAAGGTTTGTCGGTGTTTTAGAAAACTTAGTACTTTCTGTAGTACCGTCGTTATCTCGTGCGTCCGTTGAAGTACTCTCGGTCCGATACATAGTGGCATTGCGCCTGTCGTGATAGACACATAGCAACTGCAGGGAAAACATGGGATTAAGAAGCAGTGTATCTACATATTGATTCTTCACGGCTGATAGAAAATCTTCAATATCATATAGAGTGCCAAAATGTCGATTTAAACACTCATTTGCATGACTAACAAGTTTTCGGGACGCAGTTTCGTCCATTAATTCTATCTGTACATTTTGATATGAACGCTTACTGGGAAGTGTAATGTTTGCAAGCTTCCATGTGCGCATAGTTAAGACGACAGTATATTTCCTATTTGCTGGTAAGGGATTGATAGAAGAAAGAACTGATTCGTCTAGACCGTCTAAGAAAATCAAACCTTTTTCTTTTGACAACATTTCATCGAACGTCGGATTAGTTTTTTGCAAACCGGTATGAACTAATTTTGCATGTGAAAAAATTATATCTTCCATATTATCGTAGTTAATACCTTGACCTGGAATATAGAACAAGTAAGTAAATTGTTTTAGATACTCGGTATCGCGTGGAAAGTTGTATGCTGTTTTAAATTTTGATATCAACTCAACATTTTCATTTTGTTCTGCGCACCACAAAACAACTAAATACTTACAAAATGATGTTTTTCCAACACCTGCGTCTGCAGTTATGACAACGATTTGTTTGGAATCAAACAACATGTCTAAAGTTTTTATAGCTTTTGTGGAATATCCGTGTCCTTCATTCACTTTGTTTATTGTACTTGGTTTGATTTTCACTATCTTAGGTGGCACATAGAAGTCCTCGAATTTCGCATCATCAAGCTCGAAGAAAGGGCCAAGTGTTAACGTAGAGTTGTTTTCCCGATGGTATTTGATAAGGCTCTTTTTTAGGTCTGAAATTTGCAACAATTTTGTGCAATAGACAGTGAAAGTGTTATGTTTTCACTCGATGAAACTAATAGTGACAAAACAATTCTGGCTAAAATTATAAACACATGATAACAAACAGTACCGCATATCGTTAAAAGTACGAACTTTCAGAATATTTACGTTTTGGCACTGAACTTTTAAAATAAACAATGAGGAGTTGGAACGTAGATTGGTCAGTTAGTCATAATTTTATATGACCCTATTTGTCTAACATTGTGTTCAACTATCGGTAAATCAGCTTCTGATTTAAGCCTCTCGTGTGTCTACGGTCTTAACCGTCAACGCTCATCAGCTTCGCACAGCTTTTTTGAACCGGTTTAAACATTTTAGTGTGATCTGTTGGTATGAGTTTTCATACTAACTGACATATGTTTAATGTATCTATAACATCTATGATATATTTTATTTGGGGATAAATTTGATCTGTGCAATGACAAGATGAACTGTAGTTCTTAAATATCAAACAAATATGTTTACACTCATTCTATGCACAATTTCTCGGGGATAATCCTACGAAAACGTTAATTGTTTGGACAGCTGAGACGTCGATCGTTGTTACATCGAATTTTCTTACATGTGACCGCATATAAGCCTCATTAAATCAATCAATCATCATCATCATCATCGTCATCGTCATCGTCATTGTCATCATCATCGTCATCGTCATCGTCGTCGTCGTCGTCGTCGTCGTTGTCGTCGTCTTCATCATCATCATCACCATCATTATCATCATCATCATCTGCTGCTACTGTTGCTAGCACCATCATCATCATCATCATCATCATCATCATCGTTTATGTACTTGCAGAGGCATTCCAAAGATGTTGCGTTCATCGAAATATACTATACACATAAACCTCAGAATGCGAATAAAAAGGATGGTAAATATTGTATTGTTAAACTTGGAATAAGATACACTTTGATGCGACCTTATATTTTAGTAATTGGTATAGACATATACTCACCTAATATAAAATCTTCCATGTCGATGCCGTTTGCTTCTCTCACGCCTTGCCTCGATATGTCTTTGATTTTATTTTCAAGGATACCAATTTGATTACGAATGTCGTCAAGCGCTTCATGATCAGAAGAAGAACTCAGCCTTTTTAAACAGTTCACTTGGTCTTCCATGGCCGCAATATATTCTGCCTGCTCGATCTTTAAATCGTCATTCTCAAGCTTTAAAATACAGTAATTGATTTGTTGGTATTCATAATACTTAGACCTATATTAATACAGATTGGTATAAATGTTTTAAAAGAGCTACATAATTGGATCTGTAGGAATCCTTATTATATAAACAGAAATTATTTGTCATAGAATAGATAATTAACAAAGATATTAATTTTCTTTATTCATACATTTGGATGTACCATGCGAGATTTTATTTTAAGAATTGTTTAATAACTTTAAAATATACACGTTCATAGCATAAGATGTTCAAGATCTTAAAAACGGTATGATATGCTTAAACTTATTAAGTTAATCCTAATGTGAAATGTATAATAGATTGTATGAAAAAAAATATACTCATGATTCTTCCTGATCAAAATTTTATTGCAGAAACAATAGTAATTAATTTCTTTTTATAAGTATACACAAAACAACAAATGCCTTAAAAACTGAATATTAAGACTTGGCCAATAGTTGGGCAAACGGTTGCCTGATGTGAATAATTATAAATTTGTGTAGAGGACTGCTACAATGGTTAACACATATTGTATCTACGATCTTGCACCTAACAAATAATTCAAGATGATGTGCATACTCAAAAAGGCAATATATAGAGGAACAAACTTGAAGAAGATGTGAGTGAATGGTATGCATAAACTAGCAATCACTCGCGGGGACATTGTTTAGTTTGAACGAGAAGAGATAAGGCGCTCAATGCAAATTCGAACCAAGAATAAGCGAAGAACAAAGACAGATGACCTACTTTTAGGAACATCATAATTGGTAATCTTTTATATTACCTTTAATAAATGCACACTGTACATGGCGTCTGTCACAGTTGTTGACTGACGTTCAGATATTTATCTTATTAGTTATACGTTTTATTTTAGCTCGTTTTGGAAGACAGCTGAATGACCCTCGGTTAAGTGTCTTTAATGGAAACAAGTGCTGGAGATCGAACACACAACCTCTCGGGTAAGAGGCGGACACCTAAACACCTTAACAGTGATATGAACCGAGCACATTTTTTTAAAAGAACGCAATATATCATGGCCATAAATTAAATGCATATGCAACCGTGTCATTAAAAATGTTTTCGTCTGCTTATACTTGTAAGCTTTAATTATAACTTTAACTCATTTCTTTACACAAATGAACATTTTTGCTTATTACGGACTCAAACCAAATAAACGTGGATGAAAACTTAAATAATACATAGAGAACGTCAATTTCAAATGAAAGGTTGCTCACAAATGCTTGACCATCACGAGCCATCACAATGTCCTTAATTATACAATATGTTCTAAACAAACCATCAAACCTTACCTGTTCTAGCTGGTCAATCGCATTTTGTGCATTAGGACAGGTGCTGTTGAACGTTGGGTCACGGAATAAGGCTTTCAGATCAGAGAACCAGTTCTTGAGGTCGGCATCAGTTACATCTAAACCCGGTGCATGGCGAAGTCTCTTCCCCACTTCGCGCACCTGAATTTAGAAGTTTGAATGTTTTAGTCCAATGGTAAACGAATGATATTTATGAAAACAATTAATAAACAATTTCATGGCATTATTCGTAAAAGTGTTATTCATTTTTTGTCATCAGTCAATTGAAATAAATGCTTTATGTTTAGTAATTTCGCAAAAACCTTTAATATATGTTAAGAAAGTTGTTAATGACTACCTTTACGCAAATGTTCTGTAAATTGGACAAATCAGCAGTAAAGTATTGTTGGATCTCTTCACAGTTTATGAAGACGCTGATGATCCCGTTCAAATCAGTGTCGTCCTCATTGTCTATATCTGCGTAGCCATCTGGTGGCATAAAGCACTTGGCAATATCCCAGGCGTTGACACACCATTTTCGTGTATCGGTATTCTTCCAAGATGGATTACCAAACCTGTGTGTATGTTCTATAGCATTTCGAAGTGTATCGCAAATGTTTTTCAAGCATGGTCTATAAAGGATTAATTGTTTAGTATTTGGGTCATGATGGAATTTGCACCTTCCAGAGTTGCAGACTTTATTTCTGGGATTACAATGTACGATTTCTTGTGTACTGCAGCTTTGGCAAATAACTCCTATATCTAATCTTTTGATGATCTTTTCCCTGAATGTATAACGATAGTTGTTGCATTTCACTATGAGACATGGACGGAAATCACGCCCATTGTGAAAGCGGCACTTTCCTGCATTACAGATGGTGTTTGTAGGGTCACACGGTATAGCCTCAACAATTGAACAATTTCCACAAAGGTCAGGAAATAATTTTTGCAATGCTGTTTTTAACTCTTCTACTCGAATCGAGTCACAGACCTGACACGCGAACGGAGCTAGTCTAAGTTTAACTATGTTGACTGCCATATATCCTTTAAGCCAGTTTCTGATTCCTGGTGTATCTAAGTGTTTCTTGTAATCGTCCATGGTGTCAAATGTTTGTGCCACTTAGGTTTCCTGCGGTCTTTATTCTGTTCGAAGCAGAACTATTTTGAGGAAAACAAAAACGGTTCATGGTGAATATATAAAGTTATATGAAAAACATAATCGGTTGATATTATTGCATATTGGGCCATTTATATTATGTTATTACATTCAGTCGAAGGAGATCATTAGGAAGCACCACTGCAAACTACTAAACAACAAATTGCCGGATTAGATTTGCTTTATCATGTACGTTTGTAACTACTATACAGTATTTTCAAATCATGGTTAGCACCTTACGTTATACATCATCGTCATCATCATCATCATCATCATCATCATCATCATCATCATCATCATCATCATCATCTGATTATTATTATTATGTTATAATTATAATTATTATGATAATTATTATTATTATTATTATTATTATTATTATTATTATTATTATTATTATTATTATTATTATTATTATTATTGTTATTATTATTATTTATTATTATTATTATTATTATTATTATTATTAAAATTATTATCATTATTAACATATTATCATTAAAATTATATCATTATATTTTTTATTATTACTCTTATTATTAGTAGTAGTAGTTGTAGTGGTAGTAGTAGTAGTAGTAGTAGAAGTAGTAGTAGTAGTAGTAGAAGTAGTAGTAGTAGTAGTAGTAGTAGTAGTAAAAGTAGTAGTAGTAGTAGAAGTAGTAGTAGTAGTAGTAGTAGTAGTAGTAGTAGTAGTAGTAGTAGTAGTAGTAGTAGTAGTAGTAGTAGAAGTAATAGTAGTAGCAGCAGTAGTAAAAGTAGTCGTAGTAGTCGTAGTAGTCGTCGTCGTCGTAGTCGTCGTCGTCGTCGTCGTCGTAGTAGTAGTAGTAGTAGTAGCAGCAGCAGCAGCAGCAGCAGCAGCAGCAGCAGCAGCAGCAGCAGCAGTAGTAGTAGTAGTAGTAGTAGTAGTAGTAGTAGTAGTAGTAGTAGTAGTAGTAGGAATTAATTACAAGTCGGGTCATAATTTCAAGGATATTGAGTTTAATATTTGGAACATGCATAACTTATAGAAAATATAAATAATGTTAAAATATTGGCCATCCAAAACGGCCTCAAAAGCTCATGAGGATCATGAAAATATATAGTTGTTGTACTACTGTGGTCCGAATTAATGAATTGTTTTGTTATACGTAATGACTACTTAGTTGTTAAAAGTGAACCAATTAAAAAATCATACAAATATTCCTTGAAAACAAGATTTCTTGCTGCCTTGGCAACCATAAAATATATTTTATGGAAATTTCAATGTTTATTGCGCGTGTTCCTACTATATCTGAAATTAACAAATTGCATTTACTATCGGTAGGTCAATGACAACGCAAATTCAAGGTAAAAATAACAAGATGCCACAACATTTGAGACTTTCTGTTCTATTTCCAGTATTTGATACAAGTGACTTTTAATTGCACCCAATATGGGATGATATAATTCCAAAGTTAACATTCTTTTACATCAGCTTACTTTTGTTGGAATTGTTAAGATAACTTAGTAAATTACTTGTATTACAGTAAGAGTCAGGACACTCGCAAGATATATCAACTATAGTCGCCAAATCAAATATGGACACCACGTTGCATGAATTACAAGGGCTAATTATAGGCCACACATGGGTTTGGTTGGCCTTGAATAGTGTAAATGGTTGCGAACATGTGTAGTATTTGGAAAATCAAAAGCCCCTTTGTGAGAAGCACATGTGTTTATGGCTCTGACTGGGCATACTGGTCAGGCGATGAGTAGTCTACATAAGAGCTGCGCACGGGTACATTTGTATCTAAATGGGCTTTTTGGTTGAAAATATGGTCTTTAAGTCTCAATTAGCTCATATGGGTTTATTTTGCTCTGAGTGGGCTATTTGGTTGCCAAGATATGAATTAGTTAGCCCTGAGTATACTTAACTAGAGCTTTAAAGGGTTTGGGTGGGCACTGAATGGGCTTTACGGTTGCCGCCCTGTGCTATTTCGCACTTTATGGTACAAGGTGGACTTGTGATATATCTTTAGATTAAAAAAATGTTATCTTTATATCTTATATGTCTTCTGTTCTCCATCGTGTGCTTCTTATTATGTTCCTGGTGTGCTTCTTAAGAAATTTTCAAATGCCTACCATAACTCTTGTTTTGTTCGTTTCGTTGTTACTTGTTTCAAAGTTTTTCACACATATTGCCTCTCTGTAACTAGTAGAACCGAGAGATTAAGAGAAAAAAACGTTTCTATAACAAATTCATTTGTATGTTAAAACTCTAGCCGAGAAGATGCATTTCATATTTTTTCAACTACACCTGCTTACGAAAAACCTTTAATGTGCATGCAACTTGAATACATTTTGTTCAAACCGTCCCTTTTATGTCTATCTTACTAGATATGAAAGCTATCGTATTTAGTTAGCATGTGTATAGGCTAACCTTAACCGTCACTTAAAGGTTACAAATTATGTGAATGATCACAGGCATTGCTTCAGCAGGTAAACAGGAAGATAATTTCACCTTTGACAGATGAAGTGGATTTGTGTCCTGATTTATAGAATTGAATATCATTGCGTTTAGTATGCTTAACTTCCTAAATAAAAATTTGAGAATCTTACTTTGCTAGTTAAAGATGGTTAAACTAAGATTATTTTAGTAACCAAATCATTTCTGGTGATTTAACTCATCTAAATGGATACAAAAGTGTGTTTGCATGGCAAAACACAACAAAAAATATTAGCTATATTCCCAAAACATCCAGAGGTATTAATAATAGATCAAAGGTTGTATCTACATATTTCAATTTCGGTAAGTTGTAAAGGGTTCATCTGATTTAAAGTGAATGGTAAAAAGCAGATCTGATAAAGGTTAGTTTACAAAAAAAACATCGTTGTGCAACTAAAATAGTTTAATGGTACATTTCTGAACATATTTTATTTCATTGCGGTAGCAAAAAGAATAAACTTACCTCGTCATGCAGTTTTCCGCTTAATAAAACAAGTAATCCAAAATGATATACAATTGTTAACCGCGTCAAGCGTCAAGCGCACCAGCCAGCTATTATTGTATCTCTATGGTAGTGACAAATACACCCGGGCTTGATGATTATATAATCGGTAGTTTGCATGGCTCGTTTAACAAATATCTGGTTTCGTTAGACATGTCACATGATGTTTACATAATCATAAAAACGAGATAGTTTTTATTGTCTGGTTTTTAGAAAACATTTTCGGTTTTTTTCTAGGACAGAAAAAGGTTCAAATAGACGACGTTCATCCTTGACACAGATAAAGACCACGCTTTGATATAATGAAAGTTATATTCCAGACTCAATTTCTTTAATTCAAACTTCTACAGCAATATTTAAAAAAAACATTTGATGTCATCTCATTACAACAGGTTTCATAAGGTAAACGATATTCTTTTTCTGCTAACATCCCGATCAAAAGTAAAGGTTAATTAATACTTTCTTTCTTACTTTAATGAAACTTTTTAAACGCGTTTCCCTATAGTTTTCTTTGTATTATTATTCATCTAAGTCTAATAATATGTTCTTGTTATATTGTAAACATCATGACATACAAGTTAAACATACAAACACAAACAAATCACATAAAAAGAACAAATGGGTTGGCTACAAGTTAGTATCAGCCCTTCCCATGCGCCAGTGTTACGTCTATGTCGTTTGCATTTACGAATAAACGAAGTAAATCTTTAAAATACAGGTCCATTTTTTGAGTATGGAAAATGATAATTGGTTGCCACCAAACCAAAATAAAACATTTACACATTAAACTAATATCCTAGTCCTATAACGTTAATTTGTCATCATTTGTGTTGTTTATTTTTCTCTTTGAAATAATAGTTTTGATGAACTGAACGGAGATAGAGACTTTCGATAAAACAATAGGAGTCGAACTTACTATATTACACATTTAAAGAATAGTTTCAAGTTTAAATTGATTTAGTTTTAAAGTCTATAATATACAAAGCAAAATGTGTACTTAGGGACTAAGTACATTGAACCACCGAAGGTGGATATATTATTGTAGTTGGTATTGTATTTAGGTTAATTTAGGACCACTTCATCATGCGTTTAACGATAAAGAAGAGTTTTATATTTCAATTTGAATTTAACTCCTGAAATGATGATTCAGATTTCGACTAATCTTTCTAAATCATTGTTTTGTTGCCATTTTTCAAAATTTAGATTGTCACAAACACATGATATAAGGTATTAGCTTTGTCGAGCAATATATTTAAAGGGATATCATTAGAGAATAATAACCCAAGCTTTTCAATAACATGTCCCATTTTCGACAGACACAATTTTTTCTTCTTTAAACTTATTTATTTTCTTTGCGCGGGTGTGTGGTTTATACCCTCTAAGAAACCGGAGTTCTAGGAAAAAACCCATTTTTCCGCTTGGTTACCACTAACCAGACATACATGCGTCAATGATCGGACTCTGGTTTTCTACCCAGTCACACGTTACACAGTTTAATGACGAGCTTGAGCTACGGAAGTTAATAGGTTTCTATTTTGGTCAGGTTTCTATTTTGGTCAGAGCTGCGAAAACAAAATTAAGCTGAAAGGTAATTGCTTGTTTATTTATCGGAAAAACCCAGTCTGTTTTATCATATGCTTTTGTGTTTTGGTTGAAAAGGCCGTTTTAATAAATTCACCTTTAACAGTAAATTATTTTATACAAATACAAGTTTTCCAAATTGGAAATCTATACACACAATATTAATATTCTGCATATTGTCGTCCCGGTATATCTGAAAACTACTATTGAATATCACGACAACGTTTCGATAGGGTTAAGGTTGACCATAAATCGTCATCCCATATCTTAAAATCTTAAGGAATCGAAATAGAACGTATGTTATCATTGATAACCTTTGTTAATTGTTTTGCATGTTTGCCTGTGGTGATTTTAAACAATATGTTGAAAGATAATAGTTTTGAAGTTGTTAACTATTTCAGTGGTACAATTTATACAGTACTTCACGAAAATGGTTAAAACATACTTTTTTTATACGTGTCAGTTTATGGAATATGATTTATGTGTTTATTTTAAAGCCTTTAATATAAAGTTTTCTTTAGTCAGTTCTCATTTCAAAAGTATGCCTCGACTTTATACTTCTGTTTACCAACCATGTAATCGAATTTTCTGCTTTTGTTCATGTTTAAATTTCTGTGTTCTTCTTTTAAAGATGCACACTTGCTAACAAATAATACGTAAAACAAATGTTTTAATTTACCAAAAAGGATAAATTAATGTCGAAAACAATGATACTTATAAAGGATACGGAGTTTAATTTGAAAGAAAGGTGCAAAAAACACGGTATTTCTATCTTATGACACGATAGAAGACCACAGTAAATATTTAAGCACTCACCAACCATTTATTATTTTTGCGTTTCAGCTCTCAAATACACGGTTACAAATTTGTTATCAGTAATTATTATTCTCCATAAACGCATAATTTATTAAGAAGGTCAAGGTTTATCTCTCAAAAATTATGTTTGTTATACAATGTCATGTGTATGTATTGAATTATATAAGAGTATCACTTTAAAGGTGTCAAAACATGTTTAGAAGCATTCATTAGTCATTGTGTGACGTCAATTTTAAATGTGTGTAAACTTAATGTTACAATGTTTCCAATTCAGCTCCTAAAGAGCATATATTTTAATATATCTATATAACCCTGTTATAAACCTAAAACTTATCAAATAGTCCACAAGAAAACCACAACCGCCCCAAAGACTGTTGATATTTCTTTGTTTGTGTTAAACAAGTTGTGAAATAGACTCTATAATGACAGACAATCAGGTAAATTTGATTGTGGTGGAAGATTCCGTTTGACATTCCGTGTAAAAAATTGAGACACGCCTCAAAAGGCTGTACGTCTTATTTCTATTTTTGTTTAGTGTATATGAATTTAGTTATGCCATTTCGATAAAGCACGGCTCAATGTATATTTCTATAAAATGAAATCTTTTAAAACACGATAAACGGTATGATTACAAAATACGATTAAAAATACTACGCTTCATGACGTCAGAGAATAGTTCCGCATGTGAAATGTACAAGCTGCGAGTTGTACGTCTCTTTTTCCAAAACAAAGAAATTAAAAATATATGCAAGAACAATATATTAATCAAGAGTTTCCGATCCGGCTGAAATAAATCCGACCTTCGGGCACGCTGCGTAGCCCCTATAACTCTGCAAGCATCGTAAGCGGAAATGATTGTTGCGTATATTCTTTAAAGAGTCACTCTGACAGATTAACAGTTTTGAACTTTATTAGAAAAAGTCTCATAATCACCCCATTTTGGCTTTACTGCATTCAATTTGATCATTTAAGATAACTCAAAATAGAACAGTACTCAAATGTTTGGAAAACTGACAAAAAATTTATTTTTTCTTTAAGGGTTAGTAACGCCTTAAGTCGTAAAACATGAACTTTCGAACGTAGATATAAAGGCGGCGATCTGCTTCTTTGCCAGCAATCTTAAATAAATAGTTTTCATATATCAATGCCTTAATACGGCTAATTCCAAGACACAACAAGTAAAGATGTCAAAACTGTCAATCTGTGAGAGTGCAGCTTTACATCATGTAAAATTATGTCTTTTCGGCCACATACCAGCTGGTATTGACAACTTTATGCTCGTTTGTAATAGGAAACACTGTGTTTCCTGATTATTTGACCACCTATTGTCAATTCTCTATACATGTATATAATGAAGTCGATTCAATGACTTAGTACCTTACATTTTTAAAATTGAAAATCGTTCAATAGTTCGTATTTTCAGCGATGCATGTTTCTTTATCATTGCAGTTATATTCATTTTGAAACACGTTTTTTGGCTGTTTGTTTAATTTGTTTTCCGTTTATTGATGATGGGCCAAAGTTTTTTATAACCAATAAATTAATTCATTTAATAAGACTTTCAGTTTTTTCAGAAGAATGTGTGTTTAGATATTGTGCACAATTAAAACGTCAAAATGTGAATATTATGGCAAAACATCAACAGGTAAAGCAATCAATACCTAGGCTATCTGAGCTACTGGTATGAACTTTATACAATTATACTTAACATACATACATATACATAATTTCATGAATTTCTTTAATTAACTTATAAAACAAACTTACGTAATTTTCTTCTTTGTACAATATTTTACATTTAAGTCCTTAAATTCGCTATCCTTCAGATCACCCTTTTAAGTTAGCGCACGACTTGATATTGATATTGAATAATGTCCTGGATATGATAGATAACGTTCTTTTGCAAACTTGCAACACTCCACCCGCTTATCAGCTATTCGAGCTTGTTTAATGCCCGGGATTTCATGTGACGATCTCCTGCACAATTTTATCATTCAGTGTTATATTGATCAACACTTGCACTACATCAACTTAGCCAATTTAATACAACTTTGATAATTTGTACACAGGCCATGTTTTGCCTGTTTGCACATTTATATGATTTTTATGCGACTATTGGTGTCAAGTATGCTGTAAGTAAGCTTTAGTTGCTGCTTAATAACTAATACAATTTAGTATAAGCCCCAGCCACGCCAACCTAGTATGTACTAGAGTATTTCTGGTAAATCGGTTTTACCGTTTTTCGATAATTTCATCGATCCAGTGTTGTGCATCTAAACTTCAATTCGTGAATGATATCATGCAGTATTTGTTTCGATAAGCCATTACTTTGACATTTGACTTACACTTTTGTCATTTGATGAGAGATTTTATATATTCCAGGTATTCTTGTTAGTTATTTGTGGAGTTTGTGACGTCATTCACATATGATGATCATGTGACAATATCATGTGATTGTCTAATACCGTAGTAAATGGTATTTGAAAGCGTTATGTATACATGCAATATACTTTAGAAAAGTAGTACATAACATTTTTAGTAGATTGATAGTAATTTGTGATTTTTGTGATACATTTAAACACTTAGGCCAGTTAAGGTAAGTAGTAATACTTTAGCAAGTAATTTCATTTATAGTTATTCTATTAGCTGCATAACCAAATAACGTATTTACAGTACTTGTAGATACTATCCAACCTCATTAAAACCGCTTCAATAGTTGCATTTACACCAACATATATCAAATGCCGCGTACTTTAATGTACTTTAATTAAATCTCCGTATACACAAAAGTATAATTTATTATCCTGTTCTCTAAAGGATCCCTGATCACATTACAAAAGTGTGATGCACATGCCAAATGAATGGCGTATTTATTTTATATGAATCAGATGTGGACAATTGCCTTACAGAAAAAAGGAAAAAATCCCAGGTAAGATTTCGTAATTTCAATCAAAGACCAAAAAAAGGACAAGAGCAATCAAACTAACTGTAAATGCAGAGGGAAATGATTTTGAAAAGCCTTGAATATTGCAATATATCATTGAATTAGAAATGTACACCTGTATGCACTCAACTATCAATATCATTACATGTTGTACTGACGGTGTATTACAACAGTTGATTAATGTAAACAAACAGGTTTTCACAATCTTTTTTCAAATTATTAGCACTTTAAACGAGTAATAATTGTGTTGAATAATTAAGATATAAAGATGTACTTATGACAAAGGGATAAATTAAAAGTTAAATACCTTCAAGAGAGCGTTATACATGCATGTGAAATATCACTTTTACAAAACCAAAATCTAATTGAAATCATGTAAAATACTAGAATCTGCAATCCAAATTATTTGAAATGCAAAATAGAAAATAAATTGCAAGTTCTTAGCATTTTAGGCAAAATATGGTACTCATAAAATTCAAGACCAGAAAATCAGTTAGTCTCTTTCACAAGTGTCATTTCACACAACACTTGTTCATCGTGACGGGTATATCCTGGTTTGGTCCCCGCTTCCTTGAATATCATCCTTGGCATTTCATATATCCATCCAAGTACCAACATCATCAAAAGCCAATATCCTGTTCATTCTAACGTGCTGGCTTCCTTTAACAATTACAGTATGTTACATTCTTCAATGTAGAATAGATCCTTTAACATGTAACTCCAGTCTTAATGTTATGTTTGTGTATTGGTTATCTTGCTATCTGCTGTTTTTAATACTACAGTTTTGTTTGCAACTGTGACAGATGATCTGCAGTCCGCACAAAATTTAGTTTAGCTAGTCCATAATCTAATGAAAATCACACTTAATCAAGTTTGACGCCATTGTAATCGTCTGGCCTTTACTTCAGACCTTTATTAAGGTCATATAATAGATCTTATATTTTATGAGAATAAGACCAAGCCGGGCGTGGTTCGTTTGATTATCTAGTCTGCACAAATCGCAAAACGGCCGCTTAGATCTCCAAGGAGCATCGCTCCTTATGCTTTCTCTTGCCCTGCGCTTGTTGGAAAGCAATTTGAGTTTAATGTTTTAAATATAACCAAAATATGCCTTTGTAAATTGTGACTCGATGTGAATTTGAAATGGATATATTGACAGGATAGTCACAAAAAATATACCAAAACGTTGGATTTTATTACAGTAATGTGATTTGCTAAATTGTGTTATTATACAAGCTACCACAATGAGGATATTGCAATTAAACATAAGAACAATAGTTTTAAAATAGTCTTTTAACAAAGTGTAAGCTTGGCTACAATACAATCACACCTGTGCGGTGAACTTTTGGTGAACACTAGTTTATCGGATTATGTGTTCTTTTCAATTAACAATGGATAACTGTAAATGCTACTAGCGTATAATGCTCCCAAATGCCAGCTAAGCGTAAAGGCAAAAAAAAGCGGAACCTTTCTTCGCCGGACAATACCAACTCGCAGCCGGAAAAAAGGACCCTGCCTGGTGTCCCGTCCCAACACGATCAGCCTGTTACATATCATATCATGGCAACACCCGGTCCGCAGCAGTATGTTCAACCTATGAACATGTCCAACATGAGCAATATGAACGCTTATCAAACCCCGACGGGTGCCTTCTACACACCAGCTACGCTACCCCCGTCCCCCCAGTATTGTCAACCACATGACGCGTTTCAGCAACAAATCCTAGACAAACTAAATTCAATGGATAAACGTCTTGTGAGACTTGATGTCATTGAGAAGCAGCTGTCGGATGTTTCATCCAAACTTTCTGAAATGGACCGCCGTGTCGTGTCTCTTGAAACAGCTTCCCACGATGTCAATAAACGATTAATCGAGCTGGAAGCGACACGTGCATTTGAATCAAGTGTTAATGACGATATAGCCAAAAAGCAATCTGCCATTGATAACACCCTAAAGGCCGAACGAGATAAAATTGCTAGACTTGAAAAGGACCTGGCAAAAGTTAACTCGGTGCAGGAGGACATTACTGACTTGAAGTCCCGTTCAATGCGAAACAATTTGTTATTTTTCGGTTTTCCTGAGAAAAGTTCACCTGATGATCGGAAAAACGAGGATTGCTCAAAAATTCTTTATAACCATTTCCGCGATGTTCTTAAAATTGAAAATCCCCAGGACTCAATCAAATTCGAGCGGGTACATCGCATTGGAAGATATGAGCCTTCAAAGAAACGCCCGATCGTAGCAATGTTTAATCATTTTCCAGACAAGTTGCTAATTAAGCAGAAATTCCAGGAACATGCCGAGCCACCGACGACTGATGGCCATGGATCCCAGGACACAAACAGAATCCGGTGTAGTGAGCAGTTAGTAATACTTTAAAACTGATGTCCCGTTACAAATCATGTGACTACGATAATAATGTAGCGGACTTTTTCATAGATGCGAATGATTTTATTTCACCATATTTATGCACTATATTTAATTATATATATGACAATTGTGTTTACCCTAAATCTTGGTCTAAGGGAGCTATTGTCCCAATATTCAAGAAGGGGGATAAATTGGATCCTGCTAATTACAGAGTTATTACATTAGTTAATGTTACTTCTAAAATATTTTCTTTAATTTTGAGGAATAGAATAAATAGTTGGTGCGAACTGAACAATAAGTTTAGTGATTGCCAGTTTGGTTTTCGTGATAAGCATTCTACAAATGATGCCATTTTTCTTTTACACGCTATTATCCAAAATGTATTAAACAACAAGTCAAAGCTTTGGTGTGTATTTATTGATTACCAGAGAGCCTTTGATACGATAAATGGAGATGCGTTATGGATCAAGTTAATTCAAACAGGAATTAGCTGTAAAATGACCAACATGATCAACTATATTTATAATGACGTACAGTCATGTGTTAAACTATGCTCTGCTGGCGAGTTGGAATTTTCCCAATTTTTCGACGTAACAGTCGGTCTGAAACAAGGAGAACCTCTTTCTCCTCTTTTATTCATATTGTTTATAAATGATATCTTTGAGAATTTAAATTTTCAAGCATTTACTACTAAGGATTTAGAACTTTTATCAATGTATATGATTTTATTCGCTGATGATATTGTTTTATTTACCACAGATCCAGCAAGTTTACAAGCCGAGATGGATGCTATTTACCATTATTCTGTTAAATGGGGTTTAAAAATCAATGTAAATAAAACTAAAATTTGTGTTTTTGAAAAACGGAAGCAAGCTAGAAATGTACAATTCTATATTAACAATGAATTGGTAAATATAGTAGATAACTTTACTTATTTAGGTGTTAACTTTCATTATACAGGCAATATGTCACATGCAGTAAAAATGCTAAATGATCAAGCTCTAAAGGCCTACCATAGTCTCTTGTCGTTGTTTGACAAAGTTCATCTCGATGTTAAAACCAAATTGTCTTTGTTTGACGCTATGGTTGTTCCAATTTTACTGTACGGTTCAGAGGTATGGGGGTTATATAACTTTAAGGAAGTTGACAAGCTACACATTAGATTTCTTAAGTATATTTTAGGTGTAAAGCAACAAACCCCTAACACTGCTGTATATGGTGAGCTTGGCAGATTTCCTTTATCCATTTTATACAAGGAACGATCTGTTAAATTTTGGTTAAAAGTAAAGAAAAATGTTAATTCACCAATACATATGGTATATAATGATTTGAATGCTAATATAAATAATTCTTCTTGGGCAAAGAGAATAAATTCCATTATTGATCATCTTGGTTTTATGGATATAAGACTTAACTTCGATGTAAACATCAATTATATTCCATCACTTAAATGTAGAATTCGTGATCAGTTTATTCAAGAATGGGATGCTTCTATAAATAGTATGCCAAAACTTTCATTGTATTGTAAACTTAAAGAATTTTTTTTTTTTGAAAATTATCTTGTACAAATTAAAAATGATAGGCTAAGAAAATATATGACGTGTTTTAGATTATCAGCACATAATCTTGAAATTGAAACTGGTAGATATATTGGTACTGCCAGAGCTGACAGAAAGTGTAAATGTTGTTCTTCAAATATGATAGAAGACGAGTATCATTTTATGTTATGTTGTACACTATACAATAGATTGAGACAAACTTACTTAGGCAACACCTCCTGGCCTTCTATAAATATGTTAAAATCTGTTTTACTAAACAAATCAACTAGTAAGTTACTTAATACTGTAAGATTTATCAAATTTGCAATGGAATTAAGAAAATCTACCCTGGAACCTTAACTGTTTCTAAAATTTACTGAAATAATTAAGTATAAATCAAGTATTATTATTATGTTTTCTGTTTGTTTGTTTTTGTTTTTTTGTCTTTATTGTATTATGATCTGTACTGTACTACTGAATTTTTGTGTGTTTCTATTTGTGTATATTATCACCATGACTATGTGTTTAATGGCCATAGGCATTTGTTTGCCGATCTTTGCCAATAAACTTTGAACTTTGAACTTTGTAAAAATGTTTTTCAGTGAATACAACTCTCTGAAAAGGTTGACGAATATCATATTAGGAGTAGTAGCGTCAGCGGGCTTGAAATGATCATATTATTAAGATGATTATCTTAGTACCTAGGCATAATACACTTAATCGCATGTGTGGTGCGCCTATTCATACAAGAAATGAACTCAAGTGCACATTGTCTTTAATTTAGATCAAACTGATAATAAGTAAATTTGCATATACAATTTATCTAGTTCATCCCGCATGTGCTTATCTGAATAAGAACCAAATTTTAATTCGACTCTTTCAAACCATTAACTAAATACTACAATGATGACTTCTATTTTACTTTGCATCGGATTAACTTGGTGCTTTCTAAATATGCCATCAACTACTTATGGTAAGTGAAATATTTGGTGGGGTAAATGGTAGATTAGATAACTAATGTAGTAAACTCGTGGTAAGTAAGATATTTAATGAGGTAGACATACAGTTAGTAACATATTTACGTAGGTAATACTATAATGTCATTAATAAGGTGATTTCATATTGTCCGAAGAAAGCAGTACTTGCCAGAGCCCGAAAGGGCGAAGGTAAATACAGCTGACCGAGGATGAATAAGTCGGCTAAGATAAAACACCTAATTAAAAGGTATTGTATGAATCAACTTTTACGTATGGTACGACGTTTTGGTTTAAACGTTCAATTACGTACCTTAAGTTTATATTGAAGCCGTAGTTATCCCCTATTCAATCATGGTGTCCGCTATTCTAAACTTGATTATGCTGATTTTGAGATGCATCCTTTTACTGACATAGTACATACTTATGAATAAAGCACTGTGCAGTCTAAGGAAGCACGTCTTATCGTCCAAATTTCGTAAATCGTTTGTCAAAACGTTATTTATCACCATCGTCCTCTCTTTTGCCGGTGTATAAAAAACATAACAGTCGTAAAAACCACCAATGGGTTAAATACAAATGTAATATCAAACCATCATATTTCTCATATCAGTCGAGTTTCGACAGCCAATGAAAATGGCCCATTTCTAAAATCCTATATTTGGCGAGTTTTATAGCCTATCAAAACGGAGGAAACTCATATTAGCCGAGTTTAGTTGATATTGACCGGGTTTGGCATAAATTGTCTTCAATTGTCTGGTAATGGTATCGCGATTGTCCCCGTATCGCATCACATACGTAATAGTTGATTAATAATTAACTATAAAACCATATACAAAATATTTTCTTTATCACAGCTTTCATATTCAAACATACTTTTCAGTAATAGAAACGAAAAATATCCAACGTTATATTAGTGAATAAGAAGGGTAAAAAGAACATATGATAGATTATAATATATTGAACTTGATCGTAACGTGTAACAATCGGAATACTGAGGGTCACGAAGGGAGATCCTGCGGGAGGCTTATCAAAAGCGATGAAATCTTCCACTGCTTGTTCCATATGACCCTAATTTATTTATGTTATTTACACCATGACGGTTGGGAATAGTCGGTAAACTGTTAGGTATGTTGCCCTAAGTTTCGAAAACACTTATTTTCTTATAATTGGCACTAACTGCAATGTAACTCAATTAAATGTGAAATTAATTTAAAATAAATTATGACAAATTAAGTTTTTGTTTATAAAATCAAGTTTCCGCAAGAAATTGAGCTAAATAAAATGTCCTTATCTCTTAAAGATATAAAGATAAACTGGGATCTAGAAGGGCATATTAAGACATGTATCAGGTCATTCAACAACACAGCAAGGTACTGTTCTGGAAAGCAAACGCCTTAAGAAATATGTTTTATTACCTATGGATCGATAACACTTTTAACGAAAATTCGAATTTACCATTACCATCAATAAGTTCTAGAAAGTTATGCAGGCTGTATACGATCAGTTTTTTGTTTGTTTGGAACATTAAACACAACACATGGTCAATTACATCTGGTACACCATTTCCCGATGTGTTTATGCTACTCGTGTAATTCTGTGAAGGAAGCAGCACCTGGTCATCAATGACGTCCATTTTTAACTCATTGAAATAACAACGGAAGACTCGTTGAAGAATTTCCAATGATTCAAGTGATTACCCGCATTGACATAGAATGTCACCTTCTCAAGAGCCTTATGTCAAGCTATAGGATGCCTACCTTTTATTGAATGAAAGTAACAGGTTAAATGTATCTGATATTTATCAGAGATCCAAACTCGTTTTCAAAACAATGCGGAGAATGGAAGTAGACGCTTAGCTCTTATAGTATTGATTTGGGTATAAATCATAATTACCGCAATCGATAGCGATTCTGCTTTTAAGCAAGAGCGCTGATCTTGGCCCGTATTCACAAAGTCTTGTTTTTTAACTATAAAGTAGATGCAAAAATAATATCGGACTTGAATTTAAGGCAAACAATGCTTATATACCTACATATAAACATAAGCCAGAAAAAAGTTAAAACAACAAAAACATATTAATACAATAAACGAAAGTCGAGTTTGTTTAAAATATTTGATAAAAAGAAAGAGTTCTATTGAAAGGTAAAACAACATACCTCACTAAAATGGTATATGAATACGGCTTCTGCTTTCTTGATTGATAAGTTACTGGATAGAACAAACATGGACATTGTTCCACTGTTATACAAAAACAAAACGAAAAAAGGAAAATAACATTACAATGTAAATTACATATATCTTTATAAGTTTCCATACATACGATCATACATTTGCTTTAAATGTTTGGTAATATTGGAGTATGACCTCTCCCTTAGAGAAGTCCGTTTCAATAGACATGGATTGTTTTCAGGAAAGGGTTACTCGACATGTTTAGACGGCTGGGTAGCCTTCAATGGATCCTGTTATTTGTTTGCACACGTCAATATGCAGCTAACATTTACCGGGGCTGAGGTAAAACAAAATACGTTTAATTATTGTAGACAATTTAGGTGGAGGTGAGGTAGGCTGAGATGTTAACCTTTGACAACTATAATTTTCATTCGGGTATTTTGCAAAAGCTAAGATATATATTCTTTGATGGAAATTTTCGTTTTTTAAAGGTATCGTTTTGTTTAAAATTGTTTTTACGTAATACACGAGAAAGTTTGTCTGCCAAGGTACTCCCGAGTATCCAATAAATGTATCGTGGATTATTCATACTATATTTAAAGAACACACAGACTGACCGCTACTACCTTAATTTAACCCTGGTGACAAAAGAACACATATATTGATATTAATGTTATTAATCACAACACATCACTGTATACCACGCCTCCAATATAAATGATGCAACGCCATTGGTCCAGGAACTTCGCGGTATATTGGGTCACTCAATTTATATCGTACCAAAATGGCGTTTACTATCCGATTCCGACAAATATTCCGATGCATAACATCAATGAAACATTTAAACATGTAAACATGTTGTCGACGTGATATATACGCAGGAAACCATATTCGGGTTCGAGCTTCGCTCTCACCCGATATGGGTTCCTTTGCCCCATATCACATGTCGGGTTACCAACTCACCCCGTAACTTATAATATGTATTGCCTATTGTGCCTCATGTTCTGTCACCTTAAACTATTACTCACTTGGAAGTTGTTATGCGATTGAATGCAAATGCTTGGTGAACTAAATACTGTTAAATTTGTAAATCGTCCCATTTCATCAGCTAATAACATTCATGCTAGCAAACTTGTTGAACACTTTCAACGTATTGATTCTAAGATAAAATATGGCCTTTGAAGAGATATGTGACTGCCCTTTCACAATCGTTTTTAGTTTTACAAATTTTAAAGCAAACCAAATACATAAATATATTATTAATAAACACATAGTTTTCGTGTTACCCGGAAATAGATCATTTTGTTCATTATTATTAACCTTTTTCTTTTTTAGCAATTTTGTCGCCAGCACAACAATGCACATCTTGTTCATGTCAACGATGCCCTTGAGAATGCGTTTATCAAAGACCATCTCAGAGACAAACAACGTAAACTTAAGTATTTCAAAAGATTAAACTTATTTATTTTACAATGATTGTCGAACAAGGTATTTCAATATTTATTTTATCACTCTCGTTGTCACAATGTGACACGAAAATGTTTTCTTGTGTAGTGCCGGACGACCCGGAGAAAACCCACGTGTCAAGCTTCGGGATCACAAACCAAAATCACATGCGCCCAGGCTGCGAATCGACCCGTTACGCCTATGCGATAAACGAGTGCGCTTATCACTAGATTAACTAGACAACCTAGATACAATGTATCTACAACAACACAGCCAGTGTCCCATCGATCTATGAACAATGTAACAAAATGAAAAATTAATGTTTAAAAGAGGCCGTCTCTGAGATATACAACGTAAAAACGAAATGCTAATTTTTAAATCAATAAAGGCCATCTCTAAGAACTATAGGGTACAATAAAGAGTATTTCAGTTTTCAATAATACGATATAAAAGATCTATAATGTAAACACGTTTATTCATTAATACTAAATGATAAAATAAGAAGTATGATATTAACCACTTTGTTCCTGTTTGTAACCAAAGTTGACTCTATTAGCGACTATATTGTCGAACCACTTACTATTTATAGTAATTGATTTTGCATTTAAGCGTTATTTATAGTCATGCAATGGCCGCGGCCACATTTGAATTGTATGTCACTTATATATTTAAAGCCCTGGTTGTAAGATTACTTGTTTGGGAATGTATTTAATGTTTATGTATGGATTTTTATGTCCCGAAATTAAACGGAGCTGATTGGGATTTATACCAACTGAGCTTTCCGGCCCAAATAACTCACATACGACCTGTAGAATTCAGTTTCGTACAATTCATGATATATGTTACAAATAGGCTTTCGGAGTACTGGTATTTATGAGAATCATTTAAAACTATTAACTCTTCTAGCACATGGCTGGTGGATTGGACTAACTGATGAAGACATTGAAGGTGTTTGGAAATGGTTTGATACAGACACGGTAGCCTCATTCACAGGTAGGTTTTTGGTGCATTGTGACCAAATATTTCGCCCCTTTGATGATGAATTTCGCAATAACACGCCCATTAAAAGAGATAATTTGGTAATGTTTAAAAACAAAATCATATTTTGTTAAATGCAATGGTTAAAGGAGATTTTTTTTTCAAATGGAAACTAGGTGGCATTTGGTAGGGTTACTTTTACCATTGCTGTCAAAAAAGCAAGAACATGATTCTATATATTCCATAGTGTTACATATCACTAGTCTACCACTAGCTTAAAGTAACAACACTTTTTATGTAAAGTTAGGTTATTCATTTTGTGGTACTTAGAAATACTATGATATTCGCTAATAACCTGTTTCAGTCTGTGTTATGATTGTTGGCAATCATTTACCTTTATCGCTGCCAATGAACGGAATCTGCAAATCTAAGCTTTTAGTTTAATATAGGCTCTCAAATGATGTCTCATCCAAATCGCATATGTACATTTTGTTTATCGCCTTCTGTTATTTGTAATGGTTTGAACACTCTGAAAACTATATTTATATATATGTTGCTTTTTGCATTGTCAGATTGGCAACCTAATGATCACGCAACAGCTGACCAGGACTGCGTCGTTATGTACTACGGATATGACTTCAAATGGGCAGACACATGGTGCTCGCGTGTAAATTTGTATCCTCCAATATGTGAAACATCGTATGTATTTGCTATGAGGATATACTTTTCCATCAATTTCCATTTTGTGGTTCAAAAAGACACTTTCGCATTTCAAAAGGTCAATCTGTTTTTTTATTCTTATGTAATGCGAACACACTGCCTCAAGTAATACCTTATTGTAATGAATCTAGGGACAAATCTTTAATAGAATGTGTTACGCTTTAATATCATAAGTACCAAAATATGAAATAATGAAATGTGCCGGAGACCGGGTTCGAACCCGTGTCGCCAAAATTGCAGTCGAGCGCTGTATCCACTGAGCTACGAAGAATTACTCCAAACGAGTGTTATATTTAAGCTATGATAAGCTATATCACGTGATAACATCGACTAGCCAATCACACATAAGGAATTAATTATACTAGGTATACATACCCAGTAAACTTTTTAAATGGAAAAATACGAAATAACTGCTAAACTTAAATAAATTGTAAACTATGGGTGTTTCAGTTATTAAGTTTAAATGCATTGTACACATAAATACCAAGTTTATGTCAGTTTCTTTTTTTCTTGCAAATTGGTCATCTGGTGCACAGTTGCTTTATAGTATTACTCTATATTTTAATTCACAAGTCTAGCTAACTGAGATTGAAACGTGTCTACAGCAGGAATGGGGCAAGTTTTTGACGTCATGGATGTGAATTTGTAAAACAGCACTTTTTAACAGTGGTACTTATTGGAGGCCGAGAGGCAAAAGCATTGGATTTGTGTTTATATATATTTGTTCAGTTTTGTTCTCATTAAGCTATCAAAGGTCAGATAATATTGGTTTGAGCTTATTACCTGATTACAAATAATATATACTAGTCGTTGATCAACTCACCACATATTATAAATACAGATAAATTGTGCTTATTGCCTCATCAAGATGTAAACATGATTATTTGGATAGGAGTTGTATGCTTATTACATAATATGATATTCAATTTCTTTGATCTTTGTGTTATTACAGTTCGCGTTCATGCGAGGAAGAGGTGATTGTCGGATGAATTATAACGACAATGAATTGTAACTAGAATACAAGCACACACGGGAAACCACTGGAATAAAACGTTCTAAATAATTGTATCTGTTTATTCATTCCCTTAAACATCGCCGTTTTCGGCATGAATAAATGATGTAGTGTGAAGATGAGATCTTGGAACACGGTTTAACCGTCACACGTCTTTTCGAAGCCCTTATTCTAATAATTCACCTTAAGTTTATATTGAAGCTTATTTATCCATATTCATTCATGTTGTCTGCTTTTCTAGACTTGAATATGCTGATTCTGACATGCATCCTTTAGGTGACATTGCACATTCTTCTGAATAATGCACTGTGCAGGTCTAAGAAAGCGTGTCTTTTCGTCTTAACGTTGTAAATCGTTTGCTAAAAGTTCAAAAGGATAATTATCGTAAACTCCACCAACAGGTTAAATACAACTGTAATATCAAACCGTACAAAACGGTTGAAGTATTTAATAGGCTAGTTATTCCAAATATGTTTAAACGAGGCACACAATTTTAATAACAGCCGGTAACTCGGCAAACAAAATGGCTGCCTTTTAAAATAATTTCCAGCATATTTCTAATATTTATGCGAGTTTCGACAGCCTATGAAAATGGTCCATTTCTTTAATCCTGTATTTGGCGAGTTTTGTAGCCAATCAAAACGGCGGAAACTCATAGTCGCCGAGTTTGGGCGATATTGGGCCGGTTAAGCCATATATTGTCGTCAATTGTCCCTTTATCGCGTCAAATACTTATCAGTTGATTTATAAAAAATAATTATAAACTTGAGCTACTCGCAATACCGTTGCAGACGTGTGACGTCACATGAACAATTCAGAGATCATTAAAACACAAATTGCGGTGAACAACCCGAGCCTATCCAAGAGTTAACACAAGGTTAAGGTTAACAACAACCCGTTATGATATAAGTGATCAATCCAATTACAAAAGATCAAAAGCTCAAAAACCCGAACATTTTGAGATAAGGAAATAAACTTTCACAAAGCCCGGCCACTAAACATTTTTTCTTCTTATTATTATTATTAAAACAATGAATAGTGTATCGTTATTTATTTGAAAACGCGCATGCTGATCATACAGAAAACTTTTGCGTTGATCATTCCATGAATTGCTTTAAACGACGTATGTGGTATTCACCCAAACATAACCTCATAGGTCTGGTTAGTAAAGCGCCTTCTATAAATATATAAAAAGCTACCTCATAAACAATTAGGACCAATGGCTTTCATACTTCATACACGTATATGATTTATATGACGTGCGTAAGTTATCGATTAAAATCAATTAAACTAAAATTGAGTAATACTATACATTACATGTTATTGCATTGCATTATATTTCATTAAATTGACAACGATCGCGTGTGAATCTTAAATGATGAAATGAGAAAATGGATAGTTTGATACATATACAACAGCGTAAGACAACTTAAGACAGACCAAATCTTGTGCCTAATAGCTTTACAATACAATCGAAATAATTTACTACAAAGCATTGTCTTTCATCTAGAGCAAAACGATAAGTAAACGTGTTTGCATCATGCACACAGTGATTGGCATATTAAATTGCACTAACTTGATGTCATCGGTTGTTTTTATCTCAGTACTAAATTTCAATGCGACTCACCTAAATGATTGACTAAATATTAAAATTATGGCTTTTCTCTTACTTTGCATCGGATTTACTTTGTATTTTCTAAGTTTCCCTTCAGCGACTCATGGTAAGATAGATATATGTTCATAATAAGTAAAACCAGGGAAGTGGCATGCATACACCTTAAGAAATGTAATTCATTTGGCTTAATAGCACAGCCTGGCTTACAATTAAAGTTTCGTTTTTTCCTGTTCTGACATAGGACATTACTTTTGCTTAAATACTGCATTGTATCTTGAGCATGTTTTTGCCATCACAGACAAAGCTCATAGAAAAGGAAGCTTGACTATTTTCTTGGCAAAACACTTGCTTTATGAACGATATGTTACTAAAGCTGCAGTTTGTATTAACTTTATCAGAAAGCCTTAAGGTTTCTTAAATTGATGTATAAACTTTGCAAAAGCTGTTATACGAAGATGTACTTTTTGCTGGAAGGCTGCGATATTGGCTGGAAAGCTGCTTTTTGTTGAAAAGCTGGGGTTTGTTGCTATTTTTTCTTCCTTTATGCGGTAAGCGAAAAAAAAGAACTTCGCATATTTTCAACGAACATAATTTCTTCAGGAAAGGGTTACTCGACATGTCTGGACGGCTGGATACCCTTTAATGGATCCTGCTATTTGTTTGCACACCACCATATGCAGCTAACTTTCACAGGGGCTGAGGTAAATATCTGTATAAGTGAATTTAATTTTCGATCAGCTCTCAAACACAGCTTTTTTTAAAATATGTAAAAATGATAAGTCTAGTACGCCTGCAAAGTATTGGTCCTAAAAAGAACAAAATAACTTTTTGAAAACTATGATCTAATAGGAACACTGAAATCTGGAATTTAACAAAATAAACCTAATAAAAAGGTTCTGTTTTAAGTAAAATAAATAAATTCAAAGGTAAACAAACACATTTCAGTATAATTGTATAACAGCCGTTCTCTGTTTTAGCAATATTGTCGCCAGCACAACAATGCACATCTAGTTCATGTCAACAATGCCCTGGAGAATGCGTTTATCAAAGACCAGCTCAGAGAAAAACAAAGTAATAACAAGTATTTGATGTTTTAAAGACCAGTTCAGAGACCAATGGCATGAAAACGAGTAGTTTAGTTTATAAAGACAAGCTCAAAGACCTACATCGTAATAACGAGCAGATCATGGTCCATTTAGATCACATGCAGAATTATGAATCTACGTCGTATCGATAGGTCATATTGAATTCGAATCCAGACAACTTGCATTGATTGAGAAATAAAACGTAATGATATCGACTGCTTTTAGTTTTGCTAAATTCAAAGGCATTCATGTAGTTAATCTATTCGCGGCATTTGAGCCACGACGAAAAACAATAAATGATCACGCACTAGTTACACTCCAGTTAGTTATAATGTGATATTTTTGTTGTCGTTTCGAGCCTTTTATTGACGTTATCAGAAGAAATAATTGTTTAGCAATGTAGTTGTTTTTAAACTAATGAACAAGTAAGCAATGAGTATTTCTTTGTCTAGCAACGAGCTGGTGGATGGGTCTCACTGACGAAGATATCGAGGGAGTTTGGAAATGGTTTGATACAGACACGGTCGCCTCATTCACAGGTATAACTGTGTTTTTTGCATTCAGGATAAAGATTTCTTGTCATATGATTAGTGCTTGGAAAATCGATATTCCAATCCCCACAACCTAATGAAAACGGGTCACGCGCAATGACAGCTAACTTATAAAGAATGTTTTGTTATGTACCTCTCATTATAAGATATGACATTTTCAAGCTGTACGAGCATTTAAAAAAAACTAGCTTAGTAAAATTGCTATGTCCAGGTGAACATTTGACACCAACCGTGATTATAAATACAAACTAGTTGACCTAGATAGTGTTGTTCTAACAATTTGTATAAACGAACAGTCTCAATTAACTAGGTACGTTTTCTGTTTTTGTATATTGTACATCATATATCTCTAGTAGACAAATAGCGTGAAAAACAACACTTCGTCTACAGTGTTGTCACTGCCTGATCCTTCCAAATTTTGAAAATAGCCTGTGCTAGGGTTTTCAACATACTTTTTTATGAAATACGATCACATATGAACACTCGTCATCGAATCAGTTTTTACATTATGATATTTTATTTTATAAAACATTGAAAATCGCTTTGTTTTTTAACCGCATGTAGCAATTGACTTTGACTATCGATATGAAATCGATTTACCGTGTTTATATATATTAAAAGCTAGACCTTTGTGAATGCATTGGTTTTAGAACTGTGAAAATGCCATCTAAATGTACATTGCATTTCCAGATTGGCAGCCCAATGAAGGCGCAACAAATGGCGAGGATTGTGCCATATTCTATTCTGGATTCGACTTCAAGTGGGCAGACACATACTGCGCACATTCGTACTTATATCCTCCAATATGTGAAACACCGTAAGTATTAAAATAAGAATACATTTGTTACTTTTTCTAATCTCATTAGATTTGTTTAACGAGGTTAAAGAATACACTAAGCAGTTCTTTGTGTTGTTATAGTCGATGACTGAACTGTTTTCAGACATTCTAAACAAATATCTATAATTTACGTCTTCTTAGTTGGTAGGTAATATTATTCCTTAAAGTGAGTTACTGTAAGCATGTGTAGAAGTGTATTTTAACATTGATATAAAATTCAACATAGCAATTAAACAATCTTTATATGTGTTAACCGTCTGTCGTCACGTCATAAATCAAAGTTCATATTTAATATTACGTTTGTGCACATAACTAAAAATGCATAATACTTTGTCTGTCGTCAGTATCTCATCACAATATATGCACAATAGTACGTGTTTTCTCATTACCTCATCACAAAGTGACATAATGGTATGTCTGTTCTCATGGCCTCATCACCAAGTATACATAATAGTATATCTGTTTTCATTTACTCGTCACAAGATATGTACAACAGTACGTCTTTTCTAATTCTTTCATCACAAAGTATGCAGAGTATTATGTATGTTCTCATTACTTCATCGCTCAGTATGCATATTAGTTTGTCTCTTCTCATTACCTCATCACTAAGCATGAATAATTTTATGTCGGTATCATTACCTCATCGCCAAGTATGCATACTAGTATATATGTTCTCATTACCTAGTCGCAAAATATGCATTATAACATAATATTATGTATGTTCTCATGACCTCATCACTAAATATGCATAACAGTGTGTCTGTTCTTATTACCTTAGCACTAAGTTTGCATAATTGTATGTCAGTCTCATAACCGCATCGCAAAATATGCATATTACGATGTCTGTTCTCATTACCTCATTGCAAAGTACGCATATTTGTATGTTTGTTCTTTTTACCCCATCACTAAGTATGCATAATAGTGTGTCTGTTCTCATTACCTCATCACTAATTATACATAATTGTATATCTGGTCTCATTACTTCATCACAAAGTATGCATTATAGTGTGTTTTTCTCGTTATTCCATCACAAAGTATGTATAACAGTATGTCTGTTTCCATAACTTCGTCACAAAATAATAACACCTCAACCTCAACTTGAAGGGTGTCTTTCGGCAGTTGCGGTTATCATCCGATGAACGCAACATTGACGAATATGTTCGGATCGCCAATCATCGCATAACAATATACATGAAATTTGATAATTGTGCTCTTGCTTATATTGTGTCAGCAGGTCCTTTAAAAAAATCGACATATTAAAAAGTGTGAATTTATGATACATAAAATGAATTGTTGCCATAAGAGTTTAAATTTTACTTGATTTCAAGTGGTTGATCTTTCCCCGCGTTATTGTGACGACTTTTGATAACTGTTTCCGTTACGGTGTGGTCCTTCTATTTAAAGAATGGGAAAGGGATAACTGTGAGGGTTTTTGTAAATAAATGAAGTATTGATTTAACAATTCTTGAATAAAATTATGAAATATTGGTGTAAATATACGTATTGAATTGCGGGATTGGTGTCATTACCGGAGATTTGAACGCAATTGGGCTGGTCGATAATAACATCAATCCCGCAATTCATTTCTTGAGTGTGCAGTAAAGTATGCCTGTTTTCATTACATCATCACAGAGTAAGCATAACAGTTCAGAAAATATTCATGCCATAATTCTCATTGACTCATCACAAATAATATACAATATTACATTTGATCTTTGTGTAATTACAGGTCCAAGGAAGAAGTGATTGTTGGATGAAGTATAACGACTCAAAGTCAGACTTGAATAAACCATACAATGGAAACTACGATAATAAAGCCATACAATAAATGTTCAAATTAATCGTATATGTGTTAATTCATTCCTTTGATCTTTGTCTATTTTAAAAAACATAATGACCCCTATAGATTTATGACTGAGGTTCGTTATCTGTGTAGCAAAATGACCCCCGGTCATTCATCTAGAATATAACATAAACTGCTCTCGAAAATTGAAAAAATAAACCACCTACTACCTACAACTACTACTACTACTACAACTACTACTACTACTACTACTACTACTACTACTACTACTACTACTACTACTACTACTACTACTACCAGTACTACTACTACAACTACTACTACTACTACTACTACTACTACTACTACTACTACTACTACTACTACTACTACTACTACTACTACTAGGAAATCTATTTAATGGTATTTAACCTTATCACTATAAAAGTTGTCAAACCCGAATGGTGTACCTATTTGTTGTAATTTAATTCACGACCAGAGATTCCTAAGAATGCACTCGTCTATATCGTCAAAAGATCCATATTAAATTTAGCAAAAAAACACTTCACATTGTATGCAATACTTGAAAGGACATCCTTTTAAATAACGAACTATTATGGCACCAACAGCAGGATATAATGAGAATATACACAAGCGCTTTACATCCCGACGATATTTATTAAACGGTTACCCCATTCGACTCATTAACTTTCGTATATGTGCCTAGCCAGCAATCCCAACTATTTGAAATTTCTGACCAAAATATTTCGTATATCGGACAGGTATCGTAAATGCGAATACGGTTGTAATTTATCCGAACAGAAGTTATTTAACGGTTTACCCACTCAGGTGTTTGACCTCCGGATATGTACCAAGTCAGCAATCTTACATTTTACAGATATCGGATATATATTTCGAATCAGTTCTATTTAACGCCTTTTGAAACTTGCACAGAAGCTTTTCGCTCTAATGTTCCGCAGCAGCCGAACAGTGAAGCTAACTATTTGTAAAAGACAAGATAACAAATTCTAAGCACGGAGAAACGGACAGAAGAAATAGATGATAACGGTCACTCAGGAAAAATTTGACATGAAAGAATGCCTTGTAAACAAAACAATATAAGTGACACCGAATACAGACTTTATAGGAGTATAATTTGTCAATGGGCCAATCCATAAATATAACATGACATCAGCTGAAGCATTGACACAGTTAGTGTTATCGTGTCAATAATAGCCTTAAAGCACTGAATTAACAATATACATGCACGACACAATAACATCCCGAACACGGTACATACAAACAAAACTTTAAAATTTTCATGTTTTTGCACTTCATAGGCCCTTAGGTCGTGATTTAAAAGAGTATTTGTCATCAAACAATACACAATCAGGAATGTTCTGATATTAAATGTTTAGCTTAAGTAATCTGACATTCCCGCCTCTTGAGTTAAATTATGATAATTCAGATATACAGCTAGGCACCTAGTTGTCTTGCTAAGTTCTTGGTGTACATATGTAGACGAATAAATGGAATACAATATTTTGTTGTATTGTTACTTCCATAAACACCAAACGTTAAAACTCTTTAAGATTATTATTAACTCAGACCATTTGATGAAATAATCATATAATTGTATATTAACATAACTAGCAACCATGTTCATGAAAAAACAAATACTTTCTAAGCCTGTTTTTAAATTAACCAGCTGTTGCAAATTGAATGACAAAATGACTATAGTTTAGAAAAAAAATCATAATACAATGCAAACTACATTGACAATCCCAAAAGTCGAAAATTCATACAAGAAACCTTGTTTGGGGGCATAAGGCCCTACATTATCAACAAAGTTCGCCACTGCCTGAAAACTAGAACAATGAAATAAGTAAATTCGTAATCATACTGTACTCATAGTTTGCGTACAGATAGGCCGTGATTTCCATATATATACTGTACCAGTAGGTCAGTTTTTCTCTAATATGTATAATATAATCAGAAAACTAACATAAGTATAAAGACTACCATACAATTGGTCTAACGTTTCAGTAGATACTGTTATCATGAAATCTCAATTCATTTTCTTCGGATTATCTTTGTGTTTTCTGAACTTCCCGTCAACAACGCATGGTATACTATATATTTAGCATGAATATGATTTAAC
The DNA here is from genome assembly GCF_026914265.1 of Mya arenaria. NCBI lineage: Eukaryota > Metazoa > Mollusca > Bivalvia > Myida > Myidae > Mya > Mya arenaria. Next base: position 52,252,642 of record NC_069131.1, read on the forward strand.
AATAAATATGGTATAATCATAAAATATACACACTGATATACAGACTTTGGTTCGATAGCCACTTGTTAACTGGTATATGTTACTGACTGCTTATATTTCACTTGGAAATTCACGATGTATGACAAACAAAGATTGATATGACATTCCACAGATAGAAATCGTTTTTTTTTTTCAATGAGAAGTTGACAAATCAATCTTTTCGTTATTTTTGCAATGCAAAAACTGTTTACGAAATCCGTTTAATATATGTTTTTTTCCTTTCCTCCATACAAAGTGTATTTGCAATGGATGGTGAGACTGGCATGTACTATAAGATTTATCCCTGCATAGTGTTCGCACTATGTTAACATGGTTGTGTAGCATTTAATTGTTCCTCAAAATACTCCTTTTATTACATGACACATATTCATTTTCGCCGCGTCAAATTTGGCATGAAAAAGCAACCTTTACAAACAAACAATTGTATAAACTGATTAAACAAAAAAGAAAAAAAAAACAGATCAAAATACAAAAAAAACTATTCCTTATACCGTTATTAAAAACCTCTGAGTACATTTAATGGGTATTTAATAACTCGTTTTTTACAGCTTGGTTTACGAACCTAAGGATCCGATTCATTAAAGCTCAGAAATACGTTTCGGAGGAGGTTTTACTTATTTAAAACAAACTGATTTTTAATAATTGGTACAGTTGAATTTAAGAACAATTCATTACATATAACACTATCAATGATACAATGTAGGAACTGTACGTTACACAATTGCTAAAGCTAACGCGATAACCCGTAATCCAATCAAATCGCAGGAATTTCAGCTAATATATTTCCGATGGTGGTGCTAAAACCCGATGCCTTGTATCGATTTTGGGAAAAGCTGGTATCACAGTTTATGGTACCGGATGATGTTGAAACCGGGTTTTTCGTCACAGTCAGTTGCGGGTAATATAATATAGTTTTAAGAAATCCCGGATTCGATAGGCCCGGTATCAATGTCCAAAATAATGTACTATGACTTTGAATTCATAATTAACATGTATCAATAGGTAGACAGTCCGTTTAAAATTACACATTGTAACATACTGTAAATCTTGAGTAAATTAGCTTTTTATTTATTAATTATTGTTGTTTTTTAATGTGATTATTGGTGAATAGATTTGAAAATATAAAAAAACTCAATGTTTTAATTAACGCAATGCAAATGTTTTGACCTTTAAAAGGACGATGACTTATGTAGTCATTTCGTACCCTAGCCATTACTTTCCATTTTTTTAAAGTATGATTATAAGGCCCATGACTATTTAAAAATGGCACTGAGATAATCTGAATGTTATAGAATACTGCAAACGATATCCGATAACCATTCCTTCAATAGGAAATAAATAGCAGGTCATTTGATACCGAAATTTGTCATCTGATAATATCTCGATATCACTAGAAAGTGATACCGGCTACCGGGTTTAGCACCACCCTATTTTCGGTTTGAGTTTACCTTTAATGTCAGTGGACCAAAAGCAAGGACCGTAAGCTCAAAATACACAGTTTCGTATGTATAATTGAAAAACGCTTAGACCCAAAAACCTCGAACTTGGTAGAGGTCCCTCAAACATGACCAGCGCTCTTACTATGTTGACACCAGTTGGGCTGAGGTCAAGGTCGTGGTTATCTTGAGCTGAACAATCAATTTCTTTCAATAACTGAAGAATGCTTGTATCCAAGTTCGTCAAACTTGGTATGCTAGTTAACTGCATCTGCTTTCTTTTAGTCATGTTCGACGTCTTTGATGCTTTACATCAAAATTAGTCTTGTTGTTTACTTCACATGTTAGGATTTAAATATGTGTGTTATCTGACTTGTATTTTACGATTTATGTTATTTATCATTTCTGCATTTGGCATGTTGAGATGTTAAGCTACTATTCAAATGTTCCTGGTATCTGGCCTGGAATATATGTATGTAATTTGTCGTTTCGTTTTTAGAGGCAAACTGTAATCGACATGTTAAGATAGTTGACATGCCTTCAATTTCTCCTAGTATCTGGCTTGTATTATTTTTGTATGATATTTTAATTATTTTGTTTCTCCATGCATAGGGCACTTGCCATGTCCAGATGGCTGGATGTCATTCAATGGTTCATGCTATTTGTTTGCCCACGGTGATGTGAAGTTAACTTTCACTGGAGCTGAGGTAAATATAGAATATTTAACACTCTTATACCTTGAAACACGAACAGGTGACTTTATGGATTTAAATATTTGTTTATGATGAAATAAAATGATGATCATCACTTTGAATTGTACAATACTCAAACAATAAAAAGGACATCTCTTTTTACTTAGTATTACTCTATAGATCCTTTCAGATTTCCGATTCCTTTTTGTTTATCTATTATAGCAATTTTGTCGTCAACATAGCAATTCACATCTTGTTCACGTCAACGATGCCATTGAGAATGCGTTTATCAAAGACCACCTTCGAGACCTGAAACGTAACATCTGTTGTTTTATAATCACCGAATTATTCTGTTCCGCTGTGACCTAAAACACCATTTAAATTTAGACTTTATATTGCAAACAAATATCAGCGAAGTATATATTATGTGTAAATAGTGTAACTCATTTGAAATGTTTCTTTGTTTTTTATGTTTTATTTTTAGAACGGTAACTAAAAGACAGAGCTTTTTCTGTGCACCTAGTTACGTGTGTTAAGCTCGCGCTTCTTGTGTATAATTTCAAAAACATATATTAAGTACAGTAGCTATTTACATGTATTTATATACATTCCTCTAGCAAATAACTGGTGGTTTGGACTCACTGACGAAGGTATCGAAGGAGTTTGGAAATGGTTCGATACAGACACAGTCGCTTCATTCACAGGTAAAGCCTTCTATGTTTAATGTTCGGAAATACACACCACATGATGTGTGTCACTCTCATTTATTATTTGCTTGGCAGGCCTTGATTCTTGTACATTAAAACTGAACCTGATTCAAATTTGAGGCCCATTGTCCATGTGGTTTTCATTGTTTTGGAATCATGAATCTGTAAACAAAATATTGTATGTATGTATGTATGTATTTCTTTAGACCTTGCGATCAAGGATAACCCGTGAAAGTGCAAGCACTTATTTCCAACGGGGTCCTTTGTTTTTGCTGAAGGGACAGCACGCTGAAGAGACAGTGGTGGGATACAAGGAAGTCCGGGTGCGAGACCCTAGCTCTTTTTCGAAGAGACCCCTTGGTTCTTTTACGTGCTCGGTGTAAAGCACCGATACACGTTGTACAACTTTCCTGGGTTAAACCAGTACTGAGTACACCACTTTTCCAAGCACTACCCTTTAAATGCCAAGCGCCAGGCAAGGGAGCTACTTGTACCAACTTTTAACGTCTTTTGGTATGACGCGGCCAGGGATCGAACCCACGACCTCCCGCTCCGTAGGCGGACGCTTATCCACTAGGCCACGGAGCAATTTGAATATATTTGTTGATGCCGTCCAGAGTCACCCCTGTTTGGCGGAATTATATATTTAAACCTGTTTAACGATAATTGAGTATTAAAATGATAATGCCTAAACAGGTGATCGGATGCGTTGACAATGTTGCATCTATACCAGCTGACAATAATCAGCGTCAGTTAACCGAGACTGCTAATTTTATTCAAGCATTTCTCCAGGGTTTTTGTCTCATACTCAAGAATTGTTAACACTTCATGATCATGAGATTGTTAAAGATGTGTTTAGACTTGAAACTAAACGGACACTAAAACCGTACCAAAACAAGATTTTGGAGAAAGTATGAAACGTAAACTCTCAAGAGTTTTGGGTTAAAGGTAAAAGACATCAAACATAATCTGTCGTAGTTCCAATTTGCGATAATATTAACGAGTAATTCATTTCTCCATTCAAGACTGGCAGCCCGATGATCACACATATAATGACCAGGACTGTGCCATATTCGCCTCTTCATACGACTTTAAGTGGGCAGACACATACTGCACATACACTTCGCCCATGTACTTTTATCCTCCGATATGCGAGACTTCGTAAGTAATAGTTTGTAATTAAACATTTTGTTCGTTTCTGACCTTCTCTGTGGGTGGTAAGTTGGTTCATGAATGACCGTTATTATTATTTCATTCCGAATCATCGTAACCAGCATACACTAAGACAAAAAGACCAACAAAGAGCATATGGAATAATATATAATGTTATATGATTGATTCGCTCCTGCATCTAGCAAATGGTGTGTTTTTTTTAAATTACGGTCTTTTTTATTCTTATAATTGAAATTTGCACTTATAGCGCAAATGCTATGTTCATTTTAATCATTCCTAATTGTATCTTAAGTTTACTGTACTGCTTTATTTGATTGTAAGTGTTCAGTATACGCTTCGAAAATGTCTATATATATATATATATATATATATATATATATATATATATATATATATATATATATATATATATATATATATATATATGTATGTATATATATATATATTCTTAGTCATACATCTATCAATGCGTCTCAAACAGTTAGATAACATAGATTGTGGAACGAGCATTGAACTTGTAATTACAGTTTGGCTTAAATGTTGTGTGCAAACTTGCAGTTGTTGTCTCGCTGATACTTGCTTAAAACACGTCACACGTGCTATTCTACAAGTATTTCTAAATTTGTACACATAATACACATGCTACTAAAATTAGTAACATTTTACTATAGATATTCCTTCTCGCAATAATCATTATCGTCTCCGCCCGTGAGATTATCACGCGAACGTGCATACTGACGTCATTTTCACGAAAATAAAAATGGCCGCCGTATACTTGGTAGGAAAAGCAATTCAACATTTAAAGCTTTAAAAGGAGTAAAATGGGACTATCTATGCAAGAATATATATATAAGCCCACCGGGCAATTATTCATTCCACTGGGGCATATACCAACCAAAAGCCTTGGTCTACCATGTATTATTCTATAAATAACACATACTGGTACCTGAAATACGTAATGTATACGAAGTAGCCCACACTTACACGTACACGTACAAGTAGTGTGTCGCAAACTCTCTCTTGTTTGTGCTTATTGTAAAATAATAGAAGTATATACACTAGTTTTAAACATTGTTTTTTACAGTTCCCATTCGTGCGAAGAAGAGGTGGTTGTCGGATGAAGGATATCAAATGACTTTCAGGTAGAAACAGAATAAAAAAAACACATTTAAAACAATCGCATGTGTTTTTATTCATTTCTTCCATTTTGCCACCAAGTAGTAGTAGTAGTAGTAGTATTTGAAGTAGAGTAGTAGTAGTAGAAGTAGTAGTAGTAGTAGTAATAGTAGTAGTTGAAGTAGAGTAGTAGTTGTTGTTGTAGTAGTAGTAGTATTCCGTAGTGTATTAACTGCTATTACTCTTCGGTTATATAAAACATCGATTGAACTTTATACATTTTAATAAAGATGTAAACCGCCTTCGATATTTATATTCGAGTAGAAACTCAAATATTAAAACAAAGTGTTCTACTCCCTTTGATGTTTGCACAGTATGTTCATTGTTCCCTTAAAGGAAGATAATAATTTATACTAATTTTTGGTGTATGAAATATACCGGTTGTATTCTTATTCCAATATACTCGCGATACCATATGCATTTTATACCCCCATTAAATCATGACAGACCCTCCTTTATTATCGTCTTCTAGCTGTTAATCATTCAAGATATAATTCCTCATCGTTACACAAACATCCATTTGGGCTCAATTTTGACTTCATACCTCAATCAAAGACGAGGGTAAATCATGGCTGATTAGACTTCTTAATTTCTCTTTAATACTGCACCGGTGTGCTATGAGACAAAGTCATAATGCAGTTTATGACCGTTAGCATACATTAATATATTTTTAATTCCCTTGTTTTTAACATTGCCAAAAGATAAAGCCGAAACATTTAGTATTTCAACAAGGATATTAAAAGTTGTACATCTACGGGTTGTGAATTTCGTACTTTCCACTTACATTTTAAAAGCAGATGGTTAATCATATTTTTACAGCATTTGGTCTGAAATCATACATTTTCCAAAATCAATCGTCGCATGTTAAGTTACACACAAACTGATTTATTTTTTTCAATTCAATTTCAATTAATTGATATGGCACCCACAACCTGAGACGTTATAGGTGAATAAGGTAGACATTTATCCGGTATTAGGCATTAAGGCAGTTATAAAACGGTAACCACATTCCACTGGTTAACACTTGGAGATGCGGGGGGTTTATGTGTAGAATCAATACTGGTTTATTTTAAACAAAAACACACACCCAAACCTGGTACAAATGCTTATGTTTGGGATATATTAGGAAACTCAATGATCTCACAAGTGCCCTGACTTCTTAAAGTGGTAGTGACCGAGTCATGTTCTACACTTAATGTAATACACGTCAATGTTAATAGCTTTACTATTGGAATGTTCAATTTAATAAATCCCCTGTTCAAAACAGGAAGTTGATTGCAATATTAATTTGTTAGATTTGCAAAAACGGGCTGTTGCAGTTTTTAAGACATTATTTTAAAGTGTGCAATCGACTGAAAGCTAGTGCATAGGAGATAAGAAAATTCGCTATCACAATGTACTGAATGTTTGACTAGAGTAGACATATATACTCAGAAGAAAAAGTTTACTCAGTATTTTCATTTTTGAACTAAGTCAACAATGTTGAAAATAGTTTAAGTAAATACAATTAAACAACATGTGGTTGACCTATTTATTATCAATACAACGGTTAATCCCTAATTTGCCTCTGTATACAGTAGTTTTGCTATTTTTTTCGAAATTCACGTGCACACGTTAATCGGCATGGTCATTTTGTCGGCAATTTTATCAAATGAATAGTGTAGTGGTCACATTAAAATATTCTGGACACAAATTATCGACAACAATCATGGGACGTCGCCCTGGCTTATCATTAGATGGCAGAAATATCTCTTTAGGATTGCTGGAAGCCGGTATACGCGTAGCTGACGTCGCTCGTCGTTTGGAGTTCACGAACGGACTATTTTTTCGTCTGCAAGAACGATTCATTCAAACAGGCAGCATTAAAGACAGGCCGCGGTCAGGCAGACCTCGTAAAAGGACGCCACGCGAAGATCGGTACATAGTGACGTCAACTCGACGTCATCGTTTCATGGTTGCCCGGAAAATCGCAAATCAACTGAGAATTACCACAGGAACCAAAATTTCGATTTTCACTGCACGTAATCGTTTGAAGGCCGCGCGACTTCGCGCTCGTCGCCCTTCCGTTGGCATTCCGCTGAGTGCGCATCACCGTTTAGCACGTCTTAATTGGGCTCGCCAACGTCTTGGCTGGATAAGACGGCAATGGAACAGGATCGTTTTCACAGACGAATCCAAATTTAATCTGCAAGGTGCAGATGGCAGGCTGCGTGTATGGAGACGCAAATGTGAACGGCTGGATCTTGTTAACGTCATCCAACGTGATCGATACGGTGGTGGAAGAGTTATGATATGAGGCGGGATTTCATACAGTGGGAAAATAAAACTAAAAACAATAAGTAGAAATCTAAATGCTATTCGCTATTATGATGAAATCATTGTTCCCGTCGTTGCACCGTACATAGCTAACCGTCATGCTGATATTCTACAGCAGGATAACGCTCGCCGCCACACGGCATGTTACACACAAAACGGTCTGGCAGGACACAACATCGACACCCTTGATTGGCCTGCAAAATCACCTGATCTCTCACCGATCGAGCATATGTGGAATTACCTTGGACTTCAAGTACGTAGCAGAGATGACGTCAATAACGTTGCGGACCTTGAGCGGGCTTTACAGGAGGAATGGGCGAGAATACCACTTCACGTTATTAAAACACTAATAAACAGCAACATTATGAGACGTCGGTGTGTTGCTGTTATTGAAGCGAGGGGTGGTCACATTAGATATTGACATCGACAGAATTTTTCATTTGGACCCCTATGCAAAATATGACGTGTAAAATACTGGAATCAGCTGGTATTGTGTGTTTAAAGATGCACTCTTAATCCCTGATAAGATTTACCACAACTAATAATATTCTTTTAATATTCCAAAAAGGATGAATAAATGTCGAAAACAATGGTTCTTATGAAGGATACCGAGTTTAATTTGTGAAAGAAATGAGCATAAAACACGATATTTCTACCTTATGAGACTATAGTAGATTACAGTTAATCTTTTAGCATTCACCAATCATTTAATATTTTTGCACTTTCTGTTATTAAAAACACGGTTACAATCTTGTTATCAGTAATAAATCTTTTCCATAAATGCATTCTTTAGTAAGTAGTCAAAGGTTTATCAGTCAAAATTGGTGTTTGTTATACGTATGTTTGTATTGAGTTTGAATAAGAGTGTCACTTTAAAGAGTTAACAAATGTTGGATATTAAATAAACTATGTAATAAGTAAAAAAATTTACGTTATAGCCTTATTTCCGAAAAATATTTGACAAATTAAAGTAGAAGTACTGACTAAACTTTTTCTTATGAGCATATATACACTGTCAGTCAGTTCATATCGAGACTTATAATGACGACGTTTTTACTGAACTTGGGATTAACTTTGTGTTTTTTAAAGTTCCCGTCAGCAACGAACGGTATAGTATATGATACAGTTAAAACCAAATAGGTATGATATGATATGTTTTAAAGAGCAACTTGATTACCTCTTCTTTAAGTTATTTCTTGCAGATCAAAACCGTATTCCATATCATGATGTTTAAATCATCGAGCCGTTATATCTATTCATTCGTTTTTCTATGCATATTAATATAATTGGATAGCATTCAATGATTTTCCAGCGATTGTTTCCTTCGTTTCTCCAAGCATGTTTATGATTGGCTGTCATTCAATGGTTCTTCTCTATTGCCTGTTACAGGTCTGTTTAAGGGCATATGGTGTTATGTGGTTTAAAACGTTGCACATTAAAAGACTACTTCTTAGGTAATGACAGACATTAATTTTGTTTCGCTTTTCTAGGCAAATTGTACTCGTCATGTGTAAATGGCTCGGTTCCATTCAATTGCTCCAAGTATCTCGCTTGTATAATTTGAAAGATTATGATTTGTGAGTCGTTTCTTCAGGCATAGGGCATTTGACATGTTCAGATGGCTGGATGGCATTCAACGGCTCATGCTACTTGTTTGCTCATGGTGATATGAGATTAACTTTTACTGGAGCTGAGGTACATATGTCATATAAAACAGTTGTAGATCATGAAAAACAAACAGGTGACTCTTAAAAAGGTTTATGGATTAAAATATGTTTAATGATGAAGACAACTGGTGATTACCTTTGCCTTAAGGTGTACAATATGTAAACAATAAACACAACATATCTATACACTTTTTGTATCGAGCTATTCCGATGGACTTTTCCAGTTACTTTTGTTTATCAGTTATTATCTTTTTCAGCAATATTGTCGCCAGCAGAGCAATTCACACCTTGTTCACGTCAACAATTTCCTTGAAAATGAGTTCATCAAAGACCATCTTAGAGACCTGAAAAGTAACAACTGCTTTTACATGGTTTAAAAATAACTAAAAATAACGTCGACATTTAGAAAGTCTTGTTATTGTTAAACATTTAAAAACAACTAACGTTTCTCGTTTAAGCGACTAAGTAACTCGAGGAAATTATTTATTATCTCGTTTAAATGACTAACATATCTCGATTAAACGACTAACGTTTATCGTTGAAACGACTTAAAATCTCGTTTGAATGACAAAAGTATCTCTTTCAAACGACTTTGTATTTAGTTCAAACAAATAAGTATCTCGTTAACAAGCTATATTTACTTATTACAAGTGAATGTCACGTAACGTAGTTACGTATAAACACTTTAAAGTGTCTCGTAACATAAAAGTTACGTATGAAACACTTGAAAGTAATAACAAAAATCAATAATAGAATTCAAAGTTTATTTGTATCAAAAAGTAAATACTTCATCATGGTGATCAAATGTAGATTCACTTAGATGCTGACAGTTCGTGATAGCCGCTGGCTATTAGACCAATTAGCGTGACAGTTCATGACTGTAGAATACATCTTTTTGTATATAACAAGAAATTAAATAGGCACACCTGTCACAAACTAGACGAAATCAGCAGTATATATGAAAGCATGTTATTCAGTTAGTTCAGGTTAGGTTTTTGGCCTGAACTGGACATATAGCCCGTATGATACTTAAGAAGGTACATAACAAAATAAAGACTTAGAACACTTGAACAGTTGTTTGTTGGTTACTGAACGAACTATCACGAAAGTTAAGTGAGCGTTGGCGTTACGCGACATGAATATTAAAACTAAAACGTATTGTATTTTTATGTTTATGCGCAGTCATAAGGAGATTCTGATGGGTCAATTACGTCATTTTAACGAGATAAATAAGTCGTTTGAACGGGATATTAACTCGTTTTAAATTAACGAGATAAATAACTCGTTTGAACGGTATATTAAGTCGTTTTAAATTAACGAGATATATAGGTCGTTTAAACGAAAACCATACGTCGTTTAAAGGAATACATTTTGTCGTTTTAACGAGAAACGTAAGTCGTTTTATTACTTTTTATAAAATCGCGTATGCTATCTCTAGGCCACCAACCATTGCAACATTTTTGTTCGATTTTCAGAAAACCCTTGACATATAAAAATATTATGTAGAGTTTTCCTTTGTTGTTGTTTATGATATAACTTAAGAACGGTAAACACTTAACGTGAAATATTTACATATACATTGTATATACATTCCACTAGCAACTCACTGGTGGTTGGGACTCACTGACGAAGGTATTGAGGGAGTTTGGAAATGGTTCGATGCAGACACGACCGCTTCATTCACAAGTAAGACTTTTAATGTTTCATGTAAGGGAATACATAGCGCATGTTAGGTGTCTCTGACGTTTTGTATTTGCTTTTTTTTGTCGTTATTCTTTTGTATTTAAACCGAATTAATGTTGAGTTACTCAGCTTGTCTTCACAGTTACCATTGCTTTTGTATCATGAACGGGGTATTTATTGACAGATCATCGATTTATTACATTGAGTATTAAGAATATTGTGCATCTTTAAATCTGGTCTTATAGGCGTGTTGATGCTATTCAATGGTCCCTCATATTCATCGACAATACATATATTAATAATAGTGTACAAATATTTAAAAGGTAATGATTTAGTCGGTTGGTGGTCGGACGGGTACAGTGGCTCGGTGGACGAGTGCGTTGACAATGGCGCACCTGTATTTGCTCTCAATTAACAGTGACATTATGTTTATAAATTAAAACTACAGGGAATACAGAGCCACAAACATTCAAACACCAAAATCGCACACACTGTTCGCTCGATGGCACATGGAGAAGGAGGAGGCTTAACCTACCCTCACACTACCAAGACCCCACACACTGTGCGCTCGCTGTCACATGGATGAGGGGGGTGCTTAACCTACCCTCACAAAACCGAGACCCCACACACTGTGTGCTCGATGACACATGGTGGAGAAGGGTGCTTAACCTACCCTCACAAAACCAAGACCCCAAACACTGTGCGCTCGCTGACACATGGATGAGGGGAGTGCTTAACCTACCCTCACAAAACCAAGACCCCACACACTGTGTGCTCGCTGACACATGGATGAGGGGGGTGCTTAACCTACCCTCACAAAACCAAGACCCCACACACTGTGCGCTCGATGATACATGGCGGTGGAGGGTGCTTAACCTACCCTCACAAAACCAAGACCCCAAACACTGTGCGCTCGCTGACACATGGATGAGGGGGGGGGTGCTTAACCTACCCTCACAAAACCAAGACCCCAAACACTGTGCGCTCGCTGACACATGGATGAGGGGGGGGGGGGGTGCTTGACCTACCCTCACAAAACCAAGACCCCACACACTGTGCGTTCGATGACACATGACGGAGGAGGGTGCTTAACCTACCCTCACAAAACCAAGACCCCACACACTGTGCGTTCGATGACACATGACGGAGGAGGGTGCTTAACCTACCCTCACAAAACCAAGACCCCAAACACTGTGCGCTCGATGACACATGGCGGAGGAGGGTGCTTAACCTACCCTCACAAAACCAAGACCCCACACACTGTGCGCTCGCTGACACATGGATGAGGGGGGGTGCTTAACCTACCCTCACAAAACCAAGACCCCACACACTGTGCGCTCAATGACACATGAATGAGGGGGGTGCTTAACCTACCCTCACAAAACCAAGACCCCAAACACTGTGCGCTCGCTGACACATGGCGGAGGAGGGTGCTTAACGTACCCTCACAAAACAAAGATGGCTCTTTTCATACGTTTGCTGATTTGATGAATTTTGTAATTTCAAATGAACATTCGTCCATTATGTTTGTCTCATGGTCAATATGTTGATAACATATTTTAGCAAGCTTATTCGTTAGACAGGTGCGTGGCTATGCATAAGCAGTTGTAACAGTCCATTCTGCTGTACAAGGCCCCATGAAATTGGCCCGGACGCCTTTGTTGGCACATCTTATTATGATATCGAGAATGACAGACAAGCAGTCAAAGAAGCGGTGTGGACACCTTGATGATCATTAAAACAGTATCAAAATAAGATTTTGGAGGATCTATATATAATACTGGTCAATAAAAAAGATGTGTTTAAGGTTATACTCACCAAATTGTAAAATATCCGATTTAAGACTAGAAGGTATCATATCAAATATTTATAGCAAAACATACCTATACATACATTAAGAAATCCTATTTGAATTTGCAACATGATAAACAAGTCGAATGGACAGCTAAATTCTATAGCTGTTCCTTGTCATTTACAATGTAAGTCATTGGCATCAACTTACCTAGATTTTTACGAATCTTACAAAGTTGAGATTCGAGTCTCTTTAAGACAATCATCTAAAATAGCAACAGTGGTGAAAATATGTGGCATGCCTAAGGCTACACTGCTTTCAAGGAGTCATGCCAGTTATAGACAAGTCTTACAAATTAGCCTTTGCATAGTCTTTGCCATTGATCGATAATATTATTATTTTTCATTTTAAAACTGGCAGCCCAATGATCACACAACTAATGACCAGGACTGTGCAATATTCACTTCTGGGTACCACTTCAAGTGGGCAGACACATACTGCACATACACGTATCCTCCGGTATGCGAGACTCCGTAAGAAAGATCTTGTTAATATTATACATTTTTTCGTAACTGACTTAGATAGTAAACAGAGGTTGCGACACAAGACACATACATTTACTTTATATACTTTTAGCTACACGTGCATGCAGAGGAAGGAGTTGGCAGTATCGACGGATACATGCTTTACACAGATCGCGATATTGTCAACGTGTCACAAGAAGTTAGGTATTAGACGTTGCGAAACAAATCGTGTATGACTGTTTGATTTCAATCACATTTGAACAATCTCACTTGAACATGTAGTACTGCATTACTCGCATCGATCAAAGTGTTCATTTTTTGTAATTTCATTCAAGATGTATATACTATACACGTAGTGCACAAACAGTAGCCCAAGCGAACACGTACCCGTTCAGGTTATGTGTCACCTTACTCTTTCATATTTGTGCTCAATGTTCCAAAATAAATTATGGATATTAATTTAGTTCTCTCTGTATTACCGGGTCCGTGCGAGGAAGAAGAGGTTGTCGGATGAATGTAAACGACTGCCTGTAATGTAGTAACAAAACAAAACCATTTAACTTCCATGTCTGCTCAATAAAACACAGAACCAGATTTTGTTAAGTTGAATGTTTAACTATTTAATACATTGACATCCTGAATGCATTTATACATATTAAAACTTTCATACAAATATATTATTGCGCTTGGATACGTTCACTGTCGGAGCATCGGACATTACATAAACGACACACCCTATTAATTTCAATCCAGAACAAATTATAACCTTTAGATCAACCATCTCGCAAAAACGATTTTAAGACAATGAGCAAACCGTGATACTAATAGTACTAGTCATTGTGGTGTTGTTTGTTGTGGTTGTTAGTTGTAGTACTGTTGTTGTTGTAGTTGGTGGTGGTGGTTGTGGTGGTGGAGGTGGTGTTAGTGGTAAAGTTTTTTTATGGTGGTAGTGGTGGTATTGATGGTGGTAGTGCTAGTAGTGGATGTGGTGGTGGATGTGGTGGTGGTGGTTGTGTTAAGGTGGTGTTGGTGTTGGTTGTTGTGGATGTGGTGGATATGCTGGAAGTAAAAGTTATAGTGGTGGAGGTTTTGATAGACGTTGTGGAAGTAGTAGTGGTAATGGTATCGTGGTAGCGGTGGCGTAGCGGTAGCGGTAGTGGCGGTAATTAGTTTCTTATTAAAAGTCTGTTATCAAAGATACATTCAAAAGCATTGAACATTTGGAAATATTTTTTTTGTTTGTGTCAAATGCTATATTAATCACCAGTGCGATAGAAGCAATGTTTCTTTTGACATTTAATTTACGTTCTTATTTTATTGCTTATATATAAGTAGATAAGAGCAATAAGATGCCTTTAAATCACACAAAAACTACCATGACTTGACGTCATTTTTGTAAAAAGTATAAGTTCCGATGATGGGACGATACCTAATAATTTATCCTTGTGTCTTGCCTGTTCAACTATGTGACTTGATTTGCCAGATATATAATTTAATTGAGGAAGATATAACATGAAAAAAACATTAAATTATTTCAAGGATTCTTACTGACACTATTCAACAAAACAATTGCAGATCGTATACTGTTGCAAAAAATGCAGTTAAATCGTTATCTGTGTTCGGCAGTCAAATGGTAGGGACAGACACTGTGTACAGTGTAGTATTACCATTTACCCTCAGAGACAAACAAGTTGAAAATTATGTCAATTTATAAGATTAAAAAAGGATTGTTTAAAATTATTTTTTAAATGTACAAACGGTTAAAGCTACACTCTCTCACAGATTGACCGTTTTGACTATTTTATCTCAGAATCAGCCCATTTAGGCATCAATACCATTGATTTAATTAAGATATAAGACAAATACAATAGAACAAATTTCAATTTATTTAGAAAACTGCTGTAAATTCCATTTTTCTTTGGACTTTAGTAACACATTTAGCCATATCACATAAATTTTCGAGAGCAAATATGAAAAAGTACGATCTGCATTTGTTGACTGGTTTCCAGACAAATGGGCAAATAATGGCCCATTCTGGACATCAATAACAAAATAGTAGGTAGTCAAAACTGTCAATCTCTGAGCGCTTAGCTTTAAAATATTAAATTTCACCAATTCAGTAAAAGGACAACCATTTAACACACCTTTTCTTTCCCCCAATACTACATTCCTGGAAACGCTCGTGAGGTGTATTTTTTAATTTGCCTCTTCAATTATGTGTAACGTCAAATAAGAGACTTTTGCAGTATTAGATTATATACTGTCTGCCTCATGTCTTTTCTAGTTAAAGAATGTACGGCTATGGTGATACACAATGCAACTTACGTACTTTTGCTGCTTGGCTCTGTTGTGGTCTTTGAAACGACGGACCAGGCTCGCCAATATCATTTACATCAATTTTGGATGAAGGACTACTCGGAGGTGACAAAAGGTATGAAATAAAACTTTAAAATAAAGTATTTTACCTACATATCACTTGATGATTTTGTTTTAGCATTTTTTTCCATCAGTAATGCACTTAAGTTAATCAATTACAAATTAATTGTCAAGAAATGCAGTTCGATTTGTAACTCCATATTTGTGGCTCCATACAAAAACACAATACGATAATTCGGATAATTTGAACGCAAATTGAATATAAACGCTACTTTACGCCACCCACATCAGTCTTGACTTGCCTATCTTATTAGAATAGACATAAGCGAATATAAACATAAAACGGAAAATCCTTGATTACTGTTATCAATAGGCGATTAGTAGTAAAAAAGTTAGGCTAATACTTCAGAGTCACTGGTAGAAGATTTTCTTTGATTAAGTCGGTAGTTGAATTGTTGCAGTAGAGTAGTTAAATGACCATTTTTTTTTACATACGGGCGTTTTTTGCATGTATTATGCAAAAGGCTAAGAGCTTTTGTTTGTTTTTGAGAGTAGCTATCTCTGATATATAATTTATCAACAAACACAATTCTTAAGTAAATATATGCAATTTATCAAAATAATATACAATGAACGTGTTTATCACATAAAATTAACTTTATTTATGTGGACGTATCATTCTAATTACCGCGGCAGCCCCACATTAAGGACATATTTGATAAGCAAATTTGTTATCATCCTGCACTGAATGTTTAACTAGAGATAAGCATGTATAGACTGGACTTTAGCTGATTTTCAGAAACAGAACACAAATATTATAAGCGTCCATTTAACTCGGATAACGTTTAAGTTGAGTTTTTTATCATGACAACTTTTCTACTTCTCTTTGGATTAACTCTGTGTGTTCTAAAGTTCCCGTCATCTACGCATGGTACGATATCTAAAAACAAGATTTATATATTTAAAAACAAATATACATCATGTATATAAAAGGAATGGAAGAAAGGGTCCGAAAACCATGACCGCTGAAATATTCATGCGTCAATTAACTTTATGTGAAGCAGTTTTAATTTTAACTTTCAACAGAAAATTCTGTATTTCAAGATAATTGGTATTTTTTGCTATGAATTTGATTACCTCTTCTTTTCACTTATTTATTTAACAACCACGGTGAAAGAAGATATTACAATAGTTTATTAATCACTCTCGCTGGCACGAGTTTACGCGAGTGTGGTACCCGGGAGAAAATGGCTTGCACGGCTTTGTTACTACACACAAAAGGCACATAAACCCAGGCCTGGAATTGAATCAGGGACGTTTTGATGAGAAAGAAATGTGCTTACGAATGCGCAAACAACTTTGCTTACCGGAAAACAAAGGTCAAATATTTGTCAAGGCAAAAACAGTACTCGACATGATACGATTGTTGATCCCTTCTTCGTTTCTCGTAGCAGGTTTCAATGATGATAAGCATTCAATTGTTAATTAATTGTTTCTTTGTTCAAGGCCAAGCGGCGTACTCGATATGTTTAGATGGCTGGCTTGCTTTCAATGGTTCGTGCTATTTGCTTGCCCATGGTGATGTAAAGTTAACTTTCACCGGAGCCGAGGTATAACCACTTAATAAACAGTTCATTAATTTAAAACTTATTTTAAAGTGAAATACGTCCATACAAACAAAATTCATGGTTTCTAAATGCACAAAAGTAAATCAAAAAACGGTATATACAATGAGCACTCTACTATTATTTAGACTTTGTCAAATCATTATAAATACAATTTCTAAATAACATTGCTTAGTATATGCTTTCCTGTAATTGATAGAGATTTATCAGTGAAATAAAATTGATATTTCACTGTTTCGTGAAATATAGCTTTTGGTGCTCACTCGGTGAAAGATATTTCGATCTTACTCTGAAAAAAACAAAACAAGAATGTCCTCTATGTTTTTCAGCACTTCTGTCGCCAGCATATCAATTCACATCTTGTTCACGTCAACGATGCCCTTGAGAATGCATTCATCAAAGACCATCTCAGAAACCTGAAACGTAACATCTGCCGTTAAGGCATCATTTCAATTATTTTGGTTCATTTTTGAAAAACATAATCTAAAGCAAAAATTATACAGAATTTTGTACAAACATACTTTATATTTGAGAGTGTATGCCGATTTCTATCCACATATCTTCAAAGAAAGGTCACCTGGTAGCAGAGCTGGTTCTTATTATTTGTCTTAAGTTAATCGAGAACGACGTAGCTCATCAAATTACTAACAAAATTAATGTCAATGAAGTATGACCATTGTATTTACTAAAGTTTAATATTGAATACCAAGAGCTTTCACCGTACAATTAGCAAGGGGATAAGTTCACACAAAGTGTGTATCTTTTCAATAACTCTGATAGAGCATGCAGTAACCATTAACATAAATACATTCGCCTAGCAAACAACTGGTGGATGGGAATCACTGACGAAGATATCGAGGGTGTTTGGAAATGGTTTGATACAGACAAAGTCGCCTCATTTACAGGTAAGACGTTTCATGTTGGATGTTCTGTTGGTGCGGGAATACACAATTGTGTATATTTTGTTTGTATTGGTTTCGCCGTGAGCATAAGTATAGGTAAAACATGAGGCGATTTGGCTTGTCACTGAAGTTGCATTTTCATCATTAAAGATCTAGCCTGATATAGGTAAATTTGTGTAAAAAAATCCCAGCGAAACTTTGGCCCTTTTTGACCTGGGAACTTGTGGCCACGTAACTGCTGAGTAAAGTTTCCGTTTACAGCGGTTAATTTTGAATATTTTGCTTACCCATTTTTATCATTACAATGGAAAAAGAGTAAACCTTATTAAGGACAGAAACGTGCATAAAACAAGTGTGAACAAAAAATTCCCATAAGTCTTGTCTTAAGTTAAAATGGCAGTCGACAAATATGTTAGTTTAAACTTATTTAGTTTTACAGACAAGCTATGGCAACTTATATTAATCACTCTCGTTGACACGATGTTACGCGAGAGTGTTGTCTTATATAGTGGGGGAAACCGGACTACCCTGAGGAAACCCACTTGTCCGACTTGTTGACCAAAAAACAAACTCACATGCGCCCAGGCCTGGTTTCGAACCCGGATCACAAAAGGTGAAAGCAAGGGCACTTACCACTGCGCCAACCGGACAAATATGTTGTCTCGTGCTTTGCAAACATATAGTTATCTAAGTCACTTAAATGATTCTGCTAAATCCAGTCAAGTATACAAATGTCAATAGAACCGAGACTTCTATTTTTATACGTTCGCAGATTCGGTATTTCTTTAGCATCTTTCAGAATATGGTATCATGGTTAAGGTTTGTCCGTAGAGCGGCTAGAAGCCAAAAGCGTTGACTCCCGATTCTTCAAAACAGCTTAATTTCTGAAATGTGTATGCATGCCTTTGGCTACGCTTTATACATGAGATATACTGGTTTATAGAAGACGCGATAAATAGGAAATGCTATAAGTATATTCCATGGCTGACACGAGCGGCTATGGTAAATGTCTTTCTTCCCACCTCAGTTAACCGAAATAAAGCAAAAATGTATTTCTTTCGCTGGAACACTTTTGTGCGTAGTGTTAATAATGAGGAGAGTCCAGCAGTATTTTTTGAATATTGCAAAAGTCAAGGTTTTCATGATGCTTCGGACGACCGTCTTCAACAAGGTAGCTAATTGTGTGATGAAAATTAAAAGGAGTTCCATACGAGTACTTGCCATAGGGCCAAAAAGCCAGCATGGCCAATATTTTAGATCTACTAATCTGAGGTGGGAGAAAAAATAATCAAGTTAATTTGTCATTGTAAGACTGGCAGCCAAATGACCACACACATAATAACGAGGACTGTGCCGTGTTCGCCGTTGGAGACGACTTCAAGTGGGTGGATACATACTGCACGCACAATTCCTACCTGTACACTCCAATATGCGAAACTCCG
This sequence comes from Mya arenaria, assembly GCF_026914265.1. Classification (NCBI taxonomy): domain Eukaryota; kingdom Metazoa; phylum Mollusca; class Bivalvia; order Myida; family Myidae; genus Mya; species Mya arenaria. Next base: position 52,272,192 of record NC_069131.1, read on the forward strand.
TAAGTTCTATTTGATAATATTACATTGTGCTCAGGACCCACCTTTTCCCTTTGGGTGGTAAGGTGGTTCAAGAACGGTCGTAATTAAGGACCATATTATTTTTCCTTATATAACGGTCGTTATAAGGAGTTTATTATTTTTGCCTCATTCTTACTTAACGGTATAAATAAGAACAAGACAAACAAAGAGCATATGGTGTAATTGTAAAAACTCCATTGAAAATATTGAACCTTGATTTTGTTATGCGTTTGTTTTATTTTCCGATTTGATTGCAACTGAAATATGTCTCCCTTTTTGCCATGTTAGTTAATGACTGATTGTATAAGATCCGTTTTTCAATTCGTCACTAGAAGTTAGATAATAGAAATTACAAGCAAAACGTTTACGTGTACTTGTAATAGTAGCTACACGTACAGATAAAGGATAAAGTTGGCTTAAAATGGTGTTTGCAAAATTTAACTTGTACATGTAGTTGCGCTGATACACGCGTAAAACACTTTTCAACTGATTATGTTTATATTATTAAAATCGTGTCAAGTATCATATACCTGGAATACGTTCTGCACCAAAATTAGCCCAAGCGTACATATACCCGTGCAAGTAGCCCAAACGTACACATACCAGTACAAGTAGCCCAAGCTTACACGTACCTGTACAAGTAGCCCAATCTTACACGTGCCCGTACAAGTAGCCCAAGCTTACACGTACCCGTACAAGAAGTCCAAGCTTACACGTACCCGTACAAGTAGCCCAACCTTACACGTACCTGTACAAGTAGCCCAATCTTACACATACCCGTACAAGTAGCCCAACCTTACACGTACCCGTACAAGTAGCCCAACCTTACACGTACCTGTACAAGTAGCCCAATCTTACACGTACCTGTACAAGTAGCCCCATCTTACACATACCCTTACAAGTAGCTCAAGCTTACACGTACCCGTACAAGTACCCCAACCTTACACGTACCCGTACAAGTAGCCCAACCTTACACGTACCCGTACAAGAAGCCCAACCTTACACGTACCCGTACAAGTAACCCAAACTTACACGTACCCGTACAAGTAGCCCGACCTTACACGTACCCGTACAAGTAGCTCAAGCTTACACGTACCCGTGCAAGTAGCCCAATCTTACACGTACCCGTACAAGTATTCAAAACTTACACGTAACTGTACAAGTAGCCCTACCTTACACGTACCCGTACAAGTAACCCAATCTTACACGTACAAGTAGCCCAATCTTACACGTACCCGTACAAGTAGCCCAATCTTACAAGTACCCGTACAAGTAGCCCAATCTTAAACGTACCCGTACAAGAAGTCCAAGCTTACACGTACCTGTACAAGAAGCCCAAGCTTACACGTACCCGTACAAGTAGCCCAATCTTACATATACCCGTACAAGAAGTCCAAGCTTACACGTACCTGTACAAAAAGCACAAGCTTACACATACCCGTACAAATAGCCAAATCTTACAAGTACCCGTACAAGAAGTCCAAGCTTACACGTACCTGTACAAGAAGTCCAAGTTTACACGTACCCGTACAAGTACCCCAATCTTATACGTACCCGTACAAGAAGTCTAAGCTTACACGTACCTGTACAAGAAGTCCAAGTTTACAAGTATTTGTACAAGTAGCCCAATCTTACATGTACCCGTACAAGAAGCCCAAGCTTACACGTACCGGTACAAGAAGTCCAAGTTTACACGTACCCGTACAAGTAGCCCAATCTTATACGTACCAGTACAAGAAGTCCAATCTTACAAGTATCTGTACAAGTAGCCCAATCTTACACGTACCCGTACAAGTAGCCCAAGCTTACACGTACCTGTACAAGTAGCCCAATCTTACACGTACCCGTACAAGTAGCCCAATCTTACAGGTACCCGTACAAGAAGTCCAAGCTTACACGTACCCGTAAAAAAATCCCAAGCTTACACATACCCGTGCAAGTAACCCAAGCTTACGCGTACCCATGCAAGAAGCCCAAGCTTACACATACCAGTACAAGTAACCAAAGCTTACACGTACCCGTACAAGTATCCCGAGCTTACACGTACCCATGCAAGCTGCCCAAGCGTACACATATCCGTACAAGTAGTCCAAGCTTACACGTACCCGTACAAGTAGCCCAAACTTACAAATACCCGTACAAGTAACCAAAGCTTACACGTACCCGTACAAGAAGCCCAAGCTTACACGTACCTGTAGAAGTAGCCCAATCTTACACGTACCCGTACAAGTAGCCCAACCTTACACGTACCCGTATAAGTAGCCCAATCTTACACGTACCTGTACAAGAAGCCCAAGCTTACACGTACCCGTACAAGAAGCCCAAGCTTTCACGTACCCGTACAAGTAGCCAAATCTTACACGTACCCGTACAAGAAGTCTAAGCTTACACGTACCTGTTCAAGTAGCCCAATCTTACACGTACCCGTACAAGTAGCCCAATCTTACACGTACCCGTACAAGAAGCCAAAGCTTACACGTACCTGTACAAGTAGCCCAATCTTACACGTACCCGTACAAGTAGCCCAATCTTACAAGTACCTGTACAAGTAGCCCAATCTTAAACGTACCCGTACAAGAAGTCCAAGCTTACACGTACCTGTACAAGAAACCCAAGCTTATACGTACCCGTACAAGTAGCCCAATCTTTCATGTACCCGTACAAGAAGTCCATGCTTACACGTACCTGTACAAAAAGCCCAAGCTTACACATACCCGTACAAATAGCCAAATCTTACACGTACCCGTACAAGAAGTCCAAGCTTACACGTACCTGTACAAGTAGCCCAATCTTATACGTACCAGTACAAGAAGTCCAATCTTACACGTACCTGTACAAGTAGCCCAATCTTACATGTACCCGTACAAGAAGTCCAAGCTTACATATACCCGTACAAGAAGCCCAATCTTACACGTACCCGTACAAGTAGCCCAATCTTACACGTACCCGTACAAGTAGCCCAATCTTACACGTACCCGTACAAGTAGCCCAAGCTTACACGTACCTGTACAAGTAGCCCAATCTTACACGTACCCGTACAAGTAGCCCAATATTACACGTACCCGTACAAACAGTCCAAGCTTACACGTACCCGTAAAATAATCCCAAGATTACACATACCCTGCAAGTAACCCAAGCTTACGCGTACCCGTACAAGAAGCCCAAGCTTACACATACCAGTACAAGTAACCAAAGCTTACACGTACCCGTACAAGTATCCCGAGCTTACACGTACCAATGCAAGCTGCCCAAGCGTACACATATCCGTACAAAAAGTTAAAGCTTACACGTACCCGTACAAGTAGCCAAAACTTACACATACCCGTACAAGTAACCAAAGCTTACACGTACCCGTACAAGAAGCCCAAGCTTACACGTACCCGTACAAGAAGCCCAATCTTACACGTACCCGTACAAGTAACCAAAGCTTACACGTACCTGTACAAGTAGCCCCATCTTACACGTACCCGTACAAGTAGCCCAAACTTACACATACCCGTACAAGTAGCCCAAGCTTACACGTACCCGTACAAGAAGCCCCATCTTACACGTACCCGTACAAGTAACCAAAGCTTACACGTACCCGTACAAGAAGCCCAATCTTACACGTACCCGTACAAGTAGCCCAAACTTACACATACCCGTACAAGTAACCAAAGCTTACACGTACCCGTACAAGAAGTCCAAGCTTACACGTACCTGTACAAGTAGCCAAATCTAACATGTACCCGTACAAGTAGCCCAAGCTTACACGTACCCTTATAGGTAGCCCAATCTTACACGTACCTGTACAAGTAGCCAAATCTTACACGTATCCGTACAAGAAGTCCAAGCTTACACGTACCCGTACAAGTAGCCCAATCTTATACGTACCAGTACAAGAAGTCCAATCTTACACGTACCTGTACAAGTAGCCCAATCTTACATGTACCCGTACAAGAAGTCCAAGCTTACATGTACCCGTACAAGAAGCCCAATCTTACACGTACCCGTACAAGTAGCCCAATCTTACACGTACCCGTACAAGTAGCCCAATCTTACACGTACCCGTACAAGAAGCCCAAGCTTACACGTACCTGTACAAGTAGCCCAATCTTACACGTACCCGTACAAGTAGCCCAATATTACACGTACCCGTACAAGAAGTCCAAGCTTACACGTACCCGTAAAATAATCACAAGATTACACATACCCTACAAGTAACCCAAGCTTACGCGTACCCGTGCAAGAAGCCCAAGCTTACACATACCAGTACAAGTAACCAAAGCTTACACGTACCCGTACAAGTATCCCGAGCTTACACGTACCCATGCAAGCTGCCCAAGCGTACACATATCCGTACAAGTAGTCCAAGCTTACACGTACCCGTACAAGTAGCCCAAACTTACACATACCCGTACAAGTAACCAAAGCTTACACGTACCCGTACAAGAAGCCCAAGCTTACACGTACCTGTACAAGTAGCCAAATCTAACATGTACCCGTACAAGTAGCCCAAGCTTACACGTACCCTTATAGGTAGCCCAATCTTACACGTACCTGTACAAGAAGCCCAAGCTTACACGTACCCGTACAAGAAGTCCAAGCTTACACGTACCTGTACAAGAAGCCCATGCTTTCACGTACCCGTACAAGTAGCCAAATCTTACACGTACCCGTACAAGAAGTCTAAGCTTACACGTACCTGTACAAGTAGCCCAATCTTACACGTACTCGTACAAGTAACCCAATCTTACACGTACCCGTACAAGAGGCCAAAGCTTACACGTACCTGTACAAGTAGCCCAATCTTACACGTACCCGTACAAGTAGTCCAAGCTTACACGTACCCGTATAAATAGCCCAATCTTTCACGTACCTGTACAAGTAGCCGAATCTTACACGTACCCGTACAAGTAGCTCAAGCTTACACGTACCCGTGCAAGTAGCCCAATCTTACACGTACCCGTACAAGTATTCAAAACTTACACGTAACTGTACAAGTAGCCCTACCTTACACGTACCCATACAAGTAACCCAATCTTACACGTACAAGTAGCCCAATCTTACACGTACCCGTACAAGTAGCCCAATCTTACAAGTACCCGTACAAGTAGCCCAATCTTAAACGTACCCGTACATGAAGTCCAAGCTTACACGTACCTGTACAAGAAGCCCAAGCTTACACGTACCCGTACAAGTAGCCCAATCTTACATGTACCCGTACAAGAAGCCCAAGCTTACACGTGCCCGTGCAAGAAGCCCAAGCTTACACGTACCCGTACAAGTAGCCAAATCGTACACGTACTCTTACAAGTAACCAAATCGTACACATACCCGTACATATAGCCCAAGCTTACACGTACCCGTGCAAGTAGCCCATTCTTACACGTACCCATGCAAGTAGCCAAGCTTACACGTACCTGTACAAGTAGTCCAAGCTTACACATACCCGTAGAAGTAGCCCAACCTTACATGCTCCCGTACACTTTATGTGTCACAGCCCCTCTCATGTATGTTATCAATGTTCCATAAAGAAAGTGAAGATCTTAATTTGATGCTTTGTGTATTACAGCTCCCGTTCTTGCGAGGAAGAGTTGGTTGTTGGATAAATGATATCGACTGAAGATGTATTAACAAAATAAATATTGTGGGTTTATGTTTTTATGTCATGCTTGCTGCCATAGTAAAGTGTTTGCATCAATGGGTTTCTTTTTGAAATTTCATGTTAATCTTAATCAGAGCGGGTGATCGACCTGCACCGTGCCATTCCATGTAAACAAAAAGCGGCCATTTTGAATGTGAAAATATATGTTTTTAAGAGTATAGTATAAACTGGAAGCAAAAATAAAGTTATGAACCAGCTCCTCACCTTTTATATCTTTTGACAACTACGTTGAGTAGAGATACTCAATTTAAAAGTTGAATGTGCATGGAAAATTGTAATCAACGTGAGATGGCCACGATTTGACAGGGTAAAGTGCAGTTTGCTATTTCTCACTTTTTGGTAAACTCCCCAAACATTGAGTGCCATTTTACATTTCACATTTCAAGGTACTCCTTAGATAAAATAACCTAATATTAAATTGTTTAATGCGGAATTTATTCGTACTTCTCTCCCACCTTGTTAGCTATACCAGTAAGAGCGTCTAGTTTCAATGTCTGCTAAAATTGGGTTATGAATAGACCATGCATAGTAAAAATGGTTCCGCATTTCAGAAAATGAGAAGCGAATGTGACCTCTGTGTCTCGTTATTTCCAAGAAGACGTCACAACAAATTCACATCCGTGCCATACACGAAAAGGCGTTATTGTTTAAGGTCGGGGTTTCGTGACAGAAACAGAACATTTGAATGTTCTCAATCATGGTACAAATGATTATGTTTGGTATGTAAAGCCCACTATGGTCCAATAAAAAATGCCCTGCTCTCTTTATGTTGTAAGGAACAATCTCAAAGACACATCCGGCTATATTAGAGGCGATTATATTGCCTTTAATACAAAACTCAATCTTGCTAATTTAGAATCAATGATATTGAATGAAAATGCAGACGAAACATACCAATGTATAACCAATACTTTCATCCGCAATCCTAGCAGGGGTGCGGTAAAGATAGATTTTATGAACTGACATTATCGTAAGCTTACGATCGGAATAGCGGTAAACAATACGATAAACAAAAGGCCATTTCAGGAACTTATAATAAAATCTCCGGTCGTTCATAACAATATTAATATAACTCAGCTTAACGCGAGCGACTGTCTGAGTGAAATGACGTTACTTAGAGGTTAATTCACGGTGTAGCCGGGCTGTTAAGTGATAATTGGCCCGAGTGACTCATAATGGCCCGATACGTACGCCTTGTATTAACCTCTTTAATACATATGTATGTTTTTCTTATTTGTAAGTCTACAGTTTGCTTTTTAAAGTTTACCTGCTATCCAATTGTGCTTATTTTGCTCTCGCTTGAAAACGATAGTTAACTCACTCTCAAAATTAAATTTACTTTTATTTCGTTTTTGAAAGTGGGCAAAACAGGCAAACAGCATTTTGTTGTCACTTTTATGTTCCCATTCCAATTTCAATTGATCACTTTGAACAGTCCACAACGTATATCCGATTTTTTTCTGTACGAATCACTGACATCATTCTGTTAATGGTCTGAATAACTGAATTCAATTCAATAAACATGAACACCTAGCAACTAGAACGACTGTTTGTACTTAGATAAACCAATACCTCGTATTAATGATGTCAACATGAATGAACAGTTGCTGTTTTTCAAGTAAATTCAATTTTGCCGCTCTCTTTGTTTGGTTTTTTAATGGCAACGCAGAATGAAAAACGCCACCCTAACGGTCCACACTGGTTATCAAACACTAGCATGTCTGCCTAAACTGCGTTCGCGTTTGCCTCCCTTTAGGATTTTAACAATAAATATGTTCAAGCAGATCAATAAATTTTGATTTTTTAGTCAAGACATTATTTCACAGTCGCCAAAATTCATTTTAAGGCGAAAATTGAATTCACGTGCGAACGTTCTACGGGCCGCAAAATGATAATCGATAATCGGCCCGGGCTGCAAAACTGATAATCGCTGAGTCATGCAAATAATCGCGAAATCCCTGTACAAATGTGTTACTATATATAGTAGCATATGTATTAAGCCCTATTAACCTGCTAAGGGCACCTGTTTCATTTGTTTACGTTTGTTTACATTTTTATTTAAATCGTTTTTGGGCTTTTTACATTGAATATCAAAACATTGCACAGGATTACAGAACTTGGAAATGTTTGACTAAAACACGTGTAATTTTTCAATACAGAAAATATCTGATCTGAAACGACATGTGCTGTATTTTTAGAATTATTATAGGGCGGCAATGTAAATGACTATCAAGAATTTAGTTCTTAAGAACATTCGTTAAAGATGCACTCCTACTCCAAAAATAAGATTTAACACATTTAATATAACTGTTTAAATATACCAAAAATGTCGAACAAATGTCGAAAACAATGCTGCTTATGAAGCATACCTAGTTTAAGAAGAAATTTGCAGAAAACACGGTATTTCTACCATATGAGACCAAAGTGGATCGTAGTAAATATTTTAGCACTCACCAATCATTTGATATTGTTGCGCTTTCAGCTATTAAAACACGGTTATACTATTGTTAAAAGTATTTATTTTTTTCCTTGAATGCATTATTTGGTAAGTAGTTGAGGGTTTAATACTGGAAATGTATGTTTGTTTTACATATGTATGTATCGGTTTTGAATAATAGTGTCACTTTAAGACTATATTGAACGACGTTGAAGGTAGAAAGCCAGTTGTTATTTTATTTGTGGCGTGCAACTAAACGCGTTTGCAATGTATATAAAATATCAACTGTAATTAAGTATCAGAATCATATAAATATTACATACTAATAACATATATTATGAAACATGAAATAACTCTTCATACTACTTGCACTAGTCAGAATTTCATTCTTTATCTTTATGATCAGCAATTGGTGAGTAGTATCCCTCTATTTCTATATCGTCATCTAATTACTGACCAAAATACATCAAAACAAGCAAGTCCGAAAACAAAGTGTATGCCATTTTCAGAGATTTACTAGCTGTGTTTACCCTAAAAATGATATCTGTCTTTCTTTGAACGATATTGTGTATTCATTTTACATAACTAGCAAATAAACCAAGATATGTATTGTGAGGGTGTCGTTTACAAATAATTCACAGCTTTAGCATTGTACTGTTGTAATAGCGTAGCAATAAGAAAAAAAATAATTAAAAGTTATATAATTCAATTATATTGAAAATTATTGACTTCATGCCAAAAAGGCCGGTAATATTACATATATACTAAATCTATGTAAATTATACAGGAATGTATTTAAATGTTTAGAAAACCATCCGAAACAGATAAATATCACTAAGTTGTTTGAGAGACACTCACTAAATTCCACAAAGGCCGGTATTATTACATCGAACTATTTTTTGTACAGGCAATTTCATCCAAATTAAAAACCATCTGAAATGGAAAAACACACGAAGTTGTTTTACAGGTCATATTGAAGAACAATGTAACCAATTCGAAATTCAATATCATATTCTATGTTTAAGATGTACAAAATACCAGCGCATTTACTTAATATAATAGAAAGCTTACATCTTTCACATTACAATTACTCCATTTGACAGATCGGTGGAATGAAAACACTTGTTTGAAAATTCGAGCGAACATGCTTTACGCAACATGAACCTCAGGCGGAAAGGATCGCCTTAAAGAACGTCTCTGAAACAAAGAATAGCTATTGAATTTAAATACCTCATGGGCAAACGTTTGACAAGTACGGAACTAAATTAATTAGAAAATCTTAAGTTGAAAATGTCCACAAACTCATTGATAAAATAAATGGAAGTTTAAGTAATGTTAAGACAAAGCAATTAACCATTAGGCAAATATAATATCAACACTCGGACACAATGGTAAATATGGTTTACCAATATAAAGTTAAACCCCATAATGGTTTATTTTCTGCTTACTTTCTACAAACGAGACCTCAAAACGTTAAAGCAGTAAGCAACATGATGACTGGGAGCAGAGTTTGCTGGTTGTTTTCTTATTTATCCTTTCGTTTCGTTTTCGGTGTTTGTCTTTTGGAAAACTTGAATTTAACAAATTGGACCTAAGACCTAGTTAGATATTGACTCATATATGATTTGTTTTAGAAAAAAAAATGTATGTTGCTTAACAACAAATTAAAGACATTCATACAGTTTCGATTGTGTTAGTAGTTATACTTAACAGTGAAAATTGATTTATATAAGTTGCTTTACAGCTTGTTTCCACAACATCATATGTGCTGAATTCGTTTCGTGCATGGAATGTATCATATATTGATATTGAATAATCATTCTTTAAAAAAACAAAAACATTTTTATATTTTTACAAATACTTAAGCATCGTTATGAAAATATTAGGGCTCCAATAGGAACACGATTTTTGCAATTTGTATATATGTACTAGAAAAAAGCACAACTATTTCTTTTCCTTGAGCATATCTGATTAAATGGAACAAAAACAATTTCGCAACCGACGGAAAACTAGAGCAAAGCGATAAGTAAACTCTTAATTATTCTTACTCAATGTTTGCTTACAGATAGGCAGTGATTCGCGTATATAGACTGCATTTGTATGTGAGTTCACCTCGTTAGTGTATATCTCACAGGCCGCATACTCATCAAACATTTAAGTTGATAGTGTTACCATGACACTTTTTTCTTCGCTTCGGATTATCTTTGTGTTGTCTGAATATTCCGTCAGCAACGCATGGTATAATATTTTTGAAATAAAATTTATATATTTAAAATAATGTTAAAATCGTTTTGTCGTAATATTCCATTTATTATATACCTTAATTACTCGTTTTTATTTTTGGTTTTAATTTGATTTAAATTTACCGCCATCTGTCAAATGCGCGTATGAACTCGAATGTGTTACATAGTTTTGTGTTTTAAAGTCAAGGGAGGCTACTACAGCGAAAGGAAGTCTGACGTTACAGTGTTTACTTTATTGAGCAAAATAAGAACAAATATGTTTTAGAAAAAATAACAAATGCTTTTATGAAAACAGTTATTAAATATCCCAGCACAAAAAAAAAACACACAAATAAACGTTACTTATTTAACGAGTTTACACTAATCGTCTTTTCTGTTGACGTAACGCGGCGTTTTTAGCAAGGTAAATATTCGTGGATTTTTTTGACGATCATAACATGGATATTGAGGGAAGTTCTTGAGTCAATCGCTATTTCTATGGATGACGCGAACTCGCTTTCTTCTTTGTAGTGGCAAGCGGCTCATATTTATTATAATAATCATGGATATTGCAACAATTTAAGAACTTCGAAGTGGCAACAACTAGTTCACTGAAGTAGCCGTCTAGATAGATTGGAAGTGTTATCTGTATCTTGCTTACCCTGATTTATTTTTGAAGAACCATATTCCTGAATATTTACATGCTTCTGGAGAGTGAGTAAAGTTGGATCATTTATTTAAAAGTTGACAGGTTCAACCATTTGTTGTCACACTTTTTTTAGCAACGCGAAAGTAGTTCCGAGATTACACACGGCACTCGCATGATACGAAATCAGAAAACGACAGTATCATGATACGTATTATTTCAATGCGGCGTGCTGTATTTTCACTGTTGGATATAGAAAAGGAATTTGATAGGCATAAAATAACAGTATATATTTTCCTTGAGCTAACTAAGAAACCCATCATTTTAGTTTCTATCTCGCCCTTTAGTTCAAAGGAAATTTAGATTATAGAATTCATACATCACGGACAAATGAAAGACAACAACTCACTTACAGTGTAAAGACAAAGGTTCTGTGAAAATTATCCATCGGGATTTAACAACGCATTTTAGTATATAAATAGCAGCTTTGATCTAGAATAGAATTCAACAAGTTTAAAATGATTGTTTGGATTATTGGGTTCTCAATGTAGTTTCTGATCACCTATTGATCGACACCTACGGTATGGTAAAGGCGGCCCTGATAGCGCACGATGGTATGTCTAGATTGGTGTAAAGTTAATATAACCAATTAAGTATGAAACTGGCAATACATCACGGCATAAATACATATACTCATGTTGATACGCCTTTTCGAAAGGATGTATTTTAGAACACAATATTAAGTTTCATTCACTTTTAAGATATACATGATCTAATGGATGTTTTCATTCGATGTAATGGTCTTGTTTGATGACTGGTCATGTAAATGTAGTAGTGATTATGGAAATAGTATTCTTGTTTGTTAAACATAAACGTTTTCATATGTTCTTGGTAAAGTAAACACCTTTTAAAGATGGCAGAAAATATGAATAGGCAAATCTGTTTAGGTTTCAGATAAGTCAATCAGAGATTTTTTATTCATCGGAAATATTTTATTTATGGGCTTACACCCCATCTGTATCAAGTAATTTACGACGTTTAGAATTTGGCAGAAACCTCAAAGTGGTAACGGTCTATTGATAAATGTGTGAAAGCATCATCAGCATCGATTTTCCAGTGATTTTCATGCATTATCTCTAAATCACGCATTCGCTGAGTTTCAATTTGACCAAAAAAGCGGAATGGATCTTGTCAATTCTTCGTTCAACGAATTGGAGTATATTTAGTTAAAATGAATAATTACGAACACCAACATTTTTGTTAGGGTACACTTTACAGTTATATATAAAATTAAGATATAATTTCGTATTGAACTAATAATAACATGTCCGCAAAACCTGAACCCATAATTGACAAACATTGAGCAGGTTCACAATATTAATGTATCTAACTCTCTGGTAAAGCACACATCTAAGCTCACCATAAATAAAATCGTTCTGTGTACTTCTTTTAACGCCCAACAATCTTTTACAGTATTGTTTATGTATTCACTAATTGATTTATGTCACTGAAAGCTTATTTATTCAAGAATAATTTCACAGCTTCAAGTTTGTTTATTTCCGCTATGTTGCACAGGCAAATATGTGACATATATAAAATAAATATTTGAGTATAAACATCAATTTGAAGTCATCATGTAATTTCAAGCCTGTTTTGTTTTAGGGTGTTTATACCAGTTCATCTTCAGTCATGCTTTGTGCAACAGGTTAGCATTTCAACCGCAATGGTGACGTATATCCCGAAGAAAATATTAACCAGTAACAATACAAAACCACGACTAACAATTCCTCTTAAGTTACCAATGATGTTGATCATCAAGTTTATTTAGGTTTATGTTTGCTACTGAGCTTGTTTTGGTAGCGTTTCGCATAAATATTTAGACAAAGTTCTGAACAGTTGCTCTTGTGCCATATATAAACTAGTCAATGCCCTTGTTTAACTGTCACCAAACATGTCCATGTCTACTCAGTAACTCAAATAAAGTAAACTATATTTAATACATGTTAAGTACACAACGATTGCACAATGTGTAACATTCTTGACTCGGAACTGTGGATGTACGGTCGAGTTTTTAACTTATATTTTCTATCTTATCAAAATTATCGTAATATGTTTTATACTGCTTTCTACCTCTTTGAACAAACCGCAAAGGAAGGGACAGTAGTCTGAGTAGCTCAGTGTCGTAATTGCCATGTAAGAGTTTTTGGTAGATGGATTTACCTAAACTGGCTTCACTCTTATGGCCTATAGTTTGATTCAAAATAACAGCAATGATTCGTTAAGATATCAACAGCTTGTGGTTTCGTGCTTCTACACCCTACTGAAATATCGTCCTGATCTCATGCACGTTTGATTTATATGCTGCATACACTTATATCTTGCGTAATAGTATTAATATAAACAGAAGATTATAACACTAACCCTATTATCCGAAGATCAGTAAAAAATGCTGGAATATCATTATTGTTCATAGAATATTGAATTCAAAGAATAAGCAATATTAAGAATTCGATTTTGTTTCTGTTTAAAAAATCTATATTATGTCTTTCCAAACAATGCTCATAAAAAATCGTTTATTGATAAATTAGCATCCAAAATTAACTTGTCTTTGTGTATCTGTCAGTCTACTCAGTTACTTAAATTCCGTAGTTTCGACACTGTCTTGTAAGAGTTTTGGTCCATAGATATGATACACGTTTGATTTTACGTAATAATATGAATATAAGCAGAAGTAACTAACACCAACCATATTATCTTTAGAACGAAACAAAATGCAGGAATATGATTATTATTGAGAGAAAGTCAAAGTGAATGAATTAGCAATGTCAGAAATATGTTTTTGTTTCCGTTTGAAGTGTTTGTATTTGATATATTATAGTATTTTATATATTATAATGCTCATAAAACAATCGTTTACTGACAAACAAGCGGAAATACGTATTGCGCATGATACAAACTAGATCTAATAGGTTCTAGATACTCTTAGTTATTTATCATAATTCGTCCTAATAATTCACATACGATTGCAATTGCTTAAAGGCACGGAGGGTCCCCGCCACGAAAACAAGTTACACTTTGATCATTCCTTTATCTTGATATCGTTGTAAAGCCGTCCTGTTCTGCATTAATAATTTATTGATTCACATTTTTTTTCTTTTTATAAATAATAAGTTTCATCTTTGCGTTGATGGCCATGTATATCAGAGCTTTTTTGTTGGTGTTTTTCATGATTTTGGCCCTAATTTACTTAGTGATGCACGTGTGTGTTGTTCTTGCGTGCTTTGCCCGTAAGGCATAAGCCTTCTTTTATAAAGCGGGTATCTATTACATTATTAGCTACTTTTGGATTGTCCAGGTAGTTACCATTTTGAAAAAAGATATATGTATATTCACTTTAAATATAATTAGCCCGTCTTATTATATATCAGAATTTAAATGCAAATTATAATTATGTATTTCTAAACAGGCTGCTTTAGGAAGGGTATTGAAGGTAAGTTTAACGTTTTTGATCCAGTCCTGTGCGAGCAGTGAACACCCAGACATGACTATTAAAGAGGCGTTGATGTTAGGCAAATAAACTAGTAATAAGATATAGTGTAAGTTGACAGCATTACCTGGAACATAATAACCTTACCATTTTGGTCGAAAGCGAACTGTTTACCCTTTTGAGTGTTTGCAAAATGTGTGGTGAAGGGGGATGAAAGAAGACGCGTTCGGCGATTTCATGTATCTTAGTTTAACCACTATTAACTTTGATTATATAATAAGTTCAAACATAAAAACAACTACACAGAGAAGTCACAAAGAGTCATGAGTGTCAATATTTGCGAGTATGTGATGGCAAGAATAAGCTCTACCATCAATTAAAGTGACCATTTACAGAATTGAGAAGTAAGCATTACAAGCAATCCAGGGTTATATTTATAGATGCGACAAAAACAAACCCAAATGGCATATCGGATAAATAAACGTTTGTCAGCTTTATTATAAAATAAATTCTGCTAAAACATGCCACAAACAGCCTTAGTTTCGAAAAAAGGTACTTTTACATCTCAAAAACAATAATTCGAAAAATCAATGGTACGATATGTGAGTTGATTAGGTGGCCGAATAAAGGACATATTATCCCAGTATGGTGACCTATATAAGGTGGTAGGTGTATGCGTCTCCTAAAACACCTAATAGGTGGCGCTCCGCCTTCTGCACTCAAGTGAGTACCAGACCAAACCGAAAAACTGTTATTGTGGCTTTGTTTTAATTTTGGCTATCTTTGCAATTGGTATAAACGAATTAACGAGTTTTCCCAGTATGGTGACGTATACGAAGTGGTAGGTATATGTGTCCCATACAAAACCTACTAGGTGTTATTCCGTCTTCTGCATTCCAGTGAGTACCTTCCCTAGCCGGAAAATGATTATTGTGTTAATTTTTGTCCAATTTTGGCCAACCTTCCAAGTGGTTTAAACATGTAAACGAGAAATGCACCGACCTATATGCATGTGTCCCCGAAGGCCAGCCAAAAAATAATATCTTGTAAGGCGTTATATGTATACAGTGTTTAAAGAGTATTTTGAAGATAACAGAAACTTGCAATTGGAATCTGTGGACTGCTCATATCAGTCACTCCCTACATCGGCCTCAGTATCGTTATTTATTAACTGGTCATGTGTGCTCTTTGCGTTTTACAGACGTGTCATATAATGTGATGTTTCTACTAACACATACAAATGTAATGATTACCCACTCTTTGGTAGTCAGGGTTACTATTGAATATCTCTGTTGAAGAAATCTCATTACCGCAGATACCCTAAATTTTGATAGGCAAATCTATCATTGAAAACATGTTAATAATAAAGATATTTTTAATCAACTACAATGACCATCGTAAATGATATAAGTTTATATCTGAGGATCAATTTCTAGTATGCTTCCTTTCAGTCCTAAAAATGCAATATCAAAATACAAACCTTTTCTCCACATATATTACAAACCATGTATATTTTTGTAAATTAAATATTATTTAAGCTTCATGCTCTAGACTTTTGCCGTTGCCATCGTCTCTGCAGCCTAATATTTTAATCCAGTACTTTATCAGTCCTATATTTCTGAAAGCAAAAAATGAATCTAATTGCCTTTTAAGTGTTAAACAAAAAGAAAACTGTTCCAATATATAATTCAGTAAAACTGCGATCGCTCGAGTACGCTAGAGTCCGAGCTCAAACCTCGAAGGAACCGATCCACCCAAGTTTCAATTTCAAAGTCTGTTATGAATTGTCTGTTTTTTTAGAGTTTGAAATCGTCTAACCGAATGTTCACCTCGACACCTATTATGTAATGCGTTGTGGTAATCGCTCATATGTTCAAAGACCGTCGTATATTAAATGTAAGAATATATAGAAAGACAACAATCAATGAATACATAGTTTATTTTTTTACAAAAAACACATTTCTGAACAAGCAACATTGAATTTGACAGTGCATATTATAATCATAATTAACTTCTCAAAAGCCCTAGCATATTTTTGTTTATTTTGGAACAGCCGTTCGGAAAAAGGGTGAAATTATGTCATCGAGGGAGTCATAAGGTTTTGTGCATGATTTGTGTATTTGGGACCGGCTATAGTACTCCTCCTTAGGTTTCGATGCAGCGTCGGTATATTTTATATGAAAATAAAAGTCCTTATAATCATAGTAATAATAAGAAGAATTATAAGTATAATAATAATGATAATAATGATAAAGATAATAATGATAAAGATAATAATCATTAATGAATAATAATAATAATAATAATAATAATAATAAGCTAAGCCTTGTTAAATAACAAGTGAAATACCGAAGTTTCTATCTGCTGACGTTACGAAAAACAAGACGCAATTACGGCATTAAAGGAAGCAGTTCCTGATGTATATGGTATATGTTAAACCAGTTTGATATATTCTATTATAAATGGGTACGTAGTATTACTTTTGAACCGGAGTGTTATGTTCAAATCAGGTCTATATTTGCAACTTCTGAATCTAATTATGATAATGGAGACAGTAGTCAATGTAAACAAACATGTTTTACTAACTGTTTACAACTAGGCAAAATAATTGTAACTTAATAAATTGTCGTAAATATATCGATGGTGTTATATCAAGACCTCCCGAGATTGATGGAATCGAACAGGTTGGATCAGGTATTAAGCTTATTGCTTATATTTAAATATTTATGCGAAAAGCTACAGAAACAAGCTCAGTAGCAAAAAGTTTAAACATAAACCCGGTTTAATGGCACTGTGTAAACGCCAAAGACATAGAACATAAAATCATAAACAAGAAACATGGAGGAACAGCACAAAACTCCACAAGTAGCACATACATACTATATATAAAAACTAAGTATGTTTATCAAGGATTGTTAGGTACCGCCTTGGAACGGTCAGTAAAATGTAAATTACTGGGGGTTTAAACCAGTTTATGTGCACAAACCTCACTCTTATCCCAACAATTCTAAATAAAGATTAAACGCAAAAGGTAAATCGTATCAAAGTATGCACTAACTTGAGGAAACTTAACAATAAAACAAATAATAATAAACCTATAGGTAAACCCCAAGTACTTCTATGATTAGAGATCCTAACTCTATCTGCAGACGGAGGAATACAATTCAGATCACCTAATGCAAACACTTTTCAAAGATACGATGCAGTCATTGTTTGAGACTATGAACATTACACACAGTCTGCCTTATAAAATAAAAAGGTTTAAAACGGTGTGATCATAGAGTTTTATAATAAAAAGCATCAATGTAGTAAAACTGGGAACAAATAAAGAAAACATTGTTAAAAATGTATTAGCTAACCTTCCAAATGATTTGAAAATGTAAAATATTTGAAGAAAATGAAGTCACATGCCAAAACACTCCGATTCAGCCAAAAAATGTTTTAAAGATAATATGAATTAGCCAAATCTTCATAAATCAAAGGACTGAAAGCTTACTTATGTAAGGATGCTATATTCAACACTATATTTTGTTTCAGGAATTCATCTTCAAAAACTAGAAGGCAAGTGCTCTTCAAAATATTGCCTTTATATCCACGGTTTAAATAAAATCCAAGTTATTCATTGAGTCTATCTGCCCAACTACCTGCTGGAAACGTTTTAATTTTACGAGTTTTCTTTATTATATCACCATAAAAATCGGGATGAGCAATACTATTAGCAATCAGCGATTTAAGACTACTAATGTACTTAAATATGAGATTATAATGACCACAACATACGTCTATATAATGCTCATTTTTTTTGTTTTGTAAACGTAGCATAACATTACAGATATATTTTCAACAATGTAATTTCCCTTTTGACAATTAATTTTGAAAGCGTTATGAACGCGCTGCTTATTGAAGTATTAGAGTTGTTTTGAATTTCAAATTAAGACCTCAGAATTATCAACATGACACCATGCAAATGTTACCTGAAGGTGATTGGACTCTATTAGGTATATAGCTATTTACTTTGTAGTCATTAACACAATTTTCGGGCAATTAAACTCAACTGATTGGAATGACTTGGAATAATTGTTCATATGTTACAAACATTTCAGTAAAATAAAGTAATCTTAAGCAATTACATTGATAACCTCTAAATTTTTATCATGACACACATGCCATATTATACACTTATTGAATGGCTTTTACGAGAACGTACAATCAAGCGGTACACTTAAGGATAAAAACTGGACTTAATTGGCAAAACACACGGTGTGTGATCAATGCACCACTGGTTCATTTAAGATCATTCTTTTTTATAAAAAAATGCATATTTCGAGTCCGGTTCAACGGAATGCAAACATGTTTTCCTATCGTAACAGCATGGGTTGTAACTTTCGGAAAAAATCGGCTTATTTTGCGTTATTTTTTTCGAAAATTAATATATTGTATTAGTATATGTTGGGAGGTCTAGTTAAATAAAATAAATCCTGTATATTGATGGGTTAATATGCACACAATTGTTAAAGTGTATGTTCGTAGGACCAGATAAGTATTATTGGCCCTGTATGTTGATATGTTTTATGCACAATTGTTTACTCGCACACGTACGAATATAAATATTGATAGCTATCACAAGGATAGTCACCCCATCCGAGCCTGGATCGGAGAAGACAGTTACATTGTCTGCCACCTTCGTAATCATTTAGCCAGAGCGTAAAGTTCCACTCCGCTCCAGTGACCCAACGCCACGAGCTCTCCAGATCGTCGTCCGACGCTCCAAGCCAAGCAGCTTTTTGTTCCAACGTTTGAATAAGGTCCCAAACAAACTCATCCTCTGCCTCATCCGTGACAACAGCTAGTGTTGCTCCTAAGTTCAGACAGCTATTTTGGGCATCGTGCCAAGTCAAATGTTCAGTCGAAAGAAAGTAGCAGGAACTTTCGTAGGAATGCCAACCCTCCTTACACCCTGCATCCTGCCAAGAAATAATCGGGTTTTTTAGTGTATGCAGAATAATTAGTAAATTTGGGTAACATGGGTTTAAACGGAATTTAGATCAAATGGACTAACTACAATCTCACAGGTCAACAACAAGTTGTTACATGTTCATATACTTTCAATACCAATAATGCATGCGTTCTACATTGTAGTTCTGTGTGCTCCACTACCGGAAAAAGATCAAACGAGACTGAACGAAACAGATTTTCATTTAACGTTCCCTGCACGTCCATTGAAACAATTGAAACAACGAGCATTGAAGACCAAACTTAAGAGGAAAAAATGGGTCATCAATGAAATTTTGGCAAAGAAGTGTTTTGGAGTATACTATAGTATAGACAATTTATCATAAATTAAAAAAAAATAGAAGAAAAGAAAAACATGTTGTTCAATAGAATGATTAAAATTTATTTTTAGTTTTATAATGTTTTATAGAAAACAAATGGTTTAAGATATTTTATATGTTGCATATTATGATACGTATTTTTTATGTAGAAGAGTCTCGTTGAAATATATGTTTTGACGTATCGTAAATGTTTATATATGACACATGATTGTTTGCGCATATCGTAATGTTATCAGTGTTAAGAACTTTTTAAAAAATATACAAATATATTTAACAAAGTAAATGGTATGAATAGGAAAAGTCCTGAAGACGAAGGGTCGACAACAATGAGGACGAGACAGTTACGACGGCGACAGGGTATGTGGTTAACTCTGGTAACGTAACAATAAAAAGAAACGAAAATTGTATCGTAAGAATAGAACAGACGACTGGATAGGTAACATTCATTTGTAACGTTAGGAATAGAAATGACGACGGGATTGGTACGAATTATAACAAGGCTAATTGATTGATGTTTAATTCATGCAAATAATTAAATAACCATAACAAAGAAATAAATCAATCTTAACATTGCTGCCCGTCTGTGGCCTAAACATGAATGTCATTTATAATTGTGTGGAACCATTTTAAAGTACATTTTAACATTATACAGTTTGTCATCGACTTTGTACAATTTTGTTTTCGATTTAAAATATTAATAGCGCTTATGATGCAAAAGTCATTTATTTCATTGTTTAAACTCAATGCTACCATACGTGGAAAACATAAATGTTTTAATTTTATCGTCAGCCAAACTACCTTACCACAAACACCTCGCAATGTTTGTGTGCCGACTTAGTTCAAAAAGGCTCTGATTGATTGTTTGTCAACATACCGGAATTGCAAATGCATCCGAGCAATTGTTTTTTTTTCAACATACCTTGGTAACATAGACCTTCCATTCGTTTGCTGACATCCATTCAACCGTTCCCAATCTATCTCGTGATATCAGTTCACACACGCCTGTGTCGCTGTTGTATCGCGCCGCGTAACAGACTTCGCTGGAAGTGTGCTGATAACCAGCACACAATGTCAGACACTGGACAGCCGACGGCGCAGTGCTCAACTCCAAAGGGTTTCCCTTCAGTATTGATGTCCCATTGTGTCTCTTATAGGCTTTTGTAGAAACGGAGCCCACTGCATTTGCAAAGAGCTGAAGTAGCAAAATACAGATCTGGAAACAGTCCATTTCGAAAAGCAACAGATCGCGATTAATATTGTAGTCGACGATTAATACTGAACAGCGTCGTTCGACGGTTTGCTTCAAACTGAAGGTGGCATGCTGCCGCAGTTATATATGGCTGATATATGCAGTCTTGACGATCAGTTGCACAAACTCGCTAAAATATAATAGTGTATTCAATATTAGTTTATCGCAGCTTTGCAAGTTTCGTTACCAAAGGTCCATGAATAAATAATGTAGTTATGTCACAATTTCATAAAACAAAGGCTTGCTTGCACACTGACTTTTTTGTTTGAACTCACCTGAAGATATTCATCAGTTAAATTTATTATGATCGAAAACAAAGACTAGCGCTCGCGCGGCCAAGGTTATTTATCAAACTGCTTATGTTCACACAAGCACTTTACTAATTAATGCTAAATTAGCGCCACTTCGTATAGAATTGTCAATTAAAATGCAAACAAAAAGGGGAGTTATGACGAAACGCATGATATGAGAGAAGAGACATTACACAAAACATCAAAGCAATAAAACCACCCTACAAAGTAGTATAAATTCTTTAATCTCCCCCAAGTTGAAAGTACAAACATATTAAATGTAATTCATGCATCATTTTCATGGTTGATTTACAGGTTATTTGTTTTAAAATAAAAAATGTTCAGATTCATATTAATTAGCCCTATAAAGATATATTATGATCCTCCGAGTTCATTATACAAACATATTATTAAATGGAATTCATGCATCAAAACCATAATTGATTTACAGGTTATTTGTAAACATTCAAAACACATGTGCATATTAAATTATATAACATGAAATATACCTCAACTTTCCTTCCTGAAATGAACGACCTTTTATCTAGTGTGAATATTTTCCGATACACTCAACATTCTCTGATATGTTCGGATCGCGAATCACCGCATAACAATATACATGTAAATTAAAACTTGTTGATCTTGTTTTTGTTCGTTTCGTGTCAGTAGGCCCTGAAAAAAAATCAATCTGTCAGAAAGCGTAAATTCATTATTTGTGAAATTAATTGCTGTCATTGTTGTGAATCTTATCCAATTATTGATATAGATTAGACAACAGCTCATAAAATGTATTGTCCGCGTTGAATAAAATATCACTGATTGATATATATCTGAAACAAAACAAAAATTTGCTGATAGTCCGCCATCGCCATTGTAGTGAACTTCAATCAAGAACATATGAAAATGTATATGATTGAAGTGACCCTCTTATTTAATATCAATGCATACACATGTATAACAAACATATGTTTTGACTGATAAACCTTTACTACTTACTTAATAATGCGTTTATGGATAATATAAATTACTGATAACAAGATTGTAACCGTTCATTTAATAGCTGAAATATAAAAATATTAAATGAGTGGTGAAAGATTTACAATGATCTACTATAATCTCAAAAGGTAGAAATATTGTGTTTTATGCACAATTCTTTCAATTCAAAATAGGTATCCTTCATTAGAACTATAAAACAACAGGATAATTTGTGGTAAATCTCATGTGGGAGTAAGAGTGCATCTTTAAAGCTCCGCTCTAGCAGATTTAACGTTTTGATAACTTTTTTTATTTTTTGTCTTGGAACTAACCAAGTTTTGCGAAAATCCATGGAAACCAGTTAAGTAAGACCGCTGACAAAAATTATATCGCAGTTTTTTATATTTAAGTTCAAACATTGATGTTTTGTGCATTTTTCTTTAACCGTTAGTAACAGTTTAGGCCATACATCATTCATTTTCGAACGGAAATATGAAAATCTACGATCTGATTTTTTGTCAGCAATTTTATATTACTTGTTTGTAGATATATACGCAAAAATTTGCTCTTTCCAAGACAAAAAATACAAAGTTGTAAAAATGGTAAATCTGTGAGAGTGCAGCTTTAATAATCAATGATTTTTTTGGCCAAACGCACTCCGATGAAAACTACAGGGACAATCCCATTCATCCAACTAGACAGATAAATGGAAAGGAAATAGATTTAATAGGTTTAATTTCCTTTCGATTAAAATAACATTACGTTACTCAGAATATCATGTACCAGTAGAATATAAGTGTAGGACCACCCTCTGATCACAAAACTTTCCTCCTTTTTCTGACATGGGTATCCGTTAGGAATGGCTGAAACACACGTGCTTCCCTCTGCACACGAATGCACAATATCACACACTGTCACGTGATCATCACAAAACACTCCTTTCCACCCAGATATACAATCACAGCTGAAGAAGGAAAATCATAAAAAACAGTAATGATCAAAAGTTTTGAAATTGAAATAGTTAAAGAAGCAAAACCGTGATTAGTTGTCTGTGGCGACTTTAGTTCGCAGTTAATTATAACTTGTTTGTTATTTTAATATAAAGTAAATACTACATAATATATATCATACAAGAATTGAGATCAAATACGACGTTATGCGCCTATACATTTTCGATACTTTTTGAGAAGCATTCATAACATTAAAATAATGACACAAGTTATGCAACTGAGAACCTCACAAAAAGT
Source organism: Mya arenaria (assembly GCF_026914265.1). Classification (NCBI taxonomy): domain Eukaryota; kingdom Metazoa; phylum Mollusca; class Bivalvia; order Myida; family Myidae; genus Mya; species Mya arenaria. The sequence goes on from NC_069131.1 coordinate 52,295,743, forward strand.
TACCCATAGCGTAAACACTACATGAATGATTAAAGAGATGCTTTGCATGTTGTTGCAGTTAAAGCCTTTAGAAAGAGTACAATATACTTGATGAATAAAGACGTTGTTGACGTAAGCGTGTTCCATATATTGCTTTTAATAGTGCATATAATTTGTTGAAATATTTTAGCAAAATTTTCGTAAATGTAAAATGACATACGTTTTTGTGAAAAGTTAAACAATGTTCGTAGTTTTACTGCAATGACTTGAGTCTACGTTTTACTTGGATAACCCTCGTTTATGTGTAATTCATACACCACGCATATGGGAATAAACGAGAAGAACTATTTAAATCTCATTTACTTATTAAACTGATTCCACTATGTTTACACTTGTTGCGCCATTGCTGCATGTGTTGTAATCACCCGACATTGACAAGCAACAATATTGCAACCAGCAGTCACATGACCTGGAGGTTTGCCTGGTCTGGAAAACTTCCACCCAAATGTTTTAACTCTAACGCCGTATTCATACGCATCCTGTAAATACAAGTATGTTACGGTCCTTTCACATAAACAAAACTATTTTGTGAGATTATATTTCTGACAAGGATTCTTCAAGTATAAAACCATAAACAAGTATACCAATAGTTAAATCAAGTTTATGGTTAAGGATTCTGTTTGAACCAAAGCCATTTAGACAATCTTTATTACTAGATCGGATGCTAAATTTATTACCACTAACGGTATTCATCATTAATTTAATAACCCTAACTAACATCCAACGTCCTTTTACATAAACAAAATATTTTTGTAATTATAAACCTGGCATGGGGACTTCAATTACAAAACCATAAACAAATATATCAATAGTTATATCAATGTAATGGTTAAGGATTCTGTTTGAACCAATGCCATTACAGACAATATATACTGCTTGGTCGCATGCTAAATTTATTAACACTAACGGTATTCATCATTAATTTCATAACCCTAACTATATCCAAATATTTTATCGCACAATACTACCTTTGAAGCCATTCTTGAACAGTACTGAGGAATGGTGACCACGACATCTTTATCTACACCACCAATGTACAAGCGGCTATTAATGTTCAAGTCAGTCAAGTGGCCAAAAGTCCGCCCTATTATGTTCCTCTGAGAATCTACTTTGAGCCATTTCTTGAACACAGCTAATCAGGAATGGTCACCACAATATCTTTATCTACACCAACAATGTACTAGCGGCTATTAATGTTTAAGTCAGTCAAGGGGCCGTAACTCCGCACCCTCTTGTTCCTCTGAGAATCCACTTTGAGCCATTTCTTGAACACAGCTAATCAGGAATGGTCACCACAATATCTTTATCTACACCACCAATGTAATAGCGGCTATTAATGTTCAAGTCAGTCAAGGGGCCGTAACTCCGCACCCTCTTGTTCCCCTGAGAATCCACTTTGAGCCAATTCTTGAACCGTGCTACTCAGGAATGGTCACCACAACATCTTTATCTATATCACCAATGTACAAGGTGCTATTAATGAGAATCCATTTTGAGACAATTCTTTAAAATTTGACAACATGGACGTGCAGCGTTAGGTCATTTTGTTATTTGTTGAATTAAAGACATGTATTTATTTAACAGCCGTAGTGTAAACGTTGTATACTAGATGACCCCATATATGTTTTGTTTTGTTTGAGGAAAATGTGTTTTCAACTGATTCAAATATCAAGATTTATTTAAGTTTGATATGTTTGCCTTTATAACAAAACCGTTATCAAAGTTGTCGATTAATAACAAGCACCAACATGCGCGTTATATGGGTACAACTTACATTTGTTTAAATCTTCATTTGGATAATTTCCATATGCACTTGATATAGGAGTGATAAGTGGTCATTCAATAAGGGATTTCTCAAAGTTGTTTTCTAAAATTATAAATTGATCATTTTTAGCACACGAATGTAATTAATTTTTCATTGTGTGGCCACGATAATGATAATGTATGTTTATGATATATACTCATATGATGAGTTTCTGTGCTAACTAAGTGCAACGTAGATCTATTTAACGATATTCATTTAGGACGTCAACAAATTGCTACACTTGTGACATATCTGACTTTTATATTAACGTTATTTCATGACGGAGACGTCATTTGATATAATGATAAGTATTACCTATGGCAAATGCCGTTATTCTTGCAAGGACTGTGTTGACAGACCGGAACATTACAGTTACCAACCCTTTATTAGTTCAAGCAATCTCTCGATTAGTGGCGTGTAGATTCCTTATACAGCCACAAATCCATCGCTATATCGCTATATATTAGCTATACTTTGCATTAAATTCTCTATTCAAATACTATTTTGCCAACTGCATCTCTTACTCTTTTTAACTTTGATAAAACAAATAATTTTATTTTCAAGCATTGAAATACAACTATACAAATTTTGTATTGCGGCGTTAAAGTGCCTCAAGATAGAAATGTTTGAACAGATACAAAATACTAACGTATATATAACCCGTATCTGCTTATTTATTTAAGGCAACTTAAGAGCAAAGTTATTGTGGGATAAGTCTTGCTGGAGCGAAACATAGCAATCTACGGGGACCACGAAAGCTAACGAGTGTTTGGCCGTAAACACTGACTTTTGATGATACTTATTTATGAAAATATATCTATCAAAAAGTCGAAATATTGCTTGACTGGGTCCCAATATGTCATTTTTCCTGAAAAACGAACAAACTCCTTGTAGTTCTAAGTACAAAGGATAAGCATACTTTTGATAATATACCTTGCAAACTTATCTATAAGAACAGTGAGAACAATCCGGATACTTCAGGTAGCCTAAACATATACAAGTCCGGTTGAAATGCAGGGTCAAGGTCTAAACAAGAAAAATTAAACACTATATGAAAGGATAAAAGTTTGTGTAAATTTATGTTCACTGTTGCATCACATTTTGTAATAACTAAATTATACGAGGCTTTTCATGTCGATATAAAAAGACGTTAATGCAACTCTAACAAAGAATACTTTTGAAAGTGATAACCGAAAGAAATTGTATTGGTTAACATATTTAGTCAACGCAATTTATGCGGTAGACTCGCCTCAAACGGTTCTTATTAGGCTCGCTTCACAGAGCGAGCCTTTTTTAGTGATTGGTTTATGAGATCGTACTGGAGACGGAAATGATTGATTTAAGCCTTTCGATTGTAAGTGTATGCACAGAAAAGTGTTGTTGAAAATTTAGAATTAGAAAATGATACTGATACTATTTTGACTACTGTTAGAGTGATTTGGATTTATCTATGGTGAAAATGTTTTTCTTTTACCTAATTGGCAAAATGTGTAACGAAATAATGTAATTTGTCGATTTCGAGGCGTATAAAAAAAGGACCGGAGGTCAATAACTCCTTGCATTTTTTGACCATGCGCAAAGCAATTCTACGCATGAGGTGCGGGGTGATACAGGAATCCAGTGATTGAAATCCACTGAAAATGTTAAATCCACTCAGAACACATTCATTTAAATTAATAAATGAAAATTAGTATATACATATTGGAAAATGCCTCATAAAGGGTTCATATTGCAAATTTATTGAAATTGGTCGAAAAATTAAGAAATTAGAGCATTTCTTTTAAAAAAAAGATTGGAAATCGAAGTGAAAACCAGTTTTCGAGAAGAGAAATCCACTCATAACTCATATATTTGTAACAAATATTTTTTTAAATGAATATTTGATTGAATATGCATCATAATCGCATTGCGAGACGTCGATGAAGGAGCACGTTTTGAAGCAATTCTCAGCAGCTACTTTACATTCTGATTGAAGAAGTTGAAACAAAGACGGGTATGTAATAAATGCTTTCTTTTACTGATTGAGCTTTTGTGTTGTTTCGTCTATTTGTTGTAGACTGACGGCATGTAAGTACTGAACGTTCACCAGGTCTGACAAGTGGCTTTCCTCTTGGCTCTCCATTTTTTTCCCTCTACAATTGCAGCTGCTGATCTACGGCCAATGCCGTTCGCACCGACAACAAGCGCAATCGTCTGAATGGTATAAATAGACACTAGATTGACAGCAAACTTTGACTTTGAAATATTTTATTTATTTCCGAAATATGGGCCGGCAGCGACGCAAAAGTGGGTGGTTGAGGTCAAAAACTAAAACGTTAAAAAATACATGTTTTATTTACCTTTGAGGAACGATCTTTTCTGGGAGTGAACATTTATTCTTGGCGACATGTTTTGGGAAAGTAAGGAGTTCAACAAATTTTACAAAAAAAAAGATTTTGGATCAAAAAGCATTTACATTATTAAGGAAAAGTCTGATGATATAAGAACAGGTACTTCGTTTTTATGTCAAAATGCCCAAGACGACCTATTCAACAATGTATTGAGAGATTTTGATGATATCTTCTCAAATAAGAAAGTTATTAAGAGAAGTAATGAAATTTCGTGGATGAAATTCCTTATTTCCGAACTAAACATCATCTAAGTTCCTGGTCAGCAAAGTTCTAAAAAAGGTTGATCAGCAGTAAGGACTCGAATAAGGCTGACCAGGTTGGTCAGCGATAAGAAATGCATGTTGTTTCTAATAACACTATGTCTTTAAGTTTCACAAATGATCAAATGTATCCATCTATTGTCTAGCAGAACTTTTAAGTAAAGACATATGAATACAGAAAGGAATATTTCTTTTATGAACATCATGCATTACTCACATTATTTGTTTCTGCACTCGGAAGTTCTTCATTATTGAATCAACTTTCATTCTCATCAAAAGTACATGTTGTTAATCACGTGATTGTCTATTTCCTTTTAAATTTGGTATTCCTAAAGTGTAGTACATTTCTCTTCCACAGTTCCTTCCAAAAGACCACATCACTATAGATGTGTCTGGCATACTGTCCAGTACAGATCCAGACCTCTTATTGGATGTGGACAGCACTGAAGATTTCCAGGTGATGGCAGTCCAGTCTGTTTACTGCTATCAGTGCTGCGATAGACCAGGTACTTCATAGATAAATAAAAGTTGTTCTTTATACACTCTAAGATAATGTACTCTAACATATCATAATTATTCAAGTTTACATATGCATTTATTACACAAAGGTTAAATTCTGCACTCGTTTCCTTTTTTGCCATTGTTGCATCTTTTCTTTTTTAATTAATACTGTTTATAGCAATTAATTCACGACAAGTCATCAATGTAAGAAATTGTTGATAAACAACAACATGAAAAATTTCACAATGTCCGTATAAAATAAAAAATCTTCACTTTCCTTATCTTTGAAGTTTGAGTTTTTATCAATTTCAGCCTGCAGAAACAAGAAAATCGCAGATGGCAAATGTCCATCCTGCAAGACACTGAACAACATTATGGTTCTGCCATGGTCATCCTGACGAAAAAAGACCGCTTTTCACATGTACGCTTCTTCGTGGACAACCTGAAGAAACTGTTCAATGTGGATGAGATTACAGATTCCAATAAGCTTTTACAACAATTGAAAACGCAAGTACCTGTCACTGCCAGAGGTCGCTTTACCAACACAGGTGTGGAATTCCGTTCTATTGATGCATAACGTTTCGCTACTGCTATTTGTTTTTTTGTTATATAGTAAGAAAAAATTGAGTTTAAAATTTGATACCATCCCTATGTCTTATAAACTTCACTCGTAAATTTTCAAGCTATTTCAAAACTTGACTCAATTCTTTTATGAATGTCAATTTGAAATAAGAAATATCAAACATTTTCAAACCTTATTCTTATTTAAAAAAAGAAGATATTTTTTACATTTGCTGATCATTCTCACAGATTACATAATTTGTTATCTCATAACTTTTGTAACATTTGCATCTGTGTGCTATTTTGCAACTGTACCATTTATATTTATGCTTGCCATATTATTAAGATATTGAACAATTATCTGTCATCACTTGCATTGCCTTTGCATTCACATTTTTTGTCAATCGCTGCATGAAAATAATCCATGTGCACATCTGTCTTTTCTTCATTCCTGTTATTGATTAAAACAATGTCAAATACTTAAAAAAGCATATAACTTATTAACACAATTATTAACATTTCAGATTTTTCAGCTCATATTTGTTACTTTAAATAAAAATCACTTGCTATTTATCATTCCTGACAGAACATTAATTATGTGAACTACATCAGTTAAAAATAATTTTCTTCAATCATGAATAAACATTAGTATTTGCACTTTTGATTTTTAAAAAAAACAAAACCTTTAACAGTTGCAATTCACTCCTTACGGCTATTGACATTGCAACTTTTGCAAACCTTAGTATTTGAACTTTCAATTTTTGCTCACATATACTTCCCACAGGTGCAAATCACTTCTTACGACTGTTAACATTGCAATTTTTGCCCACCTAATTATTTGAACTTTCGCTTTTTGTTTACAAATACCTCCCACAGCTGCAAACCACTTTTTACGGCTATTAACATTGCAACTTTTGCAAACCTTAGAATTTGAACTTTCGCTATTTGTTTACAAATGTTTCCCACAGGTGCAAATCACTTATACGGCTATTGACATTACAACTTTTGCAAACTTTAGTATTTGAACTTTCGCTTTTTGTTTACAAATGTTTCCCACAGGTGCAAATCACTTCTTACAGCTATTGGCGTTGCAAGTTTTGCAAACCTAAGTATTTGAACTTTCGCTTTTTGGTTACATATACTTCCCACAGGTGCAAATCACTTATTACAGCTATTGACATTGCAACTTTTGCAAACCTTTGTATTTGAACTTTCGATTTTTGCTAGCAAATACTTCCCACAGGTGCAAATCACTCTTCCTCACAAAACACTAACTGTACATTGCTATGGATCGATTTAGAGCGAGCCTTTTTTGCTGCCTCCTACAGCAATTGTGTGCTTGTACGCTTATTGTGGCGGAAAGGTGTGTCACAACAGGTGCATATCCTCGTTCTTAAAAGTTCCATAGCCATAATTTCTTAAATGATTTGCCATAAATAATAGACTTGTTTCACTTGTGTCTTTTGCAATAGTTATATTATTTTGTTGGTATTTGAATCAAAATAGCTGCCTAGTTTTGTTTGCACTAAACTGTTTGAATGATTTAAACACTAAGGGTTTTGGCATGTCGCTTCTTTTTCTTTTTCTTCTTCTAATGCCGCCGTGAAAAAAAATTAGACGAGTCTATGATATGTTCGACTGGTCTTCCTAGAAACGTTTTCGCGGGGAGAGCCATTGCTGGATATTACTTGTTGCTCGACCTACTTCTATGTAAATGTCCCCTGAACTACGCATTTTTACGACGGTTCCTCATATAAAACACAATATATCATTAAACGGGAACCGTGTTCGTAATTATAAAAGTGTCGGTGTTGACTTGGACGTAACGAATAAACTACTGCGTGGTGTTGCAAAGTATGTATTCGTTTGCATGCTCACCTTTATTCAAACATGTATGGCATAGAATAGGAACGTTTCATATGTCGGACAATATCTAATATATGGAAGAATTGCACCAGCTTGAACATGTCATGAATTTGATATAAAATGTAAATTGTTAATGCTTTTTGGTAATATTATTTATAATTATTTACTAAACATGCACTACAGCAAATTGTTCAAAAATTGAAAATAATTCCTCGATAAATAAAACCACTAGTAATTTCCGTGGTAAAATTTTCGAACCAAAAATACGTTTGTATATAAAAATGACCAAGGCGGCTATTTTACTAAGTAGGGGTGATATTCAAATAATCAATAAAACACATGAAACGCTTCAATACAGGGGTGTTTAATTTTACTTTATGCAAAGCGGTCAACGGAAGACACAGGAAAAGACAAGCACCAATGCCGGTTATAATGTGACACTATTTTTGCAAAAAATAACAATATAGAATTACTATTTGTTTAACCGAAATACAGTGTATCATGTTTAAATGAATTTGATGGTATCGCCGATATAACAGTTTTCGATATAACTGTTTTTCTAAAGAAGGAATTTAAAGTAAAGTTCGATATGTCCGAGAAATGATCCATTGAGTCCTTTATTCCTTTTTCATATAATTAATGTTTTGATATTTAAGTGATCATTAATTTTATTTGTATTCCTTCGTACATGGACTTTCGTTTTAATTATGACTGTAATCTAAAGCTTGGACTTAATAGTGCATGACTGTTTAAACAGTTATAATTTAAACTCAGTTACTGCTGTCAAAAAATGTATAGGTATGCAAACAACACATATTTTTAAGTGTCAGTTCTGACTAATTATTAGTTAACGTTTATATATCACAAAACTCACTTGTTTGAAATATCATGCTTGGAGGGTTTGTTATTTAATAAGTGTTACCTGCAGCAATTATGCTTATTTCCAAAAAAAAATAAAAAAAAATAATAATTTTATCTACATGTAACAGTAGTTGTATCTAACCTAGCATGTTATACTTTGATATGTTTAGTCACGTATATGTTTGAATAATGATGTTCTTACTCTATGACTGTAATAAGCACAATTGCCAAACGAGCATTATTGTATAATTTACTTTATGTAATAATCTAAATATCATCAAGGTGAGGAAAATACCTGGGTATTATTATGTTATCATTTTTTCTGTCTAAATCAGTTTAGAGGTTTTTTATGCATCTACTTACCATCATGTACATATTGTATTGCGTACGATCATAAATCTTAGGTGTAACATGATCAATGCCTCATTTAAGAGTTAAAAATACTTACCCATTATTTCATTTAGTTCCCCTTTCCATGAGCACAAAAGCAATATATATGTAGGTAGAACTTCTAGTTTTTATTGTCATCCAACTGTAAATGTTACTAAATTCAAAGTCAATATTAATGCAGCTGCTGCTCCTTTTAATGAGTATGTGCAATGATAAACAAAATATTAAAGTTGTTTTAGTGAAAATGTTTTTCATTTAGATTTTGAATGTTTGAGATATATTCAAGATAATTAAATGAGATTAACTAATTAGTATTCATGTAACTAATGTTTTTAGAGAAACGTATATAATACAAACACTTGACTTTTCATAAAAATAATTTTCATTATAATATACTTAATTCCTGTAAAACAGTATTTTGTATCGACTGTAGGGTCTATATAATGTTACGTCCCACGTATAACTACAACTATATAGACTTTAAAATATGCAAAATCTGTGTCTGATGGAGCCCCAACCATGCTCACTGTTGCGTGCTTCAATGCACCATGCTATAATTCGGTTTTCGAAAAAAAACATACATCGAAACAAAACAGCGAAAAACATATTAATTTAATACAAGACATATTTGAAGACATGGATGTTTTTATGATTGCAAGAAGTAAAAGACTATGCCAAAGTTAGTACACTAATTTATGGTAATTTATGGTAATCTAGGATCTAATTCATACTTTTCTTTACATCAGTGCATTTAGTATACGTCACTATACTAATACACACGTACACGAGTATATGTTATCAGAAACACTAATATGTTAATCATCTTTTGCACAATATTACTAAACAAATAACATCTAATAAAACATGGAAGTATATGTAGATTATACAAAAAGAAATAAGGATTACATGTTTATATCAGCAAACAACACGGCATAATTGTCAGTGCCATTGTCCTTGACATTCTGATAGTTTGGTTGTTCCATACGTTCTTGTAACTGTTCGTATGTTCGAGCTTCTTCGTCAGCTCTTGAGTCTGAAATAACACGCGGATAAAATGTATTCATGTATATATTAATCATTATTGTATCACCAACCGAAACATTCACAAGTATGATAAGCAAATCACTAAATGATGATAACGCAATAGTTTACGTGACATTGTTTACTTCATTCTAATCTACCTAAGTTCGTCGATGCAAACTTAATCAGAAATTTCTCTTAAAATGAATAAATAACATATATTCTTACTGAGTCAGAGTGTATGCTTCGGTAAAGTTTAACTGAAACATGCCAAATTGGTATCGTTAACTACAATAACTTTTATTTGTTATAACGGCGAGTTAACAACCAAAACAATAACACAATGTAGTTGACATTCTGCGGGTAGCCAATATGATCATCAATGTCGATATTTTGCTTCCTTCTGTATCAATATTACATGATATCTCCTCATTGGAATTGTAATAACTATGTATTGCCTGATATATATCTTCATGGACTAAGTGTGACTGTGTATCAATATGTCCACTGAAGTAAACATTTCTGATATAAGTAAACAGCCGATACCAAATAATACTTTATTCAATAAATTTGGTTCGTCGCTACAGTGAAATATATGTATATATTCTTACCTGATAATGATTTTTCATAATTTCTTTATTTTGTCGTCTATAATATGAAAATACAAAAAAGATGTGAAGTTGCAAATTTAGTTTTAATGCATTATCATGTTTGAGTCATCCGAATTAAATGGTCAAAACAAAAAAAGAAAATGATCAGTGTACTGATAGAATATTAGCGATATTTTGGCACTTTTTTTTTAACTGGGGAAGTAATGGCCATGCAGCTAAAAATAATTAAGTCACATTTTTATCCGTTCATTAATCAAAATTATTATATTTTGTATTCTTTTGAATATTTAGGTCAAATGAGTAAAACGCGAAGAAGGATTAAAATTGAAAATAACTTATTTTGCATCAACCTCTATTGTGCGCCATTAAAGCTGCACTCTAACAAAATGAGAGTTTTGGCATTTGTTTTAAATTTTGTTTTAGAATCAGCTAAATAGAACACGAGATAGTGATACTTAATTCCAATAAAGTGATAACTTTATTCCAATAAAGTAATAGTTGGTTAAATATTAAGCAATGTCAAGAGTGCGATAACATATTTGTTGTATAATGTTTTTATTTTGTTTTAATTTTATTGTATTTAATGTAGTTCCGACTCAAATCACGAAGTGACATTCGCATTACCTTTCCCTTCAATACATCCTGTAGTTGTCAGTTTGTACCCTGTCTCACATCCTAGTGTACACTGACCGTCCGTCTGTCTGCACTCACGAACACCATCTTCAGAAGCCGAACACTTTTGGTCACAATAGATATTGCAGAATGAGCCGTGAGTTCCATGTAAGCATCCATATTTGCATTCACCAGTTGCAATTTCACAGCTTGACCATGACTCGTTTAAATGCGTACAGTTTTCGCTGCAATTGTTCAAGCAGTATTCGCCCCAGTAATCATATGCACATAAATTACACTCGCCGTTGTCTTGGTGGTACGATTTGCAATTTGGTGGACACGAAATGTTACAAAATGGCCCCGAATATCCATCAACACAGCCTTGGTCACATTGGCCGTTAAACCCGTCACAAGAATGGTTCGCACATGTATTATTGCAAGTGTTCCAACATGTGTAGTATGATAGCCATAATGACCAGTTTGACATGCCAAACATTTACTAGTTTGGCTACGTGTACATGTAGCACATCCACCATTGCAAGGAGTACCACAATAATAACCACTAAAACCGTCTGTACATTTATCCTGACAGTACCATCACTCTTCCTACAGGTCATTCCAGACCTGCAGTTGCTACATTCTAGTTCACATATATCCCCATGATAATACTCATCAACACAGGAAATACAATTACTAGACGAAGTACATGTGGAACAGTTAGGTGGGCATATACTATGCACACATGTTCCATCTTGAAACTTGTACTCGTTTTCGCAGGTACAAGTCCCACTCTCTTGGTCGCAGCTATTATTTAAACAATTTTCTGGACACCTTTTATTACAGAGATTACCATACGTCCCGCCTGCACATTCGTCACATTTCTCTGCATTTAAACTATCTACGGGGCATACATTATCTTTACACGAACTACAGGTAAGATAACAAAATGGGCCAAAATGATTTCTATTACATCCTAGACAGTTGTTGTTGGTATCACAAATGCAGTTCGGTGGGCAAATCTTTATTTCACACATTGAGCCATTAAATCCGTCCTTACAACCTGCTGTACAAGACCCGTCTTGATTGCAATATCCATACATGCAATTTCTTGAACAAGTCATGTCGCAATAGTCGCCATATAATCCGTCTGTACATGTTTCACATTTACCAGAGCTGAAACAAACTATGTTATTGCTACAATTATCTGGGCAATCCGTCTTCGTTGAGCACGTGGTACCTTTAAACCCGTATATACATTGTACATTGAGTGGCAGATTCGCACGATAGACAATTTACAGGACAATTATTCTCGCACCGGTTTCCATATTTGCCGTCAATACATCTATCACAGTTGTCACCTATAAAATTAGGGTCATCACATTGCAGACAGTTTCCATTTATATCGCATAGAAAGTCTTTGCACTTGATACTGCATTTCATTGAGCAATCACTTCCATAATATCCAATACCACTCTTAACCTTACATGCTGTACAGGCTGTTCCATTTGTGCAAGATAAACACTCTGTCTTACACAAATATATACACGTTGTCCTCAATCCACTGTGATATCCGTCCTTACAGGATGTACATAATGCGCTAGAGTTGCACGTGGTGCACGAACTTGGACATGGGCTTTGACATTGGTCGCCGTCATTACCATCATAACAGGTATCACATGTAGTCTCATTTGAACATATCTGACAACGTCTTGGGATAATGTAGGCGAAGCCGTAAAAACACAGTAAGCAAAACTATTTACTGAGTTTGTAAAATGTAACAACGCACTACTCTTTTAACTTGATAAATCACATGTTTTAAATTTCGTGATATAACATTTATCCCTTAACATCATTGTGTATCGACTGCTTCTATATGCCCGTACTTTTTTTATAAATAAATGCCTTAGTAAGAAGTAAAATCCTAGCAGAAAAATAAATATTATTGTTCTCAACGAAATGAAAAATCATTGAAGTACCGATCTAACGACTTCATTAGTGTTGATTATTTGCTTAGTGATACTGTTCCATCAATTAACACGTGTCCTTACCAAGCAAAAAGACTAGTCTTAAAGGGACTGTGTCACAGATTGGCACCAAAATAAGTTTTTTTCTGTAACGAATCTCAGGACAATTATCTAATAGAATGTGTTACGCTTTGAATTCATAATTGTAAAAAAAGTACCAAAAAAAAATTGTGTCGGAGACCGGGTTCGAACCCGCATCGCCAAAATTGAAGTTCAGTGTCTGACCTACTGAGCTATTTAGGCTTACTCTTAGCGGGTGACATAATTAAGCTATAAGCCTACCTTGGTGATATTACGTGATAACACCGATTAGCCAATCACGCATAAGGAATGAATTCTACCTGGTAGACATACCCAGTAACCTTTTTAATGGAAAAATACGAAATAACTGCTGAACTTTAATAATTTGTAAACTATGTGGTACTTAAGTAAGTAAGTTTCAATGCATTGTACACATCGATGCCATGTTTATGTCATTTTTCGACAATTTTCTTTTTTTTTCGCTATTTTATCATCTGTGAGACAGCCCCTTTAATCATATTACTGCATTAGCTAGAACTGAAAATGTCAACACGGATATTTAAAACGATTGTCTTTGGAGTGTTGAATATACTATTTTGGATTATAGTATTATTTAAATGATATATTAATTGATTTTACATTTTCAGTTTATAAACTCATTTTAATAAACATATTATTTTGAATTATCATTCTTAATTGTGTTGATTGTTGTTGTTGTTTTTTTTAAAAATGAGCTCTTGTAGCACACATTCGCATTAAACTTTTATAAAGTCAATAATCAACTATCATAGTTGAAAGCTATGCAATGCAATAGTAAGCAATAGGATGTAAATATAAAAGCATGTCGAGCAGAGCAGTAATTGTACTTGAATAAGAATGTTTGAAGGAAAACAAACAAGGAAAATAAGGAAGTAGTTATATTTTTCATTTTGAAACTCTCTATACACTGCAAGAACCCCATCATCACCCCACAGTTACGTCCGGGGACCATTCAGCAGTCCGAAAATGGGACTTCTAATTCCGTTAGTTCTTCAGTTGTGACAGATGAGTATTATTGAGACATTTACAAACGAATATTTTGAATATGAACAAGGTCAAAGAATATTAATGTTTGGGGCAGGTTAAGAAAGCATGTTAAATTTTGGCGAGATACTGGTTGTAATGATTTCATATTAGATTTATTAGAGAATGGGTGTAAAATTCCCTTCTATTCGAAACCTTTTGAATCGTTCAATAAGAATAACAAATCTGCTATTTGGAGCCTGATTTTGTATCTGAAGCCATTCAGGATCTTTTAGACAGAAAATTGATCGAAAAGTGTGTTAGTGCACCTTATGTTGTTAATCCTCTGACAGTTTCTATACCCAATTCAGATAATAAGAGCTTAATACTTGATTTGAGAGTTGTCAATAAACATCTTTGAAAGCAGTCGGTTAAGTACGAAGATGTCAAAGTGGCTCTTTCATTTTTGCACAAAGGTTATAACATTATTAAATTTGATTTGACTAGCGCGTATCATTTCCTATAGATATCAAGGCCACACACATAATTTCTGGGTTTCTTTTGGACTGACGAAAATGGTGCAGGAATTTATAGTAAGATTTTAGTTCTTCCGTTTGGATTGTCAAGTGCATGTTACATTTTTTCCAAGGTAACGCGCCCGTTAGTAAGCAAATAGGAAAGGAAAACTGGTGTCCATGTTTCTCGATGACGGATAATGGTGTTCCTATAATTTTGAACTTAAGGGTGATTTATTGAGGGTTGGGTTTGTACCAAATGATACGAAATGTGTTTGGATACCAGTTCAAGAATTCGAATATTTGGGCGTCTTATTGAACTCAATGCTTGGGGTTTTGTATATTCCTGATTGCCGTTTAAATATGGCAAAAGAAGCGATAGAAAATATGTAATGTTCTGTCAAGCAACATGGGAATGTGCACGTCAGAAAAATTGCCAGTTTAGTTGGCAAGTTAATATCTATGTCCGTTGTCATTGGTCATTTTTCCCAAACCATGACCCGTTATCTGAGTGTATACGTTCTTAAAGTTCTTTACTGGGAGTCGTACATTCAATTGTCTACTGAAAGCATCGAGCAGTTGAAGTTTTGGCAAGCAAACATGCATTTAATAAATAGAATAGTATGTTTGATTCACACAAATGCTCAAAGATCGTTTATTCAGATGCTAGCTCTACAGACTACAATGGTTTCGAGGTAAATTCGGTTCACGGTATTTCGCATGGTATGTGTTTTGCGAATGAGTGTCAAAAGTCCTCCACATGGCGAAAATTAGTTGCAGTGTATAGAGTTCTGCTTTAAATTGTGCACATTCTTGAAAACCAAAGGGTAAAATGGTTTATTGACAATCAGTATATAAGTTCCATAGTCGTCAAAGGTTCAATGAAACCTGAGCTACGGGGTATTGCTTATGAGGTTTTCAGGATATGTATGAAAAAAGTCCATTTTACTTGAGATTGAGTGGGTTCCCAGATCTCAAAACGTGTTGGGTGATTATTATTCAAGAGTTGTAAATTATGATGACTGGGGACTTTCGTTTCAAACATTGCATTTGTTACAGTTAAGATTTTGCACTTTAAAGGTAGATTGGTTCGCATCTGAGCACAATGCAAAGTTAAAGACGTTTTATTTTAGATTTTGGACACCATCATGTACTGGCATTGAGGTGTTTGCAGAAACCTGGAGTGGATCCACCCATTTCTATTACCCTGAGAGTTTTAAACAAAATGATAGTTGACAAAGCGTCGGGTGTGATCGTTGTGCCATGCTGGATGTCAGCTGTTTTTGCCATTTATTTGTCGTAATCGAAATTTCGTAAGTAATGTAATTGACTGGTTTGATTAGCCGATCAATAATTAATATTATGTCAAGTGTAATAATGACAGTGGCACTTTTGGCAACAACGATTTGCATTTTAGAATGATTGCGTTTAAAGCCGATTTCAGCAAAGGTGTGTAAATGCAGTTTGTACAGCTATGTCTAAAATATTAAATTGCCTCCCTCGTGGAGTATATTTCGGCACTGACTGAAAGTAATGTCTGATTAGACATGTTGTATATGAGATGTACGGAGAATAGCAGCAATGCGGCCGAGTTTTATAGCAACCAGACGAGTTGCATAATGTTGCGCAAACGTCTCAGTGATGTTGTGAACTGCTCGACGGCATCGGCTTTAGCAATGAAATTGATAGGTTTCATACTAGGTTTCATACACATTGATGTCATAAATACTACCGAAAGTATAATGTGGGTATGATGAATTGTATGGTGACATGGCCAGTTATGCTTATTATGAATAGTTTGTTTCGAATGTATGTTTTGTTTTGTATGTTTTGAATAATTATTGCATTTTGACAGGTTACTTTTGCTATACTCAATAATTTAGTACAGTTGGTTTTTATACACGTTTATTATTTCAGGTTCAGAAGGATGAGATAGATGATCTTCCGGAAGTTCTGGTACATAAGGTGAACCTTCTCCCGGACCTTCTACAGAAGTCCAGAGCGGATAATACCAATAGCAAATACGAGTCTGCATTTAAACGATTCAAAAATTGGGCATTGTGTAGTGGATTCGGGATTGGGGACACTTAACCTGCAAAATCTTTACCGGTTGCTTTGTATTTAACGTCTTAATTCAAACCGAGAATACTCCTAGCCCTGTGATTACTGCTTTCCATTCGATTAAAAGGTTTCATGGATTGGTAGGCCTACAATCTCCTACAAATTAAACTATGATACCTAATGTTCTTGAATCGGCTAAAAGGATTCTAGGAAAGGTTAAAGTTAGGAAAGAACCTTTAACTGTCGATATTTTAGAAAAGATTTATGATACTTTGAACGTAGATAAAAATATCAAAAACCATATTATATGCGCTTGTTCGGTGACCTTTTCAGGGTTTTTGCGTTGTTCGGAATTACTAAGCATTAGAACATGTGATATCATATTTTATAAAACACATATGTCATTGTTTATAGAAAGCAGTCAAATGGATAAATATAGAGATGGATCATGGGTTATCATAGCCAGAACTGAATCAAAATTGTGATTTTTTTTTCCTGGTCGCCTTAATAGCTATTGTTATGGATACACAAATATACTCCCAGAAAAGTTTAAGAATATTTTTTTTTAATGTTAAAAGAGAATAAGATTTAAAACAATAAAATGATCTCGTAAATAAACATTCAAGCTTATCAATTTACTGTCAACAGGCATTTTTATTGACATTTGATACATCAAATCTGGACTGAAAATATTAAGGAGACCAATTTTTGTCGCCTTAATCCAGCGGTCCCCATAATGCCTAGATTAATATATATATGGGCACCTTAATATCTGTAGATATATATATATATATATATATATATATATATATATATATATATATATATATATATATATATATATATATATATACTTGTTTGACCCTCCTTCTGTGTCTTACAGGTCTCATTCGTGTGAGGAAGAGGTAGCTGTAGGATGATAACGACTAATAAACTGCCTTTAAACAAAATAAAAAGATTTGAAATAATCACATGTGTTCTTATTTATTTGTTCCATGTGTGAAACGTTTAGTAGTAGTAGTAGTAGTAGTAGTAGTAGTAGTAGTAGTAGTAGTAGTAGTAGTAGTAGTAGTAGTAGTAGTAGTAGTAGTAGTAGTAGTAGTAGTAGTAGTAGTAGTAGTAGTAGTAGTAGTAATAGTTGTAGTAGTAGTGGTAATAGTAGTTTTAGTAGTAGTTTTAGTAGTAGCTGTACACAACCTTGTATAACTTGAATGCAATTATATAATAATTTCCTCCCGGTTCAGATGAATTTATCAGAAATATATTTTAATTGACGAAAAATAAAGTATGAATAGAGCTGTCACAGTAAGTGACGAATGTTCGCGAAGAGCCATCCAGTTTAATTGATTATGCTAATATGCCTACATTAAAGAAGAACTATCATATAGACTTTACGCATATGTCTGCCCCATTGAGAGTTGATGTCAAGTGTGGAGCAGTGAACCAGGAAGAGGAAGGGTCAAAGGTATTGTACCCGACATGTTTTCTCTATGTATTGAACACCAGGAAAAACTCGCTCCGTGCATGACAAAGTAACATTCCCGACACGACCAAATATACTGCTATACATATGCATAAAAGCAGCATTCCATAATGACTTAACTCTCCAAGTGTGGCCTTGACCTTTGAGGTAAGGTCGTGAGTCTTGAAAGCGACACATATCTTTATGCACCAAACACATGTGCCTTTTTATTTTAGAATCCCACTGTGCATGACAAAGTTATAGTCCAGACACGACAAGCTACACTGTACATGTATATAAACAGCGTTCTCAAATGATTATGATAAACCTGTAAGTGTCGCTTTGACTTTCGAATTAGGAAAATGCGTCTTACACGCAACACATTTCCTTTTTGTACGAAACACATGTGCAAAATATAATTAAAATCCGACTGTGCATGGAGTAGCCCGGACACGACAACTTATACGCTAGGTGTGCATATTTGTGCATTTCCAAAATGGTAAAAGTTTTACCTATACTTTTACGGTATGGGTTGGGCCTTGCACGCATTTCTTCGTCTGCATGTACTGAACACTTGCGCCAAATATTTTGAAATTCCTCCCTGCATGACAAAGTTTCAGCACGGTCAATGAATGCAGGACGGACGGACGCCCGTACGTTTTGGATACTTTATATTAAACTCTGTGTGATTTTCAAATAGAAAACATTACAAAATAACCACTTAACCTAATGGACCTACCCATTAAGCACCCCTACGTGCGCCTGCGTACGGACGGACGATGCGATTTGAATATGTCTGTCCTCCTTTATAAGAACATATTACATGTAATTGTACTTTGTCGCAAAAACATCAACATTACATGTATACA
This sequence comes from Mya arenaria, assembly GCF_026914265.1. NCBI lineage: Eukaryota > Metazoa > Mollusca > Bivalvia > Myida > Myidae > Mya > Mya arenaria. The sequence continues at coordinate 52,314,612 of NC_069131.1, forward strand.
CTTGTATGTCAAATCCCTGTTAACACATGGTACGGACAGATACTAATAATCGATCGAAATAATTGTGAAGCTCTTGACTTTACAAGACTACAAAACAAAACATGTGATCATACAGGTACGTATGAGCATATTAGATACAATTTGTATGTATTCAGTGTTTAAGGCATAAACTATGCATCCAGCTTTTTTGCTATCGCTTCTTTTATATTTTTGCTTTACAAGACATGAGCTACGGCTTGGGTTTCAGTATGGTACGCATCTTCATAACATGAAGTATTTAAAACATACTTCGGGAAATACTCAAATACGTTGTTTACCAAATTGTGGTCGGACACGTTAAAAAAAAGGCCGTTTCACACTAACAGAAGTTAATGTAGTTTGTTTCTATATACACAAAGAGCACAAAAAGACAAGCCGCCAGGATATTTAAAAATTATTCAGAGAAAAGAAAAGTAACCAGCGCGTGTGACTGAATGTCGACAACTTAAATATTCATTGATTATAAAAACTGACGGCGATGCTTGGTTTTATGTTTTTCATTATTTTCGATAATAACGTTTGACACTTTAAAGATGCACTATTACTCCCAAATAAGATTTACCATGTTTAATACAACTGTTTTAATTTACTAAAAAGGGTTGCTAAATGTCAAAAACAATGGTTCTTTTGAAAGATACTGCGTTTAATTTGAAAGAAAGTTGCAGAAAACACGGGTTTTTTACCTCAAGAGACGATAACATTCACCAATCATTCAATATTTGTGCATTTTCAGCTATTAAAACACGGTTATAAACCATTCAAAGTGAGGTGACAACTAAACCTATAAACTAATATATGCATTTCATATTTTGACAGTTAATTTTATATATAAATAAAACTGACCAATTGTTCACTCATTCCAGTTTATTCCAGATATTATACATGGTTTGTATTTTTATTTTTTGTTTGCCTTTTTGTCAAATCCAAACGGATAAGATGATAATCTTAGTCGAGGCTCGGAGCCAATCTTAGGGGTGATTTATTGCAACCGAACTAAGGTGACGCAAGCAGATCCTGGTCGGTCCCCTTTTAATTAGGAATGACCTTTATTTACTCTGTCTGTTGGTTGTGAATCGTTTTAGATGTCATTAATCGTCGTTACACAACCATTTTTAGGGGTTAGTTTGATTCATTTTGTCTTGAGATGAGGGTTATTTTCCGCTTTTGTCTTTTAAAATTCTATTTAATGTAGCATGGGAATAAAATGGGGTCAATCCATAACGCAGCTTATGGGAGCAGGCTGACCTAAATACTCATTTAAAATCATATTTTTCTTATTTAGTTGTCGAAAGGTGAAATAGAACTATTTAGTACTTCAACAATGGTATTAAAATGCGTACAAATGCGGGTCGCAAATGTAATACTTATCACAAAGATTTTAATAGCATTTGGTCAATCATAACTTTTCACATCACTAATTTCCTTAACTTAAACGTCAACAATCCTACATTTGCAACAATCAAACGTCGTATGGCATATTACAATTTAACGCACTACGTATCAAATCATGTATATGTTATTAGAAAGGCACTGAAAGCAGGAGCTATTGAGATTATATTTTCAATCACAAGTAGATCCAAAAATTTAACCATGCTAGAAATTCTTATCTTGCCCACGGGCCAAGATAAAACAAGTACCCGTATGGAAGTCCGGTGAATCTCAGAGAAAATCACTTGGGGGGGGGGAGGTGGGGGGACCAGTTATGCCATTATCCAAATACCCATGTACTGTAACGTAAATCAAAAAGCAAACGTTTGGCCATTGTTAAGAGTTTGGATCAATTGTTTTATTATGTTGGTGTTTTGTGTGCTTTTGAACAATATATATATATATATATATATATATATATATATATATATATATATATATATATATATATATATATATATATATATATATATATATATATATATATATATATACTATATATATATATATATATATATTGGCCACTTGGGTAACTAAAAGGCGCGTTTTTCTATAGAGCGGGAAGGTGCAGAAATTTGAAAGCGGTGGTGCATTTGGTCTTTTAAAATACAATAACAATCTATCAACGAGCGAGAAAATGGCAAAAGCAAATCATCGGAGTTGTTTTAAATGTCATAAAGTGAAACAGGATATAAATAGGATAATGTAAGGATATAAATGTTGTCAATGTGCAGAAGGAATCAGCGTTCACCAAACACTGACGTACGAAATCGATTAATTAATTAAACCTTGTTGAAAGTAATTTACAAAAGGTCATTTTTGGGATTTTATTGAACTCCTCAACTTGGCAAGGGCTGTACTTTCGTAAGACAGGATCTTTTTTATATTGTATAAACATTTTGAATGCAAATACAACATTATATTAAAGAAAAATCACAATTAAGGGTTTATGTTAATAAGTTATAGTTTTATTTTAATTAATCAAATTTACGTTCATGTGTTGCTTTGTGAACGCTTTTAATGCGTAAAAATATGTTATTATTTCAGATTGATCGCATGCGAAACGATAAAATGATGTCACTTCTCACGTGTTCGATAGTTCTCAGCATCCTCACCATCACAAGTGCTTTTCCGGATCAAACGAACCCCTTTGGTATGTATAATTATTACGTTGTTCTTTTGACCTTATGACATAATTGTAATTATATTTTATACTGGTCTATTTTTTCAACTACATTGGAAAAGCATGCATATGAATTCTCTGCTGTCAAATATCGTCTCGAATCGTGTTTAATGTCACTATAGAGATTGTGAAACGCTACTTGAACGTGTTCGAGTGGACTTCTTTTGTGCCCTACGTCATCAAGATACGCGCACGTTGTACGAAATTAAAATGGCGTGTACAAATGCACGAGGAAAGTGATATATACCAGTGTAGTGAGCCTACAAAAAATTGTTAGAACGATCTTTCGCTAACGACTGTTAAAATCAACTGGAATGTAATTTAAAACATATGTGTAGCTTACGTACAAGTGTATGTGGTGATTTGAAACATTTCTTATATCAGTGAAAATAGACCAAGACGCACACACACAATACATCTCCATCGTTTATCACCAGACCAAGACGCACTCTTACAATACATCTCCATCGTTTATCACCAGACCAAGACGCACTATTACAATACATCCACAATATCGTTTATCACCAGACCAAGACGCACTATTACAATACATCCACAATATCGTTTATCACCAGACCAAGACGCACTATTACAATACATCCACAATATCATTTATCACCAGACCAAGACGCACTATTACAATACATCCACAATATCATTTATCACCAGACCAAGACGCACTCTTACAATACATCTCCATCGTTTATCACCAGACCAAGACGCACTCTTACAATACATCTCCATCGTTTATCACCAGACCAAGACGCACTCTTACAATACATCTCCATCGTTTATCACCAGACCAAGACGCACTCTTACAATACATCTCCATCGTTTATCACCAGACCAAGACGCACTCTTACAATACATCTCCATCGTTTATCACCAGACCAAGACGCACTCTTACAATACATCTCTATCGTTTATCACCAGACCAAGACGCACTATTACAATACATCTCCATCGTTTATCACCAGACCAAGACGCACTATTATAATACATCTCCATCGTTTATCACCAGACCAAGACGCACTATTACAATACATCTCCATCGTTTATCACCAGACAAAGACGCACTATTACAATACATCTCCATCGTTTATCACCAGACCAAGACGCACTCTTACAATACATCTCCATCGTTTATCACCAGACCAAGACGCACACACACAATACATCTCCATCGTTTATCACCAGACCAAGACGCACACACACAATACATCTCCATCGTTTATCACCAGACCAAGACGCACTATTAAAATACATCCACAATATCATTTATCAACAGACTCAGTGCATACACTGCAAGAGGGGAACCAAACAGCAAACTTGTTTATTGAACTCATGGCTGTTGCTCTTAAAAACACAAGTATAGTTTTGAAAATAGAACCAATCACCACAAAATCCAAACTACAGTGTTAATCGAATAGTGTCGACCCATTTTGCACCTGAAACCATTCCTAACAGTATTATCCTTTCGCATAAAGATGCGAATGCTTTTAACACTTAACACGGATCAAATTTTCGTTCTTGAATTATGCAGTCCTCTCATAACACAACCACATCTGTGGACCTCAAATTGTATTATTTTTGCGAAGTATTGATTTTTAAAATGCCTTCAATTTCACCTTTTGAACCACCTTCCAAACCACTTTTGCACTTTTTAATTCTGTAAATAAGTTTTTTTCAAAATACCTGGCACTATAGATCAACAGCCATAACGACAATCTATCAAATTTATTTTGGTTTATCATTAACACAATTGTTCACTGAAGTTAAGACAAAAAAATTAAACTGTCATGACCAATGACCCGAATATTTTACTTTATTAGCTTTTTAATTGCCAGATTTGTGCGATACACCAATACCGGATGACAAAAACGACTGCGGAATTGCTGGCGTATGGCGTAACCAACTGCAATCGGTGATGAAGTTCACCTGCGTTGCGGGTCACATCGAGGGCCAATAATACACTGCTGTTGGTAATGCTGATGGTTTCTATGACTTCGCTGGAAAGTTCCAGATGCCAGACCAAAACACGACCGTTTTGGGATGGGTGGTTGCCTTCAATAACCTTTTATACGGGAATTCCAACTCAACAACTGCTTGGTCCTGAATCCACTATGGCCATGAAGGTATAATCCACACCCATTGGCTTCTGACGCACTACTTTCCACGCGCAAACCTCTGGAGGACAACTACCATGAATCACGACGACTTTAACAAAGTTTGCTGAAGAGCTTTAACATTTGACTTTTATGTGTATACTTTGCCCAGTTTTCAGTCGCCAACTTAAACAATTATCATGATAATCAAAATTTATGTTCTTAAAGCTGCACTATTACCGATTGACCGTTTTGACATTTTTATTATTTTTTTCTTCGAATGAGCCATTTTTTAGCGTAAATGTCTGGAAACTAGTGATACAAGATTGCTGACAAAGATTAGATCGCAGTTTTTCATATTTTGGTTCGAGAATTGATGTTTTATGGCTAACGCTTTAGGATTTTTTTTTAATTTTCGGCAGCTTCCTAAACCATTGATATCTACTCTACTGTGTGTTATCTTAAATGAATAATTTGAATGCATTGATACCAAAATCAGCAATTCTGAGACAAAACTAAATAAAAAATGTCAGTCTGTGAGTGTGCAGCTTTAACAATACATTTGTTGATGGTTTACTTTAAAAAGTATTGCATATACCTTTGCAAATTAATTTCAAATAACGTGCAACTGTAAAACTGCGTGCCCATTGTATCTATCTTTCATTACAAAATGATCAGTATAAAATACCAACCATAACTTACATCACAACAGCATTGTATAGCAACTTATTGTTTTGTTTAATTTCATCTAACGAAATCAATGTATTTTTATTGCTTTGCATACTTTTGTATCATATAAGTTTGGATGTCATGCAAGTCGCTTTGAAATAAACGTATATATTCGGAGTGTTTCTCACTTTTATCTATTGAATGAATATTTCAAAAACTATTGTGTTGTATGGGAAACCGGAGTGCCCGGAGAAAACCTACTTGTCTGACTTGTTGACCAACAACCACGGCGCAAATCGGTCAATAAAGTCATTATTTAACAGGGACGGTATTCACTTACAGTCTCAATTTGAGACTCAGACTCAGAAAAGCTAAATTTTGTTTTTGTTGTAAAAATGCTATACATAGCAGCAAAGAGGGTAAAATTGATGTACATGTTCATGTGTAAAAACATTCGGTTCTACCATCAACACACATATTTTGTCAAAATAAGTTATATAATAGAAATTTTGAAACATTTAAAGAAAGAATTAAAAGAATTTAATTTTTGAGAATGAGTCTGAAACATAGACTCAAAATGTTATATGTTGAGGTTTTAGACATTATTGAAATGGTACACCAAGTATCTCACATAATTAATCAATCAAAAGCTTCAGATGATATATAAGAACACAAAAATGCTATATTTTACGAGTGGCGTAGCAAAGAGTGAACTATTTCTCTTGATGAAATACATGTATTTTGAGATCTTATACTTAAAGATGCACTCTTATTCCCAAATAAACATCACCACAATTAATAATATTGTTCCAAATTGGATGAATAGATGTTGAAAACAATGGTTCTTATGGAGGATACTGCGTTTAATTTCAAAGCAAGGAGCATAAAACACGGTATTTCTACCTTTATGAGACTATAGCAGACCACAGTAAATCGTTTAGCATTCACCAATCATTTAATATTTTTCGTGCTTTCTGCTATTAAATACACGGTTACATTCTTGTTATCAGTAATTAATATTTTCCATTAATGTATTATTAAGTAAGTAGTTAAAGGTGTATCACTCAAAATTAATGTTTGTTATACATGTGTTTGTATTAATTTTGAATAAGAGTGTCACTTTAAACAATAATTATTTTTATTATAACCCCGCTATTCCCCAGATCTGGGGGAGGGGGGGGGGGCGTGGTTACAATTGACTGACCAGAGCATAATTTGGTTCCCATTATGCCATGTTGATCTGATTCATTCCATAGTAAAATATTTTCTTCAACTGTAACACTTCAATATTAAACACTGCATTGCAAAACAGAAACACAAAAGTTTCACATAATTTATCTTGAGCCAATATCATTGTTTAATCACACAAGTGTGTATACTTACACAAGTGTTTCATTAAACACTTATTCCGATCAGCTTCTGTCAACATAGCATTGCCATTTTGGAACTATCTAGCTGATGCGCGTCATCTTGAAGCTCAATATACATGAAGTCGAAAATTATAGACGTGTTCACTACGTGACATGCCATATCAAAAATGGTAAAAAAATCATTCAATGTACAATTATTTGAACTAAATAAACTTGCTGCTTGAAATGTCATTCTTGGCTAGGAGAAAAAGTTGGATGTGGACATGAAGAATCGCCAAAACAAAACTTGTCAAAGACTCTGAAGTTGCTGTTTATTTGGACTAGTCAAGTATGAAACTTTTCAACAAGATAAAGTTACAATAAATGATCCTGGCATTAGGACAAGGAGCTAGCCGGGCTGTATTATCTGGACGGTGCTAAGCCCCTGATGAGCCTTAAATGCCTTGATTTGAAATCTGCCCCTTATTATTCTCTATCATTGACTACACATTTTTCAGGTAAGTGTAAATTACAGTATTTTCTTGTATGTTAAAATTAACAAATGAAAAAGATAATGCATAACGATAAAGTTACTATTATAAATGATCCTGGCTTTAGGACACGGAGCTAGCCCGGCTGTATTATCTGGACGGTGCTAAGCCCCTGGAGAGTCTTAAATGCCTAGATTTGAAATCTGCCACTTATTATTCTCTATCATTGACAACACATTTTTCGGGTAAGTGTAAATTACAAAATATCATATCTTAGATTTTCATATTTACGTTCGAAAATTGATGTTTAACGGCTTAAACTGATACTAACGGTTAAAGAAAAAATGCAGAAAACATCATTTTTTGAACTTAAGTATAAGAATCTATGATCTGATTTTTTGTCAGCAGTTTTATATTACTGGTTTCCATGGATTTTCGCAAAAAAATGGCTCGTTCCAAGACAAAAAATAAAGAACTTGTCAATACTTTCAATCTGTGAGAGTGCAACTTTAACAACAAAAATAGAATAAACCTACAATTAAGCAAATGAAATTTCAGATAGGCATAATGTTTTGTCATAAAGAATTGTTTTCGTGTTTCTTATTTACTTGTATACTTTATATCCAGTTAAATACAGCCATCACATTTTTTCTCCTAAATACACATGGGGATATCAATATAACATTGGTCTATTTCTATTCACCAAAATGGCGTCTTTATTCGGATTTGATGAATATTTCAATGAATAAATAAAACATTTAAACAGGGTAACAGGTTGTCAACGTTATACTTACATTACAGGGATAGTATGTGACATAGTATTGGATATATGTGGGGGCAACATTAACAAGTTAACTAATTTATGGCTTACGAGTTCCACATAAGAAGTAACATAATAACTGGTTAACTAGATAAGAGTTGTTGTTTACATTTTTTTGTTTTAGGATCAGCTGATTTTGGTATCAAGGCATTCACATTATTCATATAAGATAACTCAAAGTAGAACAGATCTCAATCGTTTGAGAAACTGCCGAATATTCGATTTTTTCTTAAAGCGTTAATAATCTTCTTATCAATAAAACACCAATTATTGACCTTTAATCTCAAAAACTGCGTTCTGATTTTTTTTCACTGATTTCCAGACATTCATCCAAGAAATGGCTCATTCGAAGACAATTTCTTTTTTTAAATGTCAAAACGATCAATCTGTGAGAGTGCAGTTTTAAGAACATAACTTACAATTATTATAGTAATTGTTTTAGTGGTGAACGGAGAACGGGTTGAATTAAGCACATGGAAGTCAAATGTTAAAATTCTTCAGCAAACTTTTTTTAAAGTCATCTTGGTTCATCGTGGTTGTCCTCCAGAAGTTTTCCCGTGGATAGTAGTGCGTCAGAAGCCAGTGAGTATATACCTTCATGGATGTAGTGGATTCCGGACCAAGCGCATGTGGAGTTGGAATTCCCGTATAAAATGTTATTGTACGTAACCACCCATCCCAAAGGGTGTTTGGGTCTGGCATCTGGATCTTTCGAGCCAAGTCATAGAAACCATCAGCATTGCCATCGGCGGTGTAATATTGGCCCTCGATGTGACCCGCAACGCATGTGAACTTCATCACCGACCACAGTTGGTTACGCTATACGCCAGTAATTCCGCAGTCGATAAAGTAAAATATTCGAATCATTTGCCATGACAGTTCAAATTATTTGATTTAACTACTGTAAATAATTGTGTTAAAGATAAACCAAAATAAATTTGATAGATTGTCGTTATGGTTGTTGATCTATAGTGCCAGGTATTTTAACAAAACCTTATTTATAGAATTAAAAAGTGCAAAAGTGGTTTGGAAGGTGTTCAAAAGGTAAAATTGAAGGCATTTTCAACATCAATACTTAGCAAAAATAATACAATTTTCGGTTCACAGATGTTTTGGTGTTATGTGAGACTTGCATAATTAAAGAAAGTTTGATCAGTTTTTCGTCTAAAAAGCATTCGCATCTTTATGCTAAAGTATAACAATATTAAGAATGGTTTCAGTTGCAAAAGAGGTCGACACTATCCGATTAACACAGTAGTTCGGTGTTTGTGGTGATTGGTTCTATTTTTAAGAGCAACAGCAATGAGTTCAGTAAACAAGTTTGCGGCGAACATTTGCTGTTCGGTTCCCCGCTTGTAGTTTATGCGCTGAGTAGCAACTGGGATACAAAACAGAACAGTTTTCTTACGTGTGGCAACCGCTCGCCCTACCGAACACACTGCTGCACGTAAATTTAAGGACAAGTAGTGTATTGCAGCGTCTTTATTTATACATTTGAACTCATTGTTAGTGTGCGACCATGCCTGTTGATGAAAGATATCGGGGATGTATTGTAAGAGTGCGTCTTGGTCTGGTGATAAACGATTGGGGATGTATTGTAAGAGTGGGTCTTGGTCTGGTGATAAACAATTTGAGATGTATTGTAAGAGTGCGTCTTGGTCTGGTGATAAACGATTGGGGATGTATTGTAAGAGTGGGTCTTGGTCTGGTGATAAACGATTGGGGATGTATTGTAAGAGTGCGTCTTGGTCTTGTGATAAACGATATTGGAGATGTATTGTAAGAGTGGGTCTTGGTCTTGTGATAAACGATATTGGAGATGTATTATAAGAGTACGTCTTGGTCTGGTGATAAACAATTGGGGATGTATTGTAAGAGTGCGTCTTGGTCTGGTGATAAACGATTGGGGATGTATTGTAAGAGTGCGTCTTGGTCTGGTGATAAACGATTGGGGATGTATTGTAAGAGTGCGTCTTGGTCTGGTGATAAAGGATATTGGGGATGTATTGTAAGAGTGCGTCTTGGTCTGGTGATAAACGATTGGGGATGTATTGTAAGAGTGGGTCTTGGTCTGGTGATAAACGATTGGGGATGTATTGTAAGAGTGCGTCTTGGTCTGGTGATAAACGCTATATGGGATGTATTGTAATAGTGAGTCTCGGTCTGATGATGAACGATATTGGAGATGTATTGTAAGAGTGGGTCTTGGTCTGTTGATACGCGATATTGGGATGTATTGTAAGAGTGAGTCTTGACCTGGTGATAAACGATATTGGAGATGTATTATAAGAGTACGTCTTGGTCTGATGATAGACGATTGGAGATGTATTATAAGAGTGCGTCTTGGTCTGATGATAAACGATATTTGAGATGTATTGTAAGAGTGGGTCTTGGTCTGGTGATAAATGATATTTGAGATGTATTGTAAGAGTGCGTCTTGGTCTGGTGATAAACAATATTGGAGATGTATTGTAAGGGTGCGTCTTGGTCTGGTGATAAACGATATTGGGGATGTATTGTAAGAGTGCGTCTTGGTCTGGTGATAAACGATATTGGGGATGTATTGTTAGAGTGCGTTTTGGTTTAGTGATAAGCGATATTGGGGATGTATTGTAAGAGTGCGTCTTGGTCTGGTGATAAACGATTTGGGATGAATTGTAAGAGTGCGTCTTGGTCTGGTGATAAACGATTGAGGATGTATTGTAAGAGTGCGTCTTGGTCTGGTGATAAACGATTGAGGATGTATTGTAAGAGTGCGTCTTGGTCTGGTGATAAACGATTTGGGATGTATTGTAAGAGTGGGTCTTGGTCTGGTGATAAACGATTGGGGATGTATTGTAAGAGTGCGTCTTGGTCTGGTGATAAACGATTTGGGATGTATTGTAAGAGTGCGTCTTGGTCTGGTGATAAACGATTTGGGATGTATTGTAAGAGTGCGTCTTGGTCTGGTGATAAACGATTTGGGATGCATTGCAAGAGTGGGTCTTGGTCTGGTGATAAACGATTGGGGATGTATTGTAAGAGTGGGTCTTGGTCTGGTGATAAACGATTTGGGATGTATTGTAAGAGTGCGTCTTGGTCTGGTGATAAACGATTTGGGATGAATTGTAAGAGTGCGTCTTGGTCTGGTGATAAACGATTGGGGATGTATTGTAAGAGTGCGTCTTTGTCTGGTGATAAACGATTTGGGATGTATTGTAAGAGTGCGTCTTGGTCTGGTGATAAACGATTGGGGATGTATTGTAAGAGTGGGTCTTGGACTGGTAATAAACGATTGTGGTGTATTGTAAAAGTGCGTCTTGGTCTGGTGATAAACGATTTGGGATGAATTGTAAGGGTGCGTCTTGGTCTGGTGATAAACGATATTGGAGATGTATTGTAAGAGTGCGTCTTGGTCTAGTGATAAACGATTTGGGATGTATTGTAGGAGTGCGTCTTGGTCTGGTGATAAACGATTTGGGATGTATTGTAAGAGTGCGTCTTGGTCTAGTGATAAACGATTTGGGATGTATTGTAAGAGTGCGTCTTGGTCTGGTGATAAAGGATATTGGGGATGTATTGTAAGAGTGGGTCTTGGTCTGGTGATAAACGATTTGGGTTGTATTGTAAGAGTGCGTCTTGGTCTGGTGATAAACGATTGGGGTGTATTGTAAGAGTGCGTCTTGGTCTGGTGATAAACGATATTGGAGATGTATTGTAAGAGTGCGTCTTGGTCTGGTGATAAACAATATCGGGGATGTATTGTAAGACAAACAACGAGGCACACAACGCGACAAGACAACGTACAACGAAACACACAAAAAGACAAGACAACATATAACGAGCAGCACAACGCGACAAGGAAACGTACAAAGAGACACACAAAAAGACAAGACAACATACAACGAGGCACACAAAAAGACAAGGAAACGTTCAACGAGGCACACAACACGACAAGGCAACGTTCAACGAGGCACACAACACGACAAGGCAACGTTCAACGAGGCACACAACACGACAAGGCAACGTTCAACGAGGCACACAACACGACAAGGCAACAAACAACGAGACACATAACTCGACAAGACAACGTACAACGAGACACACTACACGACAAGACAACGTTCAACAAGACACACAAAGCGAGAAGATGATAGAGATGGAATCGCCTCAAGACAACAAAAAACGAGACACACAACGCGACATGACAATGTACAACGAAAGACAACGCGACAGGACAACAAACAATAACTCACAAAACGCAAAAGTAACAATACAACATACAACGTGACACACAACGAGGCAAGATAACATTCGACCAGACATAGTACGCAACAAGACGACAAACACAGTTTCGGTGTTAATAATTTTAATTGAAACGGGCAAAAGCTCTACATGTATTGTATTTTTAAATCCAAATTGAAGAATAACTGTTTGGGTTGACTGAAGAAAAACTTTTTGTTTGGTTGAAAACATAATTTTATGTTTTGATTTCACGATAAACGCACGTACTTGTTGATTTGTTTTTGTGCGCATCGGTTAACCGCATCAAAGTGAGTCATTGAAATCTTTAAACTGCGGCCTTGATATTATAAAGGTGTTTACAATTTCCAGCTTTAAAATACTTCCAACCTTGATATTATCCGATGCGAATTGTTCAGGCTCACACAACGCCACCTAGCATTTTGTAAGAGCTCTGCTTACATAAAAACGTTGAATTTAGGAGCTGACGAACTCGGTGAAAAGATTGTGGCCTTTGTTTTTTCGAACGTGTTGACAAATTACATGTAACATGTATTGTTTTGAGTGCGTCTTGATTTGTTAAAGCGACACTCTTATTTAAAATTAATACAAACACATGTCCAATAAACATAACTTTTGAGTGATCAGCCTTTAACTACTTACTAAATAATGCATGTACGGAAAATATTAATTACTGATAACAAGATTTTAACCGTGTATTTAATACAATGTAGCTGAAAACGCACACATATTAAATGACTGGTGAGTGCTAAAAGATTTACAGAGATCAAATATAGTTTCATGCGTAGAAATACCGTGTTTTCTGCACCTTTATTTCAAATTAAACACAGTATCCTTCACAGGAGCCACTGTCGATATGTATTCATTCTTTTGAATAAATTAAAACAATTGTTTTAATTGTGGTACATCTTATTTGGGAGTAAGAATGCATCTTGAAATATATCTGAAAATTTCCTGAATTAATTGAAATAGTAGCAACGAATGTTGATATCATCTGATGCGTGTTACTGAAGATTTTAGTGACACACAAAGCCATGTTATATTTTGTAAGCGCGCTGCTTACTTAAAGTGACACTCTTATTCAAAATCAATATAACAAACATACATTTTGACAGATAAATATTTAACTACTTACTAAATAATGCATATATGGAAAATATTAATTGCTAATAACAAGATTGTAAACGTGTATTAAATAGCAGAAAGCGCAAAAATATTAAATGATTGGTGAATGCTAAAAGATTTACTGTGATCTACTATCATCTCATAAGGTTAGAAATACTCGGTTTTATGTTCACTTCTTTAAAATTAAACTCGGTATTCTTCATAAGAATAATTATGTTCAACATTTATTCTTCCTTTTTGGAATATTAAAACAATAATATTTATTGTTGAAAATCTAATTTGGGAATAAGAGTGCATCTTTCAGGAACGACCAAAATCAATATAGTTGGTGGCGGATTCGTGGTCTAGTGGAAACACATTTGACTGTCAATCCAGGGGTTGCAGGTTCGATTCCCTGCCGCATCATATGCCACTTGAAGAGCCACGCCTTCGTTTTATTACCAGAGTGTGATAAGGTTATTAGTTTCATCAACCACTTCGACAAACCTGTTTTGCATTGCTTTGAATACTGTTGATGAAAAATAAAGGGTATCTACACTATAAATTATCAAAAAATTTGGAAATTTGAACTAATATAAAAAAATCAGTAAGAAGCTTTAGGAATAAATGGCCCCTGTTTTCTTTGTAAAATCGAGCAATTAAAGAGGCCTTTTTTTAAAAGACATCTCTATACTCTGTATGATATTTGTACTCTCTTCTGAACAGTTTTCGAAACACGTCACTGGTATTAGAATATATATATATATATATATATATATGTATATATATATATATATATATATATATATATATATATATATATATATATATATATATATATATATATATATATATATATATATATATATATATATATATATATATATATATATATATATATATATATATGTATATATATATATATATATATATGGTTGCTATTAGATTTATCAAGGATATTAAATACAAGTACAACTACATTTGTAACTATACAAAATGATGCCATATTGATAGGGAAGTAGCATCTAGAGGCTGTCCAGTATTTGAGTTTAAATGTTGCGTGGCATAGAGTTATACCCACGACCTCCCGTTCCGTTGGCGGACGCCTCAACCATTAGGCCACGGAGACGGTAACAATCTATTTGTACGCAGAAGAGCTGCATGGTAATGTATTATGTTTATCTCCGTCTTCTTCAGGAACATAAATATTGTTAACATGGACAACTTTATGGATGGGCTTCAAATAACAAGTAAAACAGCTTTTATTTATAATGTTTATTCTTTTCAATAAGTTAAAGAACGATAAGACACATCGACTGATTCATTTTAACTTTAAAAGCTTAATGGCATATTAAGTTCTTTAAAAACGTTTTGTTTTATAAGTATTTACCTCGGAGAATAGTCAGAACAAACTTCTCGATTTTGACCCTTGTTTTCGATAGAACTAAATACACCACTATTCGAAGTTCATCGTAGTTTAACATTTATAAGCTGAAATGTCCTAGTAAGAAAAAAAATCTTGAAATATTATTACTGTTATACATATGAAATTCGTCATCACACCAATACTGTCAATAGTCCATTGATCATTACGCACAAAATATCATGTCATGATGTATTACATATATGCATAGTACTATTGATGGTAGTATCATTATGGGCATATATATGCATAGTGTTATTGAGGCTAAGATCATTATTAACCATAGACATCCATAGCTATATTGAGGTTAAGTCATTATTAGACATATACACGCATAGTTATATTGAGGTTAAGATCATTATTAGACATAGACATGCATTGTTATATTGAGGTTAAGATCATTATTAGACATAGACATGCATAGTTATATTGAGGTTAAGATCATTATTAGACATAGACATGCATTGTTATATTGAGGTTAAGATCATTATTAGACATAGACATGCATTGTTATATTGAGGTTAAGATCATTATTAGACATAGACATGCATAGTTATATTGAGGTTAAGATCATTATTAGACATAGACATGCATAGTTATATTGAGGTTAAGATCATTATTAGACATAGACATGCATTGTTATATTGAGGTTAAGATCATTATTAGACATAGACATGCATTGCACGTTTTAGGTACATAATAATTTAATTTAGAACTGCATTTTAGTATTGAGGGTAACATCATTATTTATCATAGATATGCATAGCTATATTGAGGTTAACATCATGATTCACCATTGATATATTCATTGTACTTATGAGGTAAACATTAATTTATCATAGATATTCATTGTACTAAATGAGGATATCATTATTATTGATCATAAATATACATTGTACTAAAAAGGTTACCATTAATATTTATCAAAGATATGCGTTGTATTACTGTGGGTAACATCATATTTGTTCATAGATATTCAATGTACTAATGATGTTACCATTATACTTATAATAAATATGCACTGTACATTTAGCTTTAATTTTTATAACAAGGTTAGCGTTCATATTTATCGTAGATACGCGTTGTACTTCTACCCGTGGTGTGCATTGTTATACTGAGGGTGACATCATTATCAATTCCAGATGTGCATTGTTATACTGAGGGTGACATCATTATTAATCCTAGATATACATTGTTTTACTGAAGGTGGCACCATTATTAATCCCAGATGTGCAATGTTTTCCTGAGGGTGAAATCATTATTAATCCAAGTTGTGCATTGTTATACTGAGGGTGACATCATTATTACGGGTGACATCATTATTACTCCTAGATATACATTGTTATACTGAGGGTGACACCATTATTACTCCTAGATATGCATTGTTTTACTGAGGGTGACATCATTATTACTCCTAGATATACATTGTTTTACTGAGGGTGACATCATTATTACTCCTAGATATGCATTGTTTTACTGAGGGTGACATCATTATTACTCCTAGATATACATTGTTTTACTGAGGGTGATATCATTATTACTCCTAGATATACATTGTTTTACTGAGGGCGACATCATTATTAATCCTAGATATGCATTGTTATACTGAGGGTGACACCATTATTTATCATATATATGTATAGTATTATTGGAGTTAACATGAAAATTCATCATATATACATTGTACTAATGAGGTTTACAGTCTTAGTATTCTGATCTTGTTTATTTATTTTAATAATCCGTAGAAATTTCGTGAGTTCGACAGCCTGATATTGTGACAAAACAATTTTTGCATTTTAAACTAACAAACATATCTTTTAAAAAGTCAAACAATTCTACTAATCGGAACACTTGGCCATTATCCAACAGCTTTTATTTTACCGGAGATGGCCGAGTTGTTCAGATTACAAAATTACTTCTATAAACATTATAATAATTAAACCACCACCGAAATATATCAAAAGAAACGCTACTCTTCCTCGTACAGTCATTTTGATGGATTAGAGATCTTACACACTCTCACTCTGTAAGGCCAAAAAAAATGTTTGTTTAGGGTAACCTTCCCAAAATTTCTTGGTAGGGTAGGTAGGGATTTTTTTTTTCAAAATCTGTCGTAAGTTCAGAGTGTTTCCTTGCACATGGCAGTCATTCCTACATTACTGTCATTGCCTGACTTTGTTTTATCATATAAACAATAATTCTGATCGTCCATTTCGCATTTATCCGCCCTTCGTAACTCTCTATTCGCTAACGAATATTTTTTTGCTCAGAAACGGAAAAAAATAGTTAGGGTCGGCGCATTTTTATAGGTAGGGTCGGGTTACCCGAAACAGACATATATTTTTTTAGGCCTAAGTATGCACTATGAGTTTTTTATTTTCCAAGCCTCATATATGGACATTGCATAGTTACGGTCAATGCCGCCAAAGTGTTCATCCACAATCATGTAGAGAGAGAGAGAGAGAGAGAGAGAGAGAGAGAGAGAATTAGAGAGAGGGAGCACGTTTCAGACTAAAACACTTTTAAAACATAATATTAACTGGAAGCAGTCACGTCATATAATATCAATTTAAAACAAAATTGTAGTTTAATACTTAAATGTCAACTTTCACTGAATACAAAGGAATCATTAATAGCTCCAAGCCCTTAAGCAAGGGGACCTTGATGTACACAGAAATTAAGTCCATGGGATATCAATGTGCACAGTGTTCAATCCCATGGGACCGCAGTGTACACAGACGTCAACTGCACGGGATATCAATGTACACAGAGTTCAAGTCCATGGAACCCTAAAGTACACATAATTCCATATTATGGGATATCAATGTACACATAGATCACTACAATGGAACCCTAAAGTACACATAATTCCATATTATGGGATATCAATGTACACATAGATCACTACAATGTAACCCTAAAGTACACATTATTCCATATTATGGGATATCAATGTACACAGGGATCACTACCATGGAACCCTAAAGTACACATAATTCCATATTATGGGATATTAATGTACACATATATTACTGCCATGGAACCTTTAAGTACACATAATTCCATATTATGGGATATCAATGTACAAAGAGTTCAATCGCATGGAATCACAATGTACACATATTTCTATACCATTAAACCTTATTGTACACAGCGTTCAATAGTATGGAACATCAATGTACACAAAGTTAAATCCCGTGTGGTATCAATATACACAGAGATTAATCAGATATTACATAGATGTACACCTACTTTAATCTCATTTGATATCAATGTACACATAATTCGATCCCAGGGAATTTCAATGTACACATACTTCGGACTTACGGAATATCATTATACACAGAAATAAATACCATGGAACTACTTTTAGCACAGACTACAACCTCATGTTACATCAATGTACATAGTGATCGATTCCATTAAGTATCATTAAGTATAATCATGTTTTAAAATGAATTTTAGTATATGGTGCCAGAACGATATCATCATGACATGTTTTTTACACATCATGCGCCTGAATAGCCTCTACCTCCGCCTTTACCCGTCTGCTCTGTAATGAGAATAAAGGCTTGGTTATTGACCTGAGGATGCTGATGGTAAAGATCAATAAGATGATCCTAATTACAGTGTATTATTCTGTCAATCATCTGTCTAACAAAAGACAGCCGGGGTTAATAATATTTGCTTTAGGGCAAAGGCAAATACAGCTAACCTCGGACAAATAACTGAGCAAATATAAAAACACCTAATTAATAACATTATAATCATGATATTTGCCATCAGTTGAAAAGAACAAAGCATTTCCTAAGTTGTTGTACAGGTGGAATTTTGCCGTTTTCCAATTTGATTGTCATTTTAAGTAATTATTCATACATTGCCATGGCAAAAGCATATCTTTTAGATATTTTTTAATGATTCAGAAGCGCATGTAGCCTTTAATCGTCAAACGCATTGAAATGATGCGGGAATGACAATATTTACCTCATGGATTACATATATAGGGATCAGCCGCCGAACAAAAACCACTCCCGCAAAAGGTTGGACCTAAAATTAAATTGGAAAATGGTGGTTAATTATAAGTCTTTCACTTAATATGTTTAATGCATACATGATAAAATACAGGATAATTGTTTGCGTCCGCGTAAGATCGTTATATAGTTCACTGAGTGACCCCAAAAGTTATATTTCAAAAGTAGCCAACCTAAGGGTAAAATTATTTTTCGGTGTTCACGAGGTGAAATGTACTGCGATTTTACACTGAAACCAACAACTTGTCTTCTCAGTATATGTCTTAGAGAATTTGAAATGACATCTAATAAGAACAATATTACTGAGTGTTAAACAAAGATGTTTTTGATGATCAGTGAATTGAACAACGGTTTTACCGGAATGAAGTGTTGTGCTCTTTCTTTGACATTAGGTCATAAACATAGCCTTTGTTTAAGCGGGATTAAAGTTAACCAACCATTGTTTAGAACATGCTATGATAAAATTCAGATCGTGGTTACTTGTTTCTTCTATCATATTTATGTCACATAAGAAAACAGTAAAAGAGTTATCGTCTGCGAAATGACGAGTAATGCTTAGTAGGAATCTGCTATGTCATTAACATAGATAAGAAAAAGTAGATGACCTAACGCTGATCCTTGAGGGATACTCTTGAATCTGAAAAACTGAAAAAAAAATGATTTGAAAAGAACTTTTTGACTTCGGCCTTTAAATAATCTGTTAGACAATCCAATAAATTTCCATCAATACCACATAATTTAGTTTAAAAATGAGACGTTTGAGCCATACTCTATCAAATGCCTTGGCTATATCGCAAAGCAATACATAAGTGTTCAATATCATCAATTGCTTCACACATTTGGTTAAACATTTCAACTAGCTGATATTGAGTCGAATGACCTGGTAAAAAGCCAGACTAATTGCTGTTTAAATAGAAGATGGTTATGAATATTTTTTAACACAATTCTTTCCATGACGTTACCAACACAGCTTATTAAGGATATCGGTCTATGATTTGAAGGTTCGTCCGGTACACCCTTCTTCAAAGAGGCATTACATTGGTCTTCAACTATAATCAGTTTATCTTTGTATTCTAACGCCTTTCCAAAACAGACACTACATGTTTATCCCAGAAACCTATCGTATAATAAGAGGGTCTATAAATTGTGCAACGTATGTAGCATGTATTCGAGTCATTGCTTTTTACCCATAGATATTCAGGAAATAATATCTTTAAATCAAGTAATCTCTACGTGTGCAAGTGCGGTCTAACATAGACTTGGAATGGTTGGTAAAACATTTTCTATATAAACAAATATGTATATCCTGCGTTCTTTAAATAATCCTCTGAAATATTATCATCTTACTGTGTCTCTGTAAAACATCGTTCTCTATGAACCTTTCCTTAATACATTCTTATTTATTTCTAATGCCTCTTATATTTTGATATAAAATAAAAAGATACGCATCATTATGTATTTGTGGACCAGGATTAGTTTTAATATCACCCGAACGAATAAGAAATAAACGACACATTAATAAATACATCTGATCGACTGGCGTGTAAGAAACCATAAGTAATGCTAATCTATTGTGCGCGGTTGAACTTCATTGAATTTTGATATTGATCAATGATCAATATTGTTGTAAAGTTCAAAAGTATATTTCTCCCACGGGCAAATTCGTACTTGACTATATAGTCTATGAACATTTTAAAGCTGCACTCTCACAGATTGAACGTTTTGACATTGTTTTTATTTTTTGTCTTGAAACGAGCCAGGTTTTGCGAAAATCCATGGAAACCAGTTATATAAGACTGCTGACAAAAAAGATCGCAGATTTTTATATTTAAGTTCAAAAATTGGTGTTCTATGCAGTTTTCTTAAACCGTTTGTAACGGTTTAAGTCATAGAACATTAATTTCCGAACGGAAATATGAAAATCTGCAATATGATCTTTTGTCAGCAATATTTTATCATTGGTTTGCAAATATTTACGCAAAAATTTGCTCTTTCCAAGACAAAAAATAAAAAAAGTTGTAAAAATTGTATACATGTGAGAGTGCAGCTTTAACAAACAGTATCTGAAAAAAAAAAAATGAAAAGTCAATGCACTGTCGAATAGGATTTAACGTTTTATAGTATCAGACAAGGACAAAAGTTCTTCTGCATTGACATGTAAAGGCTTGTCTTAATTGCTTTAGTAAAACAACCTCATCAAAACTTCAAATAAAAGCTCGATTGTTGATGACTTTAAAACAATTGTGACAAAAAAATATATTTTCCTGAACACTGATCACGTTACGCTTGTTTTATTGGAATATCCTAGGTCTAGATCTATCAACTTTGTACTATTCAATTTCAACAACTTTTCAAAACATTGTTGCCAGCATACTGTCTGTGAGCCATTCGGATCTCCTCTGCCATTTTTATCGAAATCAACCACGGGTGTATTTGGACGGTTTACCTACTAAAAAAGTGGTACGTTTAAGTCCACTAGAAGTAGATCTCGTTGTAATTTTATTTAGCAATTATACGTTATGACTTAACTCTTGGCAGACTTAATTATGTTTGCAATAATACACTTCACTGCCAATCAATTTAAACTTAGATTAATAAATATAACTCTAAAACACTACATTTAATAAATGATACAATTCAAAAAAGTACGAACAACTTCAACTGATGTACCGGCATACATCCGAGGTTGTTTTCGATAAAAATGGCAGAGGAGCACCGAATGTCTGTGATCGAGTCCATTTTAACAACACAAATCTAAACAATATAGGGTTAATACACCTTTTTGAGGTCGTTACCATCTGCAAAGGCCAGCAAAATGGTTTACAGCGCGAATGCGTAGCACGAGGGTTGTAAACTATTTTAAGGGCCTTTGCAGATGGTAACGACCTCAAAAAGGTGTATTATCGCTATTATTGCTTAAATACACACCATGAGAAACGTTTGTGTTTAAAAAGGCTGTTAAATGTCACGAAAAAGCAAAAACAGTTAGTTCAAAATAACCTCCATAACATGTGCTTGTGTGTCGTCATGAGTGATGTCATTGAAAAAGTTTTACATTAAGCTCGATTCGGGCCGCAACATAACTCGGCAGTTGCATTTTTTGTTTCGACGCCATTTTTTGCAGTGTTCATTCGTTTGGAAAGTTTTGTTTTTTTGGAAATTGACTGGATTACTAGGATTATTTACACACAATACCTATTGGGTAATCGATTAATTACCGATATAGTCTTACTTTAACCATTATTTGTTTTGCCAACTAATTTAAGCCTTAAAATTTTGTAAACATGTTCTTGATAAAATGTACAGCATCTTCAGCATCAGAGAAAAAAATATTTGAAATTTCTTTGTTCATTGCATACGACGTAATGGAATCATGTCCATATAAGTCGTTTGTTCTGAATTAAATCGACAGAAATAACTAAAGTTCGGAGGAGTTGAACGTTTTAGACTTAATTTAGTGCTTTATATAATAAAATATGTAAGTAAGATGCGGTTTATTTAATTTGTTGATATTTGTATACAGCTATATATGCTTAAATTTGTTTTTGTGCGAAAGTTGGCATCGTTGACCCACATTCGGTCAGAAACCAGGTCGCTCAGCTGCCATTGTTATGATGCGAGCCCTGACAGCGCTTATGTAAAACAAAAAGCCGGTCATTAACGGCACGTGAATTTACTGAATAATGCACGTTTTCTACCGATAACGCTCGGGTTTTTGCGTTTTAACACACCACTATAACGGACCGAAAAAAAAACATTTTATGCAATAATATCTATTTGTCGACTTACAGCATTCTGAATAGTCATCCGAGATGCCGTTAAAACAGTAACAATCCCCCTTTTGCACCATTCCGCAGCCGTTCTCGTTAAGACAGCATTGCATATCCCCAGGACATAAAGTACCTGAAATAGTATATGTTTTCCTTTTATCATTAATTATGCCATTGTATTAAAGAACGTGTGAATGCAAATGTGTTCCAAGGAATAATATATATTTCTAAGTGTGTATTAAACACGTTGAATTCAACAATTCAGCTTTTTAGACATTGTGCGAAATTGGGAACGGATAAAATCCAATTATAAATTTTTCGTCGTTTCTATACGCCTAATCATGGGTTTAGCAGTCTTCAAATTCGACAAATCACTTGGCATAAAAATTTTAAGACACATGATTTAAAATAACATTAGGTTATCTCAAATATAACGATTACATTTATTTGTAATTAGTTTATCCATCCAATTATTTCAAAACAGTTTCTGACATAAGTATACCAGTGGCTACAGAATGGTCAAGCATAAGTAGCAACTGATATTGATTGAGTTATAACATTCCGAGTAAATTCTTAGACTTGTGTCTCAATTTCATACTCGACCCATTCTAACTAAAATACACAATTTCCTTAACATACAAATTGTGGATCGGAGGCGCGCAAGAATCGCACCGGATTTTAGACCGATATTTGAGCGGCAGCGCTCTTCTGCAGGGAGCTGCACGAGGACCATAAAGTATATTCCGCCGTGCTAAACTGTAAGACACGCAAGTTAACTATGGCTGTATGAACCATACGGCACGTAGAACTCGTTCGAATTTACTTGAATACCGTTGTAAAGCGACGGTAACGTAAGAAATATGCAATGTTTCTACATGGAGTTTCGATAATAAAATAATGAAATAAAGGTTATTAGTCCAACATTCAAACTAACTCATCATAAAGTAGCAATACAATCATACAGTACAGCAATTTGCGTGCAGCACTGCATTTTTAATAACAGAAAAAGTGTCGATAACTGTACTCAACATTGACTAACAATACATATATCTGCAAAGAGTCAATTGTTTTTAATATGATAAGGGAACTAACTTTGTAAAAGCTATTATACACGGATAGTTTTAATTGGAACACCTCTGTCGTTTTCCATTGAATACAAATTCGGATGTATATGGACTGTTTACAATGTCAAAAGTATTGACATTTAACTAGGCTGCGTGTAGTAATTCCAATTTAACAGTTTTGTCTAAGGGTTTCCTCTAAGCAATCTTAATGATTTATAAAATAAAAGACTACTATGGGATTAGATTTGAACTAAGTAATACAAATTAAACTTTAAAACGCAAAAAATCATTATTATTATTATTATTATTATTATTATTATTATTATTATTATTATTATTATTATTAATTAAACGAACTGTTACTAGTAATGAACCGGCATACATCTGAGGTTGTTGTTAATGGCAAATGGCGGAGGTGTTTGGATTGGAATATTATTGCTTGGAAGGTTACATAATGTTATATCCACATCGTTGTAACACAAATACGGTGCTTGAGGTCAATGGCTAATAACATGTGTGACAAATCAGTGTTGTTACACACCTACAATGTAACAGTCAATGTCATCCTATAGACAACTCTAGTATTCAAATTAACACAGGCTTGATTTATTTCAATCAACGTAACCTAGTTGAGCTTTTGCACCGAATGAAATCAGACTTACACAAAACCTACCGACACAGACTTACGGGAAACCAGCGTCATCAAATGCATTAATGTAAGTACAAATCGTTTTCATGAATATCTCTTACAGCAAAAGCCATCGACTGGTTCCCTGCCAGGCTTACAAACACATATTTTTTCGACCCTGTCGCACTCGGTGAGGATGTCTCTGTCAGTACATTCGTCAGTTTGAGTTTTTTGGTAGCAGCAATGATCACCCAGCTGATTTCCACCTGCAGCATAACAACAATTACAGTACAACACTTATCATTCTGGACCCAGCTTATCTCCACCTGCAACATAACAACAATTGCAGTACAACACTTAACATTCTGGACCCAGCTTATCTCCACCTGCAGCATAACAACAATTACAGTACAACACTTAACATTCTGGACCCAGCTTATCTCCACCTGCAGCATAACAGCACTTACAGTACAACACTTAACATTCTGGACCCAGCTTATCTCTACCTGCAGCATAACAGCACTTACAGTACAACACTTAACATTCTGGACCCAGTTTATCTCTACCTGCAGCATAACAACAATTGCAGTATCACACTTAACATTCTGGACCCAGTTTATCTCCACCTGCAAAATAACAACAATTACAGTACAACACTTAACATTCTGGACCCAGCTTATCTCCACCTGCGGCATAACAGCAATTACATTATAACACTTAACATTCTGGACCAAGCTTATCTCCACCTGCGGCATAACAACAATTACAGTACAATACTTAATATTCTGGACCCAGCTTATCTCTACCTGCTGCATAACAACAATTACAGTACAACACTTAACATTCTGGACCCATTTTTTTCTCCACCTGCAGCATAACAACAATTATAGTACAACACTTAACATTCTGGACCCAGTTTATCTCCACCTGCAACATAACAACAATAACAGTTCAACACTTAACATTCTGGACCCAGCTTTTCTCCACCTGCAGCATAACAATAATAACAGTACAACACTTAACATTCTGGACCCAGCTTATCTCCACCTGCGGCATAACAACAATTGCAGTATCACACTTTACATTCTGGACCCAGTTTTACCCAGTGAGAGATACAGGACCTTGATTTACCCAGTGTTGGATACAGGACCTTGATTAACCCAGTGAAAGATACAGGACCTTGATAAACCCAGTGAGAGATACAGGACCTTGATTTACCCAGTGTTGGATACAGGACCTTGATTAACCCAGTGAAAGATACAGGACCTTGATAAACCCAGTGAGAGATACAGGACCTTGATTTACCAAGTGAGATATATAGGACCTTGATTTACCAAGTGAGAGAAATTGGACCTTGATTAACCCAGTGAGAGATACCGGATCTTGACTTGATTGACCCAGTGAGGGATACAGGACCGTTATTTACTGAATGAGGAATACAGGACCTTGATTTAACCAGTGGGGAATACGGGACCTTTATTTACCGATTTAAAGATACATAACCTTTATTTACCCAGTAAGAGATACAGGACCTTGATTTCTCCAGTGAGAGATATAGGAACTTGATTTACCGAGTGAGAGATATAGCAACTTAAATTAGCCAGGGAGAGGGATAGGACCATGATTTATTAAGTGAGAGATATAGGCCCTTGATTTACCCAGTGAGAGATACAGGACCATGATTAACCTAGTGTTGGATATAGGACCTTGATTAACACGGTGAAAGATATTGGGCCCTTAAATTACCCAGAGAGAGATGCAGGATCTTGATCTACCTAGTGTTGGATATAGGACTTTGATTTACCCAGTGGGAGATATAGGCACTTGATTTACCAGAAGAGATATACAAGACCTTGATTTACCCAGTGTGAGATATAGGCCCTTGATTTTCCCAGTGAGTGAAACAGGACCTTGATTTACCACGTGAGGGATATAGGCCCTTGATTAACACGGTGAAAGATATTGGGCCCTTAAATTACCCAGAGAGAGATGCAGGATCTTGATCTACCTAGTGTTGGATATAGGACTTTGATTTACCCAGTGAGAGATATAGGCCCTTGATTTTCCCAGTGAGTGATACAGGACCTTGATTTACCACGTGAGGGATATAGGATCTTGATTTACCAAGTGAGAGATATAGGCACTTGATTAACCTAGGTTTGGATATAGGAACTTGATTTACCCCAGTGAGAGTTGCAGGATATTGATCTTGATCTTGGTGACACATACCAAACTCACCAAGCCGGACAAGTGGGTTTTCTCCGGGATCTCCGGTTTCCCCAACAACACAAGACCACACTCTCGCGTTAAATCGTGCCAACGAGAGTGATTAATATAATGTTGTAATAACTTGTTTCACAATCGTTGTAAAATTACATTGCCAACTTTGCGTGATATGTTATCTTAGGGGAGGACCAAGCAAACTAAATTATAGGGACTCGTTCACTTTCTTTATGTAAGCAACATATTTGCTGTTTTAAAATTGTTCACATTTAGAAGGTCTACTTTCCTCTATGAACAAACACCATAGGAATCGTATACATAAATATATGGACATATTTCGATAATCCAGTAATAAAGCCATTTAGTTTTTACTAGTGTTAATTACGTGTTTTACCAAAATAAACATTTTTTTCGTATTTTGAAATGTTTGTTCACAAAAGAGATCTTTTTAACCTTTTGATGATGTTTTAACATTGTTACAAGCATTCAGACCACATTTCACATGCAAATTATTTTCTTAATACCGCAACTTTTAAAACTTGAACGAGTCCTTTTAAATAAAAAAGGTGAAATGACACATACCACAGGTACACATTTGTGGTGTAATCGTCGTCTGCAGCGTCGTATACAGTGTCGTCAGTGTTGTCGTTTGCGGCGTCGTCTGGGGTGTCGGCTGCAGACACGTCGTCTCCAGCGTCGTCTGCAATGTCATCTGCGTCGTCGGAGTAGAGGATATAGTTTCTGGTATAGAAAGAGATGATTTCTGTAATAACATGACATTCATTCTTTGTGTTACTAATTTTATCATTGAGCGCAATGGAAACATCTCCGTCCGTACTTTTCACCGTAGCATTGTATGAAAATCTTTGAAAATCTTCTTCTCAAAATCCGCTGGCTTGATTTAAAAATAATTACACAGAAATTTTCCTTAGGTGACCCTCTATCACATTCTTTCACCCCATGTTGATTCGTAAAAAAACATGGCCGCCAGGGGCGTGACTCCTTTACACTTTATGTCTTTATTGACATTTTGAAAATATTATCCTCGGAATCCGCTAACCTGATTCTAAAAGTATCATACATAAATGTGACAAAGGTGACCTTCTATCAAAGTCCTTAACCCATGTGGATTCGTTAAAAAAAATGGACGCCAGGGGATTGGGCTACGTTACACTATAATTACACTATATGTATATATGGAAAATTTTCTGTTCAGAAACTACTGACCTGTTTTCGAAATATTTTCACAGCAGTGTTTCTAAGGTGGCCCTCTATCAAACTCATTTTCGCTATTTTGCTACATAAATAATACGTTATCGAGGGGCGGGGATAGTTACCACTATATGTCTATATGGAAAAACTTTTGAAAATCTTATCTTCAGAAACCATTGACCCGATTTCAAAATAATTTAACAGAAATGTTCTTTAGGCGACCATATATCAAATTCCTTTATACCATTAATATTCATAGTAAAACATTTCCGCCAGAAGCGGGGCTAGTTTTCACTCTAAGTCATTATGGAAAACTTTGAAAATCTTTTCTTTAGAAACCATTGGCCCATTTCAAAATACGTTCACAAAAATGTTTCTAATTAAGTGACCCTTTTATCATTTTATTGTTTTTCTTTTTTTTTCTTATTATCATTTAAGATATCAACTTCAAGCTTTATAAACTTTTTCACAGTAACAACGTACTCTTTTGTGACAAGGCATACAAATCCAACTTAAATATTGTACGAGTTATTGTTTTAAACGAGCGAGCGTTTTGGCGGGCGTCGTCCAGTACGTTGTCCGATCAAGAAACAATGAAACAGTATAAAGTAACATTTATATTTCACTTATCTTATGTATTAAAGTTCAAGCCTGTCAACGGTTCCAAAGTAAGAAAACTGGAGTGATATTTCAGCGGGCGGCGTCCAGTATGTTGTCCGATCAAGAATATTATATCTCTTTGTTTAATAAGGTGACGATATACGGCCATCCTGGCCCTCTTGATGTTCATGTATGTATGCGGTATTCGTCGCATTACTCAGATGCTCATGTGAAGAGACGGACTGATTAGGGAAGGACTTATTCGCACATAATAAAAAAAAAACAATTCCCGATCTGTGCTGCTAATTCTCAATTAGAAATATTGTGTGTGTAACGAGTTTCAAGGTTTTTGCGCTTTACAAATATGACTAAATATTGTAACGATAAAAAAAACCCTTATAATTGCTTAATCAAATTCTATTCATATGTAAAGGAACCTTAAATACACATAATTGACATTCAGAATACTAGTACAAAATCTACTATTACAGATAAAATGATAAGTTAGGTTGCATGGCCGGTGGGTTCCTCTATCTTTTAAATATTACCAAAATATGTGAAATACATACAACAATTAAGAATATTAGATATGTAACTTTTTTTTATTTTTTGTCTTGGAACGAGCCATTTTTTTGCGAAAATCTATTGAAACAACACAGCTGACAAAAAATAGATCCCAGATTTTTATATTTAAGTTCAAAAATTTATAATTTATGCATTTTTCTTAAACCGTGAGTAACGGTTTTAGCCATAAAACATTAATTTTCGAACGGAAATATGAAAATTTTCGATCTTCTCTTTTGTCAGCAATCTTGTTTCATTGGTTTGCAGATATATACACAAAAATTACTCTTTCTCATACAAAAAATAAAAAAGTTTTAAAAATGGTATATCTGTGAGAGTGCAGCTTTAAAGTCAAATTGTTGATTTGACCTATAAAACCTACTGTATTTGTGAAAGTAGATCCGAACCGATAAATATTATATACCATTAATATAATGATTTGATAGTTCTTCAAACTAGTTTGAAAAATATTCGCATTTTTGAACGAGTGTGTTGATACTTTTTGTATTAATGTTTAAGCAACTAATCAAAATATTTACTATTTAACCTATTGTTAAACTGGTTTGATAATTAATCATTACGGTTTTATATCATGGCATCTTACTAAAACATATGGTAAATTGGAAATTCCAAACATAAAAATGTAATTTCAAATACACGGACGTGTTTTAGTAAGTATAATTACAATGGCCTGAATCGTGTGGCCATCCCCTACCTAATATGAATATCATTCGAACAATGGTTTGATTGGACAAGTGACAATCAACATTAAATTTAAGGAAACATTGTTGCTGCAAGGTATGTATATGTAGGTATTTAGAGTTTTATCATTTGTGTTAAGTTCTCGAACATAAGTTTAATGTTGTTCTTGAATGTAAACTGTTTACTAATATTAGAACATCACACAGATGCAATTTATTATATACGACCAAATGTGATCAATTTTGTACAATTAATCACTTTTCCAAATAGTGTGCGTACCAATCACCAAAGTAGTTGGTGTTGTTTTTTTTCTGCGTACTCTGTATCGATAATTGGGTCCTGTTCAGTTCCTGATTTACGGATGTCCCCGAGCACTTGAAGTGTATTGTGTGTGTAATATGTAACACAAAAAAAAACATTAACTTACATTGAATACTTATGATAACAAGAGCCGTCGTAGGACAGCGCACTTGAATATATGCCGCTTTGGGTTAGAGATGAATACAACAATGATGTAATATGGTTCTGTCAAAAGCATTAAAAATGACAGATTAAAAAGTAAACAAGAAACGTTGCAATGCGACAAAACCAGGTGTTTATTGACAAAAGAACTTCAGCCTTCCTTGTGAGATTGATTTTAAGTGTTGTATTTTTTTTATTAACAGTGACCTTGACTTTGACCCTAGTGGCCACAAACGCAGTCCCATGAAAGGTCTCCATCAACGATTCCTATATAATAATTGTTTTCGCTTTATGTAAACCCTAACAAAAGTAAGTCAGGACCAACCGTTTTCTTTTTTAAGTAACAGTGGCTTTGACCCTAGGGGCCCCAAACACAATACAATGAAAGGTCTCCATAAACGCTTTCTATATATCAAGTTTGGTCACAATATATATGCCAACCCTAACTTAAGTAATTCAGTACTGACATTTGTTATTTTTCGAATAACAGTTACCTTTACCTTCACTATGACTCTATGAGTCCCAAAAAATCCCATGAAAGGTCTCTATTTATTCTTTCTATATACCAAGTTTTTTTGCAATATGTCAACCCTAACTAAAGTTATTCAGTACCAACCTCTTTCTATGTTTAGTAACAGTGACCTTGAACTTGACCCTACGGGCCCCAAATGCTCACCTATGATAGGTGTTTATTAACTTTTCCTATCAACCAAGTTTCGTCACAATATGTCAACACTAACTTAAGTTATTCAGTACTTACGTTTTTTTTCTTCTATTTTTAGTAACAACGCCCTTGTCCTACGCCATGACTCTCGAAGTCCCAAACACAATCCTATGAAAGGTGTCTATAAACTATTCCTATATACTAAGTTTGGTTGCATTTTTTCGACCCTAACTAAAGTCATTCAGCCCTAAACGCAATCCCATAAACGATACTCAAAAATTCTTCCTATATGCTAAGTTTGGTCACCATTTGTCAAATCTAACTATTACTATAGAATTATTCTATGCTATAGGTCTGTTTGAAGACTCCTCCATACCGGCCTGCATCTACAACGGCTTACATAATTCTAATAACCAGTTTCACTTTCGGTAAAATATTTATTTTTTTATTAAAAGTAATAAAAAAGAAATAAAAACTTCGATCAAAGGCCAAAATTTGTATGTAGGGTTAATTTGGAGTTATATAACATAATAGTGTAATGGCCCTTAACGACTGTCAGAAGTATGAATAGATCGTTTAAAAGTGAAAACCATAAGGACACAATCTATACATAGATTCAAAATAAAGTTATTGTGCTGAAACTACCTGTTTCACATTCAACCGCCCACGCCCTCCCGTTCGCCCGACCAACAACATATATCAAAATAACTTCGAAATACATCAACAGTAATAAATATATAATTAAGGTCATCGAAAATAAACTAACCAGGAACGCACTTCTTGCATCCATAGTCGAATATGAAGCTTTCATTGCAGATGCACATTTTACCATGTCCGTACATGTCACATATGGCATTTTCATCTTTACAGTATGGGCAGTCGTCACAACACTGGCCGACGTCGACCGCTAAAATAGACAAACACGACCGCTAAAATAGACAAACACAAACGTCATGGTTACACAAATAAAAAAAATATCAATAAGGTAGGATTGATAAAACGCGTTTCAATTAAACAGCTAATTGGGGGGGGGGGGGGCACTGAAAAGCTGAAGACGTATGATATATGATATATCAATGTGTTTGCAAAATTTATCAATTAAGGTAGAAATAATTATATACGTATTGACTTCCAAGTTTGCACAAATTGAATGGCAGAGTTTGTGCAAATAAGTCACATGAACTAGACTAACACCCAAACGGAACGGAGGACTGATAATTAATCCGTTAATACAATAAACAACAGGAAATGGTGCGCAAATTCTGAATATGTAAAATTGCTGTAACAAACAGTTGAACATCTGTATTTTATTCCGGATATTCATAAGTTTCTCAAGTTAAAAGCTATTAGAGTGGCTGTAAAAGTAGGGTTTCAAATAGTTATTTTATGACACATCGCGTGCCTGGATTAAGCATGTCGGACCAATTAAGGCTTGTCAGGATAACACCTTTGCATGTGAAGTCGTGACGGTACCGACACCCGGTAAAGCCATGGAGAAAATACTGCAAGGCCAAAAACTCTGATTTCCATATTTGAAAGACGAAAAAGACATGCAAAAATATATAATTATTGTCGGGTTATTCCCCTTTTCGACTACAAAACACAGAAGAGCGTTGACATCAGCTTTCTATTGTTACTTACGGGTACACGGAAAGGGCGGTGGCTCGCTTGGGGTATTCTCACTGGTAGAGGTTTCACTTGAGGTTTCATGAGAGGATTCACTGGAGGACTCGCTTGAAGATTCGCTGGATTCCGATTCCGATTCGTATTCTCCATCGTAGTAATCAGTATGAAAATTTCCAAACCCACTTTTACATTGTACAGCTGCCAGGAGAGCGATGATCTGTTTAAAAATGACAGATGCGGTTAAAATTTGTTCCATTAGAGTACTGTTATTTTTCGATAATGTTCTGGGTTATGTCGATTAAGGTTTAAAATTTGCCCCACCATTAAAATGATAATGACACATTTATATGTCAGTGTGTGTATACCTCGAGATATGACAGGGTGCACGACAGGGTGAAGTAAAAAGGCAGCAATACACTTGTAAAGAGCAGCGGGGTGTCCAACCTGCTATTTATCCTTAACTGGAATACTGGTATCTTATCGTTTACGACTTAAGTATCTTTCGAGTTTTTTGCGCAGTTTTTCAATTGGAAATTAAGTGGCATGGGGTTGTCTATCAGGTATTTCCCAATTGATGCATTTCAGCAAAGCTTGAATTGATTCAATGAATAAGAAAATAATGATTGTCAAGAAGTTTGC
The DNA here is from genome assembly GCF_026914265.1 of Mya arenaria. Lineage (NCBI taxonomy): Eukaryota > Metazoa > Mollusca > Bivalvia > Myida > Myidae > Mya > Mya arenaria. The sequence goes on from NC_069131.1 coordinate 52,347,650, forward strand.
GGTTAAACATTTGTCCGATGACACTTCGAGTTGTGTTGCATCCTACTTAAATGAACTAAAACATGTTTTCGGTTGAGCTGATTCAAATAGTATTAAAAGAAATCGACCAGCTAAGTACTACTAGTTATACTTAGAATTCACTTAATATTCCAAATTTGTAACGGACAAATTGCCATTTGAACCGGCAGCTGAATCTTTTTGAGAACACTGAATATAAAAATAATGATTTATCTAATATAAAGCATAACATCACAGTAAAGGTGAATGTGACTTTAGTTGATGTTATCTTATTACCATTTGTCCATAGTAGCCACATTAAAACATTTAGGCATTTTATGTATATAAAATAATCTAAAATAAATCATTGTTATCAATACAATAGTTTTCATATTTACATGTTTGAACGGTTTTGATAATTGCTCTTTTTGTATATATAGTCAATAATTAAATGATTACTTACGGCTTTTGAAACTAATATTCATGTACAAGTATAAAACAGTATTTTCTTATATCAGCTGCCAGTTGTGAAATTTCACTTGATTCTTATATGATAGAAAATCAGGTCCATACTTTAAAGGCTCGAAATGTTCAAGGGTTCAATAATTGAGAGAGAGAGAAAATAAAAGTGCCTATAAAACTATGATAGAGTCTCAGACAATGTATGCTAACCGCTCCATGGTCCACACAATGCTTTATTAAACAAATATCAATGGAAATTATTATAGCCAATAGTGACTGTTCTACATGCTAAGTAGCTGCTTGATTTTAGATATCCTCTCGATTCTGTTGAATGTTAAAAACATATTGCAATTGCGATAAAATGCATTTCTTTTATCATCCTGTTGGTTAAAATATTGTTTTTTTATTAAAAAGGGGTAAGATAAGTCATTTGTATATACATGTAAATACGCGTCGATAACACGTCTAAAACATGCTTGGCTTTGGTTTTGACTCTTTCAGTGCTAAATTTAGAATATAATTTTAGTCGCATGTTTTTATTGTGGTTGTGACATTTTTCTTATCATACTGGGTGTTGAGAAATGACAAAAAGTTTATGAAAAGTCATTTCGATATGCATACACTTAGATAAGTTAACATTACTAATACCAACTGGATCTTTAAAAGGCGTTGAAAAAAAAATCAGGAACTTATTCATACAATTTTGTTTCCCAATTTCCAATCCAAACCTTTTTGATGAAGGGCAAGACTCTGGATGATCTCAATGTGTTACGAATACATGTGTACATGCATATTTCACTGTACAATGTGTAAAACAGAACTATGTATATACCTTAAACTGTTAACATGATGTTTGTCAAAATCATTAATCGTTTCAAATTAATAGAGGTATTTTAAAAGATTAAGAACTCAAGATTTAGATTCTTCTGTTGTATTGGTCTAAATGAAAGCAATATTTGAATGTTCCTTTTACATGTACAATTAAACAACATTTTGTTTTCCATTTAACATTTTCCAACTGTTTTAAACATGTTTTTGGTCGCTTGACTACACATAGTTCGTTAAGCATGTAAACACAATGTTGTTGTTGTGGGTTTTTTTAAGTTTTAGGGTTAAGGATTCTTTCCTTTTATTATTATGAATAATTCAATAAATATTTGACATGATTTGCTATCGTATTAAAATTGACTTTTGTCAATTCAACTCTAGTAAAAATAGAATTACTCTTGTTTGTAATTTCCTTCCGTGCTTTACTTATTGTTATGGGATACATTTATTTATTGTTTGTTACGTATTCTTCAAATGCATTTGTTCACTTTATCAAATGCAAATCAATAGTCGTTTATATACAAAGTATAATGTTAAACATATAATGTACATGCATAACATAATTTTGTAGATGTGTGAGTATGAAATTTGTCAACTACAGAAACACTGCTTGTTATTTACAATCCACGTTGCATTTACATATATGACAAACATTTCCCTTCATTCCTGGTATTTTTCACTTAGTCATTAAGTAAACTTCAACTATAACGTGTCCGGCAATAAAACTTCAAGCCCTGAGAGGTAGCGCCTTAGTTCATAGTTGGATGTTGCTTACATGTACGAATAAGTCTAATTATTTTTGGTGGCAATATTGACTATGGGGAAAACACTGGTATGCGGCCAAAGGTTTAATTGACGTAAATGTCCGAAATTTCTATCGACGTTCTTACATATGGCATTAAATTACTTGGTATGTATGCGCTTGAACACAGGTCAGTTATTGAAATGTATACTTTGTTTTATATCGCGACCAAATTGATTGGCGAAAACGGGCTCATTCCAATCCCTGGTGAGAGTATTGAGCAATGTACGGCATCATCTGTCCTTTAGCACATAACATAACATTTCTTCAGGATTAACTTGGAACTCAATAACCTTCGAAAGTGTTTCGTTATTATTTCCTTTATAATTCACAATTGTTTGATAATAGGTGAGCGATTTAGAGCATAAATGGCATTCTTGAATATACCTAAATTAATACTTTAAATACACTGACACCTACATCAAAACTAGAAATGCATTCAGGCAAACCTGTATTGAATGGCCATCAGTATTGAGTGGCCATTGACAAAACATGCAATTTGACTACGTTCCAAATCATCTAAAATCAGGCTGTGAGGATGGCCACATTTTTTAGGTTTTCAATTGTTCAAGTTTTCTACCAAAAAATCATTAAGTTGAATGTCAAAAGAAAGCATAGACATAAAAAAATATCGTGCTATCTTATATTTTGAATTAATCAGGAATAGAAAACGTGTTTTTTTCGGGATGTTAATTTGTATTTCAAAATTTTAATTCGTCAATATCGGTAATTGCTGTGTTCATATATATTCCACTGTTCATTGTCTTCATTGTCAACCTGATTGTGAATGGACCTCGGCTACACTTTTACATCCTCGGCGCCCAAGCGTATCATAACCTACATGATACCCTGGGTAAATTGGCCAGGGAAACTTCGTACATCTTGAATATTCATAAGCATTTTCATACCAATGAAATAGCCGATAACAAAACGGAAAGGATTTCCTTTGTGATGAGCCAGCGGCATATTTAACAATATCCTGCCTATAATGATTTTTAAGCCGTGATCTCATTGGATTATTTCGAACCGAGATTACATCCGTAACTTCTCGGCGATTTCCGCACTGCATGAGATGTGTTTCATGAGACCAATCAAGCGGCTGGATTTCACTTGATTAATTATTCATGAGAACGAGATTTTTACAGCTGATTTGCCCAGGGTATGATATAGGTTATGATACGCTGGGGTGCCGAGGATGCACTTTTAGAGAAGATTATCTCATGTCTAACTTAAACATATAATGTATATGTTTTAATAAAACATGAGATATGATTAACCAAATTGAATGTATTTTTCAAATTGACCGATGAGAAATTATAAACAAACTAGGGTAATAAGTGTTTAAAATGTTTAATAATCGATATATTTCATTTAAAACCATGGTCACCATTTTTTAATAAAATTTGTGAAGCATCATAGTTAGATTATGTTGAAGAGCTTTTATATATAACGTATAACATTACTGTTATTATTATATTAAAGCATTGTAATAATAATGTTATAATATGAAAAAGTACACAAAAAACTATTAGACAAGATGTTTTGTTCTTTTATATAAAAAACACCTACAGTAATGCACAGCAGGATACTCAGATCTGAGATTAGCCATAATAATGCGCGTATAGTGAACTTTTTTAACATTTGGATATTCATTTTGTTCCCTAAGCGTGGAGTCGACAAAACAAAAATCGTCAAAGACTCGGAAGCGGCTATTTATATGGACTAATCTGAGATCTAATAAACAGAAGACAGCTGTTGTGTACGTTACACGTTTTTTCTTGTTTTTTTGTTTGTTTGTATTGTTGTTGTTTTGTTTGTGTGTGTGTTTGTTTGTTTGTTTGTTTGTTTGTTTTGTTTTGTTTTTGTTTTTTGTTTGTTTGTTTGTTGTTGTTGTTTTTTTTTTTTGTTTTTTTTGTTTTTTTTTTTGGGGGGGGGGGGGCGGGGAGGGGGCTTTTCTTGTCTGGCATCGCCCTCTCTACTATGATAATGTCACTTATGTTTTTAAAGAATGAACATTTTTAACTTTAATCGGTATCAAAACATGACTAATGACCGCGACATATTAACATTACAGATTGGCTTTGCTAATTTGCATATAACCAACCAAGTTAACATACGTACTGTATATATATACTTCCGTCTATAACGGAATGCTATGAGCGCACATCCGCCGCCTACAGCAGACCGTTACATTACGCAGATCCGCCGCCTACAGCGGACCGTTACATTACGCAGATCCGCCACCTACAGCGGTCCTTTACATTACGCAGATCCGCCGCCTACAGCGGACCGTTACATTACGCAGATCCGCCGCCTACAGCGGACCGTTACATTACGCAGATCCGCCGCCTTCAGCGGACCGTTACATTATTATGAACGCACATCCGCCGCCTACAGCGGACCGTTACAACACATATACATATAAAAACATATATTTGGCATGCAACAATTTAACACATAGCATATTATACGATAAATCCATTTGACTTTATTGTTTCTGGGATTTAAACTGAAATCATTTTTATTTTATGGCCATGCCAATGAATACAATCGTTGTAATTGATCAAGTGTGTGTCGGTGAGTGCATGAAGAAAATTGAGTTGAATTGTTATATAATGATCGGAAAAAACGGTGAATATATAAATCTGAAATTATATTACAAATAGGGATGGAAACCGGATACCAAATCGGTATCCGGATATTCGTATCAAGTATTCGAATACTATCCGGATACTCGTATCAAATTGTTTTCATAATAAGTAAATTTCCTATTATATGTCACCAACCTGTTATTTGACATAATTGTCCACTTAATTTATAAATCGTCATATGGCAATTTCACTTTTTCATTCATTCTTTCTCAGTCTTAATAATTTATAATGTTATAATCAAAGCTAAACAACTCATTTTACGTCATAAAACTCATGATGAATACCACATAAACACCTCGCGAATTTGATAGTCACTTCGGCCGAGGTGGTTGCTTGGTTACTGCCACGTGCTTTCGAGTTTGTTATTCATCAGCAGGTTTCATGTTAAATGACGCTTTGATTATTTGATAGTCGATTGTAATTTTGTTTCATTACATTGTTTGATTTAATGCAATACCTACAATTTCTGCGGTGTTCTGTAATGAAGGATATAATTGCGGAAAAGATAAGAAGACAAAAAGACAATCTGATTTTTCTTTATTTACATGCGTGTACTTTTTTATTTATCAATAAACTAAACATGGATTAATGATCAATCCGTTTAATATCAACTAGTGCCAATTAGTGTCAATTAAGCACATCTGAGATCATAAAACAACACTTGTCATTGTAAACAAGGTCATAGAACTTCACAGGGTGCTGCACAAGGACACAATATCACGCCTTGTGCAAACACCCAATTAGTCCTTAGCAGACGATTTGTGACACATACCCGCTTCGCGACAGACACTGTTGATCACCTGAAATATTTCATCTGAAAAGTTTTATAACAATTGCTTTGTCTCTGCTAGGCTATTTCATTGAAATTTTAATTCTTAACGAATATTCGAATACCCATTTTGGTATCCGAATACTTGCGTGATATCCGGATATCCGGATACTCGGATATTCACTTCCATCCTTAATTACAAATGTATTTATTAATTTGTGATATTGATGATTTGTTAGCAGAATGCTTCATTTTGAATACGGTGTTTTTATAACTGTATGTAATAGCTATTAGCACACATGAGGTAAATTCTTCATAATTACGAAGAGCATAGCGAGCGAATATCTTAACAATATAGTTAAAATACACACACAATTCTCTAAAGCATTTATTCATGCATATTGACAATTGTTATACCAGTTCTATAGGAATACATGTTTGCAATTGTCAATGGGGAAGTGTATACGGATAAATTTTAGTTATGAAAACAAGAAGATCTGTTAATAATGTCAACTTATATTCAACTTTACTTAAAATTTGTCGTCAATAACCGTTCTGATGCGTATAAAACTTCCAAAACGTCATATAAAACGAATAAGCCTATGGTTTAAAACAGGAAATTAAAAAAATTGTTCTCTGTGTTTTTGTATTGACTGGTCGCCGGTCATATGAGTTCGTTATTTTAGAAATTTACTTTCTGTGAAAACGATTTATATACACGCTATGGTAGTAAATAAGCATGTGAAAACTTACGGGCTTATTGTGAATAATAGTTTAAATTATGCATTTGATAACAAATATGAGTGCGTTAACACGACATAAATTGACTATTTTAAATTTAAGTGATATGAAATGGAAGTTCAAAGCGTAATTCACACGATTTAAAACAAACATTAATGAATAAAAGTAGGCCGAAAAGGATCAGGCCGAAATGATATCTCGGCTGAATCGACCCGACACCAATAATTTTATCGGTGATAATGCAAGGTACCAGTCTAAATAATTTACGCATGCCGGAGACGACCGAGTAACTACGATATAGAAAGTTGATTAAACCGACATAGTTCGGCTATGTCCGTGTTTATTCGGAATGTTAACAATTGTATATATTGTCACATGACTTTATTCAGCCAATTGGGTATCGATATTTTTCACGTGACACAACGATTCAGCATCCTCCTCCATCTTTTTGCGGAAAACGCGAAAACTCACTATGGTAAGAGGTGTTTTAAGACATTTTCACCAATGGCAAATGCTTTGTATTCTACCATAGTCGAAAGTATAAACGAGGCTCGATATTTATCGCATAATGATTTGCCAACATCAGTTAGATTTAGAAATTATTTATTTTGTCCGCAATATATGCTTGATGTTTACTATGGTAACGTAAACGGTGATAATGACGTCCATTTGGGTCAATCCCCTTTTTATGATGCACTTTCACAAGCATGTGTTCTTTCACCATTTCAGTTGCTTACTTTGAATGGCTTAAGAATTGCATTATATATTGATGCAACAAACAATCAATTTATTATGTTTGATTCACATGAACGTAATTCAAATGGTTTGAACAGTGACGGTGGGCGAGCTGTTCTACTCTATTTTAATTCATTCTATACAAATTTGTTCACTGTTTTTTTTTTCATTTATACTGGTCGCTGGTCTGACGCAGTGGTTATTTTCCTTTGTAATGGGACTTTTATCGACGTATAAATTATTGCCTGTAATGATAATTATGTAAATTCATTCTCATTATTGTATCCAATTTAATTGCATTATATTTCTCAGTCTTGGCATGAAATGCATTATATTTTACGCGTTCATAAGTGTTTATATTTTATATAATATTTACAATAACCAGCAACTATGTAAAAGTCAATAAATGATGAGGGTTTTTTCTGTTTATATCCTTAAAGAAGGCGATTATGCACCTAGATATTAACTTAACGTGTAAGGAATATTTTCCACATACATGTTTCTCCCACCTTTGATAAGTAGATCCATTAATTTAACCATGCTAGAAATTCTTATCTTGCCCACGGGCGAAGATAAAATGCCCGTATGGAACTTCTTTTTAATGGTCGCCACATTGTAATTACCTCCCTTGTTGAAGACTGTCGTCTGTAGCGCATCATGGAAACCTTGTCTTGTGGCAATGTTTAGAACGCTAGTTAATTATTTCTCGCTTCAAATGTCACCAGAAAACAATTTTCACGCACCTTTCAAGAAATAATGCTTCACTCTTCTTAGAACTATTTTAAGACCGATCAGACCATTTACATACTCTGAATCACTGCGCGAATATCCATGACAACCACGAATTATCGCATATCCGTACGCAACTATTTTCACTAAGCACAAAAGAGTTCCAGCAAAAAAATACATTTTTACTTAATTTTCTTTAACTGAGGTGGGAGAAAAAGCCTCTACCATAGCCGCTCGTGTAAGATAGGTTCATCCCGACCCTCGCGCAGGCTGTTTTGCGGAAACTCGGTAAACCTCGTTTCCGCAAAACACCTTACGCTCGGGTCGGAATGAACCTATCTTACACTCTCGGCCATGGAAGATACTTATAATCTCCTAAAATTGTCCCGCAGACTTTTACTGCGAAATGATTTATTTGTTGCCGTTCAGGTTGTGGGAGAAACATGTCATATTTAACCTTTTACGAGTTTCTGACAACATGGTGCGCTCTTGGTATAATGGTTTTATATCAATTTCTGTCATCCCAACTTATTTCAGTCACTTATTAGAATTTTCGAACTGATGTTTACCCTCATTGGAATTATGATAAAATATATTTATTCACATTTAAACCGATCCCGCCGCGTCTTTGATCAAAATTCGTCTTGTTATTTTGCTGTAATAGCATATCATCATTTACATAAAAGCTTGTTACTAATCGATTTTTAAAACAAGTGTTAAAACACATCCAATGTTACTGATAGTCAACTTTATCAGATTATTTAGAAATTTACGTTTGAAATATTTCTAATATTAGTAAGGGAAGGTTTTCTTACACAAATTTGAAAAAAAATGTTAATATCAAGGCCGGCTCTAATCGTTCATTTTCTAAATACATATAATTTGTAATGAAAAGATGAACACGACTTGCTTATTTGTTCAAAACATAGTTTTTTATTTCACATCCTAAAATGCATTTAATGTTACACATGCTCAATCTTAATTGCCACACATTGTTTTCCTCTGAAAATGTTTTATTTTCAACCAGCACGGTACACTAGATTTTAAATTACTATGTCAGTCGAACAAATGTTTCTATTACTATTTTTTCATCAACATTCATCATAATATTAATATTTAACCACAACTGAATTGCAATTTTCTCAATTTCTCTTAAAGCCGCACTCTCACGGATTGAACGATTTGACAACTTTTTTATTTCTTGTCTTGGAACGAGCTAATTTTTTGCGAAAATCCATGGAAAGCAGTTATATAAGACTGCTGACAAAAAAATGCAGATTTTTATATTATAGTTAAAAAAATGATGTTTTATGCATTTTTCTTAAAACCATAAAACATTAATTTTCAAACGGAAATATAACAATCTGCGATCGGATCGTTTGACAGCAATTTTTTCATTGGTTTGCAGATATTTACGCAAAAATTTGCTCTTTCCAAGACAAACAATAAAAAAGTTGTAAAAATGGTAAATACTGTGAGAGTGCAGCTTTAAATGTGACAACGAATTTCACATTTTTAAAATCGTGTGTTTCAAACGGATAATTTAGAACACAGTATTTACAGAACACGGTATTTACAGAATACAGTATTTACAATTTTGTAAATGATTTTTTTATTTATATTAAATAAAATCAAACTTACGAGAAATATCCTCAACATTTTAAAAAGCATCCGATATATCAGAGTACAATTCTTTTCTCCCGACACTTTTAATATCCTAAATGTCCTTGCTGTCCACCGATATGTAAAAATGTAAAAACTATTGGGCGGGTATTAATTAAAATCATCCATTGAACACTCAGAAAGCTGCCGTTTCCTGATGCGCGCGCATATACAACGATGAATTTCCTGACACGTAGACAATTGTGCAGTCTCTCTACATGTTGTGCGTAGGAATAAATGAGCAATTATTAAGCAAAATAATGATGAAACTGATAGCGAATATTACTTCAATACGGTACCAGATGGTTCATTAATAACGTTTTAAAATTCTTGGAATACAACATATTGTAGTATGTATAAATAATATAACCAGAAAAGATACATATGAAATTATGATTTTATAAGTAAAGCTTAAAACTGAAAAGTATAAAGGTGATGAAAAATCTAAATAAATCGAGAATAATTAATATATTCAACGGTTCCAAATTCGATCAGAAAATTGTATGTAATAATCGTTTTTTGTTTTTTTGCTGTTGTAGTTTGATCAAAGTTCAGTCGAAACTTGTTATGCCGAATCCATTGGGACCTCGGGAAATACTTCGAATTAACGGGTATTCGATATAACCGAAATACAGAACATGTCAAACTATTGAAAAAAAAAGTTAGACATAACCAAAAGTGGTTTCAATATTCAATTTAAGTTAATCTTTAAGTCCTGTATCTTTGACTTCATTCACTCTATTGGTCAGTTATAAATAACAAGTGATCCGATTAGCTACATCGTTCTTAGACCCATTTAAGACTTATATTGAATACTAGCCGACAACGAGGAAACAGAGTTCAAACAAACTTCTGCATTGGCCACATACGTGCCATCATTTACTCACCTGAAACAAACCAATTTCTCGAAAGTGCTCAATGATTGACAGACTTGAGTATAATTTATTCCAATTACCCAAAAATACTTTTATAAATTTGATCAGATAAATTTGGTGATAATTAAAGAAGTCCAACTTCAACACAAATTATTTATTTATGAAACAACGTTTCGGCCATTCGGCCTTCATCAGGTTGTTTGTATATAATAAACAGGAAATGACGTCAAAAGTTAGCATACACTTTAAAGTAAATGTACAAAACTGCTACTGCTACTACTTTATAAATTTAAAATTCCTATTTAAAGACTACAAACTTCTAAGGAAGTATTACGCAAACGTAGTGAGATACACCTAATCCTGTTATAAGCATTGAAAGTCGTTTCGAGACATTGAGTGCTGCATTGTGTCAAGAAAATGGAGACCTTTCGTAGATAACTTGCTTAACAATGATTTTATAATGTGGGCGAATTAATATTACGGGTAACAGTGATCTCCAATCAGTGTAATGATTGTGATCAAAGTTTTTATCCTAATTGTAATTGCAACGGTTAAAGCTGCACACTCACATATTGAACGTTTTGACAACTTTTTTATATATTTCTTGAAACAAGCCATTTTTGCGAAAATCCATGGAAACCAGTGAAATAAGACTGTAGACAAAACATTGGATCGCAGATTTTTATATTTAAGTTCAAAAAAGTTATGTTTTATGCATTTTTCTTAAGCCGTTAGTAACGTTTTAAGCCATAAAGCATTAATTCTTGAACGGATTTATGAAAATATACGATTTTTTTTGTCAGCAATCTTATATCATTGGTTTGCAGATATTTATGCAAACAAATGCTCTTTCTAAGACAAAAAAATAAAAAATAAAAACGGTGTAAAAATTGTATATCTGTGTGAGTGCAGCTTTAAAAAACATGATTTTATTGGTATGGTTGAGATCTCTACAGATTGTTATAGTACAGTACAGTACAGTATAGTATAGTATAGAACAGTACAGTATAGTATAGTATAGTATAGTATAGTACAGTACAGTACAGTATAGTATAGAACAGTATAGTACAGTATAGTATAGTGTAGTATATTACATTACAGTACAGAACAGTACAATACAGTATACAGTATACAGTATAGTACAGTATAAAACAGTATAGTATAGTATAGTACAGTACAGTACAGTACAGTACAGTACAGTACAGTACAGTACAGTATAGTATAGTATAGTATAGTATAGTATAGTATAGTATAGTATAGTATAGTATAGTATAGTATAGTATAGTATAGTACAGTACAGTACAGTTTAGTACAGTACAGTACAGTACAGTACAGTACAGTATACAGTATACAGTATACAGTATAGTATAGTATAGTATAGTATAGTACAGTACAGTACAGTACAGTACAGTACAGTACAGTACAGTACGGTATAGAATAGTTAAGTATAGTATAGTACAGTATAGTATAGTATAGTATAGTATTCCTTATAACAATCGGTTATGATGAAAATTGGAAATAAGTCATTTCTATAAATATATTTATAATTATGAAAATACATTGGAAATGATATTGTTAGGCCTATGTTTGGCTGGTTGTCTGCAGTTAAATCAGTTTTCAAAGAACGGTAATAGTGTTATTACCAATGTTGAAAGGTTAGGGGATTTATTTCCCTTACTTGAATGTCATGCACACTGTACACCAGAAAAAAGCAATAGTATTGTTACAAGCAGGAAACATAAGCTAGGGCATCCCGTTTCCGCAGTATGTGTTCATTCTTTGACATCCAAGCGCTCAACAAATCAATTCTTAAAAGTAAAATCAGGATATCCCCTCTCCAGTAGCGGTGACGCTGCTTATGCCGAGGCGTTCTAGACGTCCCCTCCCCAGTTACAGTGGCGCCGCCCAATCCTAAAATTTGAGTCCCCTCTCTAGGTAAAGTGGCGCCGTCCAGGCCGAAACTTGACATCTCCTCGCCAGTTATGATGACGCCGCCCAGGCCTAGGCGTACTAGACGCCCCCTCTCCAGTTACGGTGGCGCCGCCCAGATCGAGGCGTACTAATTGCTGTTACAAATTTACACTTAGCTAAACATTTGAAGAGGATTTAGTTTCTTTTGAATTTATTCTATGCATTCCAAAATACATCTGACTTAAAATGTTTCCATGTTAAGATAACCGAATCTCTTTCAATGAATGGTTTAAACTAAACCATGTAGGTAATATACACTTTTACAATTATACTTAACATAAAAGAACTTCTACACTGTTGTTGAAAAGTTCAATTGTTGTTTATTTCATCTGCTAATGTTTCCTGTATTGAATGCAGGACTTTGCATTCCTTTTGAAAAAAAGTAAAGGTGAATTTAATTAATTTGAGCAGTTTTGTAATGCTTTTGTTATATATTGTTTTCTTCATTAAAATATATTTCAAGCAAAATAGTCACACCGACGAAAGCACCAAGCACAAGGATACATAATTATGTTTTGTTCCATATTGAGTTTATATAAATGAGGTCATGTGATGTCAAATTTTCGTGTGGTTGAATGTGATCTAATTATTAAACCTACGCACATTAAAGTGATAACATTGTAACGTAAAAAAATGGGTACCACAGGAATACATGCTTCTACAGTACCAATATAAACACACATGAAACAAGGAAAAGCACCGTATCTTTACTAATGTTCATAACGTCTACTGCTACTGCTTCTAATTCTACTACTATTGCTGCTGCTTCTGCTGTTGCTGCATCTGCTGCTACAACTGCTTCTGCTACTGCTCCTGCTCCTGCTGCTACTGCTACTGCGACTGCTGCGGCTGCTGCTGCTGCTGTCTCTGCTTCTACTTCTGTTTTTCCGACTGCTACTGCTACAGCTACTGCTGCTACTACTACTACTACAACTGCTACAACTGCTGCTGCTGCTGCTGCTACAGCTACTGCTGCTACTACTACTACTACAACTGCTACAACTGCTGCTGCTGCTACTGCTACAGCTACTGCTGCTACTACTACTACTACAACTGCTACAACTGCTGCTGCTGCTACTGCTACAGCTACTGCTGCTACTACTACTACTACAACTGCTGCTGCTGCTGCTGCTGCTGCTGCTGCTGCTACTGCTACTGCTACTGCTACTGCTACTACTACTACTACTACTACTACTACCAATACTACTACTGCTACTGCTACTGCTACTGCTACTACTATTTCTTCTACTACTACAACTACTATTAGTAGAAGTGGAAAAAATGAATAAAAGCACATGCTAATATCTCAAATCGTTTTATTTCGTTACGACTTGACAGTCAAATGTCATCATTCATCCAACAACAACCGCTTCCTCACACGAACGGGAACTGAAATTAACAGACGATCAAACTGGTATAATTGATTTACTTTTATATGGAACCTTAACACAAACATGAGAGAGGTTGTGACACATAACTTGTTTTGGCAGCGGAAACGTGTACGCCTGGGCTACGGGTACGTGTACGTTTGAGATACGGGTACGTGCACGTTTGAGATAAGGGTACGTGTACATTTGGGCTACGGGTACGTGTACGTTTGAGATACGGGTACGTGTACGTTTGGGCTACGGGTACGTGTACATTTGGGCTACGGGTAGGTGTACGTTGGGGCTACGGGTACGTGTACATTTTGGCTACGGTTACGTGTACGTTTGGGCTACGGGTACGTGTACGTTTGAGATACGGAAACGTGTACGCCTGGGCTACGGGTACGTATACGTTTGAGATAGGGTACGTGTATGTTTGAGATACGGGTACGTGTACATTTGGGCTACGGGTACGTGTACGTTTTGGCTACGGGTACGTGTACATTTGGGCTACGGGTACGTGTACGTTTGAGATACGGGTACGTGTACGTTTGAGATTCGGGTACTTGCATATTTGGGCTACGGGTAGGTGCACGTTTGAGCTACGGGTACTTGTATGTTTGGGCTACGGGTACGTGTACGTTTGAGATACGGGTACGTGTACGTTTGAGATACGGGTACTTGTATATTTGGGCTACGGGTAGGTGCACGTTTGAGATATGGGTACCTGTACGTTTGAGCTACAGGTACTTGTATGTTTGGGCTACGGGTACCTGTACGTTTGAGCTACGGGTACTTGTACGTTTGGGCTACAGGTAGTGTATGTTTTGGCTACAAGTATGTTAACGTCTGAGCTACGGGTACGGGTAGGTTTGAGCTACGGGTATGTTTACGTCTGGGCTACGGGTATGTTTACGTCTGGGCTACAGGTATGTTTACGTCTGGGCTACGGGTATGTTTAAGTCTGAGCTACGGGTATGTTTACGTCTGGGCTACGGGTATGTTTACGTCTGGGCTACGGGTATGTTTACGTCTGAGCTACGGGTATGTTTACGTCTGAGCTACGGGTACGGGTACATTTGGGCTACGGGTATGTTTACGTCTGGGCTACGGGTACGAGTACGTTTCGGGTACGGGTATGAGTACGTTTGAGCTACGGGTACGAGTACGTTTGGTCTATGGGTATGTTTACGTCTGGGCTACGGGTAAGAGTACGTTTCGGGTACAGGTATGAGTACGTTTTAGCTACGGGTACGTGTACGTTTGTGCTACCTCTGGTGCACGACGTCGTCATGGTGTGTGTACAGTGTTTACGTTTTTTAATAGAATTACAATATCATGAGGAAGGTTATTTTTGAGAGTATCAGCCAAACTTAATATACACGTGTAAATTGACTGCATTGAACCCAACTGTTTATATAAGTGTAGCTGCATGTTCAAGTACACGTGCACGTCTTGTTTCGCAACGTCTGTCTCCTTGTGACATTTAAAAATATTTGAATAAAGATATTTCCTTTTACGGACTGTGTAGAATAAGTATTAAAATAAAATGGCATAAAGGGGTGGTACTTAAGGTAGAAAGCTATCGGAAATTACCGGCTGAACACTTACAATCACATACAGCAATAATCTTAAGAAGTTTATCGATGGTAAATAGAAATTTACCAAAAGGCTAAAAGAAATGATTAATTGGAGCACGTGCAGCATTACAACACATGTCAAATAAGAAATGCAAAACTGACGAAAATATTCAAGTTCAGTATTTTAGATATCAAAGCTCGTATAGGCATGCAAACACCCCATATGCCTTATGTAGAGTTAGTGTACTAGAGCGACCGACTTTCTTCATGAAGACTCGAATTTGAAAGGTTCAATAAAGGTTAAAGATGCTCTTTTTTCTTGTTCATGCTGGTAGGTATGAAAAGCAATTCAACACTTTGTTGTTAAATTACAGCCATTCTTAAATCTTCCGGCCCCAATTTCTCGAATCTTCTTAAGTCCCTTATAACAGGATTAAGCTTATCTCACTGTTTTTGTTGTTCTTGTAAATGTGTTATATATACTACTTAAAGAATGTTTAGAAATTATGTAGGCATAACCTGTATGATTATCAGAATAAACCATCCAATATTTATCAAAATCCATTTTCAGTATGTATTTTGGCTTATTGAAAAAGGCGACTTAAGCCTATTAAGCTTAAGAAGTTTCGAAAAATTGGAGCCCGACCACCCGCAACAATAAGGTCAGTTATAAACAAAATGTGTTATAACTTACGAAGTCTCGCATATCGGAGGAAACACCGTGTTCGGCGTGTTACAGGGTGTGTCTGCCCACTTGAAGTCGTATACAGAGACGAATATGGCACAGTCCTCGTCATTATGTGAGTGATCATTTGGCTGCCAGTCTTATAATGACAAAGATACTTGGTAAGTGACTACTCGTATTCAATGACATTGCCCTAAAAAGCATAGCCACGCCACTGTTTAACGGTTGATTTTTCTTAATGTGACAATACAAACAAATGTATAACAAACATAGATTTTGAATGATAAACCTTTCACTACTTACTGAATTTGAACGAAATGAGCATAAAAGACGGTATTTCTACCATATACACTATAGTAGACCACAGTAAATATTTTAGCATTAACCAATCATTTAATATTTTTGCGTGTTCTGCTATTAAACACACAGTTACAAACTTGTTATCAGTAACTAATATTTTCCATAAAAGCATTATTTAGTTGGAAGTTAAAAGTTTATCCGTCAAAGTTGATGTTTGTTATCCATTTGTATGTATTAATTTTGAATAAGAGTGTCATTTCAATATCATATTGCACCCTATTGAGCTTAAGACAGGTACCATGGAAAGATGTTCAGTAGAAACGACAAAACACATCAAATCGTCGAACGGATGAAAATGGCAATCTCGGTTTTGTTTTTAAAATTTATTTGAAACACTACAGAATCAAGCTCAGTAGCCAAAAGTTTAAACATAAATCCCGTTTACTGGTACATGGTACATGGTTAACGCCAAAGACAGAGAACACAAAAAAATACAAACAAGAACATGGAAACAAAAGCACAAAACTTCACAAACAGTACAGTGCATAAGTTAATGATTGAAACACAAATACAAATCACAGTTAACTTAGATTTAAGTTTAAATTGACACAAGAACCAATGACAAGTTTATACTAAACGAAAAAGACAAACACAATCAGGCTGTGTTGTCTTGAAACATTAAATGTCTTACCTGTGAATGAAGCGACATTGTCTGTATCAAACCATTTCCAAACGCCTTCAATATCTTCATCAGTGATTCCAATCCACCAGTGATTTGCTAGATAAATGTTTGTTGGTACAACTTATCCGATTATTTGAAATTATTCACAGTAAGCACAACTATTGGCGCACTTAACTTTCAACATTGCAAGAGATTTCCTTACTGGTTATCGTTTTGAAATGAAAACATAATCAACACCAAAGCAAACTCTCATATAAGGTTCAAAGTAAAAAAAAAAAGTAAATGTCTTTCGCGGGTTGTTTGTGCAATAAAGCATCTTAAAATGAAAAATAAATCTTATTTTTATGTCAAACATAGCATAATAAATCGGTTAAATGTAAAACTATGAACAAGCAGTTGTTACGTTTCAGGTCTCTGAGATGGTCTTTGATGAAGTCATTCTCAAGGGCATCGTTGACGTGAACAAGATGCGAATTGCTATGCTGGCGACAAAAATGCTGTAATAGATAATTAAAATCAAAAAGTAACTTATAAGTCATTTGAAATAGGAAGATAAAAAACAGGAAGATAAATTAAGTAAATGTATATACATGTGTATACTAGTATGTTGTTTAAGTATTGTACAGTTAAAAAACAGGAAGATAAATTAAGTAAATGTATATACATGTGTATATGTTGTTTAAGTATTGTACAGTTTATAGTCTGGATTATCATCATATGTAGTCAACATTTTTATTATTTAAAACCATAAATTTGTTTTAGTCATCTGTTCGATTTTGCAAAAACATATCAGGGTAGTTTCTGATATATAATTATGTTATATTTACCTCTGCTCCGGTGAAAGTTAACTTCGCGTCACCATGGGCAAACAAATAGCATGAGCCGTTGAATGGCATCCAGCCATCTAAACATGTCGAGTACACTTTGCCTGGAGAAACGAAATAACAAAAAACAGACATCATATTAATAATACAAGCCCCGTTACCAGGAACAGTTTAATTCTTGCAAATCAGCTTAACAAATTGAGTACACTTTGCCTGGAGAAACAAAATAGCAATGAAACAGACATCATATTAAGAATACAAGTCCCGTTACCAGGAACAATTTAATTCTTGCAAATCAGCTTAACAAATGGAGAACACTTTGCCTAGAGCAACAAAATAGGAGAGAAACAGGAAAGCATGGACATACAGTCATAAAACGAAATAACAAATAACAGCTTTGAACAATATTCTTTTTTTTCTCAAATATATCCTATTCATTTTATAAATATCATACCATGCGTAGGTGACGGAAAACTAAGATAACACAGAGTTAATCCAAAGTAAATAAATGAAGTTTTCATAATAAAACTTATGCTTGATTTCTGATAATATTGTGCGTATACGAAGTGAAGTATCATAGAAGTAAATTCTATATATGCGAATCACTGCCTATCTTTAAGCAAACATTGATAAAGAGGTTACTTATCTCTTAGCCCTAATTTTCCATCAATTGCGAACTTAGTTTTATGTGGCATTATCTACTAAGATATGTTAAACACAAATCATTCGTGTTGCCTTTTCTAGCACATATTATATACCAATGGCAAAAAACCCTGCACCTTTAAGTCATCATCACATCAAATACATCATGTATTGCACTGAAAACTTTAAATATTGTTCCAAACTTAATCCATGGAGATAGATACCACCTTTTGAAGACAATGCAAATAATGGGCCTTTATCAAATTATTTATAAATTCTGGTTGAGGTTTTGTCACGATGCAGGCACACATATGATAATAGCACAGCAACTACTTGCTGTATTTCATTGAGACTTTATACAATATATGGTACTAAACCATCTATCCTGTTTAGATAACCAAGTTTAGATATCTATATTTTGAATAAATGCAAACCATTGGCCTTTATTATTCGACGTAGTTATCATGTCAAGGTCATTAAACCACAATGATTTCAAAATCTCAGGAAATATATCATGTATTACATAGAAACTTTAGCCATGTGTTCCCAACTACCGAACCTACTTGAGTAATTCAAATATACACTTTTATCTTGAATATATCACAAAGTGTTGCCCTTTAGAAAGTCTGGTTAAAGTGTTGCATCAAACCAAACATAGGTTAATATCTCAGTAACTACTTGATGTATTAACTTGAGACTTTATAGAACGGTACTCAACAATTTAGAAACTAATTGAATAATCAAATTAGATAGCTCTATTTCCCATATAATGCTAATTATGACCCTTCAGTAAGGCTTTATTAGTTGACTTCAAAACACAAGATAAGGTATCTGATGGATTTTATTTATTTAACAAGGAAAACAACAAGCGGGATATGGACTCGAAGAGGCGCCAAAACAAAAATCGTCAAAGACTCTGAAGTGGCTGTTTATTAGGACTACAGTGACACAAGCCTTTATAACTTGACATTGTTTCGGCAGAAGACACTTAAGTTATTGTTTATAAGGACTAAATGAAAGCTTTTGTTCTCTGTTAAATGAATTTTATGGGTGCGCAGTAAACGATTAATGTATTGGAATAATCTGTATCATAATCAAAAGGTTGCCGAATATAACCTTATTATCTCCCTTGTATGTTTGAAAAACATTGTGACAGAACTAAGCATTTAAATACGGTACGCAAGATACGGATCATCTTAGGCGGTTCTCAGGTTGCCATTTAAATAAACATTAGATCGTAAATTACAATTTTCGAAATGGGAACATTTTTATTGCATGTGTAGCCTTATTAGGCCCGCAATATTCCCAGAAACGACTTGGCTGAGCTAGAAGAGCATAAAATATCAAAATGCAAGGCTTTTTATGTTTTTATGTGATATGCTCCAATCTTGGCTCGCATTTACAAGTGTCTTCGCTCTCTCGTCAATTATTTACCGCTCAATTGCCTACATAAATAAAATTGGCAATTGGGCAATTTTGCATACTTTTATAGTAGCAGAATTTAGTATCGTATGATAGAGTTTAAGATAATGTCTGATAAAACTATATTGTCCACACAAGTCTTTATTAAACAAAAATGTATCGAAATGTATGGAAATTTCCAACAGTATCACTGACTCGACTACTCGTTATATGGTTTATAGGCGCTGAATTTCGAATATGCTTTCGGTTTTGTTGAACGTTAATTGTAAATGAGATCAATACATTTTTTTTTATAATCCTGTGGGTTAAAATATTTTGGGAGAGTTAAGAGAAGTCATTTCTATATAAATACTCGTTCAAGGAAAGTCTACGCTACTAGCACATACTGGGACTTTAAGAAAGTGAAGTGATATGCAAATTTGGTTTGACTTTTTCCTTGCTAAATTTGAAATATATTTTCATTTGTGTCGCATGTTTGTTATTATGATGCATTTTCTATCATACTGGGTGTTTAAACTTTCAAAAACATTAAGAGAAGTCATTTTGAATATACATACACTTAGATAATTTAACGTAACTATAACATACTATGCCTTTAAAAGCCTATGAAAATTGAAAAGATCTTATACAACTTTGTTTTCAAACAGATGTAAAAAGATAAACATTTTGTTGGAAGGCAAAACAAAAGGGTCACTCTAGTTGATCTAAATTTGTAAAGAATAAATGTGTACAAGCATATTTCACTGTAAACTGTATAAAACAGAACTTTGTTTGTACCTAAATTTAGCAAGGCTGTGTAAAATATTAATGAATTGAAATTAAGTTCATTTTGATTATTAAACTATAACTATAAAAATTAATTTATAATTTGAAATATGAAAAGGAATTTTAAAAATTTAAGTTATCATTTTGTTAGACTCTTCTGCTGTATTGGTCATTATGATGTTGAAGGGGGAGATGTTAATGGTTACCTTGCTAATGAGATTGATGGCAATGATGTTGATGGGGTTGATGTTAATGGTTATGATGCTGATGTGGTTGATGGCAATGTTGTTGATTGGGAAGATATTAATGGTTATGATGCCGATGTGGTTGATGGCAATGATGTTGATTGGGTTGATGTTAATGGTTATGATGCTGATATGGTTGATGGCAATGCTGTTGATGGGGTTGATGTAAATGGTTATGATGCTAATGTGGTCAATGGCAATGTTGTTGTTGATGGGGTTGATGTTAATGGTTATGATGCTGATGTGGTCAATGGCAATGATGTTGATGGGGTTGATGTTAATGGTTATGATGCTGATGTGGTCGATGGCAAGGCTGTTGAATGGGTTGATGTTAATGGTTATGATGCTGATGTGGTCAATAGCAATGTTGTTGTTGATGGGGTTGATGTTAATGGTTATGATGCTGATGTGGTCAATGGCAATGTTGTTGATGGGGTTGATGTTAATGGTTATGATGCTGATGTGGTCGATGGCAATGATGTTGATGGGGTTGATGTTAATGGTTATGGTGCTGATGTGATTGATGACAATGATGTTGATGGGGTTGATGTTAATGGTTATGATGCTGAAGTGGTTGATGACAATGATGTTGATGGGGGGGGGGTGTTAATGGTTATGATGTTGATGTGGTTGATGGCAATGATGATGATGATGATGATGATGATGATGATGATGATGATGATGATGATGATGATGATGATGATGATGGGGAGATATTAATGGTAATGATGCCGATGTGGTTGATGGCAATGATGTTGATGGGGTTGATGTTAATGGTTATGATGCTGATGTGGTTGATGGCAAGGCTGTTGAATGGGTTGATGTTAATGGTTATGATGCCGATGTGGTTGATGGCAATGATGTTGTTGGGGTTGATGTTAATGGTTATGATGCTGATGTGGTTAGTGGCAATGCTGTTGATGCGGAAGATGTTTATGATTACGATGCTGATTGGCGTGATGGCAATGATGCTGGTGTTGATGGTGATGTTATTGGTTTTTTTTGAGGAAGATGATGATATACCGTTGATTTATCTTGTTGACAAAGGGAAAGTTCATTAGCTTATGAAAGTCAAAGCTCCAAACCAAACCAAACAATTTAATAAACAGATTTATTTAGCTTGTGCATAAAGCATATCATTGCAGATATCCACCACCCCTTTTTCATCCTACATCTACATGACACTGCAGTGACAAAGTCCAGGGTAGCCATCGTAAATAAGAAAACTTGATTGTTTTGTATTGATGCTTGAAACACATGCATTCCACACATTGTATAGTCTGAAAATAGTTTTTCAAAGTCATCCGAAAAAAATAGTGTAATTGGTGTAATGCTGCTTTGACTAAAACATATGTTCTGGCAATGACCTCAAGTGTTTTGGAACCAGTTGAGTAGAGCTCATAGGACAAGTGAACTTGAGTATATTAATAAGAACTTCCCCTTTATGGAAACAAACCAAATATTTGAAAACAATGGTCAATATTGTCATTATTAGATTCCTTTGAAGGTCATTTTTTCTGATTTTCTCAAAAACATTCTTGCTGATATTTTTTAGATAAAATTTAATTCGGTAGTCAAGAAATTTGCTAATATGGGTCAGTTATATGGGAATAATTGTTATAAAGTAAAGAATATAAAATAAATTTACATTATTTCAAAATTGAATGATAGTATTGAGAGTGTGCTTAGCTTTGCGAATATGATGTTAATAATAGCTGTTTTTTAATTTGTATTTGAATCATGTATATATGTATATAAATTTTAGACACAGAACGAACAAAATCTTGTTGTGCAAGTTAAATACTTGCGTGATTAAATGTTCAGAAGTAATACAGTCATGTTGTGTATTGTTCTGATTTATGCTTTATTGTTTTAAGGCTCATACAGCCTGACAATTTCCCATTATTAAAATGTAAGGTTAGACCTCTATTCAACTCGAATTATGAGAATTTTCAAAAGTGATGCACTACGTGGTTGTAACAATTATCATATATAAAAGTTATCCATTATCTGTTTAGTTACAAACCATATTTCTCATTGATGACGATAAAGACAAAAAGTGCTTCAGTGTTGCATAAATATATTTTCTCAAATTGAAATATATCAGGTGGAAAACTGTAGTAAGTAAAGTTAAGACAGTGTTGCATAGATATATACTTTGATGAAATCTGACTTTTGAGGTGGAAAACATGCTCGTGGCTTATCGCCGCGATGCGGCTTACCGCCATATGCAGGTATTCTAACAAGTAAAGGTGGTACAAATAGACTACTGTACATTGAACCTTGCTCGCAGAGTGGATTTCACTCGATTGCGAGAGTAGACAATCACATCCCCCAAACTTGATCATTATTTCGCTTACGGATCGAGTTTGTATAAAGTCAATGAAACCGACTAAAACAATATGTATAGGGCGAGAACAGAGCAAAAGCCTTCAGAGAAATGACAGTTACCTTATTTACAGTAAATTAACACTTCGCAACGCTGCGTATCGCGGTGACTGGACGCGGTAGAACTCGGGGAAAATTATAGGAATGAGCGCGGTGGGCAGTATGCTTCAATCGCGGCGTAAAGTTAAAATTAGATTAAAAAGATCTTCTTCTTCGGTAAGGAAAAATCTCGGCGATGTGCGAAAAGTGCAAAAACGCGTGGTACGTAGTGTATGTCACATCTATGCCACCGTAGTATCTCGCGACTTCTTTAACATTTTTACTCTCAATTGTTTATATATATATATATATATATATATATATATATATATATATATATATTGCCTAAATCGGGTCTTACTGACATATTTTTATTAAAATTGTTAGTAGTTACTTACACAAGTAATGGTTATGCGACTGTGTCGCATCTAACTATTTACTTGTGCCAGTACATACTCAAAACCTTTAACCATTACTTATTGCATCTTATACTCTCACAATTAAAACTAAAGCTGCACTCTCACATATTAACCATTTTTATAACTTTGTTTGTCTTTGAAAGAGCATTTTTTGCGTAAATACCTGCAACTCAATGATGTAAGATTGCTGAAAAAAATCCGATCGCAGATTTTCATATTTCCGTTCGAAAATTAATGTTTTATGGCTTAATCCGCTACTAACGGTTTAAGAAAAATGCATTAAACATGAATTTTTGAACTTAAATATAAACATCTGCGATATAATTTTTTGTCAGCAGTCTTATAAAACTGGTTTCCAAGGATTATCGCAAAAATTGGCTCGTCCCAAGACAAAAAATAAAAAGGTTGTCAAAACGTTCAATCTGTGAGAGTGCAGCTTTAAAGCGCTCAAAGCGTTGCCATGCTTTCGGCCTTCTACAATTTGTGAGTACAGTCACGTAATGCAGAATGGAATGGAAAGTGTGTGAAGATTTCTCAGTTTGTCTCAGTAATTTCAACCCAGACTCTTGAGTAGGTTGCAGATTTATAAACCACTGATATATATCTATTCATTTTGTCAACGAGTAACATAGGCTTTATTAAGATATGGTGGTGTGTAATCTGAGGTGGAGAGATGTAAACAATGCATAACCAGATGACAATGTAAATTAAAACTCATTTATGGTGTGGTGAGATGTTTTTTTCAGTATGAGGAGGAAGTATTAATGTTATGTTATCACTTCTTGAAGAGTATGTAAGAGTTTGTCCAAAATTATGAATTTGTAAAGCGGTCACGCCATTCAGGTAAACAAATATACTTATCAAAAAAAAAATGGCCTCCAAAAATATTTACATCCAAGATAGTTGGGAAACCAACAAAACTGAAACAGAACTAAAACGAAAACGGAGTGAAAACTCGAGTGTTAGTGAGATAGAGCTAAAACAGAGCTTAGTTAGTAATGAACAAACACCGAATGTTAAAGAAAAGCAAAAAAAGAAAAAGTCTAAAAAACAGGAGAACGTTAATACAAATAGCAATGATTCAAAACATGAATGCAGTTCAAACAGCAATGACATTACGGACATGGTAAAACAAATGAAACAAATAAATGCAAAACTAGAACGGGTTGATTGTGCTATGAAGCAAATTAACGAGAAACTGGAAACAGTTGTAACAAAAGGTGACGGTTCTATTAAAAGTACAATTAAAGATCTTCTTACAGAGATGAAGGAAGACCTCTTACAATCAGTAATCAAATACGTGTAATTCTCTTTATGTTTGTATGCATGTTGTTCATTGTAATTTTTTCTATGAATACGTTAAGGCTTATAGCGTTTAGAAATAATACATGCATTAAATGTAAAACATTCATATATAAGGTGTGCATATTCAAGAAGAATGATAATGGCAATTCATTTCACCACATTTCCTATCTACATAAGTACATTTTCTGTGCTTTTTCTTTTGTTTTTCACTTAATATGATTTTAAGTCATCACAGTATTTTTTGTAGTACTAAGTGGTTTTCATTCGTTTGCAATCTACGTCTAAAGGAGTGTGTTTTGTACTTGACTTTCTATATAGGTAGCATTAATACTTTTTGGTCTTTACTTTTTAAATATTATAATCAGCACAGTTTATTTTGTATTGTTAAGTGGGTTTCATTCGTAAGTATACTTCGTATAAAAGAGAAAATTGTGAACATGAATACCAGTTATAACAAATGCCTGTAGATGTATGTACTTTTAATGTTAATGACATAGGTTCTCGATCTAAGCGCGAAGAAGTTCTAAGCTGGTTAAAGACAAATAACTTTTCAATATGCTTGCTACAAGAAATACATTTTTCACATACTGTAAATAATGTTGATGACAGGAAGAAACCTTGGGCAGGCCAGTGCTTTCTTAGTGGAGACAGTACAAATAGTAAGGGCGTGGGAATTATCCTAAATACAAACATCAATTACACAGTTGAAGAATATAAGGAAATTATACCAGGCCGATTACAGCTTCTAAATATCAAAATAAATGATATGAGTATAATAGTTATTAATGTTTATGGTCCGAATTCAGATGATTGAGAATTTATACAAACTTTAGAAGAACATATTGACTTCTACAAGGATAAAACTCTTTTAATAGGTGGTGATTTTAATACTGTTTTAGACCCTAAAGTAGATAAACTTAACGGTAACATAACAACGCATAAAAATTGCAGGAGACAGCTTAACATGATACTTGAAAGATATGATATTTGTGATATATGGCGCGTCAAAAATAAAGACAAAAGGAGGTACACATGGCACTCTAATAGCAAACCAACAATTTTTTATAGACTTGATTACTTTTTGGCATCAAATGAACTCTTCAATAAAGTTATCGCATGCGAAATAAAACCCGGTTTTAAATCTGACCACTCACTAGTAAGCTTACAAATTAATTTAAATGAAAATAACCGAGGTCCAGGATATTTTTAATTTGATAACTCAATCCTTGCAGATAACAATTTTCAAAATCAAATCAAGCGATGTATAACAGAGATCGTAGAATTAAATAGAGAATCAAACCCAAATACCCTATGGGAAATAATTAAAGGCCGCATCCGTGATGAATCTATAAAGTATTCAAGCAATAAAAAGAAAACAACAATAAAACATGAAAAAGAAATTTTGAAAAACATTACTAAAATTGAACAAGAGCTTCTGGAATCGAACAACGCTGAAATACTTGATAAACTTAATCAAGAAAAAGAAAAACTCGATCAAATTAATGAAGAAAAAATAAAAGGTATATAACTACGGTTTAAAGCGCAGAATGGCTAAAAGGTTTTGAAACGAACACAAAATATTTCGCTAATTTGGAAAAGAAACGTGCACAGCATAAAACAATCACACAATTAAATATTGATGAAAATATTGAAACTGATAAACATAAAATATTAGAGTATGTAAAGTCGTATTATGAATCTTTATACAGACAGGACGAAAATATAGAAGAATCTATTAATTCACGATTTCTGACAAACATTACAAACACTATTACTGAAGAAAACATGCATCCCGAACATTTATCAGAAACTGAATGCTATAATGATCTTAAATATATGAAACTTGATAAAAGCCCAGGGTCTGACGGTTTGACTGCAGAATTTTACAAAATGTTTTGGAATGAAATAAAAACTTATCTAAAAGACTCACTCAATTTTTCATTAGACAACGACAATCTTACTCAGCTACAAAAACAAAGCGTCATAACGCTTCTTCCAAAAAAAGACAAGGACACAAGTAACATCAATAACTGGAGACCTATTTCCTTATTAAACATTGACTATAAAAAAGCTTCAAAAGCAATTGCTAATAGGATAAAACCCCTGCTAAATAATATAATCGGTACTGAACAAACAGGATTTATAAAAGGAAGATATATTGGGGAAAATGTTCGTATTTACAAGAAGCTATTAATTTTCTAAATGAAAATGATATAAATGGCCTCATATATTTTTCAGACTTTAACAAAGCATTCGACAGCTTAGATCACAAATTTATGTTTGAATGTCTTAGAAAATTTAATTTCAGTGAAAATATATATGGGTTCGATTATTTTATAAAAAATGCAACGGTTATCTTTCTGACTTTTTCACCATTAAAAAGGTGTACGCCAAGGATGCCCATTATCTCCGTACTTATTCCTTATCTGTATAGAAGCGCTTGCTGTTGAAATCAATACAAACAAAAATATTAAAGGTATAAATGTACATAATACAGAACTGAAACAAACCTTATTTGCTGATGATGCCAGTTTCCTTATGGATGGAACACAAAAATCTTTCGAAGAACTTATGATTAGTCTAAACGATTTTGGAAAAGTTTCAGGGTTAACATTAAATAAAGCTAAATGTGCAGTTTTACGATTAGGCCCACTTAAATACGCTGACATACCGTTTTGTAAGAAATATAATTGGCAAATCACCCAAACATCTGCGCTAGGCATTACATTTACCAAGGGCACAGTTGAGATGGAAAAAGTAAACTTCACTGATAAGATTTTAGAATTTGAGGCATGTCTTGAAAAATGGAAAAAATGGAATATTTCGTTACTTGTCAAAATCACTGTAATCAAAACGTTTGCGTTCCCAAAACTTCTGTTCCCACTAACTGTATTGGAAACACCATCTGAAACATGTTTTTAAATGATACAAAACAAAATGATACAAATTCTTATGGAATGGAAAACCCGATAAAATATCAAGAAATCAAATAATTCAAGAATATGAAAATGGTGGTTTAAAAATGCTCAATATATCTATTTTTGTCAAAGCAATTAAAGCAAGCTGAGTAAAAAGAATTGTTTTAAACAAACAATCTATATGGGTTAAGTTATATATGCAAATGACCAGTTTGGAGAAGATCTAATTTTTAAAAGTTGTTTGGATACGAAAAGCACTCAAAATCTTAAATTAAAATCTGTTTTTCTTACGGAAGTCATACAATCATGGGCATCGTTTACATATAAGACGGATACTGCGATCGTAGCAAAAGAAATTATATGGAACAACAGCAAAATAAAACTCCCTAATAATAAAACATTTTTTTTACAAAGAATGGCTAAAATATGTCGAACATTTGTATGACTACAGAAAAACAACGTTTTATGACTTTAACGACTTATCGAGACTATACGATCTTGGTACACATGATTTTTTGAAATACCATGCTTTAATCAGCAGTATTCCTGATGACTGGAAAACCCGGTTGAAAAATGAAGGCATATTACTTTGTAGATAAATTGGAGGAAAACACAAAAAAATAGTAAAATAGTCTATAAGAATTTTATTATACAACTTAAACACTTAAACCTGAAAATAGAACTCGAGAAGAAAACTGGGAATCTCAATTTGATCTTAACTCTATACAATGGAAAAATGTGTACACACAGGCACTCAAACTAACAATAGATACGAAACTTCGGGAATTCCAATATAAATACATAATGAATATTCTTCCAAACAATGATAAGCTTTATACGTACAATATTGTTGCATCAAGGTTATGCGATTTTTGTGTAATGAACATCGACTCAAACATCCATATGTTTTGGGAATGTCATATTTCGCAGACGTTTTGGGGTGAATTTAGAACATTCATAACAAATTCTTTCAATGAAGTGAGTTTAGAGAACTATCATATAAAACCATAAGCTTTTGTGATTTCATGCCAAACAAAGAAAAAATTGGTTATCAAATAAATTTTATGATACTTATAGGAAAATATTTCATTTTTAAATCAAAATGTGAAGGAAAGATACCAACATGTGCCATGTTTGTCCAATATCTCAATAATCGACTAAAAATAGAGAAAACAATAGCAACAAGGAAAAATAAAATCAACACCTATAATAGACGATGGCAACAATTAGAACACTTAGTATCTTAGTAAAACAGCTCCAGTATATAGTAGTATTGTAAAGCGCATTTGAATGAAATATCCACCAAAGAACTGTACTTTATAAGATCCATTTTTTTTTAAAGCAAGTAAGTTTTTAAAAGTTAGTAGGTGTTGTTTTTTTTCATTTTTAAATTTAACATTTATGTTAGGAACACTATTCCGAAACATCAAATACACATCACCTCTCCCATTTTTTTTATTTTTTTTGTCTACCTTTTTTTTTAGAAAACAAGTCCCAAACGCTAATAGGAGTTTTCAAACAAAGAGTTAGATCAATATTTATTTGTTCACATTGATATTATTTAGTATAACGGTTTGTATTAAATGGTATACATATATATATATGTCATTGATAAATGTTTGTATGAATGAACATTTGGGCAATAAAAAAACAGAAACCAGAAGATGTATCAATACATACACGGAATAAATAGTAGGTGTTTCGATGCAGAGAAATTTTGCCAGTTGATCTTGTCATTGTAGTAAGAAATCTTAAACATAGACTTAATTTACATGTCCAATGCATTTTGTTGGATGCATTTGGTTTAGCGGGCATACCCTGGTAGTACGACTCATTCATGTTTGAATCGTAGAGTAGTTTAAAAAAAAACAACTAAATGCGTTATCCGTGACTGTGCATTGTGTATATAACCAAAGTTCCAGGTAAGGTTCCATATGCAATTTGATTTAATTCCATACTTTAGTAATTATTTGGGTATTCCACATATTAACTGAGTATCAGCATCACACTTTTAAAGTATTGGCGAAAGATTTCGTGAGCATGCATATTCTATCTTTAGATGTTTATGTTAATTTGTTTTACAGTTACATGACTTTACTCACAAAACATTACCAGGTCGAGTCCCTTTAAACGCTTTAAGCGCTTTGATTGGCGAGAGCCAATCGATTAACGGTTTTTGGAAGAATGACGCATCGGAAAACCCTGATGTCATTGTAATTTAAAGAATGCTATTGATCTATTCAAATCAATGAGTCAATCAAATTAGGAACTAGTAGAGTGGGAAATTTTTTCAAACTGAAGTATATATAGAGGGAACAAAGGAGTATTTTACATAATTTTGAGCGAGGAGAAATGGGAAATTGGAGCAGCACAGGTATTCATCTACATTTTATTTTAGTTAAGAATGATGATTTTTTTTACAAAATAGTAGATTTATATTGTTTGACCATTAAAAACATATCATCGTACAAACATGTATACAAACACAAATAATGGCATGTACATAAAAATGATTATACTAAGATAGACACAATTTATTTGAAAGAAGTATGAGAAGTTAAAATTACCACTGCCTCTATTTCTGTCTAATCGATTTATAAGATTGCAGGCGGGAACATATGTTGTCATATTCAACTGTTTTCGATAGAAGCTGCAAAGAAGGCTACCTATCAGATCAAATATATTTGCATTTATTTCATTATCCATCAGAAAAAGAAAGCGAGCAGTACGGTGGATGGAGTTACGGGGAAGGCGGCGGCCGAGGCTGTGGTGGCGGTGATGGCGACGGATGCGGGAGTGGGGGCGGTGGGGGTGGAGGTAGGTTTTTTATTTTGAAATTGCAACACAAATACATTTTAATGTTGAGGTCTGCCTATTTAATCAGAAATACATGTTAGGCTGTCCTTTTGTAAATCTGGACAAACTTTAGATCATGAATACAAGTTCATGATGTTCCTCAATATCATAAATCCATGTCTTATTTAACTTAATATGCTATATGTATTAAAGGTTATTACAACTGATAATGGTTATAATTTTGTTTTAAAGACCTTGGCAAATATTCTGAAATATGATCTTATCAGATCTTGGCTCAAAAAACATGAGTATTGGGAATGATCCCGGGTGATAAAAGTATTAACACTAACCAGTCAATTATGTAGTGTAGGTTTATGGTGATTGGTTGTACTTAAAGAATAAATTTTGCAATCTTTTGTTACCAGGAAGTACATATATGGAACTATTTTGAAACAAAAAAATCAAGACAATTGTAGGTAAGATAGTCTGGAACATTTTGAAACTAAAACATAGTCATATAGTCGGAATACTTTTTTCCATCAAAATACAAACGGAATATAAACAGATTTAAAAAAAAATGAATTAATAAAACATGTTTAACTCATTATTTATTATATAAAAACATGTTGGAAATGTTTAAATCTTGAACAGGATTGTACTAACTAAATTAACAAGACATTTTGAAACGTTTTAATTTTTGGCCTTCCCCCACCCACTGTGATATTGTGCATGTATGTGTTGTCTTGACACAGGCATTACAGATGCAATATTAATAACTGTTAAGTTCAAGTTTTATGAAATATTTATATTTTTGGAATGAGTGTGAACTGTAATTCGTGCAATTGGGATAATGAATGTTAACTGCATGCATTAATAATATTTAGTTTTTTGATAAATTGTTTGTGAAACTCACAAATGTTTTCTTAAAAAATGTCCGAAATTCTCATCAAAATCCTGTTAATATGACGTCAAACCCACGTGGTATGTACGCAATGTGTCCTAGATTTTATTATTATGCCACCTTTCGAAGTTGAGGGGGTATATTGCTTTGCGCTTGTCGGTCGGTGATAACTCAACTATGAGTTTGAGGTTGGGCGTGACCAGTAGTTACCCCTACTGATCTTGAGGTCATCGGCTATAAGGGTTAAGGTCATTGTGACTGTCTTTATAAGACTGAGTAAGTAAACAATACTTCGTGTCAGGTTCGATCCTTTTACTCAACTGTCATATATACAAAACAACGGAAGTGACGTCGACGTTAAGTCCTAACGCCGCGACGTCACGTTACGTAAGTTCGCGTGTAATGTTATACAAATACAATTCATGACAGTGACCCTGAATGCGAAAAGCTTGTCCGATTGATAGCACAACAATGCCTAGATCTATCGTCCTCAACACTGACCTTGAGTCAGGTCAAACCTCAAGGTCACAGTACTAGTACCTCTCATTTGTGTTTTGATTATTATTTGCATCACATTTTATTTAGTGTGTGTGTGTGTCTGTCTATGATCTTTCAGATGGCCGCATTGTAAATAAGACGTGTGTTATGTTTTTCATAGTATGATGCCTTTGACTTAATGTGTTACCTTCTATAAATAAAGTTATTATTATTAGTAGTAGCATTATTATTATTATTATTATTATTATTATTATTATTATTATAAAAGATTTGCCCAAGTAAACACTTGATAATGCCTGCACCCATGACCCGAAAATTTGAATTGAAGGTCGGCTGTGTCCATTAGATGACCTTTATTCATTTTGAGGTCATCAGTTGAAAGGTTAAGGTCACAGGGACCTTGAACTGGAAAAGCTTGTACGAGTGATGACTTGACAAAGCCTGCTACCATGACCCTTAAACTTAGCATGAAGGTTGTGGGTTACCAGTAGATGACCCCTTTTGAGTATGATGTCATTAGGTCAAAGGTCACATGACATTGAATGCGAAAAGAATGTCCGAGTGGTATCAAGACAATGCATATATATATATGGTCGTTAAACTAGACATGGAAATTGGGTGTGACCAGTAGAGGACCCCTTTTGATTTTTGGATCAGAAGGTCCAAAGGTCAAGGTCGTAATGATCTTGAAAGCGAAAATATTGTCCGAGTGATAACTTGACAATATCTTCACCGAAGATCTCAATCTTGATGTTGGGGTTGGGTTGGACCAGTAGATGACCCCTATTGGTTTTGAAGTCTTCAGGTCAAATCAGATGGCATTTTGTCAATGCATATTTTATTCAATTTTTCAAAATTTCCTGACAACATGGCGCTCATCTCTTGTTTAATATAATATGATACAAAATGGCTCACATTTTTCCAGGAGATGGAGGTGGAGGAGCTCAGTGTAATGGAGGGAGGTGTAAAGGAGGTAGTTGTGGAAGTAGGTGTGGAGGTAACAAGTGACGTTACCCTTGGGAAGTCTACTTTTTAAAAATTATATTCTCCAAACATTTGCCGATTCTAGAACTTATATGAATTGTGCTAGTATATATATGTATATTTCTAATGCTTCTTTCAATTATCCATCATGATGTTTAATAAAAAAAAAATCATATATTTTTTTCTGTATTCAGTCTATCACTTTTGGTAATAAACTCTTGTAATAAAATTAATATTCTTATTTTGTACACATGTACATGTTGAACAACGTTTAAATATATAACAATATTATGTTACACACAACGCTTTCAATTACACTCGAAAGCAATAAAGGCCCTTTTAGGTCAACAGAAAATCTAGCTTTTATGAAAACTAAAAATGTGTCTATATCACACGGATGCCCCGAAATGCCGTGTTTGTCACAAAGCAAAAGCCATTATTTTGTGCATGTGCACAAATTCATCACCTAAATAACATTCCACCAAGGTTTAAAGACTCTAAGTTTAACAGTTTTGGAGTTTTAAATGAAACTAGTTTGCATACTACTTAATTACGGACGGAATCACGGATGGACAAGGGCAAATCGATATGCCCCCTCATAACTGGGGGCAATCAAATCCATTAAAATCTTGAATGAAATATTAAAAACACTTAAGAGGTTGTGGGTTCGATCCCTACTCGAGTGAGTTTTTGCAGATTCGGATTTCACGAGGCGCAAGCCGGGTGAAATCAAAATCTGCAAAAATCCACGAGAGGCGGATACAACATTCCGGGTCAAAACGGAAAACAGATTTCAAAGGCTTCGACCGAAGTTTCATTTTCGTGCTATTCGAGAAATTATATTGCATGTATTCATTGTAATAGGCAAAAACAATATCTTTGTTTCCAATTAATAATTCCCGAAAAATATGGTAAGGAAGTTAATATTTTTGGATTAGGGCACTTGTGGCCTAGTTCATAGCCATAACCGCGATGTCTGCATTTTCAAACCGCATCTGAGGGTTCACTGACGTAATGTATTCATACGCTGTATTTTGATTGGATTGCCGTTAGCGAATTTGATTAATCAAAGTAGTACCAGAACTGATTACAATCACAACATCCAATAAAAATAGTTCTCCTAACAATCAAGCTAACTGTATGTTCTTTTAATGATGCACAATAAATGCATACGTAGCGAGTGAGTTGATCGGGTTTACCACATGAATGTTCTTGCATACGGTCAGATTATATGCAATAAGAATATGAACATTTTGGAAAAGTACGCATCGAAGTTTTTCCGTTCAATGCTCTGTATTGATATACTGGTACCATCTTTCTCTTTTATCCGAAAAGAAATTATTATCAGCTAACCGTGGTGCCCGTCGCGCATTCGAAATGTCTTGTGAATTCATACGTATTAAAAGCGA
The DNA here is from genome assembly GCF_026914265.1 of Mya arenaria. Taxonomy (NCBI): domain Eukaryota; kingdom Metazoa; phylum Mollusca; class Bivalvia; order Myida; family Myidae; genus Mya; species Mya arenaria. The sequence goes on from NC_069131.1 coordinate 52,382,041, forward strand.
ATAAAGTGTGCGGTCTAAGTAGAAAACAACCAGGAAAGTTGGTTTAAAAAAAGTAGTGTTATCCTTTGTATACAGTGTTGGTATTCCGAAGTCGGTCCTTGATCTTTTTTTCGACATAATTTGCATGTTTCCGTGATATTTTCTTTTCGATACAAAGTTTTTTTAACTAATCATCGCATGGCACCTAGCAATTTTTTAAATACAACATGATTGTTGGTATTTATTGTTCAAATACTATTAATGTTAACTAAAAACCATATGCCACGTACCTGTATAACTTTATATTTTGGAGGAAAAGTAGATCAGGGTACCAGTCTACTTATTGACGTCAAACTTTACTCTGATCAGAGCGGCCAAATGATTCAGACATGTTATAACTACTTCCGGATGCTGATGATGTGAATTTCATAGTGTTTTATTGAGAAAATTTATCAATAAAGCCGCCATTGAATGATTACCACCATCAAACGGATTTATTTTCATCTTACCGTGGGTAGCATTTTTAATTTGACACGTTAATTTTCAAGCAATACAAGTTCGTTTGAAAAAATCATGTGATTTCAATTTTGCAAAATGGAGATAAAAAATATCAAATATGCGGGATTTTACCACCAGTTCGTTCTCGCAGGGCAGGGATTTTACCGGGGATTGGCTGGATGGAAATCCGAGGGGGGGGGGGCGTGTTTACAATTGTCTGGTGCATACTTAACAAGTTCTTTTTCTGAAGATGCTTTGTGCTCACTTTTTGTTTTTGCCAAGAATGAAAATCAAAAATCAGTCAGAGATACAGTATGGTGATGCATTGTTGTTGATAGATCAATATAAATTTGTGAAATATTTGAGGGAAAGGTATTTGGTTAAATAATTTACAAGTGTAACTTTTGAGTTTTATTTAACAATGCAGTGCTGAAAATTGTGGAGATATAATTGAATTTGTATTAATTAATCAGTTGACTTGTGGCGTTTAGGGAACAAAATCAAAATATTCAATAAAGATCCCTTATGTTGTGGAATAGTAAAGTAATGAAGATTTAATCTCACAACAGTCTTTCTCAAATGCTGTCAAGGCTTTTTTATGCTTATGAATATCTAACCTCGAGATGTCAGACCAGAAATCATCTTGGCATGAGCTTGGATCACTATTTATCCTTATCCACCAGTCAATTGTAACCACGGCTCTCACATACGGGGGTATACCGGGGTTAGCCGGCGAAATGGGCCATGTTTTTACCTTTAAGGTGGCCCCGCAGTGCCAGGTCTTCCCGGAAAATAGAGTGTGGATGGGGCTTAACCTAATGTCCCTTGGGTGCGGGGCATTTGGTGAGGACTTTACCATCAGATTATCTCCGCAGGTCGGGGATTTTAGCTGGGGTTGGCTGGACCGAAAGTAAAAGTTCCCGATATTCCGGGACCGGGGGGCGGGGGGCATGGTTACAATCGACTGATGCATTACCTTGTGTTTTCAGATAAAGTTAAGAATAAATATTTATTTTTATCACATGCTTACCCTTGTTTTCCGTGTAATATACCCATTACGAATATTTTTATCTTACACATGTGTAAGATAACCTATCAGACATTTCTATTGGCTAGACTACACGCAACCTAGATATCCCTCCGCATTGTTTGTAAACAAAATGGTTTAAATGCCAACAAATACTTACCTCAATAATGAGCTGTAAGACTTCCGGGAGACAAATGGCTAACGAATCATAGTGCCAGAAAGCATCTTGTACAAAAACTTTCTGATAACAATGTTCCGCCAACCAGATAATGAAGATCATTAGTCACAGAAATATCCAGTCAGTCAACAAATACAGCCACATTAGTTACAAACACCACAAGAACATTTCAAACATTTCCATCTTGTCCAACACAACCAATATGCAATCAATGCCATTTGCTTGCCAGTTTAATCAGCTATCGGTTACCGAAAACACAAATACGAATTCCGCAGCACAGACATCTCCTTACACATCCCATGGCGGCTAGAACATCATGTTCTCTGGAAACATTCTTGGTGGAACTTTTTCAACATCAACATCCATGCAGTACAGAGCAAGGCTTCGCCGTAATCATCTGCATGTTGTGAAACTCCATGTACACTAAGAAAACGCTGCAAAATCATCGTAGAAAGCGACAGCGAATAACTTTTAAATCCGTGCACACAGTAAAACTTGACAGACCGATGTAGGTCACATAAACCGCGTAAATGCATGTACTCTGAGTGTGACGTCATCAAATTGTGTACTTATTGTGGGTTTTTTTGGATAAAATCGTTCGTTATTCATGCTGTTGGATATTTTACTACACATTTTTATAGTTGTGACTTGTTAAGCGCTTTATCAGAATTAAAACTTGATAACTGCTAGTTACTTCTGTCATTTTAATTTGGAACTATTTATATGGCGCATCGTTGGCATTTTACTCTGAGTACTTTGGCTGTCAAACAATCGGTTCAGAAAGTGGAACTAAATTGGTAATAAAAACACCGTTTTAAGCATGTGATAAAAAAGATCTGACACTCGTTGTCATTTAATACAAGAATTTTATTAAACTCATCCATGAAAGTTGTTAGTAAGCTCGCCAGAGGCTCGCTTACTAACAAATTTCATAAACTCGTTTAATAAAATCTTGTATTAAATGACAACTCGTGTCAGATCCTATATATATAACTTATACTTTGTAATCTAATTCAAAGATTTGAAAAAGGTATCCTTTATCAATAAATGCAAATATACATAAATGACTGGGCAAATCTTTTTGTATCATCCAAATATGAGTACCTTGCAGGGTGAATGTTATTTGTAAAAAATATACTAAGTGAGCTTTCAAGATTACCTTTCCTATCGCATACACAATGCAGTTTGAAACCTGAATAATTAAAACAAATCTTGGTTGTAGACCATTACTATTAAATATTTGATAAGTCACAGACATTATAAGGTACAGTTTAAAGGGGCTGTACTAAGTTAATGATGAAAAAGCAAAAATTTAAAGAAAATTGTAGAAAATTAACAAAAACTTGGTATCGATGTGTACAATTAATACATTGAAACTTACTACTGATGATCCCCAAAGTTTACAAATGATTTATTAATAGCAGTTATTTCGTGTTTTTCAATTTAAAAAGATTACTAGGTATTGTCGTTCCAAGACAAACATTTAAAAAGTTGTCAAAATGAGAGTGCAGCTTTAAACTCATAATAAAATGTCAATGCACTTCATTTGACATATTTTTAAACAGATGAAAAAATGTTATTTTTAAAAAGCACAATATATCTTTTATGTGACCTTACATTATAATGAATTTATTCAGATCAGTGACTTTTCTTGCACTTAAATGTGAACAAGAAAGCTTGGGATTGAACACTAAATGAAACAGAAATGAAATTAAATGAATCACAAAATATCATCAAATTTATACACACAAGTGTTCTTTGATATACGAAAAAATGAAACTTTTTAGACATACAAAAACTTAACATTTACTAAATACGGTTATAAAAAATGATGAATACATTTGTAGGATTTGATATCCTACTAGATGTAACTCGGCTTCGTTCATTTTTCTAAACTTTCTCTCAGTGATGAGGAATAAATTTTATTCACTGCAGTTGTGTTTTCTAAGTTTATGAAAATAAGAACAATTGAAACAATTCATTAACTACTGTTGATCAGTGCAGATTGTGGGAGGTCATGGTTGATTTCAATGAACCACCAATAAGCCCTGCCAAAATTGGATACTGATTGGTCAGTCAGGTGCTTTTGGTAGGCATGATTAGCATGAATGTTAATTTTACCATCATTTATGAATGTTTACACAAACATTGGATATTGAAATAACAAGCGAAATGTTAGTTTGAATGATGAAAGCCATGAAATATGTGAACTATTCAAAAAGAGACCATTTTTTCAGCTTGTGTAAAAAAATGAGAAAATTGTTAAGTAAAATTATTTATTGTTTATCAGGAAAATGTTGAAATCTAATGTTTAGGCCTATAGTTATCATACTTGATTGCTATGTTATTGGCACTTATTGCAATATGTTTTATTCATTGCAATATTTATGTAAAACATCAAGTATTATGTTGACTTAAGTTTGTAGATAAGAACTAATGGTATAGGTGATGTGAGAATGATCTCATAAGTCTTTAAAACCCCTTTTGGTATTGTGGGTGTTTTGCTCAAGTCTTGTTCAGTTTAGCTTTTGAAGATTTTCAAGGTAACTGCAAAACAAGTCCAGCTGTCTAGAAAGACTATGTTAAACCCTGACCAGATATAATTTCTTGTCTTTTCAAATTACCAACTTGGCAATGGTTTTATCATAACATAGGATATTGGTTTAAACATGTTAGTGTTTTTGTATGTGGAATGAAATATCATAAGTGGCACTAAATTGAACATAATTAATTGTTCTCATTGATATTACACATAGCCCCAAGTATATGTTGATCTAAGATTAAAGGCTTGGATGGAGTCAGGGCAAGAAAAATGCATGTTAATACATTGTACTTTCCAACACATGAACTGTTTGTTTATTCAAGTAAATAAAGCAATCCCAACACCAAGGAACTGCAGTATTGCATAACCAGCTTAATTGACATTATGAGTTGGAGTTCAAATTGCTGCAATTAAAGGCACATCTAGTTTTCAGAATTATTCAAACTCTGATTTAGCAACCTTAAATTAGTAATATGAATTTCTTTTGCGAAATGAAAGCTTTTTTAGATTTACAAGGACGGGTGAAAAGTATTTGCCAAATGTACTGCAACACCTGATACCTGTTGCCTAGGAATCCAACAAATTCTTGGCACTCCAAATGTTACAGTACTATTCAATTTGGAGTGCCTGAAAAGAAAGCTTCTTGATTCTACATTAACCATCTTCTTCTGTATGACATATTGGACCAGGGAATCATGAACCTACAACCTTTTGCATCTATTGAGATAGGGAGCTATCAGGACAGTGACAGAGGACAATATAAGAATGGCCAACTGCTGCATTTATTGAGTTATCTAATGCATGCAAATTAAGACGGAGAAAATAACTCTAAATGTTTCCAAACTACTTCCTTAAGCATCTTGTACATGTATGTAGTTGTCTTTTACAATGATTGTTCAAAGTTACAATGGCCCTGTGGGTTAAAGATGCTCTGTCCACGGGGTAACAGGTTTTGTACATAATAGGGTTATAAGTACTGCGTTTTGATCCAGGAAGTTGTATTCGACGATTTTAGCAGATTCGGACAGCACAAGGCACAAGCCGAGTAAAATCAAAATCTACAAAAACCTACCAGAATCAAATATGACATTCCGCCATATCCGGATCAAAACGCAGTTACCACATTTTAGCCTAAAATGTTATAATTATGGGAACTACTTTTATGCGCAGTCACCCATAGTCGCTTAGGTGTTAATCCTATTTGGTCATTGTTCAGTTTAATTTCGTCCCGTCCAGACGTCCAGTATTTGACTTAAAAAAATGGCGGCATCAGAAAATGGCGCTCGACCGAAGACAAAGGCTTCGCGAAAAGTTCAAGAGGCCATTGAGTCCCTAGTGGAGGAGAACAAGGAAATACAAGAGGAGCTTGTGAATTTGACTCAGAAGAAGGAGACCTCTTACGACTCTCTGGATGCTTTACGTCGTGAACGCTCGGTTCTACAACAGCAGATAGAAGAGCGGCGTACCGACGTCACAAGAGTGGTATATGGCCGTATTGCACTGGAGCGGAATATGGGTTAAAGTATTCTGTGATATGTATTGCATGTGGAATACTGATGGGTATAAAATAAAGAATAAAATTATGTTTTGTATTCCATTCTCACTAGCAGTGTGATGAACTGCTGATATCATGTTATGAAATTTGATGGTCAAAGTATTTAAAAGACATTTCAATATTTCATACTTATTCATCTCATCTTAGTCTACTCAACTTGCTTTGCTATGTACAAAAGTCTGCAGCAGTTATATGAATAGCATGAGACAGAAGGCAGTGCCTAATATTTATCAACAGCACTAAGTTATCATGGTAACATGTTATATGAATTGAATACCAAGCACAAATTAAGAGGGAGAAAATAATTCTTCACTTTTTATATAAAAACTACTTCCTAATAGCATTGTGTATGCAGTATGACATAGGTGTACAATGTAGATGTCTTTTACAAAGATTGTTTAAAGTATGGCCCTGTGGATTAAAGTTCCCCTGAAAAAGAGGCGACAGGTTTTCTATATAGTATATAATTACATCATTGACAATCTTCTCTGAAACTGCAAATAACCGTCCTTTGATATAAAAGGAATTGATCAAATTAAAGAAGTATGTGTGCCAACCACGTAAATTAATTTGTACAAGTCTGATTTAACGACTTTGAGAAATTTAAAATAACTATGACTTTATCTGATTTAACGCTTTAGCCCCCCCCCACCCCCCTCAATCTACACACACTTAACTAGATTTTTCAAATTTCCTTTGCAGCTTGCAAGCAGTTTTAGTCTAAAGTTTAAGCTAGCCCATTAAACAGTGACCCCTTGTGATGTGAGCCGATTTTTTCAATGCTTAAAACATGGTTGTCAACAGTCCCCTGAATGAAGCCCTAGTCCATCAGTGCTTTCAGCACTTTGATTTATATACTTGTTTGTTTTTGAGAACTGGGATTCTGTACCAAACTGACCTACATGTATATCAGGGTATATCACTATTGTAAAAAGTTATAAATATAAAATAGTCGATTTTTAACATGTTCAATCCAACAATTCCGTTTATTTAGGTAATGAATAAACAAATATATAGGTCAAATGCAAATAAGTGTAGAAAGGGGAGGGATAAAGAGGGTGGGTCGAGTTAGTGAAAACAAGGAATCTTTTAAAGCCGTATTTACATGTTTGTATGCTGCAAGGAAACAGCACACTTGGAAAGCTACATAGATAATTTATTGATTGCCTTTATTTAAAGGCGCACAATTTAGGTTGATTCAATTTTATTGTTTTTATTGCAATGTTTTTCTTATAAATGTCAGGTAACAAATTTGTTTTTTAGAACTCCTTAAAGTTACAAAGTCTAGATAAATGAACAAAAGAAACATTATGACTTTTAATGCGTTATTATTTTTTACTAATTTGACTTCAATGATCAAATAACAACGACATGATGTGTGTGTGTGGGCAGATGAAAATATATTAGCCATAAGTGTATAGATGGGTTTTCTGAATTAATACCTACGTAAATAAAAGAAACACAGCTTAAAAGCGCCAAAATATTGTTAATATTTTTTCCATATGTACCTTAAACGCCTAGTTTAAGGAATGTTTGGCATGATAATCCCCTGCTGTGCATCTCCTGCTTATTGCACTGGTGTCACAGTAGGGGCCAATTTTCTGTGTATTTGTTTATTGGCTCAGGGCCATTTAGGGTCATTAATTATAATAAAACTTCCAAAACAGCACAGTAGGATACTCAGATCCAGGCAAGTAGATTAAGATCAATAAACAGTAGTTGTGTACTATAGCATGTTTTGTGGGGGGGGGGGCACTTATAGAAGACTTAAACTAGACCTTTAATAATATGCATTTTTTTGTTTCGATCATTTAAAGCTGCACAGTTAAAACGGTCAATCTATAAGAGTGTAGCTTTAAGATAAATGTGTTTAACACAATAATACATTAAAAATTAAAAGAAGATGTATTTTAGCTTTAACCTTTATTGAGCGCATTAAATAGTGCATAGAATGAAGGGAAAACGTAAAAAAACAAGACAGCCACACAGTATTCATATGATTTATAATCCACAGGCATTTTCTGTTTTTCTGACAACACAGCTGATATAAATTTGACATACATGTTGCGATGCCTGGAATTGCATTGGCTAATGTCATAAATTGTGTTGATATTTAAATAGACAACTTTGGGTCTACCTAAGTCTTAAAATATACATCCCTCTGTGATAAACAGGTTTTAAAAACAATCTGTCAAAACTCAATTCTTCACAATAACACTAAATCGAACTGCAAAATTGTTTACAACCACCTTAAAATATTCTTATTTTTTCAAAACAGATTATGTAACTTCAATAATTGTAACAATATTGATGACAAATCACAACATCATTTGAGATGACGATATGCATGATTTTCTGAAAGTAAAAATTCAACTTTTTAACAATACGGCCAAAGCTATATTCATCAAAGAACATTTTGAAACCAAGGTGGTGGTTTTAATGATGATTGTGGTGGTGGTGGTGGTAAGTATAATGATTGTGGTGGTGGTGATTATGATGATTGTGGTGGTGGTGATGGTGATTATGATGATTGTGGTTATGGTTTGTGGTGACATCAACAACAACAATAACAGACGATGATGATGATGATGATGATGATGATGAACGGTCTTTTAATCGTATCATTCAAACTCGTCAATGTCAATTAGTTGATTTTGTAAATGAAAAGGCTCGTTTCAAACTAGTTCTAGATAAGTTAACGCCAAAAAAATACATCCAGAAGCCTTGCTTACGTGATAAACTTTTGCAACATCGAAGGGACTTAAACAGCTGTTTGATGATGTGGAAGTGGCGGATATCAGGAATCGAATATTTTGACAGCATTCAGGAATTGTGATTACCTGCAGGAGAGGAATCCGTGATCTAGGCATTTTAAGGTAAACCATTCGTTTTAGAGACTCTGAAGCGCGGATTCCTCTCCTGCAGGTAATCACAATTCGTAAGGCATGTTCACAGATGTCTGGTAAAGCTACCAAATAGCCAGATACACAGGTTCAAAAACTTCATTTTTGACTTCATTCTTTTCAACTATGTAAACATTAGGAGAGTGAATACAATTATCTCTGTGACCAAGTTTGTAGCCGGTTATTGTGCAATAATCCTGCATTCATTCAGCAGTGGCATCTCAAAATTAGACATATGAAAATCTAATCTTTAACACTTATTTTCACCCACCTCAGATAAATAGACCCATTAATTTAATCATGCTAGAAATTCTTATCTTGCCCACGGGCGAAGATAAACTGCCCGTATGGAACTTCTTTTAAACGTCACCATATTGTAATTGCCTCCCTTGTTGAAGACTGTCGTCTGTAGAGTCTGTTTGAAACCTTGTCTTGTGGCAATATTTTGAACGCTAGTTAATTAGTTCTCGCTTCAAATGTCACCAGAAAACAGTTTTCACGCACCTTTCAAGAAATAATGCTTCACTCTTCTTAGAACTATTTAAAGACCGATCAGACAATTTACATACTCTGAATCACTGCGCGAATATCCATGACAACCACGAATTATCGCATATCCATACGCAAATATTTTCACTAAGAACAAAAGAGTTCCAGCAAAAAAATACATTTTTACTTAATTTTGTTTAACTAAGGTGGGAGAAAAAGCATCTACCATAGCCGCTCGTGTAAGATAGGTTCATCCCGACCCTCGCGCGGGGTGTTTTGCGGGAAACTCGGTAAACCTCGTTTCCGCAAATCCCCCTACGCTCGGGTCGGAATGAACCTCTCGGCCATGGAAGATACTTATAATCTCACGTAAACAATGGGATTTAGTTGGAGATATGGAGACCAGTATTGGCACCCTTCTTTCTTTTTAGACGTAGATACCATGTCGAAGGGTGAAAGCGGAAAGGTTCTATCTCCTTCTTTATTTAATGTCACTTTGAACATTTTCACATTCAACCCTCGATGTGCCCTTTTTCCTTAAGCACTCTAACGCTCTTCCCGCATCAAGTCCCTTTAAAAACCTGGCTAAAACCCTAGTAAACAAGCGCACCAGAAGTTGACACTTAACACCTTTTTTTTCAGCCAGTGGGGAATATCTCTACAATTACTTGATTAAACCATGGTTATAGGACCAACTACACAGAGTTTCTTTTTTGCGCACTGTCGTTGTTAACATGTTAAAGCAAACATTGATATCAAAATTCCAGTCAATGATTTCAGTCCAAGTATAATTGATATATGGCTTGTTCCAGAATAAAATCGAAAGAATGTAATATTTACCCTTACATGTACAATCAGATAATTTATATGTAATGTCAACCAAATCAGGCAGCCAGTCAGTTCTTGTGAAATCTGTTACGAGACTTTACTTTTTGTATAAAACAAGGCCATAGTGTAAAAATATTGCAATTCTGCGACTTGATTTATTGAAATAGCCATGTACATACATAGAATGATTAACCACTGTACACAAACTCAACTTTATCAGTGTTTTGACATTCAGAATGTTCAAAGTAATTTATATTCCGTGAATTGAAAGCAGGTTTTACTACAGTTTTTTAGGATGACAAACGACCAGTGTTGTCTGCTTGGTTGGACGTCTTCCAAGCTGATTGTAAGCGCCATAAGCTGATTCACTGTCACGAGACGAGGTTGAGCTATACTTCTGCCTTGATTGCAGTTCCTCAGAAGTATGGTCCTGTTTGTTTCCACTGAGATATAGGTACTACATCCTTAGTTACTGGATCACACCTGTTTCCCTGTATGCTTGAACTGATGAAATATCGTCTTCCGCTCAGGATAAACCTTTTTCTCCTTAAATCCCATGAGTTCCATATCCGTGAAAGTGCGAGTGACTTTGCGCTGCTTTGCCTTAATACTCTGCTTAAATTGAAACACACAACCCATTGGAACAATGGAAGCTGGCGGAAATATGCTTCCCTATGAATGGTCTTCTTCTTTCAACTAAATTCTTACCTTTCTGCTGTTTCAGGCTGTTTTCTAATGAAACTTCATCTTCCTTATATTAAACACCATATTCATTGTAGACATCGTCCAAATATTGATTTGTTTTCTTTCTTTCTCGAGGTTAGATGGTGATTCGTCATTTGTCTCAGTTTCCATAGCTTTCTTTTTCAGCCCTTAACCAAACAATTATGATTATTGGTCCTCAGTATCCTCCATAATTTTTCAGTCTTATATTTTGTTTTTCTTTTCTTTCCAGGACTTTTGCCCTTGAGATTAGTTTTCTTTCTCCGAGAAGTATGTTTGCTTTTCCCGGTTTAAAACTCATGAAGTGCTTTGATAATATATACACTTACGATTCACCGAGATGTTCTAGTCAATATACAACGTGGTAACAGATGTTGAATGTCAGTCTTACGGACATAGACAGCTTAAATATCTTAATAAATCGCAACACTACTATTTCCAGCTTTCCCACGGCGACTGCCTCCTCGAACGTGACGCCGGGTAATAGTACATGGATTTGCTCAAAAAACAAAAAGGATAAGTGTACGGATCGGTTTAGAGTTACGCATAGTGACACACATTTGCGCTATGTGTTATTTGAATGATGATGATCTTCAAAAATCATCCAGAACGCTCCGCGTCCTTTCCTCTCCTGGACGCATGACTATCGACTTCCAATATATTAAAAAGTGAAAGTCTAAGTCCGTTTCGTTTTGGGGGTTTTGAGCCATTTTCACTTTCGTCTAATGTACCTATATTATATTGTGATGAACAGTCAAGTGGCATCGTGTCTAGCAAGTTTACGTCCCCCGATTTCTGCGTCGTTTGTTTAAGGGAACTGTTCTTCGTCCATGGCTTTAAGCGTAAACGTAACTTGTTAGCCTGACGTTCTTGACGGTATGTTTCGTTTAGATATTCGTGGATTTGAAGACAGTTTAAAATATTGGCCAGCAGCAGATTTGCAGACTTATTTAGCAAGTGGCATTGTGATCGTTATTATGCGGAACAGTTGGAATAGGAAGCGCTTTTACATGGCAAACTGAGATAAATGAGAACGATTTATTGTTCGTCTTTGAAAATAATTGCAATCATGTTTATTTTTTATTGCGCGTTGGACTTTAATTACCGAGTGTGGTACAATATATATTTATTTCATGTGTGCGTAATATAGTCATAGAACATAAAAAGATACATGATACATTATTTGTCGTTTTTAATTACAAAAGTGGTAATATTTATACAAGTCACATAAGAGTTTGCAACTAAGCAATTTATAAAAAACATACTTAACCCGAATAATTTTACCTGAAGTATCTATTTTATTTTTTTTCAGTGATTTTATTGTGATTTTTTTCTTTTCTTTTACTTAAATTTATTCCTTTATACTGTTTAGCTTGAGTAGAAATTTTGTTCACTTAATTGTTGAGGCTTAATGTTCGTCGTTGGCAGTTCTTACCGACCCAAAAATCTGGTTATTTGCTGGGAACTGTTCATAAAGAATTGAAGACTGACGGACTCGCTCGTGGTTGATGTTTTGTGAATTCTATACGTTACAAGAATGCCGGGTTGAAATTGAAACGCTATGCTTATATGTTCAGTTTTAAGTCTTAGCATGAAACCTCTCCAGAGTATCAAATACTACGATCATGGGTTTCGTATTAAAAAAATATCATTTCTGTCGAGGAGAAGAATTTCCTAATGTGTTTAACATTTCCCTGCAACTCACAGATGGGGGACTCGGAAAGCTATTATTACATTCCCTTAGCAAGCGCCGCCTATGAGGCCTTATATCTTAGGCGTCACAGCATACGTTCAGACGCCCGACCATACAGTTTTAAGTACATACAGAAACAAGAAAACAACAACATGTTTTGCTATCAACCCTAGATATAAACAACATAGAACAATTTCTCCCGTAGAGGTAAAAAGCCGTAATTTTTATCACAGTTATTCTAAGTACATCGTTACTGTTCTAAATCCACTTAGTAGCTATCCTCTGTGCAGTTATATATTTGCTCCATCTATCCACAGTACACCTTCAGGGCATCAAAAAGTATTAATATCTCCGTAACAACAACACATATCGTATTGATATCTTGCACAATACTAATTATTGTTAATACTATAAAATCGCTCGATTCAGTGTGTATTCTTCTTTTTTATTCGTTGTTTTATATTTGAAATCTTACCACCTTACTGAACAGTTGTGAACGATCATGGAACTTTAGGCAATAATTGTGCTATTATACAAGATAGGAGACACATTTCCATTATAGTCGTATATTGCTCAGGATCCAGCAATCCGAAACACGTCGACACATCGATAAACCTATCACAATAATATACCAAAACAAATGATATAAAAAACATGTGTCAAAATCAACCTCTTATCGATTTATCACTCTTTGAGCTATATCGGGTATCCGTTCCCCCACTGTAATTACATGCACGATTCGTTATTCTGTACCGTTCAGAATAAAATGTTTACGCGGTAAAGAAAATGTATCGAAGCGATTTACAAAACAACGAATGTAAGACAATGGCAGAGAACGACTGTGGACAACTCCAGCACAGGCTTAAGCAAGATTTTATTTTCAAGTAAATAACCTAAATGTACCAGAAAAAGGACGACGGCGACATTTTATGGCCTCCTCACAACACTTTACACTAGTTGTGGTGGTGATATATGAATACTTTGGAAGCCCAAATTGCATAGATTTCTCGAGTCATTGATTGTGGTTAGCGCAAAATTATCAACGCCAATAACTTTGCATTCAAAAGCACTGTCGTCGAAATAGTTCCTTAAATCATCGCAATTTTACCATTTTTTTTAATTATTTTCAATGAATTATTATACCGAACGTTCTGTTGAAATGGCAACCTCTAATTTGCACTAAAAGTATACAATGCGCGTGATCAATCTTTCATGGGATGGATGAATTTTAGCATTGACCCATGTGTATATACATCATTATATATATGTGGTTATTTGGGGGAATTTAATTCCATTTCTGGTTTTCATACATGTATTTTTCTTTTTATTAGTCTAACTCTATATCGGCAAAGCCCCTGGTACCATTTACCCAACTTCTATTTATGAAAACTGTTGTTTGCAAAACAATATCTCTTGCGAAAAGCTCAAATCCAAATGGCCGGTAAGATGGCCGACACATTTAACAAATACCCTTTTGCATAGAAAATCCATCTCATTAGGAAGGATTTGAAATTCTTAGTAGTACTAATTTGTCTAATGTATAATAATGCGTTTTCTTGCATTTTGAAATTGTCTTTGTTGAATTATGTTCCAGATTTTTTCCAAATCATCCTTTTTAACATAGAAATGATAAAATTTACTATGCACAAAACATCAATTTATTCAAAGGATTATCAAGTGTCATTTTTATTAATATCAATGTGTTTATTGTGTGAATTGTTTTAACCGGAATCAACTATATTCTGTCTTTGTGACAGAAGCTATCTAAGTTGTTTCGAAACTGTATAGTTGCTCATTATTCATCATCCGTGCCGTGTTTCTTTGAAAATGTTAAGGACCCTTATAGGATCTTAATTAAGTGCATTGTGTAATTCACAGAATTATTTTCTTGCGGAAATCAAATCTTAAATCTACATCAATTAACTTCCCTGAAGTAATCAGCATGTTCTCTTGTTATTACATTTAAACTGTTATATTTTATTATAATTATGTTTCTCCTTGTGTCAGTGTGTGTGTGAGTTGTGATTGGATCAAAATGATTATGGTAAGTCGCCTTGTATATGTTTAATAAGTCCTACGTACATGTTCATAGTTTTTTTCTCCACAAATAACTTCTACTCATTTCATTTTGAGGAAAGGAATTTAATTCTTGTGATATGACGCATTAAATCTCGCATAAAGATATGTACTTATACTAGGTAGTTATATAGCAACATTCTTCAACCGTTTTGGCGTTTTATTACCTCGCGAAATACACATAATTGCTTTAGAAGTTATATTTTTCTAGAGCCGTTAATTTAGTGTGGTAAATAAACATTTAACAATTAAAGATTCCCGTGATTGGTGGCGATATGGGTCAACGATGGCTTGCCTCCCTAGTCCAGCCCAGTTGTCAAAAAATTAAATGGGCACAATGCAATGGCCCAGACGACAATGAACTATAGACAAAAATATATAAACATCAAAAGCACAAACAGGCTCCAAACCCAAACTTACACCACGTACATAAATAAAAACACCACAAACAATCCAAACCCTCATCAGAACTGCTTTACCGTTAAATGATTTCAGCGTTGGAACGGTCAGTTGAACAAAAGTTCTCTAGAACTCGAGTCTACCAGGAGCTTAAACTAGTAAGCATGGTAATAACCTTACACTTGTCACATCATTATCAATAGTTGCTATATATATATATATATATACGCCTCATTAAAGCACGCATCAATTTCAAAATCAATTAATAATACCGCAAAAATAAAATGTAAACTGATAAAATGATTAATCCTCATTTACCGGATTCCACCTTCCCCTGTAAAGAAAGGTATCAAGCCGGAGAAACAGCGCTAGCTCTTTAGAGTTAAGATAAAGTCATTCAAAGATAACTATCAGACAAAATAAAACTATAATTAAACAATAAAAAATATATAAATACTGTGTGATATTCTTCGATATGTATAAAATGAATAAAAACATACGAACAACCTTTTATATATGAGGCGGAAGCGTCAGCAAACCACATTAACTTTTTAACAATCAAGGTGTTAGATGAAAGAGGAACTAGTACATTTCATGTGCGCGGGCAGTGACTAAACTTGTAATGATTTTGTTAAAATTTTAATTGTTTTTCTTTCTTTTCAACGTGAGCGAAAAAGCCAGGAGTCATTTTTGATGCGGTTAAGAATGTCAAGGTACCTATTATATTTAAAGGTAAAATCCCACTTAATTTTTCCTCTCGAACTCCGAACTCGGCGTATCCGCGTACATCATACGACAATGTAATAACATGCATCTTTTGCGCGCTAAGTTTCAGGAGACTTCGGCACGGCCGAACCAATTTGATGAACCCTATCGGTAGATACTCGCTTTAAAGGAATTCTCTCGTATGTGTTTGTCCTTGTTCGTGCGTCTTCGTTTGTCTTCGTTCATATACCATCTTGCTGTGTGACACATTTTACCCTAGACACTCCGTTTAAGTGTCTCGCGAGAAAGTCTCTTGTAAATGATTGTCAATTTGTATTGTCAGTGTGTTTTTGTTTATCAGTTTTGTCCGATTGGTTGCGTGTCAGTCTGTTTGTCCGTGTGTTTGTGTAAGAGAGGTAGCGGCGGAATAGAAGAAGACCACCCTATGACATTTATTGCATTAATATATGTAGAAACATTAATTCACTTTCATGTATTTGCAGGTTCTCGAAATGGTAACAACGTAAAGGGGTCTTTAAGTACACAAAGTAACAGGGTAATTAATACTTGCATTCAAGGCAAAAGTGAATCGTCATCAGTGCAAGATGGGCAGTCGTCTACTTAATATGTTCAGATCATCAAATAATAGCGTTAGCACTAAAAGCTTGCCACTATATGACTTTAAACTATGTATTTTTATCGAATCTAAGCACACTTTCTGTTACATTAGCGATGCAGAAAATATTTCCAGTCTGCGTCTTATCAATATGTTTAAACATAACTTTGAAACGTTCAGCAAATACGGAACCGAAAGAAATATTAGAGTGATTTTTGAAAGCTTCTTATCCCATCTTTCGAAACCGACAAACAAAAGCTCAGACCTAAACCGATTGGAATGGACTGTTGTTTTACCAGAAATACAATCTGAGACCGCTGTTCTCGCTATTCGTAGTGCAGCCAGGTATATGCATATCCCTGAAACGACGCTTGAAGTTGTACATCGGTCTTCAGTATTATTGGCATGCGTTTTAGAAATGGTACCAACAGATCAAAAGTATTCACTTTGGAAAGGTGTTTTATTGGTGACTTCTGATCCCGATATAAAGATCCGTGCGTATGAACGACAAGCAAGTTATACCTTATGTGAGGTTTTTCCAGAAATATTACTTCCCTTTACTATTGACAGTCCCGGTATTCAATGTGACATGCGAGACCATTTAATGAACATTGGCGATTGGTTATGCGTAATCTGTGAAAGTCCATTACATGGTAATGATACATCAAGAGTAGTACGTGATTTTTTGAATTATATTTTCATATTCGACCTAGATAGAACAAAAACGTTTCAGTATACCTATGGGATCTCACTTTGCAAACCTTTCCAAGAAGGCGTACACAGAGAAGAATTAAAGTTAAACTTCAATCCCGAAGGCACTTCTTCTGAAAATAAATGTGTGGGCGTTTTTCAAACTATCATTAGCAAAGGAGAACATCTTTTATATGAAAACCAATCATACAGTTGGACAGAATTAGCGACGTTTTACAATACACGAATCAAGATGAAACCGCACAACCTTCTTCTTTGGAAATCCATCTCGGAATCACGGAGGTACAGCAGCGATCCAGGATGTGAACCAGTGGCCAGATTTTGTGTTTATCCTCCTTCAGAAGGGTGGTCAGACACTGCAGAATTTCTATACACTCTTACTTTCATTAACAATTGCCCCCGTGTAGAGGTGATGGATGCTATTTCTCACCAAACATTTAAGACCGAACTGAAGCAGTTGGTATACAAAAGTGATGAGAGGTCCTTTGAAGTGCCTCTTTCAAAACAAACACTGAGTACCGATATGGAGCAGTTGGCACTCAAAGTTGATGAGATTTGCCTTGAAGTTTCTCAAAGTGACATTTTAGAAGCTATGCTATCCTTCAGTATATATCCATCAAAAAACTACATTATTGAAAGAAGGGCAAAATATGCATATGGATGCTTTAAATATGCACGGCCATGGGGAGAGTTACATACACTGATCAATATAGGCGATATATTGAGATACAATGATGATTTCTCAGTAAGCAGGCACATATTGCATGAAAGAACACGGAACAAATTTAGTGTAAGTATTCTATCTAATGAGTATTTCAAATGGGTTTTTTTACATTTTAAAACGTGGTCAGGTCAAAATAAATTAACCCAACAGTGTGTGCGACGTTGTTTACTGAAGTCATGACGCGTAGTAATCTTACATCAATGCTATATATTTCGTCTAAAAATTCACGACGAATTTTCTCACTTGAATTAAAGTGTTGAATAATAAAATATTTAACTGTGTTTTATTTAAATGCCATAAGATTATTTTTTGTAAAGCATACAGTAAAAAAAGACCTGGCGCGATATGGCGCATACCTAAACAGGCATGGGGATGATACACGGACTTTCATATTACGACTTAATTCACCAGCGTGTCCGGTGAACAATAGACAATTACTTTATTGCAAAACGAGTTAAGACCGGATGGATAGTTATGGAATGTTGTGGTTTTATTTGCATATAATATCTGC
This sequence comes from Mya arenaria, assembly GCF_026914265.1. Lineage (NCBI taxonomy): Eukaryota > Metazoa > Mollusca > Bivalvia > Myida > Myidae > Mya > Mya arenaria. The sequence goes on from NC_069131.1 coordinate 52,400,198, forward strand.
AATCGGTGTCAAATTTAAGATTTAAATCTCAAAAACTGACGAAGACATGTACAATCTTCTCAGCGTGGCATTTTTTTTTGTGAGAGAGGCCAATATTTTTGATAATAAATACGATATATGAACTCATCGGGGAGCACAAAAGCAAACGTGGGTTTAAGTTTGTTACATAAAAACATAAGTATGAAAGTCACGGTGCAAAGTTAATCATTGCGATTTCGAGCAATAGTCAAATATAAATCATCTACGTTTCTAATATATTGCTTCCATCATCGCGTGATTTCAAATGTAAAATGTCGTTTCCGATATGATATTGTTCAAAAAGATAACTTTCTGAGTGCCAGGTCAATTGAAAACGTGCTATGACATAAATGCATAATGCCTTTTTGTAAGTTGGTTTAATGACAAGGTTTCATGCCTGAAACAATTTTGCGTGATATATAACTTAAACATTTGAGACAATAACGAACCCATTATTCGTATATGGCAAGTAAATTCTTTCGCATAAAAAGACGGGTTTAACAAATTATTGTACTTTCAGGTGTTTGCTGTTTGGCGGTCAATGGTTGATCAGCCTCGGTACTGTGAAGAAAAAACTACGAAGGCGGTTGCTGAAATTATAGTCGATATCGAACCCAAAAGAACGCCGTGTACAATTGAATGGGAACAGGTGCTTATTGTTAAAAGCACCGAACTAGTGTACAGGGTTACGAACAAAACCGACGGAAAACGATATGAAACATATGTCGATTACTAGGCTGCTGAAATTTCTTAAATCCTACATAAATACAACTAGACATGTAGACGAAGGCAGTTGTATATTCTAAACTGACTTATAAGTGCAGGACGTTATAAAAATACATACTACAGTGAAAATTACAGGGACAAGTTCATATATAAACCCTGTTTAGGGGCACAAAGCAAGGGCCCAAAACGACAATCAACTAGACACAAACATATGAACGTGCATCCTCAGGGGCGTAGCTTGGCCTATTAAAAAGTATAGGCCCACTTGGTAGGGGGGTTTGAGGGACCTCTCCCTGGATTTTTTTTTACTCCAGATCGAATATGGTGCGTTTTAGCGTATATCTTGAGCCTTTTTAGTCATCGAAATTTGCTTTATATTGCACTTCACTAAACTTTATTGTTGTCTTGCTCATGATGTACAATAACAGAACTGAAATTCAAAACTGATTAGAAAAAATATGTTTAGTTAACCTGTAGTGTTTACTTGAATGTTAATTCAGCTGTCACCCCCTTTCCTTTCAGTTATTATTGCAGATTTGGACGTTTTGTATTTTTCATTTTTGGAAACGAAGTGTAGGCCCGGGCCTACCGCGCCTATTGGAGCTACGCCGAGGATCCTTGTTAAGATAATGCATTCATAATGAACAAGAACACTCCCAACCTCCCCCGGCAATGTCTTGCCAATACAAGTATATATCCATTACACTAAATATTAATTGATACTTTACCCTTGAAACGTATTTTTGTCTCCATATTGAATTTCAGTGTCGTTATGATATGTATAAATTGACTATTTCTGTAGTATAATTGATATTACCTAATATATGATTACCTTTACTTGTGTGACATGCAAATCTGATACTACTATCACTCTGTATAACATTGAACTTGTACCCGGTATGTTTTCACGAAACAATATATAACCAGACAGAGCCCCTAGTGTTTTATACCGCTGTCTGAGTAACGTAGTTGACACGGTGTGATACTGCCCCATTTTGTAGACGGGATAAAACAACAGTGGCCCTGCTAAGCTTTTATACATGTATATATAATTATTATATTTCGTACTATTAATCAGTTATTTCGAATTCCTGTACCCGATTAGCAATAATTTAACATGCGTTTTATATACATCCTATTCATGTTGTTGCATACATTGTAATCTGAATAATTAAATAAAACGAGTTCTGGGTTGAGTTGAGTTGTAATACTTGGGTATTATTTTTTTATGTGTTTTAGGAAATATGATTTATGAGCATTATTCTTTTTTCACATGTCACTTGCAATGTTTTTGTTTGTATATTTGTTTGTATGACGATCAGCTTGTAATGCTTAAGTCAAACTAAGTATTCTATTAAGTTTAAAATAATATGAATGAGTAAATATAACACATTAGAATCCCAGCAAAATATCGAACAGATTAATTTTCTAGTTCGAAAAATGACAATCGAACTTAATTGAAATTAAATGCAAAAATCGACTTCGAAATCTATTCGATTAAAATATAATAATTGTCAATATAATTTTGTCAACAGTTTAAAGTGTTGGTAAACTTCGCAACAGTTTATTTGGTTGCATATACGCAATGGGCACTCCAAATTTTCTTTTCACAATATCAAATCACAAGCGGTTTTCACTTCATTGATTGTTTAATTAAGTTTATTTAGTTATATAATTTCCGCGAGTGATTTTTAAAAAAAAAAACGTTTAAAGTACACTGAAACTGTGAGATATATATTTTAGGGGACAATCCTCAGTGCTTTAGAATGCAGCTCTGCGTGAATTAGCAGTGTATTCAGGAATATAAAAATATGATGAGTTAGGTAAGCGTTGGCAGCAGGTAAAGATGAAAGTGGGTGCTCATTGTCGATACTCTGCGTGAAACTCCTCAGGGAACATTTCTCAGTGCTTTAGAATGGAACTGTGCGTGCATTAGGAGTGAAAAATGTTGTGCGTAAACTATTCATGGGACATTCCTCACTGCTTTAAAATTCAACTCTGTGTGTATTAGCAGTGTAATCCTGAACAAAAATATTGTGGGGGGGGGGGGGGTAAGAAAGGGCAGCAGATTAGGGTGAAAGTGGTAGCCCATTGGTCAATGCTGTGCGTTAACATTTCCTGGGACATTCCTCAATGCTTTAGAATGCAACTAACTTAGCAATGTAAACCGGAATTAAATGTTTTTGGTCGGGGAAAGCTTTGGCAGAAGGTTAGGCTGCATGTTGGTGTTTATTGTCAATGCTGTGCGTAAACTGTTCAGGGGACATTCTTCGGTGCTTTAGAATGCAACTTTGCGTGCATTAGAAGTGTCATCCGGAATATAAAATGTGGGGGATGGGGTAAGCGTGGGCACCAGGTGAGGGTGCAAGTGGGTGCTCATTGTCAATTATGTGCGTAAACGGTTTAGGGGACATTCCTCAGTTCTTGATAATGCAACTCTGCGTGCATTAGCAGTGTAATCCGGAATAAAAGATGGGGATTGGGGTAAGCGTGGCCACCAGGTAAGGGTGCAAGAGGGTGTCATAGTCTTTGTTGTGCGTAGATTGCCCTGGGAACATTGCTTTGTGCTAAAAATAGGCAACTCTGATTACATCAGCGGTGAAAATCGAAATAAAGGGGGATGTGAGCTTGGGCGGAAGGTTAGCGTCCAAGTGGGTGCTCATTGTCAATGCTGTGCGTAAACTGTTCAGGGGACATTCTTCAGTGCTTAAGAAGGCAACTCTAGTTGCATTAGCAATTTTATCCGGAATATATTGATTTATTCCGGATAACACTGCTAATGTACACATAGTTGCTTTCTAAAGCACTGAGGAATGACCCTGAACAGTTTACGCATAGCATTGACAATGAGCACCCACGTGCAACCTAACCTGCTGACCAAGCTTACCCAACCCACCCCAAATAAATTTTTAATCAGCAAATTCACACAGAGTTGCATTCTTAAGCACTGAGGAATGTCCCCTGAATAGTTTACGCACAACATGGTATATTGTGAAACGTTATGGCAGTCGGCGGCAATTTTCTTAAAACGCTCCGAGAATTGAATTTGCACCTCTTCCGAGTTATTTTGCTATTCAAGGGTGCTATAATAGTCCATGTCATAATAAATATTAACAACCAGCAGCCAATTGTATAAAAGTTGGCTAGATTTAACTGCTGGTTAAAGTTGTCCAGCGGTTAACTTTAACCAAGTTGGCCATTTTATCCAAACCTTTTATCCGTTTGTATAATCGCAAGAAATGCAGCGGCTAAGTTAACCATTTCGGTTTTCGTGATATCCAAATAGGTTATAGTTAACCTAACCAAAACGATCCCATAATGCATCGATAGCATGGTTCCGGTCAGTGCGCGTTTTGCCGTATTTGCAAACAGTGTGTCGTCTGAATCAAAAACATGGCTGACTTCACAGTTGACGCCACAGCTAATCGAAAAAAAAAACGATCTAGTAATTTTTCCGATGTAGAAAAGGCCGCAATAAGGGAAGGTTTCGTCGGCTTTGGTGATCTTTTAGGGAAAAAATTTGCAAGCAAAGTCGGTGGAAACACCAAAGTACAGCAGGACAATGCTTGGTTGAAGATCACACAAGCAGTTAATGCTGTCGGCCGTGCATTTCGCACGGTCGATGAGGTTGAAGGTATTGAATCTTGTTATTTTGTTGATGATATAACACATATAAAAACATAATTAATATGTAAATACATACCAGTATAAATTAATGACAAACGCAATTTCTTTTTTTTAATTTGCTCCTCAACTGCCTATTTGATATTTCTGATGGCTTTATTTAAGATTATTTATCCAATGTTTTATTTACTAGCCTTTTAAGTGTTATTTGATACCAAACAATATGGATTTCTTTTTTAATTTACTCCAAGAAAAACATCGAAAGATGGTGATCTGTGCCAAGGCTGTCGTTGCCAAAGAAAATGCCAACGCCAGGCAGACTGGTGGGGGTAAGCCGCTGCCTGTCCCGGATGACACCACTTTGGCAATAATACAGGATATGAAGGGGACGCCTGCCTTTAGCGGCATCCCTGGGTCATCAGCATCGGAGTCGGCAATAGGTATTTGCTTATATTCATCACTCTTTATATGCATTATAAGATTTTTTGAAATTTAAATAGTCGTGATATTTATTATTTTACAACGTTGTAATACAAACCAGGTTAATGTGACATGGATGACTGACTTAATGATAATGCCGAGAATTAGTTGCGAGTAATAATAAAAGTTTTTTTGTAAATACACCTGTGAAACACAAACAATACATTATCATACTTTACAGAATTTCTTTCTTTCAAGATTACCATACTGTAAACTGTACATAGTACTTAAACAATAGTACAATGCAAATACCCCATATTGTGCCCCTATCATTTATAGAAAAAGACTATAGATAGCTGTTGAAAAATATTACATGGATTTCAGTAAAAATTACGTCACGACCTCTACACGTTTGAGGTTTAAATCAGTTGAAAAATTAAATCAGCCAGGCATGTTGACTGTTGTAGACTGTAGTGAGGATTCCTGGGATATTATGCAGACATCGCCACTACATAATCTTCCGAATAATATTCATACATGGATTTATAAAAAATAAGGTAAGTGTATCTTAGTTCTGGCTTCCATAACTTTAATGTTGATATTTATTTTTTAATGTTAACACATCCAAAAAGGTAATATATAACGTGTTCGCTGAAGTTCTTTAGCTAGTCTTAGTCTTGTGTCTATTTCTGTCTGTCGTCGGAAATTGAATCGCGCAGTCCTTCATGTCAAAAATACAGTCGGTCACTGCAGTTACATCCCTTGAAACCGTGGCAACATATACCCCAAATGTATCCCCTATTACTTCCCAGTAGCGTAAAAACGTAAAACAATCATAATCTGTTGCCGTGGTGTCAAGGGTTGATTTCTGCGAGTCGGTCGCTCAAGTCTGTGGCCTATCAGTCGTTCCAATCTGTCTATGTTGTGCGGAGTGAATCTATACCGTATACGTACTTCCTCGTCGTTGTCTTCGTCCGTTTGTCTATCTATCCTGCGAAATTGTCGAGGTCGCCTAGCGTTCACTATGTCAAGGTCGGCCATCTTTGTTTTGGTTAAATCAGCTAACCAAACTCTTCGAGTCCGGTTAAATTTTGTCTAAAAGTTAGCCGAATCACGCGCTGGTTAGGATAACTTAATTTTTATACAATCGGTTTTCGGATAACTTGACCAAACCAGGGAGATAACTAAAAGATAACCGCTGGTTATGACTTAACCACGTTTATACAATTGGCTGCAGGTATGTTGTATCCGCGACAAAGTGCAGATATTATTATTTTGAGGACATTGAATTTTGACCGGGTTTTAGTTAAAATTGTCCACACTAATTAAATAGTTAAACTAATGGGAATGTTAAGAAGGGTTGAGTTCGTTTACATCTTTATTGCACTCTTTCAGTAATCATTAACTTTTATATCCGTATAGTTCGTATTAAATTGATCTGGTATGATATAACATAAATTATAAAAGCACGTTCTGAAAATAGAAAATAATAACAGTACTTATTACAATGCACATATAATTGCTCTTGTAATATAAACATTATATAGTAAACATATAATATATGCGTTACTAAATTATGACATGCCAAGAAATACCAGCCAATTTTTCCGTTTTTTATTTCTACACGAGAGTCAACTTCAGCTACACATTAACCCCTAATTGACCGAGAATCTAAGGTCAAATTCTCGTGGTATCATTGATTTGGAATTGCTGCGGTTTGGGTCAAGATTTGGAAGAATTATGTATTAAATTTTGCTAAGAAAAACATGAAGAAAGTATTAAGTGTTATACATAATTATTGACAAGTTAAACTTAATGTAAACTTATTCATAAAATATGTTGTTGTTTTTTAATGAGTAACATTTAACTGTTTTAAACATGTGGCAGCTGTTAATTTAAATAGTACGCTTATTACAACCGTTTTATTTGGAATGTAAATTTAACCTATATTGATTTATATGAATCTGGTCGTTTTATAGGTCGAATTGTATTTAGGGGTATGCTTTACTAAGCGTATAAATATTGATTTTACAATGGAAGCTTGATTGATTTCGCATTTTATAAAAGATATGAACTCTTTTAATTATTCATTTTAAAAGCTTTGTTGTTCACTGTACTATTTTTAATTAAATTCGTTAGTACATTTGAACCCCATTGACTCGAACTCATAGGGACCGGCGAACATACATCGAGCCTCGGATAATTCGAGCCAAGCGGAAATACTTACTTTCAGTATCATGAAACATTTTCGGGCCAACGAGGAATTCGAGCAAAACGAGTTAGACCAAGCGGGGTTCAACTGTATACTTTACACCGTGGAAAATACAATCGAAACTTGGAAATATATCATATTGGTGAAACTGAACTGCTATATTGAAACTAATCCTCAAAAATCTAATACCACGAACAAACATAATTCGGCTTGATATATAGACTAAATGCATGATTACATTTCAAACACATAGCAAACACAAATAGAATATTAAAATGATAAAATTATTTTTCGTAAAACTTGCTCAACTCCTAATTACACCTACAATTAAACGTTTCAACGTATGTATGTACTGTGCTTGCTAAATATTTAAACCTCAAAACTAAATAGAAAATGAAACTAGAGATTTTATGGGTTGGTATTTCAAACGACCTTTGCACTGTGAAAGGCTCTTAATTTGAAGAGCTTCCATGGTTTCACAAACATTTTTGCTTTAACAGTGTTTTAATTTATTTATTTTTTCAACGGTTTTCGAAAATCCGAGATCTTATACAAGCAGCAGCTCATTGCATCAAATATATCATAAAGCAAACCAGTTTTAAGGTCTTATGTCGTGTCTTCAGCCATGATAACGATTAACCAGTGACACTAGCTACAATTATGCACGGACATTCTGATAATGCGCGTTTAGGAAACTTTTTAACATTCGGATATTCTTTATGTTTACTTTTAAAACACCACAAGTCAACTGATTCATACCAATGTAAAATATATTCTTCGACTGTAACTCCACAATATTTAACATTGCATTGTTAAATAAAAACACAAAAATTACACATCAATTATTTTCAAACAATGTCTTTCTCTTTGGACAATATTTTTTTTTCATAAAAGCCTTAATCAGATAGGCTTTAAATTGTCAACAAAGCATTGTCATTTCGGTATATCTAGCAGGCGCGCGTTATTTCGCTGCTCGATTTTCTTAGCGCTGGGATCTGTCTTTCTTTGCAAGGAAAACAACAAGTGGGATATGGACTCGAAGAGGCGCCAAAAACAAAAATCGTCAAGGACCCTGAAGCTGCATTTCATATGGCGCCAAAACAAAAATCGCCAAAGACTCTGACGCGGCTGTTTATATGGCGCCAAAACAAAAATCGCCAAAGACTTTGACGCGGCTGTTTATATGGACTACAGTGACACACGTCTTAATAACTTTATATTATTTCGGCAGAAGACACTTAAGTTATAGTTTATAAGGACTAAATGATAGCATTTGTTCTCTGGTAAATGAATCTTACGGTTGCGTAGTAAATGATAAATGTATTGGAATAATTATTCTAGCACACCGGATAGGCATTTCCGGTGATTTCAGCCGTGCTGGAAAACTCTATCTGGCATCCCCCCCATGCCAGATGAGTCACGCGCTGTGACGTAATACTTTCAATTTCTTTTATTAAACACTTAATGTAACCATAGTAATGAGATTTCAATAGATGAGTTCCATTAACATTAACTTTACAAAATATTCCTTAAAAACAAAACAAAATAAGCCTTAAAAGACGTGATAGCGTAGGAACTTATTGATGTATGCAGTGAATAGAAATTACTGCGCGTCATGACGTCAGTAAACATCATCGCACGCGCCTTTTGGTGAAATGTACAAAAACGCGCTTTCTTATGTATTTTCTTCACAAAAATGTAATTTAAGGTATGCTAGAAAAAATATATATCATGTGTGTCCGTTCCGGATAGAAAAATCCGAGCTTGGGCACGCTGCGTAGCCGGTAACTCGGCAAGCTCGTTACCTGGCAACGAAGGTGCCCTCGGGTCGGATTTTTCGATCCGGAACGGGAACACATGACATATATTATCAGTATCATAATCAATAGTTGACCGAAAAAAAACTTATTATCTCCCTTGTATCTTTGTAAAACATTTTTTCCTTCTTATGTTACGTGTATTCTATAATTTAGGAACGAATATAAATACAAAAAAATAAACAATTTGTTATAAAACATTTCAACAAAATAATTTTCTTATATATATTCAATTAAACGAGGACGTTTAATTGACATTTTGTAAAGATATTTTCTTTCTAGTTTCTCTAGATAGGGGTGGTGTTCACTGCCCTGCACAAAACAGATATTCTAAATTAAGAGCGTGATAAACACGTGTGGCAGTACTAAACATGTAAGTACGGTACGCAAGATACGGATCATCTTAGGCGGTTTTCAGGTTGCCATAAATAAACAATTGAGCGTGAATTACTATTTTCGAAATGGGAACATTTCCGATAAGTGCGTGCATATTTTTCCAAGAGAAATAGACTACGGACTACTGGTCCACATTTAAATATTTACACCTCAACTTTCATTCCTTAAATGAACTGCCTTTCGGCAATTGCGTTTATCAATCGATGAACGCAACATCTTCGGATATGTTCGGATCGCAATTCATCGAATAACAATATAGATCTACATGAAAACTATTGATCTAGTTATTGTTTGAATTGTGCCAGCAGGTCCCGTAAAATATAAATCACCATTTTAGAAAGTGTTAAGTAATTTTATTTTAAACATATTATTGCCAAAAGTGTTTCAATTTTACGATTAAAAGTGATTTCAAGTGGTTGATCATTTCCCGCGTTATTGTGACGTCATTTGAAAAAAAATGTTTCCGGTAACAGTCGGGTCGTTCTATTAACAGAATGGGTAAGAAAAGATTACTGAAAGGTTATCCTAAATGAAATGATGTATTTTTTTAACGTATCTTGAATAAAATAATGAACTATTGGTGTAAATATAAGGAATGAATTGCGGGGTTGATGTCATTATCGGGGATATGAACGCAATTGGGCTGGTCAAAGTACGCGTGGAGTCTTTCGGACCCCACACACTTAGACCAGCCAAATTGCGTTCAAACCCCGATAATGACATCAAACCCGCAATTCATTCCTTAAATATATGTTATTTTACTCATGAAAGGGCATGATCAAACTTTGGTACCCAACGTTAAACCGGACTGGAGTATCCACCAACCGCCGGTAGTCACGTATTTTAAATATCGAGGTAAATCTGACTATATTGAAGATGGGAATTTAATTCATTGCAAAATATCCAAAAGATAATTGCATTCATGAACTTGATCTTGAAAATCTTTGTATTCCCGAACGTATGCACTATTGATCAATTTATTACTACCTAATATAGAGTTGTGCATGCCTCAAATGATTGTTGACAGGCATTTTGCATACTTTTATAGTAGTTGAATGTAGATATAATTTGTGAAAAACATTTTTTTATGTTATTTGCAGATTCTGATGTGCCAAATAGTTGTACATAGCATGGTTCCGCCATAGGTCAAGCAATCCGAAACCGGGAGATGCAGCACTGAATTCCATATTTCAAGAAAATGAAGATGTTAGTCCCCCCTGTCAAACATGTCTTTGTGTAAATTATCCAAACGTTTGACATTTACAGTAAATGTGTTATAATTTAATGGCATATGGATTTTCGCAAAAGGCTGTTTTGGCGCCAAATTCAGCGCTTAAAACCAGATACTTTCAGAATGTGTCAGTTTAGAGTTTGTTTGTTTTTCATTTCTTTTGTTGCGCTATTTGTTCGAGAAGCAATCAGTTCAGCATAAAGTTATAATGATGTTGGGACTGATATGTTATCTTTTGTTCATATATATGAGTTCGTAGATTTATTTATTTGAATCCAAACAATGCATAGTTTCACATTATGTATTTCCTATATAAGCCTACGTGACTTCGTTGATTTATTAATTTGGCCATTTTCAAGTTTACTTTTCATTTTTGAGTTTCAAAGATTTTCTATAAGGCGCTATCGCTCCTTGAGAAGAAATTCGTTTACTCCGTAGTCGTTAGATATGTCTTACATTTTGAAATACTTATGTCAGTGAGCTTAAATTCAGTCGCAATTTATGTTTTCGATATCCCTTGCTTTATGTGGCGCTGTATTTGTTATACGCAATATTGGCAATGTTCCATTGTATCAGTCATTTATATATATATAAACCTCTATACTGACCGTGAATAAATAAGATTTGCAGCGTACGACTATATACAAATGCGACCGTACCAAGGACTAGTTACATTTGTTTTGTTTATTTATTCCTGTTGAAATAAATGACAATAATACAGTATACACATTTTGTCATGTACCAAATAATTTATAAAAAAATAAATAATATGTACTAAGGCGTTGCATGTTATTGATGGGCACGTTAAAGTTTACTTAATGACTTAGTGAAACATACTAGGAGTGAAAGGACAATACTGTTCATATACGAGTATCCAATGCAACTCGGGAGTCTTTAACCCCATTTTAAATAACAAGCAATTTGGCTGCAGTTGACAATTGGTTTAAAAAATACACAAACATCTACAATAATATATATTGTGTACATTATATATTAAACATTATACTAATATATATGCTTGACTGAAAATAAATAAAATAGATCTGCAAAGTCACGTAGGCTTATAAACGAATTACAGGACATGTAATTATTAGCGCTGTTTGGCTGCAAAGGGATCTTTCTTAAAAGTCACGTAGGCTTATAAACGAATTACAGGACATGTAATTATCAGCGCTGTTTGGCTGCAAAGGGATCTTTCTTAAAAGTCACGTAGGCTTATAAACGAATTACAGGACATGTAATTGTCAGCGTTGTTTGGCTGCAAAGGGATCCTTCTTAACAGTCACGTAGGCTTATAAACGAAAAACAGGATGTGTAACAATCGCTGCTTAAATGTAGCTCTATCCTGTTTAGAAGATCTGCTTTGTGTAAAAGGAGAGAATAAGATAAAATATCTACATTACTTTGGCTTTTATGCTCCAAGGCTTAGCAACAGTGGCCTCATAATTGTTGCCAGCAAACAACTCTATATACATGTATATCCCCTTTCAACTCTTGTTTTCTGTCTTTTATATTTAGTATTTCAACAAATCGTTTATAAATAAAAAGGATTGTCGAATGATAAAAAAGAAATAATTAGTATTTCATCAAGAATATTGCGATACGTTCAATTACGTTGTGGGAAATTAATACTGTTTATCAACAAGCATTTGGTAATTCACGAAATGTTTGTGTATACAGCATGGAGTTTCATATTTATGTATATATATATTCAATGAACGAGATCAAATGATACATCGATCATGACAGAATGAAACATTGCCAATAACGCGTTTAGTAATATAGCGCCACCTTAATGCAGGGATATAAATACATGTATGATCAAAATTGCGATTAAAATTTTCTTCGACTACATTAATATTTAATGTAGACGTAATAACATAGAGGTGACAGACGTGTTACTTTTTTATTTAATGTTTTAACGACTTACTAACTTGCTGAAAGGACTAAGGTATCTCGTTAAAACGATTGTGTAGGTAGTTAAAGGTTATTTTAAGCCTTCTATAAATGACCCCAACCCCAACCCTCCCCCCAAAAAAAAACACACACGCACGCACGCACGCACGCACGCACGCACGCACGCACGCACGCACACACACACACACTGTGTACAGTACACAACCTCTGGGTATTGATCTTAATCTACTTGCCTTGATCCCTCTTATCAAATCTCCGATCTGAGTATCCTGCTGTGCAGTTTTGAAGGTTTTGTTAAAGAAATGGACCCTAAATGGCCCTGAGCCAATAAATGAATACACAGGAGTTTGGCCCCTACTGTGACACCAGTGCAATTAGCAGGAGATGCACAGCAGGGGATTATAATGGAAAAAAAAACATTCCTTATATTAGGCCTTTAAAACAAATGATGTTACTCGTTAAAACGACTAATCGTTTGAACGACTTACACCTCTATGCCACCACAGTATCTAACGATTTCTATAACCTTTTGCTCAATGTTTGCATATTGTTTATATGTTAAACTTTTAATAATTACTATGGTTCATGTATTACAAAGTAAATTACGTTTATATCCATATACGTTACAATCAATTCTGCTAGCGATCAATCATCCTCTTTCAAAAAAGCAAGCCGAAAAACATTTCATGATTCTTACAACAACATCAATTTGAACTAATAAACGATAAATAAAAAAGTAGGTGTATTTATTAGTTTTTGAAACTTAGAAACTTGTTTTGATATTGTCCTGCTAAGTAATTGACTATGCGAAAATGGTAGTATGCCTCTAAAGGAAAAGTTAGAAGTTATACTTATGCTTTATAATTCACTCCATTTTAACCCTCGTTCACAGCCACGGCCTTGGCATTGGTATGTAAAAATCCGACGTTATTATGTATCTATATATATCTACCTTTGTTGAGTTCATATTGATTACGAACCAGGATGTATTTTAGCTTACATCGGATTTTTGGAAGAATGACGTATTGGAATAACTTGAAGTCATTGTAATTTTAAGAATGCCATTGACCTATTCAAATCAATGAGCCAATCAAAATAATTAGGAACTAGAATGGGGAATTTTGTCAAAACGCAGTATATATAGAGGGGACAAAGAAGTGTTTTACATTATTTTAAGTGAGCAAGAGAAATGGGAAATACCAGCAGTAGCGGTGAGTTAAAATATAAGCATTTTATTAAAGTTAAGATTTATTTATTTATTTATTTATTTATTTATTTATTTATTTATTTATTTATTTATTTACATTTTTATTCATTTATTTATTAATATTTACTTATTATAAAGAACAGAAGATTTATTTTAACTTTTAAAAGTTACCATTAAAATAAAAATAAAACTTTTCTTTATCAGAACATAATACTGCGATTATGTTTACCTAAGCTCACCGTCATACAAACAAATATAAACATATATAAACAAAAATAGATGCTTATGGGACATGGAATATAATAAAATATGCAGTTATATAAGGTAGCCACCATTTTTAATAAGGAAAATAAATCAAACTTAAATTACCACTGCCTCTTTTTCCGTCTAATCAAATAGGATTGAGGGCCGGAAAATTTGCCCTAATCTTCAATGGTTTTATAAACTGGTCACATTACTTTTTATCAGATTAAATGTATGTAGTATTTATTTCATTATCCATCAGAAAAAGAAAAAAAACCGTATGGTGGAGGGGGTTACGGGGGAGGAAGTTACGGGGGAGGAGGTGGCGGTGACGGAGGCTGTGGTGGCGGTGATGGTGGCGGATGCGGGGGTGGAGGCGATGGGGGTGGAGGTAGGTCATTGGCAGTATCATATTTTGAAATCGCTTCACAAGTTTATTTCAAAGGTTGCGGTTATTCACATGAACTTAATAACAATAACTTACTACTATATTAGAAAAAAAGAACAATTTAGGTTGTCTTTGATAAATCTGGACACAATTATTTTTAAATAGTTCCGCTATATCATAACTTCATGGTTCATCTTAACTATGATATATTTAGAGTGCCGGGTGCTCAAATGATTTACTAAATGCTTATTGCTTGCTCTTTAAAAAAGATCTATGCAATCTTTTGTAACAAGGAAGTGAATTAAAGTAACCATAATGCAGGTGTCGATATAAAAATGTACATGTTAAAAAGAAGAATTGCTACAATGGTGTTCGTGGTTCGTCTAAAAGCATATGTATATGGTCCCTTATTCAATAAGAAAGCAATTAATTTATTTTGGCCTGATGGTCGATATATTAAAGCCAATCTTGGTATACAGAACGAGTTCAAAGAGACCTTTCATGGGTTTGCGTTTAGGGCCCCTAGGGTGCAGGTCACTTACTTTCAATAGAAAAAACCCGGTAGAAACTGAATATATTTAGTTGTGATTGATATATTGTGACCAATCTTGATATATATAGGAATAGTTTAGGCTTTTGATCAGATTATGTTTAAGGCTCCTAGGGTCAAGGTCACTGTTTATTTATTAATAAAAACGGTTAAAACTGAATGTCATTAGCTAGTGTTCAGATATTGTATCTGACCTTGGTACATAGGATTTTTTTTCTTGTGACCTTTAATGGTAATACGTTTATTACCCATAGGATCAAGGTCGATATCACTGTTACTAAAATAGAAAATCGGTCGAATCTGAATATCTTTAGTAATGGTAGACATATTGGATCCAAACTTGGCATGCGATTGCGTTTCGGACCCTAAAATCAAGGTCAAGGTCACTGTTACAGAAAAAAGAAAAAAAAACGGTTGAAACTGAATACCTTAAATTGACATATTTTAACCAAACTTAAAGTATATAGGAAGAGTTTATGATGATCATCTTTCATGGGATTGCATTTGGGGCTCAAGGTCAGTGCCACTGTTATTAAAAATAAACAATTGAAAATGCATCTCACAAGACAGGCTAAAGTTCTTCTGTCAATCATTGAATATCTGGTTTCGTCGCATTGCGGCGTTTCTTTTTCGTTTTTGGAAAAATATAAAGTCTCACCCATGTCAGCTTAAAAAAAGTCCGAAATACCCATCAAGATCCTGTTTTCGTGACGTCAAACCCATGTGATATGCAAGCAATGTGTACTACATTATATTATCTTATGGCTCACATTTTTTTCAGGAGGGGGTTGTGGAGGTGGGTGTGGAGGAGGTGGGTGTGGAGGTGGTGGTTAGCTGCAGCCGGCAACATTTCGCGGTCGGGAAGTCCACCTTTTGGGAATTATCTTCTCCAAACATTTGCCGAATCTATAATTTATAAAGACTGTGATAGTGATTGGACTATTCCAAATGTTTCTTATACTTATGCACGTAAACCAAATATATGATATAATAAAATATTGTCCAGATAATTTGTTTTGTATTTGTCTAACACTTTTGGAAATAAACTATTGAATTTTTTAAAGCTCTTATGTTGTAGGCATGCACATGTTGTACGGTATATATATATGCATCAACACTATCATGTTAAACACGACACTTCAGTAACACTCGAACGCAATTAAGGATCTGAAAGCTAATTAGAAAATCACAGCTCAATTTTCATGAAAAAATCCATTTTAATCATGAATGGAATATTTAAAAAAAACACTAAATGGGTTTTGGGTTCGATCCCCACCAGGGATACTTTCTTATGGCTAAACAAATAGAACATCAATACTGGTTTCTGTCCAGGAAACCGACTCGAGGTTGATTCTTTATTTCGTCACAATCAAGGCAAAAGAAATCGATATATTAAACTAACTAAAATCATAAACTATTCTGACCGAGTTCCCGGCGATTGGGTTGTGCAGGTACATTTACAAGACTGTTGAATATAACAATTTTATTAAGGGACGTGGACTATGTTGCCTTAAGAATGAAAAACAAATATAACATTTAATGTACACAGTCTAGATTCGCATTCCAAAAGTTATTGCTCGCTTTGCTCTCCCATAATTTCGATAACGACTTTATACATTTAATTTACATTAAAAAAAAATAAAAGGTGTTATGATATGCTAAATAAAACTTCCTCCTTATACTGGATTATAATTCAACAAGTTATGGCAATATCCCACAATATACTCGTCCTCCAGTGAAATCGTGTTTCACTGACGGTTCAAGGGCCATAATCCCATTATTTATCTAAGGGCAATAATCCCATTATTTATCCAAGGGCGGTAATCCCATTATTTATCCAAGGGCGGTCATCCCATTATTTATCGGTATATTGTGATGCGTGTGTTGTCTTTTTGTGGAGTTAAAAGTTGTGAATCAGATTTCAGAAACGAAAATGCTTTATTGAAGGTCTATATATTTGGTGTAAGAACGTTTGTACCTATAGTTTATTGACGCATTTGCCCGTGCCCTATTTCTCCAAACAGAGTTCGTTGCTGAATTCTCGACTACTGGGCTTCTCGCCGTACTTTTCATTGTATTACCAGCCCTTCAATACCAGGAAATATGTTACTTTTTGTCACGCTCTCTGCACTACCGTAAAAAGAAATGTTAGCGGACCCCTACCATATCGGGCCTACCTTAACAACTAAGCATGTCTCGCTATGCGTGTTATAACTTATATTCAAGGTAAAAATAACCACAGAAGTCACAATCTCCATAAGGCGTTTTTTTAAATATATTTACATGTTGTACATGGGAGACACCATCATTATCGTAGTGATCTACTTTTATTCCAAATAGTAACCAAATTCAATTCCTTTATCCTTTTTCTCTGGTGATGCTGATGATAATGATGATGAGACGATGATGGTGATGAAGATGATGATGATGATGATGATGATGATGATGATGATGATGATGATGATGATGATGATGATGATGATGATGATGATGATGATGATGATGATGATGATGATGATGATGATGATGATGATGATGATTTAACATGATGATGATGATGATGATGATGATGATGATGATGATGATGATGATGATGATGATGATGATGATGATGATGATGATGATGATGATGATGATGATGATGATGATGATGATGATTTAACCATAATCATCATCATCGGAACTACATGTAATTATCAACGAAGCTCCAGATAACAAGAACTACATGTAGTCAGCCACGAAGCTCCAGATAACCAGAACTACATGAAGTCAGCCGCGAATCTCCAGATAACCAGAACTACATGTAGTCAGCCATGAGGCTCCAGATAACCAGAACTACATGTAGTCAGCCATGAAGCTCCAGATAACTAGAACTACATGTAGTCAGCCATGAAGCTCCAGATAACTAGAACTGCATGTAGTCAGCCATGAAGCTCCAGATAACCAGAACTACATGTAGTCAGCCACGAAGCTCCAGATAACCAGAACTACATGTAGTCAGCCATGAAGCTCCAGATAACCAGAACTACATGTAGTCAGCCATGAGGCTCCAGATAACCAGAACTACATGTAGTTAGCCACGAAGCTCCAGATAACCAGAACTACATGTAGTTAGCGACGAAGCTCCAGATAACCAGAACTACATGTAGTCAGCCATGAAGGTCCAGATAACCAGAACTACATGTTGTCAGCCACGAAATTCCAGATAACCAGAACTACATTTAATTAGCGACGAATTTTAGATACAGATAACCAGAACTACATGTAGTCAGCCACGAAGTTCCAGATAACCAGAATTGCATGTAGTCAGCCATGAAGCTCCAGATAACCAGAACTACATGTAGTCAGCCATGAAGCTCCAGATAACCAGAACTGCATGTAGTCAGCCACGAAGCTCCAGATAACCAGAACTACATGTAGTTAGCCACGAAGCTCCAGATAACCAGAACTACATGTAGTCAGCCATGAAGCTCCAGATAACCAGAACTACATGTAGTTAGCCACGAAGCTCCAGATAACCAGAACTACATGTAGTCAGCCATGAAGCCCCAGATAACCAGAACTACATGTAGTCAGCGACGAAGCTCCAGATAATCAGAACTACATTTATCATCAAAGAAGCTCCAGATAACCAGAACTACATGTAGTTAGCAACGAAGTTTAGCTTCAGATGACCAGAACTACATGTAGTCAGCCACGAAGCTCCAGATAACTAGAAATACATGTCGTCAGCCATGAAGCTCCAGATAACTAGAACTACACGTTATTATCCAAGAAGCTCTAGATAGCCAGAACTACATGTAGTCAGCCACGAAGTACCAGATAACCAGAATTACATGTTATCATCAGAGATGCTCTAGGTAGTCAGATCAAATAACCAGTACTAGGAGAAGCTCCAGTTAACCAGAACTACGTGTGAAATCCATCTTGAAAGACTCTTGGGAAAGGGCCGTAACTGATGTTAGATTAACTCGGGGCCCAATCCCTTTGCATGTCCTTTTTATATGAACGCAAGCTTTGTTACATTGCACTGTTTCTGTTCCTTTGTTGTTCTCATCATCATATAGTGTTTAAATGTATCGTCATGCAATAAAATATGTTTAAACTGAAAGACTCCGCTAGCTTTTGTCAGACTTAAACCTCATTTTCATTTGCTTCTGCGATTGTAGTATATGGCAAATTTAAAAGACAACCCAAATTTTATCAGACATTACCGGAGAGTCTGATGGGTTTCGTAAGCTCTTTTAACCACTCAGCCACCAGTCTAAGCTCTTTTAACCACTCAGCCACCAGTCTAAGCTCTTTAAACCACTCAGCCACCAGTCTAAGCTCTTTTAACCACTCAGCCACCAGTCTAAGCTCTTTTAACCACTCAGCCACCAGTCTAAGCTTTTTTAACCACTCAGCCACCAGTCTAAGCTCTTTTAACCACTCAGCCACCAGTCTAAGCTCTTTAAACCACTCAGCCACC
Source organism: Mya arenaria (assembly GCF_026914265.1). Lineage (NCBI taxonomy): Eukaryota > Metazoa > Mollusca > Bivalvia > Myida > Myidae > Mya > Mya arenaria. The sequence continues at coordinate 52,419,418 of NC_069131.1, forward strand.
AGTCTAAGCTCTTTTAACCACTCAGCCACCAGTCTAAGCTCTTTTAACCACTCAGCCACCAGTCTAAGCTCTTTTAACCACTCAGCCACCAGTCTAAGCTCTTTTAACCACTCAGCCACCAGTCTAAGTATTTTCTACTGAAAAGCTCATACCCCAATAGGATTTACATTATAATGAAAATAAATATATATTTATGAGTGACAATGGATACACGACCATTGTTTATCATCTTGTTTTATGATCTCTATCAGCATTGGAAATATTCGGGGAAATGAGAGTTCACGTGCTTTGACCAAAGTTTCGTTTCTTGCTATTCAATGAATTCAATCGTAAATGTCATTAGGCCTCCCCAAAAATGTTTCCACAAACATGGGGTAAGAAAGTAAATGAATAACTTTATTTAATTTTGTTATTATCTATACCTTTTTCATATATATTTTTTTATCATTTACCTCAAATGTGTTTAACACGATAATGCATCGCGCATAATGCAAATAAAAAAATACAAATAAAAAAATACAAGTGGGAATAAACCTTTACTGAGCGCCTTAAATAGTGCAAAGAATGATGGGATATCGAAAGAATCAATAAAGCCACACAGCATTTATATGATTTATTATCCACAGGCATTTCCTGCATTTCTGACAATACAGCTGATTAAAATTTGACATACATGTTGCGATGCCAGCAAGAATATCATGGCATAAGTCATGTTGATATTTAAATAGACAAAAACTGCATTCATAATAATATTAACATCATTTTAGTTTTCATCAATTCAACACCTTTGTGTCTACTAAAGACTTAAAATTTTCATCCCTCCGAGAAATACAGTTGGGAAAAAAACAATCTATCAAAACTCACTTTTTCACTATAACACTAAATCGAACTGCAAATTAACTTCTTCTCAACTCCCAGAAAAATATTCTTAATTTTTTAAATCCAGATTAATATTTTAATACATACTAATTGTAACAATATTGATGACAAATCACAACATCACAACTTCATGATTCATGAGATGTGATGATAAGCATGGTTTTATTTAAGTAAAATATTCAACGTTAAAGCAATAAGGCCAAAGCTTTATTCATCAAGGAACTTTAAGAGTGAAAATATTCAACTTTCAAACAATAAGGCCAATTAAAGCTATATTCATCAAGGAACTTTAAGAGTGAAAATATTCAACTTTCAAACAATAAGGCCAATTAAAGCTATATTCATCAAGGAACTTTAAGAGTGAAAATATTCAACTTTCAAACAATAAGGCCAATTAAAGCTATATTCATCAAACCTAAGGAACTTTAGAGTGAAAATATTCAACTTTCAAACAATAAGGCCAAAGCTATATTCATTAGGGAACTTAATGTGAAATATTCAACCTGTCAGACAGTACTTTGAAAAATAGAAAGAGGAAACAAAAAAAAAAATCACTTTGAAATATTTTATTTTTATATTTATTAGAACTAGAAGTAGATAGTTTGTTAAGTTTGGCATATGTTTTTGACATTGTTCTTGCAGAATGTATTGATTAATGGAAGTATAGTCCTTATTTTTAGCACAAGTTATAACTTATAAATTACAATTATATGTAAAATATATAACATTCATATAAACATTTTATTGACACTATAACAAAAGCTTATATATATTGTACAGTCTACACATATTAATTTATACATGTTATTTTAAGACATGTACATAACAATTACTATATAAAGATCGCTTGAATTTTGAAAGGTCCTTTTTCGCTAATTTTGGTATTCATTTTTTGCATTTGAAATTTGTAACAGCATCATCTACTCATTCAAAAGTAAGAGTAGAGTTAAATTTTTCTACCTGATTTATTCTTGAAAAATCGTGAAATGAAACCTTCACAAAATTGAAAAATTTACACAGAAATCAGCCATAAAAGCTATCAAGCACTTAAAATTTCCCATAGCACAGATATAATACACCTTTCCTTCTTTAACTTATCATAACTGAGCATACCTTTGCAGAAATCGAAATCCATTTAATAAAAAAAGCCATTTATGTATGTGTTTGAAACTGTTACCATGACTACTGAAAAAATTGCCCCAAAAAGTTCATATTCAAAATACATATCAGATCAGACAATATAACAGCAAAAGTTTTATGACTATAAATTTATATCATTCTAACAATTTCACAACACAGGCAGTGAGTGTTACAATAAACACAACAAAAATCTGACAGTTCCAAAATAATGATTGGTATTTTTGTTTGACTTGCCAATACGGTCACACTTATTATCTTATTTGATTTATTATCATATCATATGATGCACATGACTTAAATGGATGACTAAGTAATGCTTAAAGGATGTTAGTATGTACCATTTAATGTGTAAGCACATACTAACAACCATTAAGTTTTTAGTGGTCTACATACTGTTCTATAAACTACCCACTTAGTAGGCCAGCTACTGTTCACATCTACTGGGTCTGTATTCATCAACATTTTAAGTCTAAGCTAGGATACTCGGGCTCAGAAAATTGAAATTGCTTCAAAATTATATATTTTGTTCTTTTATAAATATCTGTGCCTGTTTGTAAAACAGACTATTTTTTTTACAGATAATGTGTTTTTTACCATCCTTGATTATAAAATAGCATTTTTACAACAAGATAAAGATTTTGCTTTTTTTCAGTCTCAGCTTCAAACTCAGACTCAAAATGTTCAATAGTGAATACCTTGGCCCTAGTTCACCTGATTTAAATCAATATCAGCTGATTACTGATTTACCAAATAAATGTTTTCAAAAATTTGAGAAATACTGTCTTCTCATTTGACAAAAAAAATGTTCACCAAAATAAAAGTTCATTATAAATGTTTGTACTATGTGACATGAAGTGGATTAATTTTAAGCTTTCCAAATATCTCTGGAGGCATTCTCAAACACACTTTCAAAGTGTTAACTAGCTCTTGTCTGTTTTTTTACTTCTGCTTGATCATGGGCACTGCTCAACCATCATTAAAGCCAGAACTATGTGTCTTGCTACATATATGCACATTAGAATTTGCAACCTGTGTACCAATTTTCGTATTAGTGTGTCAAATATTTGATGAATTATGGTCAAGGTTAAAGTTTTAACATAACGAGGCCAATCACAAAACCAACTGACTTCTTTGCACTTACTACCTAGTCTATTTTTTTCAACTTTTTTTCCTTTATGAAAAATGGCAACTAGCCACAGGTATAATTCAAGTCATATCATCACTGAATACATTTCGATTAACTAAATACAACATAGAATATCCGTCCTTGACCTCATCCCCGAAATGATCTCAGGTGACCTTGACTCTGTCTTTATGCTTAATTATCCACTCCGCATTAGGATTAACCTTGTACAGCGCTAGCATGTTTGTACTGTCTGGGAGGCATCGCTCGCCAATGTTTCCCCCAACTTCAAACAGAAAGGTGTTCTTGTCCGCAGCATGAAAGACCCGAGATGTATGACTATTACTGATGTTCTTGGAGGTGGGTCTGAAAAAGTTTGAATTGTTTATTTACTTATAAGCCTTATAATACGGCACAGAATTCCGGTTTCATGCCCCCCCAAAATAGGGTAGGTAAGTGAAAAAAAAGTTCATTTTTTTATTTTTATTTTTATCATTAGTTAAATTGGTTCTTTAGGATTTTCTGAAACCTAAATATTATATGCCTAAGAACATCTATACAATCAGTATTAGCATCGCTGGTGTTGTTCAAAGCCCTAAACACTTCATTTTTAACTTTTTTAAAGAAGAAAAAACATACATGTATTTCTCAATGCAATAAAAAGATTTATGGTCTGGGCAAAAAATTGGGTAGGTGAAAAAACCGGCAACAAACGTTATTTTTTTAACGTCTTAAACCACAATAAATAGAAAAAAACAGAGTAGAAGATGGGTAAATTTTACAGTATATTTTAACATTTCGGTAAGGTTAATAACTATTCAAGTCTTTTATTCAGAGAAGTACCTACGAAAGACTCACTTTTGTGTAAGGGAATTACATCAAAATAATTTAACAAACCTGGAATCAGCTGACTCGTTTTGAAAACAGAACCGTGAGACAATATCACCAGCTGTGGTGCTGAGATCCAGCTGTACTTTGGTGCTTGCAAGAGACAGTTTGGGCGCCTGGACACGGATCACTCCCTCCTGGAAGTCAGTCTGTAATAAAAGTAAATTTTAATGGAATTTGCCTGAAACATGATCAATGAAGCTGGAGATATGGCCCCAATTTCTCGAAACTTCTTAAGCTTAACAGGCTTAAGTTGCTTATTTCAAATAGCAGAAATACATACTTATAGTGAATTTTTATAAATGAAAATGGTTTATTGTGATAATTATAACGGTAATTCCTATCTTAAGTATTAAAACATTAAAAGGAGTATATAAATCGCAAAATATTGAAAGACAAAAATAGTGGGTTTAGGTTAATCCTGTTATAAGAGACTTAAGAAGTTTCAAGAAATTGGGGCATGGTCACCAGCTGTGATGCTTGGATCCAGCTGTACTTTGGTGCTGGAAAGAGATAGATTGGGCACCCAGACAAGGATCATGAAATTTTTTGTATGTTCATCCCGATAAGTTATTCTTTATTTAGTAAAATCACGATTAAGTAGGAAATTTGGCTTAATGAAATAAGCTACTTATACTTGTCCTGCTTAAGAAGTTATCTGAAATGGGGGCCTGGGCCCATGATTATAAACAATCACAAGTACAAGTCTAGACTCAGACTCAGAAAAGCACCTTTATTAAATTACAAAGAACCATCTTTATTTCATTCGTTTTATAAAAAGCATGTGAAGATTGTACAGTTTCGAAAACTCTGCTTAAAGGATGAACGTTTTGACAACTTTTTTATTTTTTGTTTTGGATTGAGCAAATTTTTGCGAAAAATCCATAGAAACCAGTTATATAAGACTGCTGACAAAAAATCAGATCGCAGATTTTTATATTTAAGTACAAAAGATGATGTTTTATGCATTTTTAGTAAATCGTTAGTAACGATTTAAGCCATAAAACATTCATTTTCGAACGGAAATATGAAAATCTACGATCTGATTTTTTGTCAGCAATCTTTTTAAAAATAAAAAAGTTGTTAAAATGGTCAATCCGTGAGAGTGCAGCTTTAAGGAATTTGCCTGAAACATGATCAATGAAGCTGGAGACATGATCCTCAGCTGTGATGCTGGGATCCAGCTGTACTTTGATGCTTGCAAGAGGTAGATCGGGCGCCCGAACATGGATCATGAAATTTTTTGTATTTTAATCTCGATAAGCTATTCTTTATTTAGTAAAATGACGATTAAGTAAGAAATTTGGCTTAATGAAATAAGCTACTTAAAGTTGTCCTGCTTAAGAAGTTATCTGAAATGGGGGCCTGGGGCCATTTCAGCATCAAAACTCAACTTAAAAGGAATTCACAACAAAGAAAAAAATGCAGTTTTGCCACTTGGAATCTAAAATCAGACTTGAGACTGTTCCTAATCATGGCCCTTTGAGTTTCTTATTCCTAGAATTTGATTTTTTCATAGGAGTAAAGCAATTACCCTCGTGTTTTACGGCTGGTTTCTTGTAGACATCTGTTTTGTCCTTTTTCTGCAGGAATTTCATTTTCTATAAAAAAAGAGAAATATTTTGTTTGATTACAAAAGTACATCATTATTGATGACATGAATTTAACAAAAGCCACCTAGGGCATAACCAAAAGAAAAAGTTTGTCTGGTTAATGCACTCACTTCTCACCATGCAAGGCAGGTCGGGTTCGATTCCCGGCCTGGGTGTATGTGAGTTTGGTTAGTGGCCACCAAGCCGGACAAGTTGTTTTCCCCAAAGTACTCCGGTTTCCCCAACGACACTAGAACACACTCTTGCGCAACATTGTGCCAACAAGTGCACAATCGTAAAATATATATTGTTTAGTCTATAAACGTGTGTCTGTTTTTTTTAAGTCAAAAAGAGCCGAGCTAAACGCACTGCATTATAGTATCTTGCAAAATGTTCACAAATTTTAATGTAAATATCTTGAATCATTTTTTGAGTTATAATGGCCAAGTTTAAATATTATGCATGGACAATGCCAATCACAGCACATTACCATAGTGCAATAAATCAATAACAATACAAACAAATTGAAGCAGTTATTGAGTTTTTGCATGAAGGTGATAACCAAGACTTTTCTTCTTTTACAACTGAAATCTTACGCAAAAATGACAAATTTTGCAATATTTCAAGGCAGAAATAAATATAATTGTTGGTCAAAAATGTTCCTGCCCTACACATGAAACTATGTCAAATGATACCAGAACCATATGGGGTCACCAGGCATCCCAAATTCACATTATAATGTATAAAACACCTTAATTAATGTATTTTTCCAAAACAGTCAACAGAAGTCAGAATGCAAGTTTATATGAATTTTCTGGTAGATGTTTAAGACACAATTAAGCTACAGCCAGGCAACATAACAAAACCCATTTTACACTTGGTCTGTTATAACTTCCAGTTTTCATTATCTAAACCCCATGCTTGCCATGATACCCTGTAATGTGACTTACTGGTTTTTCCTTCAGTTTTTTCACTTGCTCCGACTCATAATGTCTTCTGACCAATGACATCAAGTATGACGGAATCTGAAACAGTGACATCAAATATGAAGATTTTGAAACAGTGACATCAAATATGAAGATTTTGAAACAATTACATCAAAATATGAAGGTATCTGAAACAGTGACATCAAATATGAAAATATTTGAAACAGTGACATCAAATATGAAGGAATATGAATCAGTGACATCAAATATGAAAATATTTGAAACAGTGACATCAAATATGAAGGAATATGAATCAGTGACATCAAATATGAAGGACCCTGAAACAATGATATCAAATATGAAGGCATCTGAAACAGTGACATCAAATATGAAGATTTTGAAAGAGTTGCATCAAATATGAAGGAGTCTGAAACAGTGATATCCATCAAATATGATGGAATGTGAAAAGGTGACATCAGATATTACAGAAACAGTCATGGCATGAGAATTTCTCCAGAATATGTCCCTGGTTTGATTCCCAGTCTGGAAATTATTCTTTTGAGTTAGAATTGTGGTCAACAAGCCTGACCAATGAGTTTTCTCTCATTACTCCTCAAACCCAACAACTCAAAACCACATTCTCACATAATGTAATACTATCGAGAATGATACATATATTGTTGTAAAATCTTGTTTCATAACTGTTGTAAGAAGTAAGATTAAACAAACCAAAAGAACTTGACTGATGTTAATTTCAAACATTATATAGAAATATTACCTAGAGTTAATGAGACATATATCTATTTATATATATATCAAATTATAAAACACAAATGCCAAATTATCTCCTATCTCTCACTCACAGTACATTGATATTTTTTCATGTATATGCTGTTTCCATGATAATAATGTTTCAGAAATTAAACACAGCCAAACCCCATTTGCTCAAACTCGCTTGACTTGACTTCCTCATTGACTCAAACTAGATGTAAATGACCGATTTCTTTATACTGAAGGTAAACAACCCCGCGTGGCTCGAATTTACCGAGGCTCAAGATATTTAGTTGGTCCCTGGGAGTTCGAGCCAACTAGGTTTGACTGTTATGCTTTTAATTTGTGTTTATTACTTACCGTCCATAATATATGCTTGTAACGTATTAACATCCTCATGATGTTCGATGTCCCGGCTGCCATTTTGATTTCCAAATCCATTGCATCCTTTCCCTTGCTCGGATTTAATCGGCGGATTTTAGGGGCCAGAAATAAGTTTGGGGCCATAATCATGGAAACGTTGTTTAAACTCATTTTATTCTTTGCGCTGTTTTCAACAATTTTGATCAACAGATCTAATAGTGCCTGAAAAAAATATATTTAAGGTGGTATAAGATTAAAATAGTACTGTAAAAGATAAAAGATTGTCAACATTATCTTTCATCAATGCCGTGTAACTTAACTGTGAAATAACAAAACAACTGTAACAAAATACATCATTCTTTTTATTGAGCAGAGAAATGTGCAAAACATTTCAGAACTCTAGTTCTTGAAAGATAATTACGGTCATGCAATTTTTTCTCATTGAAATTAAGATAATCCTTTTCAAGGAAACCGCCCAGAAAATATCAATAATATCTGTCAGTGCTTCAGGTTTGCACTTTTTTAAATTCCCAGTCAAGAAAATATCAACAACAATGCCCTATGTGAGTCTAGCCAGTTGTTCACAAAGCCAGACAAATTGGTTTACTTCAGATATGCTGGATTGCCAACTAAACAAAGACCTCACACTCACATAAGCTCATGCCAATTACAGTGGCATTAATATAATGTAGTAATAACTTGTTTCATAATTGTTTGTAAAACAAGAGTGCAGCAAAGGGAACACCAACGCACATCTGTTTTTATCTCAGTCAAAAAGGGGCATAATTAATCAAGTAAGTGAATGTTAGCTTTATGGATCTTGCTGCCTTGCTACGTGTTGTTTCAGACCACAATTATACCAAGTTTCATTTACATATCTTGAAACCATTATGAGTTTTGGCCAAAGTAAAAGTCTTTGCAGGACATTGCCACTAACAACAAAACCAAGCCTATGACAATCAAGGCTATAACAACTAAGGCTGGCTATCCCAACAAACGCTATGACAATATATTAACTTCTTTTCTTCAAACCACAAACAAGCTCAAACTAGACTACCATGTACTTACACCAAGGGTATCTCTGTGTACATCTGGTAGAAGAAGTACCAGCAGATTAAGAGCGTGAAGTTGCTGCTTTTTGTCGGGCAAGTCTGAAAAATAATCAACAATGGAAATTTTCAAAATACAGGAATATTCACTAAAATATAATTATCCGTAACCATTATAAAAATCGTGATTAACGACCAGCATTCAAACTTAAGTTAAGTTTCTCTCTAATCACTTGATACACGCTTCATAGTATCTGTAATAGTTTATTTGCATTGAATGATTTAAAACACATACATTTTTTTTCTAAAAACCACTTATACTTTTCTCTAAATTTGACCATGAATTTTTTTGAAATTGACTCAGTTCTAAAGGAACTTCAGCATTCTTTTTACTCTGTGCTCATCTTTTATAGTTCTCACAATATGTTTTTATCTATTATTAAAATACTGATTTCAAAGCTCCAGCGTTTGATGTTTTAAACCATTGAATATCAGTGGTGTTATCTCTGCTACAATCTGTGACTGCCGGCTAGATAACTAAAGTTTCAGGAAAATCAACACCACTAGTCATTGGTGCTTAACTATCGCATGACAAAACTGCTCAATTTGAAAATTAAAATAAACCATGATGACAATTAGTCCATCAACTTACTTTCCACCTGAGCAAATGCTTCGATGTATTCTTCTGTTAGAAGTGGCACAGGTAAGTCTCTCAAGAACTGCTTCATAAGGGCCGCCACATCGTTAGGGGTCAAATCTTGGCCCACAAAGGTCCCCTGATAGAATCTTTCTTCTATTTCCTGGCGAAGGGTCTGTGAAATAAGGCAATTTTAACGAATTAATGGCCACCATATCAATAGGGGTCAAATCTGGGCACAGGATTGTAGCCAAGTTTCATCAAATTAATGTCCCTTTTTTTTGCGAAGAAATAAGGGACAAGAGGCACATCAGTGCCTGTGCTCCACTGGCCAAAAGGTTCAAGCAAAGACCACCTAACGAACATTTTCGTCAAGTTTCATAGAAATACAATCATCAATTTTTGAGGAAGTTATTTAAAAAAAATTTTTACTTTAATAGCTCTGGCTGCCATGTTGTGCAGTGGACCGAAATGATTTGGGCAATTTGAGTAAAGGAGCACCAAACAAACATTTCTGTCAAGTTTTATCGAAAAAAGGTCATCGGTTTTCGACGACAAGTCGTATAATTTTTTTTTTATTTTTTAGCTCTGGCAGCCATGGTGTGCAGTGGACTGGAACCATTTAACAAATTTTGGTTAATGACCACCCAAGGAACATTTCTGAGGAGAAGTGGTGTAAAGGTTTTTCCTATTTTTAGCTCTGGCTGCCATGTTGTGCAGCGGAACGGAACCATTTGGGCCATTTTGTCAAAGATTTTGTTGAGATGACCCTTGTTATTAAGTCTCATAAAGATTATGTAAAATTGTGACGCAGGCAATTTGTGGACTGACGATTGACTAACATGTAATCTTGTCTTGTCATGACAGGCGAGCTAAAAATAACAAACCATTGTTTTCCAAATGGAAATGGAGACGTTTATTATTGTTTTTTGCGACTTTTAATGGCGACACGTCTTTTAAATAACCCGTTACCGAGTCATTTTCACGTTTTCTTTTCGCAGCCATGCTTGTTTTTCCGCGGGAAATTATCTGGAAATCGACGAGACGTTCCGAATAATCGCTGTCACTAAAAACCGACAAGAACCAACAACAACAGAAAAGAACCCTCAACCTGAAGTAATATAAGCATTTACTGTCTTTTTAGTTTTTAACTTAAGTGATATCGATTTTAATCACTAGTTACTGATTATCAAAATATATTTATACAAGCAGCATTCAACACGCATCCACTTAGTCCTGCATAAGACCATCTTTTTTTCACTTCTGATGTGATGTCGGGTCTTTTGCCACTCGCGACACGTTGTCACTGTTTAAGATATAAGTTTTTCCTTTAAACTATAAATATCGACCCAAAATAATGCTTAAAAGTTAAACAATTAATAAACATTTAATCTGAATAGATTATGAAGCAAATATCTAACCTGAACAAGAACTGACAATAGAATCGACTTGGTGTTTCACTTACACTTTTCGGCCATTTAAGTTACTAAAAATAGCTGTTTCATAAACTTTCAGAATGTCACTTAAACGAAAATTAATGTTCAGTCTATATATACTTTCCTATGTATAAATGTAAGGTTTTTAAATTGATCTTTTTGTGAGAACTTTATGCTTATATGTTTACTCATAAATTATTATTGTTTAAAAATTATTTAAAGATGCTATACGTGAAAAATTAAGACATTATTTTTTTTTCTATTAAAGGGAGGTAATTCAGTAGTAAAATGTAATCAAAGCTATTAAAGCATGGCATTTCTTTTCTAACCATGTTGATATTATTACAGTCTATTCAAGCAAGATGCCTTTTGTTTTTACATAGTACCCATAGGTTCTGAAAAACAAGGAGCACTATTCCCAACAGAAGGATGTCACTCCCTATCACTGCATGAGCATCATAATAAAGAAATGTTTACTCAAACTGCAAGCTGCTCAATTGAAATAGGTATTTACCTCAAGCATACAGTTTTATAATGTGGCAAAATAGTCGGACTACTAGATTATCATTCGGACTAGTAAAATATGCCATTATGCTAGTCCAACTGGTTTTAAGTAGGTTAAAATGTTTTTCGTGAAGACTGCGGACGAGAAGTCCTTAAAGGTTTTTCTATTTTTAACTCTCGCAGCCATGTTGTGCAGCGGACCGGAACCATTTGGGCAATTGTGGTTAAAGGGCATCCTGATGAACATTTATGTAAAGTTTCATCAAAATCTGATAATCGGTTTCTGAGAAGATGTAGTTTAACGTTTTTTTCTATTCTTAGCTCTGGTGCCCATGTTGTGCAGCAGACCAGAACTGTTTGGGCTATTTTGGTTAAGGACTACCCAAGTAACATTTCTGTCAAGTTTCATTGCAATACGATCATCGGTTTCTGAGGAGAAGTCGTTTAAAGGTTTTTCTATTTTTACCTCTGGGGGCCATCTTGTGCAGTGGACCGAAACCATTGAAGCAAATTTGATAAAGGACCATCCAAGGAACATTTCTGTTAAGTTTCATCAAAATCTGATCATCGGTTTCTGAGAAGATGTTCTTTAAAGGTTTTTCTATTTTTTTGCCCTGGCAGCCATGTTGTGCAGCGGACCGGAACCATTTGAGCAATTTTGGTTAAGGACCACCCAAGGAACAATTCTGTCAAGTTTCATCAAAATCTGCCTATCCGTTTCAGAGGAGATGTCGTTTAAAGATTTTGCTATTTTTAGCTGTGGCGGCCATATTGTGCAATGGACCAGAACCATTTGAGCAATTTTAATAAAGGACCACCCAAGGAACATTACTGTCAAGTTCCATCAAAATCTGCCGAACTGTTTCGGAGGAGATGTCGTTTAAAGATTTTGCTATTTTTAGCTCTGGCGGCCATATTGTGCAATGGACCGGAACCATTTGAGCAATTTTGGTAAAGGACCACCAAAGGAACATTCCTGTGAAGTTTTGTCAAAATCCGCTTATCAGTTTCAGAGGAGATGTCGTTTAAAGTAAAAGTTTACGCACGCACTCACGACGGACAATCTGTGACGACATAAGCTCCATGGCCTTCGGCCAGTGGAGCTAAAAATTAATGGATTAATGAAAAAAGGGCCACCATCTCTTCAGTCAAGTCATGGCCCAACACAATTATCCCCTGACAAAATGTCTCCTCCATTCTTTAGCTAACCTATGAGTGTGTAAACATAGGGGATAAATTAAGAGCTGCCATGTCATAAGGGGTAGATAATCACAATTTTAGAGAAAAGGTTTTCTGATGACATATACAAATATGATTCATAATAAATCCGTGATCATGATAAAAAGAAGTTATTCTTACTTTAATACGACTAGAAGAACCAGGAATTCTTAGAATGCCCTCTGCCTCTAAACAATTCTTGTGTAGGTAGTGAAGTATCTGAAACAATCACAGACTTTATAGAACTTCATTCAATCAACTTAAAGGCTCACAATATAGGTTGATGCTAGTGTTGGGAATCGGTCGCAATTTTACTATCGATGATCGGTTCCACTCAAGTAACCGATTATCAATAGTACAATCGGTTTTTAAATACTAGATAGTACCTGAGTTGTGGTTTTATTCATGTACAGTATTAAACTCTTAATCATTATATGCATATACCTTATGTCTATGACTGAAGTTATTTAGTGTTGTTGTATAAAAAATAGTTCATTTTCTTGCTCATTGTGGCTTTCATCAGCCATTTTGTTAAAGATAACATCTGAACACTAACTAATATTTTTTTTTTTTTCGATAATAGATTATAACTAAATACTATCGATTGTCGCCGATTTCAGGCCCAACCAATTTTTGATTATAATCGATCATCAGAACATCACTAGTTGATGCAAAAAATATTTTTAAGTTTTAATGCTTTTTCATGTTTAACTCACTTCAACTTTAATAATCATAAAAAATATACATATGAATATACAGATGCGTTTATTATTTTAATCATGTAAAATGATGTGTTATCGGCCTCCTATTAGCTTGTATAGACAATTCTTGTCTTGTTTTGAAAAATACTATAATTGCTGATATTGGGACCATCTGGTGTCTATCCCCTTTAAGTTCAAATTGGCAAAACCTGAGAGGGGAATTAACTATTCCACGAACAATGTTTTTAACTTTAATAAGTTATGCCCAACAGGCCCATTGACCATCAAAACTTAATTCAATATTCTAGATATATTAGTACTATATATGAATTATAAAGATTAAAAGGAAGGCCACAAAAAAACTATAACCCACCTCCTGAAAGACTATAGGTATGTGAGGAGTGTTGGGGGATAGTTTCTGATCATGCTCCAACAACAGTTGAAGAGGTACACCAAAAATTCCATGTTCTGAAATGGAACAAGGATTCAATGAAATCAAAGGGCTGAAGATTAAAAAGAAAGACAAAAAAGAAATGAAACAAACTAGCAAGACAGCATCTACAGGTACTATAATATTATTGATGTCTGTTATACTAAATAGTTAATATATAATGGTAAAATGTTAGCAAATAGTACATTTGCTAAGGTAACAGTTGAAATCAAGATAACAACATGAAAAAAAACTAGTAAAATGAAAAAAGTAAAATGCGTTCTCTCAAACAAGCGGTCGTTCGAGAACCGAGTCGAGGTCGGAGCTTGGTCCCGAACTTTTTTCCTTCTATTTTCATATAAAATATACCCACGCTGCATCGAAACCTAATTATGTCGAGCAGTCGAGCAATATCCTCGGTCCCAAGTACACAAATCATGCACAAAACCTTATGGCTCCCTCGAGGAAATAATTTCACACTTTTTCCCGAACACTTGTTCCAAAATAAACAAACAATTGCTAGGTGTTTAAATTCTCGCAAGTTGGAAAAATTGCAATGACAGTTGAAAGGCAATTTGATAAGGCGTGAAAAACCGTTTTTCACTGTTAACGCATGACCGATATTAGTTGATATGGGCATTTTGAGATGATAATTATGAGAAGTTAATGACGAGAAGTTAACGCTTTAGATGTGGTCAGAAGGTTCTCTGAATTCACTGCCGATGCTGACCGTGATCTTCAGACGCTCTGTACGCTGTCACGTCACATTACGATTGAACAGTTTCGCGAAACCGACAAGATGCGCCAATCAACAATCCTTGATTTTGAGAAACTTAAATCTGACTAATGCCACAATATGTACTGTCATTCAAATGTTGCTTGTTACAAAAATGTGTTTTTTTGTTGTTTTCCACAACGCAACACATAATCGGTGTCTTAGTAAACAGTCTGTTTGACGACTTAAAATACACTTAAAGATATTTCATATCGAACTGGAAACATCGGTTTTGGCTCGGTCCCTGGCGACCTCGAGCAATCGCAGTTTTACTGTATGTGCAAAATAAAAATGAATTATGTTCACCAGATGCTGTTTCAATTTAGATCTTAGGGCTATTCAACTTAAACATATAACCCCCAGGGGGAAGGCACTTTTTAAATATAACACCCCCGACAGAAGCAAATTTACCCCCTCAAATTCCAAGTAAGCAAAAAAAGACACCTAACCATATACTTTTTAAATAATTTCCTTCCCCCTTGGTTATATGTTTTACTGGAATAGCCCTTATTCAGTTTTAGTGGTACATTGAAATGATTTTAATGTCATAATAAGGTTTATTTTTTTATACATATTTGTGAAAAATGAATTACCGTTAGCGAGCACAGAAATTAAACACTTAGTTGAGGAAATATACAAAATCAATGTATTGCCCTTTTTAAAGTTTATACAGATTTAAGATGATTGAAGTGAAGACTAAAATCCTTTATTCAGAAGCAGGTATGAAATTTAGCATTAAATATGCAATATTTTTGGAAGGTATTCTTAAGAACTTTCCTCAGTTTAAACCAGGGATTTTATCCTAAACTTAAAAATACCGGTGATTTCATTGATCCTCATCTTATCCTGATGATGTTGTGGTCATAAATTTTTTGCATACATGTACTATTTTATTTAAACTAGCATTTCTTCTTAACTTAGGGTTATTCCAGTAAAACATATAACCCATGGGGGGGAAGGCAATTATTTAAAAAGTATACAGGTGGGTGTGCTTTTTCACTATTTTGGACCCCACAAGGGCTTCTGTAGTTGGTGGCATAATTTAAAAGTGCCTCCACCCCCCCCCCCCCCCCCCCCCCCGCGGTTATTTGTTTAAATGAAATAGCCCTTAAAAGGATTGTATTGACTATTAAAACATATTAGGTATTTAAATATACATTTTCAGATCTCATCCTACCAGGCAACTTGAGCTATTATTAAGTCGCCTTGACCACAATGAATTTGCTATTTTCAAACATCAAAGCTAAGTCAGATTCGCAGAAATTCATGATGATCAAAAAGCAACATGAAAAGCCTGGGGATTTAAATGAAAATAAAGAAATTTTCCCTGCTCTCAAACCCAGCCAGGAGATAATTGCATGTATGCTTAAGAAATATGCACAAGTGGCAAAAAACCTTTCTCAATTCTTAACATTACTTGGAAGACAAAATAGAAAATCAATGCAGAAGAAATAGTGTGTGTTTACCATGTGATAAATTGCGTCATAAATGCTATGTCGGAAGGCAATATTTTTATTTTTGTTTAAGACTTTAAACAAAGATTACTTCACTATTTCTTCACCTTTATAAATGAAACATGGCGCAGTCTACAACGAAGACAGGGCTCCTCATTTGGTCTATTACCAGAGTTAGAGAGTTTAGTTTTTTAAAAGACTTCAACAAACCTTTTCACAAAACGGTTCTCAGTTCAAACATTATTTTGGAAACAGCTTTGTCAAAGTGTTTGATGAAACTAATCACCTTATCAAACTCCGGTAATAAAATGAAGGCTGTCCTTTGTTTCATTTAAAATGGTGTAGTAAAAGAAAAGTTATCTTTGTTTAAAGTCTTCATTTTTAGCAAAATGTTGCTTTCCGACGTAGCGTATATGACATAATATATCACGTGGTATACACACACTGAGAAAGTACATATTAAAGACCAAAATACCAAACAAGAGTAATAGTCCAATGAAGTGCCATGTTTTTGGGAGAAACCTACCATTGTATTTTTTCTTTGACCTTCTCCTGCTGAATGCAATATTGTGTGTGTCGAACATGGACGTCAGTTCTAGAAAGGCGAGGTTTCTCACGTAGGTAACATCCTCCTCACTGATGTCATCTATAGATGTCAGACCCAGTGGATCAGCCACCATGGAAAAATTCTGCATTGGGAAAAATGTTAGTTCAATAATACTATTATCTTTTATCATATGCTTTCATAAAGATATAGAGACTCATCATTGCGATAAAAATGATATTTCACTGTTTCAACCAGTGAAAATATCAATTTGAGTATCTTCATGTCAATGACAAGAAAGACAATAAAAAAAGCTTAAAAAATGATCGTAGACAAGCAAAAACCACCAACAACAAGAGCTGTCACAGTATGTGACGAATGCCCCCGAATGTGACATTGACCTATGAACAAGGTCAGTACATGAAAAGTTAAAGATCAAACAAATACATATGGTAAGTTATTTTAAATTGCCTCTGAACATAAAAATACCACACATACTTGACAACCTACATTCTTATGTCCTTATATTCAGCATTCCACTGTGAATAAACACAAAGTGTATCTTTCACCTTAGAGGTAGGGACATGGGTCTTGCACGTGACACGTCGTCTTGGTATGTCGAACACATGTGGCAAGTTATTTTAAAATCTGTCCATACAGGAAAAGGTTACAGCCTGGACATAACAACCAATACTCTGTATCCTTATATGCAGCACTCCATTGTGAATAAACACCTAAGTGTGGCCTTGACCTTAGAGGTAGGGACATGGTTCTTGCACGCGACAAGTCGTCTTGGTATGTCAACACATGTGGCAAGTTATTCTAAATTCTGTCCATACAAGGGAAAGTTACAGCCTGGATACGACAACCTATACTCTATGTCCTTATATGCAGCATTCCATTGTCAATAAACTCTAAGTGTGACCTTGACCTAAGAGGTAGGGACACGGGTCTTGCACCGACACGTCGTCTTGGTATATCAAACACATGTGGCAAGTTATTTTAAAATCTGTCCATACAAGGGAAAGTTACAGCCCGGACACGACAATCTATACTCTATGTCCTTATATGCAGCATTCCATTGTGAATAAACACCTAAGTGTGACCTTGACCTTAGAGGTAGGGACACGGTTCTTGCACGCGACACGTCGTTTTGGTATGTTGAACACATGTGACAAGTTATTTTAAAATCTGTCCATACAAGGGAAAGCTACAGCCCGGACACGAGTTATTGAGCTGGACACACGGACGGACGGAAGAACGGACGGACAGACGGACGGACAGACGGACGGTGCGATTTTAATATGCCCACCTTCGGGGGCATAACAAAAAACATCTATGATCTTCATCAATATATCAACCATTTTCTTTTTTTAAGATAACACTAAATTTGCAATGCATTATATATGAAGGTCAAATAGAAACATCATTGTGCTCTTTTTAAAGGGTTTATAATTATGGAAAAACTCATTGAAGCATGACCAATATTTAAGTTTTAACATGCCATTATGAAAATAACTAAATAGCTTAAAAATCTGAGACAAGTAAAAACACAGCCTTAATATTAATCAATATACGAGTATATATAGAATTTCATTTTCAAAGATAAGCATTATATTGTGATGAATCATACCGGTAGATCAGCCTCGGACTTCAGAAATTGGGATATGACTGGTTCCCCACGTAGTGGACTGGAATCTCCGCCATTCTCTGTGATACTGAACTCAAACGTAATGTCGCCATCTGATAATGGTGACAGTTGAGAGGCGTTCTTCTGATGAACACTCAACATCTCAACCCCTGGAATTAAAGACACTTAAGGTATTGGGGGACTTTTCAATAACGATCTAAGTAGATTTTAGTCGTAAATGGAAATTATCATTGAGCCATTCAAAAGATTCATTATATTACCGGTAAAAGCATGTGTTTATATAGATCTTTACCCACATATAGAAAACTAAGGCCTAACATTAAAAAAATGTTTGTTTCCGGTAACTGAAAAATAAATAAAATAAAAAAAACGTTCTCCCGCCATAAAAACAATTTTGTTTAAACATCAACAGTTGTAATTAAATTTTGACAGATAATAATGCTCCATCCAACAGCAATATATAAGGGTCATTTGCAAGAAATAGCGCTATTTGCAAGAAATGATTAAGACAATGATGTATATTTTGAAAAAAACAAAACCTTTCTACCCTACCCTTTTTTAAGGCCTTATAGAAAATGCTATGCCTTGAAATGCTTTAAACATAAGCAGCGTAGTGACTGGAAGTGTGCTGGGAAGCAAAGTCCATTTCCCTCATCTGTTCGTTTTAAAGCTGCACTCTCACAGATATATCGTTTGTACAACTTTTTTATTTTTTGTCTTGAAAAGAACAAATTTTTGCGTAAATATCTGCAAACCAATGATAAGAGATTGCTGACAAAATATCAGATTGCAGTTTTTCATATTTCTGTTCATAAATTAATATTTTATGGCTTCAAAACTGTTACTAACGGTTTACGAAAAATGCATAAAACACCAATTTTTGAACTTAAATATAAAATCTGGGATCAAATTTTTTGTCAGCAGTCTTTTATAACTGGTGTCCATGCATTTTGCAAAAATTGGCTCGTTCCAAGACAAAAAATAAAAAAAGTTGTCAAAACGTTCAATTTGTGAAAGTGCAGCTTTAAACCAGACAAAAAAGGCACAACTCAACAACTATTTAATCCATAGCTATTGCTCAGCTAAACATGATGGTATTGGCTATTATAGGCAAAATATGTACCAAGTTCCATTTAAAGGTCATTCCAGATAAGGTTAAGGTTTTCCAGACAAAAAAGAACACAAAGTCTATGACAATACCAGGTTGAAGAATCAAATGACATCAAAGGGGTTCTCACATGGGTCACCAGGGGTCACAACCGTTATAAAACAGAAGAAATAAACATCATTTACTTTTTTGTTTAAATAAGTATAACCCGTGGTGACCCATGTGAGAACCCTTTTGAAGTCACATGATTCCCTACCCTAAATACCAGACATATATGAACTCTACTGGCAGTAAGTAAAATCTACCGCTTTTGAGACCCCGCTACTGCTCACCCGACAAAAATTACCGCTCTTGAAAAAAAATCTATACAGTTTTTGGCCTTAATTTTATTTGAAACCCCTAAAAATTATATGAACCAAGCTTAAACACCTCCGAAAATTAAAAACTGAGTAACAACCATGAAGTTTTTCATAACATTGTATCCATCATGTTTTTTGAATGAAAATGAAAGGGATTTTGAAATTTCACCGCTTTTGAACCCAATCTACTGACTTGGAGATCCACATCTACCTCTCTGACGTTGCCAGAGGTTCACATGTCTGGAATACACTGATTTTTTATTCCAAAGAGGACAAGCTTGCATGGAGATTGCTTCCGGCAAAGATGTTATATAAACGTACCCAATTCAACATTATCTTGCAACTCCTCAGTAACCCCTGTCATAGAGTAAACTCCCTTCTTTGCCCCCTGGCGACCCTTCTCTGCTCTAATTGCTGCCCATTCGGGATGTACCACCTCACCCCGCGGGGAGGTTGGACTTCTTGGAACCTGAGGTGGACAACAAAAAAAATGGTTTGTTTCATTTTTTCATATTTTTGATATCTTTCCGTTCGCTTTGGTCATTTCTAAACATACTAAAATATCTGAAAATAATTGAACTTATTTTTTTTTTATCTTATTTTCAAACAGTTACATGAACTTGTCTTGTATTAAAAGTCAAAATAGTGTAAGTCAAATCACTACTGATATATCTAAAATATCCATTCATCATACAATGGATCTAAATATTATCTACTACAATCAAGTTTTGATCATTTCTAATAACTACAAGGTTCAAGACTCTATATACTCTCAATAATTTTTGCTGGTCTGAAATAGAAAATAAATTATGTTAGTTTATAAGCATAAGCTTCCTTTTTCCAAAGCGAATAATATATGTGCAATTAAAGTTGTTATGGTTTATTTCAGCTTTGATTATTTTTTTTTATTTCTTAGTCGCATACATTAATAAATTTATCAGTGTTATATTAAATGCTTTTAGAAACCAAATAAACTATCAATGGGAAATGGTAATGGTATGAAAATGTTCGCTCAATATCCAAATTGTCAGAAAAAATGTTTTACAATTAATAGCAAAAAAATAACTACCCTGGATGCTTAATCATAAATATGGGTAGAACTTAGAACATACCGTAATTCAACGAAGAGTTCAGACACTCTAGGCATTCAAACACCCTTAATTATTTTAAAAAATAATTTATTTTGTGTACCAAAGGTTACCAATCATAATAATATAATGTAATACATGACTGAATCCTGGATGCAGGATAGCTGACATACGTTTTGTATACAACCTCCTCCACCCCCCCCCCCCCCAAAAAAAAAAATAATATTGCATTTTTTAAGTTAAAGCTGCACTCTCACAGATTGAACGTTTTGACAACTTTTTTATTCTTTAAGTCTTGGAAAGAGCCAATTTATATGCTAAAATGCATGGAAACTAATAATATAAGACTGCTGACAAAAATGAAATCAAAGTTTTTTTATATTCAAGTTCAAAAATGCATTTTCCTTAAGCTGTTTGTAACACTTTTATCCATAAAACATTGAATTCTGAATGGAAATATGAAAATCGGTGATCTGAATTTTCATCAGCTGTCATTTATCACTGGTTTGCAGATATTTACTTAAAGATTTTCTCGTTCCAAGACAAAAATATTCTTTAAAAAAAAAAGTTAATCTGTAAGAGTGCAGCTTGAAGATAAAGTAATTTATCTTTTACATAATATACTATAGCAATATATATATATATGCATGTTCAGGGCTATCTTGCTTATTAAAACAGAAATGAAGTGCATCTTTGATTGAGTGTACCATTATACTTAGTATATAAGTATTAGCTTGTACACAAATATTAACCCATATTTTATTACATATATATTATCTCAAGCAGTTATGATGATTTAATAGGTAATATGTGAAGTATTCCTTCAAGATAAATTAAGCTGTGTTATTAAATATATAAACCTGTAATAATTACCGTCTAAAGTGAGATTAAATAACAATAAATTTCCAAGATAGTAGTTTCATGAGCTGCATCCAGCAAAAAGGGGTCTTATTCATTTCACTGCCATACAAAATTATATTACTATTAAAGATCAATAAATTAATAAATTTTTGACCAATTGTTTGCATCTTCATTAAAGTTAACAATATTGTTAACATCATCGTTGTTAACTTTCAAATCTGTTTTGCTCTGAAAGCTTCATGGATACATTTAAAAATGTAATCACAGTCCCTGCATGATTTGAGACAACTGTTTCAGCTGTACTGGTTTTCTTTATATATATATATATATGAGCACATCACAAAACAAATTATGTTTAAAAAGTTAACAACGATGCTGTAAATCACATTGTTATCTATACAAAGTTTAAAACAATTTGGCCAATGACTGTTTGGCATTTCCAGAAAAAAAAACACACACAAAAGTATCAGCCTTCAGAGACTCTTTCAGCCTTTTCGGTGGCTAAAATGAGGGTAGGAAGCACCAAACAAACTTTTATTAATCATGGCCTTAATTGGTGTTTAAAATTTGTTGCATTCTACAGTTAATTTATATTGTTAAAAACACGTGGTAAGACTACTTTTGAAATACAATTTGCAAACTTCTGGTAAAAAAATCAGGAATGATCGTCAGTCAGATATTAGTATCAAAAAATTTCAGGGCTCATTAACAATTAGTTTTAACTTCCCATTCAGCATTAAATAAGCAACAGAACGCGATTGGATTAAATCATTGTATAATAATTTGCTTGCATATTTACATAGGGTTCATGAAATATTTGTCTCTCAATTTATGCAAAAATGTCGAATAACGGGTACCCTAAAACCACTGGCTGCAGCTCATATTATTTTAATATTAAATTATACGTGTCTCTGATTAGATGTGGTATTTCTCTCTCTCTCTCTCTATATATATACACACATATATATCTTTTGCAGTGACCCATAAAGATGTCCATAGATAATAAGTCCATGAAAAAAATAGTGTAAAATAACACAGAAAAAAAAATATCACTATGGTAACCTTTTGTAGAAGAGTTTGTGACCTTGACCTATGGCAAAGGTCATATTTATTGATAGGTGAAAACACAGGTATATTTCATATAAGCCTTAGAACATTATTATGCTCCAGTCAAACTCAGTTATGATCTTTAAACTATACAAGTAAACAATAAAATAAAAGTATCAATATGTTTCCAATGAAATCATATATAGCCCATGTATAGCAATATAATTATTCATTCGAAAGGATTAATGAAACGCTTAAAGCAGGACAATAATACACTTGACAGAATAAGCAATTTAACTTATATTAAATGAAAAGCAATAAATATGACCACAAATTTAAGTCTGTGCTGGAACAAATGCTGACATATGTCTGTTGTTTTTTCTTCATTCATTATTATAGCCAAAGATATGGGTTTCCTATGCATGTGTGTTTTGTTTGTTAAATAAGCAACATGTTAACCAAGTTTCATTGAAATATCATTTACAGATTTTGAGTTATGGCTATAAAGATTTGCACCCCAACACTGGGACAATGTTGACAATGACACCATGAAGGCGATCAAAATACCTCAACCTTTTTCTTTGAAAATAGAAAAGCCCCACATATATAATCGTGTACAGTCAAAACCTGTTGGCTCGATTATGCTTGCCTCCATTTCTTTGTTGGCACTAACTAGATGTAAATGACTGTTTTTCTTTTTACTATATGTAAGTATTCCCACTTGGCTGATGATATTCGCTAGGCTCGAAGAAGTATTTTTGCAAGTTTCTTGGAAGTTCGAGCCAACGGGGTTATTTAAAATGACAGTACAATATTTTTCCTGTTTCCCGAGAAATAAAGTGCTTTTAAACATGCAAAATAAGTGCAAGAATAGCTGTTTCATCTATGATATCCTAAGTCATGCTTTATACCACATATAACTGTGAACTCTTTATATAGAACTGCCTGGAAGTCTGAATAATTTGTTATGATTTCGAGAGCAATTATTGGTTTAAGAAAATGCCATTAAGTGAGAACACAATCGTTTGTATAAGTGATGTTGCTCAGTAAATTAATATAAAGCAGACGCAAATAGACTTTTAAAGCTAAAGTTATGATCTTGACATTACGTCGAAAATGTCATGTATTTTAAGACACAAATACTTAAAAATGATTCGAAAAATCAATGAGCAATTATAACTATCCTCACTGTTAATGTATTAACACTATAGTATTAAAGTTATATTTGTTTCTGAGTGAAAAAACAGAGTTAAGTTGAAGGCGAAATATCAGATAAAAGAGCTTGAGGAAGGAATTCAAATCAGGTACAGCTAAAGGTCTGGGGCTATTTTTAAATAAAGATCTAAGTCAATTTTAGTCAAACGTTGAAATATCGTAGTGTCAGTTTTTGTAACAAAAGTTTCTAATGCTACATATTTGTGTGAAATTGACTTCAGACCATATGAAAACTGCACACACAATTAATTACTAATAAATTTTAAAAAATCAACTTGTTGACATTTGTGTTGTTCTACAGATTTAAGATTAGTTAAATTACTGAAATGGACCCCTGAGTTGTGAAATTGTTTTTCCTTTTTTCAAAGATAAGAACAATTTTGTCATGCATTGACCTACAATTTGATTCACCTTTTAATATAGTTAAGTTTAATTTTGCAATGCTCTTCTTAAATTCATGGTTATTTGATTTTGGCCAATAATCACAAGGTTTAAAATTTATCAAAAGATATGAATGACAATTTTGAATGTCGTGTCCTACTGGATTTGCATCAAATCACAAAAATAAAAACCCTCCAAAAATTGGCCAGTCTACAGTAAACTAAACAGGATGCAGACTGACAGGCAGTTCTAAAAATAGAAAAAAAACACACAGTATATACATGTATTAGATGGGCAGACACCTTCATAGGTCATGATTTGAGTGAAAGCATGATATTACACACTGGGCGAATGGCTCAAACCTCTAGGCCTATGGTTATATTATTCACAAACTTGTGGGTGATCGGGCTTTGCGGTGAAATCTGAAAGAAAACTTAAATATGTGATATTTTATACATGAAAAACACAAGTTGACAACACATGTGAGGAGGTCACCCCCTCCCACCCACCACCACCAGTTTTTATATTAAGTTTAAACTTATATAATTTACAACGATTGTGAAACAAGTTATTATATATACAACATCATATTAATCGCTCTAGTTGGTTTGATGTTATGCAAGAGTGTGATATTGTGTTGTGGTGGACACAGGAGTTACTGTAACCTGGAGGACACCCACTTGTCTGGCTTGGTAATGCACCAGTCAATTGTAACCACGGCCCCCCCTAGGTCCGGGGATTAGCGGGGACTTTGACTTTTGGTCCAGCCAAGCCCGGGTAAGTCATCCCCGTCCTGTGGGGACAAACTGCTGGTAAAATCCCCGCCAAATGCCCCCCTACCCCAGGGACTCTAAGTAAGGACCATTCCCGGCCATTTTGGGCGCAAAGACAAAACCACGGCATTCACCCGGCACTGCCGGGCAACCTGAAAGGTAAAAACACGGCCCATTTCCGCGGCTATCCCCAGTATATCCCTGGACCAGGGGGTGGCCGTGGTTACAATTCACTGGTGCATAACTACAAACCAAACTCACATGTGCCCAGGCCAGGAATGGAGCCTGTGTCGCCAAGGTGAGAAGCTAGTGCGCTGACCACTGCGTTTACCAGACAACTGTGTTTTTATATTACATAGATGAAACTTCTATACAATCAGAGTATTATTTATCTACAACCTTAAGTTAGTTTCTTTGAATTTACATCCTTTTGCATTCTTGAAGGGACTAGACACCAGATGATAGCGTTGCAAGAAAAAAGGAAAATTGTCAAAAACATAAAATTGGCAGCGTTGTGTATGCATGAAATCTTACTTACTGATGTATCACATTGTTTACTGTGTCCTTTTTAAATTCAAAATTTACCACATAAATACCAGTAAATTTAAAAATAGAGTCGGAATATGACTATCTGTACTTATCATGTGACTTTTACATGCAGAATGTACATACCGGTACTATAAACTGGGAAACCATTATGGGCTATTTTTGAACAGGTAAACTCAGCTGAGACAGTGAAAAAAATATTCTTTTAATCATTTAAAGTGATGTATTGTCAGCCTCATACTACCTCATATTGACAATTTTAGGCTTATTTTGAGGAAATAATGTATTTGCCAAATTTTGGCACCATCTAGTGTCTTAGTCCCTTTAAAATGCTTGATAATACTTATGAATGATTGCCTCCATGTACCAAATAAGGCGGTTTTCACCTAAACACATATAAAGACATATGTTTCTGTTTGCTTGGCCTGAACATTTATGTCCTTATAATTGAGCGATATCTCAGCAATTGTTTTTTTTTAAGTTTTCTTGTCTATCGCTTAAATAGTGTAAGTCTTAAGATTTATGACAATTAATATTCATACTGAAAAATATCTAAGTCTAGCCATTGTGAATCATTGTAATTTAAAATTGTCCTAAAATATTATCTTTATCTTCAAGGATTATCAAAATTAAGATACTGAAGTTCAAATATGAGCTGACACACTATGGCGACACATTTATAATGGGCTGACAATTTATTTTGTAAGATATACATTTACTTCTATGTAGGAGTGATGATTTTATTTAAATTGATTTATATTCATTATTTATGCCTGTATTTGAAATTTAATAGAAGGGAGTATTTCACTTCTGCTGACTAATTTTACGCATGAGTGCAATTTGTCCATCAAATCAAAAGCCAATATTGACTTGACAAACAATCAGTAGGCTTAATTTATTAGTGCAAGAAGGATGCTATTTAATATAGAAAAAGATGTCGTTACAACAATAATGCGCCAAAGCCCTCGAAATATCATACATAATTGTATGTCATTTTTTTAAAAATAAATAAACATTTTTTTTTTTTTCAAAACTGAATGACTTTCCACCCACCCACAAATATTTAGATTTGTATTATTCATGCATACAAATATATTTATACATCAGGTTAAGTGCAGTTATGACGCTGACTCCCATACATTGCATTCAGGCACGCCTTCAACTTTCCTTAAAAAACAACAACACCCAAGTGAAGTGGTAACCATAACTTCCAAATACTTTAGGCAAAGTGCTCAGGTGTTAAATTAGCTCCATTTTAGAAGAGGAATTCAAAACTAGGAACAGACCAAATGCAGTGTGACACATCTACTCACAGAAAAAAACACTCTGCTATAAGAACACACAAACTCCTGTGAAACAACGAACCTGATTTGACAATGGCCTTGACTTTGATCTCACTTTCAATGCTGTTTCTACACTATCAACTTCTGCCATTTGTACACTCTGGTGAATGCTATCTGGTGATTTCTGTTGACCTTGACTGTGACCTTTATCATAAGTATCTTGCCAAGGGTGAAGGTTGTCACTTGATCTTAGCTGACCTTGACTTTGACCTTTATAAAGGGCATGTTGTGAGCTGTGAAGGTCATTTGACTTTTGTTGACCTTGACTGTGACCAATACCATTGGTATCTTGTGAACTTTGCAAGTCCTTTGACCTTTGTTGACCTTGACCTTTATTATGGGCATCAACTTCAAATGTTGGATCCAATTTTTTTTCAGATGGCTTTTGTTGGGTTAGAATAACTGAATCATCTAAGGAATCATTACTTTCACAATTGGATGAATAGCCTGATTCAACAGGGTTACTGTGTGGATGAATTGACCTTGAACTTGCAATTCTGTGCTTGACCTTTGACATTCTAGAATGGTCAAAGTGATGAAAATCTTCTTCTGAATGTTCAGATTTTGCTCTTTCTTTAAGAATGTCATCAGATTTTGATTTTGTTAAGTTTTGACCAACTTCTGAGGCAGCAATCTTATCGATATCATCGTTAGACTTATTTAGCCTTGAACTATCAGGGTTTTTAGGCTTGCTTAGATGCTTAGGCCAGCCAAAGTAAAATGGATTAGATGAAGTGCCTACATAAAGTTCAGGGGTTGTTGGCATCAGAAAAGGCATGATTTCCTGGAAACCAATTTGATATAATCTGCTTTTAGTACTTTCATGCAGTTTTTGAATCGTTTCTAAATTTTAAAATAATTTTGATTTTTCTACCATCTTAAATTTCTCAAATATTTATTAGTTAATTTCATCTTATTATAAGTTAAAATATACATTTTGAGAGTCATATTGGAATATTGTGTTATTGTGATAGCTTTCAAAATGAATTTAAAATATTACTTCCTTAATTTATGATATTTAAGTGTATATAGGTAAATCAATATAATGTCTAAAAGGAATAAAAAGTTCTTTCATTTTTAAGTAAAGTAAAAAATGAAAGACCGATTATATATAACATTTTGCATCTAGTTTCGATTCTTTCCAATAAAAATGTTGTATTTTTTTCTAAAAATAAGTCCTTCGATGTAGAAAATAACAAAAACATCATGGGATTATGCACAATAGCTGACTATTTTAATTTGAGATCAGATATAATCTTCAATGACAAGCCATAAAATGGAACGATGAATCAACCATTAATTGTAATAGGATATTAAACTATATGAATTCAGATATGATGGCTGACTATATATATAATTATCTGAACAATGTGAACTGTAACATGATAACTGTTGAGGCAGGTTTATTTCACTGTATCTGTGCTAAAAAAATTCAAGTCATCGTTTATATTGTATTGTTACCTGAAATAAATACCAACTTCAAAGAATTACTACAAAAATGAATATGTGATCAATTATAATAATTACAATGACAAGATTATCATGGTGCAAATATATATGGGGTGTCAAAAATGTTTCACAGTTAAATTGTTTTCATTAAGAAGCGTGAAAACAAATTTTTCATTTTATTTTTTAAAGTGCACGTGTCATGCATATTCTAAAGCCATATTATTTCTGTTAATATGGCATTATTTTCACGCAAAATGCATGCAAATTCGGCAATGCTTTTTCATCGAAGTTGTCCGAAATTCTAACATAAAACAAGGTTTAGTAAAAATTTAATTTTGTTTTCATACTTTTGTGATAATTATTAGAGGCAATAAATACTCAGCGAAATTAAAATTAAACACATCAAAAATTAATGATTTCACAGTACCATTCAACACAACAATATCAAACAACAGAATTATGTTAGTGGGTTAGTGGGTTAATGCCATGCACGGCCCACCTTTTTAATGTACAATGTTGACGTGTCGCCGTTAGCACCGAGTTTCAACCCTCGTGGTAAAGTTGAGGGACGTTCTCTACGCTGAAAACAAGTTACCATGGAAATTATATTGGTAATGTTGAGGGACGATTTCTACACTGTAAACAAGTTACCATGGAAATTATATTGGTAATGTTGAGGGACACTTTCTGTGGTGAAAACAAGTTAACCATGGAAATTATATTGGTAATGCGGCAGGATCATCTCTACACTAAAAACAAGCTCGCATGGAATTTATATTGCTAATGTGGAGGTATGATCTCTACACTAAAAACAAGTTACCATGGAAACTATAGGTTGTTTTTTTTCTGTTCTGTAACGATGCAAAAAGTGTTTTACTACAAATGTAAACCATTTACAAGACTAGCAACAACAATGTCAAATTACTGCTACTTAATTTGTTGTTTCTGTTATGACTTTGAACGTAAGGCATAAAGAATTGTTTTTAGGTTTTAATATCAGAACTATCCTTTCCCAAATTATTTGGTTGAGTAATGCGAATGTTTTAGGCAATCAAAATTCCAACTATCTCGACCCAAATTGTTTGGTTGTGTAAAACATTGTCTTTGTTATCGTCAGATCCCAAATTTCTTGGCTTCAATGCACCGAAAAACAAGCAATTAATATTTGTAACCGGTATGAGGTCTTATCAAAATGGATCCATATACCAGGAAAATCTTCATTTCAAATTGTTCTTAAAGCTGTACAAGTTTTAAGTTACATGTACATGAAATAAAGTTTATGTGATTTAATATTATCCTTCTACAACAAAAAACACTGAAATACAATCATTTCTAAGCTACAGTATACATCAAACACAATATTTATTTATAAGGGCTCCACTTTGAAAATGCCATGCGGCTGGTCTAATCATGTTTATTACAGTCAAAAAGGGGCATAACTTTACAATTATTAAAACCAGAGTTAGAGGCCTTGCAATACATGATTAAACCTACGATCTATCAAAAAATGTTCTGATGATCGATTATAATCGAAAACCGATTGGTTGGGCCTGAAATCGGCGACAATCGATAGTATTTAGTTATAATCAATTATCTAAAAAAAAAAAGATAAAAATAAAAGAAATAAAAAAAAATTATAAGTCAGTGTTCACATGTTATCTTTAACAAAATGGCGGATGAAAGCCACAATGAGCAAGAAAATTAACTATTTTTTATGCAACAACACTTAATAACTTCAATCATAGACATAAGGTATATGCATATAATGATTAAGAGTTTAATACTGTACATGAATAAAACTACAACTCAGGTACTATCTAGTATTTTAAAAACCGATTGTACTATCGATAATGGGTTACTTGAGTGCAACCGATCATCGATAGTAAAATTGCAACCGATTCCCAACACTAATCAAGATTCATATCAATAGGTTTAATGTTTTTTGAGTTGTGGCCTTGAAGTTGAAAGTTTTTGTATACAATGAAGTTGACAGCAAAGCTTATAATGACAATACCACAACTATTTTTTTTCGATAAACACATGAACAAATTAAGCTTTAGATTACCATGACTAAATCTACCAACCACCAGATGTTACTATCTAATTTCAGAAGTGATAAAAATGCCTAGAACAATGACATAAATCATAGTATGGCACTTGCATATGGCACCTTTAGTATTTTGCTCAAGTTTATAGTTTATACCAATTTCGTTTAGCTGTGACGAAAATAGACAGCTTATGCACCAGTCAATTGTAACCAGGTTCGGGGGTATAACGGGGATAGCCGAGGAAATGGGCCATGTTTTTACCTTCAAGGTGGCCCCACAGTGCCGGATGAATGCAGTGGTTTTGTCTTCGCTCAAAAAATAGCGGGGAATGGGCCTAATTTAGAGTCCCTGGGGTGCGGGGGCAGAGAATTTTACCAGCAGTTCCTCCCCGCAGGAAGAGGATTTTACCCGGGCTTGACTGCACAGAATGTCAAAGTCCCCATTATTTTCTGGATCTGGTGGGGCCGTGGTTACAATTGACAGGTGCATTATATAATGCAGGGCTTTTTCTGCCCATTTTGGGAAATTTTGCGTCGTGAAAATGCGGAAAATGGTAAATTTTACAGTGAAAAGAAAAAGCTGTCTAGTCTCGTGTGAATTAGGAAATGATTTAATATTAGTTTATTTTCCCTTTAAAAGACCCACAATGGCTGAAATATCAATCCTTGGGGTGTAAATATCTATTGCAATGAATCATGACAGATAATATTTCATATCTCTGAATGTGATAAAATTAATGATTTCCGAGTTCAATTATCAAAAAACTTCACATCACATAATTTATTAGGATGTTGAAAATGAACCAGTACAGGTAAAAAGAATTTCTAAAAAAAAAAAAAATTGGGGGGGGGGGGGGGGGGGGGGGGGGGATTGGGATTTTTTTCTGAAGATTGGGAAAAATATCTTATATTTCGCTTTGGGAATGGGTCATATAGTCGGACCCGTGGGTACTATAGAAAAAGCCCTGTAATGACACTCAAGAGTGTTATAGAAAAGATAGAAACCTGTACTGGTGTCAATTTTGAGGGGCTACTCAGAAGGTTCCCTTGGTCAGAAACAAACCAGATATCTCTAGGGTGAGAGGGGGACGCCCATACCACTAAACCACTCTCACCGTCTAAATTGACTTTCAAAAACTTGACTCATTGTCTGAATCAAATACAGGTGATTTGAATAATGTTCTTTTTTTCCAAATATTAATAATATTAATGAATTATCAGACAGTCAGACTGACAGAAATGTTTATTGACATAAACATGTCAAAAACAGTTCCTTAACTAAATAAGAACAAGAATATGTATAAACAGTAAGTATGGTTGCCACATTGAATGGTATAATACATTTGTAAAGAGAAAAAAATAATAGTTAAATTAAAAACATACAATTTTAGAAGGTATCAAAAAGAGATCGTTTAGAACATATCGAAATCAAACTTTGAGATAAACATATTACCGGTATTATTAATAGAATAAATAAAATATTTGGGAGGCTATTAAGTATTTATAAATCAACAGACAGAGGAGCCATTAAAAAA
This sequence comes from Mya arenaria, assembly GCF_026914265.1. Classification (NCBI taxonomy): domain Eukaryota; kingdom Metazoa; phylum Mollusca; class Bivalvia; order Myida; family Myidae; genus Mya; species Mya arenaria. The sequence continues at coordinate 52,451,251 of NC_069131.1, forward strand.
AAGATAGGAAAGTTCTATATCAAGTCCAAATGACATACAAATAATTACGTATAATAATGAAATATTTGGGAGGCTATTAATTTTTGCACATCAAATTCAAGAAAACATAGGTAAGTTTAATAGCTAGTTGGAAAGACATACAATTAAATAATATTCAAACATATCAAGCTCTGTAAAGCTCTGAAAAGCTTATAAACTAACTTATGTGACTCAGGCCAAAAAAAAAAATAGGTTCGTTTCCGGTCTCCTTCCCAAAAAAAAGAGGGTAGGTAGGTAGGCATTTTTTTTTTTTTTTTTGGGGGGGGGGGGGGGGGGGGGAAGTGATCTAGAATAGAAGGCGGCTGACTTTTATTCAAAAACAACCATATTAACTGCGTATGAGACAATTTTAAAAGGTACTAAAGCATATAAAATGTAAATACAAGTCCATTCATTTATTAAGAACTGTATAATGTGTATTAATTATAATGTATAGATATACATTTTCTAGAATATAAATGCATGTATTGTTGAACATGTTTGTCTGTATGACAGATGTCGAAAAAGAGTGCCTCAGATTTGTCAATTTTTCATATTTACCAATTTCACATTTGTGCTATAATGCTATTCTTATATTTGATAGAATATTAAAATTCCAAACATTGTCAGAAGCTGTTTTTTGTCACTTCAATGATCTCCGAAGTACACCTGACCCGTGTTCACAAAGCGTTTCCATTCTCAACTGAATTAAGAGTATGAAACTTAATTTCTTATTTAAATCTCAAAAATATGTTTAGTACTAAATTTAAGACACTAACTATTTGAAAGTGATAATTAGGTACTGGTTATCTGACTTATTTGGAGTTTAAACCTGAGGTTTGGTAACACTGATATCAAAATTTCATACTCAAACTCAATTGAGATCCATAAATGTTTTGTGAACACATGCCAGTTCTAATTACACATCCACAAGCTGGCTACTTCACTTTATGCTGAGAAAAATCAACATTTAACTCCTTTAAAAATTGTACCAATGAAATTTAATACAATTTGGGAATTATTTTAAATTTTATATTAAATAAAAGTCCTTCTACAAGTGTTTTCAGGCCGAATAATTTCCTACCGAAGCTCATTCCAACGAAGTACCAGAACAAACTTATTTTCACAAGCTTTGCAGAATTAACATTAATAGCAGAATATGACAGTGACAAAAAGACAAATACAAGTTTAGTTGATAAGACACAGTAATTCATTGCAGGTGATATCTTAAAAACATGGCCATTATTTTGAAATTTGAAAGAAAAATATATGGTTTGCCAAAATACAAACACTATACCTTCAACATCAAAGTTTGTTGCACCAGACATTTCCGTAGAGCATTTTATCGTCACGCTCGATTTACCAACGTTCGTATCATGGTAGATATGCCAAACATCTTCAATATTTTTATTGTTTGGCAGGCTTACTAAAATATTTTTATCGGTTTTATTGTGGGAGCAACGTTTCAATTTCAGTCCCAACACTGACAAACTCGACATGGGTGCCGCCATTTTAATAGACTGCTTATCAAATTACCGAATTCGAAATGAGACCAAAGATAAGAAAATTAACGGAAAGAAAGTACCGAAAAGTACTAAATATGCGCGCAGTTAACTTTTACACCAATAAAAAGTATAGGGTCGGCGCGGAAATAAGAGGGTCGGTCAGGCGACCGGAAACAGACCTTTTTTTTTTTTTGGCCTCACCTGAGGGTCCTCAGTTTTGCCATGATCTGATCGGACCGGTTCTTGTTTAGGGAAGATGTTACGCACATCGATCTTGGTTGTGTACTTCTGTTTCTTCCGGAGCGTTGCGTTCAGCGTGTCGACCCGTCGTTTAACCACCTCCTTGTGACTTCGGGGCAATGACTCTGTGAGACCACGAACTTCATCCTCCGATAGCTCCTTGCCAGCTGTAACAAAATATCAACAAGAAATTAGACTAGAGAAAAATATTGTTTATATTTTATCTGTTTTTTTAAGTAAGTTGAAGTTATAATCACATTTTGAACCCACTTGGTTAACTGCTGTCTTCACAAATCAGAACTAAAAAATAAAATAAAATAGTACAACCTTAAAGGGATTGAACACCAGATTGTTCCAAAATCAGCAAATACAACTATATCCTCAAAGCTAGACTGGAATTATCAATATGAACTAGCATGAGGCTGATAATACATCATTAAACATCATAAAAATAATATTTTGTTGTTGTCTCAACTGAGTTTACCTTTTTAAAAGAGTACATAATGGTTTCCCAGTTTAGTGTGTGCATACGGTATCTAGCATTTGAAAGTCATGTGATAATTTTGTACACTCTGATGCATATACCAACTCCATTTTAAAAAAAACTGGGATTTATGGGTAGACATCCCAGTAAATCTTCCATTTGGAAAAGTATACAAAAACTTCAAAAAGTACATGAGTCATAAGCAATGTGATACATCAGTAATTAAGATTCAAAAAGTTGTACACAATGATATCAATTATACGTAAGTTTTCAACAATTTTCTTTTCTTCTTGCAGTTGAATCACAATGGTGTCTAGTCCCTTTAAGCTGCTAATATTCCACTTACCATTGAACTGGTTGACGAGGAAACCAAAGCCTGCCTCTTTCAGCCAATCAGCTTCTCGCTCTCCTTCTGTAAAGGTCAAGATCTTAATGTTAGTAAGGCAAGTTTAAGGTGAAATTATTTATAAATATTTCAGATGTATAATTCTTCATTTCGCTAAAATTGCTAATTGTTTATTAATTCAGTAGTTGGTGTTTTTTTGTATAAAAGGACATTTAAATATTATTTCAGAAATATTCTGGAATTGCAGTTTTAATGTTTTTGGTGGTCCAAGAAATTAGTTTCTTTTGATCAGATAAAAAAGCCAGATGATACTGTGGATAGAGTCTGGACTACTGTTGTTATTAACAATTGTTTAATCATATATTGGCTTCCTGTTTAATCACTATTTTTTTATCACCTTTCTTTGTATGGTGCACCTAGATCTTAATGTTTTTAGAGGTATTAACAAGTCTTACTAACTTGTCTCCTTTGCATAATAATATTGTTAAGTTTTAATTGGTTATATGGCCCATTCCATATTTTGTTTAAGGACTTTTGATTGGCCAAGTTTAATGATGTCCCCTCCTACCATTTTCTTATTGGAAGAGGACATTTTGTAACTCAGCTTTTATCTATAGAGTGTTTCTTATCTATAGAGAATTTTTAGTGAGATTCAGGACTGGACTTTTGGGCTTTCAATTTAGGAAACTTCTCAGTGGCATAACCTGTAGCCACAGTGGCATAACACAATATTTCTAAAATGTCAGGCCATATCATTATTAATGAAGACTTTATATGATTATACATGAAATGAACTTAAAACATACTGGAATTGCAATTGGATTAATGTTATTTGTTATCTCGGAATTGAAAGAAACGTTTTGTTTACAAAATAAAGGAATGGAAAACTTCAACTAGTCTCTGTGTTGAAAAACTACATCAGCCAAACTCAATTACTCTTAGGCTGACCAACAGTGTCTGTCAGCAGGCACTGAATACAAGGAGGCCCAGGGGCTCTTCCGGGCTAATTTCCCCAGTCATTGGATGTACACCCTGTGACCTTGTCAGCGGGCTTGCGCCCAAGTATAAGCTAAAGACTGCGCATAAGTGAAGCCCTCCCCTACTAACGAGAGTGGCCGCCATAAAGATCCGACTGGAAACCTACCCTGTGACAAATTCATAAGGTAATATTCATGTATTTTAAATTTTTTAATTCATGTCAAATTATAAACATAAATGATTGAGAGTGAAAATATTTAATTTCGATAAGTAATTTGTAACTTAAAGCTCCACTTCACTCTCACAGATTGAACGTTTTGACAACTTTTATTTTTTGTCTTGGTACGAGTTGACATCTTCATTAAAAACGGTAACAGCTATTTACAGATCAAGTGGCATGACCGGCTTGGCCTTTTTCAATATGTTTCTAGGATTCCTAAAGCCACCTCCCCCGTTGTGTATTAAAAAATATACCATGTACCAGTATGAAGGATTAGTAATCCATGCTTTCAAGTGACCGATGGCATAAAGTAGGTATCTAAGTAGCAACAATTTCTTTTCCTAAACGTAGATAAATTTCAGGGAAAAGTAGGGACTACAAATCTTTTCTTTCTATTTGAAGCCAATATTAATGAACTACATAGTGTTTTCACCATTTCCAATTTACATGTAGTACAGGGTTCTTCATACATTTTTGTTGAAGGGGCATACATGTATAGGAAACTGGCCAACTGGGATGAAGGGGGGACTGAGGGGGGGGGGGGGGGTACTGGGGGCTAGGGGGGTACTGGGGGGGGCATGTCCCCCACCCCCAAAAATTTGAAATTGTAGAAAAAATAGGAGCCCAAGACATTTAGATCAAGCATGAAAATCACAGAAAATTGAAAGCCTGTTTATGTTAATAATGGTGAATGCAAATATGATATATTCTCTAAACAATTTCTACAACCAACCATCTGGTGTTTTTGATGTTTCCTCCTCCTCGTCATGGTTTTTGCTGTTCTCAATGTCCCCCAACTCATGCCAGAAGTCTTGAAGGTCGTGTTTGGCCATCACATAATTATACGAGTTACCTCCCGTGAAATTTGGAATTTCAAATGCCTGAAATTCAGAATACATTTGAATAAATGAGTCCTTTCAAGCCCTTGAATCATTAAAATAAAGATTTCTGACATTTTTATTCTCCATTTCAATGATTAAATTATCATTTTTTTTCACTACCATTTACCATTCAACTCATTATATTGTGCTGGAATGTTTAAATATTCATGGATTTATTATCTTGTTTAGTCCAATGCCCTGAATGAGCCTTGATTAATGAACTCTATTGAAACCCCGATTTATAAGTTACCTCCATTTGAATTTTTACTATTGTTACCTCCCTTGCAATTCCTAATATTATTACCTCCTTTTTATATCATAACATTGTTATCTCCCTTTTAATTCTTGATTATGACCATCCAATTGAAAGACAGATAAAAAGTTCATTTATATATATATAATAGTATCATTGTCAGTACCACAGACGTAGATTACCAAATTTCCATACCTATTTTTATTGCTTTTCATGACAATAGGACTCATATTCTAACTAAAATATTAATTAAATTTATTACTACTATTTGCAAATTAACTTAGCATTTCAAGGTTTTAAAGCACTGACTGAGGTTGGTTTTTGCCCCGCATAATACCTCAAAGTGAGTTTCTAATAAAATGCAACATCATAGGCTGTCAATTCTCTTCACACATTTAAAAAAAACATGTTTGTTTTAAAGAAAACATGTCTGCAGCCGTCGGCGATTTGGCATGTGCTTTTATATATTACATGGCACTTACTACTGAAGAAGCCGGCTCAACTAACCAGCAAATGAAGACTTATATAATTTAATATTGCATCCATTCACATGTTTATATTATGACTCCATATACATGTATGTACAGTTTGCAATGATGTCATTTCAACCAGCTAGTTAGTTTTTAGCTTTAAATTTACACATGCAACAACAAACAAAAGAGTGATAAACAAAACTCTTTGAAGAGTTGAAATTGACTGTTTGAAGCCATGTTGATGCAGAACAGATTGAATTGTGCTTTATTTAACTTCTTGATGACCATGTTTGCTAATCTCATTCCCAAACAGCAGTATTAGGCTGCTTCTTATCATCAAATTTGTTTGTATAAATATACATTGTTTAAGTATAATATCATACGATCAATGCACAACTTGAGTCACTTGGTAAAGTTTTAACCACTTGTTAAAATAAATGCATACAGGGAAGTGTTTACGTTATAAATGATAATAAATATATGAAATCGTTATTGATTAGGTAAAAGCTACTACACCCATTACCCTGTTAACTTGTAATCATTTGTATCATGAGGGTTGGGTGTATATAGTCACTGTTTGTACCATACTATCAAGCTTACCGGGATATAAGTGGCATGCATGTATGATCTATTTTAACACGTATATACTGTAGTCCGACTTGTTGTTTTCTTCAAGTTTTTGAGATATTTTTCATAATGAACAAAACTTAATAGCTGATCTGATTCCTCTAAGCATTCAGGGATACTATGTTTTTTTTTATTATTTTGGCATTTCTACCTGTTGATGGCCATTAAGGTGGACTCATTTCCTCAGATGTCAGAGCATTAAATCCATGCATACCTAAAAATCTAGTTTCACCTTAGTCCATATAAATAGCTGCTTCAGAGTCTTTGATGAGTTTTGTTTTTGGCGACTCTACGCTAAGGGAACGTTATGGATGTCCAAATGTTAAAAATGTTACATTAAAGCACATTAATCTGGCCAGTTTAACTTGTATTGTAAATGTACATAAAGCAAATATTACACAGTTTCTACATAATTATAAATGTACTTTTTTATCTTTAACAATAACTAAAATCTAGAAACAGTCCTGATTAATTATACAAGGCTCGCAAAAGGTTTATCATTTGGGTGACAGCTAAATCCTACAAAAATAACCTGTACATCATAGCTGGTATAGTATATCTGTACGATAGTCCAAATAATTGTACGTTGCCAGATTTTTTTTACGATTTTTGGTATGGCAAATCCTTTTAGAGATTAGAGAATAACATGTCTATTATTTTAGACTAATCTGTACGTATACATGTAGATTTGCATCACAAGTTCTCAGCTTTTAATTAAACCTTGAAATAATTAAATATAAAAAAGATAACATAATTGATTAACACTTCTGTCAAATAAATTCATAACTAAATTCATATATACCTCTTTTTACTATCCACTTTAAACATCTAAAGTTGAATATTCTCTAAACCAAACCTAAATAACACGGTTGATAATCAAAACTATGCACTGTAATCCGACACCCGGACTAGATTATACGGCTTGTAATCTTTTTGTAATTAGTTAAACATGTAAATAAACACAGATATGGTTTAACATTTTACCAATGTTGACATTTACGCGGGAGAAATGGCAATTAAACTGTTAAAACATGAAATAGCACACAAGAAAATTCACCAGTTTAATTCACACTAAAGAGCTGAATAACTTACTGGATTTAACTATCATAGTTTCGCATAGATTATATACTTCATTCATACCACTTATTATGACAAGATTTCTTTACGCTACTATAAATCTCTGAATACATGTCTCACCTCTGTTTACCTATCCACTTTCAGCAGGTAAGATCAAAATGCGCATGCTCGAAGTCAACTTCCGCTCAACGGGAAAGTACGGAGTACTTTTACGAACATACTTGCAAGTTGGTGTAATTGTTAGGTCCTTCACAAATCAATCTGTTTATCAAACAGAAGCATGTCATACTGACGTTAAATAATTTATTATGTTAAACAGTACATTCAATTTTGATAAAAACAATGGCTTTAAAAAAGGTAAATTTATTTAAATGTATAGCTGATATACGCAGCTGATGATCGAGGTTGTTGCTGTTGTTTTACTGTTGTTGAAAGTCTTTTTAAACGGTCTGACCGCGCCCATAAGCTATTATGTCTTGATCTCAACGTAGGTTCCATCACGACTTAAAGGTTATAACTTGTAAGTGAATGCAATTTCCAGTTGCATTGAGATTTTAAAAACTGAGATTCACTTTGTTTTCGTTCAAGATTAAAGGCGATGCCTTCATTTAATTCCGCGTCGCATTTTAAAATGGATTTGGGAATCCCCAAACAGCACTTACACAGATGATAATCGGAGAGTATGCCAATGACATTATATGTATACAATCATTTTAACGCAATATTTCTATTTTATCATTACACATTGTCATATTTACTCGATAACTGTATATCCGATGGCTATATCTTACAGATACGAAACGAACTGTGATTATCATGTACATGTAGCTAATCGATCTACATGGTTATAGTATAATAAGATTTATAAAAGTAAATGTTCCAATATTGGAACTAAATATATAAATGTAGCTCCTCTACCCCGAGGTGTTACCTTGGTCATGTGTGAAGTTAATGGTGCAGTATTGGAACGACATATATGCATGTAGCTATCCTTCCTGGATTTGTAACCATAACATGTGCTATTAATGTTGCAGTATTGGAACTACATATGTACATAAAGCTATTCTACCCCGAGGTGTTCCCATAATATGCATGTAGTTTATGTTGAAGAATTGGAACTACAAATATACATTAAGCTATTCTACCCCGAGGTGTTCCCATAATATACGTGTAGTTTATGTTGCAGTATTGGAACTACAAATATACATGTAGCTATTCTACACCGGGGTGTTCCCATAATATACGTGTAGTTTATGTTGTAGTATTGGAACTACAAACGTACATGTACATGAGGTGTTCCCATCATATGCGTGTAGTTTATGTTGAAGTAATTGAACTACAAACATACATGCTATCTATTCTACCCCGTGGTGTTCCTAAAACATAGGTGCACTTAATGTTGAAATATTTAAACTACATATTTGCATGTAATTATTTTACATGGGTGTGTTACCATAAATTTCGTGTAGTTATGTTGCAATTATGAAACTTTATTTATACATGTACTGGTAATGAGGTTGTAAAACACTATTTGTACCGGCTCGTCTACACGTGAACTTTTTAATGTCCACTACGTCATCCATGTATGTTGACATTGCACAAGTTCAATATTACATGAGCAATAAGATGAGATAAGATATTTAAGCGAGAACAGCGAATACAATAGTTCAACTTTAAAGATAATTTTCGCAAATGACTTAAACTCAACTACAACTTTTACTTTTTCATTTAGTATAGCTACACGTACATGTTCAAGTATTGGCCCAAACATCACAAACGTGCTTAAGTCAATTCACAATCTCAGACTAAAATCATTTTACCACATAACACCATAAGTTTTTAAAATCGTATGTGTGTTCACCCTTTTAAAGCGCATTTTCTCATAGAATATGTTGATTAAAAACTTTGATCATGATTTCACGAAAAAAATATTCTACAGCATAAAATGCAATTGAGTACAACTCAGTGTTGTTAACCGTTACTCAAGTATATATGTGGTAAAAAGAGTTGAGACTGAGGTTGAAATTTGTCTGGAGTATATTAATTTTCTGATATTAGGCACAGGTTGCACTCTTTACTACATTTGTTTTTGTACCGGTACATGGGCGAGTGAATGACTTTTGTGTACACGTAAGTGTACATTGTATAAGTAAATATTGTAGTCGATAACCAGGACACATCTATAAGATGCGATAAATGTCATACGGGTATTGATAAGCTCTTGCAAGGTTTAAAAACATGTTAAAAAATCGAGAGTCAAGAAGCCTATCGGTACTGTGGATACTGTCTTTTCAGTACAAGAAACTGCAAAAAATGGAATATCCTTAAGGATAAGAGTTTAGCTTTTTGTCATTTCTGTTAAGATCTTAATCAGGCGACATATGTCAGATACACTGCCTCAAAGTAAGGTTTCTATATAGCATCCCATATGATTGTATTTATCGTTGGTACGTCTTCATTGTTTAAAATATTGTGGTATTTTTAAACCAGGACTTTAAGATTGATATATAAATCTTATTTAAAAGCGGTTGAATGTTAATTATGTGAAAGATTGTCCCAATGCTATCAACGGGGGTATCGGGCGGTCGCTATTTTGAATCAGTTTACACTGTATTTTAAAGGTAACTTAACAATTCATCAAGAGGGGCATTAAAATCAGATCTCCAATACAGACAGACAGACAGACATTATTGTTTTATTTGTCGTAAACATGTTTCTTGACAAAACATGATATGCCAAATAATAATTATTACGGTCACAATGATACTTGGCAAAAAACAAGGAAAAAAAGACAAATAAAAACATAATCGATTTTTTTTAAATGGTAAATATTAAATTAAATGTAAGTGCTTTATATCTGAAATACCAGGATAATAGGGATTTGGGAGACTAAAATCATATATTGCTTTATAGACTAGATCATATTATTTATTACAGAATTTCTTAAAAGAAATGCTTGAAAGAAGAAAAGAAGTAACAATGTACTCGCTTCACGACGAAAGCTATATGTTTCGATATGTGAACACAGGAATATGAAATGAAGTGAACGTCACGGTATGATTTTAATGGGATTACAAATATATTTTAGGCATTGCATATTTACGATAAACAGTTCAATTAAGTTTGTCACACTGACTTGATATTTTACTGTGGATCTTTATTTTACGAAAAAAGAGATGGTCCTAATATGATTTAAAAATATCACTGTATTTTACACGATGACGTAAATTGTACGCCATAATAGACGGCTATAATACAAGGGAGACAATCTCTACCTGGTGTTCAAAGTTCAAATTCTATCATACGATTGTTTCCCTTTCTAATAATATATTTACTCTCATGTGACTAAAATCATGACTTCGTTCAAACACACACAGGGTATCATATTACTATTAAACGTCCTATAGTCAGTTTGAGTACATCGGACAAATGCTTTGGAAGAATATGTTCGAACGTTTTTGGATTAGCTGGTATATCGCTTTGTAGGACATATTACTTCACATTGGATTATTGGAATTTGCCAGAGGGTAAGCCGGTTTGAAGCAGAAAAAGGTATGCACATTATTTCAAATGATAATCGGTGTAATAGGACATACTTAATTATTACAGTTTCAGTTTATTGGCAATATCAGCAAATTACGAGCATAAGGAAAACGTTCAAAGATTTGGATATACGACAGATTCATTTCTGTAAAGACATCGAAAGCATTATACATGAGTAAAACAACATGCATTATAAGACTATGTCAACAATCTATAAATAGTTTATTTAGTAAACATACTTTCTTTCTATACTGTTTCTATACTGTTTGATGTGTTATTTATTCAGTAATGTGTTTAGCTTTATAAAAGTAGCAAAGGAAAAAAATGACCGTTCAGCTTGGTTCATTTATAATTGTTTGTGTATATGTATTACACCGAACATTAAGTGTGCGCTTTGTATTGATATTCATAAGAAATGTACTCCTCACATCATATGTATTTTGTGAAGAGAGAATAATAAATTGTAAAAACTACATTATACACAATGGATATCACTTAAAGGGAATTATTTATCCCTTATTTCCGCTGTGGTCATTGTGTATTGTGAATCATAATCTACAGTATCTGAATTACCAGTACAACAATATAACTTAAGCCATTGTAACTTACGTGTATGGTATAAAGCGCTGTACATACTTATGGTGTTTCAAAACGTAGTACTATTTTCATGTAATGAAAGGAAGAAGTTTAAACCACAGACAGACTTAATCCGTAAATTGTTATCCTCTGAGTAATATACATTGTACTTTGTATAACGAATGCGTTTAGATAGCATTTTTCTAATCATAGTATAGTAATAGTATATGACTGGTTATTAGATAGGTCAATTTAATGCAATTGTTACGTAACTATACCTGAATCAAGTATTTTCAATATACAAAACAAATACTGACCAAATACATTATCAAATACTATACATATATAACGATAGCCGCCCGAGGACACGTTTCTATAACTGTATGAAGTGGTTCGCTGCGTTTGTTATTGAAAGCTTTACCCTCACAGATTTACCTTTTTGACATTGTTTTTAATTTTTCTTGTCTTGGAATGAATCAATCTTTGCGTAAATATCTGGAAACCATTCCTATAAGACTGGTGACGAAATATCAGATCGCAGTTTTTAATATTTACGTGTGAAACGTATTATGTCTGAAAACGTAACTAAGGCTTTAAGAAAAATGTGTTTTTCGGCATAAAACATCAAGTTTCTGACGTAAATATAAAAAAAATGTGCAATTTGATCCTTTGTCAGCAGATTTATATCACTGGTTCTCGGACATTTACGCAAAAGTTGGCTTATTCTGATACAATTAAAAAGTTATCAAACGGTCCATCTATGAGAGTGCAGCTTTAACTGAATTTTTAATTTGCAAAACTTTGTTAAATAATAAATCTTAATCTAGATGGATATCACAAACTTTGCTCAAAGTAGGTTTATTATTTCATATGTGATTTAAATATGGATTAAATGCGTTCCCTGGACTCGAATATAATCACCTTCATGGGTCCCAAGAAAAAAAAAAACCTACGAGTCTCAAGAATTATTGTGTGCACATACTACAGACGTGATAAATCTAAAGCTGCTCGTATGATCAATTCACATGACGCCGAACTATCCTGATATACATATTTATCAGAGAATAATATATAATCACGTGATCGCCTTTAACAATATCTCGTCACATGATCAAATATGATATCAATGATGGAATAACGCGATGGAAAGTTTGAATACGGAACGGTTCAACACTTATCTAAATGCATGTACAATATAGGTTTTCGGACGCCATTTAAGGGCTTAAGGCAATGGAGTGTTAATTAAAAGTCACTTATTTATTTATCTTCAATGTATATTTCAGAAATAGAAATAACAACAACTTAACTATTCAATATTATTCCCAGCGGCGGTTCAAGGGTTTGGGAATGGGGAGGGCGGCATTTGAGGGACACTTTGAGTATAAATGGTGTATTGGTGTAATTAATGCGTGATTTCTCTACCATTCTATAATAATGCGACCTTGGGGATGGAGGCGGCGCACAATTAGTATACGCTCTGAAATAACTAAGTGATAACATTAGCGGATCCAAGGGGTGCCCCCCCCCCCTAAATCGTCCAAATTTACTATTTATTTCAAAGTAGGAGTAAAAGGTAATGAACTACGCCCAAAATTCACCGTTTCTGACTAGAAACAGTTAAAATGTCCTCGGGGTTGAACCCCCCTGTCAACACTTGAAACAAAATAAATTTTGATTCTGATGGAGGGGGCGCGCAAGTCAAAAGGTGACGCCCTTAAGTACCGCCCCTCTAACGTCGAGTCTTGGATCCGCCCCTAGATAGCATGATTCAGGTGGACATGGCTTCTATGTAATTCCATCCGTGACTCACTCCATATGTTCCACTACATACAGTGTTATTGATCCGATATTCCATATTACATACATATATACGAGCCTACATATACGGTATCTGTATGTATGTATCAGTTCATGATAACAACAGTACGTATTATCTGTCAGCGACTCATTTTGCAGCGAATCTAGTGGCCTTTAACCAATGTTTTATCTCTAATAACCCAAGATGAGGACACACGTAACTTCAAATGGGATCTCGCATGGGTCACCACGATTAAAAACCGATGTAAACAAATTAATAAGTGACGTTAATGTTTAGATAACTTTTTGACAGGTAAAAAGATATGAAAATATTTCTAAGCCTATAAAATACTATGCTTGTTTCTGCTTCTACATAATGCAATCCTTGTCCATAATAACAGCGTTGCATCGTTCTACAAAAATCCGTCAAGTTGAAATTTTGGCCAAGGATTGCATCATCAACATACAAGCAAATCTAAAATATTTAGAAGCAGGAAAAGCATGGTCTTTTAACTGAGACCCGTGGTGACCCATTTAAGACCCCCCCCCCCCTCCTAAATTGTTCACGGTAACAATATTTCATATTAATAGAATTGAGGAGAAAGCCATGGGCTTAAATGAAACCTCTTTTATCATAAATGGCGTCAGAAAATATATATTGTACATGCATTTAAATATGCTCGTTATAAATCGTTCCGTATTTTAACCTGACAGTGCGTCAGTATGCCATCGATTTTATCATGTGACGAGATTATGTTAATGGCCATTTTAATACGTGATTATTATTTTCTGATAAATATTTATATCAGGCTGGTTCGGCGTCATGTGAATTGATCATACGAGCAGCTTGAGATTTATGGTTTACCAGATTTATACAAAAAACAATATTATACTTTAATAACATCGTTCTATTTAATGCTATTGTTATGGACTTTTTTTTGGCATTCTGAACAATACCAAAAGAGCAGGGTGCGTGCTTTTTTAAAAAAAATTGTATACATATTACAAAATAATAGTTTTAAAAACTTCCTTTCCTGTAATTCAATTCAAGTTACAGTTAAGCTATGAGAATTGATGAACCTGAGTTTATTTGTTGTCCTTATTGTAATTGATATTGATGGGGTGGATGTAGGGGTCGGCTTTAACAACGCACCTACGTATACTGTTCATATTGTATAAAACATTAAACCATTACGACTTATGATGTAACTGCTGATTGTCAGATAATCTACATTCATTTATAATACCAGTTATAACCGGTATGTTCAGTCGATGGAACTTGAGGTCAACTTAAACATTGTCTCAGATCTAGGTGATATGCGGTCGGATATCGTTAACAATATATTGTTACTATCAATAAATATACATTTTACTTGTTGGATGTACCACAAACCAGTCCAAACTCGTCTCATCTTTGTTACTGTTATCTTAATGAACCAGTCAATTTGTTACCACGCCCCAGCACCCCCCCCCCCCTCTAATGCCCGGGGGTATACCGGAGATAGCGGGGGAAATGGGCCTTGATTTTACCTTTCAGGTGGCCCCGCAGTGCCAGTGGTAGTGTTTTCGCGCCGATAATAGAGAATGTGCCTTACCTAGAATGTCCCCAGGGTGCGGGTCATTTGGCAGGGATTTCACCAGCAGTTTGTTTCCGCAAGGCGGGGATTTTACCTGGGATTGGCTCGGTCGAAAGTCAAAGTCCCCGTTTTTCCCAGGTTTTTTTTTGTTGTTGTTGTTTTGGGGAGGGGGCGGGTGGTTACAATTGACTGGTGCCTTGTGCTCTCACCCGTTATTGTTTTCTTTGTCCTGTATACCCCACATCGGGTCACCTACTAACACCGTAACGTATAAATCACGTCGACAACCTGTTCACATGTTTTAATGTTTTATTTATTCATCGTTATACTCAGCGGAATCGAAAAATAGATGCCATTTTGGTACGGTATAAATATGATGACCAAATATGGAAATATATGGGGTCACCACGTGACCAGTCCTGGACCAATGGCGTTGCGTCTTTTATGTTGGAGGCGTGATATTGGTCGATGCAAAACCATTTTTTTTACAACTTTAATGCATTATCATGTTTAATAATACACTCCTTTGACTTTGATGGTAAAAAAGCAAGAACTATGAATTAATAGGTACATATAAAAATACAAGTCTATGCAAATTATGTTGTTGTTTTTCAATTAATAGCTACGTGGCCACGAATTCCCCAGTTAAAAAAACGCCAACATATCACTATTTTTTATTAATACCTAAATCATATATATGCTTTTTGCATCAACCTATGCCTTCAAAGTATTTGTTTATCTTTATAAATGTTTGTCATGTGACGTGATCAATAAGGTTAATTAAATATATCATGTAACAAGAAACATTTATATGTTTACGTTTCTTAAAGCTGCACTCTCACAGATTTAACGTTTTGACAATTTTTTTTCTTTCTTGTTTTGGAACGAGCCAATTTATGAGAAAATGCATGTAAACCATTCATTTAAGACTGCTTACAAAAAAATAGTCACCGATTTTTCTATTGTAGTTAAAAAATTAATGTTTTATGCATTTTTCTTTAACCGTTAGTAACGCTTTAAATCTGTGAGAGTGCATCTTTAATACGTATGCTTGAATCTTGCGATGTATTAAAATATTGAAATAATATTTCGATATACATGTACTTATAATATAAATTGTATTTGAAATCAAAATAATATTCACTGAAATTCAGAAAAATCTCCACTTCAAAAAAAAGAAAAGAAAAAGCACTTGCACTTCACCTATATATATTTAAATGAAAAAGAAATCATCGACTGTGAACAAGACAACATAAAATGCATTCATTGATAGTTTACGAGGTAATATCTTAATGTAAGGTTAAGTTATGCATCTGATTTTGTTGATGATAACATCTAGTTATGTGCACCATTAGCGCGATATATAACCCGTTTGATCTAGTAAAACACTCGCGTGAGTTCAATTAAACTTTAAGGTACCCGGTGTACAATAATGTGGATAAGTTTTGATTAAAGATGCACTCTTTCTCCCAAATAAGATGTACCACAAGTAATACAATTGTTTTAATTTATCTAAAAGAATACATGTCCAAAACATTGGTTCTTATAAAGGTTACCGTGTTTAATTCGAAAGAAAGGTCCAGAAAACACGGTATTTCTACCTTATGAGACGATAGTTTATCACTGTAAATCTTTTAGGACCCACCAATCATTTAATATTTGTGCGTTTTCAGCTATTATATACACAACTACAAGCTTGTTATCAGTAATTAACATTTTCCATAAATGCATTATTTAGTAAGAAGTTAAAGGTGTATCACTTGATTTTAAATACGAGTATCACTTCAAACTCATTTGTTTTACAACGATTGTGAAACAAGTTTTTACAACCTTATATCAGTCACTCTCGTTGGCACGGTTTTGCGCTGAAGCTTGGTCTTGTGCGGTGGTGGAAACCGAAGTACCTGGAGGAAACCCACTTGTCCGCCCATTCGGAGCTCCTCGGCCATTTTTATCGAAAACAACCTCGGATGTATTTGGACGGTTTACTCAAAAAGTGGTACGTTTATGTCCACTGCAAGTAGATCGCGTAGTAATTTTATTTAGCAGTTAAACTTTATGACTTAACTCATGGAATCTTAATTATGTTTGCAATAATACACTTCGCTGGCAATCAATTTAAACTTAGATTAATAAATACAATTCTAAAACACTAAATTTAATTAATGATATAATTAAAAAAAAATACGAACTACTTCAACTGAAGTACCGGCATACATCCGAGGTTGTTTTCGATAAAATGACCGAGAAGTTCCGAATGTTGTCCGCCTTGGTGACCACATATGCGCTCAGGCGGGAAATCGAATCCGGGTGATGCCTGGATTTTTTATTCCTGGTGACCCCGCATCTCTGGGGTCATCTCTGAATAAGAAAGAGGTCCTGCAAAATATCATTCAAAACCACATTAATGTATTCATATACGATATAAATCATGTATAAACTTGAAAATACATACAGAAAGCAATGCACACACCATCACATGCTACCTTAGTGGGCAGAAACATTGCTTTGAAGAGTTACTTGAAGGGAATGTTTTATATAAATAATCAAATGCTGCCTAAGTGAGAAGAGACATTGTTTTAAGAACTATTTAAAGGGGCTGTAATGTATAAATAATTAAGTGGGAAGAAACATGACTTTTGGAACTACTTAAGGGGATACAACGACTACATTTACGCCCCGGAAGCATTTCGTTTTGGGCCGACTTTCCTGAAACTTGGTGAATACATGCCCAGCAGTCAAGTGTATAAAACTGGGATAAGTTGTCCACAGGGTATCGTTAGGTTTGTTTGTTTTGTTTGCACAATTATTTGATTTGATTGGTTAATTTACTTTTTTGAATGTATATTAACCAATCAGTTAATATTTTGGCAAACTTTAATCAAACCAAAGACGTAATTGGCCGCATATTTCATTTAAATCATTTATTTTCGTATATATTTTTATTAGGAATGCAATCGAATGGCAAAATCGATATTCGAATATTCGGTAATTCTTTCGATCGAATATTCACATACTCGATTACCAAAATATATCTTTTAAAAGTTGAAGTTAACTTTTTTATATATACAAATCTAGGCCCACACATTATTAATAATAACATTATCGTTATTTACGCGAAAACACAATCAGCGTATTTTTACATCGTTCACCTTAAGTGAATTCATTATTGTGTCGTGTCAAACTTGTCTTGTGATCATATAATCGTATCATACGCCGAATCGTGCTTATTTCGGAATTTATTTTAATGGATATGACAAAATTATTTTAGAAAGTGCAATAAATTATATTTTGTAGTCCCATGTTTAATTTGCGTGACAGTAAAATGCAAGTTGGCAGAAAATAAAGTGCTTGAAGGCTATCAAAGTGTGTTTTATTTTGATGTTCTTTGTTACTGTGGTAATAGCGGTTAAATAGTTGCAAATCTAGAAGTTATTTTATAACTTAGACAGTGATCGAAATAAACACAGGTGCTCAAGCCAGAATCAGGGTCGGATTTGCAATAAGAAAGTTGACATAACAAAGTACGTGAAAACCAGCAGAATGTGTGTTTTATTTGTATGTTCTTAGTTACTGTGGTAACAGTGGTTAGGTAGTTGCACATCTATGTGTAAATTTATCACTTAGAGAGTAATTGAAATAAACACAGGTGTTCAAGCCAGAATCAAGCTCTGGTTTGTTATAAACAAATATGATCACGTTATAATACGAACTTATGGTGCTCGAACTTGTTAGAGAAACTCTTAATTTCAATAGAATATAACGCTTTGTATCTTACTGTTTAAAGTTAAATAACGTTTTTATTTATTTATTTTTAGATTTAAACAAGAAAGGAATGGCAGTATGGAACACCATAGTCAGGACACGACCAACCAATCACCGCTCACTCTCCCTCGAAACAGTAGCACAAACTACGGTGCGCTGTCCGGGTCAACTGTTCTTGATATTGCAAATGACGATGGTGTGGAACACATGAACGTCATCCACGATGAAAGTGGGAGAGATAGTGATTATAGAAGCTGGAGTTCTCCTTCTTCGGATAGCAGTAACGAAACTGGAAGTACCAACCAGATTAAAGGCGTTTCTGGGGATAATTATTGTGGATTAAACGGTGTAACAGTGGATTTGACTGCGGGAAATTCGTCCCAGGAAAACGGTGTGTCATTTCGGACTTCGAATCCAAAAATATCCAATGAGGATACAAAACACGATAATCTTGTCAGCATTAAACCTTTAACTGAAAATACTAAAAGCAACGTGAACAAAGTCAATTATAAACCGCTAAATGATAGTTATGACAAGTCCCTAGAATATCTTAGTCAATACATGTCTAATAAAAATGCACCTTGGCCTCTGGCCGAGGGCAGTGTGGAGTTACCAAATAATTCATTATCGGATTCGAATTCCCCTAATTTTAGACCAAAATCTCGTGAATCTATATATTCTCCTACGCATGAAAATGATACTGTAAATACTAACGCAGATGGTGGTAAAAGTGATGATGGTGATGATGAAGAGGAGGAGGAGGAGGAGGAGGAGGAGGATACCTCTTTAAATTTGAGAAAATTAACACGAAATCAGTACATAGTACTTGTCTGTACGTGTTTTACAAACTTGCTGTGTTTTCTAAGTCTTTCCATTTTAGCACCGTTCTTTCCGCTCGAGGTATGTACAAGAAGCATTTATTTCAAACTTTTATTTAACGCTGCACTCTCACAGATTGAACTTTTTTATTGTGTGTCTTGGAATTATCCAGTCTTTGCGTAGACATCTGGATATCAGTGATATAAAACTGGTGACATTCGAACATTGACGTTTTGTAGCAAAAGGCTTTCAGAAAAATAAGTTTTTTGGCATAAAACACGTATTTGGCATAAAATATCAATTTTCGAACATAAATATGAAAAGTTGTGATCTGATCTTTTGTCAGCAGTCATATATCACTAGTTTCAAGACATTAACGCAAAAAATGGTATATTCCAAAGTAAGTGGTCTAAACGGTTAATCTGTGTGAGTGCAGCTTTAAACTCCCAACATTGTTTTTTAGGGTACCACTACCTATCCTGCATGTACTAAAAACCGCCGACAATACTGATTTGTTTCATTTATGCTGCCAACTATTTTCCCAGCCAAACCAAGATTAAAACTCAGTTGATTTTATGTTCTCTCAAAATAATTATAAGCTTCATGCTGCAACATACAACCTAATTCGTTCTCAAAATTCAGAGAGTTTTGTTATTTATGTCTCCCCCATTCATGTGGAGACATATTGTTTATGCCATGTCCTTCAGTCTATCTGTACATCACACTTCGTTTTCGCTCAATTACTTGAGAACGATAGAACCAAAGAAATATATACTTGGTATGCAGGTTGGTCATGACTAGAAGATGGCCCCTATTGATTTTGAGATCAGAAGGTCAAAGGTTAAGGTCGCGGGGTTCTTGAGGTGAAAAAAGCGGTTTCCGCTCAATAACTAAATATCCTTTGGGTTCATGAGCTTCATACTTGGTGTACAGTTAATCATGACTAGTAGATGACCCTTAAAGATTTTGAGATCAGTATGTCAAAGGTCAAGGTCAAGTTGACATTCAGGTGAAAAACGATAAGTTGGTGGTGACCTAAAACTGCTCAATAGCTAAAGAACACTGGCACCCAGGAACTTCATACTTGGTATGCTTGTGTATTTGCAATACATTTCCTTACATTTACCATGAATATATGCAGTCGTCAGTTTTCCCGAAAACCATCATTGATTATTGCATACTCCTGATTGAAATAACAAAATATTGTACTTCTTACACCCATCTTCTTTCACATCAATTCCTGACATAGGATCGCTGATATTATGGCAGTAGATGTTCACCAATGAATACGGGAGAATAAGCCAAACTCAAGGTCACTGTTGGTTGGTCTCCAGTCCAAAAAAAAACAATTTTCATGTCCATCAATTTTTATTACTCAGCGACGACCTCATAATAGGGTAGACAAGCGCTTTTTCAAAAATGCAATCTATTGTTATTTGTAAAAAACAAAAGAGCTAGCTATAGCGTTCCCATAATAGTGACAACGTTAATTGTTTTAAGAAAACAATAAATCCGAAAATGTAACTTTCACATACGCACATTCATGCACTTATGTTATCCCCAAAAAAGTATTCTGGCGAAACCAATACTTAGACCACATTGCTACGGAGACATCTAACATTACAGGGTTATTGAAGTGTATTTATCTGTTACATGTAACTTCATTGGAAGAGTTGTCTTCCCTGCCTCATATTTATTCATATAAACGAGATTTTGTCAATCCATTTTTTTCCACGTATGCATAAAGTGTAATGGAAGAGTACCGTGTTTGTTGACGATGCCATTCGTATGAAACTTGGTAAACTTGTAAATAAGTTATTTGTTGACTAGTAGACTCATTAAAACGATTTGATTGGTTAGCAGTTATTTTTGGATAAATATTGACCAATCAATAAACATTTTGGATAAACCAAGAACGTTATCGAAAACGTTACTGATTTCATAAAATTGACATATGTCGATTGGAACTTTTTGGCTAATTTTATTCAATCCGAAATGTTAACTATTTTAAAGCTGCACTCTCACAGATTTACCATTTTTACAACTTTTTGTTTTTTTGTTTTGGAAAGTGCAAATATTTGCGTAAATATCTGCAAACCAGTGATATAAGACTGTTGACTAAAGATCAGATGGTAGATTTGCATATTTCCGGTCGAAAATTAATGTTTTACGGCTTAAACCGTTAATAACGGTTTAAGAAAAATGCATAAAACAACAATTTATGAAATCAAATATAAAGATCTGCGATCTTATTTTTGTCAGCAGTCTTATATAAATGGTTTCATGGATTTTCGCAAAAATTGGCTCGTTCGAAGACAAAAAATTAAAAATTGGTCGAAATGGTAAATCTGTGAGAGTGCAGCTTTAACAAGTTTAATGTAAATTAGCTGCTTCTATTTGCCGAATTTCATTCAATGAGTCTGCTGTAATTTCAGGCGGATAAGAAAGGCGTCAGCACCACGGTGTCGGGGTGGATTTTTGGCATTTATGCCTTGGTGCAATTTCTTACCTCCCCTTTCTTCGGACGATTGGTAAGAATTTAGCTCTCACGAGTGGTTTTAGGTTTATTATATTTTGTTTCGTTAATTCTTTCTTTCAATAAATTACAATACGTTCGTTTCATTTCATTACGTAACAGTCGAAGCTTTCGTTGATATTTCATTTTTGTTCAATCCTTTTAAACAATGCATAATATAACAACACTATTCACAACATTAAGCACGCTGGAGATAGTGTTGATTTAACTTGAACCGAATATATTGCTTTCATGTCTACCCCCATTATATTCTTAAATATTTCATCTTACGCCATGCAGTTTACGTTCGTTTACACAAATGTATATGAAAAGAGAAAGAAAAAAATACGTAAACGTTTGTCAAATAATCAAATCAAATGTCTTACATATTTTACGCTACATTTTCATTAACAACTAAACCATACTCGCTAGAATGTGAGAAAAGGGTCACCAATCCCAAATTGAATACTTTTTTTGTCTCATATTCATTTTTCAACTCAATTCAACTAAAATGTTTTAATTCAGCTTATTGTTCCTTGTAAGAATTCTTCAAGGATTGGTACTTCAAGAATTCCGAATGGAACTTGCCCGAGTGCGACTTTAAATAAGTTTACATACTACCACACGTGTCATTACTGTTACTCAACAGTTACAAAAAAAAATCACACCGTTTTCATACAGTGACTATTGTTTATGAAAGGACATATTAGATGTATTTAACTAACCATGTTATATGTCACCGAACGCGTTATTTACATTAACCGCCATCTTTAGTCGCAGACTCGGGAAACCTCCCTTAAACCTACGCAGACTCCATTTACGCCCCCCCCCCCCCCCCAACCCCATATGTGCTGCAGAATTGTATTTATATGCTATTTTATCCATGATATAAGTTTGCCTATCTTTACCTATCTTGTTTCAGATGCCGATTATTGGGAGCAGGTTTATGTTCTTGGCTGGGCTCTTCATATGCGGTGGATGTACGCTTTTATTTGGGTAAGTTTTGCGTATATATGGTGGATATACGCTTTCATTTGGGTAGGTTTTCCATAGATGTTGTGAATGTCTGCTTTTTATTCGGTAGGTTCGGTTCATTTTGTGAAAATATGCTTGTATTTGGGTAAGTTGGACGTGTATGTGGTTGACATACGCTTTTATTCAAGTTATTTTGGCAAACATATGGTGAATACATGCGTGTATTTGTGAACGTTTTATTTCATTACATGTGTTGTTAAACTTCATACCACAGTTGTATATGCTGAGTGTACAAATGACTTGTTAAACTGTTTAGGAACACCCCACTTGTCCGGCTTGATGACCACAAGTGCTACATGAGAACCACGGCACTTCATGAATTCAATTGTTTGTTTGGATATATCTGACGATTCATTTGCCACAAACTAGCTCACATTCATACCATTATATGATTAAACATATTATATGATTTAACACGTACGTACGTACGTATACTTCTAACGTTAATACAACTACAGTCGGACCCCGTAGGCTCGGTCTACCAGGGACCGGCGAAAATACTTCGAGCCTCAGAAAAATCGAGCCAAGCTGGATGGTTTACCTTCAGTATAATGAAATCGGTCCTTTACATCAGTTCGAGCCAACGCGGTTCGACTGTACAGTTAGTAGTTTGTAACGCCTCTGACATTTTTATCAGACAGTAATATGTGTTCATTCCAGGGTCTTAGACCGTGTGGACGTTTCCGGAGGAACGGATATGTTCGTGGCCTACTGTTTCGTCACTAGGGTCCTACTGGCTCTCGGCGGTACTGCGGTCACTAATGCTGGCTTTGTCATCATGATTAAGGCGTTTCCTGATAACATAGCCACCGTGTTTGTGAGTATTATTATAAAAATAACATATCAACTGATTTTATAAATATTATTTCACACCTAACATTACTGCTGCGTTTTTTGAATATTATTTCAAATCAAACGTTATTACTGCGTCTGTGAATATTATTTCAAAGTTAACATTACCACTGCGTTTGTGAATATTATTTTAAAGTTAACATTTCTACTGAGTTTGTGAATACTGATTACGATGCATTTTCATGCCCCCGAAGGTGGGCATATTAAAATCGCACCGTCCGTCCGTCCGTTCGTCCGTCCTTCCGTCCGTCCATGTGTCCGGCTCAATAACTCGTGTCCGGGCTGTAACTTTCCCTTATATAAACAGATTTTAAAATAACTTGCCACATGTGTTCCACATACCAAGACGACGTGTCTCGTGCAAGACCTGTGTCCCTTCCTCTAAGGTCAAGGTCACACTTAGTGTTTATTCACAATGGAGTGCTGCATATAGGACATAGAGTATAGGTTGTCGTGTCCGGGCTGTAACTTTCCCTTGTATGGACAGATTTTAAAATAACTTGCCACATGTGTTCCTCATACCAAGACGACGTGTCGCGTGCAAGACCCATGTCCCTACCTCTAAGGTCAAGGTCACACTTAGTGTTTATTCACAATGGAGTGCTGCATATAGGACATAGAGTATAGGTTGTCGTGTCCGGGCTGTAACTTTCCCTTGTATGGACAGATTTTAAAATAACTTGCCACATGTGTTCCACATACCAAGACGACGTGGCGCGTGCAAGACCCGTGTCCCTACCTCTAAGGTCAAGGTCACACTTAGTATTTATTCACAATGGAGTGCTGCATATAGGACATAGAGTAAAGGTTGTCGTGTCCGGGCTGTAACTTTCCCTTGTATGGACAGATTTTAAAATAACTTGCCACATGTGTTCCACATACCAAGACGACGTGTCGCGTGCAAGACCCATGTCCTTACCTCTAAGGTCAAGGTCACACTTAGTGTTTATTCACAATGGAGTGCTGCATATAAGGACATAGAGGATAGGTTGTCGTGTATGGGCTGTAACTTTCCCTTGTATGGACAGATTTTAAAATAACTTGCCACATATGTTCCACATACCAAGACGACGTGTCGCGTGCAAGTCCCGTGTCCCTTCCTCTAAGGTCAAGGTCACACTTAGGTGTTTATTCACAACGGAGTGCTGCATATATAAGGACATAGATTATAAGTTGTCGTGTCCGGGCTGTAACTTTCCCTTGTATGGACAGATTTTAAAATAACTTGCCACATGTGTTCCACATACCAAGACGACGTGTCGCATGCAAGACCCGTGTCCCTACCTCTAGGGTCAAGGTCACACTTAGGTGTTTATTCACAACGGAATGCTGCATATATAAGAACATAGAGTATAGGTTGTCGTGTCCGGGCTGTAACTTTCCCTTGTATGGACAGATTTAAAAATGACTTGCCACTTGTGTCAGACATACCAAGACGACGTGTCGCGTGCAAGACCCATGTCCCTACCTGTAAGGTCAAGGTCACACTAAGTGATTATTCACAATGGAATGCTGCTTATAAGGACATAACAGTGTAGGTTGTCAAGTATGGGTGGTATTTTTTATGTTTAGAGGCAATTTAAAATAACTTGCCATATGTATTTGACACGTAAAGGCAAGATCAACTTTTCATGTACTGACCTTGTTCATAGGTCAATGTCACATTCGGGGGCATTCGTCACATACTGTGACAGCTCTTGTTTTAATACTACATCGTATTTGAAAGCTAACATTAACACTTCGTTAGGGAGTAATCTTATTTAAAACGCACCGCTATGTTTTTGCATGTTAGTTTTTTTAGCAAACCTTTGAACGTTTATGCGTATCACTAATACGTGTATAGGAAAGGTGCTTTGATTTCAGGGTATCGGTGAGGTGTTCACGGGGATTGGTATGATTGGAGGACCAGCACTTGGTGGACTTCTTTACACCGTGAGTTCTCACATCTGCATTGATGTTAACATTCTTCAATACATATTGCGTTAAAATCCTTCAGTATGCCCCCTCCCCCCCCCCCCCCCCCCCCCAAAGAAGAGTGGGTATATTGCTTTTCACATGTCAGTCGGTCGGTCGGTCGGTTCATCGGTAGACCAAAACTTGTCCGAGAGATAACTCAACAATTCCTGGACCTATGGTAATCAAATTAACACGAGGGTTGGGCATGGTCAGAAGATGACCCCTATCGATTTTAGCGGTCATCAAGGTCACAGTGACCTTATACGGTAAAAGGTTGTCAAAGCTTGTCCGAGTGAATATTCAACAATGCCTGGACCTATGGTCATCAAACTTGACATGGAGGCTGGTCCTGACCAGTAGATGACCCCTATTGATTAAGGGGTCATCGGGTCAAAGGTATAGGTCACAGTGCCCTTAAATGCTAATGATTACTAAATAATGCCTGCACCAGTGGCCCTCAGACTTGACTTGGAGGTTTGGCCTGACCAGTAGATGACCCCAATTGAATTTACGGGTCATCGGGTTTAAAGTCAAGGTCACAGTGACCTTTCATGCAAACTAAAAAATTCATGGACCTATTGGCATTAAACTTGTAATGAAGGTTTGGCTTGACCAGTAAATGGCCCCTATTGATTTTAGGGGTCATCGGTTCAAAGGTCAACGTCACAGTGACCTTTTAGGTAAAAAGGTTGTCCTAGTAATAACTCGGCAATGCTTGCACACATGGCCCTCAAACTTGACATGGAGGTTGGGCCTGACCAGATGATTTAAGGGGCCATCGGATTTAAGGTCAAGGTCACAGTGACCTTGGAGGCAAAAAGCTAGTCTGTGTGATAACTCGATAATGCCTGCACACATGGCCCTCAAACTTGACATTTAGGTTGTGGGTGACAGGTAAGTGACCCGTATGAATTTCGAGTTCATAGAGTCAAACGTCAAGGTCACAACTCTTATAGGTCATTAAAATGTAAGTCATATTTAATTTTCCCTGCTGCCTAGAGGATACATGTTTATCTGCAAATATCAGTCATCATCTGAACATGATCAAAACTGGTACTGACTATCTACACACTTTCAATGGTCATAATCTTAAGACTGCCTCAAAGGCATCCATTGTCGCAGACAAATCAGCTGCCATTTTAGTTAATGCATATTTCATTCAGTTGTCCAAATATTCCTGACAACTTGGCGCTCAGGTCGTGGGGGGCATACTGTTTGACAAACATCACTTGTTTCATACTGAACTGATGCTAACATTTACTCAATACATATTGTATTGATGCTAACATTCTTCAGTACATATTGCATTGATGCTTACATTCTTCATTACATATTGCATTGATGCTTACATTCTTGAGTACATATTGCATTGATGCTTACATTCTTCAATGCATATTTCATTGATGCTTACATTCTTCAATGCATATTTCATTGATGCTAACATTCTTCAATACATATTTCATTACTGCTTACATTCTTCATTACATATTGCATTACTGTTTACATTCTTCAATACATATTGCATTGATGCTTACATTCTTCATTACATATTGCATTGATTCTTACATTCTTCAATACATATTGCATTACTGCTTACATTCTTCATTACATATTGCATTGATGCTTACATTCTTCATTACATATTTCATTACTGCTTACATTCTTCAGTACATATTGCATTACTGCTTACATTCTTCAATACATATTTCATTACTGCTTACTTTCTTCATTACATATTGCATTACTGCTTACATTTTTCAATACATATTACATTACTGCTTACATTCTTCAATACATATTGCATTACTGCTTACATTCTTCATTACATATTTCATTACTGCTTACATTCTTCAATACATATTTCATTGATGCTTACATTCTTCATTACATATTGCATTGATGCTTACATTCTTCAGTACATATTGCATTGATGCTTACATTCTTCAGTACATGTTGCATTGATGCTAACATTCTTCAGTACATATTGCATTGATGCTTACATTCTTCAGTACATACTGCATTGATGCTTACATTCTTCAGTACATATTGCATTGATGAAAAGATTCTTCATTATTTATTTCATTGATGCTAACATTCTTCAATGCATATTTTATTGATGCTTACATTCTTCAATACATATTTCATTGATGCTAACACATTCTTCAATACATATTGCATTGATGCTAACATTCTTCAATACATACATCATTGATGCTAACATTCTTCAAAACATATTGCATTGATGCTAACATTCTTCAAAACATATTGCATTACTGCTAACATTCTTCAATACATATTGCATTACTGCTAACATTCTTCAATACATATTGCATTGATGCTTACATTTTTCAATACCTATTGCATTGATGCTAACACTCTTCATTACAAATTGCATCGATGCTAACATTCTTCAATACATATTGGATCGATGCTAACATTCTTCATTACCAATTGCATCATTGCTAACATCCTCCAATACATATTGCATCGATGCTAACATTCTTCAGGCGAATTGCATTGATGCAAACATTCTTCAATACATATTGCATTGATGTTGTTACAGGCGGGCGGGTTTTTGATGCCATTTGCTGTGGTTGGTGGCGCAACATTCCTTTGTCTTCCTATCGCCCTATGCCTTCTTCCACATCAATATGGTAAAACGCTTCATTATTTATCAATGCATTTTATGAACGATGAAGAAAAAAGTAGTATTTGAAAAATGGCATGCATGGCGAAGCCGTCATCATCAAAGACATGATTGACTATGTGGTTCAAACTGCGAAATAGCTATTTTTCACATTTATTGAACATTAATTTGTTCTGGTTTGACTATGTGGTTTAAACCGCGAAATAGCTATTTATTTTCTCACATTTATTGAGCATGTGTTTACTGTATCTGTCGTCTTGTGCGTCGGTTTTGTTCTTTGATCATTCTGCATAGAAATAAGCTTGAATGGCGAGCCCCCTTTTTAAGTGTTTTGTTCGTATTCTTTAAATGAAACTTTGAATTGAATTATGGTTTAGTGATCGATTAGTGTCATTAGGCACGGTACATACTCTATCAAAACTACACATGTTATACTCTTTTAAAGTCATGATAAAGCACAAGCGCATCCAGGTAGGGGGGCGCTTTCCCTCCCCCCCTCTAAAATCGATTAAGTTTACTTTTTGTTTAAATATAGGATATTTCTTTCACAAATTCCCCAAATCTGCCTGACGTCACTTTAAACCAAATCAATAAATTAAAGTTTTGAGGGCGGGGCGCAGGTCAAAAGGTTACGCCCATACGTTATGCCCCCTCTGACATCAAAGCCTGGAGCCGCCCCTGTATAGTGCAGATAGAAATCGTGTTCAGAGGTTATGCACCAGTAAATTGTAACCACGCCACCCCCTCCCCCAGGTCCGGGGTATACCGGGGATAGCCGGGGAAATGGACCGAGTTTTTACCTTTCAGATGGCCCCGCAGTGCCGGGTGAATGCGGTGGTTTTGTCTTCGCACAAAATATAGCAGGGAATGGGTCTTACCTAGGGTCCCTGGAGTGCGGGGGCATTTGGCGGGGATTTTACCATCTGTTCGTCCCCGCAGGGTGGGGATTTTAGCCGGGGTTGGCTAGCCGAAAGTCAATGTCCCCGCTATTCCCCGGACTAGGGGGAGGCCGTGGTTACAATTGACTGGTGCATTAAACGACTATGTTTCAGGGGTGTTGTATGGCTCTGCACGTATAGTGTATATTATTAAACTCGAAATATACAGTCAAGTGAACTATTTGAATGTTGATACACATAGCCGATATAAATTCGAAATAACATCTTCCGATCAAATGTATGATGAAATACCTTGATAACGGGCATCTTCAGATAATAACGTGTTTAATGATAACATCAGATAATAACATGTTTACAAACTATAAATTTACATTTGAAATATACGAGCACAAATAAGAGTGTTATCGACCTATTTCTTCGCGATAAAACCATTGCACTAAGTTTTGATTTTTGATTGCTTTGGAACCATTTATAAGTAAATTTAGTGTGAACTGTTGATAACTAAACTAGCACGAATACATCATGAAAAACACAATTGCTAAAGGACATTTTTGTATGGCTAAGCGTTTGAACGGTTTATGTAGCTTGAGCCAGTTCCCAAAACTCCACGCAGTCATACTTCCCTAACAGTACAGTAATGAGTGTTACCATGTAAATCACGTGACTATAATGCACCAGTCAATTGTAACCACGGTCCCCCCAGGTCCGGGGGTAAACCGGGGATATCCGGGTAAATGGGCCGTGTTTTTACCTTTCAGGTGGCCCCGCAGTGGCGGGTGAATGCGGTGGTTTCGTCTTCGCTTTAAATATAGTGGGGAATGGGCCTTACCTAGGGTTCCTGGGGTGCGGGGGCATTTGGCGGGGATTTAACCATCAGTTCGTCTCCGCTGGGCGGGGATTTTAGCCGGGGTTGGCTGGACCGATAGTCAAAGTCCTCGCTATTCCCCGGACCTGGGGGGGGGGGGGGGGGCGTGGTAACAATTGACTGGTGCATAACTATATCATATCTCTTAAATTCAAAATTATTGTTTTTGTATTTTAACCGCAATGCACCGTGAATAGTTGAAATTTGATAAAAACGGTCCAAAATATAGAAAGAAAACATTGAAAAACAATATGATTTCAGCTTAATTCGCTCATGCGTGCATAGATCTATTCTGATGGTCAGGGGAGATCACTGCGTCGGATATTGCCTGGTTCCGTGCGAATGTTTGTTATGAACTCAAAATAATACCTATAGTTTATAGGCAATGATTCAATGATTTATTCATTCGGAACTCCTCGGCCATTTTTATCAAAACAACCTCGGATGTATTTGGACGGTTTACATACTCAAAAAGAGGTACGTTTAAGTCCGCTGCAAGTAGATCGCGTAGTAATTTTATTTAGCAGGTAACTTTTATGACTTTACTTGGAAATCTTAATTATGTTCGCAGTAATATACTTCACCGACACTCAATTTAAACTCCGATCAATAAATACAATTCTATAACACTACATTTCATTTATGATATAATTCAAAATTTTAAGAACTTCTTCAACTGATGTACCGGCATACATCCGAGGTTGTTTTTGAAAAAAATGGCCGAGGAGCTCCGAATGTGATTTATTGTGTGTATATAACGGACAAGGGAGCTAACTATATTTTTCTAGTTTACACGCATGGTTTCCCTTTTTGGATGCGAAAGACAAGAACGAAGACTGTTTTCAACGAAGAAACTTTAGTTAACTCGCATTTCTTTCTCTCGTGAAATAAAAAATGATAATTAGGGTGTTTTAAACAGAGTAAATATCAATTCGACTGTTTTGAAATTTGAATCCGTTCTCACATCCAATCAGGCATCAGCGCGCTCAGGCCTTGGGACAAAAATCAACGACGTCATTTCCGAAATGACGTGAAGACAAGTGCTCATACAAATTTGCGCCTTTTTCTAATTAGGTGTTATTAAATGACTATTAATTCAAAGTTTTATGTACAAAGTTGGCTCTATATCCCAGTGACCGAACAAAGTAGCTCGAGCGTTAATGTTTACAGAGTTTATCAAAATCGGTCCTTTACATCCAGTTTGAGCCAACGAGGAAATCGAGCCAAACGATATCGAGCCAATGGGTTTCGACTGTATTCTGTATATTTTACCTCGCGGACACCAGGGGCCGGTTGCTCAAAACCTCTGTTAAATATAACGCTACGTTACCTTAATAGTCCGTTAAATCCTTAACGGAGCGTAAGATAACGCTCCGTTAAAATCCTGTACCTGTTGCTTAAAGAGACTTAACGCTGCCGTTAAATTACGTCAGCGTTAAGTCCATAACGCCAGTGTTAAATCCTTAAGAGAATATTGTGTTATAACTTTTGTTGCACACTCGATGAAATATATTACGGTCTTTCCCTCGTTGTTTTTATTTAATACCGTTTCACCTTTCAGACATCACAGATGCGGAAGAAGATGACATGTCCATCCGTAAGCTGCTCTTCTCTCCACGGTCCATCGTTAACAGCATAGTGATCGTCATTGGTGCTTCCGTGTGGTCAATTCTGGACCCGACACTTGAGCCGCACCTCCGAGTGGTCAGTTTTAAGCTGGTTTCACAGTCATTAGACACGAACATGTAAAATACTGCTATTCAATTAGACAAAATAATACTTCGAAAATTTGGTCGTGCGATCAGAACTTTGATTAGGTAAACAACGTTGTTAACATCGTCGTTGTGAACTTTCAAATTATTACTGCTCTGAATGTTGAATGGATACACTTGTGATCTGCAGTAGTTCTAACAAGATATGAGACAACAATTCATAAAAAAATATGCGAGCAAATCACCAAATGTATGGTATTTAACGTTTAAAAGTTAACAACGAAGTCGTTTATAATGTTGTTAACTTTGACAAAGTTCCGAACAATCGGCCCAACGTTAACTGTTGTTGACTAAAAGGTTTGTGTTTTATCAACATCTTTAATTTTCTTAAATAGCTTAACATGTTTTTTTTATAATTTCTTACAAAGCAACCGTGATATGAAAAATTGACTTGAAAGGGAACATTTACTTGAATGTTTGTGAGGCTCGCTTCACTGTGCAATGCTATGAATGTACCGTACGCCTGGATATGATTTTAATGCGATTGTTATGTATACTGGTATTTCAACAGATTATTTTAACATGTGAATTGGTATTTCTTCGTAATTCCTATAAACATATTTAGAGGTTAATACACGGCGTAGCCGGGCCGTTGAGTGATAATTGGCCCGAGTGACTCATAATGGCCCGAGACATTTTTACACATGTTGGTATTTCAATGGAAATTCTGTAATCATAAGAAACTTGTTTTGGGGCCCGGTGAATCACCGACTCCGTGGCCTAGTGGTTTGGACGTTCGCCTACGGAGCCGGAGGTCGTGGATTCGATCCCTGGCCGTGTCTTACCGAAAGACGTTAAAAGTTGGTACAAGTAGCTGCCTTGCCTTGTGTTCGGCATTTAAAGGGGAGTGCTTTGAAAATTGGTGTACTCATTACTGGTTTAACCCAGGAAAGTTGTACCCCGTATATCGGTGCTTTACATCGAGCACGTAAACGAACCATGGGGTTTTTCTTCGAAAAAGAGCTCGGGTATCGCACCCGGACTTCCTTGTATCCCACCAATATCTCTTCCGCGTGCTGTCTCTTCATCAAAAACAAAGGACCCCGTTGGAAATGAGTGTTTGCACTTTTACGGGTTATGCTTGACCGCAAGGTCGAAAGAAATACACACATACCAGGACAGAATGGCATCGTAAAATAACAACCACCGGTAAAAAAACAAAGGAAAACGTACTGTTTAATACATTTATATACTTATGAATGTCACAGGCTCAGAAGAGTATGCTGAAAGTTCGGGGATCGAACCCGGGAACCCCTGCGTGAAAGTCAGGGGCTCTACCAACTGAGCTATCAGGACCAGATAGCCACATACTCTCTGTACTATGCACGACAGTACAAATACACTTATATATTATTTATTGGCTGCACGTTCCGATGTGTTAAATGTGTTTGATTTTAGTATGGTTTGGGTCCAGAGATGGTTGGTGTGCTGTTCCTCATCATGGCGGCGCTTTATTCCGTGACGTCACCGCTCTGGGGCAGACTGGCAGATCACGTGGTACGTAGGCGTCAATGACGAGCTGTATTTATTTTTATAAACTTTTCAAAAATACGGATAAAAATAATATAGTAAATGTGTTACACCGATGTAGTTTCTAATGAGACAATACAGAGATATACCATGTAAAAGCTGACTCCATGAGTGTTGAAAAACAACCAGACCCGTATGGTATGACAACAATGGTTTTCGTCAATTAATGTTGTAAATATGTGCGTTGTCTGTTGATGTTTTTACCAAATTAATTAATTCTTAATAACCAAGTAATTTTACTGTATAGTTCAGTGTAATTAAAAAAAAATAATCATTTGTGTTTTTTCAGTGTATATATATTCTATTAACTTAGAATTTTCAGTAACAGCATTATATACAAGTTTATGTTTTCCAGCCTGACAATCGTGTAATTCTCGTCCCCGGCCTAATCCTGTGTGCAGTAGGGCTTTTACTCGCCGGCCCGTCCCCCTTGCTGGGATTCGCGCTCAGTTATAAGTATGGAAACTTCCCACTCATTTTTTATTATCTTACATACTTACTTTTATCCGCTCTGAAGCCCATCGAATTTGTGGTGTTACATGAACAGTCAAACCTCGTTGGCTCGAAGTCACAAGGACCGGCAAGAATATCTCGAGCCTCGAAAAATTCGAGTCAAATGGGAATGCTTACCTTCAGTATAACGCAATCGGTCCTTTACGTCCGATTCGAGTCAACGAGGAAATCGAGCCAAGCGAGTTCGAGCCAATGGGGTTCCACTGTATATGTAACACATAAAATTAGACACTGTCAAATACATTTTTAAATTGATCTTATATCTTTCAAAATTAATTTAACACAATTTAAGAATGTTATTTTTTGCATTTATTTTAAAGGAATAATATAAATAAACCGTTTTAAGCATATGACAATGTGGTTCTTGTTCTTGATCATACTCGGGGTGTACCCAGGCAGCCCCGAGCAGGTCACCAGTCTTACATGTTTACAGTCAAACCCCAAAGGGGCCAGCGGAATGCCTCGAGCCTCGGAAAATTCGAGCCAAACGGTAGTTGTTACATTCAGTGGAACCAGATCTGTCCTTTATATTCAGTTCGAGCCAACAAGGGAACCGAGCCAAGCGAGTTCGAAACAACGGGGTTCGAATGTAGTTGGCTGTGATATAGTGTTGTGTTTCCTCTCATTCCAGCAAGATATGGATGACCATTCTGTCCTTGGTGATTCTCGGGGTCGGTTCCAGCATGTGTATAATTCCAACCTACGACATCTACATAGATATTGTCGAGTAGGTGTTAACTTTTTTACACCCATGTCGGATACTGTTTTCTATGGAATTATCTTGTGCAACCAAAGTGAGGTAATTTGAATTGTCCAAGTAATGATTGCCGTTTCCAAGCGAGCCTTTATACAATTGTACCTGTTTTAAACAAAACTCCACGATAATAATCATAAACGCACTAGCGGACTAAAACTTTACGGACACGCCTCAAATTTGAAATCCTTCAGAAAAAATCCTAATTACATGACAAAATATTATTTAATTGTTTTTAAGACACAAAACTTGAGAAAATTCCGATATTCGGCTCTGTCTTCTTAACTTTTTTACTGAATTATTTATAAGAATTACAACTTTTCATCGATGCATATATTTTCAGTGACCTTGGTTACCCAAACAGCACAAGAACGTACGGTATGGTGTCCGGTCTTTGGGTGTCTATGTACGCCCTTGGGTAAGACATGCGCTGTTTCTTTGTAGCT
Source organism: Mya arenaria (assembly GCF_026914265.1). Classification (NCBI taxonomy): domain Eukaryota; kingdom Metazoa; phylum Mollusca; class Bivalvia; order Myida; family Myidae; genus Mya; species Mya arenaria. The sequence continues at coordinate 52,486,214 of NC_069131.1, forward strand.
GTGTTTTTTTTTCTACGAACTCAAAGAAGCAATGATTCAAAAACTGCATTGGCCATTTTCCATCGTTAACAACCTCGGATGTATATGGACGGTTTACAATCGCCCAAATATTTACTTTTAACTGCGCTGCAAGTAGATCGCGCAGTAATTTCAATTTAGCTTAATAGTTAAACTGAATGACTTTGGGAATCTTTATTATTGAAGAAATAACGCAATTCACTGGCAATCAATTTAGACAAAAGTTATACAAAATACACGTTGAAACATTACAACTAACATCAACTATCATTTAAAATTTTACGAACAACTACTTCTGATGTACCGGCATACATCCGAGATTGCATTCGGAAAATTCGGACCTCCTCGGCCATTTTATCGAAAACAACCTCGGATGTATTTGGACGGTTTACATACTCAAAAAGTGGTACGTTTAAGTCCATTGCAAATAGATCGCGTAGTAATCTTATTAAGCAGTTAAACTTTATGACTTAACTCTTGGGAATCTTAATTATGTTTGCAATAATACACTTCACTGGCAATCAATTTAAACTGAGATCAATAAATACAATTCTTAAACACTACATTTAATGAATGATATTATTCAGAAATTTACGAACTACTTCAACTGATGTACCGGCATACATCCGAGGTTGTTTTTGATGGTAAATGACCGAGGTGCTCCGAATGCCGTTGATTTTGATGGTAAATGACCGAGGTGCTCCGAATGCCGTTGATTTTGATGGTAAATGACCGAGGTGCTCCGAATAAGTCTTTCGTATAACCCACCTCAATTCAATTGCAGCTATGATTTATCTAGCTCCATTTAACAGTTATCTCGCTATAACTGTTAAATTATCTCGCTATAACTGTTAAATTATCTCGCTATAACAGTTATCTCGCTATAACTGTTAAATTATCTCGCTATAACTGTTAAATCGCTATAACTGTTAAATTATCTCGCTATAACTGTTAAATTGAGCTAGATAAATCATAATTGCAAGGAAATTAGGAAACTCTACCTTTGTAATTTAACCGATTCTTAAATACTAAATATATGTTTTATTTCACACTTATAACATGAAACTTTACTATTTGCATTATTTTATATAATATTGTCATGGTCATACGTTATAGATTTATATCGATTTATTTTGAATTTGAACTTGATACAGTTGAACCCCGTTGGCTCGAACTGGCTTGACTCGAATTCCTCGTTGTTTCTCGAATTTCTTATGAAGCTAAACATTCCCGCTTGACTCGAATTTTCCGAGCCTCGAGATATTTTCGCCTGTTCCTGGGAGTTCGAGTCGACGGAGTTTAACTGTATATGTATCTTGTTACAAAGTCAAACATGCCTATGCTTTTGTTTCAGAGACTTCATTGGTCCAAGTGCTGGCGGGTTTGGGTTTGAACAAATAGGCTTTGAGTGGCTAATGACGGTGGTGGCCACCGCTTGTGTGCTTTGTGTATGTAGTGTTGGGATTATGATACTGCTGTTATGATAATAATGATAATAATTTTTTTAATAATAATAATGATAATGATAATGATTATAATGATGATAAGAATAATATAATTAATAATAATAATAAAAATAATAATAATAATAATTATAATAATAATAATAATAATAATAATAATAATAATAAGAATAATAAGAATAATATTTAAAAAAGATAAAATAAATAGTTGTAATAATACTAATTAAGATATTAAAATAAATAATGATATAAATTATTTAAACTTATTGAATTACATACTTTAGTACCAATAGTAAATACTAAAGTAAAGGCATTTTTTCTGAACCTTTTAAATCCAAGTGTATAATTTTACATTTGAATCATTCCGGCGGCAGACAACTTCACGCTTGTGCCTAAAGGAGTTTGCTTTTATACGTTCATTTAAATTGTAATAATTACATTAAAACCTGTCAAGAAGAGCAAATATTAGCAAAGTGTCACCGGGCATATTTTGTCATAATTATGTAATTGCCATAAATTCTTGACTCTTCATAATTTTTATATCTTCAGGCAATACTTGTGTTAGTTACCTGGCTTGTCGAACGAAAATGTGTCAGGAAGGTCGACAAAATCACCATCATCGAAGTTGATGACGTCACTGAGAAGACGCCATTGTTATCTACAGCAGATTCTGATGACGTCATGCGTTCTTATCCTCCGGGATCTGTATTTAATGGGTCGTCATCGGTTTAGAATTTAGAAAACAAAATCAACGAGGTCGAAAAGACTGTAAAACCACAAACTGAATCATTTTAAATCAGTGATAAAAATGATCTACAATGAATTCGACCTCATCTTACCAAACAAACTGTATTAATGTTCACATACAGCTAAACCATCGTTATGAGCATATGACAAAGTGAAAATACTTGATATTACTCCAACAGTGTGTGTATACCACGTGATAAATTACGTCATATATGCTACGTCGGATTGCAACATTTTGCTTAAACGAAGACTTAAAACTAAGATAACTTTTATTTTTCTTCACCATTTTGAATAAAACAAAGGGCAGTCTATGCCGCTTAAAGAGCCTCACCTTCGTTTGATTACCGGAGTTTGATAAGGTGATTAGTTTACTCAAACACGTCGACAAACCTGTCACCAGAATATTGTTTTGACAGGCGGCGGTTTTGTGAAAAGGTTTGTCGAGATGTTTTAAGAAACTAAACTCTCAATCAAACTCTAGTAAAAAAACCGAATGCGGGGCTACGTAATCGGCGTAGACTGCGCCATGTTTCATTTAGTATTGTGAATAAATAGAAAAGTTATCTTTGTTTGAATACTTCATTTGAAGCAAAATTTTGTTTTCCGACATAGCATTTATGACGTAATTTATCACGTGGTATATACACACTGTTCAATATCAGCTTTTAAATTCTTGCTGATTTCTAAATTTCCAAGGCAACAAGGAACAGTGCCAATACAAAGACTATTAAAATCCACGAAAAACATCATTTATCTGTGATATAAATTATGTACATGTATAATGTATATGACGTCATCATACAAGACATACAACTGTAATGTCTAAATGAAAGTGAACTGTAAATATTAGGTGACATATGTGAATATGAATATAAGGAAAGTTATAATCATTCAAAGCAAAATGTTGCCTTTCGACGTAGCATTTATGACGTTATTTATCACGTGGTATATATACACACTGTAATGGGACTCATTCATGTTTCATAGGATCAGAGGCCAAACAACTTATGTAGCGTGAAATCTGAGCATAATGTTTCAATTTAGAGCTATTTTGTTCATAATTGCTTAAACATTCAATAGAAAACGCTTTATTTTACGAAAATCGTGCGCAATTTATAATTAAATATTTACAGGCCTGGTTTTGCAAAGTTATGTTCGAATAAGTATCTACTACTACCAGTTGCTGCATGATTTGCTAATAAAAACGCTTAAAAGAAATCCATTTTACCAACTTTTCAATCATTTTTGGTAAAGTAAATAAATCGTCTTCGGTATTTAATATTGAGTGAGGCCATTTGATGTTCATCAAATATCAGCTATGATAGACTTGTTATTTACGGAATATAATTCCTTTTTTTCAATAACAGTCGAACCCCATTGGCTCGAACTGCAAGGGACCGGCGAAAATATCTCGAGCTTCGGAAAATTATAGCCAAGCGGTAATGCTTTCCTTCAGTATAATGAAATCGGTTTTGACATCAGTAAGAGCCAGCAAATAATACGAGCCAAGCGAGTTCGAGCCAACAGGGTTCGACTGTACTCTTCATTTACTGAATTCCATGTTGTTCAATGAAGGTGTTGTCTATCTTTTAGACCGCTTTTGCTCACTGTGATAAGGTTTAAATACTCGCAATTTTCCATTTTACATAATAATAATAATACATGTATACTCATTTATGTTCTGTATTTATTACTATGGTTATTATGATTAATAGATATTTGTCCGTAAAAAAAAATGATATTTCACTGTTTCAAACAATGAAAATATCAATTAAATAATCGTAGTTTTCACTGTTTTGAAATTTTATCCCGCTCGCACTAGCAAACCAAATGTCAGCGCGCACAGGGCTGGGACACAATTTCGAAATGACGTTATGTTTGAATACAATTTGGCGCGCTTTTTCTGAAAAACAAACTACGATTGAATGACATTTTATATCCTTTTTAGGCATGTAAAACATATTTCTTTCAGTGTAAGATCGCAATATATTTCACCTAATTAATAGCAAAAGTCAGTGTTTCACTCTTGGCTACACCACACGTGAAATATAGCTTTTGGCGCGCACATATTGAAAGACATTGCGATGTTACAGTTAAACAAACAAAGCTGCACTCTCACCGATTGAACGTTTCGACAACCTTTTTGTCTTGGAACGAGCCAATTTTTGCGAAAATCCATAGAAACCAGTTATATAGAACTGCTGACAAAAAATTAGATCGCAGATTTTTATATTTAAGTTCAGAAATTGATGTTTTATGCAAGTTTCTTAAACCGTTAGTAACGCTTTTAGCCATAAAACATTAATATTTGAACAGAAATAAGAAAATCTTCGATCTGATTTTTTGTCAGCAATCTTATATCATTGGTTTGCAGATATTTACGCAAATATTTGCTCTTTTCAAGACATTTATTTTCAAATGTAAAAATTGTATATCTGTGAGAGTGCAGCTTTAAAAAAAACGTTGCATAGTTAAACTTAACAATGTTTACATAACTGCAGAAATAGCAATATTAGAATGAGGGTACATTTCTGAAAATTGTTACATGATATATGGAAGTACCCTGTGTATATTTATGTGTCAGAGTTGCATTGATATGTTTAATAATTCAGGTATATCTTAGACATATTCTCATCATGTACATGTTGTTATTTTTCCATCAGAATGTTTAACAATGTTACTGTTGATTTTTTTGTGTTTGTTCTAATTATTCAATCGTCAACCCCCACCCCGCCCGACCCCATCCCCGCCGGTACCCCATTACGTTCGCGGCTTTACAAAGCACGACATAAACAAGTTCCGTTTTTTTCAGGTTTCCCGACCTACCCATTCTTTTTGCACCCAATCCTAATTTTTGTATTTCAATCAGACAATAATTTTCTGACTAACTTTTTCTTCCTTTTAGGATGATTTTTAAAAGTCTCCTGCACGTTGAATGTACCCGTAACTAATAACGACGGTTTTCAATGAGACAAAAGTTAACCCAAAAAAGGAATGAAAAAAACGAGTACAACCTACCCTAATATTTTTTTTACCTCATGTATGTGTAATGTTTAAGCCATTTAATCATGGGTGATAATGATGCCGTTTTGTTATGTAGTTCAGTCTCTATTTGTCAAAATACTCAAAGTTTATGTTTAAAGTTTGACATTATGAACAAGAAACTACAAAGTGAATAATGAAAATAAAATATGAAAATAATTGAGTGTCTGTTTTTCTTCATATATTATCTATTTCTCGTTTGCGCCCTCTGCGTTTTTAGCAATTCACAGGTGATATTATTTTCGAAAAAAGAATTTCTCTACATTTACGCTTAAATGATTCATCAAGTTAAATCCCACGTCCAGGTTCAAATTTGCTTTTATCAGTAAATACTTGAGTTTTCCTACACGGTGAATCTTAAAGGGACAAGACACCAGATGCTACAACTGCAAGGAAAAAAGAAAATTGTCAAAAACGCACCTGTATCTTTCACAGCTATTGCGTATTTTACCAGTTTGATATTTACTCTCTTTTTTCTACCACGTTCTCGTATATACCAGTAAGTTTAAAAGTATCGTCGTTATATGCATCTGCACTAATCACGTGACTGTCACGTGCTAATGAAACGTCAACATTTATCTATACAGATGAATAGGTTAATGGAAATATATACATATATTTGCATTCGCATAGTCCTTTGTGTAGATCTATCTATACAACATGACGTTTGTATTGTTTATCACCCAAGGAGTTATGACGTCATTGTTTATTTCAATATTGTGCTCCTATTGGATTAGTGCGACGTCATTAAACCAATGATATACGACTATAAAAATATCAGCCGTTCATTTATACAAACGTATTTTGTCGGTTACGAAAACTAAATTGCAAGTGATACTACTAATTTCATTAGTAATGAGTAATTACTATTAAAACTGTTTATATGTGTTTTGATAGCATTTTCTCTTGCGAGTATGCTGTATGAACGAGCAAATGACGATAAAGCGCTAGCGCGCTTCACGGAATTCGCCCGCGTGCCCTACTGCGTTCATATAGAAGAAACGCAAGAAAAAATGCGATCAACTCTTAAATATACATTTATTAGTGACATAAGAGGGCATCTGAATTAAATACTTTGGAGTATTCTCGTTGATGCATTTCAACCCTTCATTCACGAATACTTCATTTGCCGGACAACTGGGGTGGGGGATGGGGTTTTGACCTCGCCCCCATCCCTTATGACTGTCACTGCCATTGTTGTTGTTTTCCTCTAAAACATTATATTTTATGATTCAATTTATTTTAGTTATACATAACCACATATAAAAATAGACTGGTGTGTTCAATTGTATTATCCGAAAAGCCATGAAATGCCTTATTCATCAATTGTTGGAAAAGGCTCTCATAGGTTGTTTATCTTCTTCCAGCCCAATCCCTATATCGATTATTTTGTATACTATTGCATATGTATGTTCTTTGGAAATAAAATAAGTTTAAACCGAATCCACCCACTATAATACATCGGAATGTTGTACGTACAAGAAAACTGAATAACAACACATGTTTGAAAGATCATTTATAAAATAATTCATTAACAAACAGATGTTTGTTAACTGTTAACAGGAAAAGAATGTGAACACATTTCAATAAACAACGTTGATAATAAAAATGACACACATAGCGGCGTCTAATGGCGTTCTAACGTTCCGTTTGTTTTAATGATAACGTTTGACAGGCCACGTGATGGTTCCCTCGACTGCATTCGTGAAATTAATTATCCTCGACGGTGTATTTATTTAACCAAGTTTTAATTGAAAGGTCGTATGACCGTTGATCAACATATATGAGGAGATTTTCATTGAAGCAAAAGTTTGTTTATAAATGAAGCAAAGTACGGAAAGAGTTCTGAAGAGATTGATATCCTAAAATTGTACTTCAAATTTGTGTTTTATTACTATTGGCTATACCATAAGACTTATAAAATAACATATGTTTTGTGTCCCATTTGCCATTGTATTATATTTACCACTTTTCAAATTTATTTGATCAAATATTGTTCATGCTATGTAATATATTTTAAACGCTTCAATAATATCATGTATTCTACTCTTGAAATTACATTGTACGTCTTGTAATTTTCTTTGTGATGTGATTTATTATTATTATGGATTAACATGTTATTATTATGTATTTATAAAACAAATCTGTCTTTATTTTGGGCTGGCGTATTCGTATACATACAGAACTGAACTCATTGTCAATGAAAAACATGACATCTGAAAGACAACTGTACCTTTTCCAACTAAAACTCCTAAAGTTAAAGCTGCACTCTCACCGATTTAACGTTTGTCTTGGAACGAGCCTATTTATGCGACCATCCATGGAAAGCAGTCATATAAGACTGCTGACAAAAAAGGAAATCGCAGATTTTTATGGTTTAGTTAAAAAAATATGTTTTATAATATTTTCGGACGGATTTATGAACAGTCTTTAAGTAAAATCAAGTGTTAGCAAGAACTCTTTAATATCACTTAAATATATGGAAAATAAGAAAGGAGATAATGATTCCCCTTGACGTACACCAAGAAAACTATCGAAGTCTTTAAAGACGGCGAACTTATTAGCACCTTGTGTTGATTCATCATCCAAAGAAGGTTCATGGTCGGGGACTACAGGTCTGTCGTTGTTATTGTTTGAATGTATATCTGTGATTTAGTCACGTGACCCAATATTTAATTTTGTTGACGTTCAGCCGAAAATGAATTATTATCATTGTTTTAAGTCTTCATTTGAGGCAAAATGCTGCCTTTTGACGTAGCATTTATGTCGTAATTTATCACGTGGTGTACACACACTGTAAAATGACTCGCTGAAGTTAATGAACTCTCCACGAATTACGATTTGATTAATTCACGCTCTGTTCATTGTCTTAATTACGAATGACAGTAACATTTTACCGCTTCAGTAAGAGAATATATAATATATATCAAGTGTACACATCGACAGTTTTATTAAAATAAAAATGTCACTTTAATAGCGTCTTTCGCATTCATAAGACAAAGAAAAGCAAATCATGTTTTGGTACAATGGTAGCTATTGGGTGTTTCAAACAATGGAAAGCGAAGGTATTTGTTGGTAATTTTTATCCATTCAAACGCTATCAAATCACGCTTTATACGACAAAATAATATTTTTTGGTTCAATGTTTTAAAGCGCAACTCAAGAGTTTCCCCGTCGTAAATCCATCCTTCATTTAGAGCTGTTAAAGATAGACAGATTTTGGAAACATACAGGACAAATGATTGCATTTAAAGATTTGCATTTTTAATTCAGACAATCGATATCAAAACAAACCAATTTTTTGAAAATTTGAATTAAAAAAAAAGTTACTTTAAAGTGACTGTTATGAGTTGACAAAAAACAATTTTTCTGCAATTCTATTAACCAATATTGAACAATATACTAGTAGGTGAATTTAGGCGCTATTAGATCATATTAAATCTTTTAGCACTCACCAATGATTTATTGTTTTTGCGTTTTCAGCTATGAAATACAAAGTTACAATCTTCTTATCAGTAATTAATATTTTCAATAAATGCATTATTTTTTAGTAAGTAGTTAAAGGTTTATCACTCAAACTATGTTTGTAATACATGTGTATGCATAGATTTTGAATAAGAGAGATATTTAAAAGTTCAAATAATACAAACCTATATTAAGTGTTCGAGATTTTTAAAATCGAAAAAGGGTTAATAACATCCTACACTTGTCAAAGTTTATAACCTTGATACTTCTAAAAAATACAGCGTACTACAATTCTTTGTACGTGGCCTAGCACAATCTTCAAAAGCCTATAAGTACTCTTAAAGAAAAATAGTTCCATTTGCAACACATCACTATCAAACCCGTTATGGAACCGTTAAAATAATCGCTGTCTTCTCTTAAACGGTATGGTATGACGCACTTAGTCCTCCGTAGAATCTTGTTGTTGTTTTTTGTTCGGTATGTGTATATCCCGTCCTTATGCCGTACCGATCGGTTTTTGTTTAGGTTTCGTCATAACGGTCGGTGTGGTGGGTTTCTTCAGGTGATTCAACTTCCCAGCTTGCTTCAGAAAGATGGTATATAAAATCTTGCCCTTGCCCTAGATAAAAAGAAATATATTAAAGAACCTAAAACAAATGATCGAAATGTTTAACAAGCAAAATCCTCATTATATCTAAATGTTCAATGAAATAAATAAAAAAAAATTACAATGAAATTAATGAAACACATCTGAACAATTATTAGAATATAGTCTGCATTTTTAGCCAATCATTAAGAACTAGGCTTAATCATTAAGAATGTTTATCTTTTGGAAGGAGCTTAAAGGTCCGCTTACTGCCAACCATCCGATACAGACTCCATGCTTCAGATTTTACGTTCATAATGTGTCAGCTAATGAGGTTATACTCTAAGTAAGTTGGATGACATGAAGTAATTTCTGATTTATTGCTAAAAATTCGTTCACTGGGCCCTGTCTTTATTATTAGGTTTTTACATTGTCTTCATGTCATGTAATAAGGTTACACACCACCATTGTTATTCCCTATATAATTCAATGTAAAATTATAATTTTTAGACAACATTTAAAGGCATTCCGAGCGCATGCAGGCTATGATAACCACATATATTCTTAAAGTACAAGCTTTAAATTACCTTTCAATCCAATAAAAAAGTGGGGTCAAGTTATTCCTAAGAAAAATCACTCCACTTGAAAAACAAACTCTAAAAATTGCACCGTCCGCCATGACAGTTCTTCCAAAATGACCTTTCAACTATAGGGCAGCGGTTTATGCTTTAATCTCTACTCTAAATGATAAATCAAGCAAGAATATATACTTAAGGTATAAAAGTTTCAGGAATAATGATATTTTTGATTTACAGTGTATTGAGCATGTGAAAACATGTCTATCAATCATAAGAACATTTTTTTTATTGAGAATTTTCCGCACAACGGAAGTACATATGACGTAATGGTGACGTCATTCCTATAATTGCATATACGATGTAAACTACAGGAACAAGCCAACTAACGGAGACCTGATGTAAAAAGTAAAACAGGAACTTCACAAGAGACACAAACTAGCACCGAACAACTGAGTGGGGCTAAAACGTAGGACATATCATATCTTGGAAGTGTAACACTACCGTGCACTGATTGTTAAATAATAATATTCTTGTGGTGGTTGTACTGCTGCTACTGCTACTACTATTTCTACTAATACTAATAGTTACGTTAGTAATAATAATTATGACAATATTAATAATAATAATAATAATAATAATAATAATAATAATAATAATAATAATAATAATAATGATAATGATAATAATAATTAATGATAATGATGATGATGATGATGATGATGATGATGATGATGATGATGATGATGATGATGATGATGATGATGATGATGATGATGGTGGTGGTGGTGGTGGTGGTGATGATGATGATGATGATGATGATGATGATGATGATGATGATGATGATGATGATGATGATGATGATGATGATGATGAAATTTATAAAAATAAAATAACAATAACAATAACAATAAAAATAATATAAATTAAATAAAATGATAATAATAAAAAAATTAGGATAGTTATAACATTTACAATAATTATAAATAATTATAATAATAAAAATAATAAAAATGATAATAAAAGTAATAATATTAAAAATAATAATAATTAAAAAATGATAATAATAATAATGATAATGATAATAATAATAATAAAAATAATAATATTAATAATATTAATAATATTAATTAATTAATTAATTAATTACTTAATAATATATAATATTAATATTAATGAACTAGTATTAAATACTACCTTGACGTGGTCCTTGGTCAAAATTTCATATTCTAGTCTGTCCGCCCTCCATGTTAACTTGATGCAATAACGATAATAATGAAAACAATAAAAGTAGAAGAAGAAAAAGAAGAAAAAGAAGAAGAAGAAGAAGAAGAAGAAGAAGAAGAAGAAGAAGAAGAAAAAGGAGAAAAAGGAGAAAAAGAAGAAATAGATAATAAATACAATGATAATAATAAGTTGAATGATTTAAATAATAAAGGTTATAATAATCATAATGATATTAATAAATTACACAATAATGATGATAATAATAATAATAATAATAATAATAATAATAATAATAATAATAATAATAATAATAAATATTACAAATAATTATGATATATTATACTACCTTGAAGTGGTCCTTGGTCAAAGTTTCATATTCTAGTCTGTCCGCCCTCCATGTTTTCTTTATGCACAAACATCCCTCCCCGTGGTCACCGTACCCATCGTGACGGCACTCGCCTCCCATCTGAAAAATTTAGAATTCATCACTCTTCACAAATTCACCTATGGCCATTTTATAATAGACAAGTTTGTCTCGGATACTCTTGATGCATGTCCAACCCTCACGGTGGAAACACACAAAGTACACAGACGATTGGGTATATTTCTTTATTTAAAGGGACTGTACTCCGTATGATAAAACAGCGAAAAAAAAGAAACAAAAATGTCGAAAACTGACATAATCTTGATATCGATGTGAACAATGCATTGAAACTTACTATCTGAAGTACCACATAGTTTAGAACTAATTTATTTTTCGCAGTGTTTTCGTATTTTTCCATTAAAAAAAAGATTACTTGGTATGTCTACCTAGCAGAATTAATTCCTAATGCGTGATTGGTTAGTCGATGTTATCACATGATATTTCCGAGTAAGGTGTATAGCTTATTTATATCACCCATATAGAGTAAGCCTTCGTAGCTCAGTGGATTCAACGACGGACTGCAATTTTGGCCACACCGGTTCGAAACCGGCCTTCGACACATTTTAAAAAAAAAATGTATTCTTTTTTACTATTAAGACATCAACGAGTAAAACATTTTATTCAGTAATTGTCCTGAGATTCGTTACAGAAAAAAAACTTTTTTTGGTGCCAATCTGGTGTACAGTCCCTTTTAAGTATTTCATCTATATGTCTTTACACATCTTGCCATATGACTATGGACAAAAGATTTGTTGTCAATTATGTCTCAGAAATTCCTCCCGCATGTTGACCATAACCATCATGGAGACTTTTCCACCTGAAGAACATATCTTTGTTGTTGTTTTTTCTTTATCATCAACAACAACTACACACTTGGAAATCAAACCATGGACAAGCGAGAATCACGTCAATCTTTTTTTGCATACATAAACAACATTTCGAATGGTCACCATAACCTTAATAGCGACACTATTCTCCCACTTGAATTAGTAAGCGTCGCATTTTTTTCTTTTTTTCTGTGAACTCAAATACACATGAGGACATGAAACCATGGACTAGAGCGTATCACGTCAATGTTAACTTCATGCATAAACAACATTCCGCATGGCTACCATAACCTTTAAAGCGACACTCCTCTACCATCTGAAAAACTCAGCTTTGTGTTTTTCAAAAATACACACGTTGACATCAGACCATGGGCAAGTGAGTATCACGCCAATCTTGTATTTATGCATCAATAGCATTTTGAATGGTCACCTTAACCATCATGGCGACACACTTCTCCCATCTGATTAACTTGCGTTGTGTTTTTCAAAAACGAATACACATCATGTGGACATCAGACCATGGACAAGTGAGTATCATGTCTTCATGCATAAAAAAATCCGCATGATCACTTTAGCCTTTGTACTTCAAATAAACCATCATTCATTTGGATGCATCAATGTGTTAGTGCATTTTAGATATTATAATAGAGACAATTTTTATGTTAAATTAAATTTTATATTAATATAATATTTTTTTACTTAAAATGAAACATCCCAGTAACATTTTTTTGGTATAAATGATGGATTGCTTACTTACCAATTACAATTAAGAAACATCCTAATCAAGTATATACACTGTACATTGAAACTATTCTGAACATTATAGAACAAAAATATTTTAACATTAATTTACAGTTTGATAAAAAAATAGAAAGATCAATAATGTAACATTTTATAGAATATAGGATATAGCATGATTCGGCCATACCAAATCCTTTCTATGTTAAGCGTCCGCCATGGCCCATGCATATGTAAAACACGAATTTAAAAGATATCGATCATTTAGATAAACAGGAAAATTATTGTTACAAAAATCATTATTACCACAAAAATAAAGTAATAAAAAAGAAAAAAAAATGTAAACATAAGGATTTCTGATTTTCGTGCATTCATGCCCGCTTGGTCGTGATTTTGCAAAATTTCCAAGAAGCGCTAGCAAATTTGCGGCCAAGCTTTCATTATGCATATACGCACGAAAATTTAGAATCAATTTTTATATTGTATGGCATAACTTTATGAACATCCGAGACCCGTTGGCCTGAACTCGCTTTGCTCTATTCCTCGTTGGCTCGAACTAGATGAATGGACCGATTTCTCTAAACTGAAGTTAAACTTTCCCGCTTGACTCGAATTTTCCGAGGCTCGATGTGTTTTCGCCGGTCCCCGGGAGTTCGAGCGAACGGGGCTCGACTGTAGTTAAATATGATTGATACTTACATGTTTGCACTCATCTTTAAAGTCAAAACATCCGTCAGTGAACCAGTCGGTGCTACACAATCCGAACATGGCATGTGTCGTCTGCAAGAGCAGACATGCGCACACACACGTCAACAGCAACTTCATATTCTGAAACAAGGACGAATAGGTATTGAGTGCTACACAATTCGAACATTGCACATGTCGTCTGCACGAGCAGATATACGTTCACACACGTCAACAGCATGTTCATATTCCGACATAGAGAGAGGTTCTAAATAGGAATGTTAACATAAACATTCACAGCACTGGAAAGAAAATACAATGACGTTATATATAAAAAAAAATCCGGTATGACGTCATTTGGATTTTCGCGCAGTTATCTTATTAAATATTAATTAGATTTTGTTTTTGTTAAATTATAAGTAAATTATAAATAAAACGAAAATTGTTTCAGTATATCATTGCAAAATATATCACCTATTGTTTCAGTATACCATTGCAAAATATATCACCTATTGTTTCAGTATACCATTGCAAAATATATCACCTATTGTTTCAGTATATCATTGCAAAATATATCACCTATTGTTTCAGTATATCATTGCAAAATATATCACCAATTGTTTCAGTATACCATTGCAAAATAAATCACCTATTGTTTCAGTATACCATTGCAAAATATATCACCTATTGTTTCAGTATATCATTGCAAAATATATCACCTGTTGTTTCAGTATACCATTGCAAAATATATCACCAATTGAACACCATAAGCAAATATTTTAATCGTAGCAAAGCTACTCATCAAATATTACTTTTGGTGCTCACTCGGCTGGGTTGTGTTGTCGCATATCTTAAAGATGCACTCTAACTCCCAAATAAGACTTACCACAATTAATACTATAATTTTTATATTTAAAAAGAATATGTGTCGAAAACAATGGTTTTTATGAAGGATACTGAGTTTAATTTACAAAATGTGCATAAAACAGTATTTCTTCCTTCTGAGACTAAAGTAGATCACATTTAATCTTTAAGCATTCACCAATCATTTAAAAAAAATGCGTTTTCAGCTATTAAACACACAGTTACAATCTTGTTATCAGTTATTAATATTTTCTATTAATGCATGTTTTAGTATGTATATTTTTTTTATTTAGTTAGTAGTTAAAATGTTTTATCAGTCAAACTTTATGTTTGTTATACATTTGTATGTTTTGATTTTGAATAAAAGTGTCACTTTGTACTTGAATAGACAGTTATCCTCTATATCATAAAATTAAAACATAAAAATTTCAAAACAATTAGCATGCATACATTCATCAAAGTCCTCATCATCTAATAACTCAACAATTATTTCACTACAAAAAAAACACACACAATTAAACCTTGTTCTTAAATCACGACTTTAAAAAAAATAATTACTCACGGAAATCAAATATTACTTTGATTTATCGTCGTATTATATATATATTTTTAAAAAATGAATAAATTTTAAGTGAATTTTGTGATGCAATATTTAACAAAACATAAATTTTGTTTTGCAATATATAACAAAACACACATTTTGTGTTGCAATATATAACGAAACACACATTTTGTGTTGCAATATATAACGAAACACACATTTTGTGTTGCAATATATAACGAAAAACAATTTTGTTTGATGATTAGCACACTATTATGTATTTTTATTTATATTTTATTATAATTCAAATAATACCTGGCTATTTGCTTTTACATTTCATATAAAACTCGCGCAATTAATATTACTTTACTTTTCTTGAATATTTATCTTCTCAACTATTTAAACAATAAAACAAGTTTTTTTGCAAATATATTGTAAAAGACAACTTAAATATTAAGTGAAATCACACTTGAAACAACGAAACTTCAATCACCTTTTTAAAAATCCTTAAATATAATCCGATTATCTTTAATTTTTTAAACAATGAACAAATTTGTTTGCAAATGTATTGTAACAGACAGCTTAAATAAGTAAAATCACACTTGAAACAACGAAATTTAAAACACATGTTTTAAAATCCTTAATTGTAATCCGATCATCTATAAATTTTTAAACAATGAACAAGTTTATTTGCAAATATATGGTATAAGACAGCCTAAATAAGTAAAATCACACTTGAAACAACGAAACTTAAAACACCTTTTTAAAAATCCTTAATTGTAATCCGAGATTATCTCTTATTTTAAACAATAAACAAGTTTATTTGCAAATATATAGTAATAGACCACTTAAATAAGTAAAATCACATAGAAAAACAAACTTTAATCACCTTTTCTAAAGATCGTTAATTTCCGTACAATAACCTTTAAATGTTTAAACAATAAACAAGTCAATTTGCAAATATAATTATTAAAGTAAAATCACATAGAAAACATAGAAAACAAACATAAAACAGGTGTTTTAAAATCCTTTATTGCAATCCAAATTGCGACGCACTGTTAACGTTGAGGACTTGATGAAAGTGATGTGAGTGATCTGTGCGTCCTAATGCATACGGCGTTTTATACCGTCCCAGTGACAGCGTTAGAAACTTTTAATTATAGAATATATAAATTAATGAGGACACGTGTAGTTAATTGCTCTATACATATTTCTAGCAACAACAGTATTACGTTGATTTAAATTTAGAACAACCAAGACTAAAATAAAACAAGTATAGTGAACTTAAAATAAGGACGATTATTTATGGTTTGTTTGAAACAATTTTAGCTAAGAGTCTGTGGTAACTCTATACAGTGTTCCTTTTGTTACGACTTTCTTGCGTGTTTGTCATTAGTGGTGGTTTTGTTTTTGTTCGTTTAATTGTATTTAATAAATGTTGTAACTAGTGTGAAGTTGAGTACTGAGCTGGCATAAATCCGAAGTTGTTTTTGATGGAAAACGGCCGAGGTGTTCCGAAGGCATTAAACCTTGTCAGTCTGAACAGGATTATCGTAAACATTCGGCGACTGAGTCCGGACCAGTTATTGTCATCAATCACTGGTGAGTTTGAGTTAAGCTTTAAGCAAAACTTGCAATGAAAGCAAGCTTCAGTTGCAATGAAATCAAGATTAAAGTTAAAACGTAATATGGAAACAAGCTTCAGGAAAAAATTGTCCAATGGAAGCAAGCATCATGCAAAACTCGCAAAGGAAATAGGAAACGTTCAATGGAAGCATGCTATAGGCAAAACGTTCAATGATAGCAATCTTCAGGCAAAACGTTCAGTGGAAGCATGCTTCAGACAAAACGTTCAATGGAAGCGTGCTTCAGGCAAAACGTTCAATGGAAGCAATATTCAGGCTAAACGTTCATTGGAAGCGATCTTCAGGCAAAACGTTCAATGGAAGCATGCTTCAGTCAAATAAGTTCAATGGAAGCAATCTTCAGGAAAAACGTTCAATGGAAACGATCTTCAGGCAAAACGTTGAATGGAAGTATGCTTCAGGCAAAACGTTCAATGGAAGCATGCTTCAGGCATTTTAAGACATTTGCTCAATGACGTTTATCAAAAGGACTCGTTAGTGGGTAGTTATAGATAAAAATATCATGTCAGCCATTTAAAAGGCTCAAGATTATTAGTATGGACGGCCGATATGTGTACCCAGCTGGTAGATTAGTCCATGGGAAATAACCGGGAACTAGGACCTCGGAAAGCTGAGACGAAACGGAGGCTTCGGTTCAGGAGCATGTAGTTAAAGGTAAATGCATATTTCTTAAACGAATGTACGGGTTATGCAGACACCTTAAGGAAAGATAATTGTCCCAAATAATCAATTTAAATTGGTATCTTAAAGTTGGTTGGAAATTACAACACGGCATCAAATCATTGATTTATGTTAGTAGAATATTACAAACTTTATTCATTACTAAATCAAATACAAATTTTACCACAATGCGTGTGCATTGATATAAAGCGTGGCTTGATGGAGCGACGTTTAACAGTATTACAACTTCTAAACATGGATGGTGTCCTATTAAATGACATTTCATGAAAACATAAAACCAAAAAGTCAAATGTGATGTTAGAAAGAATTAATCATCATTAACAAAAACAAATCCATGATTTCGTGACATATGGAAATGTATGTTAACTAGTTATAGGGAACATAATAAAATTTTTACATTCGTACCTGGTTTTCTGTCTACTGGTTCATACAAAATGAACAACAATTTCATCAAATTGTTGTTCATTTTGTATGAACCAGTAGACCTTTCGTGGCAATTGTAGGCGAATCATCAGCCAGCTGTTATTGAAGTTAACTGGTATATATAACAGTGCCTGGTCCACTTAGATGGTAATTTACACGGTTGTTAGAAACCGACCTACACTTTCTGCCTATGAAATTTCAGATAGACACTCATCAAAGGCGCACAATACAGGCTGATGGCATTTTTTTCTTTAATTTTTACGCATTATCATGTTGTTCTCATTTGACTTCAAAACAAAACAATCATTAATAAGGAAAAGATAAAAACATATTATCGATATTTTGACACTTTTTAACTGGGAAATTTGTGGCCAAGTAGCTTTTCATTAAAACGCTTTTTGCCTCAGATTTTATGTTGACAATTCGTCCGCAAATGAAGTTGTGTTCTATGTCAGGTTAATGACCTGAAGTAATATTTTATCGATAAGGAAACTAAACATAACACAGAAAATGCTCTAATTTACCGATACGCGTTATAAGCCCTTGCTAGGCTGGGATAAATCAAAGTGCATTCTAATAAATTATGTATCTTATTGTTTGGTGTTTGTTCATTCAAGAAGGTAAATAGAGTTAAAATAGTTCTCAAAACATTGAATATGCGTGTAAGTCCCTTCGAATGGACTAGACACCAGATGATACAATTGCAAGATAAAAAGAAAATTAATTTAAAATTTGAAACCATTATGTGTTATCTTTAAACGGGAAAACTCAGATGAGACAGCAACATGATTGCTGCGTTTATTTTTTTAATCGTGTTAAAAGATTTATTATCGGCTTCCTACTAGCTCGCATTGGCAATGCAAGACTTCCTTTTAGGAAATACTGTGTTTGCCGATATTTGGACCGACTGGTGTCTAGCCCCTTTAAAGACTCCTACCTATTAAATACAAGCTTTTTATAGAGATGAGTTCACTTGTAATTTATCATCATATGCATCAGCTACACCAAAACATTTTACGCGGGTTTTAAACACTCTGTGTGCCAGATTTTATATTGAATGTGATCGTAATAACTCATTCATGATCTTGGCCGGTTGGCATTGTGGTTAGCACACTCTCTTCTCACGAAAGCGCCCTCGGTTCGATGTCCGGGCGAAGGTGATTTTGGTTTCTTGTCACCAAGCTGGCCAAGCGGGTTTTCACTGAGCTCCCCGATTCCTCTTATACAAAAGAAGACCACACACTCGCGCAGTATCGTGCTAAAGAGAGTTACTTTGTAAAGCAGTCAGTAACCCTTTCTTCGTATTGTTAAATTTTAGTTTAATCTAGACTAAGTTATGCATAACAGTGTGATGATTGATGATTGATATAAAAACAATCACCATCTTTACAATAACTTTTATTTCAGCACATAAATTTTCAACAGTATTATATCATGGATGGTTTCATATAAAATGTCATTTTAATACAACGCAAAAGCCGAAAGAAAAAAAAGTTGTGTAATAATGAATAATTAATCGTTATTAACTAGAACATTTCATTTTTTCGTGCCATGTAAAAATGAATGTAAACTAGTAAAAACATACTTAATTAAATAGTTTTGTTTCGCTTTGAGTTTCATCATATCATGCACACTTATTGCGAACCAATTTATTACTTTCAAGTTTTTCAGCTTAGATTGATCAATGATGATAGTTAGACTTGATCCAGGACAAAACGTTTAAAACAGACATTTAGATTTATTGAATGTAGTTAACATGTTGATAACAGTTTTTGACAAAACATGAAACGCATTAGAAAATAATTAACATGGTCACAATGACACATGACGTAATACAAAGAAAAACGTATACACAGAAAAGCAAAAAAGAGAAGAAAAAAGTTTCATAAATACAAATGATAGATGCGAAATCAAAATGTAAATGGTAGGCAAATTTTATATGAAACTTTATAGTCTAAATCATATTATTTATCACAAATATTCTTGCTTGGTTAATGCCTGATTTATGAATTTACTTGATGTCTTGTTATTCGATTTTATTACTTCAATAAACACGATTTGATAGCCAGTGTCAGTCACTTCCTACTTCTAATAATCAATCCCACCCAGGATTGTCTCCCTTCTGTAAACATGTAATATTCAGCACTAAAAATCAGGGCTCAGTGAAAATTAGGCACTGGAAGTAATTCATTTAAACCAACCGGCCTACCCTCCTTCTTCTCTCGTATCCTCTTTACCTTCTTATCCTGTTCTCAAACAGAATTAACGACTTTGGTATTCGATAAGTGAAAATAAACTAAGCTTACTACAGCATTGTAAATCACACAAAATGTTTAACGTTTAGCTATTATCGTGTCTGTGTTTGTCGTCTGTAAAAACAAATCTTTAAATATTTAATAATATTTAATAAAGCCAAATAATTTTAAACACTACCACTTGGTTTAATTCAACAATATCAATATGTGTCATCTACCTTGTAAGATGTACAAATGTCCGTCATTAAATATGTACTTTTGCTAAGGTTTGGAGAAGAACTTTTTAAGACATATTTATCTTTCTTTCTAATCATATTCTAGACTGTACATGTGTTTTCTGTTTGTCTTTATGTTATGTGTGTATACGCTGATGAATAAAATACGTTTAAACTAATAAACTTGTACAAAAATGGGTTTCATATATAAATTGGTTTAAGGGCAATTCTGCACCAACACTAGGTTGTACGGAAACGACAAAAACGATGAGAAATATAATTGAAGGTTTAAACGATACTTACCAACCAAGGAGGGATTGCACAGATATGACCTGACTCAACTGATAAGGCAATGTCCGCATCAACATATTTATTATCACTATATCCATTGAAACCGAAAAATGTTGGTGTACATATAAGCGAATGGACTAACGACATAGACAGGGAAGGTCGGGAGGGTATGTAATCCCTCTAGGAGTCTACCGTCAATAAAATCCTGGTATTATATCAACGTCCCTCTTCGTCGGTAAGTATCGTTTAACCCTTCAATTTTGTCTCCCGTATACTGGGTGGGATACACAGAGATATGAGAGTAGCTCATTTTTAAAATGTTATAGTTGAGTATATGATTAACAAAATCACACCCTATGGCTTTCATTATGATGACACAATCTTAAGTGTATACCAATTTGTTTCAGCTCGATTGTGACAACAGCTTAAACAATAAAAACAACAACATTTTTCTACGGATGGGTCGCTCATAATTTCTCATTTAAAGTAATGAGCTGTAAGGTCCATTATGAAGACAGTTACACACGGGGCTTCTTAATATGAGCCCGTAAGCCTCGTCCTCAGCGTGTGTATACCACATAACAAATTACGTCATGAATGCTACGTCAAAAGGAAAAAAATGCTTCGAATGAAGACTTGAAAGTAAGATTACTTTACTATTTAATCACTATATCAAATGAAACATAGTACAGTCTACGTCGCTTGCATAGTCAAGCACTGTCAAAACATTATTTTGGAAACAGGTTTGTCGAAGTGTTTGAGGAAACTAATCATCTACTCAAACTCCGGAAATAAAACGTAGGCTGCCCTTTGTTTTTATCTAAAATGGTGAAGAAAAAGAAAAGTTATCTCTGTTTAAAGTCTTTATTCGAAGAAACCAGATTCGAAATGACCGCGCTATAGAGCGACGTTTTATGAATTTAGCGCTATAAATTGGCACATAACTATTAATGATAAATATATAGTCCCACATTCGTTGACATTCAGTACGAAATTTATTAAACTCATTAACTACAATTGCAAAAAAAAAGAAAAAAAGAAATCGCATAATTTTTTTTATTAATTCCAGAAAACTCATTTCATAAACTTCATATTGTCAACCTGTTAAATGAACACTCATGCGAAATCCTCTGTATATTTAATAATTTATCTAAGGCTCCTAATTGTTTCACTAAAGGTTGACCCGTGTAAGGAGTAATGAAATGTATTAATAAATATCCTTTTTTATAGAGGAAAGGTGTTGAATGTTTCAGTGAAAGATAGCAATATATTTCATCGATGAGTCCAAAATGTTATGTAAGCCCGATTCTCTGCCACGAGTGAACTATGTTCTATTGGCGTTCACAGTGTTGGATATATTGCTTACACTTAATGAAATTCAACAAAAGCAATTCTATATGGATAATTTAATTCGTAATATTTAAGTCAAATGGCATCATTTATGTTATGGCGCCATTGATTTCCTTCCCAGCAATGTGTGCGATTATGTTTTCAAGTGAAACAATGACCTTTTATTTCGATTTAAGTAAATTAAGACATACTCTGCCGTTATTTCCCGATTAAAAAGTATGAACTATATAAAGGATAATTCTTTGTTACAGTGTAAGATCGAAATTAATTACACCGAGTAAGCACCAAAAGCTTTATTTCACTAATTAATTTTGGTTTCATGAGGTGAATTATATTACAATCTTATACTGAAACAATTGTAACGTGCCGTCTGTATGCTCAATCCTTGTCGTAGAGCTTCCCCGAGGCTACTTTGCCTTATGATTGAAACAAATATTTGGAAAAACGATTGTAAGTTAAAACATAATCACCCAAATAATCAGGGTTCAAAGATTACTCATTGGTTTATATCAAGTTCAATCACTTAAATAATGAATGGCCTTCTCTTACGGGAGCTTGTTTATTGGTGATGCAAAATACCTGAACCTTTGTCAGCACATAGATCAATGCCCTGTGGCCAACGCAGTTGCCAGGTATGAGGCTAACAAGAGTTTTCTAGCCACCAGCTCCGTTCACCAGACTAGATCGCAATGCTCTATGTATCTGGCTACTTGAACTGGAACGCTAGGTTTCTCTATAAATGTCAAGTCGCTGGTGCCTTTTTATCCCGCAGAACGCAATGCTATGTGTTCAATACGAAACAGCAAGAAGGTCAAGAATCCAATTATTTGTCTTTAAAAGACGATTTCCGTTTACTGATCGATGTTATCTAGACGGCGATCAAACACAGAATGACATATTCGTTTGTTTATTTGAGTTTAACAAGGTCTGCCCGCGCCCATTGGCTGCATTATGGCTTGACCCCGCCGTGACACCATCACGACTTTAATTGTGTTTAAATGCCTTAAGTGACATGAGATAGAAGTGACAGCAATTCGCAGTCAAATCCAGACATTGGAAGACTTGAAGAAACAGAGTGAGATACAAGAGATCCGGGTGCGATACCCTAGCTCTTTGCGAAGAGACCGCTTGGTTCTTTAACGTGCTCGGTGTAAAGCACCGATACACGGGATACAACTTTCCTGGGGTAAACCAGTACTGAGACCACCACTTTTTCAAGCACTACCCTTTAAATGCCAAGCGCCAAGCAAGGGGGCTACTTGTACCAGCTTTTAACGTCTTTCGGCATGACGCGGCCCGGGATGGAACCCACGACCACCCGCTCCGTAGGCGGACGCCTTAGAATGACATATTCCTCTGAGCGACGCGCTTATATACTCCCCGGGCGGACGATTTCATTATTAACCTGTGTAAAGCGGGTCTATCGCACTTTGCGAAAACTTGAAGGGAGACAGCTCTATTTTTACTAATATTCTTTATGAAAAAAACAAATTCCGGTTAATAAATAATGTTCAACATAATTCCTTAGATCATCTTTGTCGCGTATAAAGTATTTGTATGGAATAAATAAGTCTGAAATGTATAACTAACTTTTAAAAAACACCGCCAGACATTGAACTTTGTTAACGCAAATAGCCAATTTATAGCAAAGGGCGGTTATCGTGCAAATATGCGGTTACGCTACACAAACATTTTTTTCTTTTTTATTATAAGCCTTAAAATAGTTTAAAACGACATTTAAGTCTATTTTTTAAATAAAATGGCGCCAAATTGTGCTTAATCATTCCGTAAATAACGCCGTTGAAGTTGTGTCCAAGCCACTAACGCGCTCACGTTCGATTTGGCATTGAGAGCAGGATAATCCGTCAAAACAGTGAATAATATTGAAATTTTATTTCACTGTTTAAAATTGTGAAAATATCGGTTTTTATCCACTTATAAATCTCTTTAAATCATCGGAAAGCATATAATAAAATGCTTCAAACAACACTGCCTCGTTTGTATCATTAAAACGCAAAACACGGATAATCTTATTTCAATACAAAACCGGCATGAACAACAGCTTTGACCAGGTTATTCTCAGAAGTCAATTCCGTCTCGCCATTAACGGTAATACGGGAAATATCTGTCATTGACCATTGGTATAAAGAGAGGCTGTCCTCACAGAAGATTTCACATCTTGAAGACAAGGTAATGAAACGGTCAGACAAAATGAATAAAGCGATGGGACAAGGTAAATAAAGCTATGGGACAAACTAAATCGGTTGTGCGAAATAAATTAAGCGATGGGACAAACTAAATACATCGCTGGTGCGAAATAAATAAAGCGATGGGCAAAAGTAAATAAAGTGATGGAACAAACTAAATGAAACTGTGGTGCGATATAAATAAAGCGATGGGACAAACTAAATAAATCGGTGGTGCGAAATGAATAGAACAAGCTAAATAAATCGGTGGTGCGAAATGAGTTAAGTGATGTGGCAACTTAAATGAAACAGTTCGGTAAAATGAATGAAACGGTTGGAAATAACAGTGATGTAGTAATGCCGCTCATTCAACGTGTACCAGAATGGAGCAAATATGTATCTACAGGGTGGATGTCTCTGGCATTTATTCTTGGTATACCCGGAAATGCGATTGTTTTAAACATCCATTCCGGATTACCGAAGCGGTCCGTTGTCGAATGGATGATACTCTACCTGGCATTTTGTGATATGCTGTCGTTATTGGTCTGCGCTCCAGCCTTTATTCTTGTCAACATGAACGTATGGAACACATTTGTACCTCCAATAATTTGTCCCATACACTACACGATTTTATTAACATCTTTTCTTTCATCGAACTTTATCACTGTGCTTGTGGCTATTGAACGATTTAGAAAAATGTCAGGAAAACGAGACTTTATGTTGGCCAGTCAGGCGAAATTTATTGGAGGAGGAGTAATTCTACTAAGTCTAGGACTAAGTTCTCCTTCATTAATCCTCAATTCAAACAACCCAGACGGGTATTGTATGTTCAACGCGAGTACAGCCATAATTCAGCGTGTAGCATACGGGTTATATTTAGTCATTGCTATAGTATGTAGCATTATAACATGTGTGTGCTACGGAAAAGTGGTTTTGAAATTGAAGGAATACAGAGCGCAAACTCATGCTGCGAATGACAACCCGATTGTAGCTGCTTTTCAGAGGACGCGTGAAAAGACAGTAAGGACAACAAAAATGATGGGGCTTATGTCAGCTGTCTTTATTGCTTCAACTATTATTCCACTAATGATGACTATTATATCATCACTCACCGCAGACCCTGCATCTATCTTTCTAAATACAACAATTTACATTTTATCAAAGCTGTACTTTTTGAACAATTTTGCGAATCCAATGTTGTATTTCTCTGTGAATTCGCCATTCAGAGCTAGTGTTTACAACTTATTTTGTTCTTCTTAGCAAAACCATTACACGACTGATAGAAAATTAATACATTATTTGGGCAAGAGTGTATCACCGAAGGTTTCTAGCCGGTAACCAAAACAATAGTAACTTTTTAGAGGTTTATTATCTAGAACTACTAAAACACAAAGAAATCTATCAAAATTTATGAAAAAAAAATCCATTTGCCAAATTGAAAACAAATTTATGCACAAAATCACAATCCGCAACCTTAAGAAATATCAAGTGACGGCTTTTAAAAACGTACGAATTCTACTAGCCTTCTTGAAATACCACACATGTAAAATTTGTACATCCATGCTAAGTGTTTGCCCTACATTTTCAGTCAAACAGGGACGCTAGATTTTTAAAATGTTTAGTTTTTCTTAAGTTACTTATTTACCAAGGATATACGTCGTTAACACTAACCTAAACTTGTAAATTACGGCGGTATAACTTATAATTCATAAGTACCACATACGATATGTGCATATTCGAATACTCAAATAAATCTAACCCAAATCCCAACCCTATCCCTTATTCCGAAGAGATAGGAAACATGTCAAGCAGTTAACAAACCATGCTAAGCGATGTTCATATAAGGCTCATTTGAACTTAGAAAATATTCAAAAATGTGGATTTTTTATTGCATTTACCAACGCAGAATCGCATATCTGATAACTGAGGCAAGTATGAAACGTAGCATTAATAATAACACAGATATACAAGAAGTCATCCTTTCAGGTTCATCGTTTTAGATATTTGCTATCAATTGTTATACTTCTATTTTTTTATTGACCCAATTTAACTGGACCTGAACTATTTATGTTTTGGTAAACCTTCGGTCATTGTAGAATTGACAGGTTTAACACTATATAAATTCCTGCTTCTGTTCATCAGTATATATTGTGTTTTCGCCCCAAAAATATTTGTCCATCCGCAGACATGTGAGATTGACTTTTAGTTCACCATTTAACTATTTCACCATTGTTTGTCAAATTATGTCAGCAGTATTGTCTTTCTGTTCATGGCATCTTAGAATGTGCGTGAATAAGAATATTGCAATGCTTTATTTTGCCCCATTTTAATATGATAGTGCTAGTTTGTTTGATCAAAAGCTGGTTTTATTTACTTTCATATAACAATAATTGTTTTGGAAATTATTTTTAATTATTCGGTGCATAAAACTTTTAATATAGAAGTAAAGAAATAGATAATATAATCTATATCAAAGCTTTAAAGTAATGGAGATGTTGGCTGACTTGGCAATTCCTATAATTTTGGCAATATAACACTTAATGTTTATTATTCCTTAGAATGTATGATTATATGTAATATACATATAATTGATGAATGACTAATTTCTTTTTTTTAAGTTAAAGGTTGCACAATATTGGTTTACATTTGATGCGAAAAATATGTTGTGTTTAAAGGTATTATTCTGTTCAACGCATTTGCTTAAATGATCAAAACAAAAAAATAGCATTTGATTTGTGTACAGTTATAACATAATAGCCTTCATAGAGGTGATTTTCAATTAATAGTTTCGTGGCAACAAATTCCACAGTTGAAAAAAGCCAAAATATTGCTTATATTTCTTTATCTGTACACAATGCGAAGTGTTTTAAAAAGTCAAATGCATTAAACATAATTATGCTAAAAACAAACAACCATTTTGTCATCGAAATTTATAAGTGCCGAAAAGCATGCTTCAAATTTTGTATACAATATTTTGTACTTCAGTACAAAGAATTTGATATTATGTTATGTTATTTTATCTTAGGCAGTCAATCGCTCGAGTAAAGGCCGGGGCGTTATGGAATTTGTTATTTTTTAATGTATGCTCATCTTATCGAGCGTACTTAAAGATATCGTATGATCACGAATTGTAAGTAAATTAAAGGCAATTTTGAAAAATGAAATTAAAAATAGAGCTTTTGAATTTAAATAAACCTACAGAATATTTTTTGGTCGACAGGAACGGCAAAACAGAAAGTCTTCAAGGATATCTCTTTATAAAAGATTGGAAATGCTACTTCAGATTGCTATTTTGTTAATGTCTGAGTGATGCACATAATTAATAGATGAAATTCAGTCCAATTAATGTACTAAAAATTGGCGTTTGCAACTTTTTGTTCTGTTTATGAAAACACTGTAGAGCGCATACTCTTAAATAATGATGTGTTATTTGCCAACATACTCACCATGCGGCGAAATAAAATAATACTAAGCATAAACCTTTCATAAATATAACACGATTGAACGGTGTGCGCACGTCAACATGACCTGCTTATAATGATTTTATTTCATTAATAATGAAATAAACATTTAACTACTGCAAACTCCTCACTGAAAAGACATTTATGCTGTTCTTCATAAAATTGATGTATTCAATATATTTCATTTTATAAGTATGTTACAAACACACAACTTGTGCTTTTAGATTACGCATGTGGCAAAAACTAGCACATGCATGCACAAAATGATGCTTATGAGCTCTGTTTTAAGAAACATAAGGCCGTTTAAGTGTTAAAATAGGAATCAAAACGCCCCTTCGCAAACAATTTGAACGCACCACAAAACTCATATCCATGACATGATTTAACAAATATAATGTGGAACGTTTGCTGCAGGCTTTCGTCAATTATAGTGATTTCTAAAGCAAAAAGCAAGCGAGAATATTATTTTGTATGTCCAATTTGCGTACGTCTCAAAACCCATTAACACCCATTACACATATTTGATATCATACACAATATTTGATTACTTCTTTTATGAGCTTTGTAATATGTCATGAAAAGTGTTCAGGTTCAAACATTAGGCTTTCGAGAATTGTGTCCGCTTATGTAGACTCAAAGAAGACATATTTTAAATTTTGATGATTCGAGTGGGTATGTGCAAATTTCAATTTAGCCTCCGTGACCATCAAATATTGTATATCTAAAGGTGTAATGTTTACCATACTTTCCAAATACGATTGACCATACCCAAACTGTCATTAAAAAGACATATCGTAAAATCTGGCTTGCCGTCTTAATTTCTTTATGTTGTACAGTATATTATTTGCAAATTGCTAACAGTCATGACATAAACAATTCACAATGTTTGCAAAATAATTTTACATCCGTTACATCGTTTTGTAACTTGTTATGCTATCACAAAAGACAACAAAGACATACATTCTTAACACTGTAGTAAGTGGAGTTTTAACAGCTAATCAGTCCTGTTCCTTTAGGAGAAAGTGTGAAAAATATGAGATAAACATGAATGTATACAGTCAAAAGTATAAACCAAACACACTTATTTTATCTGTTCAACACGATGTTGTTCTGTTCCCATATGTATCAGCTTGTCCTTCCAGGGTATTTGTTGTTTCAGCATAATTGCAGTCATGTTACATTTTTTCAATTACAAGATACAAGAGATACAAGATACATGAATCTTTATTTAAAGTCGGGTATGTGTTAACAAGAAACATTAGCTCAATGAGCTTTTTTTCAGACATGGTCTTTAAATGATTTTGCCACTAAATTGTCGTTTAAATTGCAAAAAAGTGAAATCATGTTAACTTTCGTTACTTTTCACGAATTATTTAAAACATACAGCAATCATATAATATGAAGTTAATATCATGTAAAAATGTTTTACAATAGCATAGCATATACTAATCATGCTCTAGCATCAAATGAGCTGGTGTTTAGTTGTTTGTGTTGCTTCTGTTACAAAGCCGTTAATGAATAAATATAGTTGCAAATTCAGTCAACCTACTATTAATTCATTTCATGTGCAGAATTTTGTGTTCCTTTGTTTGCGAAGTGAAATTTTATATGGTCTTACACTTAAACAAAAACCAACAACAACTTATTATGCCTTAAAGTTAAATAATTGACTTTAATTGTAGTTTTTCAGAAAAGCGCGACCATTTGTATACGAACGCAACGTCATTTAGAAGTATTGGTCCTATCCAAGTTCGCACTGATGATTGCTTTTGACGTGATAACGGGCTTAAAATGATTATAAAGAGCACAAATAAAAATTGTTTAACTTGCTTGCTATAGTCTAAACGTGACTGCACTTTAAGACTTGGAATAAAACTTGTTTTAGGGTATGAGCACTGTTTAGTCATAAATGTTTGTATCTCTTAAACGATGTGACGGATGTTGCGGATTCGAAATCCAAGTGGGTTATTTTCAAGTAAAACGAACAACAGAACCCGTATATACCTAGCATACTGTAAACCTTGATTCCTTTAAGAACGACGACAAAAAAGTGCAAATAGAAGGGATGGTAAAGCGTTCCTATAAAGGATCCTAGAAACACAATTAAAATTATTGACTACAAAGTAACTTTTGCTAGTTTATTTTAACTCGCAGAAGTATATGTATGTGTAAAACTGTTGAAGATCTTGTTGATATGCATGGTGTCTCATTTCATGCTGATTTTTTTCCACATTTCCTTCAATACATATTGTTTCTTCAAGAATTGTTTGGAAAGAAAACGGATCTGTTATATGTTTGTTTATAATTCCTGCCAAATTATACGGACATGTTTTTTTATGTTTGATCGTTATGTTAAAATAGATATTGAATAATCAAAACATAGTTTGAGAACAAGGCGTGTCTAATTTTGAGCAACCAAATTTGATTTTACAGCAAGATCACATTTCGATCAACAAAGCTTAATCATTATGAATATATTTGTGTGTTTATTAAAATAAATCAAATAGCTATAACTATAAATCATCTGTAGTATTAAAGATGTAACAGTTTTCCACTTTGTATATAATATGTTGTAATTGTTGTTGTTGATAATCTGTTTTGATAGGTGTCTTTATTGCTTGAAATGAAGTATGTTTGTTCTCGAATGTCTGACTTGCATGTTGTTGTTTTCGGTATAAATTACCCGTCGATAATATTTTGATTAGACTAATATGTGATACAATAGTTTTAGTTAGGCGATATTGTTGTTTTTGATCTGCATATTATCAAGTTTGGCGCTTGAAAGAATGTGAATGACAGTGCAATTGAAAACTAATTGTAATTATGTATTGTGCACATTGAAAATAAAAGCAAAACACAAAATAAATATTTTTTTCTGAATTTTTCTCAATCTTTTTTCTGGACAAATAATATTTTTTCTTCAAATATATATCTTTGCAGACATTTGTTATGTATTATCATAAATAGAACAGATCAAAGCAAAATTCCTTTCAAGCGATATATAACATGGACGAATGCAATTTTGCGTGATTCAAACATTTCGAGGATGAACGTTTTCCGGCCCAAATCTTACGAAGCTACTGAAGTCATTTCTGCAATTTAAGCTTATTTTGCCTTATTTTTAGGCATTATGTTGATAGTCATCATTACTTTATAATCTACAGAAGTAATTTTATAGAGCACAATTTGTACTTGAGAAAGCAATCAAAAATAATAGATTGGACTCATGAACAAATTTTGCTCTTAATTATTTTTCTATAAAATATTGACCAAATCTTTTAATCACCTTAATCTATGACATGATGTACTTTAAAAAAGAGTGAACAAAGATAAAGTTGAATCTTTCTATGCTTTTATGTGAAAGTGCGTTGAAATTGAGATTAAGATTTGACTTAAGTATGTTTTTGAAATAGGGACTGGTCGGTCTAGGTGAGTTTGAGGAATCGTTCGTGCGACCCCTGAATTGACAAGTGTGTTATCACTAGATCACGGACCCGCCACCTGTACGGATTCTAACTAAGCACACGTGTTATCAGTATTATCTGTCATTAGCATTACTGTATCTCATCTCATGTAGTTCTTTAAACAACCTAACCAATCAGCTTAGTACCAAAACATTAACGTAATATTTATAACCACTTCTTTGGCGACAATACAAGGATTATCTTGAATTAACATTACTATATCTACAAGTTATTAAATGAAATCAGCTTGCCTAACATAACATTTGTTAATACTGCACGAGTCAAACTAGTCGTTTGGTAATGAATGTTTACAGAAACTAATTAAGCAAACGTCAAACAAGTATTATCCTTCATTAGCATTATAATTTCCCATTAGTTCATTATTCCAATCAAGCCGTATTAGGAGCTGTTATCGCATCAAATTAAACCACCATCCCTTTAGTGATATGTATGGTGAAGCTAACACGACTTTTTTTGGAGTAGACAACATTTTAGAAATAATATTTTATCAGATTTTGAACCAACACACATTAACATTTTTTTTCGGAAAAACCTGTCGACGATATAACTATATTTTTATGTCAAAGTTCCCCACAGCAACAATGTTTTGTGGGTTCTTGATGACATCCGTTATAGATCAAAATCATTTCCTGATTACAAAAATGCAAATATCATTCATAAGATAGCTGCAATCACCACAAAACCACAATACTTTGTTGATTAGGTAGCACTAACTATTTTGACACAAAACATTTATTTCATATAAAGACACTTCCGGAAAAAATGCAAAAACTTTTTATTATAAATCTGATAAAGTATTATTTCGTTAAGTTGCTCAACTGCTAATTACTGCACATGTTACAACGGGTACATGTATCGTGCGTTAGTACCTAAATATTGAACATCAAAACTATAAAAAAATGCGTTTTTTTCAACATCAAATGCTTTGGCATTCAGACGACTTTTGCACTGTGGAAGGCTATTTGAGCACGGTGAAATATCTTAATATATTTAAGACTTTTTGGGTAATAAATCGTTTTTTAAAGGGTGACCAAACAAAACCTGAAAAACTCGACCTATTTCTTTTCTTAGTTGTGAAGGAAAATTTTCCACAAGCGAAATAAATAATAGACTTTAGAATTTGGTCAAATAAAAAACAATATAAGTTGGAAGGATTTAGCGCTTTCTTCGACATCACTTTTAGAATAAGATCCAATACATTTTTAAAGTAATTTGGACATAAACGTATGCCTCATCAAATAATCAAAAGATTTATTCAATTATTATAAAACACATATACAACGATAACTCAATAGGTTTGAATGTGAGACACGAAAAATATAATATGTCCGTCTGTCAGTCTCTCTGTCTGTCTGTCCGTCCGCACACACAAATGGGTATATATTGGGTACTAATTCCTTCATTACTTATAGGAGATCAAATTTGTTGGATAGCCCTTGTTGGGTAGGGTTAGTTAGGGTTAGTAGGGCTTTAGTGGGTATATTTTTATAATGGGAGTAATGGTAAAGTACCTAACAAAGGTCGATATGTGGGAACGTCCGTCTGACCGTCCATCCGTCTGTCTGTCTGAAACATTTCGTGTCCGTACTATAACTTACTTACGCATTGATGGATTACCATATTACTTGGAACAAATGTTTTCCTTATTGAGACGATGTGCAGTGACCTTGACCCGGGTCCATACATCAAAGGTCATGGTCACACGAGCCATTTAAAGGTACACATGCTCATGTCCGCGCTATAACTTACTTATGCATTGATGGATTGCCATAGCAGTAGTTTTATATGAACAGTGCGTTTGATATTGAAAGAACACTTCACTAATTGTACTGTTTTGTTGTCTTTATAATGTCACACCATCTTTAATTATAATTGTATATGTAAGTACACAGTGAGAAGGTGACATTAGGGAAAGATAGAAAGTCTGTGCGAAATACCCAGGACACGAAGACATGTAATCGGAACATGGTTACAAGACCGAATATTCTAGTTCTCTAACATACCACTTGTAAAATGAGTCGTCTAAAGCTGATGTTGATTTCAAAGCATTTTACCTCAGGAGTCAGCATTAGTCAATGTTAAATAAAATAAACTGTCAATCACTGGACAGATTCTCTGGACAGTCAATCTTATTATTGTTTCCAGAGTTTGAATCATGGTTAAATCCTAATGTTCTTCCTTCACTCCAAATTCTCAAGGTGTTCTGTTTACTGCCATGATTGTTAAATTTTGCCTATCAAGAGTGCCTAGAATTCCTTTTTCTAGGTGTACCTCATAAAATGACATGGAATTTAATCTCTAGTAAGTCATAATAAGTCGAACCGCAAAGTGATATTTGAACAATGGTCAGTTTCGGCAAAATTCTTGGTACGAGTGCATTGCATTGCATTTTGGAAAAAAGAGGTGCGGTAAATCCGATGAATAACCGATCAATTCGTTGTGGTCTAAGTTGTTTGAAAATATAACGAATAAAACGTAGGACTTTGAAAGAAATGTTGATAACCATAACATACAGTTTATTCTGATGTAAGCATGTACAACGTATTATCAATTACAGAATATTTTCCAACATCCACATATGTAAATGGTTTATAAGTATATAATGACATAAATGATGATACAAACATAGAATGCAAAATTAAGATTGAAGATAAGTTTTGTGTGTCGCTCATCAGAGTGAACGTTGTAAGAATTAACTTATCATTACAACACAGCTCTAATTAATTGCGCGTCGGTAAAACCAACATAAATGTTAAGTTACTGTAACAGTAGTGGAAATAATGATGATGTGACATTAATGATAGTCATTCACTTGTTTTAAAAGCTAGCTTTATAAGCATATTAAGCTATATAAAGCATTATATAATTAGGTTCAGTTGTATTGATACAAAACATAATGAACTGTTTGTGTAAATTGCATCGTAAAATTTAAATTAGTTTTAATTGTATGATATTTTTCATTTCGTAAAGAAGACGAGACATGTGATTAAGACGTTTGTCTGAAAATCTAGGCTAAAACAGGCTTCAATATTACAAGAAAACTTCAGTAAAACATCATACAAAATCTCAACTCATTTACCACAAAGGGTGTGTGGATAAACATCCTCGTCAACATTCAAAGACTAATTATAGAGCAAAAAGTGTCCCTTGAGTGTGATCATCTGCATAATTTGATATTGTACAATTACCTTCAAAAGTATCATTGCGCCTTTCAAAGGAACTTTAAGTGGTATATATTTGTTTAAATAGGTTTTTTTAAACCGGTTGAAACTAGCCGATGTATTATTGCTTTTGCAAGATATACTAAATGTGTGGTTTTCCGCATCGCCGATTCCGAATTTGTTGTTGAATATTCTCAACAACTAGAGAACACCAAATATGATAGACAGTATATCACATGAAAGTAGAAACCAAGTGGGGTACCGTGGGCTAGGTCTTGTTTCAATTCGATTCATTTCAATTAACAAAAACACACGTTTTGTTATCCCAATTTCACCGTGGTCGTAAACATTTGTGGTGACGTCATAATTCTTGCCCACTCAAGGTGTGTTAGTCATAATAGGCTTTTACAGCATTGTTCATAGACAGAATGAAACCTTAGTTATATTAAATCTGAACTAGTGTATAATAGTGTCAAACGGGACCCCAATTTAATGGCCCTCCCGGGAGACGATTAGTATTTAAGTGGTGCGGCGAGAAAACGAACCTAGGAATCCTGGATTGACAGTCGAGTGTGTTACCAGTAGACCACGGATCCACCACCTGTAGAGATTCTAACTAATCAAACGTGATATCAATGATAACTATATTTATTTATATATACATATCATCATACATGCTGAATGTTATTTGTATATTTCATGACAATGTTCTATGTACACGTCGGAATAAATATTTCTGTCTGATATCTTTCATTAGCATTACTGTATCTCAACACATGAAGCTCTTTAAACAAATCAGCTTACTAACATAACTTAATAGTTCACATGTCGAACCACTCCTTTGACCGTACATTCTCTTAAGAAACTAATTAAGCACATTTTATACAAGGATTATCTTTAATTAAAAATTACTTAATCGCATAAGTAATTTATCAGCTTGCATAGCATAACATAATATGTATTTTAATATTGCACACATCAAACCAGTCATTTGGTTATAAATGTTTACAGAAACTAATTAAGCAAATGTCATACAAGTATTATCTTGCATGAGCATTATAATATCTCTATAGTATATTAATAAACCAAGCTTTATCACGAGCTGTAATCGCATCAAATTAAACCACCATCCCTATAGTGCTATGTATGTTGAAGCTAATACGACTTGTTTTGGAGTTATTAGGAGGTGACAACATTTTACAAAATAATATTTTATCATGTTTTGGACCAACAAGCATGTATTTGTGTCAAAGTGCCCTACAACAACAATGTTTTGTGGGTTCTTGATGACATCCGTAATATAGATTAAATTCATTTCCTGATTTCAAAGATGCAAATATCATTCATAAGATAGCTACAATCACCACAAAACCACAAAACCTTGTTGATTAGGTAACACTAACTATTTTGACACAAAACATTTATTTCATATAAAGACACTTCCGGAAGAATGCATTTTTTTGTAGAAATCGGATAAAATCTTTTTCGTTAAGTTGCTCAACTGCAAATAACACTACATATGTTGCAACGGCTGTATAGATGATAGAGCAAAACGTGTTCTTTTGTTCTTGTTAAAAAATACAATGCGTTGTATTCAAGTTCATTTATTTGGTGTGAATTCTTTATCTTTGGAAACATGACCATAGTTTTAAATTATCATATTCCTTAAGGAAATGCGCTTTTAAAAGGTGTAAACATAACACGAGTCTTAATAACTTTAGATGTTATGTGATCAGGCCCCAATATCACGTAAGTATTAAGTCAAATCTCAATTTCAGTATTAACTCATTTTACCCCTCCAAATCAAAAGTTACTTAAATTATATATGTTTTTACACCTTATAAATGCGCATTCTATCATAGAATATGGTGGTTAACGCCTCTGGCCAAGATTCCAAGTGAAAACATTTATATTAATATATTAAATTATTATACAAAGTGTTTGTGTACTGTTTTATCTGCTAAATAATGTATCCATGACCGTGATAAAACTCCGATGTTTTTTGTTGCTACCTTGAAAGGAAAAAAAAATAACCGCAGTGGTTATGTTTCTAGGTTATCAGACCGCAGAGTTTAAACCACTACCAACATAACTTATATCAGTTACAATGAAGTAGTTGATATGATTGTTATATCAAAACGCTATTGCACATATAAAAGTTTAATACGTTTACAACAACTGAATTATCGGTTAACGAATTTATCATATAACTGCATACACTTTTTGAGTATCAAATTTATGCAAGGCGTTATTTTTTGAAAGTTTGATGGACGGCGAGTGTATTGTCAAGTAATAAAACAAATTAAATGGGCAAAGTTGAAGAGCATTCATGCACAAACACTAAAAATGTTAATAGTTTTTTAAGTAACCTAACTTTTTTATTCTTTTTTACCGTGTTAATTTAAAACAACAACAGTTCAGGTAACCGAATTATTATGGTTAAAAGCACCGATAAATACCTTGTGTCATTGAATACTTATTAATAAACAAATAAAGACC
Source organism: Mya arenaria (assembly GCF_026914265.1). Classification (NCBI taxonomy): domain Eukaryota; kingdom Metazoa; phylum Mollusca; class Bivalvia; order Myida; family Myidae; genus Mya; species Mya arenaria. Next base: position 52,523,068 of record NC_069131.1, read on the forward strand.
TGCAAAGGCACACTCCTACTTTTTATGCGTTCTATGGGAATTAGTCTATATAGACGTAAAAAAGCTTTTGATATTGTTGATCATAATGAAAGTAAAAATGGTTTCTCCTTAAACGCATATTTAAAATTGAAATAGGTTGGTTGCCTAATTCCTTAGTGTCTTTATAGGTATGCTGAGTTGCTTGTTAGATATTAAAACGGTATAACCGGATACAAATTTTGATTTGAAGAAAACCGTTTAATATTTAACTATACATTTAGACCACGCACACCCTTCTTTATGAAAATGATTTCGTATTTAGAGTACCTAATACATGTGCCAAGTTTAACTTTTTCTACTAACGAGCATGGATATATTGAAACATCAAGATAATGCTCACAATTGATGGTGCCTCGTAAATAGTTCGTCATAGCAAACGTACTGACACATTAACTTATAATTACAACCACGTAGGTTTATTCCCAACCTCTTATGGGGCACCAAACGACAGTTAATAAATTCGGAGTAATAAACCTTGTTCATACACTAAACAAAATTTCTAAACGTCCACTATGTTTTATTAAAATATGTGAATAAAATAACAAAATCACTAAACTTGTTTAATACACAAGTTTTACGCATTTATTGAAAACATTTTAATAAAATTTGATTTCATTGGAATTATAAATTCATTGCAAAAAAACAATGTTAAAGTTAGTCACTCATTAAATCGAAAGTCACAGAGAACTGTCCAGGAGAACGTATTAAATTCAGTAGCTTGTGTGTCCACCATTTGTCAATCAAACAACATTCCCTGTTTCGCTCTCCCCTCCGTCAGTAAATGCGGACGCTCCCGTCTGACACACGGACTTCAGTCTTATTTCATCCACAAAAATGACATTAGCCCAGTCAACCGTAGATTCCGTCTCGCCCATGCTAGCCGTGCTGCTCTGTGCCCCGCAATAAGGACAGGAACCTTCCGTGGTCGACGGGCGCGAATACCGACGGCCCGGAACCGGTTGCGGACGGTCTGTGGGCAAATTTCCCGGTTGTGCGTGCCAACGGTCCGCCGTGCCGTTGACGTAGCCAGAGTGTAACGGTTGCGTAGGTGAGAAAGAACCATATATCTATCTTGGTGGCGAGTTGTTACTCTGCGTTTGGGCCTCCGGTGTATGTCAGCAACACTTCTGGTTCTTCTAAATTTCTCCCACAGCTGACGGATACTCGAGTATCGCCTATTAAACAGCAGCACAACCTAAAATTCATTGATCATTATGCGTCATTGGTTTAAAAAATGCTAGAGTTTTCGACTCGGAATCGAACTTTTCTCTTAAAAAAACAACAACAAATGAAGATAGCAGGTTGAAGCGTGGTTCGACCAAATCTGTTTCCATCTCGGTATGTGTTATATCTACTCCGTAGCAACAAGACTTTTGAAAACTGCGTACCAAAGTCGGAGGGTCACCTTCAGCCATGTTTTTATTTATGGACCGTTATTAAAACCAACTCAGAGAATGTTAATCATGTCCTTTCCTGACTGTTCTTAAAAGCTATCCAAATTAAAACTAACAGCAGAAGAATAATAACGACCAGTTGTAAAACACGATCAACAATTTGTATCAATACATTCAAACAAGTCTATATTGCGTCTTTAAATCTTATATGTATTCTTATCTCAATGATTTCGACGGTAATTATAACAATGAAACAAATTACTTAAATGGTTGTTCACCAGAGTAAACAATGTTGTACGCATGTAAAGCATATTACGAACGTAATGAATAAAGTGAATGTGCACCGCATTTCGGCCACCTTTGCCCTAATCTATCATTTTTCTGAAATTACCTTCATAGATTTAAGTATCATCAACATGTCAACAACAAGTGAGGCATACCGTAACCGCATTCGGGCAAGGAACATTGTAACGTATCTTAATCAATTTTAATTTTACATTGAAAACAACAGCCTCTGTGTCTCATTAAGAACTACTGCACTAATCGTGGTCACAGCGCATGACAATCGTAACTCCAAATAAAACAGATCGAGTTACCACAGTCTGGTGCTGAACCTTTAAGTCAATCGTAACAACTCGGCCATCTCCGGCAAAGCTCGGGACAGACCGCGAAAATAGGCTTCAAGACATACAAAAATGTGATAAGGCCGCCGGCGATTAACTCAATTACCATTACGCTAAGTAGACCGATTCAATAAAGTAAACAATGTGCTGAAATGAATTATTTTGATTTGTGTCTTGATTATGCTTTGGAAAATCGTGAAATAATATTCAAATTAACTATCAGGACCTGTAGTTTCAATAATTTTCCTCCTAAAACACTTCATATGTCCATTGAAAGTTAAATAACAACATACAACACGTTTTCTATGATGGTTTATTTTTAAAAACACATATCATTTCCGAAGTCAGTTATGTTGAATAATGGCCTAGGTGTTCCGATTGCCCTTAGTTATGCGGATACGAATCCACGCCTGTTTCCTCAGTTTATCAAGGGGCATTACCCAAGAAAGAGTTCAACAAGAGTGATGAAACTTGCTGATTTTGCGCATGATGACAAATGATTTAAATAGTTGATGTCTGGTAAGCTGATTTGTTAGCAGACATTTAGTACTTCATTTGGCAATATTATAAATGGGTACATGTGTGTAAGGTGCTGCCAACGGATCGTCCAGTATGGGTCAGAGTGCTCGATGGCTGGTTGGAACGTGGTCCGCGCGAATCTCTGTAGAAATACGAAAGGTATAACTTAGGCTATACAAAAAGGATCATTAAAACATCTTCAATGTCAACCGCACTGGTGGTAAATGCAATGTTAGTGAACGTGACGAAGTGATTGTTTGGTTAAATACTACTATTAACTATCAGTTTTAAATAATGTTGCTACACTGATTATTTGATTTAGGCCCGACTGTACTTTTTCAGTCAAAAAGGGGAAAAACTCGACAATTATTAAAGTCATAATTAAGGGACATGTTGAACATGTGCGTATTATCTCTAACGAGACGTGTGCTTAGATTCGTATGAATATCATGAATGTTTGTCGAGCTATGCCTAATGTTAATGAATGTGCACGCCGAACACACATAGGCTATCACAAAACATCGACTCGAAAAAAAACATAAGAGGACTTTGAGGACCACATTTGAGAAATAAAACCCTAAGACAACAACAGGAACAAAGCTTTGACCACGAGCTCCTGCAGACAATCCAATAAACATATACCTGACCTAAACCATTGACTTGTCTTTGCTATAGGTATGTATATCCGAAAACAATGAGTTCAGGGGGAGCCCTGAATTTTAGCAGACTTGGTAGAGGACATTTAGCTCATGGCTTTATTTAGAAAACTACCAGATATCGTAACCCTGCTAGTTTTGAAGACAGACGTTACTGGACTGCAACCATTACACGAACATTGTGGGGTCAACGCACTGTATTTACTGAACTTTTGAAAAGATTGGCCATGTTCCAGAGGAAATGTCCTCTCGAGTCATTGTTACCGGTGAACGGCGTCATACGACGAAATTGAGCAAACAAAAGATATTTGTCAAACATTATGCCCACGTGAGCGCCTATTGTCAGGAATATTTCGAAAATTGAATAACATTTGCATAGACCGAAAAGCCAGCTGATTTGACCTTATGACCTTAAAATTCAAAAGAGGCCATCCACTGGTCATACCCAACCTCCATGACAGGCTTGAGGACCCAACCTCCATGACAGGCTTGAGGACCAAAGGTACATGCAAGATATTGTATCTCTCGGACAAGCTTTTCGCATTCAAGTTCACTGTGACCTTGGCATTTGACCTGATGACCCCAAATTCAAAAGGGTCATATACTGGTCACATCCACAATTTTCAATTCAAGTTAGAAGGCCATGGGTGCAGTAATTGTAAAGTTATCACTCGGGCAAGCTATTCGTGCTCAATGTAACTGTGACCTTAACCTTTGAGCAGATGACCTCGCAATGAATACGGGACATCTACTGGTCACTCCCAACCTCTAAGTACAGTTTGAGGACCAGCAGTTCAGGCATTTTCGATTCCATTTGGACAACCGACCTACCGAAATATCTTGCGCAATGCAATAAACACTCTCTTCTTCGAAGGGGGCTTAATAACAGCTCACATTAAGTTAAAAACATAACCACTTGCAAGACAAAATTCTTTATTTCCATTAACCACGTTAAGGACGTATACCCACAGAATAATATCACAAGTGTAAAACAAGCTACATGTAACATTTACCGTGAATCAAGCGTGTCAATGTTATTCCTACAAAAATAAGCCATTGTGTTAGATTTTGATGCCTGGTCACCCCAAACAAGTTTGTATCGTTTTGTAAATGGTATCACTAGCTTATTACTGATTTTTAATATAAATAACCGATAATACACTATAGATAATGTAATTACAATATATAAACCTATCAAATAATGCCAAATGATGGTGTAGTCACCATGCATTAAACAATCACATATTTATTATGAATGGGTTTCCCGTAGCACAATGCTACTGTGTTATGATTGATCTGAATAATGCCAATGTAGTTAATGATCGAACTTCAATATTCTTAACTTAATCACAAAACTTGACACGTTATGTTATCATAGTTACATGTAAAGAAATCGGAAAGTATATACGTCAATGAAATGTTCAAATATCTAAAACGTTTATTCATTTTTTCAAGGGCCATTATCGTATTTCGTTTTTAATTTGTTCTATTTTTATGCTGTTCATGGAAGGGAAATGCAGAATTTCTGTGTATCTGAAAACAATTTTACACAAATTTCTCCTTTACAGGAAGCTACCAGGCAGGCATAGAAATTCAACAAGCCTTTATTCTTGTATTCAATGATAAAATAAAAATAAAAATGCTTCATCCAAAAAAAAATGATGTTTTTATACACAGAATTCCGAAATGTGTTCATACAACTTGACTTTGGACATGTCTTTTTATGTAAAGAATTCTGTACCATGACGTCATAAAAAGTAGTACGCATGCATATTTATTCGTAATTTGCACACCCATATGCTTCACCGGGAAATGATGAACGTTCACATGAGTGGTTCAATTCAATCAGAATGAAGCTACTTAGCACAAATACTCCAAGATATATTACTTATGATGCATATTAAAAATGAGTCCGATTTACTGCTACCATGTTTAAGGCTTATATAAAACAATTGCCATATGTTCATCCATTTTTTTATAATTGGGCAGGGTGTGACATCTTTTTAGATGAGTGTGTGACCATTGAATATATGTGTTCATGCTCTTTCTTATTTTATAAGGGACCATGTACCTGTGTTTCTAGACGAAGCGCAAACACAATCGTAACAATTCTCTTTTTCATATGTGAATGTTAAACATTGACGCCGTAGGTATGCAAATAACGCCGCCCCTTGCCAGTACCGGACCGAGCAGCAAATACAAACCTTAGTTTTATTTGGGTCAATTAAATTGAAGGAGCAGCGTAAAATAACAGAGGGTGGGCGGTAATGGAAATATAGCAATTAATTTATAGTAGCCTAAAGTTCTAATTCCTGAAACTAAACAACTCATGAAATGCTACAATTTCCACAATGCTAAAATTCCTGTAATGCTATAATTACCGTAGCTACAGTTCATGCAATGCAAAAAACTTGCAATGCTAAAAGTTCTGCTATCTAACAATTCCTGAAATGTTACCATTCCTGCAATGCTAACAATTCCTACAAGTACACATACCTATAGAATTTTTCTAAACAAATGGAAGCCTTTTCTACGATTAAAATAAACTGAAGAACAAACATATGTCTTATAGTGTAATCAAATCTTAAAAACTTAAAAGAAAAATAATGAATGATATCTTTAAATACATGAGTTTTTCGTTAATTATAACAATCAGGTAAGTAGTAAACTTATTAACAAATAAGTAAAAGCGAATTTACACATGACACAGCACATAAACTAACAAGTTGTCCTAAGACAGCATAATCGACTTATGTCACTTTGTCTATGAGACATTTTACTGATAAAGATGCATTGTTGATGAAATATGTTTTGTTCAAGTTACATATAATTGTAAATCAGACATTTTCCCCATAAAATATTACTATCATAAATACGCGTTCTGTAGTTGATGATATGAGTTCTAATGCTCATGGGAATTGTAATATATTTTGAACAGATCCTCAGCAGAGTTATAGCCAACCTTTAGAGACAAAATAGAAATTACGGGTGACAAAGCTCAGTGGCCAAACAGTTTGCACAGCGCCTCGGAGACAACCTAAAGACCGATGAAATACTAAGACAGATTCCATTAAAAACAGGGGCCCATTTCAATAAAGGATATTAGTCGTAACTTAAATCTTAAATTTGTAGTGACATCACAGATGGCACTAAATTATTATATTGTGTCTACTGTCTTTTCAACTCGAAATCTTTGAAAATACAATAAATAAAGTATGGTTAAAATCATTTCATACTCAAGTTTTGCCAAATAATGAAAAATATGAATAAAGGTATTCAAAGGCTGATTCCATATATGTACAATAAATGATCAAAGGTAAATTACAATACATTAAATATGGTTAAAAATCATTTTATACTCAAGGTTTGCCATATTATGAAAATAATTCACTAAGATAATTTCACTTTAGGACTAAGGTCTTTATCATAACAGGCCCCAGATGACCTTGTAAAATATGAGTATTGTCTTGAAATGATTAAGATAAAACAATTTGAAAGTCATATAGCAAACATGCATAATAAATACATACATAAAGACACTAATGAGACAAATATTGCACCTGCAATGAAGACATATCAGTGGAATGTTTAACAACTCTCTAGAGTCTATAGAATACAGAATATACATACTTTAATATTATATAAATAAAACAAAGCATTAATTTGAAGTGCTGGCCCCATTTTCTCTCTAAACAGCATATTTTGAGGGATGTTTGGCAAGTTCATCACCTGCTATGCATCCCTCCTTTAAATTGTGTCACAACAGGGGTCGAACTCCCAGTGTCTTACAATAAGATCAAGATTAGTACGCTATTTTTGTGTTTGTATACTATAGTAATATTCTCGATTTGAAGAGTTTTGAGACAGTTCAAGGAAAAGTCATTGTGACTATCATTTTTCTTGAAATTGGGGCGTGTTATGGGGAATATTATGTTCATGTACAAAATACTAAACTGCGAAAGGATAAAGATGTTTGACGTTATATAACATAACTCTTCCTACAAACGCATATAAGAAACATATATTGTATTAGGAACGCTATGACAAAATAAGATTAAAATACTTCAAATGATTTCTACTGACCACACAGTACAATGAATTCGTCTAATAGCAATTACAACGAAAAATAAGCATACTTGTAAAAACAACATACACATGTGAAGAATACATTGTGTCTAAAGTGTTTTGAATCTAAACAAAGATAATAATGCAGTTTTCAAAACTATCTATAAAAAACAATAAACGCAAAATTGCTTTAAGTGAATCTAAAAAGGACACTTTACTATTGATATGTATCTACAGAGAAAGCGAAACAACATACATGTTACTTTGTTAAGAGTCTACTGGCAAATAAACAAACATATATAACACCAAAGATTAAGTAGATATTGCCCAGTATTAGTTGACAACTTTGTGCCGATCCCCGATAAAATATGACAACTTTGATGTGATCCCGATGATATATGACAACTTTGAGTTGATCCCCGAAATTTGTTGACAATTTTGAGTTGATCCCGAATAGTGTAAACACCTTTGAGTTGATCTCTGATTATTATTGACAACTTTGAGATAATCCACGATAATTGTTGACATTTTTGATTTGATTGCGGTTATAGTTGATAATTTTGAATTGACCCCGAAACTTGTTTACACCTTTGAGTTGATCTCCGATTATTATTGACATTTGGAGATGATCCCGATAATTTTGATTTAATCCTCCTTTGTCAATCAAAATTACAAATCGGAACAACTTGGTCATTTTCCATCATAAACAACCTCGAACGGATGGTTTACAATGTCGGAATTCTTTACATTTAACTACGCTGCAAGCACATCGCGTAGTAATTTCAATAAAGCAGTTAAACCTTACTGTTAGGAATATGTATTATCTATGCAATAATACACTTCACTGGGAATCTATTTGATCATATCAATACAATTTACACGTTAAAATGCAACAATTAATCTATATTATTATTATCAATTTTACGAACTACTTTAAATAATGTACATGCAAACATTAGGGGTTGTTTTCGATGCAAAATGGCCGAGGCGTTCCGATTGTAAAAAAATACTTATAGATGCACTCTACCTTACGAGACTATAGTGAACCACAGTAAATCTGTTAGCATTCACCAATCATTTAAAAAAAATACGCTTTCTGCTATTAAATACACGGTAAAAGGTTTATCAGTCAAAATTTATGTTTTTTATACATGTGCATGTACTGATCTTAAATAAGAGTGTCACTTTAATATGTATGACATATCCACTAAGAGGTAATACAATGTAGTTGGTAAAATTAATTCATAACTGTTTATTATTTTACCACTCGAAGTTTGATTTTCCTTCAATCTTAAAACCCAGAACTAAAAAGTGTCACCATATACATGTAACTACTTTAAATTCAAAACTTACTTATAAGGTAAAATAAAGTTATACATTTTCTTTAATAAAAATATCATAATTTTCTTATACACATGTTTGTCATAGCTGTGTATAGTATTCATTGCACCAAACATTTGCCTTAAAATCTGGTTATTATATATAAATAAATACGGACTCCCTCATAGATTATCCCTTAAATCAACAAACCAGATAATAGACAAAAAAACTAAACTAAACGAGTCCAATCCTGAAACTAGGTTGCTGGTAGCACCATTACTCATAATGACGATGCCTGGTAAGCCCTTTTGCTATTGATTTCATTTAAAAGTTTTTCAATGGCTGAGTACATGTATGCTCAATAAATGACCAAACTTACAATACATATGGTCATAACAGTAAGTAGCTTTGCCTGGTTGAATATCAAATTTGTTCTACATTACAAATGTAATTTGTATTAAATGTATTTACCTCTTTTCACATTTTGTGTGTGCTGAGTGTATAATAAAACTGTAAAAAGCTGTAATTTGCTCTCATTTTCAACTGAAGTTTGACATTAAATTACGTTTTAAGTAATATTTTAAGGCTGAAACTAGTTTGATATATTTTTTACGGAAGTATACTGAATACAAAACTTTCTTAATTATAACAAAAATATGGTGCCAATAAGCATCGAACATTTAGTCAGCTACTTTTCTTGATACAAATAACTCCTTAACTGTATCTCTTTTTGGATAGTGTAACCATCAATAAGTCGTGTCTTAAATATTCTAGTATGCATAATATATTTTTTATCAAAAGGCTCATTGACAACATAATACTAACTATAATGATATACAATAGGAGGACACGCACATACGTTATACATACATAACGCTTTTAGAAACTGACCCGTCATAATTTGAGTTTGACATAAATATGTACTTCGTTAACAATATATATATATATATATATATATATAGATTCATTTATATTGTATTAAACCAGGCTAGGTACTGTAACTTACATATATATATAACGCAATATATACTTAAAATTCAACATGCTCAATTTCATTACTGTTAATATAATTTCACTAAATATATTTCATATTAAACCGGATGGGATACATCGGGTTTTCCAGCACTGTCCCTTACAAAAGCAGGAAAAAATAGGGTTGGTTTTACAAAACCGTAGGAAAAAAGACTTTTCCTTATGTCAACAATTGTGAAAAGGATGTTTTTTTCATGGCAAGAAGTATAAAGAAAAATTAGTATTTTTGATATCAATTTAATAAGATATTACATTTTGTACTATACCATGTCTTTTTTCCGTCTTTGACCTATTTGTTACAACTGTGATGAAATTATGCTGTATATGTCAGTTAAATGATGTTGAAAATTGTATAGCCAATTGGCCACCTCAGACCATATTGTTCACTTGTGAAACACGCTACTTTGGCCCCAAGAGAAAACATTCAATGGGCAAAAAGAGAAAACTACAACAACAAATAATAATAGGATGTTTTGTGAAGAAGGAAAAAAGATGCGGCCATTAATAAAAGGTTTGAAAATATAGTACAAGTAGGAACGCTGGAAAGCCATGTATCACTGGAAATGCTTTAGAGCCCGGACCCATCAAAGCATATATACAATAGTATAGTTCATCGCTTCAAACAAGCAGATCAGAGCCCAGTACATATCTACCATTTATTTCGTTAATTTGACTATCTCGTTAATTTGACTATATTTCGAATATATGTATTATGTATGAATTATTCCCTGTCTAGTTGCTAAGTAAAACGTTTAGTGTTTGAGTAAAAGACACTTTATGAATAATACTTGTTTGTATACATAACCCAGAAACAAAAAATAATACTCCGTATTTCCTTATAAATCTTCAACGCCTTTCATAGTTTAATAATAATAGACTAAACTTTAGAAATACACACACAAATCTCCAACATGTTTTAACATTGGATTTTCCATATTGCCAGACCAGCTGTCAGAGCCAAGTATATCATGTATCATGCCATTTATTGTGTTGATTTGCTTATTTGAATCAGTCAGCTTATAAATTGAATCATGACTTTAGATTTCAAGCATTTAAAACACCTTTAAAAATATTTTTACCCGGAAATAAAAAAATACAAAAAAATTAAGATTCTTTGTAGGATATATATACATAAATTCCTATGTAAGATATCTGTATAACACCTCTGGTAAAAATACTTAAAAACAACACATTTAAGGTTGATGTAAAAAACTTTTTTCTATTTTAATGCATTCTCATGTTTAAAATTTAAGATAAAAAGAAAAATAAACATCTATAAATGGGTTTGTGAATTTTGTTTAAAGGAGAGCCAAAATATCGCTAATCTTTGTTCACAAATTTTATCATTAATGTCAAATAAGTTAAACATGACAATGTATTAAACTTTTAAAACAATGCATCAACCTTTATTTTAAGCCTTTAAATAACTATTCCAATCATTCGAAATGCTCTACAGAAGCGCTCAGTTTCCTCTGCAGTTGTTCGGTGGTCACCTCAGGAAAGAGTTCCTCCAGTAGCATGTCAAGCACCGTGTACCAGAAATGTCTGTTCAGCTGTTCATACTGCAGGGAGCTGATGATCTCCGACACGGCGTGATCAAAGTCTTCTTTGCCAAGTAGAGTGTTTAGGACACCTTGAATAAAAATTAAATAAGTCAATTACAGCTTCTCTAATGTTCTCTAAATGTATATCATTAACTGCAATACAAGATATACATGTACGGTATTACCCTCGTTCGTAGAAATATACTAAGTTGATTATATAAAGGTTACAGTATACTAATTAATTTCTATGAGTTTCAATGTACATAAGCACACTTCAGATTGGAATGAATGTCATTTCCAGCGTTTCACACATATTACAACCATGCATTTCCTTAAAGTTCAAACATCAACATCCCAATCTGCACAGCAGGATACTCGGATTAGAGATCTGATAAGACCATTAGGCAATAAGATTAAGATCAATTAACAGAGGTTGTGTAAAAATACACTTTTTAAGGGGGGGGGGTCACTTATAGAAGGCTTAAACTAGGCCTTTAAGCAGATAATAAACTAATCTCTAAAGATATTCATATTTTTTTTTCATTCTGATAACAGATATTTGAGTTCAATGCATAACAACTATCAATAATTTGCCTTATTCAGACTTAGGCAAACTATTAATAAAGAACAGCGTTCTCAATCTTAGATATTGAGCGAGTATCCTGAACCTTATCCGGACACTTCACATTTAGTTAAAACAAACCTATATATAGACGTTTATCTCTGCCATTCTCATCCGTGTGACAGATAAAAAAGCGAGATTTTTGCACTTGTTTAATTATTGGCCACATACATATAACTATTAATTGAAAACATTGTTATAAAGGCTGTTATGTTTTCATCTGTACACAAAGCAAATGTTATTTTCGTATTTTGATCATTTAAGTTAAGTGAGTTAAACATAATGCATCATAATTAACACAAATAGGAATATGGCATCAACCTATAGTGTGAGACCTTAATGAATATTATAATTATATATTTTCACATTAACTCAGATTATAAAAAAGTCATCGGAAAGTAATGTATATGTTTTAAAATAAAACAACCGCAAAATACCAGGTAAAAATGCAGCCAAACATCTGGTCGCTTGCCCTTTAATTCTGTCCTTCTGCCCCTCACTATAGACGGGCCTGGACTCTGTCGACAATTCCCCACCGGGCCACGCTGTATCCTGGAGAGTGCGCACGTAAAATATGAGCATGTCGTTGGAGATTAGTGTCTGTAACTTCTCCTCGACAAACCTGGAAAAAGAAATGTTTCATTTTGTCATGAAAAATGCAAAGACTGGAATCTTTTTTTTCTTTTAAGACAAAATATGATACCGTTGGTACTTGGGAAGCATTATGTATGGTGTTTTGGTAAGAGACAATTTATTGAAAATAGTATTTATTAATTTTACACTGAAACGAAAATTAATCCTCTATATTTCCCTAATCTTCAACGCCTTTTCTATTTCCTTAATGGTGAAGAAACTAAAAAACACACACAAAAACACGAACATATTTTTAACATTTGATTATACATATTGTCGAACAAGGTGGCATTTACATGAAACAATGAACATTACTTTAATGATGGGCTATACATAATGCCAGAGCAGTTGTCATTTACATGAAAAAGTAAACACTTTAGTACCTGTTTAGCCCCTTTCCAAGGAGCGCTTTTGCTGTATGTATGACTTTATCCCGACAGACCCAATTATCTCTGCCCTGGAGTAATTCTGTGAGGATATCTAAAACACCATCTGAAAGGGGGCACTCTGATTGAAGAACTTGAACTGAAATGTAAATGTATATAAATCACAATTTAAGCTCTGCCCTGGACTAACTCTGTGAGGATATCTATAACACCATCTGAAAGGGGGCACTCTGATTGAAGAACTTGAACTGAAATGTAAATGTATATAAATCACAATTTAAGCTCTGCCCTGGACTAACTCTGTGAGGATATCTATAACACCATCTGAATGGGGGCACTCTGATTGAAGAACTTGAACTGAAATGATAATAAATCATAATTAGCTCTGCCCTGGAGTAACTCTGTGAGGATATCTAAAACACCATCTGATAGGGGGCACTCTGATTGAAGAACTTGAGCTGAAATTTATATAAATCACAATTAGCTCTGCCCTGGACTTACTCTGTGAGGATATCTAAAACACCATCTGAAAGGGGGCACCCTGATTGAAGAACTTGAACTAAAATGTATATAAAACACAATTAGCTCTTCCCTGGACTAGCTCTGTGAGGATATCTAAAACACCATCTGAAAGGGGGCACTCTGATTGAAGAGCTTAAACTGAAATGTATATAAATCACAATAAGCTCTGCCCTGGACTATATATGTGAGAATATCTAAAACACCATCTGAAAGGGGCCTCTCTGATTGAAGAACTTGAACTGATTTTTTTTATAAAACACAAATAGTTCTGCCCTGGACTAAATATGTGAGGATATCTAAAACACCATCAGAAAATGGGCAGTCTGATTTAAGAGCTTGAACTGAATGTGAGGATATCTAAAACATTATTTAATCAATAGCAAAATATTAGCTCTGCCCTGGATGTAGAATGAGGGGATATCTAAAACATAATCTGGATGTGGCACTCTGATTGACAAACATGACATTGAATGCAGCTGGTTTACTTAATGTAACTTAGTCGAGATATTTCAATCACTATCTTCAAATTCTCTTGGGAAAGGCACCATTTTTTCCCTGTAATGCATCTAAAAACCCTTATACTACAACTATGCAACTCGTTGATACTAAAATTGCAGTAAAAATGCATTGAAAAAATAAAATAACATTCTGGTTTTAGTGCAGTGGGAACCCACGCTGGTACAGTCAAGTTAATATCAGAAAAAAACTGACAACAAAACTTCACGCCCACAAGGACTCAAACACAAACAGAAGGATAACTTAACCATTAAGCCTTTTATTAAAAACCGTGGACTTCAAAGACAATATTTGAGCAAACATTTCAACATTTTGGCGAAGGGTTCAAGCCATCAGTATTTTAGTTTTGACACTGCTAATAATTTGCAACACTTTATTTCGTTATTCAAAAAGTAATTTATATAACATGAGTGACAATCCCTCTGAGGATATTTTTACGACACTTATAAGAAGAACATTACAAAAATTTATGAGGTAAAATGTTTGAGAGTATTTTTGTATCAGGTTGAATTTAAATTTAAATATACTTACAATTTGTTTCTAAAGAGGGTACAGTTGCAAACAAAGAATTTAAACTTGTTCCCAGTTGGTCTGGAGATGTCAGGTGATTTGATGTGCTGGCAGTTGATTGGTCCTTGGAAATCATATCATCACTTGATCTTGTTGGTGATTGGTCAGTTGTAGACATGTGAGTTGATTCACGTCTTTTTAATTGGTCAGATGATATCACTTGACTCGAATCAAGGCCCTGATTATCTTGCCATGTCAAAACACTGGCACCTGAAAATTGAGAATAATTCACAAATTATTTTAATTTACCTAACAATTTAAATTCCATTTAAGATTATGAGGAATATTCAAACATTAATGCAATATATTGTACACAATTCACAGTTCATTATTAAATAATTTATTTTCAAGAATTAAGATTCATATGAAAATTGATAATTTAAAAAGGAATTTGTATTGATGTTGTTATTCCATGTTATATTAATTATGTAATGAATAGTTTCATGTGAATTTATGTCAATACATGAATTGTATTCATAAAAATTCATAAAAAAAAATCATGAACATTATCTTAAACATCAAACAACTGTTCAGTGAACAATAAAACATTGCAAGCATTAAAGTGTCTGCAAAATACCCATTGAATTTTGGATGTAGGTGACCCAATAAAATTTGGTATAATTTGAAGCTTTACTCGCACAGATTGACTAATTTCACAACTTTTTCTCTTCTTTTTTTTTTGTCTCAGAATCAGCTGATTTTGGCAATTGCTTTCTAATAAGATTATCAGTCATAAAGGGTAACACACAACAGAACAGATCTCAATTGTTTGAGAAACTGCCAAATGTTTATTTTTTCTTAAGCGTAAGTAATTTTTTTAGCCATAAAACATCAATTTTCGAGCATAAATATGAAAAACTGCTTTCTGATCTCTTATCAGCATTCTAATATACATACCGTAACTGGTGTTCAGACATTTACGCAAAAATGGGCTTTTTCCAAGACAAAAAATCATTAAGTTGTCAGAGCAGTCAATCTGTGAGAATGTAGCTTTAAAACGGCTTGATGTGTTGGAATAAAAACTAAAAAGACAGAACACTATAACAAAAACAAGCCTGTTTGATAAAAACTTCAATTACTTTATGTATACTTTTTCATATATTCTTTTTAATAGTAATCAATGTGGCTTATAACCATTTAAATGATACATTACATGGAATTACCAGGCTTACCAAGTTATGTTCTGTTCTGTTTTGTTTATCAAAATATAACTATCTCTGAAAAATGCCAACTCCTCAACTCCCGAGTGTTACTTACATGAACAGTGCGCACCTGCTTGTTAGTGAAAGAGAAATATAAAAAACTGATGAAGCAAATCAACATCACAACAGTAGAATTGGAGTGTAAAAAGAAAACTCAACTTAAGTAACATGATAAGAAGTGATTGGTGAACTGGTAAAAAGATAAAAACATTGCTCGCTTGGCGAAGGCTTAAAGTGACACTCTTATTCAAAATCAATACATACACATGTTTAACAAATATAAATTTTGAGTGATAAACCTTTAACTACTTACTTAATCATGCATTTAAGGAAAATATTAATTACTGATAACGAGATTGTAACAGTGTATTTGATAGTAGAAAGCGCAAAATATTAAATGATTGGTGAATGCTAAAAGATTTACTGTCTTCTACTTTAGTCTCATAAGGTAGAAATACCATCTTTTAAGCTCATTTCTTTCCAATTTAACTCGGTATCCTTCGCACTAACCAATGATTTCGACATTTTATCATCCTTTATGGAATATTAAAACAATATTATCAATTTTGGTAAATCTTATTTGGGAGTAAGAGTGCATCTTTAATGGTTGCCACAGTCACCTTGAATGCTTCAGAGGTGGGGATAGTGACAATATGATTTGGCTGTTCCAAAGTACAACCGAGTGAGGATAGAATGAAAATTTGTGATAGTCAGTATTTACTTCAATTTGACTTAAACATGGTGTGTGCATTAGTCTGGTTAATCTCATTGGTGTTTGAATATAGGATGGCAGAGCGACATGATGTCGGTATATGTTATAAAACATAACGAGACATGAATCTAATCTACGTTGTTCGAGTAATCGCAAACAAAGACTTTCCTGCATAACAGTATGGTTAATTGAGCTATCAGAGAAATAGCTTATTTGAGAGTCAGATCTGAACTAAAGTGTACAGTCTCACAAAACCATTGTAAGAACATGTGCCATCCTCAGCTAGCAACAATAATGCGCATATGGGGAACTTTTGTAACATTTGGACATTTATTATGATCCCCTTAACACCACAAGATGCATACCATACAAATGTAAAATATTTTACCAGCAGTTCGTCCCCGCAGGATGCGGATTTTACCCGGGCTTGGCTAGACTGAAAGTCAAAGTCCCCACTATTCCCTTGACCTGGGAGGCCTTAGTTACAATTGACTGGTGCATAATTACACTAGTTTTTCATGAAAAACTGATGTGGAATGGCTCCTGTCAATTGTTCATTTACTCATAGTGACCTTATCTTTTTTTTGATTATCAGCAGGGGCATTATCTTTCCGCACGATATTCTTAGGGCTAGGATTTGGCATGAGAAAGATTAAGTGTAGTCCAGTCATTGAAATTAGACTTCAGGATGAACAAGCCCAAATTCTTATATTATTGCTTGGAACAAAAATTTTGAACAAGCCCTGCTATATAAAATTCAGAATTTGAGCAAGCCCGAAAGACATTTTACCATTGCAGGGCTTGCGGGCTTGTGTTAATTTCAACCTGTGGTGTACCATAGTGAATAAAGTCATCCAATCAAAAAATCATCAAAAGACTCTGAAGCGACTGTTAAAATGGACTACATCCACAGCATACCTAAAGTTGTGTCATCTATGTCCCCTTCAGTGACGTTTTCGAATGACACCTCAGAAATGAAGGCTTCCAGGTCCGGATCCTGGTCTTCCCCCTGAAAGGACACCAGAAGACTATTGCAACTGCAGAAAAATATTTACCAAAATCATGTTATATCATCTGTAATAAAGGCTAATAAGAATCATGATTGGGACAGCTTTCCAGTTTAAATAAGTATCAGTTTCTATCTTTTATTTTTGAAAGCTTTATTCATTGACATGTTTGTGTAATGAATGAAATAAATTACAAAAAAAATAAAATAATGTACAATAATAATAATAATAATAATAATAATAATAATAAATAATAATAATAATGATATTAATAATAATATCAATGATAATAATACATAATAAATAACAATTTGTTTTATGTAAAAGATTGTAACAAAACTTTAAATAAATGATGTTTTTGCTTTAAAAACATTACTGTCTACAAACAGCTAGACAATTAAGAAGCAATGTAAGAAATAACAATTAAATACATTGCTGGTATAATATGACTATCATACTACCAATAGCGTTATCAAAATAGAATTTAAAGTAATGCCGATATTCACATGAAACCTTAATTAATAATTCAGCATGATCTATGCTGATAAAATATTGTTATATACAGGGCTTATCAGCAAAAATTGGGAAGAGGCTTAGGATCAGAAAATATATTTTTTTGTTGTTGTAAAAATGCTATTACAGGAGCAAATATAGTCAAATTTGCTGTGTGTGTTGCAAATAATATGTCCTACATTTAGACACACATCTTTTGTCAAAATTAGTAATATTATAGATATTTTGAAACATTTCAGATTTCAGGTTTTCTTTAGCCTGGATTTCAAACGTATATGAATACACCTGCTGGAATATTTCTCCTTAATGGGAAAAATTATCAGTTATTTGCATTAACTAGCAACCGCAGCTCAGCTGATAAGCCTACTGGAATTATACCAATTGTTGACTTTCTTTGATCATTTCAATAACTTCCTATTGTTCAATTTTGCTAATTTTTATATTATAGTTAACACATTAAGATCATTAATGAAAAATAGTAAAATATTGCCAAACAATAAAAAACATACACAAATATTACAACATAATTTATTTTGTAAATGATTATGTGAAAAAGTATCTTAAGTACATAAGGAAAAAATATATACTTTCTATCAATTCTATCAATTTTGTCCTCAGATATAGAAGGTGAAAAAGCCCTGAATTATATAGAGGTAAGTTTTTGCCCTCATTTCATCCCTGACCTTGGACTTACCTCTATAAAGCTGTAGACAACTTTGATCTCATCAGTGTCCTCTGTGAGATTGATTTTTTCCTCTTCAGTCCTCTGATCACTCTGATCAAAAGGGGAGATAATTCGGGGAAGAGCTTTGGAAGGCTGGGGAAGGCTGGGTAATCCCTCAACTATCTTGTCAAATACTCCAGACATTGTCTTGACCAGGCGCTGTATGAAAAAGGAATTGTGTGTGTTTGGTCATAATTCTGCAATTTTTATCATTACACAATGCCTATGTTGTGGAATTAATATGACCCTTAAATCAAACAACAACCGCCCTCGATAATTACCTACTTCCTTTACATACGAATAACTGTAATCAAAGTCCACATGTTTTTATTAACAGATTGTCCAGGGTTATCATATTACTAGTAAATCTCTACCTTGGCTCTAGAGTTATTAATACGCTTGTTCAGTATGTGATCATATATTTTAGATAATGATACTTAAGGAGTGCAGTACTTTTTTAAATGGCGAAATCAGGGTTTTTCACATTGCAGTTTATCACACTGAAGTTGGACAACAAATAACATGATATTAGGCTTTAAAGACATTCAATTCATTTTTAAGACCTCTCTGAAGTCTCTTGCTTCCCTGTTCACATATGTTACTAGGGGGCATGTTACAAGAGGGTATGTTACCAGGGGGGTTGTTACCAGGGGACAGGGGCATCCTCTGCTGATACTTGCACATAACATTTCAACATTTCATAAATTATTGCTGACTGCATTCATTTCAAGCAAGCGTTTGAATAACTTTCCATTATGAAATCAAAACAAAACGCACATAATGACAATTATTTCATCATCAACTTTTATTTTAGATATGAATGGGTTTTTGACTTAAGTTTGTTGTTAGTTTTAGTCTCAAGTACCTGATCAATCCTTGGTCCAGTGTTTTCAGGTATTTTTCTTACGAAGGCAATGTGTCCATCCCCGCTGTAGCCCAGAAACTGTTTTAGCTCTTCTCCATTGCAAATGTCTGGCCTCTTTAGCAGTGACTGAAAAATAATTAATTTTTTAAGCAGATACTCATAGGAAATATTCAAAATCATTATAAATGACACATACTGTAGTCTAACCATTCCTTATACAAGAGGCCCACGACTGGCATGATTTTTATTGGTTAAATACTAACCTCATATTCAAAACTGCAAGCAGTGAACTGTAAATTTCACAAGGGGCAAGAACGTAACCACAATAATACATAACTCTCTGACCAAAGTTGCCCTGATATGATCCCAAGTACCTGCAAAAAGTTGACCAGGAGCTCTTTGCGACTTTCAACAGCGTCTTTTCCCATATTTCCAAATGGCAGGGACGGAAGCAACTTCTTTGGACCTTTAATGGCTGCAATAAAATGTTAAATCTCTTATGAGAAACTTTTATTTTTAACAAGCCCTGCTATATAAAATTCAGAATTTGAGCAAGCCCGTAGGACATATTACCAGTGCAGGGCTTGCGGCTTGTGCTAATTTCGACCACTGGTAATGTCACATCCAGAATGACATGACGTGCACATACAGTTTGGCACATTTTTCTTATAAAATGCATTTAATGGCCTTATAATTAATGGCCTTATAATTCCACTTTTAAGCAAATTATAAAAAGAACAATAATTGTTTGTTTCCGTATAAAATCACACTATATTTCACCTCATGAATATTTCACTAGGGCCATATGTGAAATATAGTAGGATCTTACACCGAAACAAACAATTGTTCTCTATATTACATTCAAGGCCAAGCAGTGAAATAATACAAATGATGTACAGTTTAATGTGACAATATTTCAATATGAGCATTACACATCGGTATAACAAATGTTTTCATGTAAAATAACACTGATTCAGCAATTATAGACCATTTCAATTAAATCAATTTATATAAAAATAAAAACATGTATGATTTATTTTTTTATTTAAAATATCCTTTACCAAGTATTTTTTAATGGTACTCTCTCATGTTTTTGGACCAAAAATCAGTTTTTTCCAGTAATGCATCTGAGAACCCTTATTTTATCATTATTTTACTCTATGATATATCGAAATTGCAGAAAAAAATACTGTAAGGTATAAAAAAAAGTCAAGAAAAAAATAGAAAACCGACGCCTAAACCACATGGCCACCAGGACCGGAAGTGGTACACATTTTGACCTCTTAACATTGATAACATCATGTGGTAATTTCTATCGACCAATTTTTTTTTTCAATAACTGTACCTTTCATGCTTCTCCTGTACTTGGGGTTGTCTTCCAGCCTCAACTGCAGGTTAATGAACTCGCTGTACCGTCGCTTCACAGTGCCAGTCTTGTACACATGCTCATTGTCTTCAGTCGGATAAAGTGCCTCAAACTAAAACAAAAGTATCAATATGTTCTGTTAAACAATAAATTCATGACTCTGTCTATAAAATCAAAACTACCCGACTCTACCTAAGGCCTTAAAATAAAAATTCATTTGGTTCGGTTACCCGACCCTACCTACAGAATAGGCGCCGACCCTACCGTTTTTATAGTCAGTTTGAAAAAAAATTTAAAACAAAAAATAACTTAATTTTTTTTTTTTTTTTTTTTAATTCCTTTTCAATATGTAGTTTAAACCTTAAATGTTATACAGACGATAACTTTAACACCATTCCGTTTTGATGAAAATGACATTCTTATATAAACCTAATAAAATAAAAAAAAAATAAAAAAAGCCTACCTACCCTACCTATTTTTTAAAAGGATGTCACCCTAACCAAACAATTCTATTTTTTTTAGGCCTAAGCAATAGGAGCCAATCCTATCATATTATAGTTTGTCGGTTAAAAACACTTTTCGTAAAAAAAAAAATTGGGTGTAACTGTTTCAAAAATGTAGTTTTAAAGCTGCACTCTCACAGATTTACCATTTTAACAACTTTTTTTTTGTCTTGGAAAGAGCAAATTTTTGCGTAAATATCTGCAAACCAATGATATAAGATTGCTAACAAAAAATCAGATCGTAGATTTTCATATTTCCGTTTGAAAATTTATGTTTTATGGCTTAAACCGTTACTAACGGTTTAAGAAAAATTGCATACATGTAAAATATCAATTTTTGAACTTATATATAAGAATCTGCGATCTGTCAGAAGTCTTATATAACTGGTTTCCATGGATATTCACAAAAATTGGCTCGTTCCAAGACAAAAAAAGAGAAAACCATTCATACAAAGGAGAGAAAATATAAATGAACTACATCTTTTGAAATTTCAAATAATTAACATTCATGATTGACACAAGTGTAAATATTTAAGGAAAAAATAAATAAAAAAGTAATGAGCCAATTGTTAAGAACTTTGTTAAAGTTCATATTAAACAATTGTAAACGCTATTTTCAAATCTTTACTGCTCTGTAAGTTTAATGGTCAGCCATGTGATGTGCTGTATTTCTAACAAGATTTGAGACAACTGTCATAGCTGTACTTGTTTATATTTATACATGTGAGCACATCATCAAATATTTCGCATTCAAAAATTAAAAGCAATGCCATTATTCATGTTGTTCACTTTAACAAAGTTTTAAACAATCAGCCCAATATTTGTCAACTTTTACCTGTACATAGTAAAGTGTATATTCACCACCCAAGCCAATACCGCCAGTGTCTTTAGCAGTCTCTGTGGATGGAATTGAGATATCCTGAAATATCTTTGGTCCATCCAGGGGCGAAGGTAGATCAGTTCCAAGGTCCTCAACAGATTGAGATCTTTCTAAATTTTGAGAAGTACAAACACTCTCTGTAACAGGTGTTTTCTGATTTTCAATTGAGGGAAACAATGATTCTTGTTTCTCTGGTGTCACTGACTTTTTCCTTGAAAAAGGTAATGAGCTTAATGGATTTTGAAAAGTAAATCCGATACTATTTATACCGAAAAGGCTTGATCGTTTCCTTTTTGTACCACTTTCTGAGGTAGGTGAACTATCCCTAAGCGCATCTGTACCTGGGTTGAATGGACCAGTATTAGAGTAAGCTTTATCAGCATGACAATCTTTTATGCTACTTTCTATTGTGCTTACAGCATTTATGTCATTTGTTTCAGAATAAGCTATCTTTTCTTGATCTGAATCTTGTTTCTCTGAACTTTTAATAGAGTTTACACGCCTTGATTGTGTTTCTTCAAACATCTCCATAAAAACATCATTCTCAGCCTCATTAGAAGAGCCACTTATAACTGAGGTAAATGAATTAATAGACATTCTATCAGGGTCTTTTGTATTTGGGTCATAGAAAAATGGCAAAGTCCCTAAATTACATGAGTGAGGTTTTGAGGCGATCCTCTCTCTGTCTTCTGAATTAAGTCTATTGCACTCTGCACAAAATTTTGAAATTTCATGAGTTTCTGTATCTGGCAGCCAATGAACAGTTGACACCTCTTCCCCAATGCTTTCCTCGTTTAGTAAATTTTCATTCAGTAATTTAACAGTCTGTTCAGTGTTTTTATCAGATTCCGAAGTATTGCACTCCTTTACGCACTCCTTTTCATTAGATTCTAAATCTTGATTATGTTGGATTAAATCCTCTGAAGTTTCAGGCACATTTCTCTTTAATGTTGTGTCAGGTGCACTCTGGGTTGTTGAATGTATCTCTTGGACACATGCTTGATGTTCTGATTGAATTTCGTGACTAGAAGAACTTGAGACAATAATTTCAGGCAAAGTTTCCCCATCTAATGTAATGTCCAGAATTTCATCAGATGTTATTGCAACAATCTTTTCATGTAAAAATGTGGGATCTGACAAGAGGTTAATTATGTTTTGCACCAGGTTATACATTAACATCTCCTTCAAGGCACAAAACAAAGCCTTTGTATCATGCATGTCCTCTCGGAGAAGATGCAACAATACCAGCTCAATAGCTGATCTTAGATATGCTTGCTCTGAATTTCTGTCTAATGCTGCCGGATGTATGTCAATTTTAGAAGCATAACACTCTTCAATTGATTTGTAAATGGATTGAAATGTACTACTGCTGGCAGATGGCGATGACGAAGAACTTTTATTTCTTCTTCTTGTTTGAGCTTTAAAAAGCATTTCTGACTGTTTAAGACAATGAACATGTTCTTTGTATTTTAACATCACTACGTTCACCAGTTTCACATAATCATCTTGAGATTTATACAGTCTTCCTTGAAGACCTTGAAAAATATGATGCAGTTGTGTCTCAGACTCCTGATACAAATGCTCATTTTCAGTAAAAAGTTTTAACCATGAAGAAATGAAGTCTCGTTGAATCAAACAAATCACTTTGTTTACTTCAATGGTAAGTGTGTCTTGGACTGCTAGCCCCGGGACCTTTTCTTTTTGTGTATTGAAGTCAGTCGATTGAGAAATTCCTTTGTCATTTAAGGTTTCATTTCGTTCTTTGTTCTCATGCACTATGTTTTGAGTCGAGTGTGGACTTTCAACAAAAAACGAATTATTGAAAAAGTCCACAACTTTTTCAACATAATCAAGAATAATATCTGATGGAAAACACAAGCTACTTCTTGAAATATAATTGGTCAATGTCACAGAAATATAAACAGCACATGTGTAGGTTAAAGTTATAAACAGAAACCATAGGTTTCGGAAGACACACAACAAGACACCCACTAAAATTGAAGAAATTAAGATCTTCTGGAAATGTGTGAATTTCCGATGATATGACAATACTTCTCTGATTTGTGGAATGATTTTCTTTATAATTGAGAACATTTTTCATTGTCTATTCGACAGTATTTATTTCACAATTTCCGTAATTCCAAAAAATAATTTTATTCCTTGTTTTGACATCCACCATTTTGAATTTTGTTTTGATCATGTGACGTACCTTTAATTTGTTTGCATTCAAAACGGCTATTGCTTAAAACGGTATATAAACTCAACACATCGATTACTCCCCATCAAGAACGACTTTTACACGAACTTTAAAATCGTGTGATACAAAAACATTTGTTCCTTCATCCACAGCAACATATAGTTGATTATTGCGAGATTAGCAGCATCTGTAGTAGTTAAATGATAGGTAGAATAGTTGCTGTTGAAGTAGAAGTGGCAACAACAAAAACAACAATATCAACAGGAGCGACAGTATTTTTAGGAGTATCATCATCATCATCATCATCATCATCATCATCATCATCATCATCATCATCATCATCATCATCATCATCATCAACAACAACAACAACAACAACAGCAGCAGCAGCAGTAGCAGCAGCAGAATCTCGCGGTCGGTCGGACGCTCGGACGGTAATTTGGTGATTCGTGGTGTTGGTGGAAGTGGTAATTTTGCGGCGGTGGTATTGACAGTGGTAATAGCAGTGGCAGTAGTGGTAGTATCAACAGCAGTAGCTGTAGCGTTATCAGCTGTATTACTAAGACTTGAGAGCACACGTATTAAACATGTCGACATGATATATTTATTTAAACTATACAATATAACATAGTCGGTTCTGTTCGGTGGGGTTATATACCTATTTACAATAACGATCGTGGGGAGTCATGTATCATTGCCAGGGGTGTAGAAATGGGCCGGGAGCCGGTAAAATAACCCGGTTACTTTAGCAGCTCCACCCGGCTAATTTCCCCGCATCATCAAAAATAAAATCTGTTATTTTTTGTCATGTCTGTTCTGTTTACATCCGTTTAAAACCCTAATTGTTGGTATTGTTTATTTTGCTTTCCGCGCGTTCCAACTACAATACAGCATTAGCTCGATACGTGACGTCATTAGTCGCATCCCCCTCTGGGATGTTTTTCAAGTATTAGGTTTGGGTTTCCCAGTGTTCCGAATACAATAACATTAGCCCGATACATGACCTTATTAGTCGCATCCCCCTCTGCGGATGTTTTGAAATTAATGATTTGCGAAGCAATGGAGGGTGAAATAAATATTTTTTACCAGACACAAAAAAGCGTTGTAAACTTGTATGCAACATGAGCCTGTCTGGCCTTCTGTTAGTCCTATTACCATTTACGCAACAGTAAATTTTATATACGCGTGTTAACCAGGTCTAAACTAAATGAACAAGCTTGCGGTGATGTCACTGCTAAAAATAATCCATTATTTTGATGAATTTTACATGTACGTTGAGTGAAATTTAGTACGCTTTAAATGTCACAAAGTGTCCAGATATTTCTTTTGGTTATTAGAATGGAATAAGTTAGCTGCAGGTGAAATATCTAGAACCACAGAAAATGAAGTTAAATGTTTAATTTTCAGAGGTTAATAGTGATTTAGTGGCTGAAAGTATATAATTGGTAGAGAAGAAATTACATATATTATTAAGAGGGAATAGCTAGCAAATGTCAAGGCATGTGGTCTGGAATGTTATATTATCCTGAATCTGAATTTGACAGTAGTTTGGTTCATTAGTTAGCCCTCACTGGTGGGTGGGGGGGGATAGTACTCAGTTTCAGTATCATATTATAGTACATTTATGTTAAGGTTCCCTGTTACAAAATAAACATGCACCAGAAGACTAGAATGTTTGGTTAAAAAGTCTTAAATTCATCCCACAAGGGGCGTTGCCCCCTTGACCCTAACAGGGGGAGGACACCCAGACCCCCCGCCTACTTTTAGGATATATTCCCTGCTACTTGAATTAATTTCTACACCCCAATTTGGTGGTGGTGGTGTGTGTGTGGGGGGGGGGGGGGTATCTTACAGAAAAGGAGTAACTTAAGGACAGCGATCGTGGGCGTGAATAACGAATACGAATTCAATATTTTTACAGTGAAGAACAAAGTTTTTTTTTAAATGAATAATTTATAGAGTGTTTTTGTTGATATAAAATGTGAAACCAATAAATCTGACATTGTAAAATCAATATCCATACGCTTAGTAAAGCATACCCTTAAATATAATTTTACCCATGAAACGACCAGATTTATATATAATGCAAAATAGGTAACATTTACATTCAAGATAATACGGATTTTTTTTATATCATTTATATTAACATATGTCATATGTCTAAAAAATTAATGTTACTCATTAAACACAACATCTGTTTTATATAAGTTAATATTAAGTTTTACTTAATAGTACTCAGTAATAATGTCTAACTCATAATACTTCTCACGTCTTTCCAGGCAAAATTTAATACATTCTTTCAAATCTTGACCCAAACTACAGCACGATCGCTTTTTAGAATGAACATATCTATGTAGTATTTATTTCGAAACTGCGGTTTTTTAAAACAGGTCAGTTAAGGCAAAGTTTAATAATGGATTTTGCAAGTTATCATTTTATGACACTAACACATACGTACTTAACCTAAAAGCTTAAATCTTACGACATTTTCAATACAGTTGTTGATCGGAAACAGGGTATACCAAAACACACAAGTACGCAAGTACACAAATTACAATCAATATCCTATGTCTTGAATATATATTGTGTGTGACGTGTGACGTAAAGGCCGTGGGCCCATACAGACACTTGGATAAAAAATTAGTATCCACAGCAACATAAATTTTGCATTAACCCAGTGTATCATGCCCTGGTGGTATGCGACATAAGTTTCAAAACCCACATGTGTTCACACCTTTCATTGATAGAGCCGAACGCGCTAAAATAAAGCATTGTTATGGAAATGATACATTTCATTCATGATATAATATTTATAATCTATAAATAGACGTACGCAAAAACCGGAAGGCAGGAAAATGTTAATTAATCCCTGAAATGTGACAATTAACATAATTTTGATAGATCATTATTTACGAACAAAGCCCTAAAATATGTTATTGCATTCTGTATTTTTTTTTCTTTGCCACTTCCTACATTTTTACAATTATTATTTGCCCGTAAAGAGTTATAGATATTTGTAATTTAACACCCCGAATTCTTGTTATAATAAAAGTTTATCTAGGATAAATTTAAACGAAAAGTGGTGGTGTTGGTTTTCGAGTCCGGCTCTTATCACCGCTCGTCCATGTGGTCGTGCATGGTACGAGCTTAATCGTACACGCGTATGTGGTCGCGCATGCTACGAGAACTTTTCCCTCGCTCCCACCGTCCCTTTTCCGCTTTTTTCTTATCTTACCCTCCATACACAATCTTTTTTTCTATTAATTATATCCCCTCTTTCCTTCATATCTCAACTCAATCCCCATTCTCGCTATTCTAAACTATATACTAAAGTACTCCTTTTCCTTCTTCACTTTCCCAGTCTTAGCCACTCTCTGTCTGTCTCTCTCTCTCTCTCTCTCTCTCTCTCTCTCGCCCCCGTTTTTACCCCCGCACCTCATCTGCATTATCCAATACTCTCCTTCTTTACCCCTTAAACTCTTTTGACAATATAAATGTGCATTTATGTCAAAATGCTTCAGACTACCCAATCAACAATGTCTTGCGGTTTCTTGATAATATGTTTTCAAATGAGAAAGATAATGCACAAACAAGTGACACACAGGGAATAAATGACCATTAATTATATATGATTTATATGTTATGTTATTCGACTTCAAAACTAATAAAAGTGAAAAAACTTCCTCATTGTTGAAGGCCCGTAAAGGTGCCACATAATAGGTTGAGGCAAACATTTCAAAAAAGTGTATTTGTTTACGTATGTATACACGTATGTTTTCGTTTATGTAAAAAACAAGATTTTTGTTTTACAAAGACAACTGATTACAGAGCAAAAGGTGACTTAATTAAATGTTAAAAACAATTTTTGGTACGCAACTACTTTTTTGCTGTAGAATAAATTTTCTTTGGAATTTTTCATTTTTCTTAATCATCATTTTCTATGAAAGAATGTGCTTTCAATCACACTAACCAGGTTGATGCATTTTAATGCATTATCATGTTTAACTCACTTGACTTAACTGAAAGGAACAAAAATAAGCATAGTATTTGTGAACCGACAATCAAATATTAACCGTTTTAAATGTGTTTTTTTTCCCCCAAAATATCGCTTATATATTTTATCTTTACCTCAACCATATTCGTTTTTTGTTTCAATCATTTTAGTCAAATAAGATAAACATGATAACGCGTTAAAATTATTATTTTTGCATCATTCCGAATCGCGCGCCTTTAAATATATATGTGGCGGTGACCTAAGGAAGACATTCCCTTAAACAAATTCTTGTTTTAAAAATGAATAAAGTAATTACCTCTTATATATTGTACAAACTGATATTAAATAGATTGTTTCTAGTAGTTTCTTTTTTTGCAATAGTTCATCCAATTCTAGTTTCTTACTTTTGTATACATCGATTTTAGATGTTAAATAAGTAATGTATAGTTTTATGTTTTTGTAAGCTATAGTCTCTAATAACTCATATACTGAGTGGCAATGCATATTTTAATGTATATTTAATAGATGATGTATATATGTTGTATTGATGAGACTTCAATAAACTATCAAATATATATATATATCTAATGGTTTTCTTTTGCATAACAGTACAAAATTCTTGCGTAATAATTAGAAATTATTTTGTAAATTCTGAATGATTAAGAATGGCGGAGAGAGAGCGAATCTTTCAAAAATTAATTATGTTTTAATTAACTTAGATTGTAATATGTTCGCTGCAAGCAAGGAACCAAATTAAGACGTTATGTCTGTAAAATTGTTCAACTGCAGATTTAAACGATAAAGCGCAGTACTTATTGGATGTAGATAGGCGATTTCATTGGCTAGAATAAATGCACGTAATATCGTATTTTCTGTATAAAATTGTTGTTCGGATTTTTTTCTTAGATATTATAAAATCATATAATAACACATCGAGGTTTAAATGAGCTGCTTTGAATATTGTAATATATATATCGCGCATACGTAAGTTAAGTATTTAAAATAATAAAAAAAAAATCCAAAGAGATATTATTGAATTTGACGATTAATCATGAAACATCGAAAATGAACCTCTGGTTTAAACGTTAATTAGTTCATACGGCAGATCCGTGGACTAGTGGTAAGACACTTGACTGTCAACACAGAAGTCGCGTGTTACCCACTTCTTCCGGGAGGGACGTAAAACGCGGTCCAGTGTGACATCCCAATGCAATGGTACATGTTAAAAAACCATTACATTCTACATGTGTACACTGCCCAACAAGCTGGAACCGATGCCCATTGATAGATCTCCCTACTTAAGTATTATATGTTTTCCATAGACTATGAAATGTTTTGCCATTTTGACAATATGAAGGAAGGAAATGCCAACACATATTAAGAATTAATTACATTAAACAAGCACGGATCCAAAATGTTTAGGGTACTCGTTATTTTATCTAATATCACAATTATGAGCGCTTATTTGAGAAATCGGGGAATGCAGTAAATTAGAATTTAGCGTTCGGAATTTGCCGATATTTCTCATCAAAACGTGCAAAACGTGTATTATACAGCGTATTAGCTCAGCCTCCACGCTTTGGCTCAAGCTCCCTGGCTTTTGACTCCAGCTCAACCCAGAAAAAGAGTATAGACATGCATATTCCGGTAAACAGGCGGTCATTTTTATTCCCGACAAAATAAAAACACTCGATAATACTGGTTTGATCTTAAATGTAAGCTTAAGTGAAATTCAGCTGAAAATTGGTGAAAATGTTCTACTTTCGTTTGTAAACATGTATGTGTTTGATGGGAGAATCGGTCTTATAACTCCATAAACAATGTGTTTACAAAATAACCGAAATACGTGTGAAGATTAAATATATTTATATGGCACTGCATTCCCCGATTTCTCAAATGAGCCCTCAAAATTGTGATATTATATAACGAGTCATACTTACGTTTTATGATGATTTCCGTTCTTTTGCTCTAGCTCGGAAGTGTCATTGGCTTTTTTTTTTATATACAGCTCCTAAAATAGCTGGAGCCACTGTTTCGCAGCCGTGTATGTCGCACACTCCGCACTCAATCTGTTTTTGTCGGCTCTATCCAAATGGTGTTTTCAGACAAAATCTTCTAGAGTAACTGGCGATTAATCAAATTTTTATCTGTGTTTTGTTTCTTCTGATAATGGCACCATCTCTCAAGTTAAAGGACAATGAAGTCTATGTTCCTTTTCACTTTTTTCTAAAGGTTGTTGTTGAAAACAAGCTTGCAGTCCCAACATGGTCCTAGCCATTTGCAGAAAGCAATCTCGTACATTAAACTAATATTCTGTGATCACGATTGTAATTATTTTTATTTTACATTACTATTCTTTTGTTTTATGTTTTGCTGAAGGACATATCAATATATTTGGCGCAAACTGGAAATTTGACTTCGTGCGTCATTTTAAGATGTTCAAGCAGGCATATTGAACATAACTTTTCTCATATCATGCGCTACAAGGATACATCGGATAATTGCCAATGTTCAGGGTATAATCGTACTATAATTTACTGAGTCAGCACAAAAGCAATATTTCACAAGTTGTTTAGCTACGAGTTTCCTTTTGTTTTTCTCAAGGTAAAACACATTGCGATCTTAAACTGAAAACAACATTTTTTTTTCTTTTAATGATATGCCTTAAAACGATATAAACAACATTAAGTTGTAGTTTTCAGAAAAACGTTTCATATCCACTAGCGAATACAGGATCGCACCCGACCCCAACCCCTCTAAAATGGTCCAAGGTTTTATTGCAAAAACAAAAGAAAAATGTAATTTAATACGCCCAAACTGCACCATTTAGAACTAGAAATTAATAACATTTTCTGGGGAGAGAACACAAGAACCCCTGCCAACACTTTAAATCGAATAAATTTCTGTTCTGAGGGAGGGGTGCATGTAAAAGGGTTACGCCCCTAAGTTAAAACCCCTCTAACGTCAAATCCTGCATCCGTCCCAGATATTGCATGCGAACATAACGGTATTTGGGCAATGAAATTGTGCCCCGACCCTGTGCGCGCTGAGCTTTTATCTTGAAATTAGAGCGGTCTTTTTTTTGAAAACAGTGAAAGAAATCAAAATGTTATTTCACTGTATGAAGTTGTGAACATATCATTTTTGTTTCACTAATAAATATCTATAAAAGCACTGAAACGCATATATAATAAAACATAATGATATACACCCGAATTAATAAAGGCAGTTTTTAGTATAACAAAGTCCGTCCGATGATTCTAACCTAATCATGGTTTCACTATACATGGTGGGCAGGGGGAATGAGGGGAATAGTTGGTGTACGTAAAATATACGATACCATCGGAATATCCATTGGCGTCAACCAAGTGATAATATTAGTATTATTAGATTGTTGAGCATAGTGTACAGCTATGATAAGAAACTGGTTATAGCTACTTTATTTTAACCTGTCCGATCGTATGATCATTCAAATGGGTTCTCCGTTCAGCATCCCGCCTGGAAGACAGATGTTAAAGTGGGGGGTATCGAACCAACCAGCTGAGAGTCAAGTGTTAAAATAACATTTAAGTTTGAACAATAGCAGTAGAACACTTTTTATATTCATTTCTTGTAATTCTCAATTTCAATGATAATACTAACTTAAGGAATAAACATAACATGAACATGTGAAAATACCAAAGCTGTCATTTCGTGTTTTTCTCGCCTTGTCGAATACATACTATTCTCATGATAATAATATTCATATCTATCTGTGAAAATTTGTCACGCGATGCGGCATGTTTTTCGCTTTATTCAACCAAATTGTTCTTCCCATTAACAAGATATGAATCAACCCATTACTGCTGGTATTTTTTTGTCGTGAACGAATAGGAACATAAATCAATCGGTAAAGATTCGCGTATCTACAGCCGACGAAGCTTCACAATAAAGATTTCATTAACGATTTCGGGAAACCAGCTATGGAATTCCTTTACAAATTTCCGCAACAGTTTGCTTATTCAAGTCCTACTGCATACAATTTGGAAAAAAAGTTATTTGTTTGTCTGTCCTAATTAATTGATATGCTTTGGTTCCCGGAACTTCAATAACGTAAGATTTTTGCCAGTGTTTTTTAGGTGTCATTTGAAACAGATTCAAACGCCATCCCAAGGTACTGCCTTTACAGTTTGATAAATATCGCCGAGCTTATGAAAAAATATCTATATGAGATTATGTCGCAAACTCTACTACGCTAAATCTGTTTTTTGTTGGATCCATCAAATGGTGCTTTCAGACGAACTTTTCTAGATTAACTGGTGAGTAGTGACATCATTATATGTGTTTTGGTATCTTAGGATAATGGCATCATCTCTCAAGCAAATGGACAATAACGTCTCTGAACCAAGGCACTCTTGTAGTTTTTTTCCCTTATTGAATACGATTCACAATCTTAGTTTTAAACATGCCTCAGTCCATTCGCCAATCAATTTTACAGTTAAAGTCAAAACATTCAGATGTCCGTCTTAGAATTAAGGCCAGTATAAAGTTGTTTTCGAATACGGCCGCTGGTATAATAAAAGTGTAATAGCTACATTTGTTAGTTCTGATACAGCCGTAACAATATCCTCCGTGTGAAACATGCTAAATATACAACTATCATCGTCCTGCTGAAACGATATTTTCAGAAATTACCTGATTTTTAAAAGACCCCAAATGACCAGGAAATAAATAACTTTACTAAGCACACTGACCATCTAAACATTCTTTACCGATATGTTTGTAGTTAAAGTTACTAGTGTAAAATCAAAAGTTGAAAGGCAAACTGGTTCAGCTAGCAAGCATTGTTTGATATCTGGAATAGTGTTCTGTTTATTCTTCTTGATAAATGATAACTGTTCTTAGAACCAAACATCTTCAATGTTTTTAAAAGTGTTGTCAAACGATCGAGATAAAAGATTGTTTACCGTTCATTGAGCATTAAATCCTGCATGATGACTCTTAATGGAGTTAAGTTATTTTCACGGTGTTTGTTCAATGAATGTTAACTGATGCCAGGTTTAATGTATGCCGGAAATACGCACTGAGGCAACAAAAGGAACAAGAGAGCTTGCTCCTTGGTCAAAGAAAATTATTTTAGATCAAGGCAAGAACATGTTTAAGTTAATTTGTTAAATGATACAAAAGTACCGAATGGAGACCCATCTTAATACCAGGGGGACGATATAAGTAAAAATTATGGAGGACCTATAAATGAGTTTACATATAAACTATCGATTATGTTTTTACAACTGGGTTTAAGTTTTTATATGTAATGTTTGGCTCTGACGCGGGGCAAATCCTTAACAAAGGGGTTATTTTGTTTATTTGAAAACAAAAACATTGTCTTCAATTATGTTAAATACAATTTAATTCCATTTCAATTCTAATGACATTTTATTCACTGATAATGAGTTAAATTTACTCTAGCGAATATTAAAAAAATATATACTGTATCGCGGCACCGAGGTTCGTGACCGAGGTTGCGTATTTTGCTTAGTATATAAAAAATGCAAACACAAACCGATATTCTTCTGACTTTTAACGTGTAATAAGTTTTCGTTGCAATAACAAAACAATTTATTAGCTCTACATTTCTGCTGAACAGGTTGAGTTTTAATAATGTTTTACTTGCTAACTCTTTAAATGTAAAATACTTTTTTTATTCATTTTCAAAAGGGTTGTTACCTTTTAATAAACACTTGACCGTTTTCTAGTTCACAGAACTGACGCAATGATTATATGTACATCAGAACTGATTTAAAACAAAACAAAACAACAACACATCCTTATTTACTTACAGGGTATTAGTTTTATTCACAACATAGAAAATTATGGATATTGAAAACCATTAAATTTTGCACATCAAACAGTTGTTTCGGGGGTTCGTATCATTACACGCATCATATACTTATGTCGAACATGACTACTTCCTTCTAACAATAATAGTTTAATAAAAGATGGTATACTCAGTATAATGTATGTTCGCGCAATATTTCGAACTGATTTAAGTAAAAAAGGAGTACTAAATTCAAATTAACTCCGTGCCATCGGAATACCATTTAAATGAGTGTTCTGCTTGTACTGTTGCATTTTTTCTACATTTAGTTATAAAAAAATCAAGACTAAAACATAAATATTTCTTCTGATTTGACAACACACACGATCATCTCTCGGTGTATTTCTATGTCCGCTTGTCTCAATTCGCAGTATCAAGCTGTCTTTATTTAGACGGTATTGGTCAAGAGATGAACCCTTTCTAAATATTTTTTTTATGCTAATCTGCATCTTTTCGTGCAAAACAGAGGAGATCATACTTAT
Source organism: Mya arenaria (assembly GCF_026914265.1). Taxonomy (NCBI): domain Eukaryota; kingdom Metazoa; phylum Mollusca; class Bivalvia; order Myida; family Myidae; genus Mya; species Mya arenaria. Next base: position 52,557,811 of record NC_069131.1, read on the forward strand.
TCAAAATATTTTTATATAGATGCTCGGCTTGTCGGGGCCATTCTCGTTCATCAGAGTGACAGAGTGACGTACCTTTCACCAGAGTGCCGTACCACGTTTGATTTATCACGATCGAATCTCTGATGAATGGTCGAGGCTGTTAGGCTTATTATCGACTTTATATTTGTACGTTTTCAGTGTCTGTTCCTGCCATTAACATTGACCAAATAGAAAGGCTCAATATCCTTTTTATGTGCAGCAAATGTTGATTAAAATGTTGGTTAATATAATGAGACAATACGACACACGTTGTAGACGATACAGTATTAAATCGGTTTAAAGACTTAATAGCAAAATAGTATTGTAACTACATTTTAAAACCTATTTGAGAATATTCTGCTCAGGATAAGCCTCGTGATTGCTTATTAAATGTAAAAGAAGTACTTAAACATAATAGTTTGTGCAATAAAATGTATATGTATTTCATATTAACACTTTGCTGTGTTTCAGGTCAGACATAACCGTGTTGCGTTTACGATCATGGAATATAATACGTTATATATATATATATGTCTGAACGTGTCTGAATGTCTGACGAAGCACAGCAATGCAAATACCAAACAATAATTTGTTTTGTACAAGGTACAATGTACAAGTTGGTGTTTGTGAGAGATCTAGTGGTTTGCTGGCTGAATAAGTAAAGTAATCCAGAATAAAAAAAGAAGGTCGGGTGACCATCCTCAGCGTATTAGGGATGTAATTCAGAATTCGCAGCCATTGCTATGCGTAACCTTTTCAGGGGACTGTCCGCGTTGCTTTAAAATGCAACTATGATAACATAAGCAATGTAATCCGGAATAAAAACAAATTGGGATTCAGGTTACCATCCCCAGCGTATTAGGAGTGTATTTAAGTATTCGTGGTTATTACTGCTCGTAAAGGGGACTGTCCGCGTTACTTTAGAATGCAGTCCTGGCTGAATGAGCAATGTAATCCAGAATAAAAAATAGGGGGTTGGGTGACGATACTCAGCGTATTAGGGGTGTAATACAGAAATTGGGGTCATTACTGTGCGAAAACTGTTCAGGAGACTGTCCGCGTTGCTATAGAATGCAACTCTGGCTACATGAGCAATGTTATCCGGAATAGAAAAATGGGGTCGGGTGACCATCCTCAGCGTATTAGGGGTATAATTCAGTAATCGGGGTCATTGCTGTGAGTACACTGTTCAGGGACTGTCGACGTTGCCTTAGAATGCAACTCTGGCTGCATGAGCAATGTAATCCGGAATAAAAGATTTGGGGGTCGGGTGACAATCCTCAGTTTATTAGGGGTGTTATTCAGTATTTGGTGTCATTGTTCTGCATAAACTGTTCAAGGACTGTCGGTGTTTATTTCGAATGCAACTCTGGCTACATGAGCAACGTAATCAGGAATAAAGGATTTGGAGTCTTGTGACCATCTTCAGTGCATTAGGTGTGTAATTCAGTATTCGGGGTCATTGCTGTGCGTAAACTGTTCAGGGGACTGTCCGCGTTGCTTAAGAATGCAACTCTGGCTGCATGAGCAATATAAACCGGAATAAAAGGAAATGGTGTCGAGTGACCATCCTCAGCGTAGTAGGGGTGTAAATAAGAATTCCAGGTCATTGCTGTGCGTAACCCGTTCAGGGTACTGTCCCTGGTGCATTAGACTGCAACTCTGGCTGCATGAGCAATGTAATCCGGAATAAAAGATTAGGGGTCTGGTAACCATCCTCAGCGTATTAGAAGTGTAATGAGGATATGGATAATTGATATGCGTAAACTTAATAAGGGACTGTACACGATACATTAGAACGCAACTCTGGCTACATGAGTAATGTAATCTGGAATAATAAAATTTGGGGTCGGGTGACCATCCTCGGCGTATTAGGGGTGTTATTCAGTATTCGGTGTCATTGTTGTGCCTAAACTGTTCAGGGGACAATCCACGTTGTATTAGAATGCAACTCTGGCTACATGAACAATGAAATCTGGAATTAAAAATGGGGGTCATGTGACCATCCTCTGCGTATTAGGGGTGTTATTCAGTATTCGCAGCCATTGCTATGCATACACTGTTTATGGGACTGTCTGCGTTGCTTAAGAAAGCAACTCTGGCTGCGTGAACAATGTAATTCGGAATAAAAACATTAGGGTTCGGGTGACCATCTTCAGCGTATAAGGGGTATAATTCAGCATTCGGAGACATTGCTGTGGGTAAACTTTGTAGAGGACTGTCCACGTTGCATTAGAATGCAACTCTGGCCGCATGCGCAATGAAATCCGGAATAAAATTAAATGGGTTAGGGTGACCATCCTCAGCGAATTAGTGGTGTTGTTCAGTAAACGTGGTCATTGCTGTGCGTAAACAGTTCAAGGAACTGTCCGCGTTGCTTTAGAATGCAACTCCGGCTACATGAGCAAAGTAATCCGGAACAAAAAAAATGGGGTCGGGTGACAATCCTCAGCGTAACAGGGGTGTAATTCAGTTTTAGGGGTCATTGTTTTGCCTAAATCTATCAGTAGACTGCCCAAGTTCCTTAAGAATGCAACTCTGGCTGCATGAGCAATGTAGTCGGGAATAAAAGAAAATGGGGTCGGGCGACCATCGTCAGCGTATTAGGGGTGTAATTCAGTATTCGGTGTCATTGTTGTGCGTAAACTGTTCAGGGGACTGTCCACGTTGCCTTAGAATGCAACTCTGGCTACATGAGTAATGTAATCTGGAATTATCAAATTGGTGGTCAGGTGACCATACTCAGCATATTAGGGGTGTAATTCAGTATTCGGGGTCATTGTTGTGCGGAAACTGTTCAGGGGACTGTCCACATTGCTATAGAAAGAAACTCTGGAAACACGAGCAATGTAATCGAGCATACTTTTTGGGGGGTCTTGCACATATATATACTCAGCGTATTAGGGGTGTTTTTCAGTATTTGAGATCATTGTTGTGCGTAAACTGTTCAGGGGACTGTCCTTGTTGCATTTAAAATGCAGCTCTGGCTGCATGTGCAATGAAATCCAGAATAAAATGAATGGGGTCGGGTGACCATCCTCAGCGTATTAGGGGTGTAATACAGAAATTGGGGTCATTACTGTGCGAAAACTGTTCAGGAGACTGTCCGCGTTGCTATAGAATGCAACTCTGGCTACATGAGCAATGTAATCCGGAATGAAAAATGGGGTCGGGTGACTATCCTCAGCGTATTAGGGGTGTTATTGAGTAATCGGGGTCATTGCTGTGCATAAACTGTCCAGGGGACTTTCCGCGTTTCTTTAGAATGCAACTCTTGCAACATGACCAATATAATCCGGAATAAAAATATTAGGGGTCGTGTGATCTTCCTCAGCGTGTTAGGGGTGTAATTCAGTATTTGAGGTCATTGATATGCGTAAAATGTGCAGGGGATTGTCTGCGTTGCTTTGTAATGCAACTCTAGCTGTATGAGTAATGTAATCCAAATTAATAGTAGCTATAATCATCAGCGTTTAATGGGTGTAATTCGGTAATCAGAGTCATTGCTGTGCGTAAACTGTATAGGGGACTGTCCACGATGCATTAGAATGCAACTCAGGCTGCATGAGCAATGTAATCCGGAATAAAAAATGAGGTTGTGTGAAGATCCTCAGCGTATTAGGCGTGTTATTGAGTATTCGGGGTCATAGCTGTGTGTAAACTGTTCAGGGGTCTGTCCGCGTTGTTTCAGTATGCATCTATCGCTACATGAGCAATGTAATCAGGAATAAAAAATATGGGGTCGGGTGACCATCCTCAGCGTTTTAATGGTGTATTTCAGTATTCTGGTTCATTGCTGTGCGTAAACTTTTCAGGGGACTGTCCACGTTACTTTAAAATGCAACTCTGGATGCATGCATGAGCAATGTAATCCGGATTAAGAAAATGGGGTTGGGTGACCATCCTCAGCGTATTAGGGGTGTAAGTCAGTATTAGAGGTCATTGATGTGCGTAAACTGTTCAGGAGATTGTCCGCGTTGCTTAAGAATGCACCCCTGGCTGCATGAGCAATGTATTCGGAATAATTTTGTTTGGTCTGGTGACAATCCTCAGCGTATTAGGGAAGTGTTTGAGTAATCGAGGTCAGTGCTGTGCGTAAACTGTTCAGGGGACTTTCCACGTTCCATTTGAATGCATCTCTGGCTGCATGAGTAATGTTATCCGGATTTTAAAAAATGGGGGTCGGGTGACCATCCTCAGCGAATTAGGGGTGTAGTTCAGTAATCGTGGTCATTGCTGTGCGTAAACTGTTCGTGCGTAAACTGTTCATTGTACTGTCTGCGTTGCTTTTGAATGCAACTCTGGCTGAATGAGCAATGTAATGCGGATTTAAAAACATTGGGGTCGGATGACCATCCTCAGCGTATTTTGGAGTAAATCAGAATTTTGGGTCATTGCTGTGAGAAAACTGTTCAGGGGACTGTCCACTTTGCATTTACAATGCAACTCTGGCTGCATGAGCAATGTAATCCGGAATAAAAGAAAATGGGGTCGGGTGAACAACCATAGCGTAATATGGGTGTATATCAGTATTCGTTGTCATTGCTGGGCGTAAACTGTTCAGGGGACTGTCCGCGTTGCTTCAGAATGTAACTCTGGCTACATAAGAAATGTAATCCGGAATAAACATATTTGGGGTCGTGTGACCATACTCAACGTATTAGGGGTGTTATTCAGTATTTGGGGTCATTGCTGTTCGTAATCTGTACAGGGTACTGTCAATATTGTATTAGAATGTAACTCTAGCTGTATGAGCAATAAATTCCGAAATGAAATAAATTGGACTCGGGTGACCATCCTCAGCGTATTAAGGGTTTAATTAAGAATTCGGGGTCATTGCTGTGCGCATACTGTTGGGGAATGCCCACGTTGCTTTAGAATGCAACTGTTGCTGCATTAGCAATGTAATCCAGAATAAAAGAAAAAGGGTTTGGGTGACCATCATCAACGTATTAGGGGTGTAATTATGTATTCGGTGTCATTGCTGTTTGTAATCTGTACAGGGTACTGTCCACGTTGAATTAGAATGTAACTATAGCTGTATGAGCAATAAATTCCGATATGAAATACGTTGGACTCGGGTGACCATCCTCAGCGTATTAGGGGTGTAATTCAGAATTCGGGGTCATTGCCGTGCGAAAACTGTTGAGGGGACTGTCCGCGTTGCTTTAGAATGCAACTCTGGCTGCATGATCAATGTAATCCGGAATAAAAAAATAGGGGCGGGTGACCATCCTCAGCGTATTAGAGGTGCAATTCAGTATTCATGGTCATTTCTGTGCAAAAAAATGTTCAGGGAACTGTACACGTTGCTTTAGATTGCAACTCTAGCTGCATGAGCAATGAAATCCGGAATAAAAATGGCGGGGTCGGATGACCATCCTCAGCGTATTCAGGGTGTAATTCAGGTATCGGTGTCAAAGCTGTGCGTAACCTGTTTAGGGAATTGTCGGCATTGCTTTAGAATGCAAATCTGGCTGTATGAACAATGTAATCCGGAATATACATATTGGGGGTCAGGTGACCATCCTCAGGGTATTAGGGGTGTAATTCAATATTCGGGATAATTGATGTGCGTAAACTTTATAGGGGACTGTCCACGACGCATTAGAACTCAACTCTGGCTGCATGAAAAATTAAATACGGAATAAAAAATGGGGCCGGGTGACCATCCTCAGCGTATTAGGGATATAATTCAGTATTCTGGGTAATTGCTGTGCGTAAACCGTTCAGGGGACTGTCCACGTTGCTTTAGAATGCAACTCTGGCTGTATGAGAAATGTAATCCGGGATAAAAGAAGATGGGGTCGGGTGACCATCATCAGCGTATTAGGCGAGTAATTAAGTAATTGAGGCCAATGCTGTGCGAACACTGTTCAGGGACTGTCCACGTTGCTTTACAATGCAATTCTGGCTCCACGAGCTATGTAATCCGGAATACAAGAAAATGGTGTCGGTTGACCATCCTCAGCGTATTAGGGGTGTTATTTAGTATTCGGTGTCAATGCTGTGCGTAAACTGTTCGTGTGATTGTCCGCTTTGCTTTATAATGCAACTCAGGCTGCATCAGCAATGTAATTCTGAATAAACTAATGGGGTCAGGTGACCATCCTAAGCGTAATATGGTGTAATTCAGTATTCAGGGTCATTGCTGTGGGTAAACTGTTCAGGGAACTGTCCGTGTTGCTTAAGAATGCAACTCAGGCTAAATGAGCAATGTATTTCTGAATAAAAAATGGGTCGCGTGACCATCCTCAGCGTATTAGTGGTGTGATTCAGTATTCCGGGTCATTTCTGTGCGTAAACTGTAGTCTGGAATTAAAAAATGGGGGTCTGGTGACCATCCACAGCGTATTAAGGGTGTAATTCAGTATTCGAGGTCATTGTTGTGCATAACTTTATAGTGGAATGTCCACGTTGCATTAGAATGCAACCCTGGTTGCATGAGCATTGAAATCCGGAATAAAATAAACTGGGTTCGGGTGACCATCTTCAGCGTATTAGGGTGTAATTCAGAATTCGGAGTCGTTGCTGTAGGTATACCTTATAGGGGACTGTCCATGTTGATTTGGAATGCAACTCTGGCTACATGAGTTATGTTATCCGGAATTAACAAATTGGGGGACGGGTGACCATACTCAGCGTATTAGGGATTTTATTCAGTATTCGGGGTCACTGCTGTGCGGAAACGGTTCAGGAGATTGTCCACGTTTCTTTAGAATGTAACTCTGGCTGCCTAAGCATAGTAATCCGGAATAAAAAAAAATTGTTGTCGGTTAACCATCTTCAGCGTGATAGAGGTGTAATTTAGATTTCGAAGTCATTGCTGTGCGTAAACTGTTCAGGTGAATGTCTGCATTGCTTTAGAATGCAACTCTGGCTGCTACATAAGCAATGTAATTTGGAATAAACAAATTTAAGGTCGGGTGATAATACTCAGCGTATTAGGGGTGTAATTCAGTATTCGGTGTCATTGTTGTGCGGAAACTGTTCAGGGGATTGTTCACGTTGCCTTAGAATGAAACTCTGGCTGCATAAGCAATGTAATTCGGAATAAACAAATTTAAGGTCGGGTGACAATACTCAGCGTATTAGGGGTGAAATTCAGTATTCGGTGTCATTGTTTTGCGGAAACTGTTCAGGGGACTGTCCGCGTTGCCTTAGAATGAATCTCTGGCTGCATAAGCAATGTAATCCAGCATAAAAAAGTAGAGGTCGGGTGATTATCCTCAGCGTAATAGGGTTGTTACTAAGTATTCGGTGTCATTGCTGTGCGTAAACTGTTCAAGGGATTGTCCGCGTTGCATCCGAATGCAACTCAGGGTGCCAATTAAATCCAAAATAAAATAAATTGGGGTCGGGTGACCTTCCTCTGCGTATTTGGGGTGTAGTTCAGTATTCCGTGTCATTGTTGTGCGGAAACTGTTCAGGGGACCTTCTACGTTGCCTAAGGATGAAACTCTGGCTTCACGAGCAATGTAATCCAGAATAAAATAAATAGCTTCGGGTGACCATCCTCAGCGTATTAGTGGTGTAATTCAGTATTTTGGGTCATTGCTTTGCGTAAACTGTTCAGGGGACTGTCCATGTTGCTTAAGAATGCAACTCTGGCTTCATGAGCAATGCAATGTGAAATAAAAAATGGGTATCGGGTGACTATCCTCAGCGTATTAGAGGTATAAATCAGTATCCGGGATCATTCCTGTGCGTACACTGTTCAGGGTATTGTCCGCGTTGCATCCGAATGCAACTCTGGGTGCCTGACCAATTACATCCGGAATAAAGTAAATTGGGGTCGGGTGACCTTCCTCTGCGTATTAGGGGTGTAATTCAGAATTTATGGTCATTGCTGTGCTTAAACTGTTCAGGGGACTTTCCACGTTGCTTAAGAGTGCAACTCTGGCTACATGAGCATTGAAAACCGGAATAACAATTTGGGGGTCGTGTGACCATCCTCTGCGTATTAGGGGTGTAATTCAGTATTCGGGGTCATTGCTGGGCGTAAACTGTTTAGTAGACTGTCCGCGTTCCTTTAGAATGCAACTCTGGCTTCATGAGCAATGTAATCCGGAATTAAATAATTTGGGGTCGGGTGACCATCATCAGCGTTTTAGAGGTATAAATCAGTATTCGGGATCATTCCTGTGCGTAAACTGTACAGGTGATTGAACGCGTTGCATCCGAATGCAACTCAGGGTGCCTGACCAATTATATCTGGAATAAAATAAATTGGGGACGAGTGACCTTCCTCTGCGTATTAGGGGTGTAATTCAGAATTCATGGTCATTGCTGTGCTTAAACTGTTCAGGGGACTTTCCACGTTGCTTAAGAATGCAACTCTGGCTACATGTGCATTGTAATCCGGAATAACAATTTGGGGGTCGTGTGACCTTCCTCTGCGTATTAGGGGTGTTATTCAGAATTCATGGTCATTGCTGTGCTTAAACCGTTCAGGAGACTGTCCACGTTGCTTTAGAATGCAACTCTGGCTACCCGAGCAATGTAATCTGGAATAAATATATGGGGTATCGTGTGACCATCCTCAGCGTTTTTGGGGTGAAATTCAGTATTCGAGGTCATTAATGTGCGTAAACTGTTTAGTGGACTGTCCGCGTTGCTTTAGAATGCAACTCTGGCTGCATAAGCAATATAATCCGGAATAAAATAAAATGGAATCGTGTTACCATCCTCTGCGTATTGGGGTGTAATTTAGAATTCGGGGTCATTGGTGCGCGTAAACCGTTGAAGGGACTGTCCATGTTGCTTTAGAATGCAACTCTAGCTGTACGAGCAATGAAACCCAGAATAGAAAATGGGGGTTGGGTGACCATCCTCAGCGTATTAGGGTTGTAATTTAATATTCTGGGCTATTGCCGTGCATAAACTGTTCAGGGGAATTTCAGCGTTGCTTTAGAATGCAACTCTGGCTGCATGAGCAAAGTAAAATAAAATAGGATCGGGCGACCATCCTCAACGTATTTGGGGTGTATTGCAGTATTCGGTGTCATTGATGTGCGTAAATTGTTCATTGGACTGTCCGCATTGCTTTAGAATGCAACTCTGGCTACATGAGTATTGTAATCTGGAATAAACAAATTGAGGGTCGGACGACCATACTCAGCGTGTAAGGGGTGTTATTCAGTGTTCGGGGTCATTGTTGTGCGGAAACTGCTCAGGATACTGTCTACGTTTCTTTAGAATGAAGCTCTGGCTGCGTGAGCAATGTAACCCAGAGCATAAAATTTTTGGGTCGGGTGACCATCCTCAGCACATTAGTGGTGTAATTCATCATTCGGTGTCATTGCTGTGCGTAAACTGTTGAGGGGACTGTCAACGTTGCTTTAGAATGCAAATCTGGCTTCATCAGCAATATAATCATAATTAAACATTTGGGGGTCGGGTGACCATTTTGGGCACATTAGGGGTGTAATTCAGTATTCGGGGTCATTGTTGTGCGTAAACTGATTAGGGGACTGTCCACGTTGCTTTAGAATGCAACTCTTGCTACATGAGCAATGTTATCCGGAAATAAACAAATTTGGGTCGGTTGACCATCCTCAGCGTGATAGAAGTTTATTTCTGAATTTGGGATCATTGCTTTGCGTCAATTGTTCAGGGGACTGTCCACGTTGTTTTAGAATACAACTCTGACTGCATGAGCAATGCAATCCGGAATAAAAGAATTGGGGTCGGGTGACTATCTTCAGCGTATTAGGGTTGTAATTCAAAAATCGTGGTCATTGCTCTGCGAAAACGTTTTAGGAGACTGTCCACGTTGCATTAAAATGAAAATCTTTCTGCATGAGCAATGAAATCCGGAATAAGCAAATTAGGGGTCGGGTGACCATCCTCAGCGTATAATGTGTGTAATTCAGTATTCAGAGCCATTGGTGTGCGTAAACTGTTCAGGGGACTGTCCACGTTTCTTGAGAATGTAACTATGGCTGCATAAGCAAAGTAATGCGGATTAAAAAAAAGTTGGGGTCGGGTGACCATCCCCAGCGTGAAAGAGGTGTAATTCAGAATTCGGGGTCATTGCTACGCGTAAACTGTTCAGGGGACTGTCCACGTTCATTTAGAATGCAAAACTGGCTACATGAGAAATGTTTTCCGGAAAAAAAAGAAAAATTGGGTAAGGGGACCACCCTCAGCGTATTAGGGGTGTTATTCAGGTATCGGTATCAATGCTGTGCATAAACTGTTCAGGGGACTTTCTGCATTGCTTTAGAATTCATCTCGGGCTGCATAAGCAATGTGATCTAGCATAAAAGAATATGGGGTCGGGTGACTATCTTCAGCGTATTAGGGGTGTAATTCAGTATTCGGGGTCAATGCTGTGCGTAAACTGTTCAGGGACAATCCATGTTGCTTTAGAATGCAATCTGGCTGAATGAGCAATGTAAAGCGTAACAAAAAATTGAGGTCGGATGAGTATCCTCAGCGTAATAGGGGTGTCATTCAGTATTCGGGGTCATTGCTGTGCGTTAACGGTTTGTTGGGACTGTCCACGTTGCTTTAGAATGCAACTTTGGCTGTAAGAGCATTGTAATCCGGATTAAAAAGATGGGGTCGGGTGAACATCCTCAGCGTATTAGGGTTGTTTTTCAGAAATCGGGGTCATTGCTGTGCGTAAATTGTTCAGGGGACTGTCTGCATTGCTATAAGATGCAACTCTGGCTACATGATTAATGAAATCCGGAAAAATATGGGTTCGGGTGACCATCCTCAGCGTTTTATGGGTGTAAATCAGTATTCGGGGTTATTACTGTGCGTAAACTGTTCAGGGACTGTCGACGTTGGATTTAGAACGCAACCAGGCTGCATGAGCAATGTAATTCGGAATAAAAAAATGGGGGTCGGGTGACCAACCTCAGCGTATTAAGGGTGTTATTCAGTATTCGCGGTCATTGCTGTGCGTACACTGATCAGGGGACAGTCCACGTTGCTTTAGAATGCAACTCTGGCTGCTTGAGTAATGTAATATGAAATAAAAAAATGGGTGTCTTGTGACCATCCACAGCGTATTAAGGGTGTAATTCAGTATTCGGTGTCATTGATGTGCATAAACTTTGTAGTGGACTGTCCACGTTGCATTAGAATGTAACATGAGCAATATAATCCTGAATAAAATTATTTAGGGTATGGTGACCATCCTCAGCGGATTGTGGATGCAATTCAGTATTTGGAGTCATTGATGTGCGTTAACCTTTCAGGGGACTGTCCAAGTTGCTTAAGAATGCCACTCTGGCTGCATGAGCAATGTTATCCGGAATAAAAGAAAAATGGGGTCGGGTGACTATCCTCAGCGTATTAGGGGTTTTATTTAGGTATCGGTGCCATTGCTGTGGGTAAACATTTCAATGGACTATCCGCGTTGATTTAGAATGAAACTCTGGCTGCATGAGTAATGTTATCCGGAATAAAATAATTGGGGGTCGGGTGATTATCCATAGCGTATTAGGGGTGTAATTCAGTATTTGGGGTCATTGTTGTGCGTAATTTGTTTAGGGGAGTGTCCGCGCTGCTTAAGAATACAACTCTGGCTGCATGAGCAATGTAATCCGGGATTAATTAACTGTGGTCGAGTTAATATCCTCAGCGTATTAGGGGTGTAATTCAGTATGCATGGTTATGGCTGTGCGTAAACGTTTTAGGGGAATGTCCGCGTTGCTTTAAAATGCAACTCTGGCTGCATGAGAAATGTAATCCGGAATAAAAAAAAAATGAGTCGGGTGACTATCCTCAGCGTATTTGGGGTGTACTTTAGTATTTAGGGTATTTTCTGGGCGTAAACTGTTCAGGAGACTGTCCGCATTGCTTTATAGTGCAACTCTGGCTGAATGTAATTCTGAATAAAAAATGGGGTCAGGTGACCATCTTCAGTGTATTAGTGGTGTAATTCAGTATTCCGGGTCATTGCTGCGCGTAAACTGTTCAGGGGACTGTCCGCGTTGCTTTAGATTGCAACTCTGGCTGCATAAGCAATGTAATCCGGAATAAAAGGAAATGGGATCGGGAGACCATCCTCAGAGGATTAGGGGTGTAATTCAGTATTCGGTGTCATTGTTGTGGTTAAATTGTTACGGCAACTGTCCGCATTGCTTTAGGTAGCAACTATGGGTACATGAACAATATAATCCGGAAGAAGAAATATCGGGGTTGGGTGACCATCTTCAGCTTATTAGAAATATAATTTAGTATTCGAGGTCAATGCTGTGCGTAAACTGTTCAGGGACTGTCGACGTTGCTTTAGAATGGAATCTGGCTGCATGAGCAATGTTATTCGGAATAAAAAATGGTAGTCGGGTGACCTTCCTCAGCGTATTAGGGGTGTAATTCAGTATTCCGGGTCATTGTTGTGTGTAAACCTTTAAGGGGACTGTCAGCGTTGCTTTTGAATGGTACACTGGCTGCATGAGAAATGTAATCCGGAATTAAATATTGGGGGTCGGGTGTCCATCCACAGCATATAAGGGGTTTAATTAAGTATTCGGGGTCATTGATGCGCGTTTCAGGAGACTCTTTACGTTGCTTTATAATGCAACTCTAGCTGCATGAGCAATGTAATCTGGAATAAAACAATTGGGGTTCTGGTGACCAGTCTCAGCGTATTAGGGGTGTAATTCAATATTCGGGGTCATTGATGCGCGTAAACTGTTCAGGAAACTCTTCACGTTGCTTTGTAATGCAACTCAGGATACATGAGCAATGTAATTCTGAATAAAAAAAAATGGATCGAGTGACCATCATAAGCGTATGAGGGGTGTAATTCAGTATTCGGGGTCATTGATGAGCGTAAACTGTTCAGGGACTGTCGACGTTGCTTTAGAATGGAATCTGGCTGCATGAGCAATGTAATCCGGAATACAATATTGGGGTTCGGGTGTCCATCCTCAACGTATTAGGGGTGTAATTCAGTATTCGGGGTCATTACTGCGGTTAAATGTTCAGGAGACTCTTCACGCTGCTTTATAATGCAACTCTGGCTGCATGAGCAATGTAATCTGGAATAAAACAATTGGTTGTCTGGTGATCATCCTCAGCGTACCAGGGAAGTAATTCAGAATTCGGGGTCATTGCTAGGCGTAAAATGTTCAGGGGACTGTCAGCGTAGCTCTAGAATGCAACTCTGGCTAATTAAGCTATGTAATCCGGAATAAAAAATAGGGGTTCTGGTGACCATCCTCAATGTATTAGGGGTGTAATTTAGTATTCGGGGTCATTCCTGTGCGTCAACTATTAAGGGGACTGTCGACTTTGCTTTAGAAAGCAACTCTAGATGCATAAGCAATATAATCTGGGATAAATAAAGGTTGGGGATCTTGTGACCATCCTCAGCGTATTAGGGGTGTATTTCAGTATTCGGGGTCATTGCTGTGCAGAAACTTTTCAGGGGAATGTCCGCATAGCTTTAGAATAAAACTTTGGCTGCATAAGCAATGTAATAAAGCATAAAACTTGGGGGTCGGGTGACCATCCTCATCGTATAAGGAGTGTTATTCCGTATTTGAAGCCATTGCTTTGCGTAATCTGTTCAGGGGACTGTCCACGTTGCTTTAGAATGATACGCTGGCAGCATGAGCGATGTAATCTGGAATAACAACATTGGGTTCGGGTGACCATTTTCAGCGTATTAGGGGTGTTATTCAGATTTCGGGTATTTTACTATACGTAAACTGTTCGGGGGATTGTCCGCCTTGCTTTAGAATACAACTCTGTCTGCATGAGCAATGTAATCCGGATTTAAAGAAATCGGGGTTATTATGACTATCCTCAGAGTATTAGGGTTGTAATTTAGAAGTCGGGGCTATTGCTCTGAAAAATACTCTTCAGGAGACTGTCCGCGTTGCTTTAATTGAAACTTTGGCTACATGAGCAATGTAATCTGGAATAAAAAAATGGGGTCGGGTGACCATCCTCATCGTATTAGGGATGTAATTCAGTATTCGGGGTCATTCCTTTGCGAAAACTGTTCAGGGGACTGTCCGCAGTGTTTTAGAATGCAATTCTGGCTACATGAGCAATGTAACCGGCAATAAACAAATTGGTAGTCATGTGAGCATCACCAGCGTATTAGGGGTGTAATTCAGTATTCGGGGTTTTTGCTGTGCGTAAATGTTATATTGGACTGTCAACGATGCATTAGAATGCAACTCTGGCTGCATGAGCAATGTGATCCAGAATAAAAAAAATGTCGTCGGGTGATCATCCTCAGCGTATTAGTGGTGTACAGTCAAACCTGTATTAAGTGGCCACCTTTGGGAAAAGGTAAAAATTGGCTGCTTACGACAGGTGGCCACTTAGTGCAGGTTGGACTTTCCCGACACTTTTGCTTTGTTCAAACAGAGGTCGATTATGTATCTTAAGCACCACCTCACACCACATTCAGTATCATCAGTACCATTAAGGAAAGTTAAATACTTAATGTAAATGTAGAAAAACAACATTATTGTAAATTTACAAATAGAATGCAATAGATTAAAAATTAATACATAGCATAAACAAAAACACCTAAAATGAGTCCACACAACTACATGTACATTTTCAAGTTCAATTTTTAAGTATTCTGTCATTTTTGTTTGCGTCACTTCTGTCTCTTATTCAAAGTGCATTTACATTGAGCCGACATAATCATGCCAAGCATGTCACTCTGTGAGTCAAAACAATAGATACACAAGTTCAATGAGTTCCTCGTTGTCTGTAATTTTCCTTTGTCTTTTAGAGTTTGGATTTGAATTGTTAGCATAGGCAAGAACTTGATTTGAGTCCGTCCATCTTTCTTCTTGCAGTACGACCGATTTCTTAGAATTTAATACACACGTCAGGTTCTTTTATCGTCAAACACTTCCGATTTGTTTTAGTCACCAATAATCAAAATTCAAAAGAAAATTACGAACAATGCAATGTAAATATCCGTTCGTAGAAGTATTAAGCCGTACAGTTTGTAAATTAATACGGAAGTGAATACACATCGTTACACCATCAAATAACAGTGTAAACTGTAAATTCATAATAAACTTTTCAGGGGACTGTCCACGTTGCTTTAAAATACAACTGTAGCTACATCAGCAATGTTATCCGGAATAATAGAAAATGGGGTAGGGTGATCATCTTCAGCGTATTAGGGGTATAATTCAGGTATCGGTATCAATGCTGTGCGCAAAAACAGTTCAGGGTATTAGGGGTGTAATTCAGGTATCGGTATTAATGCTGTGCGCAAAAAACAGTTCAGGGGACTGTCTGCATTGCTATATAATGCAACTCTGGCTTCATGAGCAATAAAATCCGGAAAAAAAATGGGGTCGGTTGACCATCCTCAGCGTATTAGGGGTGTAAATCCGTTTTCGGGGTCATTCCTGTGCATAAAATGTTCAGGGACTCTCGACCTTGGCTACATAAGCAATGTAATTTGGGATAACAAATATAAGGTCGGGTGACAATACTCAGCGTATTAGGGGTGAAATTCAGTATACGGTGTCATTGTTGTGCGGAAACTATTCAAGGGACTGTTCACGTTGCCTTAGAATGAAACTCTGGCTGCATAAACAATGTTATCCAGCATAAAAAAGTAGAGGTCGGGTGACTATCCTCAGCGTATTAGGGTTGTTATTAAGTATTCGGTGTCATTGCTGTGCGTAAACTGTTCAAGGGATTGTCCGCGTTGCATCCGAATGCAACTCAGGGTGCCAATTAAATCCAAAATAAAATAAATTGGGGTCGGGTGACCTTCCTCTGCGTATTAGGGGTGTAATTCAGTATTCCGTGTCATTGTTGTGCGGAAATTGTTCAGGAGACCTTCTACGTTGCCTTAGGATGAAACTCTGGCTTCACGAGCAATGTAATCCAGAATAAAATAAATATCGTCGGGTGACCATCCTCAGCGTATTAGTGGTGTAATGCAGTATTTTGGGTCATTGCTTTGCGTAAACTGTTCAGGGGACTGTCCATGTTGCTTAAGAATGCAACTCTGGCTTCATGAGCAATGCAATGTGAAATAAAAAAATGGATATCGGGTGACTATCCTCAGCGTATTAGGGGTTTTATTTAGGTATCGGTGCCATTGCTGTGGGTAAACATTTCAATGGACTATCCGCGTTGCTTTAGAATGAAACTCTGGCTGCATGAGTAATGTTATCCGGAATAAAATAATTGGGGGTCGGGTGATTATCCATTGCGTATTAGGGGTGTAATTCAGTATTTGGGGTCATTATTGTGCGTCATTTGTTTAGGGGAGTGTCCGCGCTGCTTTAGAATACAACTCTGGCTGCATGAGCAATGTAATCCGGGTTTATAAACTGTGGTCGAGTTAATATCCACAGCGTATTAGGGGTGTAATTCAGTATGCTTGGTTATTGCTGTGCGTAAACGTTTTAGGGGACTGTCCGCGTTGCTTTAGAATGCAACTCTGGCTGCATGAGAAATGTAATCCGGAATAAAAAAAATGAGTCGGGTGACTATCCTCAGCGTATTTGGGGTGTACTTTAGTATTTAGGGTATTTTCTGGGCGTAAACTGTTCAGGAGACTGTCCGCATTGCTTTATAGTGCAACTCTGGCTGAATGTAATTCTGAATAAAAAATGGGGTCAGGTGACCATCTTCAGTGTATTAGTGGTGTAATTCAGTATTCCGGGTCATTGCTGCGCGTAAACTGTTCAGGGGACTGTCCGCGTTGCTTTAGATTGCAACTCTGGCTGCATAAGCAATGTAATCCAGAATAAAAGGAAATGGGATCGGGAGACCATCCTCAGAGGATTAGGGGTGTAATTCAGTATTCGGTGTCATTGTTGTGGTTAAATTGTTACGGCAACTGTCCGCATTGCTTTAGGTAGCAACTATGGGTACATGAACAATGTAATCCGGAAGAAGAAATATCGGGGTTGGGTAACCATCTTCAGCTTATTAGAAATATAATTTAGTATTCGAGGTCAATGCTGTGCGTAAAATGTTCAGGGACTGTCGACGTTGCTTTAGAATGGAATCTGGCTGCATGAGCAATGTAATTCGGAATAAAAAATGGTAGTCGGGTGACCTTCCTCAGCGTATTAGGGGTGTAATTCAGTATTCCGGGTCATTGTTGTGTGTAATCCTTTAAGGGGACTGTCAGCGTTGCTTTTGAATGCTACACTGGCTGCATGAGAAATGTAATCCGGAATTAAATATTGGGGGTCGGGTGTCCATCCACAGCATATAAGGGGTTTAATTAAGTATTCGGGGTCATTGATGCGCGTTAACTGTTCAGGAGACTCTTTACGTTGCTTTATAATGCAACTCTAGCTGCATGAGCAATGTAATCTGGAATAAAACAATTGGGGGTTCTGGTGACCAGTCTCAGCGTATTAGGGGTGTAATTCAATATTCGGGGTCATTGATGCGCGTAAACTGTTCAGGAGACTCTTCACGTTGCTTTGTAATGCAACTCAGGATACATGAGCAATGTAATTCTGAGTAAAAAAAATGGATCGAGTGACCATCCTAAGCGTATGAGGGGTGTAATTCAGTATTCGGGGTCATTGATGAGCGTAAACTGTTCAGGGACTGTCGACGTTGCTTTAGAATGGAATCTGGCTGCATGAGCAATGTAATCCGGAATACAATATTGGGGTTCGGGTGTCCATCCTCAACGTATTAGGGGTGTAATTCAGTATTCGGGGTCATTACTGCTGTTAAATGTTCAGGAGACTCTTCACGCTGCTTTATAATGCAACTCTGGCTGCATGAGCAATGTAATCTGGAATAAAACAATTGGTTGTCTGGTGATCATCCTCATTGCTAGGCGTAAAATGTTCAGGGGACTGTCAGCGTAGCTCTAGAATGCAACTCTGGCTAATTAAGCTATGTAATCCGGAATAAAAAATAGGGGGTCGGGTGACCATCCTCAATGTATTAGGGGTGTAATTTAGTATTCGGGGTCATTCTTGTGCGTCAACTATTAAGGGGACTGTCGACTTTGCTTTAGAAAGCAACTCTAGATGCATAAGCAATATAATCTGGGATAAATAAAGGTTGGGGATCTTGTGACCATCCTCAGCGTATTAGGGGTGTATTTCAGTATTCGGGGTCATTGCTGTGCAGAAACTTTTCAGGGGAATGTCCGCATAGCTTTAGAATAAAACTTTGGCTGCATAAGCAATGTAATAAAGCATAAAACTTGGGGGGTCGGGTGACCATCCTCATCGTATAAGGAGTGTTATTCCGTATTTGAAGCCATTGCTTTGCGTAATCTGTTCAGGGGACTGTCCACGTTGCTTTAGAATGATACGCTGGCTGCATGAGCGATGTAATCTGGAATAACAACATTGGGTTCGGGTGACCATTTTCAGCGTATTAGGGGTGTTATTCAGATTTCGGGTATTTTACTATACGTAAACTGTTCAGGGGATTGTCCGCCTTGCTTTAGAATACAACTCTGTCTGCATGAGCAATGTAATCCGGATTTAAAGAAATTGGGGTTATTATGACTATCCTCAGAGTATTAGGGTTGTAATTTAGAAGTCGGGGCTATTGCTCTGAAAAATACTCTTCAGGAGACTGTCCGCGTTGCTTTAATTGAAACTTTGGCTACATGAGCAATGTAATCTGGAATAAAAAAATGGGGTCGGGTGACCATCCTCATCGTATTAGGGATGTAATTCAGTATTCGGGGTCATTCCTTTGCGAAAACTGTTCAGGGGACTGTCCGCAGTGTTTTAGAATGCAATTCTGGCTACATGAGCAATGTAACCGGCAATAAACAAATTGGTAGTCATGTGAGCATCACCAGCGTATTAGGGGTGTAATTCAGTATTCGGGGTTTTTGCTGTGCGTAAATGTTATATTGGACTGTCCACGATGCATTATAATGCAACTCTGGCTGCATGAGCATTGTGATCAAGAATTAAAAAAAATGTCGTCGGGTGATCATCCTCAGCGTATTAGTGGTGTACAGTCAAACCTGTATTAAATGGCCACCTTTGGGAAAAGGTAAAAATTGGCTGCTTACGACAGGTGGCCACTTAGTGCAGGTTTGACTTTCCCGACACTTTTGCTTTGTACAAACAGAGGTCGATTATGTATCTTAAGTACCACCTCACACCACATTCAGTATCATCAGTACCATTAAGGAAAGTTAAATACTTAATATAAATGTAGAAAAACATCATTATTGTAAATTTACAAATAGAATGCAATAGATTAAAAATTAATACATAGCAAATACAAAAACACCTAAAATGAGTCCACACAACTACATGTACATTTTCAAGTTCAATTTTTAAGTATTCCGTCATTTTTGTTTGCGTCAATTCTGTCTCTAATTTAAAGTGCATTTACATTAAGCCGACATAATCATGCCAAGCATGTCACTCTGTGAGTCAAAACAATAGATACATAAGTTCAATGAGTTCCTCGTTGTCTGTAATTTTCCTCTGTCTTTTAGTGTTTGGATTTGAATTGTTAGCATAGGCAAGAACTTGATTTGTGTCCATCCACCTTTCTTCTTGCAGTACGACCGATTTCTTAGAATTTAATACACACGTCAGGTTCTTTTAGCGTCAAACACTTCCGATTTCTTTTATTGTCACCAATAATCAAAATTCAAAAGAAAATTACGAACAATGCAATGTAAATATCCGTTCGTAGAAGTATTAAGCCGTACAGTTTGTAAATTAATACGGAAGTGAATACACATCGTAACACCATCAAATAACAGTGCAAACTGTAAAATCATAATAAACTTTTTCAGGGGACTGTCCACGTTGCTTTAAAATGCAACTGTAGCTACATCAGCAATGTAATCCGGAATAATAGAAAATGGGGTAGGGTGATCATCTTCAGCGTATTAGGGGTGTAATTCAGGTATCGGTATCAATGCTGTGCGCAAAAACAGTTCAGGGGACTGTCTGCATTGCTATAGAATGCAACTCTGGCTTCATGAGCAATGAAATCCGGAATAAAAAATGGGGTCGGTTCACCATCCTCAGCGTATTAGGGGTGTAAATCCGTTTTCAGGGTCATTCCTGTGCATAAAATGTTCAGGGACTCTCGGCCTTGGCTTTGGAATGCAATCAGGCTGCATGAGCAATGAAATCCGGAAAACAAATTGGGGTCGGGTGACCATCCTCAGCGTATTATGGGTTTAATTCAGTATTCGGGGTCATTTTTGTGCGTAAACTGATCAGGGGAAATCCACATTGCTCTAGAATGCAACTCTGGCTGCATGACCAATGTAATCTAGAATTAAAAAATGGGGGTCTGGCTCCATGAGTATTGTAATCTGGAATAAACAAATGGAGGGTCGGACAACCATGCTCAGCGTGTTAGGGGTGTAATTCAGTGTTCGGGGTCATGTTGTGCAGAAACTGCTCAGGATACTGTCTACGTTTCTTTAGAATGAAGCTCTGGCTGCATGAGCAATGTAACCCAGAGCATAAAAGTTTGGGTCGGGTGACCATCCTCAGCAAATTAGTGGTGTAATTCATCATTCGGTGTCATTGCTGTGCGTAAACTGTTAAGGGGACTGTCAACTTTGCATTAGAATGCAAATCTGGCTTCATCAGCAATGTAATCATAATTAAACATTTGGGGGTCAGGTGACCATCCTGAGCATATTAGGGGTGTTCTTCAGTACTGTGCATAAAATGTTCAGGGACTCTCGACCTTGGCTTTGGAATGCAATCAGGCTGCATGAGCAATGTTATCCGGAAATAAACAAATTGGGGTCGGTTGACCATCCTCAGCGTATTATGTGTTTAATTCAGTATTCGGGGTCATTTTTGTGCGTAAACTGATCAGGGAAAATCCACATTGCTCTAAAATGCAACTCTGGCTGCATGACCAATGTAATCTGGAATAAAAAAATGGGGGTCTGGTGACCATCCACAGTGTATTAAGGGTGTAATTCAGTATTCGAGGTCATTGTTGTGCATAACTTTATAGTGGACTGTCCACGTTGCATTAGAATGCAACTCTGGTTGCATGAGCAATGAAATCCGGAATAAAATAAACTGGGTTCGGGTGACCATCTTCAGCGTATTAGGGGTGTAATTCAGAATTCGGAGTCGTTGCTGTAGATAAACCTTATTGAGGACTGTCCATGTTGATTTAGAATGCAACTCTGGCTACATGAGTAATGTTATCCGGAATTAACAAATTGGGGGACGCGTGACCATACTCAGCGTATTAGGGGTTTAATTCAGTATTCGGGGTCACTGCTGTGCGGAAACGGTTCAGGAGATTGTCCACGTTTCTTTAGAATGTAACTCTGGCTGCATAGCATAGTAATCCGGAATAAAAAAAGTTGTGGTCGGTTGACCATCCTCAGCGTGATAGAGGTGTAATTTAGATTTCGAAGTCATTGCTGTGCGTAAACTGTTCAGGTGACTTTCGGCATTGCTGTAGAATGCAACTCTGGCTACATAAGCAATGTAATTTGGAATAAACAAATTGGGGGTCGGGTGACAATACTCAGCGTATTAGGGGTGAAATTCAGTATTCGGTGTCATTGTTGTGCGGAAACTGTTCAGGGGACTGTTCACGTTGTCTTAGAATTAAACTCTGGCTGCATAAGCAATGTAATCCAGCATAAAAAAGTAGAGGTCGGGTGACTATCCTCAGCGTATTCGGGTTTTTATTAAGTATTCGGTGTCATAGCTGTGCGTAAACTGTTCAAGGGATTGTCCGCGTTGCATCCAAATGCAACTCAGGGTGCCAATTAAATCCAAAATAAAATAAATTGGGGTCGGGTGACCTTCCTCTGCGTATTAGGGGTGTAATTCAGTGTTCCCTGTCACTTTTGTGCGGAAACTGTTCAGGGGACCTTCTACGTTGCCTTAGGCTGAAACTCTGGCTTCGCGAGCAATGTAATCCAGAATAAAATAAATATCGTCGGGTGACCATCCTCAGCGTATTAGTGGTGTAATTCAGTATTTTGGGTCATTGCTTTGCGTAAACTGTTCAGGGGACTGTCCATGTTGCTTTAGAATGCAACTCTGGCATCATGAGCAATGCAATGTGAAATAAATAATGGGTATCGGGTGACTATCCTCAGCGTATTACAGGTATAAATCAGTATCCGGGATCATTCCTGTGCGTAAACTGTTCAGGGTATTGTCCGCGTTGCATCCGAATGCCTGACCAATTACATCCGGAATAAAATTAATTGTGGTCGGGTGACCTTCCTCTGCGTATTAGGGGTGTAATTCAGAATTCATGGTTATTGCTGTGCTTAAACTGTTTAGGGGTCTTTCCACGTTGCTTAAGAGCGCAACTCTGGCTACATGAGCATTGAAAACCGGAATAACAATTTGGGGGTCATGTGACCATCCTCAGCGTATTAGGGGTATAATTTAGTATTCGGGGTCATTGCTGGGCGTAAACTGTTTAGTAGACTGTCCGCGTTCCTTTAGAATGCAACTCTGGCTTCATGAGCAATGTAATCCGGATTTAAATAATTTGGGGTCGGGTGACCATCATCAGCGTATTAGAGGTATAAATCAGTATTCGGGATCATTTCTGTGCTTAAACTGTACAGGGGATTGAACGCGTTGCATCCGCATGCAACTCAGGGTGCCTGACCAATTACATCCGGAATAAAATAAATTGGGGTCGAGTGACCTTCCTCTGCGTATTAGGGGTGTAATTCAGAATTCATGGTCATTGCTGTGGTGAAACTGTTCAGGGGACTTTCCACGTTGCTTAAGAATGCAACTCTGGCTACATGTGCATTGTTATCCGGAATAACAATTTGGGGGTCGTGTGTTCTTCCTCTGCGTATTAGGGGTGTAATTCAGAATTCATGGTCATTGCTGTGCTTAAACCGTTCAGGAGACTGTCCACGTTGCTTTAGAATGCAACTCTGGCTACTCGAGCAAAGTAATCCGGAATAAAAATTTGGGGGTCGTGTGACCATCCTCAGCGTTTTTGGGGTGAAATTCAGTATTCGGGGTCATTGATGTGCGTAAACTGTTTAGTGGATTGTCCGCGTTGCTTTAGAAAGCCACTCTGGCTGCATAAGCAATGTAATCCGGAATAAAATAAAATGGAATCGTGTTACCATCCTCTGCGTATTGGGGGTCTAATTTAGAATTCGGGGTCATTGGTGCGCGTAAACCGTTGAAGGGACTGTCCATGTTGCTTTAGAATGCAACTCTAGCTGTACGAGCAATGAAATCCAGAATAGAAAATGGGGGTTGGGTGACCATCCTCAGCGTATTAGGGTTGTAATTTAATATTCTGGGTTATTGCTGTGCATAAACTGTTCAGGGAAATTTCAGCGTTGCTTTAGAATGCAACTCTGGCTGCATGAGCAAAGTAATCCGGAATAAAATAAAATAGGATCGGGAGACCATCATCAACGTATTTGGGGTGTAATGCAGTATTCGTTGTCATTGATGTGCGTAAATTGTTCATTGGACTGTCCACGTTGCGTTAGAATGCAACTCTGGCTACATGAGTATTGTAATCTGGTATAAACAAACTGAGGGTCGGACAACCATGCTCAGCGTGTTAGGGGTGTAATTCAGTGTTCGGGGTCATTGTTGTGCAGAAACTGCTCAGGATACTGTCTACGTTTCTTTAGAATGAAGCTCTGGCTGCATGAGCAATGTAACCCAGAGCATAAAATTTTTGGGTCGGGTGACCATCCTCAGCAAATTAGTGGTGTAATTCATCATTCGGTGTCATTGCTGTGCGTAAACTGTTAAGGGGACTGTCAACTTTGCATAAGAATGCAAATCTGGCTTCATCAGCAATGTAATCATAATTAAACATTTGGGGGTCGGGTGACCATCCTGAGCATATTAGGGGTGTAATTCAGTATTCGGGGTCATTGTTGTGCGTAAACTGTTCAGGGGACTGTCCACGTTGCTTTAGAATGCCACTCTGGCTACATGAGCAATGTTTTCCGGAAATAAACAAATTGGGGTCGGTTGACCATCCTCAGCGTGATAGGAGTTTATTTCTGAATTTGGGGTCATTGCTTTTCGTCAATTGTTCAGGGAACTGTCCACGTTGCTTTAGAATGCAACTCTGACTGCATGAGCAATGTAATCCGGAATTAAAAAATTGGGGTCGGGTGATTATCTTCAGCGTATTAGGGTAGTAATTCAGAAATCGTGGTCATTGCTCTGCGAAAACGTTTTAGGAGACTGTCCACGTTGCATTAAAATGAAAATCTTGCTGCATGAGCAATGAAATCCGGAATAAGCAAATTAGGGGTCGGGTGACCATCCTCTGCGTATAATGTGTGTAATTCAGTATTCAGAGCCATTGGTGTGCGTAAACTGTTCAGGGGACTGTCCACGTTTCTTGAGAATGCAACTATGGCTGCATAAGCAAAGTCATCCGGATTAAAAAAGTTGGGGTCGAGTGACCATCCCGAGCGTGATAGAGGTGTAATTCAGAATTCGGGGTCATTGCTACGCGTAAACTGTTCAGGGGACTGTCCACGTTCATTTAGATTGCAACACTGGCTTCATGAGAAATGTTATCCGGAAAAAAAAATGGGTAAGGGGACCACCCTCAGCGTTTTAGGGGTGTAATTCAGGTATCGGTATCAATGCTGTGCATAAACTGTTCAGGGGACTTTCTGCATTGCTTTAGAATGCATCTCGGGCTGCATAAGCAATGTGATCTAGAATAAAAGAATATGGGGTCGGGTGACTATCTTCAGCGTATTAGGGGTGTAATTCAGTATTCGGGGTCAATGCTGTGCGTAAACTGTTCAATAGACAATCCAAGTTGCTTTAGAATGCAATCTGGCTGAATGAGCAATGTAAAGCGTAACAAAAAATTAAGGTCGGGTGACTATCCTTAGCGTAATAGGGGTGTCATTCAGTATTCGGGGTCATTGCTGTGCGTAAACGGTTTGTTGGGACTGTCCACGTTGCTTTAGAATGCAACTTTGGCTGTAAGAGCTGTGTAATCCGGATTAAAAAGATGGGATCGGGTGACCATCCTCAGCGTATAAGGGTTGTTTTTCAGAATTCGGGGTCATTGCTGTGCGTAAATTGTTCAGGGGACTGTCTGCATTGCTATAAAATGCAACTCTGGCTACATGATTAATGAATTCCGGAAAAATATGGGTTCGGGTGACCATCCTCAGCGTTTTAGGGTTGTAAATCAGTATTCGGGGTCATTGCTGTGCGTAAACTGTTCAGGGACTGTCGACGTTGGATTTAGAATGCAACCAGGCTGCATGAGCAATGTAATCCGGAATAAAAAAATGGGGGTCGGGTTACCAACCTCAGCGTATTAAGGGTGTTATTCAGTATTCGCGGTCATTGCTGTTCGTAAACTGATCAGGGGACAGTCCACGTTGCTTTAGAATGCAACTCTGGCTGCATGAGTAATGTAATATGGAATTAAAAAAATCTTTTGACCATCCACAGCGTATTAAGGGTGTAATTCAGTATTCGGTGTCATTGTTGTGCATAAACTTTATAGTGGACTGTCCACGTTGAATTAGAATGCATCTCAGGGTGCATGATCAATGAAATCCGGAATAAAATAAATTGGGGTCGGGTGACCATCCTTATCAGCGCATTAGGGGTGTTATTCAGTTTTCAGGGGTCATTGCTGTGCGTAAACCTTATTGGGGACTGTCCACGTTGCATTGAAATGCAAATTTGGCTGCATGAGCAATGAAATCCGGAATAAAATTAATTTGAGTCGGGTGACAATTTTCAGCGTATTTGGGGTGTAATTCAGTATTCCGGGTCATTGCTGTGCGTAAACTGTTCAGGGGACTGAACGCGTTGCTTTAAAATGAAACTCTTGCTGCATGAGCAATGTAATCCGGGATAAAAACAATTGGGGTCGGGAAACCATCTTCAGCGTTTTAAGGGTGTAATTTAGAATTCGGGGTCATTGCTGTGCGTAAAATGTTCAGGGACTCTCGACCTTGGCTTTGGAATGCAATCCGGCTGCATGATCAATGAAATCCGGAAAAAAAATTGGGGTCGGGTTACCATCCTCAGCGTATTATGGGTGTAATTCAGTATTCGGTGTCATTGTTGTGGGTAAATTGTTTAGGCAACTGTTCGCATTGCTTTAGGTAGCAACTATTGCTACATGAGCAATGTGATCCGGAAGAAGAAATATCGGGGTTGGGTGACCATCCTCAGCTTATTAGGAATATAATTTAGTATTCGAGGTCAATGCTGTGCGTAAACTGTTCATGGACTGTCGACGTTGCTTTAAAATGGAATCTGGCTGCATGAGCAATGTAACCCGGAATTAAATATTTGGGGTCGGGTGTCCACAGCATATAAGGGGTGTAATTAAGTATTCGGGGTCATTGGTACGCGTTAACTGTTCAGGAAACTCTTTACGTTGCTTTAAAATGCAACTCTAGCTGCATGAGCAATGTAATCTGGAATAAAACAATTGGGGTTCTGGTGACCAGTCTCAGCGTATTAGGGATGTAATTCAATATTCGGGGTCATTGATGCGCGTTAACTGTTCAGGAGACTCTTCACGTTGCTTTGTAATACAACTCAGGATACATGAGCAATGTAATTCTAAATAAAAAAAAAATGGATCGAGTGACCATCCTTAGCGTATTAGTGGTGTAATTCAGTATTCGGGGTCATGCGCGTAAACTGTTCAGGGACTGTCGACGTTGCTTTAGAATGGAATCTGTCTGCATGAGCAATGTAATGCGGAATACAATATTGGGGGCCGGGTGTCCATCCACAGCGTAATAGGGGTGTAATTCAGTATTCGGGGTCATTGATGCGCTTTAACTGTGCAGGAGACTCTTCACGCTGCTTTATAATGCAACTCTGGCTGCATGAGCAATGTAATCTGGAATAAAACAATTGGTTGTCTGGTGATCATCCTCAGCGTATTAGGGAAGTAATTCAGAACTCGGGGTCATTGCTAGGCGTAAAATGTTCAGGGGACTGTCAGCGTAGCTCTTGAATGCAACTCTGGCTCATTAAGCTATGTAATCCGGAATAAATATGGGGTCGGGTGACCATCCTCAGCGTATTAGGGGTATAATTTAGTATTCGGGGTCATTCCTGTGCGTCAACTGTTAAGGGTACTGTCGACTTTGCTTTAGCAAGTAACTCTAGATGCATAAGCAATATAATCTGGGATAAAAAAGTTGGGGATCTGGTGACCATCCATAGCGTATTAGGGGTGTATTTCAGTATTCGGGGTCATTGCTGTGCAGAAACTGTTCAGGGGAATGTCCGCATAGCTTTAGAATAAAACTTTGGCTGCATAAGCAATGTAATCAAGCATAAAACTTGATGGTCGTGTGACCATCCTCATCGTTTTAGGGGTGTAATTCAGTATTCGGGGTCTTTGCTGTGCGTAAACTGTAAAAGGGACTGCCCGCGTTGCTTTAGAATGCAACTCTGGCTGCATGAACAATGTTATCTGGAATAAATAAATAGTTGTTCACCTGGCCATCCTCGGCGTATTAGGGTTATAATTCAATACTCGGGATCATTGTTGTGCGTAAACTGTTCAGGGGACTGTCCGGGTTGCTTTTTAATGCAGTTCTGCCTAATGGTTACCCGACACCAAATATATTTATTCCGGATTACATTGCTCATGTAGCCAGAGTTGCATTCTAAAGAAACGTGGACAGACCTCTAAAAAGTTAACGTATCGTAATGACCCCGAATACTGTATTACACCCTAATACGCTGAGGATTGTCACCATATCCCCAATTTTTATTGCGGATTACTTTAATCCTGCAATCTAAAGCAACGCGAACAGTCCCGTTAACAACTTACGCAATGCAATGAATTCGAATACTGAATTGCTGTGGATGGTCACCCGACCCCCATTTGTTTTTACTTCGGATTATATTGCTCATGCAGCCAGTGTTGTATTTTAAAGCAACGCGGACAGTCCCCTGAACAGTTCACGCAAAAATTGACCCCAAATACTGAATTACACCCCTAATACGCTAAGGACGGTCAACCGACCCCCAATATTTTTATTCTGCATTACAGACAGAGTTGCATTCCAAATCAACGCGGGCAGTCACCTGAACAGTTAACGCACAACAATGCGGTACTGGAGGATGGTATTCTAATTCTCTCGAAGCGCTTGCACAAACTCGGTCTTGTTGTTGATGACGTGACGTCCACTCTGTACCTGAAGTCCAAGCTGGCCCAAAGATGCTCTATTGGACCCAAGTCCGGTCGAAAGGCATGACATTGATGGTTTTTACTTGTCATAAGGCCAGTAGTGAGTCTGGCTGAATGAGGTCGTGCGTTGTTCTGATGGAAAATGATGACATCACGGTGATCTTGCAAAAAAGGCACCACGCATGGTTCTAAGATGTCATCGACATACCGCTGGGCCGTCAGATTTCCTTGCACTACTACTAGCGGTGTCTTGTAGTGCCAGGATATGCCTGCCCAAACCATGACACTTCCTCCTCCTCAGCGAGAGTGTTGTCTGACGCAACAGTCGGCGTACTGGTCACTCCTTCGACGCCATACCTTTCGCCTACCATTAAGCATATCTATGCAAAATCTGATCTCGTCTGCAAATAAAAGTTCTTTCAACTGGTTTTGCGTCCACCTTAGATGTTGGCAAGACCATAAATTGCGGCTCCTACGTATTTCCGGCGTAATGACGATGCCCCTGTACGCAGCATATGCCCTTATCCATGCAGCCAGTATACCTCGATGGACCGTTGATCGACTGATACGCTGCTTATTGTAACCGCGTGTCTCCCGGGCAGTCTGTACTGATGTCCGAAAGCGGTCTCGACGATGGTAAAGGACAATATGACGGTATTGTTGGAGAGACGTCACTCGTTGACGTCTTAGGCGCTGTCGATCTGCTACAGAGCCGGTTTCTTCGTGTCTTCTCACTAATCGCAATATAGTCGAGTAAGAACAATTCATCAATCGTTCAACCGAATAGCTTCATGACGTTGTGCGTCACTTACACGTCCCATAGTGTAAACTATCGACAAACGTTTTGCTGGCGTTTTAACAGTCAGGAGTTTAGGTGTGTACTGATACAATGTATACATGCAGCACATTCCCAAATGACATACAATTCGCAAAAAATAGCGATTTGCACGGACCCCAAATATATTGCGTAATGGACATATAATATCCTTCAAACTACGTACCACGCTATGTACACATCTGCTAAAACAACATATTCATGTATAGAAAATAAAGTATGCACTCATTCGCTGTATATAATTTTGTAGACATTGTGGTGCGTTTTCATTTACCGCTAGTATACTTCCCACCTCCGCAGTCACAAGCTTATAACTTTAAACCATGAAATGTATGCAAATCTGTGTTCACTCACATTAAATAGAAAACTCCTCAAGCGGATGATTATTGTGTTACATGAAAGTTTTAAGGGTAATCAACCAAAATGGAATCATTCAGCGACCGCCTTTGTCTTCACAATCACTTCCCTCAAAGGGGAAGAGGAATCGTTATCTTGGATTTAGAGTAAAACACAGCCTTTGTTATTTAATGATAAAATTGAATGTGTGCCTTCCACACAAAATGGAATGATATATATTCTTCCCCGTAATACAGTTGGATATATATTAACCTTAACAAATTTAATAATAATATTTTCTTTTTATGTGTTTGGTAGGGAGGAAAAGGGGCACGCTTTCCGTACGACAATATCCTCTTAAATCCATTAAACGCTACAGGTATGTTACCCTTCTTCTATATATGGAATTCATTTCCAACTTGTCTAGTATTTAAATATGTATCGTTCTCTGTTCTCGTTTCTGCTTTATGAGTCTTCTGGGAGTTTAAAATGCCTTGTACTTACTTTTTCATTGATCACAATGGCTTAATGGACAGGTTTTTGATTTACAGAGGATCAACATTCGAGCCTCAAGCTCCTATTTGTGAAAGCATTGAAGAATTGAATATAATTCTCCAAAGTTGCCAACACTTTCGTTGTTTTATTTTTTAAGGACTATTCAAACACCAAAGGTTTCACAACTACGTTTTTGAAAAATATCTTTGCGCCACGTATATGTTTTATCACTTTGCAAAAGTGTTTTGGCACTGTCATAACTATTACAGCAGAAACATGTAAAAGAAGAAAAACAAATAAGCTTAAACATAACCCACGGGACAGTCCCTGCAGCGAAATCATTTCAGACAACACTAGTTGAATGGCAACATGTCTTTTTGCACATAAGGAAACGACATTCCATCAAAGCAAAGGGTAACTATGATATGTATTTATACCGTTGCATTTTCGATCGTTAATAATAAACATAATTTGACATTTTAAACGAAATAATATTGTATATAAAGTCGTATATACGATCATTATCAAATTGAGTTCAAATGGCTTAACGTTGTTCCTTTGTTAATAAATAAAAAAACCAAATCGAATCGATGTAAAATCAATGATTGGTAGGAAGTTGTTATATATCCTCGTACAATAGTTATTTATAACACATTATTTGTGGGAGTGTTTCTAGATATAAAAAATGCTCATAAGTTTTTTAAATAATTATTGGAAATTTAATTCAGTAGACTTCAGAAATAAATGAAATGATCATTAAATACAGTTTGTCTTTTATCTTTGAAATTATTATATATTGAAGGTATTCGGTAATTTCAGGTAATTATCGCTTTGTTTTTTTCCCTATTGACTTTGGTAGTCGTATTAGAATATTTTCTTATTTACTTTAAAAATGTAAATATAAGTCTGAAAAATAGAGAATTTAGCCTCCTCTCGATGAACAGTCATGTTTCTATATCGTGTAAGGTCAGAATGTAGACTACGTTCAGCTATAAAAAGTTCAAACTTTACAATAAATAAAGCGCTTTTTGATCCATCTAACCATATAACACTTTTGTTGGATGAATCAGTTGACCATCAGATCTAGAAATTTCTTCGTTGCCGTCTGACAGTTTGATTGTTTATTTTTGTTGCACATTCGATTAACGTTATATTGTGAGGAAAAATCGATTCCATGTTTGGATTTATCCAGGGAAACATTTATAGTTAGTAAATACCGTACGTGCTGCATTAAACGGTATATGGGATAATCAAGCATTATTTAAAGGTTTTATTCAACAAAGGACAAACTAGACAAGAAACAACGAAATTGTGCTGATATGTAAAGGACATTCTGACCCAAAACGCATGCTCGTCTCCAGTCTGAACAAATTATTAAGACAGAGTTGATAAACAATCACCCCCACTCGACAAAACCAGAGAGATGGTAAACAAGTATGCCTGGGAACAGTAATCCGTATGAATTACACATACTACGTAATTGCAATGTATGTTGCCCATTACAAAACCAACATTGCCACTGATTCAGCCTGCTAACACAGTAAACGGTTTACATAACCTCAATACGTGACAAATAGTTACCGAAGTGGGTGTCAGTTTAAGGAAATGTACTTCTCTAATTTCGGTAAATAGAATCATAGTGTATATACCAACAATATCTTGTTCCCATTAGCATAACCGCACCGATCATACACACTGAGGTTCCGCGGTCACGAGCGTATTTACTACGTAATTGAAAACCATCAAATGTATGTAAATGAGACGTGAGCCGACATAAACGTGATCTCAATAGCAGATTATTCGTTTTCACGGAGGTTTTGAAGGGAAATGTTCCGAATAACTGTCGTTCTATAACTGCATAGGTTTTGACTTTTCTTTAATCAAAGAGGAAACCGGATCGCAATCTTTATTTTGTAGTCAGACAATAGAACATACCATTGGCGGTTGTTGATAAATTCGCCATTCAAAGAAAGTGCTGCGTTAGTTCATCTGATTGAAATAACACAGTATGCTGCTTGTAGAATATGACAGAATTTTAAACTACTGTTACAGATAGAGGATAAAGGCTATTGCATGTTTTTTGCCGATTTTTAATCGAGTATGCAATAAAGGGTAATGTTGAATATGTCGTTATCATGCATCAAAAGTATAATTTTGTCAAGACATATTTTTGTCAGATATTAAGTGTGTTTTTCGCCGATGCTATTTATAATCAAGTATGCAATAAAGGGAGATGTGATTTTGTCGTTATTATGTTGCAAAAGTATGATTTTGTCAAGACAAATTCTGTCAGATATTAAGGCCTGTCTGTTTACTTTAATGATTTTAGGTGGGTGGGGTTACTCGCCTGTTGCACCCAATACCCATCTTAATTCGCTAATGGTTACAGATTCTGTTATTCCTAACTTCACATGAAACTGTTCATACCATTAAAAACACATTGACAACTTGTCATGTGTTTTGTGATTAATCGTTCCCTGAGCACCAGCGATGACTTGATGAGTCTTCGGGGAGTTTTCAAAGTTCTTGTTATTCTAAAATTCATAACAATTGCGTTTGTGACATTTATTTGGTTACGAATGGGTGAATAGCATTCTCATTTATGTGGCAACATTAAATTTCCATTACAATCACCAACAATGACAACATACATTTGGTCGGATTGATCAAGCATCAAAAATCACTCCTAAGTATTTCTGAATCGACTGGGGGCAGTGTTTATGATTGATCGCTATACAACGGTGGTTTGGCACTATCAACAATATTGTTACTAAAATTAAAGTGACACTCTCATTCAAAATCAGTACATACACATGTATAACAAACATAAATTTTGAGTGATACACCTTTAACTACTTACTAAATAATGAATTTATGGAAAATATTAATTACTGATAACAAGATTGAATGGTGTATTTAATAGCAAAAAGCTCAAAAATATTAAACAATTGGTCAGTGCTAAAATATTTACTGTGATCTACTATAGTCTCATAAGGTAGTAATACCGTGTTTTATGCTCATTTCTTTCAAATTAATCTCGGTACCATCATAAGAACCATTGTTTTCGACACTTATCTATCATTTTTGGAATATTAAAACAATATTTTTAAATGTGGTAAATCTTATTTGGGAGTAAGAGTGCATCTTTAAATTCTTTGTGTTTCATTAATAACTACGTTCTTGAAAATTTGAACTAGGTTACTCAAACCTATGACTTGTATAAAATATATAAATGTCAAAACATGATATTGAAATACTAACTTATCGTAATACAGGAAACCTATATCCTATAAAATGTGAGAATAAAATGGTATCAACTATTTTGAACACGTTCTGAAATGTATAACCAATAAATTATAAAGATCAAGCATATCAACTTCTCATTAAATCAATCCAAGTAAAAGGGAAGCTGCAGATCATCACAGATAAAAGAAATCAACCACACTGACAACACATTTTAACAAAGAAATGTACAATCAAAGCAAGCAAACACAGTTTCAATCCTAATAAGTCTTTGAAAAACATGAACACCAATTTCGGATAAGAATGGGAACGCAAAGGTATATGAAAAATTGGAATGGAAACGGATATATGGTCATATATATAAGACTAACAATGGTCTCCGACTTACGGACTTTGTTTTGCAAATTCCTTTTTTGAATAATACCAACAAATAAATTTCTTTTTTAAAATAAAAATTGTATATTGTAGTATATGTACAGTCCGTACTTTAGGTTTTGTATCCATAACACCATTTACATCTGGGGAATTATAAATACATCATACTGGAACTAGTACGTAACCCACAACAAGAAGTAAAACATTCTCAAAATTAGAAATAAATATCAAATCCATCAAATAGACAACTAACTTTTTAATGAACTGTACAAAAATAGTTGAAGTCTTAAAATATAGATAAAAATAGCGTATTATATGTTTTTTGGATACTTATTCGGTGTTCCAAAATTGGTTGAATGAATGTGTGAGATAAACAAAAAAATAAGATTAAAAGTAGTGTCACACTAATTAGTTTCGTCGATTGTATATTGCTATTGCGTGTGACGGGTGACGTACATGAACTATGTAACGAATGAAGACCCCCGGCCCGCACATACATTTGGATAAAAAAACAGGTATAGACAGTGAACTATGTCTCAAGATTATAATTATTTATTTAATCAGTAACATAATTGTATGCACAGGAGGTATGCTACATAAGTTTGAAATCGTTTTCAATCGTAGGTATGTGTTCACACCTTTTATAGCCAAACGCACTATAGAAAAGAATTGTTACGGAAATGATATATCTATTAATAGAATATTCACCA
This sequence comes from Mya arenaria, assembly GCF_026914265.1. Taxonomy (NCBI): domain Eukaryota; kingdom Metazoa; phylum Mollusca; class Bivalvia; order Myida; family Myidae; genus Mya; species Mya arenaria. Next base: position 52,591,909 of record NC_069131.1, read on the forward strand.
ACTACGCAATAACCGGAAGGCAAAACATAATTAATTCATCCCTAAAATATGACAATTAACACAATTTTGATGGATAGTTATAACGGAACAAATCTCGAAAATATGTAATTAAAACATATATATTTTCTTGTTTACCACCTCGCACATTTATACAACTAGTATTTCCCCGGAAGGTGTTATGGATAATTGTTATTTAAACATCCAAGTTTCGTAATAACAGAAGTTTTAAATCTTGTATACGTTTGTACGAGTACTTGAGGTGTTGGTTTTTGAGTTCTGCTCTCAGTGTCACCGCTTGTACATGTGGTCATGATCAAGCTTGCTTCGAGAACTGTTCCCACACTATCCTTTTCTCTATTATCTCCACCTCTCCCTCCACTTACTTTTATCTTCGAATAAAAACAAAATATATCTCATCTCTCACCTCGCTGCTTCTTCTTTGTCTACTTAACCATATACTCCACTTTTCCTACTTTTTCATCTTCTCACATACTCCTCTCACTTCATACATCCAAATCTCACTTGTCATCCCTCTCTCGTATTTACCCTCTCCTTTTTTTACTTTTCTTTCTCGTTGACCTCTATGCTCCCCTCTTTCTTCATGCACACTTTGCAGACCCCCACATATTCTGAACTCCTCCTCGTCCGTAAGTACCTCTTTCCATCTACTCTTCCTTAACCCTTTTAATATATCTTTTTCAGTCTTCATTCTTTTTCTCTTCTCCTTCTTTACATATGACATGCTTTGATAACATTTTTCTCATATGGCGTTTCTTTCTTTGTAAAATTAAAAAAAAGTCAGGATAAATTGACGTTTATTGGAAAGGGTGTGAGGTGTCAATTTAGTAACGTCATTTCATAATTATTCGTAATTCCAAAAAGACAAAGACAAGACTGTTTATACCATTATAAATGGAAAATGGCCGCGACGCCAGTAATCTTAGTATTATACAAGTAAATCAACACACAGACATACTACGTCGCGATCCAATGTCGTTATACATTTAAACGAACAATTTTATAAGATACACAAGCTGCAAATCAACACACACAAAACATGGGGGTGGGGAAAGGATGGTGTATTTCAATAAGCCGAATACTGGAACTATAGACGGGACGAAAATGAACTAGACAATCACATAAATGACTATTGGTGACTGCACATTAAAAGTAATTCCCTATAATGATAACATTTAGGCAAAACTTTTGTAAATGTTTAACCCGGGAAACTGAATATTACTTTTCTTGAATTACACACAACCAGGACAACCTGTTATATACCCGAAACACGTATAAGAACCTTTCGGTATTACAATGTTCAATAGATGGTTGAACAATACAAGGCGATGGGGAAGGGGCGATCTGGGGTGTAGGGTGTGTAGGTTAAATTACGGTTCTGCATGTACGTTGGCCAAGTGATTATATTAGTCTTATTAGATGGTAGGTCATAGTGCTTTTAAATGATGTAACCCTGATAAAAGCTACTCTATTTTTACGTATAAACAAGTATATTTACAAGAGATTTCCATTTAGCATCCCGCCACAAAGATGTTTTAGTGATGAGTTGGGGTATCGAACTATCGAGTTGAAAGTATTTTCATAACATATTAGTGTGTGTGTTAAAACAAGAACTCTTTCCATAATTTCCCATTTGTAATTATCAATTTTAATTTTTACATGTCATAATGGTGCTTATTACAGGAATAAATATAACATGAACATGTGGAAAATATTAAAGCCGCCAAGTGTTGTTTTCTCACTATGTCGAAGTACGTCACTATGACTATAAAGTCTGACGATTGTTTAAGGACCGTGGTAAAACAATGTTCCAATGAGTGCAGGACAAAACCCGCAGTAAAAAAAAACAACAACATCATTACTTGAAGAGATGGACAAACCCAACATGCATTTAAACTAAGCTTTTTTATGTGCTTTTTGTTTCTGAGTAGAAATGTTGTACAACGTATCAACATGAAATAGTATACAACATATAAGTATATATGGTATGTGGAAAATTAAACTGAGTATCACATGGACGTTATGTAAAAATGGATGAGGTATATGATCCAACTCCTGCATCCAATACACATTTTTACCTTGCGATAAGTAAAACAATAGGTGCACTATTTCCTTTATAAGTGTAAATTAATAAATCATAATATTTAACAAAATGAGTTCATTTATGGAAACATAAAGAACAACATAATACTTTATAAACTATTTAATAAATATGACACACCACTGAGGGTCAAATGACATTATAAGGACCGGTCAGTCAGCCCCCGAAAGTGTTTATGGACCGAGGCGTTAGCATTATAGCTTGACTTTTCGCTTCTTTCAACCAAATCGTTTTTTCCCATAAACATGATATGAATCAACCCATTACCGCTGTTTTTGTCGTAAACGAATAGGAACATAAATCAAATGGTAACGATTTGGATATCTACAGCCGACGAAGCTTCATAATAAAGAGTTCATTGCTGATTTCGAGAAAACCAGCTATGGAGTTTCTTTACAAATTTACACAACAGATTGCTTATTCAAGTTCAACTGCACATATTGCGGAAAATGTTATTTGTTGCTAAAAAGTCATATGTCTCATTTACTTTATTGACATTCTGTTGACAAATACTTGGAGATGATTATGTCGTACACTCTATGCCCAATCTGTTTTTGTCAGTTCCATCAAATGATGTTTCAAGACAAAATCTTCTAAAGTGACTGGTGATTTAACACACCATTATCTGTGTGGTGGTTTATTCTGATAATGGCATCATTTCTCAAGCCCTCTTGGCGAACTGTTCTTTAAAATAAGCCTACAGTCCCAACAAGGTTCTATTATTAGATGCTCCTATTCATCATCATTAAACATAATGATGTTTTTTTGGCCGTATTCAATATGATTCTTATTCATTATTTTAACATAACTCAGTCCATTTGCCAATCAATTTTTCAGTTCAAGTCAAAACATTCAGATTGTACCCTTAGAATTAAGGTCAGCATACGGTGGTTATAGAATATGCTCACTGGTATAACTAAAATAAACATTTCCATAGAATAAAAGAGTTATAGCTACTTCTGTTTGTTCTGATACAGCCGTATCAATAAATTTCGTATGAAACATGCGAACTAAAACCTATCTACGTCCTGCTGAAACGATATTTTCAGGAAATAAGTTATTTTTAAAAGACCTCAAATGACAAGACAATAAAATAACAATTGTCTCTCGGGATATAACTATGTCAGTCTGTCTCAATTCGCAATATCAAGCAATCTTTCTTTAGACATTAATGTTTAAAAACTGAAGCTCAACCTATCCTAAATATGTAAATCCGCATATTTACATACAACAGACGTAAATCACTTACTTATTTAGAATATGTTTCATATAGATACTCGGATTGTAATGCCTTTTATGATTATTTATCGACTTAATATTTGTATATTTTCTGTTTGCCATTACCATTGAGACAATGTTTTAGTGTATCAATGGTAATGGCAAACAGAAAATATACAAATATTAAGTCGATAAATAATCATAAAAGGCATTACAATCAGAGTATCTATATGACACATATTCTAAATAAGTATGCAGTTAATATATTGAGACAATGCAACACACGCTATAGAAGATCCAGCATTGTACAAAGAAAATAACACAAATTCTTTCATGCTTTACGATGAAATATGGGGTTTTAACAGTGAAATAACAACAGTGAAAATATCAATTTGATATTTTCACTGCAAAATAAGGAGTGAAAATATCAATTTTCAGAACTACTTTTAAAATCCTTTGTTGTTACATGTACTTGCCTTGGTCAAAACAGAACACTGGACTTTAGTAATTAAAAAAAAGAAAAGAAATATTTTATAAATTTAAATAAATATATAATTGGAAATTAACAACTTACCGTTTATTACCTGTTATCCCGTTTATCAAACATTTTACTGATCTTTGAAGATGAATGTTCGAACATTTCCTTTCATTCCAAACAAATTACAGACAAAAACAACTGTTCGAACATAAATAAAATTTTATAGCATCGTTCAAATGTATTTTGAACTGTTAACCGTTGTAGTACGTAAAATGAGCTTCCTGGAGAATACACACAACAATTTACAGATAGATCCGATATTTTTTTACCCCACCCACATCTCAAAATGTGTCAACAAACTAGCGTGGCATTTACTCTTCTGGAAAACAAACATTTTAAAGCGAAACAGACTGGTCTCTGACAGTAAAATGACTGAATATTAACTTACTATAAAACACGCGTATATGCAGTCTTAAACTAAGAAGAATGGTTAAAATCCAATGAGTATCCATTTGTTTTGCTAACACATTTGACCTTCCAAATTTTCATTCTATAAATAGCGGCGTAGTAATTTGGTTAAAATAAAAAGTGTTTTCATTATTTTTTGGAACATTTGTGCACTAATAATACTTCATTTTTTACTGTTCATAAAGCTTTGCAATAAACAACGAGCGAATATCAAGCTATAAGAATGAATAGCAGAGAACTATTTCTCAGCAAACCGAAAGTAGAAAAGTTGACAGCTATAATTATGCATGAGGGGCGCCCCATGGGTAGCGGCGTAAAGCCCACCCTTTTCAAAAAAGGGGGTAATTCAGAAATAAATAAAAAAAAAAAACTCCGAAAATAAGCATAAAAGAAACAGAAAATTTGTTTATTTCAGTGTAAGATCGTATTTAATTTCACTCGTGATCATAAAAAAACTACATTTTCACTCGTGGCTTCGCCACTCGTGAAAATATGTTTTTCTATGACACTCGTGAAATAAAATACGATCTTACACTGAAATAAACAAATATCCTCTATATATTTGTAATTACATTTTTAAACCTATATGAGAACCGTTTGCTTGTTAAAAGCCTCATGCTTTCTCATTAAATGTAAGCGTACATGACGCTATAGTTGGTGTAATGAAATTTATATGTATTTCATATGTTCTGTTTACTGGGCTTCAGGTCAGACTTAAACATGTTGCTTTCACGAGCATGAAAGAAAACACGTTATATATGTCTGAACGTGTCTGAATGTCTGGCGAAGCATACCAAACATTAAGTTGTTTTGTTCTAGCTTGAATGTTCAAGTTGGTGTTTGTGAGTGAAAGTGATCTAGTGGTATCTAGTGGTGTCCGTCTCTCACCCAATATAGTGTTGATAATGTGGCCTCGATCCCCAGTGGTAGTTTTTCATTGCCTTTATTTTAAGAAACGGTATGTTTTGTATCAACAAATCCATCTTAAATAAGTCTTAAACATTTTAAACAATCGCTATTTCAAAATGTCGGATATTTGTATTAAAGTTCGTTGAACTGAATTGTTTAGAATAGATCTTCGTTCGTGAATATGGGTTGTTGGTCTCCTTGGAGATTCATTGCATTGTCACAATATATGTATCAACAACTATATCAATATATTTTTTGCATCTTCAAAGGAATTAACCCAAGCATTTTTTGATAGGCGTGTATAGCATGTAGACACACAAGGGAATTAATGCTTGTTTATATAGAAACTAATCCTATACGGCACGACAAGCAGATCATCTATATAAAAGCTATTTTGAAGAATGAATTACTTTTCTTTTATAGAAAGATGTTGATTTTGCGTTAATATAATGGTTTCATCTGTACCATTAACGTCTATGTATTAATAGTGACTACCATAACGTGTGACACGAACGAAAATGCTAATGAAAAATAACGTATTACTTGTTTCTCTTCCTTTTCTGACACCATGATTTAATCATTGTTTTTGTCTTTCTTTGGTGAAGGGCATCCACAACCATTTAATACAAATGTTTTTGTGACGTTATGAACCTCTTGTTGAATGTATATCTAGGCATATAATATTAATCAAAGTCTTCGTAAAGTATTTGGCAACTATACAAGTCTCAGCTGTTTCCATTGTGATAATTAGAAAGTGTTATTCGTTAAATAGATTAAAACCCTTCAAAGTGTAAGAAGTGAATGGAAACATATAGAGGTGATATTTGAAACCTATTCCGTGTACATTCGTACCATAACTTAGGCACTGTATGCGGTACGTCCGTAGTTTTTGACTCCACAAACATAATAATGTATGAAATGAGGTAATGACAGGAGCTTGAAAATGCCAAACATCTTGCAAACCATTTTAACAGCTTTGAAATATGCTCAAATCTGCCAATAGTGTCAGTATAAAAGCAAGTTACCTTAAATCAACCAAAAAACATTAATGTATTCTCTCACATTTTTCGTCGGTTGTGTATACGAGAGATGGATCACATTTGATTAATATGCATTAAAAGCAAACCTACAATTAACAGGGGGGTACACATATTCCGAATCTGCAAGGGTTTAAGTGAGGTTTTGGAGCTTGATATGCAAGATGGCGGCGAAACCATGACGAAATAGGATTTTTGAAACCTGTTTTCGCCTGGTAAGTGGTATAAAGTATATATTTCAAAAATATCATGACGCGCATTCGGCTCTACAATTACTATGCCTCACTCGGCTTTTTATTTCATGCGTTTAGGTTACGAAATAAAAAAGTTATTGAAGGAAAACCTTCGGCCAGTCTGTTGTTCACAAATGTGGGAAGCGAGAATTTGATACTGTTTATGACGTTTAAGTTCCAAAAACACATATTTTTGCAATGGTTTCTGCTTTAACATTATTCAAATGTGGTATTTTAATTTCCTGACAATTCCTTTGCTGTACAAGAGCCTTCTTGGTATTTTTTTTTTGTTTAACCACCTAAATGTGTGCTGAAAATAGTTCAACCACCTTTTGGCATCTGCACTGAAAGGCACTTTTATAAATAAAAACAAAATGTGTGACAAATTAAACTTGTGACAAACGTTCCATAATATACTGACAAACTTTCCATTATATTAAACTATCACGTGCAGATTCGGAATACGTGTACCCCCCTGATTAAAGTGATCCATAAATGTATCATATTACTTTCAGGTATTTGTTTGTCTTAAATAATAAATGAATCCTTTAGGTCTGATAATGTAAACAAGAAGGGTTAATATAAAACTGTTATAACCGTATTTGTTTATATATTAAATGTCATTAAATGCAGAAAACCCCCGATTCCTGTACTAATAAAGAACATGCATAATAATACCCAGCATATTTACTTAAACATGTTGATCTTTCATGGGAGATGTATATCAGTAAATAAACATTACTTTGTTTTGCAGTAAAGTTATGTTAAATTTACGTTAATTTTTAGATAATGCATTTTAATCATATATCAGTATATTTACTTCTAGATCGCATAATATGTCGTAAATAAGCAAATTTACACTAACTTGTTGCGCATTTAATCGAACCCCGTTAGATTTAAATCGCTTGGCTCAAAATACTCATTGGCTCAAACTGGATGTCAAGAACGGATTACTTTATTCTCAAGGTAAGCATTGCCATTTGGCTCAAATTTTGCTCGAATTATTTTCGCCGGTCGGTGAGAGCTCAAGACGACGGGGTTCGACGGTACATGCTTATCATACGAATCAAGAATAGCAAAAACATTATTACAACGGCAAATTCTTCTGTGGAAGTATTTTATAGCCAACTTTATGCAAAAATTATAACAAGCTGTTAAAGACATGCCAATTTATCCATGCAATTATGCACACTAACTAAATAGGTTTTGACATATTATTGTTAAAAATAGTCATGAAAATGATAATTATATTGTTGTACGTCATTGATGTAAATATGTGTTTATTTTTGTTTTATGGGCCGGTAGCTGTTAATCACTCAATAAATTTGACTTTACTTAAAAGTACTTTAATTACTCCGCTTGCTCAAACACCCTGTCTTTTTTTCAAAACTGGCTAAACCCTTATTCATTTGTCGTAACTACGCAGGATAGTAAAGATACAACGAAATACGATGCACACTTGTTCAAGTATCGCCATGTACATGAAAAAGTACATGTATAAGGATGACATATTAATTTAATTATGTTTACGTGCTATCGAGCCCGAAGGCTGACCTTTCAATTCCCTGTAGCGCAAAATAGAAATTCAAGCCTTTCTTAAATTAAAACTGTTTTTATTACATTAATTTTAAGACATATTTTTAAATGTTGACAGCCGACTGTTATTTATATGCATTTTAAAACATGTAATGTTCAGAACCCCCCGGTTTCTATAGGTTGAAGTGATGGATGTTAAATAACTTACTTTAAATTAAAATGAAAATGAGTCAGCTGTCACCTTTCATTTTAATTCTCTTTTGTTATAAATTTGTTGTCTCTATAATTTTTATTGATCTCGTTTTTTTTTACCCTGTCTTTTTATTTAATGACTATTATTCAATAACTAAATCATGGAGTTACTCTATTATTTGTTTTTATTATCTGGGATTTCGCGATCAGTGTATATGTCTTAGTTATTGTAGTATACCGACTAAGCCTCAGCCTCACACTTGTCACTTATTTGGCATGGAGGATGCCAGATGCTTTAGAAGTAACAAATAATAAAGTTAAACATTTAACCGATCCTGACCTTGCCGAGCGCAGAAATATGCGCGCAAAACTACGTGGACTTCTTACATATCTTCTATATTTTTCGTCCAAATCATTTAAAAATTCATGAACATCTTATTCAAAGTGTTTTTCATAGACGGTGTGAATTTAAGGTCTGAAAATATAATGAGTTTTGAAAATTACGGGTTTTAAAATAACAGGAACGCACGGTCGGCGTACCGTCTGAAATGTACGTTTACAAACGTTTTATGTATCTTTCACAACATGCTTTTCTTCCACGTTCTTCCACCAAATTACGTCACATATTACGCTGACTTCATACTAATATACGATTTAAATTTCTGACGTCATTTCCGTTTAAAAGTCCTTAAATTCTGACTTGATTCGAAGCACAGTTTGGAATACAACATAGCATCATCGGACTTCGTAGAAGCGCGAGCGATGATAAAGTTTTGCGTTGGATTGAGGAAAACACCGACACAGACTTTGACAATGATTGCCGAGATGAAAATGAAGCAACCTGTGTGCCGTTCATTAGTATTTAAATGGAATTAACGTTTTAGAGAAGGATGATATTCCATAGAAGACGATAAAGGAAGAGGACCGAAGAAGACGGGCGGCACGACGTTAGTGACGTCGGTGAAGAACGTCATCGAAGGGGGTCGCCGCTTGACAGTCCGAGAGGTAGAAAGCGTTGTAGGGGCGGGGTACGGAAATGTTAAACCGGATCCAAACTGCCGATGAAATCTGGCAATCGTTTTACGATCCGGAGACTTAACAACAATCTTCTGTTTAGAAGGCAGCCTTTTGACCACCTCCGGTAAAGACCAGAGAAAACAATTCTGGAGCCAAGGTAATTTTCATGGACAAACGAGGAATGCTTCTCAGCTACGTTGTTCTTAAGGATCAAACTGTCATTGCAGATTCCTTTGCAAAGGCATTATTATTATTATTTAAATTATTATTATTATTATTATTATTATTATTATTATTATTATTATTATTATTATTATTATTATTATTATTATTATTGTATACGCTGTGGATAACGCACCATGTGTCAGTGTTGGTGGTTAATACTTCTAAAAATGTGACGCTCTATGACCGCAACGTCATTGACGTCATTGGACTGCGCCTGTCGGGTTCAACAATGTATCGTAAATCGATGGTAATTCAGCGAAAATTTCATGTATTGCCCTGAAAATTGCAGGAATTATATCGGATATATTATGTATTGTGTGTGAATTTTCTAAGTTGTATGTGCAATGATATTTGAAAAATTAAAAAAGTCCACGTAATTCTGGATAAACCCTCGCACATACAAAGGCAGGTAGGTATGTGATGTAATTACGTCCTAGGTCGAACGAAGGTTGCCCTAGAAACCCTAGAAAACAAGAAAACGAAAACATTTTTCATGGCCCTCCCTGGTGTGCCCATGCGCAGAAATATGCAGCATGAATGCGTATTTTTGCATTTACAGGAAGTTGCGGACTCTACATATCGGTGAGGAAGTAACCTCATTTACATTGAGTCCAATTATGGCAAAACGTTTGTAAACTATGAGCCCGCCTGTTTAGTTGCTAGTTCAAATTGATACTGTTCAAGTATATGCCCAGTCACCGATGTCGGCCATCGTTTTCACAGTCAGGGTCCCTTTTTAAATCACGATTTGAGTTTCAAATAACGACAAGCGGCGTATGAGTACTCTCTGACTATTAATATTGCACAGTTTTGACATGATCGGATAAATCGACTCGAGTAAAACCAGTATTACACAGGATATTTCGGCGTCCGTCCAGCTAACATATCCACGTGTATGTGAAGGTCATATTGGAAGGAAACATGTCTATAATACGGATAGATAACTCAATATCAGACTAAAATACGCCCGATTCCCCAACCATATTTTACTAATATATTTTGTGTTTTTGAGCGAGTGGCGCTCGACCCATACAACACCCATAAAGATGACACACCCCACGCACACTTCCGCTCTCTTACGCTATTTTATTTAAATCTAATTAATTATGCATTTTTCAGCTGTCAGATGTTATGAATTACATCAAGGAATGTTCTGAAAAGACTATCGGGCTCAATTGCAATAATATCTTTACCGATAAGCCTGTTTTTTTATTCTTATATATTTGTGTTTGCCTTTACCTAAGTTGACCATTGAGTGTACGACATACATACAAGGATCGCTTTGAATATGCAAAAAACGTCCTTGATTTAAGTGTTGAATTCCTTACATTCGTATCAGTAACTTGTAAGTTAATCATAAGAATGACTTTGAAGATGCAGTATACGTCTTTGATTTAATAGTTAAAGTCCTCGCATTCGTAGCAGTTACTTGAGTGCTGATTGAAATTGTCGAACCAAGAGTTGGTAACGATCCATCAGGACGACAGTGTAAATAAATACCATTTGATTTCCTCAGTCGTGATTTGCACATCACCATTTTTCTGAGCGTGTTCCTGTACAGCTGTAGAAAAAGAAATTGACACAATAGTTCAAGTATAAGAAGGTTCTTATGTAAAGCCATGCTGTTTGCGTGTCATCATAGGATTCCCTGACACGAAACATTACCCAAGCGACTGTGAAAGGGAGAAAGAACGCAACAACACGAAATCGCAATGAAAATAAGAGTAAATTCCAGCCTATTTTTTGTATGTGAGTCCTCCGAAAATTGTTCACTATGTTCTCTGTTTCGAACATAAAGCGTTCTAATTAGCATGATGTTCAAAATTGTTATGATAAAAAAACGGAACTAGTGTGATACATTCTGAATTTAAAGTGTCTATTACAAATAAAATACTTTCATAGCCTTTCATGCTGGTACACACAGTAAGGACACTGAGAAAACTTTCTCTTGTTAAAATTGGTTTGTAGAGGACGGAAATGGAGGCGATTATCAGCATGACAGCTAAGCCTCTTTTAACACTACGTTTAAACCTTTTAAGGGGGTAGCAAACTGCGACGAAACGATCAATAGTGAACACTACGATGATCCAGCACGACATTATCTGGGAAATTTACGAAAAGTACAACTATATCTGACACAATCCATTTTGATCGAGAATTTTGATGTTTGTTCCAGGGTCTTGGAGCTTCAGTCCTCGTCTTAACCATTCAACGAGCACATAGAACACGAGCGTGCAAATGTCTGCAAAGGATAAGGCCTCGAGATAGGTACTTGCTGACAATCTCTTTAATGGCTTCTTTCTTTAAAAACACGGCCAGTGATAAGGAATTCCCTGCAAGTTCAACGAGGAAAACGACTGGAGTTATATGCACGAAAATGATTTCACTTATCTCTTTGAGCACTGATTTCTGTACGTCGCCTTTGATAGTCCATGTGAGGTTTGTTTGACAGTTGTTATACGATAAATTTTTAATTTGTGGGTGGAAACACGGGAACGTGTACTGTGTGAAATTGAACAAAAAGTAGAAGAACAGTTTGTTTCAACATTTTCATTCGAGGAAACTTAAGGATTCTCACAATTCCAATAATGCAATGGAATCGGCAGGATAATAATAAAAAATGGTAATAATATCAGTTTAACCTTTAATAGTATGCCAAACATTGCTATGCAATAATGGTAAAACCTAGTGTGTGTATTATATAAAACGTGGTTATAAGGCAAATTGGACAATAATACAGTTTTATTTCAACTTTCACTAGACCTTTAAAAAAGCCGGCATCAAACATCAAATTTCACCTTAGCAACTAGACATACTCAAAATTACGTTCAGAGGCGAACCCAAAGTTTTTCCGGTTTTTCAAAATACCGATTCGAATCATAGGAAGGGATAAGAAAATAATAACGATATTCCACATTAATTGAAAACCCAACGGGCACCTTGGCCTACTTTGTTTTTTTACGTAGTTAAATAACATTATTGAAATTAATGTATTTCTCTTACTTCTTCCAGGTTTGGATCCATTTTCTCGCTCGTTTCTATGAAGCTGAAGAAGATAAATCATGAGATTAAAATAGTCAAGGAAAACAGTTGACGGTCGAACATCATTAGTATATGAGACATACGATTGATTTGATAAAAATGACAATAAATGAGAACATCAACCTTCAAATATTGTTTCAAAACAAAAACAGAGAGCTTCGCTGAGTCATTTTATAAGTCGCTTCAGATGCATCGAGAAATTTGGCCCCGATTTTGATGGCATCTACTACAAACTTTAATTATTCGTCGGACTAAGGCCTTGGATAAGGATGATATATCATCATTTTTAAATGTTTTGGGGTTCTTAACTTAATATTTGGATAATAACAAGAACTTATTTGTATTTATTCAAATCAAGATTAATCAATCAAATTTGGTTTAATGAAGTTTGTAACGCTAAAGTTCTTTCAAGAAATGTGTACCAGTTGAATTACAGAGGATTAGGCCAAAACAGAAGCAACAAAAACCAGTGGCACCAAAGACATCGCCATATTATTTTGTTATGTCATTTTCTCAGAGAAAAACTTGTAATTTCAATTATTTGCATCCATTAAATTGTCAAAATACCACCTGAAAATGTTTACTCTAGAGGCTTCAAATTAATTGTTCGAGTCTGTAATGCACTTTTGTGCACGAATTAAATACGTGTCCTATCATTTTGTGTCGAAACAGCAATGAATAAAGGTTATTTGATAGGCTTTAAATAATGTATTGGTTCCCTTGAAATCGCATATTGTTAATGCGTCGTTGTCAGCAAAAATATGCCTGTGGAGAAAACAGAGACATTGAGAGTGTCTGCCAAGAACTCACTCTCATATGCAAACAATTTTATTACAAAATGCATTTGCAAAGTATGATAATATTCAAGTGTACAGATCGTGATACGTATCGACTTATCCTTATAACTTAGCTGCCTCCATATGCCTTAAAATAATGCTTTTCCGCTGACAACGTCAACATGGGAATCCTGCCTCTGTTCTATCTTAGCTCAATGCGATATAAAGATATAGATTTAGGATTGACGGACTTCTTTAAAACCGTGATTGGGATAATTATGCGAAAAACATGCTCAGTAGCAAAATGTTTAAACATGAACCCGGTTTAATGGGACTGGGCAAACGCCAACGACATATAACATAAAAACAAAAAATCACAAACAAGAAAACATGGAAGAACAGCACAAAACTCCACAAACAGAACAGTGCATACATATATATATAATCTAGGGAGATGCGAGGTAATTTTTTTTCGAAAGTTTTGAAGCAAAAACCTCCGTTTATACCCTCATGCAGCACGACACACTCGATGTGCAAAGAAATGAATGATTAGTTATTTCAAAGAACACGCGGACTTTTCAAACATATTTTAATTTTACACATGTGTTATTAATAGATGCAAACATCACCTGCAAACAAATGAAACAAGCTGGAGCAACTGTATAGACTCCTACAACATACGATGCAATAATTCAAATACTATGCGGTGTTAAAGATCACAAAGAATACCATCATTATTGTATATTTCCACGGCATTAATGGTTTGAAAATAGGGGAAACTGAAAAATGCAAAAGAGCAATCAATTTCGCAGACAGTTGAGATCAACACGATTGTTTTCTTTCCTTCTGTAAAAAGCCTCTGTTGTTATAAGTATTAAACACGTTGTTTAGCAGACCAGTCCGTCTATCAGTCAATTTAAGTTCACGTAGAATGTGTGGGAGCATTGCCACAGAAATCAGTTTAGGTGTTCTAGACAATACTAGTAAAGATCCAAATTAATGTCTTATACTTTATTTTGAGAGCATGTCGCAATGCGTATTAAATGATTTTGTTTTGAAAATATTTTCAATTAAAATTCTTGTTTTTGCAGACTAGCAGCAATATATCATCTTTTTTTAATTCATCTGAGCGAATCTAACCGTTTGCAAATGGAGAACACAGTGAAAAGAAGGCATTTTTTCGAACATCGCCGTCAAAAGAAGGATAGTTATTAAGTTTGAATTAAAATGAATTAAAATGCATCCCGCTTGTCATAAAATTTGACGGTCAATTGTTAAACTGTAACTCCAAAATGAAGCATATTGTTTCTTGATTTGTTAAAATGTTACTCCGTAGGGTATATAACATTATTATTATTTCTGACAACTGAAATGTGTTCTATTCCAAATATAGAACAAGAGATAAGTCAGTATAAATATTTGAATCAAAAACTACAATAAACCATGACTTACACGGTATCTTATAAACTCTAGGTAGCCAATTAGTTCTACGGATTCAAGTAATAATGGGCGCGAGCAGACTTTAATGAAATCAAAAACCAATCAGTATACGACAAGGATCAAATTACCGAGTATGCAAGTTACAATTAGCTTTAAAACATATCACTAACTCGTTGTTTCACAATCATAACACTCTGCCTTTTCTTAATAAATGTTATACGTAAGCAACTTATACTTAAGTCAATTTATTAAGTATTATTTATTATTTCGTAACGAATGGCAAAGAACCGTTACTTTAAACTTATTATATAAATAATTAATGACAATATTTAAAAATACATTCCATTCGTGAGGAGTTACAACCTTATACAAAAGACGAAAATATAATGTTACTAGAAATTTGATTGCCATTTCCGATTTTCATTTCATCAACTATATATATATATGATGCATGGGCTTATCTGAAAACGTAACGTCGATTTATCCATTAAGTTGTTTCAATGGTGATAAATGGAATCAAGTAATTGCAAACAGTGTTTCATAAGAGTCAGTTGGAATCGTTGCAACCAACAGTTGCAGTATTGATAATGGATTGTTAACACAAAACCAAATTGATTGTAATTGTACACACATTTGACTCTTTAAACCAGCAAGCAAAGCGTACCTAGTTTAGTTTTCGGAAACTTTATTCTTGTTTGTTACGAGGTATTTTAAACACCTCTTTTGACGGAAGTTTTTTGTGCAACTGAAATTATTTATTTTTTTGTTACTCGCGTGTAATTTAACTGTTGATCATATGATGCTTCGTCGTTCGTTCATTTATCTGAAAGCCCCTCCATTAGGATATATAATATAAACAGAAAACACAATGTCTAAGCGATACTTCCACTTGGTTTTGTAACATGCTTTCCGTACCCTTTTTAATTACATGAGACGTTCATTTCGAAATGCATAAATATATTTGTAAATAAATCAATTGGTGTTCATACGAATTATCTACCTTTGTTTATTTATTACAATACAAACATATAAATATAGCCATATTCCAAATAATAGCGAGTGTCGCCCTGAATTTTCAAGAAATATATCAAACATAATATATCTGCTAGATAATTATTGACATTAACAGGATACAAACTAAAGCATAGTGCTCGTTTGAATTTAAGATAACATGTCATTAGATTATTAATTGCATTAGTTATCTGCAAAATGACATAAAAGAAAATATATTTCTAATTAGATCATTTTGTCGTCTTGTAATCTCAATAGATTTCCTTATAACATAAGTTACCTTTAATATAATGATTACTTATCGAAACCACATTTTCCAAAACTATTTTCCCAAAAAAACATACAAATAATATTCTCTAACAAAACACTATGTATAACACTTCATTGGAAGTCCTCAACCAACTAAAAATTCCTTAAAGCCGCTGCGAAAGCACGGCTATTTTACATTCATGCACACTGCACACTGCTTCTTAAATGTGACAGTTGTGTCCGTTTCATTACCAACGGATGGAGTTTTATTCTATTCCATCATAGGGTGAAAAAGTCAGAGGCGATAACTGCGAAATTTTCAAGTGACGTCGATATGACCATGTCTAGACGTCATTAAATTTAGTCCTGACACAAGCGAAACTTGAAAAAAATGTTTAATTCAAAAAAAATTCTAGCGTGGGTGCGTATGGAGTTACCAAATATAAGGCAATAGCACAATAAAACTTATGTGGAAAAGCCCAGTCAAATGGTATATGTGTGTTTCAATGTAATGGCGAACGAACTCAAGTTTTCAAGAAACAAGTCTCCAAACATTATAAACGACGTGAAACGTTTAAATGAAGATCATATTTCGGTATTTCTATTGGTATTTTCCCGTTATATTAAATTTGGATAACAGAAACAAAGGATTTATTGCAAGCATAACATTAATGTCATGTAAAACATTTCAGTTTTAATTTCTAACCATGACAACAGCCGCTAAATATTGCCAATTATATTTGCAATACTATACTACTGTCTTTTAATTTAGAACTAGAAGACTTCGATTGCATAAAGGTTAAAAGACTGATGATCATACACAAACTTCATTTTTTTATATGAACAAACAGTAAATATTAAACTAGTTACCAGCAATATTTAATTACTTGGAGCATTTTTTTTATTCGTAACCATGACAACAGTCACTTGATATTACCATTTAAAAATTGTAATGTAATTACGATTTAACACTGTCTTATCTTGTCGATATAAGGTTATTCGGTATAGAGGTGTTGGCAGGCATTTTATCATCCATTGTTTTCATTTTCGAAAAGAGGTTACAACGCCGTTTGCGGGTCTAATATCCAGTACAACGATAACCCCAGTTGCCTGAAATATATACCAGTGACACAGTGAACAATGCCACATAGACAAAGCAAGAGATAAAAGGCTACAAAGCATCCCACATTAGAAAAGAGACACACTGCTAGAACAATAGGCATATTAAATAAGCGACAATGTTTTACAGCCAACACAAACCAATCAAGAATTAATTTACAACGTAGTTCAAATCAGCAAACATATATTTAGAGGTAAACTTCTGAATGAACATCGACATTAAACAAGAAAAAAGTGATAAAATGTAACAAACACCCTACGGGAGACAACATGGTACGAAGTGAAATCATTGAAAATGAAACAAACTACTATAAGACAACAACCATTAAACAAGAGATAAAGTGCCATTTATCAACAAACAAAGACAAAACACATCAACTGACACTTAATAAAAATCTAAGTGCTACAAGACACCACACACACGAGAGACAAAAAGGTACAAAACAAAACATTAACACATTAGGGACAAAAGCCAACAAGACAACAAACATTAACAAGCTAGAGTCAAAATGCTTCAAGACAACATACGTTAATCAATGAGAAAATACTACAAAAACAACAGCCCTTTAATACTCGTAAAAGACTAAATGTTACAAGACAACAAATATCAACCTATAACAGAAAAATGCTGCAAGACAACAGATATTAACAATAAAAATAAATGAAAGTCTACAAGACAACACACATTAACAAATAAGAGGAAAAATACTACAAGCCAACATTTATTAAATAACAGACGAACTGCTACCGGTCACCATTCATAAAAGAAGAGAGGTTATGCTAATCGACAAATAAAAGAGAAAAAGCTACAAGACACAACAGCAACAGACAAAATGCTACACTGAGGAAGTGAATACTGTGGAAGAACCGGTTGAACCGGATAACGAGTGTCCTACCGTACTGTATCCTCGACAGTTATCAGTACGTACACAGTTTATACTTACGACCCTAAAAATAGAGAAAACCCCAAAACACGGCATTAACAAGCTAAACGTTGAAATAAGCTGTGTTGAATATGTACTTTGGTACTGTGATCGGGCGTTACAAATAGAAGTATCAATACGTAGATTCCGTTTAACTATTTGGATGGAAACGATCCGATATCAAATAGCTAACTAAATTTAGTAAATGTTTTCCGGTGGTTCAAGAGATTGATCAGTATCCACCCTAACAATTGTAAAAATATCTATCACAAATAGCTACGTGCAGTGAAACCATTCAAATAAGTTTTTTTGTGTCAAACGACTTGAATTAAGATTTTATCTCAAAAGAGTGATTTCCAAGAAAGTTCCGCGTATAACACATCTGTTTTGAAACGACATGTTTGTTTCAGCATATTCCAAAATTCACTCTTAGAATTCCTCTGAGAGATGGATTGAATTTTTATTTGTACACTTAAGTTAGCTAATGCCGCCTTAAGGACTACTTATTTAATGATGTTATATTTTCTGTCATTTGTTACGTGGTCATACGGGCAAATACGAGTAATAGGAACAAACTCCTGTATCATTGAATTTCTTTTGCTGTCTAATACTGCTGCATGGAAAATACCAACAGGAACATTTTGGATTGATTGTTACCAAATGTGTCTTCTATATGTGGTAATAAAACTCCTGCCAAATAATTGATCCATTAACATATGTAACCATTTTCCATGTTAATTATCCTGTTCAGAAATGTTTTTGTGATGATTGTGTTGGTTTCGACTTAATTGTGTTTATTTGAAAAAAAGAAATCTTTAAACTTCATTAAGAGAATTGAAAACGTTTCTGCAAGAGGAAACAACTTATGAAAGGCAGTCGGTTTCAAGTGACAAAGACATCACTATATGGGGACCATCACAGGGTCCATATTCGCTAAACACTTTAGGTTTGAAATTCAAACGATGAAAACCAAAACGTTATTGAATTCATTTTTATCCGAATGATGCCAGAAGCATAAGCATTTATTGGTATAAATATTGAGTAGATCATTTGCATTGCTAAATTGTAAAAAATCCCATTCATTGGTCACCATACAACTATAAAACATTTTCGCGTCCATATGTTCTCGCTGTTTGACAAAGGTTTGCGCTGCCCCAGTTGCTCCGGGAGATTCCTGCACTTATATAAAAGTCTCATGATGTATGTGAGTTTCAGTTTGAGTACAGTTGTTTGCGCTCTTGTTGCAACTGGTCAATCACTCCGACGGTACTTCGAAATTGAAAATGAAGTGTGTTTTAATTGTGATTGATTTCAAAGATTTTGTTTGAATGCATGTAGTTGCTATAGTTTCAATAAGTCTCGTAAAGATGTAAAGTTTGAATTTATGTTGGCTTTTTATTGATTATTTCTATCAGATTTGATATTTGCATTCTATAATGATTCAATTCACAATGATTTATACTATTGAACTTTAACACCATCGATTTGTTTGTCAAGAAACCCAACCCTAGAAGATTTCTTATCTTCTTAGTTTATTCTACCAATAACCAACACAGCACATCAACGGAAGGTAACTTTAGTTTTCTACCTCTGACATTTTCTTTCATTTCAAAAATATTCGTGACTTTATTGGAGTCTGAATTTCATTATAGCCTTTCCCGCATGAGATCGGTGGATTTTAAGTATTTTGCTCATTTAACGTTAAAACAATATCTTGATTTAATCTGTTAAAAAAAGTAGCTTTTCAATTATCCACGAACCCGTTGAACAGCCCTTATCATATTTCATTATCAAATGATTATAATAATCTCAGGTACCATGTGAGCGAAACAACTTGAAAAGTGATTTCCCTTCTGGCATGTACCTCCATCCAATCAAATATCAATCTACGTTTCATAGTACAAAAATGTCCCTATTGCACGCCAATCTCATTAATTTAAATTTCTATGATTTTTTCTTGATATCTGTTCATATTTTTAACCTTGGCGTTTGCATTGGGGTTTCAGACTATGTTTAGTAAAGGGTTGTTCTATATACTTTTTTTTGGAGAAATTATTTCTTAAGTTAAAATCATTAAGGACAATGGACATGTCTTTTATGAGAGTCATTCGTACTAGTTGCCATGCTAGATAACATAATTGTTGCCACCGAATGCTTCATAGAAGCTGCATTGATGATATCAAGGGTATTGGATGACGAATAACAAGTAACGTTTGCATATATTCAGTATAATTGGGTTACGGATGTACCATTTTATCATCACAATGCTCCTCAATTATGTAAAAAGAGGAAAAAACAAGGCAATTTTTTGAAAACAAATCAAGTTTGTCTCTAAATACAGTTTAAAATGTGCGGAAATCATAATAGTTCATACTGACTGACAGTGAATCCTTGAACATTCACGGCCTGACTTTTCGGGTTTCATTACCAATTCTGTAAGAAGTCTGCCTACATTGAAATTAAACACTTACTGCATGCGCTAGTGTACATAAACCAATCTTTGCTGTTTTAATGTTAGGCATTCTAGTTTCAACTGCAATCAAGATGATTTAATTTAATGTAATTAGCTGAACAAACTCATTCTTAAGCTACCAAAGAACAATCAGCTCTTATATGTTTATCAAAATCAATTTAATACTGCTTTCCTTTTAGACAAAACCTTAACTGATCCTTAATACTCATTCCCTGCACGACTAGAGAAGGGCGAACTAATAATAATAATAAACACTATGATGATGATGATGATGATGATGATAATGAAAGAAAAGTGAGGAAAGGAAATCTTACAATATTTAGTTTTGTAGCAATGCTATACCGCGTAGATGCCTTCAATACGTTTTACATAAATGAATCAACATTAACAAATATGTCTATAGAATAACAGAAAGGGCTTTGGAATCGCCAAATGAAATGGGATTATTTATTACCACAAACTAACCGGTCAACTATGTTTAATAGCGAAAACATGAACAGTAACAGAAATTTGTCAGTTAGAATAATAAATAGTAATATGAATTGCAATTTTTTTGACCAAAGACACACTGGTTATTTATGTCTGATAGCTTTGTCTGGTGTAACAAGTCGGGAGTGCACGACACCAGCTCTGCAGGTCATTCATCATTTCTTCCTGGTTGGCGTTATTTCAAGGCTCCGACAGACATAAATGTTTGATGTAACATTTTGTGAGTGCATGGTACTATAACCTACAGATCTCTTGAATTAAACTCGGGGATGTTCCGTGGTACATAGGACTTATGATTCCGATAGCTTTTGCGGACCGTTTGGTCTAAAAAATTCCGGGATGGGTCAATGATCGGCTTGTTGACTTTTACCTGAAGTTTACCATGTATCATTAAGACGTGTGCTGTGTAACTTTGTCAACAAATAGACAATACCCAGTAGTGGTTAGGCTTCATTTTGAACAGTATACATACTGCGTCAACGATAGAGCCGTCGGAGAATACTTTAAAACGTTTAAATACACTGTGAAATCTCCAAATGCTTTATAGGTTCAGCAGGTAGATTATATTTCAGTTCTTTTTGAATGCCTGAACTTGGACCTTTTAAATACATATTGTGTGGTATTGTTGGACAACCACAAGATAAAGACCAGATAATGAAATACCAGGCTCACCTCGAAGCCACAAGTCAGCAGAATATATTTTACCACCTAAAAGTACGAGCATTTTACCTGAATCTAATTTATCTTAATCCATCTTAAACTATCAAACACTGTGTTGAATCGTGCATTCAAGACAATGGTGACGGAAAAATAAGAACCGCTTTGTCAACTCATATTCATTCGGTCCGACGGTATTTGTTCTAGAGTGCAAATAAATAGAAAACTATAACCTGCAGTACACCACAGTAGGCCCAGAAGGTCTTCAATACACATAAATACATTAATACATAGTATTACCTAACATTGCAAGTCAACTGTATTGCAATTAATTAACCCGAATGAAAATGCCGATGTTTAGTACGAAGCAGATCCTTCCGAGGCCAGTGTTTGTGATAACATCGACCGTAAGAGGAAAATACATTCCATTATATTAGATGATAATGTCAATAGTATTTAAAAAAGAGGGAATCGTTTAAAGATTCATACATATGTCATGCTGTTCTAAGCAATGTGTTTATTCAGCACTGCTATACAATCAGAAAATGAAGTCATCATTTGTAAGAAGGGAATGGGAAATTCGGCAAAACCGGAAATTTATATTTCTGTTACTGCTGGTGATAGATATCAGTAAGCTAGTTCTATGTTTGCCATAAATTAATACACGACATGCTGGATTGAAAACGGTAAACAGTTCGCTTTGGATTTACATATGTTCTGTTTATTACTATACAAAATACATTTCATCGTTTTTATAGATTTCCTTTGAAATAGTGTGTATTCTTTTTTATAAAATTATGGCAAAAGTAGAAGTGACCATACATAATGTTAATAGCATCGTTTGTATCCGGTCAAGATAGACAGATTGCGATCCTAAGACAGGGGCACAAAGCATTGCACGCTACCATCAACACAAAGTGCCAGAGCGACGGATTTCTCGAATCGAACCGGAAACTCTTTGTTTTATATTGTTCATGCATTACTTGAAATGACCATCTGTGTAAAAGCTGAAGAAAGAAAAACTCATTGTTTCACACTTTCACCAAATAGCATGTGCAATATTGTTTTCGGACGTGATAACGCGCATTACCGCATTAACTTTGTTGCGGCTGACTCGTCTGGCATTGGGGACACAAGGTGAATTAACCGGAAATGGCGATGTGCAAGAATGATTGATGATTAGAAATGATTAGAAATGAGAAATGAGAAAATTTATGTTTCAACTATTGATTGAGGAAACATTCTAGAAAAGAAACACGCACACTAGTCAGTTGTCCTGATACAGTAAAGGGTGTTTAGTTTGACGTTCTAATATTCTAGTATGTACCATTTGTAGAAAAGGTGACGCTCACAAAAGGCACATGCAACACCATAAGTGACTTATATTTTAAAACACGTCTTAATACCACCTAAATCACTACATATAGTGAGTTTGCCAAGAGGGTGTTTATCATTGATCTTAATGTTTAGTCAACTGTTTTGTATTATTTCTGTACGAACATGATGGGAATTACGACGGTATACATTGATACCATTTTTACTTAGTTTAATTATTATGATGTTCATATAGTCATGCTACAATTATTAAAGTCCAGGTAGGATTTTGTTTACTGCAAAAGACACTGCCAAATTTCCGTTGTGTATCGATCATTCATAGACTCGACCCACAACTGAGGTGTGCGAATTTTAAATCTTGGATAGTCTACAAAAAGTAGCAAATTCTAGATACACTAGCGGATCCAGGTTGGATAGGTCTCACGCGGCGCGCGCCCGACCAAGTATACTGTTTAGTTCATTATTGAAATACGCACATAATGCACCATTTCAACAAGAAATTGTCAACACTTTAAACAAAAAAAATCGGTTCTGATAGAAGGGCCAAGTCAAAAGGTCACGCAACTAAGTTACTCCCCTTCTAACGTCCAATCCTAGATCCGCCTCAGAGATAAATGGTGTAAATATTGGTGTGTTTTTTAATTACTAAAGTTTCAATATATACGACCTCGTAGTTCAACCATCCTTTAAACCAAATACCTAACCGCAAAGAAATTGTGGTGATTTAAAAAAACAAAAAACAAAACACTTAGAACTGTAAATTCTCCCCAGAGCGAATAAGGCCTACACTGCTACTCAATGATCGATTAATCACTAAGCAATCGACCAATTTTCAATAAGCTTTGTGATAACAACATTACCATGTATTGTTTGTGAAGACAGTAATCGTACGCAATAGCGGGAGGAGAAGAGCGCGTGACCCTACCCCCTTAAATCCTCATTTTGAACTGTCATGCGGTAGTTTCTAAAAACGATAAACACTAGAATGCAAAACTTCACACCATAAATAAATAATTTTGCTTTCGTGAAGTTGCACTTTTTGAACTTCGTAGCGAAAAGAAGGACAAGTATTACCTTTGTTTTATAGGTCGTTATAAATCGCAACGGCCAAAATACCATACTAGTCTCATGCCCAATACCTGTAACTGTAATTCAAAAGCATGCCAAAATCTGGAGGAAACAAACTTTATATGTTGTTTTTTTCATCAGATAAACAAACGTATGACAAATTTGATCAACAACCACCACGATTCATTTTACCGAAGTCGAAAAAAAGATTAAAAGAAATGACACACGTTTTCACGTCGCTAACTCCTTGTAATTCCAACGAATGCGTGATCTATTTACTGTTTTCACAATCAGTATGAGTAGTAGTCGTGGCATTGTTTTGGACACGAAACATCTTGTTGACATTGCAAAATGATGTGTAATTCCACGATTTCATTGTTTGATTGTTTATACCACATTGTATTTTTCACGTACTATTTGAAAGAAAATTATTTATCAGAATATGTTAAAACTCACCCTTCGACCGTTTGATTACAGTTTAATAAGAAACAATGAAATGTCCACTACAGTGACAAGGCAAGCAAAAGAAACTCTTCGTGACCCAAGGCCGTATTTCTTAATGATTTCTGTCCAGCGTTGACCAATGGACATGATGAAGGCACTAGGTTTAGTCCAGGCGTTTTTATTGCATTATTAAATTACCGTATTGTTTTAAACAACTATTATACATGACCGGTACCATTTGAGAATTGTCGATGAAAGAGTTTTTAAGGGGACTTCTTACTCAATTAAGAAGGTAATATACTGTCGTACTGCACAACTGTGTTATTAAACAGTTTGAGTGATTTTACACCCAAAATGACAGTCCTTAAGAAAACGTATTTTGCATGTATTTTGAGGCAAAGCGTTTAAAAGTAAGGGTCTTGAATAAAGAGAAAGAAATATAACCTTTAACATGTGCACCTGGTTAGGTCAATCGCCCATTCCATGATATATCAAAGCTTTGACTAGGTTTGACCTTGAAACATAACTTTAATCGAATGTGCCATCAACATAAACAAGCGAACCAAATTGTCAAATGAATATGGGTAATTTATACAGTTTCACGTCGTCTGAATGTTCGACGGATCAGAGATCACCATATTTACTGTCAAGGGTAAACTTCTTATAGCTGATTGTAGTGTGCTTTTGCACTTAACCGCAGACAGAAACATCATTATTCTTTGGGCCGAGGCTAAATTCACATCTAGGCAGAATTGAATTTACATATCTTAAAGTTAAATATTCCGTAATGAACACCAAATGCAGCAGAGAAAGAGAAACAAGCAACATACTTCAAAATACAAATGAGGAATGCGACAATTTAATATCCAGAATGAAGAAAAAAGTCGAAAGTGAAAAAGTTCGAAAATATTTTCACTGATACTTCTTGTTTTCAGTGTCCACATAAATTAATCCAAATGAAATATTAAAATTATTATTATAATATATACATTCGCACCTGATTTTTAGAACAATACAATTGTCTTTCATTTTGATGAATCAGTCGATTGTTCGTGACCTATTTAGGCGGAGTTTCGCCAGAGAGACATGGAACATGCATATGTAAAACACGAATAAAACAATCTGATTTTCTCATCAGCATCGTGAAAATCATCAAACAAAAAATAATTAACACTGAAAATAAAGTAATAAGAAGGGGAAATGAAAATAAAAGAGTTGCAAATTTGCAAATATCAAGGCAGACCTTTTATACTGCATGGACGCCTGAGAAATAAGAATCCATCCTTTATGAACATTTTTCAAATCTTACTAATTCAGAATAGTTCCCACACAACCTTGAAATATAATATTCACAACAATCAAGATTTGAGAATTCCTCTAGCACTGTTGAAACGTTTATTCAACTTTTCAAAGAAAATTTAATCTGACAAAGACCAATTTTCAGAGAATTTTGTTTTCATATCAAAGTAATATGTTCCAGAACATGCTAAAGCATTCCTCAAGGACTTCTTTAAAATTCTATACGAAACTTGAACGTGGTCAAACTTCTAAACATGGAACCAATTGAAAATACAACAGCATTCTAAATGAATCCTGGCAAATACATTCTAAAAAATATCACAGCGCAAAACTTGTGTAGC
Organism: Mya arenaria; assembly: GCF_026914265.1. Classification (NCBI taxonomy): domain Eukaryota; kingdom Metazoa; phylum Mollusca; class Bivalvia; order Myida; family Myidae; genus Mya; species Mya arenaria. The sequence goes on from NC_069131.1 coordinate 52,618,007, forward strand.
TATGTATTCAGCAACATGATTAAAATGACAACACTACTCAGAATTCAAATCGCCTTGAAATTATTTCAGTGACAATTTTTAATGTCTAATCATAGGTACAAACACAAATCAGTTCAAGTGGGTCGATTACCTTGCGAGTTTTAAATTGAACATTTTCAATTCGAAAGCTTTTCGAGATCATATATCTGTACCATTGTAGTGTAAACATCAGGTTTGCTTTTATTGAATAGTGTTCCTTGAAAATGTACTCTCCGAAGTCTGCAAACTCCTATTGTTGTATAATTACAATAGTGGTAGCTTCAAAAGATAGTTTCGTGTTCTTTACGAGACTATTTTATATAACTGAAAAAAGCTTAACTATTTATTATAGATGTAACACACCTTGAAGCAGCTTTTAACGTATAATTATGTTACTGCTAAAGATTTGTGGTCGTCTAGAAAGACAGCGACACCGTACAACGCGTTGGCGTGCCTTATATTGTGTATCCCTAAATTCAAGTTGTCTGTTGACTGTGCTTCCAGGAAAAGTTGTTTACCATTTCTTCGATTTCATCATTTGGTTGTTTATCTCTTAGAACTAACAACCCACGCTCGATGAAATGCTCATGACTTGTTTATCATGAGAAGAATGTGTAACCAATGAATCTAATACACTCGGACTAAAGCATAGTTTACAATCGTGCATTGACAAATACAAAACAAAACAGGAATTAATGTTCTCAGACAAAGAAAAAAACATCAATAAGCGTGACTATTTAACATACATTTCAATGAAAGTAAGTTCACTGTCATTTAATGCCGTCTGGTATGCCCTTGATTTATTATCACTTATTTATTAATTTTTCGCACGAAGAGATATAACTCCGAATATCTAATATCGTCAAAATGGTGACGTATGTATGTAATTAAAACAAGAATATGACAGCATTGTTCAACACATATAAAGTTTATTTTGGATTCGTGATAGCTTTAATAACATTTGTCCTGGTGACATTGTTAATCGAACGTCAAGTCCAATCAACAATTGAACCTGTTATAAAGGACATACTATCCTTGTTAGTATGTCGTTCATTTGTATGTCCATATGGTGGTGTTGCCATTTTACTAACAATAAACCTTTGATTGGCGACCTATCATAGCCGCCTTCAGCAGTCAATTTAAAAAAAAGACGTGTGCGATCACTGTTCCCAGAAGGCTCTCAATATTCTGAATGCAATGTGAGTGATGGCATTTTTTTGAAGATTTTAATGTAATTTCCATACGCTGTCATATACACAAGCTCATCATTTGACCTACCGTTAAATCAAAAACCTGAACAAAAATTAAATAACAAAAACACACAATACATTTTAAAACTCCCAAAAGACTCATCATGTAACTAGTGCTGATGACGATTTATCTCTTAGCAATAAGCCAATATATAGAAGAGAGATAACTAAGCTTGTTAACACTAATGGGTTTAAGGAAGGATATGGCTTCATATCCAACTCTCAAACCCTAGCAAAAAGATGTAAATTTTATCTTAATATCGGACAAACAATGTAAAGCCTATTGCATCTCGTGAGAGGTGTTTAGGTTTTTTGTTTGTGAGTTTATAAGTAAACATAAGGAAACATGTCATACTACCAAACTGATTTGACGTCACTGTTATCCAACGCATACTTGTTTACCATCTTTGTTAAATTGTTTGATTTTAAACCTTTGAAAGGTGAACTTTAAATGATTTTCAATTTTACATGGTATGCATGAAATCTTTGATAAATATAAGTGAGAAACTGAGGGGAATATAAAGTTAGCAAAGATAATTACGACGAAATTGGAAATGTGTTGGCTAAAAGACCTGACCTCCTTAGTTAAGACCTTACTTAAGCTACTACACATAGTCGAATCTTTTTCAGCCAATATTGGGATTCATTCAGTTAACTTAATATTAGTAATTAACATGCAAGATCAAAGCAATGTTCGTAAATACAAGTACAAGTAGGATTTTCAGTAAAAATCATTATTACATTACCTTCTCACTGAAAATGAAAGGTTCTTATCGGTTGCAATCATGGGCCAATCAATTCATTTTGGATTCGATGTTTATTGCCTGAGCACATAAGTGTAAGACCAATAAAACAACACTTGTTGCGACTACAGTCTTTAGTCGCTTTCAGTGACGTCATTTTTATTAATGGTGGACGATGTTATGACGATGTTGGCATCATTTGGTCTCAATATGAATGTTTAACAGATACGAACAAGTATTGGCATCCATTTCCCCAGTTGAATCGAGCAAAATAAAGTGAACGCTGTTAAGGCATAACAAAATGCACAATTTCAGGTTAACTTAGGCTTAAGATTTTGACATTTTAATTAGGATTTCTTTATATCATCCAAACATAAACACATGACCTTACTGACCATTATAATCAGTCATGAGATCATCTTTGAAAACGGTTGAGTGATATACCTGCTCCACAACAGGACTACATGAGTTTGATCCACCAATACACCGGTGGTATTCTTTAAAACCTGCATGAATAGATGGCATTTATTCTTTGATCGAATTTTTCAACAAAATATATCAAACCAATCAAGCGAATGTGAAATATATTCCGAAAGAACCAAGAGCGCTATAATTGCAGTCAACTGTAGTTTCTCGCAGCCATATTTCTTTCTTAACTTGAGATCTTCTTTGAGTAGACGCAGTTTTCAACTATGTCCAAATAAATACGTTACTTATTCAGCACATGGTAATGAAAGTTCTTTCCTAGCTGATTTATATAAAAGTTATGATGTACTGAGTATTCTCAACAACGAAATCGATGTAGCAGACGACGAAATGATAAACATTAAAGTCTCAAGAGTTTGCTTCAAACCCTTCGACTGACAGATCAGTGTTTTTAAAAAAGTCTTCAAGTAAATCTAGATTTGTATTATGTATCTCTGTTCAAACTACTGAAAACCATTGCATATTTCAACTCCTTTGTTGCAATATATATATAAAAAATATGCTTTCTCACATACATTAAGTAACGTTCCTTATTTGATTTGGTCACATATCATTTTGCTTAAACAATAATGAATAAGCGAAATATTACTCAGGCAATTAATTATGTTTCTTCTAAAATAAATAACAACATTTTACACTTTTTAATTGGTGGTTATCATTGTAAATTGGATTTTAACATACTTTCGATTTACGCAACGCAATTACAATGAGAAATACATTTAACACCTTAAATATTAACCGAAACAATTTTTAAGAATAACAAAAGGATATTTTGAAAACAAAATTACTTTTTTCTGATACAGCATTCCTTTAAATATGTGAATTTAGAATATGATTTACACTTATTCAAGTTAAGTGTACACGTGATATGGCGGTACATGTTGTTAAATAAAAGTTCACTACCCTAACTTAGAACCATTTTTATTATCGTTTGAGTTTGCCTTTCAATTTGAAATATATATTATTGTTTCTTTTTCTGTAGCTGTAATCATGAAGAAAATATCAAATTATCTTTGCATAGTGACCAATTTTGGCCTGCGCCTGTCGGCTTCGGTAACACTGTGCGATTCTCGATGCTTAAAAATGCCACAAAATTGTTTATTATTCATGGTTTGCGATGCATTTTTGTGAATTTTATGCAATATATATTGACAATAACAACGTATTTGTCAACGGTTTGTGATCGTCTGTGTTCAATTGGAAAACAATAGCCAGGAAACTCACTGGGGACTCATCACGCAGGAAATGGGCTCAATGAACAATTAAGCATTCAACACATGGTCTTTGCCAATGGAATTTAAATTCATTTAAGCTGTTATTTTGTGTAAAATCAATTTAATTGTAGCATTTTGAGATAACATACTCAGTAGCGTTTACACTTAAAACAATGGTTTGAAAAAAAACAACAAAATATTTTCACACAAAGGAGATTAAAATCATGCCAATTTGCGTGACAATTCATCAAGGATAAATTTGAATATTTTTCTGAACCAATGGGGATGCCATATTGCATACACGTGTAAACAAACTAGATCGCTACCCTTAGTTGTCTAAAGAATTCATTCATAAACGCTGTTAGAAAAAACTTTGCATAGAATTGTGTTAGATCGTTGCGATGTGGTTATAAAAAGAAATGACACTTTATCCTTCGGAGGCATTTTGGACAAGAAAAATAGACGATATATACGTCTCTTAATATCTAAGTTCCATTACATAAAAATAAAAACAATACAATAACCTCAAATGCCGAATTTATTTTTTACATATTTCGACTCACCTGAGTCAGACATAATTAGTTATTATATTTTGCATGTTCATATTTGTATGTTGCCATGACGGATGACTACAAATATGTCAGTAATGCAAATTATTACTAAATTAGTTGGTTGTTTTGTATATAAAACTTTAATATTCAAGTTTGTGACAATGGGTCATACTGATCTAGTGGTATTGGTTTGCGCCTTTCACATATGATATTATCTATCTGTCACAAACAAACACCAACTTAAAACATAAACATAAAAGTGTGTACAAAACAACCAAATTGAGTGGTTTCTATTTTGCCATTTTCACGTTAAGATATATTCGTCTATAAGTTAACATGTGAGAGTCTATTTCTTCCATCAATTTCTTATGTTTTACTATAGTGTGAAGTCTCTTATAAGGAGAGCGATATAAACATGAGGCCATAATTATTTTAATGGTTCTCTCTGGATCACTGCTTTGTAGATATAAATAGCACATTCAATTTGTAATGCACAGTCCAATATAATAAGGACAAGTTAGCAAATAGGAACCAGATGGTTTCAATGTTTCTCAGATGATAGGAAGCTGATATGTTCCCCTTAATAGCCCGTTTCGTTCTGATAATTCAAAAATATTCAGTGCAAAGCGACCAATTTATATATATAAATTAATTATCAATAATTAAGTAAGCAGCACTTTCAAACCGATTTTCACATATATTTATAGAAACAAACTGTACAATGGTCTTTTTGTCAATTTAGTTATAAGAATATTACTAAATGTTATGAGTTTAGATATAATTAGGATTAATGAAGTATGCTTAAGAACTAAATGTTAACAAATGAAAACAACAGACATGAATGTTCCTCACTTTTTGTAAAGAAAAACTAATTTTCAAAGACGTTCTATGTTTAATCATTTGTCTGTGTTGCTTTAAGCTTAAGTATTTCATTCTTATCATTTTGATAATAACATTGACCATGTTGTAAATGTATTCAGAATTGTTTTACTTATGCTGTACTGCAACTGTTAAACATCAAATTCCGCAGTATTTTGCTGTTTTGTTTTCTTTATGTCATGCACAAGTTAGGCTGCAGCTCCAGTTAACAGTTACCGTCATGAGAGACGGACATGATCTTCGAAGAGAAACCTCTTGACAACAAAATCTGCGTAAAATGAGGTAATTTAAGTCCATCGCGTATGTGTGTAAGAACAGTAGTGGACACCTAAATTACATCAATATTCAAAATAAATGTGTTCGTAGGTAAATATCTTATTTATATTCAATATTGACTTTGTTACACGTAACCACCATATTACAGATAGCGTATTGACTGAGATGTAATATTCATATTGGAGGCTGATAAAGGCTGCCTGGCATATTTTTGCTGTTTTATCAGTGGAATCCGTTTATCTTTTTTTATAAGAATTGTTTAATATAATCTACATATATCTAGTGATAATTGATAAATATTGATATCGATTAAACCAAAACAAACCAAATTAAGTTCATGTTTAAACAGTTACCTGAGTTTGTTTAAAGTCATATATATTGTTAAAACATATCAAGTATGTTCATTTTTAAGAAATTAAGGATATACATCTGATTTGATATTGAAATTCAGTTTTGAATGTACCTTGATTATATTTTTATAGTTATGCCAATAAAACATTATAACTGCCTTGCACAGCTCTGTACACTTTCGTTTATGTTATGAACTGTTTGCAGAGTTTGTGAACAATTTATGCTTGAAATTATACTCGTATCAATGCAAACACATGTATAACAAACAATGAGTATGAGTGATAACCTTTAACTACTATTTTAATCATGCATTTATGGTAAATATTAATACTGATAACAAGATTGTAACGCTGTACTTAACAGCTGTAAATGCACTTATATTAAATGGCTGGTGGGTTGTAAAAGATTGACAGCAATTATAGATCGTCTCATAAGGTAGAATATAACGTGTTTTATGCACCTTACATTCTAATTAAACACGATTTTATTCGTAAGAACCATTGTTTTCATTTTTTTCATCCGTTTTGGTAAACTAAAACACTTGTTTTAATGTGGTACTGCTTATGCAGGAGAAAGTGTGTTTCTATAAAGATCGTAAATAAACACAACAAACTGTCAGGTATTTTGTTATGCTTTTACAGACCAGACAATTGTCTTGGTTGATTGAAGAGATCAATGACGGTTTTGCGAGCATAATTAATCAACGTTCATCTTAAACAGGAATTTAATTAAATTCAAATTGTATTTAACGAGTCATTAACATTTACCTAATGCAAGTTTAGGTATCTTAAAAAGGGAGATTAAATTTTAAGTGAATTTAGCGTGTCGTTAAATTGTCTTTTAAGAAAACTCAGGTGTTTACATGAGCTAGTAATGTTTGCTAAACTTAACATTAACTTTAAATTTAAGAACCCATTAAGCGTTACTAAAGCCATTAACCTCTGAGAATTATAGAAATAACCTCGAGTTGAAGTTACAATAAAACATCACAGACGATTTACATGCATATTTGATTTCCTGAGTTATATTTGGATTAATGTTCATTTTCTTTAAATACAAAGATATGTAAGCAGAAAGTAAGGTTTTTAAGTTAACATGTAAGAGTCTATTTCTTCCATCAATTTATTTCATATATTGCAAAGAAGAAATTTTTTATTTTTACAATAATAAGGTTACAACTCCTGGTTAAACAGTCATAAAAAACTACGAATTTCATCACAATACATAAAATATTCTTTAGAAAACAGTTTTGTCAGATGCGTGGTTTGGAACATTATTTAGTGACTTTCATATTTATCAACTCTGCGTGGGCACTGGGGCTTTTAATGATAGAAAATGCAGTTATATATATAAAGGCAGAAATCCCTTGACACATTGATTTATACTAAACGTCTGAGTAACAAAATAAATCCGACAACGCTCATCTGGTATATAAATTCTTCTTTGCAATGTGACAATGAAATATAGGTGGCTTTTGATAGGTCCTTGACGTTCATTTGATTCAATGGTGTATTTGGTTGGCATATTTGATAAACGTATAGTTGCCAGGGAAAAAAGGATGCCAAAGCCTGGTTGTTTTAGGAACCCATGTTTGTAGAGTTTAAATGGTGCGGAATAAGTTTCTTTGTAATTGAAACCTGAAAATAAGTTCCAGGAATTTTATAAAGGGAAACACTTCGAGCTGATGCCACTTGTTCATGAATGGAACTATACTAAATTATACTTGTGGATAATTTCATCAAAATCAATCCTTATTATTTTATAGGAACAGATTTATCTCTAATACTTAATATTTAAAAAAAAATAAGACATGTCTGGATTTTGTAAGGAAGTTGTTAAACATCTTAATTCTATAATGCAAATATGCTGAAGGCCAATTTGTTGCACAGAAGATTACGGTCGGCTTAAGCCTAAGCAAAATCTGCCAGTTAGAAATGGTCTTTTCTTAACATATTTCACGTTCATTTGGTTAGGTTGTTAACTGGATTGGCACATTCGATTAATCTAGGGTTGCCAATGCAAAATGTTGCCATGGCTAGTTCATATTTGCGTCAACATTAAAATTGAATCTAAAATATGCTGACATTCTCATAAAATGTAAAACTTGTCGTGAAAGCGGACAAAATAATACTCCTGATAGCAGGCGTCTCATTTAAATTATATACGTCACGATTTCGACGAACCAGACAGTTTCGATTTGTTATAGCTTCTCCCTCTTCAAGGACTATAAGCATAATTGCATATAACGAAGGGAAAAATATGACATGAAATAACATTGCATTAACTTTAGTTGAATGATAATCTTTCATTCTTAGGGTTTGCTTATTCACAGTCTATCAAAATGTATTGCTCATAGTGTTAGAATAAACAGAACGATCCTTTCCTAACTTTTCTGTTAGGAAACATAGCAGGACTGATCATATGTTATAAAATTGTTATGATTTGCCAATCAAGGAGTCGTACTGTGTCGAATACTAACCACCAACTGCTTTTGCTTCGGAACAACAGAAAACGACTACATCAACGAGTGTTCCTGTTAAATATAAGATTTCACTTTATTTAAGCCCGTTTCAAAATGTCCACGCACATATCGCTTTATTTCACCTTCGTCGTATTCTTAAAACTTCATGGCTTCGAAAGTGCATTGGTGAAACCGGATTTCGTAATAGAGAAATCCGACGTCACTAACAAATTTGTTCCCTGAGAGCAAAATTAACCTTGATAAAAGATGCGATGCGTAGCGATTTGATACCTTTTTCACCTCATTCGAAAGCATTTTTATTTCTTATGACTAAAATGTAAAATATATTACCATACGTACACGATACATTTAGTTTAAACAGAGTCTCTATTTATCTTTACATCCACTGAAGTGGGACGTAAATGTGATTTTGTACAATTTTTGAAGGCCGAAAGATCTTTCGTATGTTGTGTTCCTTGGCAAAACCCTCTAAAAACAACATAATATGGCGTCAACAGGCATTTACAATTCATATAGCTGTGTTCGGGATGCCTTAAATACACTTGTGTGTGTCATTTGTTTAAGAATAGCTAATCCCAATTTGATAATATGTTTCTGTCTGCTAAATTAAAGTATGCTATGTCAATGAACTGTACAAAGCGTCTGGTTATGAATGCAATTTTTAAAATGATAATGAAGTTTCAGTGATGGGAAAATGAAAGTTTAACGAGAAAGATAATTAACAACGCTTTGTAAAAATACTTTGAGATACATTTTTCCCGCGGTTTCCAAAAAGACAGTGTCCGAGTTGTCATGGACGTTCTGCTATATGCAGTTTAACGTATTATCTTGTATGATTGAATGCCCGTTCCGCATGTTACTTGTACATGTATGTCACCAGAACGATTTAAGTATACTTTACTTAACGTGTTGCACATGTCAACTCGACCATGATTGAGTGCATGATTCTGAACGTTAGTTAAGAAACATACACTCTTCTTTCTGCTATGGAAACAGAGATGTCCTTTTATCAAAATTATCAAACAAAAACAACAAACTATAAGTATATAACACCTGGCTGTTGCCTAATACCAGGCTCTTTTTGAATTACTTAATAGTTGAATTTGATATTTCGATATTAAATATTGTTCCATTAAATGAGTCAATAACATAGTTTATTACATCCCTTTTCCCCAAACACATTTATTTTTGCATTTAATGAAAATATTTCATGAAAACAATAGTATTAGTATTATAATTTTGCTTTTTTAGAATGTTAATGTAGTAGATGACATGAAAAACAAATAAAAAAACTCGGTTACAACGTTGTAGCAATGTCATGCTATAACTTTGTCACAACGTTATGAATGTAGAGATTTTTTAACGCTGTTGAAACGTTACTTAAGCAACCAATACACAACCTTCATACAACATTGTTATAACGTTATAATACATGGTTGTTGCAAGACCGTTACATTGTTCGAGGGTACGCTGAACATTGATTGCCAAATTAACTTTGTATATCGATCTGTAACTGCCTGGAATAAACTCATTGATGTACTTTTCACATCATAACCGACATCATTTTATTTACAACCATAATAGGCAGTGTCTAGTGAAATGCAGCGTCAGGGATAGGCCTAGCACCAAAGAATTCCCATGACTAAGTACATGGGCCAACGCTGAACATACACCATTGAGACACACGACTCTATGCCCCAGTTGTTTTTACCTGCTTAGTTTGTCTCAGTAGATAACATTGCCTTGTTGATTGTAAATTGCTATGACAGTAGTCAAAAAGTGATTCCTTACATTTGCTGATCTACTCAAGATTTGCTTTTTATCCACCATAAGCATGCTAAATTACAAATCGTTAAAATGTCACCTAATGTACACTTTACGAATAAACCATAAAAGCAATAACATTGACCAGTTTGCGTGAGAGAACGGTTTTCTGCTCAGTTCTTCCTAAATTGACAAATAGAGAGTGACATCGAAGCGTTAATTATTCCCGTCAAATACATGTTTGATATATGTCCTATCTCTTCAGTCAAAAGCTTATTACTTCAATGAAACCATGAAATGTATGTAAATCTGATGTTCACGCACATAAAATAGAAAACTCCTCAAGCGGATGATTATTGTGTTACATGAATGTTTTGAAGGTTAATCAACCAAAATGGAATCATTCAGTGACCGCCTTTGTCTCCTCAACCTCTTCTCTCTAAGAGGAAGAGGGAATAGGATCGTTATCTTGGATTTACAGTCAGAATATAAAACAATGCCTTTGTCGTTTTATGATCAAATTGAATGTGTGCCTCCCTCACAGAATGAAAACATAATTTTTAATTTGTATGAGACTTTTTATATCCTTCCCCATTATAGCATTGGAATTTCATGTTACACGTCTGAATTTCACATTTCAAAGTATAATAAGAAAAATTCATTTTTGTTTTTGTTTGGTAGGAAGGAAAACTGGCGCGCTTTTCTGTACAACGATCACCTCTTTAATCCATCAAACGAAACTGGTCTGATATCCATTTTCTATATATTTGGAGTACATATTTAACTTGTCGAGTATTTAAATATTCATCCTTCTTTGCTTTAATTTCTGCTCTATGCATATTCGGTGAGTTTAAAATTATCTGTTCTTATTTTTTTCATTGATCGCAATTGTTTTATAGACAGGTGATTGTTTTAGCGAGGTTCAAAGCAAACGTTTAAACTGTGAAAACATTGAATAATTTAATAAAAATTCTATAAGTTGCCGACTGAAATCTTGTTTTATTTTTAAGACTATTTAATCACCGAAGGTCGCAAAACTCCGTTTTACATAATTTGCTTGCGCACCAGGTATATGTTTGATCACTTTGCAAGTGTTTGGGTACTGTCATAATTATAACATCTGAAACGTGAAAAAGGAGAAAAAACGAATAAGCTTAAACAACACTTAGGGGACTGACCATGCTGCGAAACAATCGAGACAGCACTAGTTCAATGGCAACATAACTTTATGCAGATCATAAAACGACAATCTATGAAAGCAAAGAGTAACTATGATATGTGTCAATACCATTGCATTTTTGGTCGTTAATTAGATAAATAATTGGACATTTTGCATGAAAGAAGTCCGTACATAATGTCGGCAAAAGCTTGATCTTATCTACCAGCATATCTTTATTAGATTCAAATGGTGCAAATTTCCTATTTAAATAAGGAAAACATCGAGTCTACGAAAAAAGCGATGTTTACACACCAGATGTTTATTTAAAAAAATAAAACGCATGCTAAATGTTCATGCTTTTTTCAAAGAAACAATGTTTGCTGTGGTATGGTCTTTCATCAATTTCAAACGTATTCGAGCCTTATTTATAGATATTTTCTTTCAAATATAACTGTATCAGACACTCTGTAATACACTTGTTGGTACATTATTGTCCCTCAAAATCACATGGGGGAGATGAAAGCAATTTGAAATGTACATATAACCACTACTAAGTCTATAACACATCTCGACGTATTCATAAAGAAAATCATAATGAGCTTGACAGGCAGCGTGTGGAAAGTATTCTATTCTATTTGATGTTTGCTGCTATTTCCTTCAAACAGAAAAGGTAGTAATGGATGAATGCTGATTCTGACACTGTGAGGATTTATTGTTTTAGACCGAGGACAAACATAATGCCGTAATATTTTGATGTATAAGATATTATTTGTGGGAGTGTATTTGAGATTGAAAAAGCACTCATATGAGTTTTCAATGATAATAAATATTTAATTCAGTAGACTTCAGTACAAATTATAATGATCAGTGAAGATTTTTGTTAACTTTTATCTTTTACATAATTATTCGTTGCCATCTGACTGTTTGATTCGATTCTCTATTTTTGTGGCAAATTCAGTTAACGTTATTTTTTCAGGGAAAGTAAATTCTAAATTTATACTTATCTAGGGACGCATTCATAGAACTATTCACCGCACATGCTGTTCTTAGTGCTAATCAAGCATTATTACAAAACAAAGAGATGATAACCAATGGTGCCTGGGAACAGTTATCCGTAGGGACTACACATATTTAATTACGTTATCGCGAATAAATGGTTTCCAATACAAAGCCAACACTCATACTGATAAAGCCTGCTAACACAGTAAGCGACTCATTTACTTATCCTTAATCATAACACATTTATGCAAATGAAACCTGATCTCAAAAACAGATCATACGTTTATATGAAAGTTTTAGATGGAATTTATTCCGAATAACTGTCTTTCTATGACGGCATAGGTTGTGGCTCCTCATTTTTTCCTCAGAGATGAAAGGTAATCTTGATTAGTAAGTCAGAAAATAAAACATATCCTTTGTGGTAGATTCGCCATTCATAAACATTGATGCCTTTGTTTATCTGATTAAGAAAGAAAGACATGTAAAGTTTGATGCAGTAAAGTATTACATAATTTTGATCAACAGTTACAGCTAGAGGGAATAAATAAGGTTATTGTGTTTTTTTCTTTCCTATTTGTATGAAATACAGGTAATTGTTGATTTTTTTTCAAGACGGATATTTACAGATTTTGAGGCATAAATGTTTACTTGGACAATTTTCGGTAAGAGGGTTAACATGCCTATTGCACCAATACCAATCTTATTCCGATAGTGGATACAGATTCTGGTACCCCTTACTACACATGAAAATGTTTTTACCAAGATTATAATTGATACATTCTCAAGTGTTTTTTTTTATTAATTGTTCCCTGAGCACCAGGGATGGCTTGATGAATCTTCGGGGGGGGGGGGGGGAGTTTCTATATGTCTAGGTATTTTTTAAAACTAATCATTGTTGGTTTTTGGGCGAAATTGGTTTAGAGGATTGTTGAAGAGCTCGCTTATGTGGAAAGACTGACAACACATCTTGAAATCACACTCCTTCCTTTATCTGAATCGCCGGCGGGCCGCGTTTATGGTTGATCGCTTTACAGATATACGTTAACACCGTCAACATTATTATTTTAAAAAGTAAAACTTTTTGTCACATTAAACGTATTGCTATTAGATAACACAAACTATAAAAAGAAGTTAACACAATGGAAACATATTTGATAATATATACAAATCAACAATAGATACCAACCTACGTAGTTGTTATTGCATTGTTCTTAATAATACCAACACATAGAGTACTTAATATTTATATCAAAACCTGTTGTTTGTAGTTTATGTATGGTCTGCAATTCAGGTGTTGAATCTATGCAGAATTTATGTCAGGAAAAGTGTAAAACACAGCATAACTGAACAAGTTCACTTAATCAATTACTTAAAAAAAAACTAACATTGTAAAGTAACACGCGAGGCTTTATTGTGGACCCATTGTAATAACAAATTCCTATTTGAGTTTATATTATTTTATATTTGATATGAATCGGACAAATGGTTCATTTATAATTATCGTGAATCTAGGAACAAAATTAATCAAACCTATGACTCGAATATGTAGAAATTGCCAAAACATGATATTGAAACACAGAAATTATCAGTATACAGGAAAAACAATGTTCTATTAAAACTATGATATAAATGCTATCAAGTATTTTGAAAACGTTTTCGAATATATATATATATATATATACATTTCACGAAACTAACATTGCAATAAAAAACGTAAGACTTTATTGGGACTATTATGTAAAACATATACAGGTATATTTGCAACTTTCTTATTGGTTTAAGAAACTTTTAAATGATCTCAACCAACGGTACAAAACATGAGACGATTATCTGCTGAGGCGTATACGATGTATTTCAAACTGAGGAGATGAATATAACAGCAACTTGCGTATAATAATAATGAATACGTAACCCACAACAAGAAATAAGAAATACTCAAAATATGATATATTTTTTTTTAAAAACCAAGAAAAATACTAATAACCTAAGCCATTGTTTACAAATAGTGTAACACAAATAATTGACTATGTGTTTTTGTATATAAGTAAAGGGAACATCGCTGTTATATAAGCATATGCATTACCGCGTTTATCGCCTTTGACATTCGTCATAAATGCCCTCATTCCGGAGCTTAATACTTGGATGACACCATCAAATTAATGCAAATCCGATGTTTACGCGCAGAGCTTTGATCTATAGCATCCTATCGAGGATGAATAAATGAACGTTTTGAAGGGTAATAAACCAAATTGATATGGTTCAGAGACCGCACTGGAAAACAACTCTCATGGGTGACACGTGTTTTTTAATGTTATAAAGGGTTAATAAACCAACTTGTGACCGTATAGCGACCGCATTGAAAACAACTCTTGCTGTTGAATCGTGATAAATAAATGTCTTGAATGAAACTTTTCAGACCGTTTAGAGTATTTATTTAATTTTTTTTAGAAACAAGCTCAGTAGTCAACAGTTTGAACATAAAACGCATTGGAAAACTACTCGAAGGTTGGACAGAACTAGACAACAACAGTAATGACACCACTCTCTCTGTTGCAATATTTCGAGGGACATTTTGTGAGTCGGTGACATCAACATTGGCGAATTATTTTGACGTGATCGCATAATTGCGCTTTCCAGGTTCAAAAAGTATAATCGATTGGCCTATTTGTGGTCTTAGATGTATAGTTTTGCCCATTGATTAATGATGATAGGATTTTTTGCTAATGCAACACTCCCCTTATTCCACCAGGTTCTATTTACAGCCATCAATGGCAGACAAAACGATTTATATTAGCAGTAAAGATTTTCATGAAATTAAGTATCAAAGCCTATAAGCCTTTTGGATTTCCCTGTAAAACTAATTCCTACAATTTGATATGTTCTTTAAGGATGATGTACTACATCGCAATATATTTGTCTAGATACCTTCAGACAAAACATATATTACGGTTTTAACAGCGAGCTATATTAGTATTCTAACAACTTGCAGCATTTTGATCTTAAATATAGACATATAAAGCAGGCAATACATCTTACATATATAGCAAGTGAAAAGGGAATAAGATAGAAAAATAAAATGTTCTTAAGGGTTTATTGATAGTCCTTGGCTGGATATAATCTTTTCATAGCATATCGAAAGCAGCATGGCATGCTTAATGTGAATATGATTTGAATGGAAAAATATAATATATAGTTATTGGTTGTTCGTAATCTTTTTAATCACATATCGGGTGATAGGCACGTAATGGTTCCTTAAGCGGAGGCTCGCCGACTGCGTCTATTGGTCATATTTGTATTTACATATTTGGAAGTGTTATTACAATTTACGTATTTATCTCAAAACTTTTGGTCATTTTTGTATTCCCTTATTTAGAAGTGTTATTTCAATTTCCGTATTTATATCTATATCTCATATCCATTAGATCGCAATACTATTCAGAATTAAAATGATCTCTAAATAAAATTCCTTGATAAATCTATTTCTAAATACATTTGAGAAGAGGCTACAGTCTGCATTTGTCAGATTTCCATATTTAAAAGTTTAATTGCAATTTGCACACTTATCCGAAATATGGTAACAATCACATACAATGACAAATATTACGACAAGCGTAGGAGTAAAAACAACAAAAGAAAAGTCTGTTTAGTAGAAAATGGAATGAGCAAACGATAATGAGCTACGAATACTTAATCATGAACACCCCAAACATACCACGCACGCATTAAAAACAGCTTTACCTATAAATGATTTCATATTACCGCACTGAATGACAAAACATCAATATAATAGAATGCAATACAGTTTTATCTTTATAAACAGTTTAATGACATAAATGTTTTGAAATACCTATATTGGGCTTGGTTTGAAAAGGGTTTTCACCTGTGTGGTCACAGAACGGTTGTTAGTGGTCGAGATACACTTCAAAGGCCGCACTGAACGCGTATTCTGAAAAGCATGCGGTTTGAACATTTCTAATGGTATTTAACCCATAGCGTGTAACGTCCAAGGTTTGAATTCAATATTCAACTTAAGTTAACCTTATTGTCAAACATCATTAACTTCATTCTCTATATAGACCAGTTACTAAAAACCAGTCATCAGATTAGCTACATCAATCTAAGATCCAATGAAGACCAGTATTGAATACCAGCCCAGGATGTTCTTGAAAAAGTATTTGTTCTTTATATCAGGATCAAGCTTTACGCGATGGTTTTGTTTTAGTACAGTTTACTCATTTACAAAGCGTTGAGAAGTGTCGCAAAGTATGAACAATGTTGCATTGTTAACCTCGCGTGAACTAATTCTGATGAACCGCCCACTAAGCAGTAAAGCTTAATGTTTGCAAGGAATGTGACTTTATTTGAGAACAGGGCAATCAAGAAAATATTGATAATTTTATCACCTCTACACATCGATGTAACCCCCCCCCCCCCCCAAAAAAAAAAAAAAAAAAAAAAAACGGATATAAATTATTAAATTGGGCCCCTCATGGCACACTTATTACGTATATGACAACCCTAATCAGTAGTATGTTGTTGAATTTGTATCGAATTGAATCGCATTTGCTTGGGCCGGTGTTTTATGAACATGTTCCTTCGCGAGTGAAACATTGACTACCCTTCAATAAATCGAATTGTCCGAGAACTGTGGCATAATTTTAGGGTAGAATTTAAGGACCCGAGGATCTGATATGGTATGTCGATACATAGATAAGTGAAATTTTTATACTAAAATCGTTAAAATTGTTGCATCTACAATCCTACAAAACAGAAGTCTAGAGCGTGATTCAGCTGTTTTGTATCATGTTGTCAAGGACAACGTTAAATAGCTAGCATTAAGGCATTAAGGCATTTGTTACAAGCATGTGGTTTAAATAGTGAGTGGCTAATTCATTTTATTTTGGTGATATAAATTTGCTTCTGAGTAAATTTACTTTAAATCAAGCATTTCATTGAAAAATAGTACAGTCTTTTTGTCGTCTTAGAATCATTTTAAAAGAACTAATATAGTATAATTTCCTCTACGATATCTTTTGAATGTATTTATTCTTATTTATATAATGTTTTAGTATAAGCAATATTCATATTCAATTTTAGGAAAACTGCTTGAGGAATGTTCAGTAAGTTATAGAACTTTTTTAATTTGTATATAATGATAAAATTATATGATTTTCTATGAAAAGTTAAATCTTTTAAACGTTTCACCAGTGCTAGATTTTTTAAATATTGATTTCTGTGGAAAACATTTAAAGCTTTTGTTGGAACTATTCTGAATGTTGTTAGATTCAAATGGTGTTCATATACTGTGTTCAATTATATTTTATTTGGACTTAATTATGTAACCACTGAAAACTAGAGATATCAATGAAGATGCTTTGCATAATTTTTGACTTTATGCATTTTTTTTATTCTAGTAATTAAAATGTCGCATTACTATTTTGGATATTTCTCAGCGTCTATTGTTTGTTTCTCTTTCTCTTCTGCATTTGGTGGTTAAACAGAGTATTTCACCTGTTGGTCACAAGATGTGAATTTAGCTCCTGCGAAAGAAATGGTTATTTTTCTGTATCGTGTTTGGTGAGGAAGCAGACTACGATCAGCTATAAGATGTTGACACTTGACAATAATATAGTGCTCTTTGATCCATCTTAATACATTTAACGTTCAGGCAACGTTTAGCTATCTAAATTATGCATTTCCATTTGACAATTTGATTCTCTTTTTTTATTTGCTGGGACATTCGATTGACGTTATTTTGCCTGGGCAAATCGAGTCAAAGCTTGGACACATCTGGGGAATGATATATAATGTGAAATTATAAGAAGATTTTCCTTAACTGATACACGTGTAATGATAACAATTATATTTATTTCACTTGATCAAAGGCTGCTATTATTAATCGGATGCGTTGCTTTAAAATACGTAAAGGATAATCTGGTTGTTATATATCCTTGTTACCATTATATGGTTTCCTTGAGATAATTAATTCTGACTGTTCAATCACTCAAAATGTTTAATTAAATGGAGGACAATCTCATTAATGTGCAGTACGACAAAAGATCACATGCATAATTGATTAATATGTCACTCTACAAAATTATTTATCGACAATTCACATATCGTGCCGGTCGTTTCTAGTAAATGTTATTGACAAGATGGGCTCTAACTAATACGATGAAAATGCCAGAGACACATTATTAAGAAACACGGTCTAACGTCACCCTTTGGTTTTTCCTTTTAGTTGGCATTGCATAGTTGCTGATACTGCAGTTAAATGGTGGGAAATGGAATTTAATCAATTCTGATATACAAATAATTTGCTTCCAAAGAGTATGTGAAAATTAGAATAAGCGATAAACAATGAAATCGTGGAATACCACTTATCATTAGCAATATCATCGAGATTCAGGGTGTCCAATATAAAGCTTGGTAAAATGGTAAACAGATCACGTATTCATAACAATAAGAAATATATAGTCAATCTGCCATCGCAAAAGCTGTAACACCTCATTTATTTCCTCAAAGAAACGTTTTTCTGGTTTGTAATTTTGATATTAGGACGGAAATTTAAACAAACTCATTGTTGTTGTCGATAAAATTGACCATTCGAGCATATAGAACTTTCTCATTCAATGCATTTGTTTATCTGATTAACAAAAAATATGTGAAGTTTGTTGTCTGCCGATTATTACACAATTTTGAATAATAAGTTACTGAGCAAAAAGGGTAGTGTGGTATGTTGGCAGTTGCTTTATAAAACGACCTATGCAATAACGGTTATTGTTGTTATAAAAGTCCAACTTCCCCAAAACAAAAACAATGTTATTTATGGTCTTACTTCTTGTGCGTTTGTGATACTGCTGCATGAAATTACACAAAGAAAAGTGAAGGATGCACAACTCCTCTCCAATACGCTAGAGTTTACGATTCCTGTTTTCACTAACGATGAATGAATCCGTTTTTATAAAAGCAATCATTGAATTTGAGATTGATTGTTTCCTGAGCACTGGTGTAATTCTAATATCTCTTTTGGGAGACTGAAAACTTATAGTTTTTTTTTTAATTAATCGCAATTTCTTTGTTTGTAGTTATTTTGTTTAAAATGCCGGGTGAATCAAGAGCTCCTATATATTGATGCATTGGTAATCGAATGAAAATGACCAACATTTACAACACTTATCTAATGATCGGTACTTTTTCGGACTATCCAAGATTAAAAAATCGCACACCTCAGTTGCAGACCTAGTTTATGATTGATCGTTACACAAAGGTTATTTATCGGTGTCATTTGTATAAAGAAGAAAGAAAACTTTTTTAAACGAAACTAAGGGGCCAGTCCAATAACAATTCTACCTGGACTACGTAAATGACACAATTTCCAGATGGTAATCATATAATACAACAAAATAAAATCTGATATTAATGTATGCCGCCTCAAGTCAAGTGTTCGTACAGAAATAATATTGGACAACATATTAAGATCAATTGCAAAAAAACATTCAGGCAAGCTCACTACATCCAGTGGTTTAAGTTAACATCAAGGCGTGTTTTCATCTGTAAGTGACCTCTGGTGTGGCCAAGTGTCCTTTGTTAAAATCAGTTTTAACAACGTTTACATGAGGGAATAGTATTAATCAGAGTAATTCTCTTTTTGTCGTAACAAAACAACTGACTTGCACGTGTGTTTCATTTCTAGAATGCATGCAAAATACGACAATAGAAACTGAACTCATATTTATTAATCGTTAACCACCAATCATTTCAGCAGTTCAAATTACTTTGACCGTACTGGACAATTTCATCTGGGATTCAACATTCGAGATGAATTACGCGCAACAATTGGCCACGTTTTATTTATTTAATGTTAATAAATTTTAATTACGGCAGTAAAAGAGCAATACCGAACATATACTCAAGCATAAAACATTTTTCGAATTGAAAAAAAATATATATGAGAATGCAATTTAAGAGGACATATTTGATGTCAACATTGAAAACAAATTGGCGTTATGACGTCAGAAAACAACTAATGCTAATGTGATTTAGTGAACTCTACAAAAATGCGTTGTTCTACTACAACTAGTAAGAATTCAAATACAGTGCGATAAGGTCGCATTACACAGTACGCAGTTTAGGTTATTCCTCGTATCCCGTGAGATGTTCAAATGACGCCATGAAATTCATTGGTTATTAGAAAAAATTTTATTATGAAGTCATGTAAAGTAAATATTAAAAGGGTAACTATCTCTGTTTATTGATCCTGGATATAACATTTTAGATCACTATTGTCTTTTCTAGCAAAAAACGGAATTTACAACATTTTAAAACCTTATTTGTAGTTGCAGCAGATTTTGTTTTTATCTGTTGCTAGAATATTGCAGTTCACACTTGCGCACAGTGCTAATAAATTGGCGCAGGGAGACCAGTTATTGAAAAGCACATACTGAACTGATTTTACTACCTTCTGAACCCTGCGCGTAGGAGTGAGTTTTTTTTCCAATAAATTAATATTAATTAGATTTCAGCGGAAACTAGATTGTCTAACACATCTAACTTTGCTTACATAAGCAGAAGTTGATTTATTTACAACAGAACATGCAGTAGCGGTTGAAATTCAATGTAGGCATACATCTAGCGAAACCGTTAATTCAAACCGAGAATTAACGACATGAATGTTCAAATGTACTATGTCATTGTCAGTATGAATTATTACGCTTTACATACTTGACACTGAATTTTGAGACCAGGAGTAATGATTTATTTATTTCCAAAAAGATTGCTTTGTTTTCTTTGGTTTACAGAATTACGGAGGAACGTGATGACGGAAGGCAAACGCTGCATATAATTATACGAATATATTTACAAGTCACATGTAATTCATTTGTTAAGTCCCTTGATAGCAACACCTCAGCTCCAATTAAGCATTCAACTATCGGGCTTAATATATATGCTATCATGCAATACCTGTAGTGAATACTACTCACAAATAGAGAGCTATGACCAATGTCCTGACACTTCATTGTATTAGGGATTTTAACTTCAAATATAAGTTCTCCTTTATTACAAAAATAAATTTAAACAGTTATCTTCGTTGTTTTAAACATACTTTGTTGCCTTTTTTCTTTCAACATGATCGGTATTTACAACAATAATACAGAGTATATACAAGTTCTAACAACATTAGTTACGTCTGTGTTCATTGCTTTATCTGGGCAAGGGATAAAAAGTAGTTTTTCGATGATAACATTTTAATCTGAGTTCAACATTGTTAATTAGTTCTCCACAAAAATTGTTCTAAAACTACAATGAAGATGTCTTTATCAAAATATGATATATATCAAGAAATAAAATTGTAGAAATATAAGTTTTAAGCTTGGTGAATGTAGGACAGTCATGCACCAGGAAACGTTGGGTGTTATTGGATTGGATGGAGGTACATGCAAGTAGGGAAATCATGTTTCAAGTATGTTCGTTCAAAAGGTTCGTTGGATATTGAAAACCTCATTTTTTACATAATTTAATTTAATTTTTGACAGAGTATACCAAGATATGATTTTTACATAATTTGCGCTAAATGCTTAAAATGCAAAGATCGCTCATTGGAAAGGCTATCAAGAAATTCGGACACCCATATTGACACGCATATTTTTTCACTGAAATAAAATATCACAGGGAGAACTTTTGCAACCTCCAGATATTATGGTCTGATGGCGTTTGGTTATACACAATGGGATAAGTAGATTGAAAAATATATTCGACATCTAAACCACACATATCAAATTTATAACAATCGCATTCAATCAGTCAAAATCATCCAATCATAATTCAAACATACTTCATTTTCAGTTCCGAAGTACCGTCGCAGCGATTGACCAGTTGTCACAAGAGCGGAATCAACTGAACACTAACAGATACGCACAGACATTATCAATGTTTTTAATGAGTGTTGAATCTCCCGGGCCGACTGGAGCAAAGAACATCATAAAGCGTACACATATGTCCGCGGAAATGTTTTATAGTTTTATAGTTACCAATACATTGGATTGACTTTTCAGCAATGCAAACGATAAAGCCAATAATTGTCCCGTTAAAAATCATTTTTATAACCCTTTTGTTTTTACATATAATGTAATAAATGAAACCTGTTTTTTTATATCATGTATGTCATATTTTATAAACAGAGCTTAAGTCCTAACATTTAAAAAAAAGATTTTCCTTTAAGAGTCACGCCAGTGGTTATCAAATATGAACCGTCAGATTGTCCCCATAGATAGAAATGTCACTTTAAACAGCCTGCCTACGATGATCACACTATATTTCCCTTCGCAATACGGATGTAAATCAAAATGTTAAATTCAAAACAAATCAAGAACGTTATCGGGCAGAAAAAGAGCGTTTAAATATGTACATAAAGAACGGAAATAATGTGTCTTTGGCAGTTTGTTTTTCAAATATGAATGACAGATGGCAGAAATTTATTCATAAAACTGGATCCTTTTGTTCCGATTTCTCGTTTTAGCCCGTATGATCACGTAACAAATGACAGAAAACATAACATCATTTAGTATTGTGGGCCGGAAATGCAATAAAGGAAACGAAGATGTTCAATTTAAAATCAAATTCAACTTTCAGAAGAATTTTATGAATGAAGTGTATGATAGACTGGAACAAACATGTCGTGTTTTACACGGCACTTTCTAAGGGTACAATCGTTTGAGATAACGTCTTATGTCAAGTGGTTTAACATTAAGAAACACTTTGAAAAGGTTACAATGAACGTTCCTATTTGTGATAGATGCTTTGTCGGTTGTGAGCTTAAATACTATGCAACCGCATCATTAAACTCCTCTTTCTTCGACAAATTTGGCACTTCTTAACAGGTTTAACCGCCACATTGAACTCGTGTTTCGTCAACAGGGCTGGCACATGTTAACTGGTTTCATTGCTTGTTTCATTGAGTGCTCCGAGCACTGAAAATACAGCTGTTTTTTGATTGCTAAACTTATCGATATTATTATAATTAGATTTAACAAATAAATCTCTATTTGGATTTCAGCTTCATTTGTTGTTGTTTTTATCACAGAAGATTTTCCCTAGAGTAAATTTTAAATACGGCTTGGACGGATTTATCTGGCAATTTATTTATTTTTATATTTTTAATAAAAACAGCAATAATTTGTGTTTGAAAAATACATGAATCATATTGATAAAGCCATTTTAGGTGACTTGTACATCGGTATATGTTAATTTAATAATATTTCATAACGTATTGATAGTTCACCATTCATGAACAATTAAGAGAAACTAATCAAAACTAATATAACAATCCTATGTCCTCTCATTCCCTTCTTTTAAATTGTTATAAAACATAACTTAATCTGGTCAAATCTGTTTAACTGATTTGGAAATTATAAAACACCATAAAACTCAAGGGTGTTTCATTTAACTAGAATTTAAAAGTATCAAATGATATTACCAATTTAATGCGGTAGCATATTGAAAGATTATCGCACTCTATTGCCAAGGTGTATTTTATAGAGCAAGCGGAAAGAGGGATGGCGTTACCTTCCTAATATATATAAAGGTATATATGTTGTAGTGGAGAGTGGAGGAAGAGGGATGGCATTACCTTCATCACATATATTAAGATAAACGTTGGTAGTAGAGAGTGGATGGAGGGGTGGCATGACCTACATAAACTATATGACGATAGGTGTTTGATGTGTAGGGTGGCGAAAAGTGAATGGCTTAATCTGTATAAGGTTTTTGAAGATATGTGTTGTTGTAGACAGTGAGTGAAAGGGAATGACTTACATAGATAAGGTATACAAAATAGATAATTGTTGAAGACAGTGGGGAGGGGAGAGTGGGGATGGCTCAACCTTCATAATGTACGCAATGAAGGATTTGGAGCTACACAACGGCTAATGTTGCCGATGCAAAAACAGAAAACCTGTCATGCTTTTAACCTTTTTTTCTCAAAACAGGATAAATGTTTGACTTGGCGTTCCCCCATAACTTTCATTGTCTTATTCCATATTAGGTTATTCCAAACGCATCCACGCTAGGTTTTGTTTTTATACCAAACAGGTTCGCTATATGTCATGGCTATATTGAATGACGTCTAAACATGATCATATCGACGTCATTTGAAAATTTCGTAATTTTTTCCTCCGACTTTTCCACCCAATGTTAGATTAGAATAAAAGTTGGAAGTAAATCCGACACAACTATCGTCTTTATGAGGCAGTGTGGTCGCTTGTAAGAAAGCCAATACCTTGCTTTTGCAGCGGGTTTACGGAGCTTTTCAGTTGATCGGAAACTTCCAATGAAGTGTTATACACATAATATTGTGTTAGTGGACTTTATTGGTGTGCTTGTTGGGAACGTAATATTGAAATTTCGACTTCGATAAGTGATCATCATATAAAAGGTAACTTTTGTTATAAATTGATAATAATTGAGAATACAAAGCGCCAAATGTTCTTACAATAAATATAGTTTTATGTATGTAGTTTTTTTTTACTTGTATTATTTGCTAACTTAATCCTGTATTGTTAGATCTAGTGGTTTGTTTATCAAAGGCAGACAGATCCGGTTGATTGTGAAACAACGATTTCGTCATATATTTTTTCTAATTGATAACTCGTATTTTTGTATCTTCACGTATGCCGATTGGTTTTTCATTAAATAAAAGTCTACTCGAGCTCATCCAAACAATAAATGGGCTACCTAAAATATGTAAATACCGTGGCAGTTATCCCTTGTTATACATGACTCGTTTTTGCATATTTTCGGACTGCGCTTAAAATAGGTATTTCAAACAAGTTTAACAAGGTTTATAATAACACCAGATCAAGTATAGTTGGGTCCATCAACACTAATTTACATCTTGTAAGAATAATTAAGCACTCTGTCGCCTCTACTCTATTTTGTTAATGACTTTTTTTCAAATTTTTGCTTATATTTTCGAAAAAAATATATAAAGAAATTGACACCTCTACTTAAAAGAAACGTGTTCGACCGAAAAGACTACAGTAAATGACAAACAAACATGCATATAATAACTAAATTCACATGCTCTTATTTTAGTAAAGTTTTAAATTTGGGAATGAGTTATTTAGGCTAATGATATGATTGTAAACTATTCATATGGTGTTGCGGATCTTTTATATTGTTACGAAAGCGAATACTGCTAATACTGTGGATACCGTGCTCTTGTGAGAGAAAATTAAACAACACTAATAAATATAATGATGACATTTTGAGTATGGATAAACCCTTTTTTACTGATAAAATTATCAAAATAAATGACAATTGTTTATGATCGTGTTAATTTACTTCAATTTCAATTGTTTAACATAATAATAATGTTATATAACCTTCGTGATAATAATTTAAAAAATCAAGAAACGTTTAGTCAATATACTTTGTTTTGGTATTACAGTTGGGAAATAACCATCACACTTTTTGACCAGCGAGATGATTTTAAAATAGAACTTGTTAACTATCCGGCTTTTGTCGGCGTTGTTCGAAAAAAAATATTCTTCTCACTGTGTATTCCTTTTGCAATCGGTTAGATTTGCTCGAGTTAGTTCATAAATACGTGATGTATTGCTGCTATTCTGTGATTTTTTTTTAATTTTAAGTGATTGTTTTAATAAAATTGCAACATGTTCTCAAAATAAAAAAATAAGACAATAATCTCGACCTTTACTTCTATTGTCTAGTTTACCAAAACTGATTTTTGTTGCGATTTTCCCACAATAAGAACGTGAACTTAAATTGATAGACGGACTGATCTGCTCAACAGCGTGTTTAATATTTATTTCAAAAGTGGTTATATTAAAAATTAAAGTAAGATAAAAACAATCGTGTAACCTCACTGTCTGCGAAATTATTTGACTCTCGTTGATTTTCATATAGCATTTTTCATTTCCCTTATTGTTTAACCATGAATGCCATGGTAATGTAAAATAATGAGACTTTATTACCACATAGTCTTAAACTTTGTAATTTGTAAGGCGAGTCATGCTGGAAATCGGTATTTGAATGATTGCATCGTAATATTTAAAAGTCGATACTGTTACTTGGCGTCTTTCATTCGTTTGCAGGTTATGTTTGCATTAATAACTTATAAACACATGTTAGAATTAAAATTTAAAAGTTTAAATAATTTGCGCCTTTACTTTAAAATAGTAAAGCAATTATTTGTCTAAACATCGAGTTTTCATGCTGCATAAGGATGTAAACGGCGAGATTTTGTTTCAAATGAAATTTCAAAAACATCCCTTAGCAACTCCCAATTACGGTTTAAAACAACTCCGTCGATACTTTAAACTACATCTCTATTTCAAATTTGGCTTAGAATCAGAAAAAAAACAGAGGTGGGATTCCCAATAAAGTCAATAAATCGGATTCAAACTAAAACCCGCATGATCACGGTGTCTAACCTCATATAAGCATACCTTTCAACTGTTTTTTTTTAAACAGTGTCAATGTCTCTATTTCTCCACAGGATCTTCTTCGCGGACGATGACGCATTTATAGTATGCAACCAATTCATTTTTCAAAGCCTATCAAATAATTTATTAACCAAATATTTACGTGCTATATCGATATAATATGATATGACACGTATTTAATTCGTGCATCAAAATTCATAACCAGACTCAAACAATTAGTTTTAGCTAGCAAATAACATTTCCACGTGCGTATTTTGACAACATGATGGATGCAAAATTTTAATAAAACAAAACAGAACAATCTCGCAATGTTCCTCGTGCCACATGTGTTTTTACTCTTTTTTCTAATCCTCTGTGGTTCAGATGGCCCCAATTTTTCGAACATCCTTAAGTAAACCATTTTTCGGTTGCTTATTTCATTAATCAAAAATTGATTGATTAATCTTAATTTGACTTAAGGCAAATTAGTTTGTTGTGGGCATCAAAATAAAAAGCTTATTTTACAGATTAAAACATTTAAGAATGAATATATATTTCACAAATTAACATGTGTTGAATCTGAGTCTTAGACCGAGGAAAAATGGATGTTTGTAGTGAAGGCCATCAAAGTCGGGGACCAATTTCTCAAAACATCTTAAGTTACTTACAACATGACTAAGCTAGGCTTACTTTTATGTTTTGGAACAATTTGTGAAGTTTAATGCAATCATTTATAGTAATTTTCATCTGTTAAATCGCCTGTCGCCGACATTTCGAACTAATTTCACCTTGGAGTAAAACCTATATCTACCACAAAGCTGTTTTGATCTTATCAAAACAACAACGAGTACATCTCAAAGCTCCGTTCACGTTGCATGCTGACACAGGTGCTAAATGATAATGTAATGGAAAGTCATTCCCATCATTATAACATTCAAGTTATGTATCCAGTGCTCAGTTGAAATTCTGTATGTACAAGACAACTTCCATTTCCATTTTAGCTTTAATGTTTCTTACATTCCTAATACGTTCTCGAATACTTAAGATGAAATCTCAGTGCTGGAGGTGTGCGCCATTATTACACATACTGGCATTTGCACACCAAAATATGTTTCTAAGCTTTGAATGTTAGAGTTATAATCATATTGTAGCATCTTTAGCATCTGTTCATTAAGTCTTGTAATTGTAATGCAATATGTTAATGGTATCCTATACTTCTTTTTAAGGCTATTTTTAAAAGAATCTAACATTTTAAAGAGACCGACACTTTAATCAATATTGTAAGGTTTGTTTTCATATATGTTCACCGTCAACTGTTTTCCTTGACTATTCGTATCGCATAATTTGTCTTCTTCAGGTTTATAGCTGTTTCCAGAAAGGAAACAAACGAGAAGATGGATTCAAGGCTGGATGAAGTAAGAGAAACACATTTTTATTACGTAAAAATGTAGGCTTGGGCGCCCGCTGGGTTTTCAAGTAATGTGGAATATCATATTTCATTTTAATCCGTTTCGTAAAATTCGATTCGGTATTTTAAAATAGGAAAGATACTTTATTTTCGCCTTTGAACGTAATTTGGAGTATTTCTTGTTGCTAAGATGAACCCTAATATGACTTTTGGTTTTTACGGAGGCCTTTTTAAAAGTTTAGCGAAACTTGAAATAAAACTGTATTATAGTCCGATATTCCTTATTACCACGATAAAATAATACAAACACTAGGTTTAATCAGTTTTGTTTAGCAATGTTTTGCATATTCTTAAATCTTGAAACTTATATTATCATCACCTTGCTCCTGCCATTGCATCATTGAAATTGTGAGAATCCTAAGTTTCCTTGCATACTTTTTTCATTTATTAAAGCAAGCTGTTTTACTACTCTTTCAGTTGAATTTTACCCAGCACACGTTCCCGTGTTTCCACCCACAAATGACGAATGTATCGTATAACAACTGCCAGACAAACCTCACATGGAAAACTAAAGGCGACGTCCAGAAATCAGTGCTCAAAGAGATAAGTGAAAGCATTTTCGTGTATGTAACTCCAATTATATTCCTCGTTGGACTTGCCGGGAATTCCTTATCACTGGCCGTGTTTTTAAGACAGCCATTAAAAAGATTGTCAGCAAGTACCTATCTCGCGGCCTTATCCTTTGCAGACATTTGCACGCTCGTGTTCTATGTGCTCGTTGAATGGTTTAGACGAGGACTAAAGCTCCAAGACCCCGGTACAAGCATTAAAATTCTCGACCAAAATGGATTGTGTCAGATATTGTTGTACTTTTCGTACATTTCCCGGATAATGTCGTGCTGGATCATCGTAGTGTTCACTATTGATCGTTTCGTCGCAGTTTGCTACCCACTTAAAAGATTCAAACGCAGTGTTAAAAAAGGCTTAGCTGTCATGCTACTAATCGCCTCCATTTCCGTCATCTACAAACCAATTTTAACTAGAGAAAATTATCTTAGTGGCCTTACTGTGTGTTCCAGCATGAAAGGCTATGAAAGTATTTCATTTCTGCTAGACACATTATATTCAGTATGTATCACACTACTTCCATTCTTGATCATTACCATATTGAACATCATGCTTATCAGAACGCTTTATGTTCGAAATAAAGAACATAGCGAACTATTTTCGGAGGACTCACATACAAAAGTTCGACTGGAATTTACTCTTATTTTCATTGCGATTTCGTGTTGTTTTATTCTCTTTAATCTTCCTTTTACAGTAGCTTGGATAATGTTTCGTGTAACAGAAACCTATGATGACACGCAAACAGCTTGGCTGTACATTACCAGGACCTTTTTCTACATGAACTATTGTGTCAATTTCTTTCTCTACAGCTGTACTGGAAAGTGTTTTCGGAAAACGCTTAGAAAAATGGTGAAGTGCAAATCGCGCATGAGGACATCAAATGGTTTGTATTTACACTGTCGTCCCCATGGATCGTCAACACCTCTTGGTTCGACAACTGTTATCAACACCCAAGTTACGAATGTGCGGACTTTAACTGTTAAATCAAAGACATATAGTGCATCATCAAAGTCGTTCTTATGACCAACTCACAAGTATTTTTTATGTTAAACAGTTCATCCCAAAAGTGATTCTTATAATGAACATACATTTTAAGTAACTTTCAACACTTAAATCAAACAAGTATTGTGCAAGTTAAATGTGCCCCTTGTTTGTATGTCGTTCACTCATTATTCCACTTACGTAATGCTAAACACAAATAATTATCAATAAAAACAGGCTTATCAGTTAAGTTACTCTTGTAATTAAATAAGTCTTGGCAGATCATTTCTTGGTTTAATTCATTACATTAGCAATTGAACGATATATTAGTTATTAGGCGTGAATAAAATAATCAGCGGAAGGATCCGTGGAAAGGGTAATTTTAACGGGGGTCTGGTCGAGCGCCCCTCCCTCAAACACTCAAAATATTTTAATATGGTTGGGGACTGAGGCGTATTTGTAGTTGGATATAGTGCGTTCTGGTGTATTATAATCATATTTAACCAATATTGACATTAATGTACATTTGGTCAATTTAAGAGGACGGATGCCAAAAGCCCCTGTGTAATAGTGTTTTACTACAAGCCGATTTATCCGATCATGTCAAAAGTGTGCATTAATAATAACTTGAGTGTGCATGGTACCTCGTACG
Source organism: Mya arenaria (assembly GCF_026914265.1). NCBI lineage: Eukaryota > Metazoa > Mollusca > Bivalvia > Myida > Myidae > Mya > Mya arenaria. The sequence continues at coordinate 52,648,291 of NC_069131.1, forward strand.
CCGCTCGTTGTTTGTTCGAAACTCAGCGCGTGATTTAAAAACGATCCCTGACCGTGAATTAATTTTGTTTTGTTAGTACTCAAAGACTGCCGGCGTCGGCGGATTGGTGTATACTTTAACAGTTTTACATAGAACTTACTACTAAAGAGGCGGTCTCAGTGTTAATGAGGTTATTTTTTCATCGATCTTAGGCGTCCGCACCTTCCAGTACATAAACAAATATTCATTTAGGCTTCCATATTGCTTCGATAAGTGCACTCAGGTGGGCTCGGAATATTTCGGCCCATCTTGCTGACAAAACTTCCAAGGTAAGGCAAGCTTGATTCGACCTAGGACGTATAAAGGTCCCAGGCTTTCAGCGTCCGCGCCTACCCTTGTATGTGTATATTGGCAATTGTGCTCACATATTTTGCACATGCATGCGGATGCGTCCGGATCAGTTAAATGCGTAATATCATTAGCTTTACCTTACATAGCTTTGCGCATCGTCTGTGCCAAACAAGTAACGCATATCAAGTGTGATGTTTTATCATTTTTAAATTAGTTTGTCCCCTAGTAGACTTATGTTCCAGTGAATACGAGTTTGAAAAACTATAAACACCACAAAATAAGAGGTAACTATAAAGACCACAAAATAAGTGGCAACTCTAAACACCACACAACAAGATGTAACTATAAAGACCACAAATGAATAAAGGAAAGATAGTAAAAGAAATAGTTGCGGTAGGACTCGTATACATTTTATTTTAGAGCAAACTACGATTTAATTTCAATACATTTAACATCCATCACGTGAACCTTAAGAAAATGGCGGCTTCTAAATGTTTTAAAATGCATATAACAACGGTCGGCTGTCAACATTTGAGAACATGTCTTAAAATAAAGAAAACCAGTTTTTATTTAAGAAAGGATTGAATTTCTTCAATAAATTGAAAGGTCAAGCTTTGCGTTTTCGTGTTCATTGTGATACACGAACAAGTGTTCATCGTGTTTCGTAGCCTGTCTACTATATTGCGACGGCTACTACAATATATAGGGGATTTGTTATTCTTTTAAAGGACATAGTGGTGCAGAAAGCGGATAGCGTGCTAAGGGTGAAAATTTACCATTGTCTCGGACTGTGAAGAACTTTAACAAAAAATCAAAATAAATTGACAGACGTTGCGTTGAGTGTGCAACATAATAATGGGTATTTTTCATAAGCTCGCCGTAATATCAAACGTTTACTAGCCAGGACTAGACACCATGTGGTCCAAAAAACGGTAAATACAGAATTTCCCCAATACAAGGCTAGAATCGTCAATAAAAGCAAGAAGGAGGCCGATAATAATTCGACATGATTAAAATAACAAACGCAATAAGCTTATTGCTGTCTGTGTTTCCCCGTGTGAAAAGGGCCCATCAAATAGTTTCCCAGTTTAAGTACTATATTATATATATTATGATGATATACTGACAATATTCTTAAAACTTACTGGGATTTATATGATAGATAACACCAATAAACTTTGAATTGGAGATATGCGCAAACACTGTGAAAGATGTAAGTGTCGTAAGGGATGTGATGCATCAGAAAATATGATACAATTCGTTGTACACAGCAATGTCAGCGTGAGATTTATCATTATTAAATATCTAATAAATGAGAATGCGTCATGAAAAGTCGGTTCTCAGAACTAAATAGTACATGATGATTTGAAATGTTTCAATTGGTGACCTTCTCAACCATTTGCAGACTGTGGCAGGCCATTAAGGTTAGGGTTCATCGACGTAATATGAAAAAAGTTAAATTTGTATTCCACTTTCTAGACGTTCTTTCAATGATATTTTTTTTAAAATTTGAATGTTCTTGCAACCAATTAAAAATGTTTTTAACCACGTAGTGGACTGTAAAAAAGTAGCCCCGCACTTACAATTAATGTTTTCATTTTACAGAGACTGAGAACGATAGTCTTTAGTTTACATAATCTTATGTTTAAACATTTGGCTACTTAGCTTCGGGCTGTAAAATGTCGCCCCGCACTTACATTTAATGTTGTCATTTTACAGAGACTGAGAACGATAGTCTTCAGTTCTTATAATCTTATGTTTAAACATTTGGCTCCTGAGCTTCGGGCTGTAAAATGTCGCCCCACACTTACATTTAATGTTGTCATTTTACAAAGACTGAGAACGATAGCCTTTAGTTTATATAATCTTATGTTTAAACATTTGGCTATGATTGAGCTTCGGGCTGTAAAATGTCGGCCCGCACTTACATTTAATGTTGTCATTTTACAGAGACTGAGAACAATAGTCATTAGTTTATATAATCTTATGTTTAAACATTTGGCTACTGAGCTTCAGTACTGTAGTTTTTCACATTCAAGTTAAGATGCATACACATTCTGATGTAAATTTATAAATTAAAAAGTTTGTAGAACAACAAATAATTATTTGATTAAATGATGTTCCGCATAATATTGTTAAAGGAAGGCGTCTGAAAGTAATTAAGTATAAGTGTTCATATAAATTCATGACGGAAGAAGTTGGAGTTAGATTAAGAAAGAATAAAAGGACAGAGGTACTTAAGGACGAGAAAGGGTTCAGAATGTGTGCGTGTGATCAAGGGAAGCATGAAAAGAGAAGGAGGGGCTAGAGAGTTAGGCAAAAGAGAAGTAGGAAAAGGGAAGTAAAGGGTAAAGACGAAAGAGGGATGGGGAATGTGTAATGGGAAAATGAAGAGAGAGAAGTAGGTGAGAAGATACGAGAAGAAGGACAAGTGAAGATATGGCTGGTATAGAGAAGAAACAGTGAGTAGAGGAAGCTAATGGGTCGGGGTTGAAATGAAAGGTAAAATAGTGATTGATTAGAAGTTACAAATGAGTGGAGGGAGTGGTAGGTATAAGAGAATAGAAGATAACGTGGGATATAGGGTACAGTTGTCCTAACATTGGCAACAGCATACACATGTATTATGACTAAGCTCATACCATGCACGACCAAATGTACGAGCGGTGACTCTGTGAGCCGGACTCGAAAACTAGCACCGCCAGTTCTCATACAAATTCGTACAAAAATTAAAACTTGGGGTTTAAATTACAAGTATCCATAACACCCTCCGGGGAAATGTTTAAATGTGTTTAATGCGCGTATTGGTAAAGGGAATACCTATTTGTTTTAATAACATATTTTAGAGCTTTGTTCCAAAATAATTATCTGAAGAAATAAGAATGAAGAGATGGGTTAATTGTCTTATTTTAGGGATGAATTAATAATGTTCTGCCTTCAGGTTTTTTGCGTACGTCATAGATGATAAATGTTCTATAAATAAATGTATAATTTCCATAACAATGTTTTTTCAATAATGCGTTTGGATATTTCAATTACGGTGTGAAGACATGCAAAAGATTGAAAAAGATTTTAAACTTATGCTTATTAAATATATTACTATAATTTTGTGACATAGTTCATTTTGCATGCTTAACGGGTATCCAAATATGTGTATGGGCCGGGGGCTTACATACATTACACGTTTTAACATATGTCGCACGTTACACACAATATACAATCAACGAAACTTTTAAGTGTGACACCGCTAAATCTTCATTATTTGGTTTATTTCTTAATTTCACTCAACCAAAGTTTTGACCAAAATTCGAGTACTAATAACAATATAGTATGATATGTAATGTTTTATTGTTCAGACAATAAATCGCATAAGTGCTTGAAATTGCAACATTAAATGCACGAGGAAATCGCTCTGTCGTGCAAAATAAACAGGGTTAATTATACAGTTAATCATGTGCGATTTTATTTTGCACGACAGAGCGATTAGAGTGATTAGATTAGGGATAGAAGTTGAATTGATTTTGGCGGGTGCCTGCTAAAAAGACATGATTTATCTTTTTTACAGTTATAACTTAATGATTTGCTTTGAAATATTAAAATTAATATGAAACAATTGCGTAGTAACTGTCTTACTGCCTGGCATAGTTTTAGTTTGCATAATAAAACATTTAAAGTATGTAAAGTAAGTATAAAGTTTCCCTGTTCCAAAGTGGTACCACTTTATACTTCACAGAGGCTGCACAGCTGGGTTAATTTATTTCTACAATACGTTTTACCATTAAATATTAATATCCTGAAAATGGGAAATAGTATATTAAACAATTTCAATTGCATTCTCATGTTTGTAAATTTGTTTCTAAATCTTTATTGTAATAATAAACCATTTCTAGTTTCTTTGTATACTCAGTTTGCTGCAGTAGGTCTCGAGTGCTGCAAGAGGGGTTCATTTATGAAAATGAGTGGTGCATGTTGACAATTCAGAGACACCCATTCCATGTTCATCTCATCATCCTGTGACTGTATCCCTCTGAAAGCACTGGTTTTTAAGTAAATATAACTACATGAACACTATAATTGATGAAAAGCTTTAGTAATTATTTGCATTTAAAATAGTAAGTAAAGAGCCCTACTGTCCCTACTTTTTGCTTTTAATATCCCTACTTAACCCTACTTTTTCAAAATTATCCCCCTAGTTTTATCCCTACTTTTTTGTTATTGGTCACTTCGTTATTTACTAATCTTTTACCAAAAAACTGCACAAAAAAGCAATTGTGATGAGTTTTGGAAAAAAGCAAGAAATTTAAAAAAAAAAAAAAAACTCCCCGAAGACTCATTTAGCTATCACTGGTGCTAAGGGAACGATTAATTTCAAAACACATGCCAATTTGTCAATGATTTCCTCGGGAGTCACAAGCAATGCGGTCATAGATGGACTGTTATTCTGAAAATTTCCCTTCAAACTTTCATGGAAACTTATGATCTGATTTTGAGATCTAGTTTCTGACGGCTGAAGTCACATTTACATAAATTTGATGGTTTCATTTAAGTAGTAAATACCGACGTGATGATGGAACCTACAGCGTATAATCGGTGCGATTATGCAAATGATAACAAGATATATACTAATACATGAACGATGATTCTTCTAAAAAAGATATAGAGAAATATGTTTTTCCTAAAACTGACGTCCACGTTGGCTTTGCCAACTATTTTCATCGTGTTGGAGATAAGTATGACGTTAATGTGATAGCAGGCTGAATCAGTGGCAGCATTGTGTTTGTATTCGACACCATTCACACACGATAACGTAGTTAAACATGGTATTCTTACAATCTCTTTGGTTTCTTTGAGTGGGAGTGGTTGTTTATCAATGATGTAGTATTAATTTCGACAGACTAAAGAAGAGCATGCCCATTAAGGTAAGAAGGGACTATACATATCAGCCCATTCTCGTTACGTTTTAGTCTAGTTTGAGCTTAGTTGAATAACATTTTGTAACAATGCTTGATCATCCAATATATCGTATAAAGCATAACTCACGCTTCAAAGTAACTGTAAATGTTTCCAAAGATAAGTTGATAGTTGGACTTGCTCTTCCGTGACACAAACGTTAATTGAAGGTTTCATCAAAATAAACACTAGAATCAAACTTTCAAACAGCAACGAATAAGATTGTATTTGATAGTCGACTGGTTCATCCAACTAACGAGTGATATGTTTAAATGGATCAAAAAGCGCTAATTTTACTGCCAACTGGCAATATTTATAGCTGATCGCAGTCTGATTTCTCAACTAACATGATAAAGAAACATTATTATTCCTTTAGAAAAAACTAAATTCTCCGTGTGTCAGACTTGTATTTACATATTTAGATGTTAATGCTCTAATACGACCAAAAAACGCAACATTAAAGGGGAAATGCGATAGTTTGAATACTTAGAAGGCAAAACAATGTCAAAGATATAAACGTTAACAAAAAATCTTCAATGATCATGGTATTTTACTTTCACTCGTGTTCATAAAAAAATACATTTTCACTCGTGGCTTCGCCACTCGTGAAAATATGTTTTTCTATGACACTTGTGAAATAAAATACGATCTTACACTGAAATAAACAAATATCCTCTATATATCCGTTTCCTCTTTGGGGAAATAACAGCAAACATCAAATTGAATATAATCTTCTGCACTTTGCCGGTCACGCTCAAATTCATGACTCTGTTGATTAAGTGATACACTTAGTATTTGTTATACGCACAATTCAAATTGTGTACCTTTAGAGGATACTACTTATGCACCAACAAGTGTATGAATAAAATGAAAAAAATACCTGACTGACTGACTGATTTGACAGTTGTGTATGCGTTAAAGATTCCAACGCAGTGAGCACTAGCTTGTTTCTTGGTCGGATTCATCAATTCAGAATCTGTGTTGCAAAAATGGTTTAATCCGGTTTTATATACATGCATTTCCAAAGCTATGCTACTCTGATTAAGCTGTGAGAATCGACTATGCGCTATTTAAGAAGAAAATAAGTATTGTCCTTGCAAGTCCTTGAAAACACTATAGGGATTGATATCGCACTATCGGCTCATCAATAATATGTGTTTCACATTAAATTTGCATTTATTTGATGATTTTATTCGAAATTTAAGGGAATCAATCATGTCTTGTAGAATGCATTTATCATGAGGAAATGAAGTATGGCTAATTATTAACTTGGTTTCAGACAGCTGGAACACTTTAACACAATTTACATGTATATGTCCAAATTTTGTCTTTAAAGTCCATGATTTTGAAACGCTTAAAAATCCTCGTGGACGAGCGTTTTTTGTCATTTAATTTTGTTTCATTCTTGACTGTACCGTCGTGGGTTTGCTTTCCACTAAAACCACGTTATTTTATACTTTTATTGAATTTTGTTCACATGCAATTTCGGTATCAAAGAGTAAAATAATATTATTATAAAGATGTTCAGATGCATTGCTTTGAAAAAATAGTTTTTCTCGAAAATTGGACGAGTCCCTTTAAGCTCATGGGGATGGAAAAGCCTGGGAATATACAAAAAAAACGATGATATTAAAATAAAGAGCTATATGGATGAACGTTCTGAGACGGGCTTAATTGAAAGAAGAGCATTGAATATAAAACGGATCATTCGTTGATATATCTATATATGTTTGTAATTCCTAAGGATTAGTGGTCGTTTTTTCTGTTTTACCTAGGCAATGTCAGTTTGTGGTTTGTATTCAACTTCGTATAACGCCTGACTTTCAAAATTTAGAAATTTTGTTTTAGATGATTAATGGTGTTATGTTTCCTAAGGTTACGGTAGAAATGGATTCATTACTTTTCTGACACTATTAGCAATACATTTTGGCAAACTGTTGAAAAAAGGCAAGTTTCACAAATAAAGAACATGTTGGCATCATTTTGATTCAACATCAATGTTAACTTAGACATGAACAAACCTTGGTTTGTCAACCAGCTTGTATCGATCTATCATTCTTTTTGCCTCGCTCAAGATGAAGGTAAAGAAGTAAGAGCAGTATTTTGTGATATTTCTAAAGCTTTTGATCGAGTATGGCATGACGGTCTAATCCATAAACGTGAAAGTGGCATTACCGGTTCTTTATTCTTATGGCTTTGTGATTATCTCAGCCAACGTAAACAACGTGTTGTTCTTTCTGGTTCTATGTCTGATACGGTTGCAATATCAGCTGGAGTCCTTCAAGGCTCCATTCTTGGGACTCTGCTCTTTCTTATCTACATTAATGACATTGTCTGCGATATACAATCAAATATACGGCTATTCGCAGATGATGCAACCTTGTACTTAATAGTCGAAGACCCGTGCTTGCCGCGCAGCAACTTACTGATGATCTAGAAAAAAATCATATGTGGATTGACAGATGGCTTGTTATATTTAATCCTGCGAAAACCAAATCGCTACTTTTTACGAGGAAGTCTAATAGGCAAGTGCAACCCTAAATATTCATGAATAATACCCAACTATCCGAAGTTACAACTCATGAACACTTGGGCGTCACTCTTTCTAGCACATGCTACTGGCACGATATTAAATCCATCAAACAGAAGGCTTGACAGCGAATTCACTTCATGCGATCATTCAAATACGTTCTTGATCGTAAATCGCTTGAGGTTCTGTATTTCACATTTATTAGGCCTTTGTTGGAATATGCCGATGTTGTCTGGAATAATCTGACTCAAGCTGATGAGGATGACTTAGAAAAAGTACAACATGAGGCGGCCAGAATTATATCGGTTGCAACTAGACTAGTATCTCTAACCAATCTTTATGTTGCAACTGGAATCGAACCATTCAAAGAAAATCGACGTAAACATAAACTTATCCTATTTTACAAGATGTTTCACTCACTTTCACCAGTATATCTAATTCACTAATTCCAAGAGTTGGCGATACTACTTCGTATAACCTTCGAAATGCAGATAACCTTCGGAACATTTCATGCAAATCACAGTTGTTGACGAGTTCATATCCGCATGGAACGCACTCCCGTACCTTCTTTCAAATACAAACTTAACAAGAACACAAAACAAGTTCCTGACTTCTACTACGAAGGTGACCGCAAATCCTGTGTCAATCACGCAAGGTTACGTATGCACTGTAGCAATCTTAATGAACATCTATTCTCAAAAAAATATTGTAAACATTCCTAATTGTCAATGCGGTGAAATTGAGGACACCTTTCACTTTTTCTTCACCTGTCCATTATATAGCGTCCAAAGAAATCATCTGATTTTTCAGTTATCCACCGTTGGGCAATTGTCTCTTCAGCTGTTACTCTTTGGGTCGAAGGAAGCCTCATACCAAAAGAACAAACTTATCTTTGATAGCGTTACGTATGCATTGTAGCAATCTTAATGAACATCTATTCTCAAAAAAATATTGTAAACATTCCTAATTGTCAATGCGGTGAAATTGAGGACACCTTTCACTTTTTCTTCACTTGTCCATGATATAGCGTCCAAAGATATCATCTGATTTTTCAGTTATCCACCGTTGGGCAATTGTCTCTTCAGCTGTTACGCTTTGGGTCGAAGGAAGCCTCATATCAAAAGAACAAACTTATCTTTGATAGCGTCCAGAACTACATAAGCCAATCTAAACGTTTTTGAGTACACATTATAACAAACCTTATCCCAATCTCGATCTGACCAGTGAGTGCCTGTACCACCTCTTTCGTTCAGCTTCCTTTTATTCTATCGTTATCTTTTCCTCCTTCTAACTAAATGATTTCAGACTAAAACAACTTGTTTTACATACCATATTTTACACAATACGACTATAAGATTTTATTTATTCGAGTCACCGCAACTTGCGCACTAGCCTAAGCAGCGTAAATGACCTACAGAAGCGAGACATAGTATAAGCCTTAAGGTTTTCTTCTCAATTCTGTTTACACTATTGTTTTGTGCATGATTAACATATTCGTTGTTTATATGCATTACATATTTGGTCTTTGTTAACGTTGATTATGCTCAAATTTGTTAAACTAAACTAACTGTAAATATTATATCGAAATAAATATTGTAAAATAACCAAGCCTTGGCAATAGTTTGACAATCTTATTAACAACGAAATAATCATGAAGTATGTCAAGAACAGGCCGTTTTTTACTGTCAGGTTTTACCAAAGTTTTTGCCGACCGTAATCTTCTGTGTAACAAATCGTGCTCCAGAAACATATGTTTTCTGTCAGCATAATTATGATACGTTCTCAATTTGTCAGATTTGTATTACCATAAAAATATGTTTAATGAACTTCTTTATGAAATCTAACTATAGTGACATGGCTTAATTGACAGTAATATCCAGAATTAAAATGCCTTCCTTCAAGGTTGCATAATATAACTGGTCCTAAATATGTATTCAATATGTATTACATTTGATGAAAGTCTCCGACAATGTATTGCATAATAGTTGTATTTTTTTTAACATGTGGCGGCAGCTAAGAGTTTCCATTCATCAAATTTCTGGAACCTTTGTATTGATTTCAAATATATAGAAACGAAATTCACACCATTTAAAATCTATATGCAAATCCCAGGCAAGAAACCTTGTTTAATTTGAAAGAAAGGTGCATAAAACACGGTATATTCTACATTATGAAACAATTGTAGCTCGCTGTCGCCACCAGCCATTTAATGTTTGTCCGTTTACAGCTATTAAATACACCGTTACAATCTGTATCAGTTTTATTTTTACCATAAATGCATTATTTAGTAAGTTTATCATTCTCAAACTTCGGTAACAGTTCATAGAATATATGCAAGTGGACACAAAGCAAGGCAGATTAAATGTTTTATTTGTATAATGATAGAAATATAATCAAGGTACACCAAAAAATAAATCTCAATATCATTTAAATGTATAACAATAAGCATAATTATTTTTTGTTTACAATATAAAGCCGTTCGAGACTACGTTTAACAAACCTAAGTAACTATTTAAACATAACCTTAAACATGGACTTAAATGTGTTTTTGGGTTAATCAATATCCATATTGAACAATTATCACTTAGTCTAGATATATGTGGATTATATTAAACAATTATTATAAAACAATATACACGTAATTCAACGTTAAAACTGCAAACATATCTTTGGTAGCCTTTATCAACCTCCAGTGCGAAAATCTAATCTTGGACTGGCTCAGGTAATTCACTATCTGTAATACGATTGTTACGTGCAACAAAGTCATTACTGAAAAAATAAATAAGATATTTAATAACGAACACATTTATTTTGAATATTGATGTTATTTTAGGTATCCACTAATTTTCGTACAAACATATGCGATGGATTTTATTTGAATTACCTAGGAAAAATAAATTTCATACTTGATGTCATTTTCAGCATTTTCTATGTCAAAAGGCTCATGGCCGTCTCTCAATAAGTAAATATTTACTTGAACTTCAGCCGAAATTGCGCATGGCTTAAACACAGTTGTACAAAAAGCAGCAAAATACTGCAGAATTTGATATTTAACAGTTGAATAATATAATATGGTAAAACTATTCTGAATACATATACCAGGCCAAGGTTATGATTAAATAATAATAATAATAATAATAATAATAATAATAATAATAATAATAATAATAATAATAATAATGATAATAATAGGAGTACTTAAGATTAAAGCACTGTCAATTGAGTTAATTTTGAAGGTCTTTCAAAAAAGACATTCGGAAAAGAAAAAATACAAGAAGTATTATTAGCAAACCAGAGAAACCATGCTCACACATTCTTTAAAAAGTATAACTTCATGTAAGTCTAACTTAAATTTTCAACTCATTGTTTCTAATAGTGTATGCTGAGATTAAAGTTTTTAAATACCTGGTTATATGGACATATTGAGCTGACAATAAGAATTGCTTTAAGATCGAATTAAATTAAGTCAAGTTGGTGAAGGTATAAGTTTCTATCACATTCAAGTAAAAGCGTTTTTCAAACAGTGGTTATGGATTAAAACTAAATCTTTAACCACACCGACCACTAGGCCCCAAAGTAAAAATTATCTGAATGATAACAATTCCGATCAAATGAAAATTAACAAATAAAACCGACTCACTTTAAAAACATGCCATAGATGAAAGATGAATCAAGCCTTTTGCAATAACGCACGTTGTCATCATATTCTCGTTTTATACGCCAAAAATGACAAATCAAAAACAAATACATTAACCTCGCAAAAAGTCTAGGTACAATTCGTAGATAATTCATTTAAATGGAAATGGAGATTATTAAACTTTAAATAAATTTTGGCGCAGCTTTTGGTAAAAAACTCTGAGGTTTTGGCAAGATTATCTAATTTCTTGTTTATGTTTGTTTTCCATACAGATCGATATTATAGTATATTAATGTAGAATAGGCTTCACACTTCAGGAAGTTAAGTGTAAACAAGACCAGTTTTTTATTTGCCATTTTATTGGAAATGTAATTTGGCGATTGTCTACTTTTTCAAGTTTCAGCTCTAGTAAGGCTGACAATGCAAATTTACTTTTGCATAGCAATCAATCCATACCGCTGACCATCGGGTTTGGTAACGCTCAAAAGTGCTATTGTTTGTGATTCAAGAGTTTCGTATAGAATTCTAGGTGTTGCTATTTTTTCATGTACTTCAATGCAAGTTCTTACCAAACATTAAACCAAGTATTTGTCAAGTAAAATCATGATAAATGGATAAAATAGCCTGGATATCTTAAAACTCCCCGAGGACTCCTTAAGCAGAAATTTAAACTCAAGAAACGATTAATCGCACAGCACACGATCATTTGGAATGAATTTCAAGTCTGATTGTTGTTAGTTTTGTTTTGTAAAACAATTTAATTTAGGATTTGGGATAACGGAAGTTAGAACATTGGTTAATATAAAGATTTGCCTCATTGTTTCCCAAATTCAAAGTGTGCAGATTGTTCAGTTGCTATTGAAATTGATAATGTGATATAGCGGCTTGAAGTCGATTAATATCACTATATTAAGAAACAAAATGTTTTGCCAGAAAGAAGTAGAAAAGCATGCCAATATGAGAGTGAAAATATTACGTAGATAAATATGAATATTTTTCTAAAACAATTTTAATGCCATATTGTTTTAACACAGATTGCTGTCACATGTTCAATAAAAATCCATACATACATGAGAAAATATAACATATACAATTGTGTATATATTCAAGATATGGCTATCAATATGGCACTATGCATTTTAGAAGCATCCCGAACAAGAAATATGACATGATTAATCATATATTTGTTTGATAATATTTGACCTCTTCTAATGACTCATATCATAAAACCAAATGCTTATCTCAATATTACGTATTTCGAAACACATGAGTCTGACTTATTTATGCACAGCATAATTCATATATGCGGGTATGCTGCAAAGAAATATGAAAACAGAACGCCAGTTATGCCGTGAAAAACTGCGAAATATAGGTCAGTTTTGCTTTTTTACGTGTTCTTTCTTTCAGATTTTGTTATGAAAAGCACCACGAATATATCGGGACGTAAGCATTGCAAAATGGATATCACTCATTTTGGTTGTTTTGTATGCCCATGATGGTGATTGTGGATGACAGATAGATGGTATCATACGTGAAAAAACGCACACGTATACCACTAGATCAATATGACCCATTGACACATACTTGACTCATACAGTTTTATTTACTAAACAACCATCTTATTTAATAATAATTTGCATTACTGACACATTTTGTAGTCATCTTCCTTGGCAACTTACAAACATGTGCATACATAGTATATTAAATAGTTATGTCTGACTCATGTGTGCAGATATGTGTTCAAATAAACTTGGCATTTGAGTGTATTGTACTTTTCATTAAGTAACGGAACTTAGTTATAAAAAAGACTCATATATCGCCTTTTTGTCCAGAATGCCTCCGAAAGATAAAGTGTCATTTCTGTATATAACCACATCGCAACGATATAACACCCTTATATGTTAAATTCCTTCTAACACATTTATGTATGTAATTTATCCAATTAAGGGAAGCGATCTATTTTGTTTATAAGTTAATGCAATACGGCATCCAAATTGGTTTGGAATAATACCCAAATTTATCTTTTATGTATTGTCACGCAAATTGACATGATTTCCAGCTTCTTTGTGCGAAAATATTTTGTTTTTTATTTAAACGTGTGTTTTAATTGTAAACGTTACAGAGTCTGTTTTCCCAATTTGCTACAATTAAATTGATTTTATACAAAGAACAGTTAAAATAAATTTAAATTTCATTGGCAAATGACCATGTGTTAAATGGTTATTCGTTCGTTGAGCCAATGTCTCTGCTAAATGCGTCCTAGGGGAGTTTCCTGGTCACATGTTTTCCAATTCATCACAGTCGCTTAAAACTTATGACAAAAACGGTGTTTAATATGCTGCATGGACCTTCAAACAATTCGCAAAAAATGGCATCGCAAACCATGAATTTTATACAATTTTGTTGTATCTTTCAGCATCAAGAATCGAACAGTGTCACCGAAAGGGACAGGCGCCGGCAAAAATTGTTCGGTATGCAAAGATTATTAGTCATTGTCTGCGTGATTACAGTAGAAGAAACAATAATACATTTCACTTGAAAGGCAAATCAAAAACATAATAAAAATGGTTCTATGACAGAAAAGTGGACTGTTATTTAGCATTTACCGCCATATCACGTGTACACTGCATTTCATGAAGTGTAAATCATATTTTAAATTTACATTTTTAAAGTATAGTTGTATCAAAAAAGTGACTTTGTTTTCGAAACATTATTTTGTCACAACTCTTTAAGGTTTTATTAAATCAAATGTGGCTCCAAAGTTACTTAAAATACATTAATATCAAATCACATTCTACTATTGAAAACGAATACTCAATCAAATAATTTAGAAGTGAGTGTGTGTTTAATAAAGTAGAAAAGTATTATTTCTCACCAACAATTACTTTTAAATATCGTTGCAGCATATCTTTGGATAGGTGATGTCGTGCATTCACCACATTTAAACCAGACAAATCATTCAGACTTACTTCACCGTTGCATCTTGGGTCATAAAATTTACAATTCCCATTATTATTTATTATTAAAACTGACATGTTTTTGTTTCTGTTAATGTGTTAGCTATGAAACAGAGTTGACCGGTTGGTTTGTGGTAATATATACATGTATATTTGTGTATCAATGTTAATAAAAAGGAACACTGCTTGTCTTTTTTACATAACGTGTATCACGTCTAAAAGCATCATGAACGACGTGCAAATATTTAAAAGATGAACATATTTCGGTATTAATATTGGTGCTTTCCCGTTATATTAACATGAATAACAGTTACAACAAATTTATTGCAAATAAAACATTAACTGCACGTAAAACGTTGTTTTTGTTTTATTTCTAACCATGACAACAGCCGCTGAATATTGCCAATTAAATCTTCAATCCTTTACGGCTGTCTTTTAATTTAAAACGAGAAAACGTCGATTGCACAACGCTCATGATCATATACATGTTTCATTTTCATACTGAATATAAACAAATAGGAACTAATTTAGAACTTATTACCAACTTTATTTTACTTTTTGGAATATGTTTTTACTGTGATTGGTAACCATGACAACAGTCACTGGGTATTATTATTATTGAAGCCTGCAATAATTCACCGCAATTTATTGTTGTCGAAATAGGGTTGAAGGCCTTTGAAGTGATAGCAGGCATTTTATTAAAGTTTCCATTTACGAAAAGAGGTAACTTAAGCCCTGTTGAGTTGATGAAATTTGCTTTACATGAGACAAAAACGGTTTCATTATTTACATTATATGTTAATACGAAAGGGTGATTCAAAGTGATTTTTTTACGTGACAATTATTGCGTACATCGTTTGCATTGCTAAAAAGTCATTAAAATGTATTGTTTAATATAAAAATATTTAACATTTCCGCGGACATATGTATGGGCTGTTTGATAAGCATGTGCTTTGCCCCAGTCCGCCCGGAAGATTCAGGCACTCATTAAAAAAGCATTGATGATGTCTGTGAGTTTCCGTTTGTGTTCAGTTCTTTCCGCTCGTGTTGAAACTGGTCAATCGCTCCGACGGTACTTCAAAATTGAAAATGAAGTATGTTTTAATTGTGATTGGAGGATTTTGACTGAATGAATGCGATTATTATAAATTCAATATGTGTTGTTAAGATGTCGGGTCTATATATTGTTTTGTTTATTTATCGCATTGTATGTATCCAATAAGCATAACACCACAGGATCTGGAGGTTACATATGTTATCTCCATGTGATACCCTCTTTCATTTAAAAAATATTCGTGTCTATATGGGAGTTTGAATTTCATAATAGCCTTTCCCGTGAGAGATAGGTGCATTTTCAGCATTTTGCTCATTTTGCGTTTGTTTTTCAATATCCCACGAACGTTTGAACGTACATAGGCATGGCATGTACATTAATCCAATCCATTAACAATCAATGTTTCCTGGCACATGACTGTTTCATTTTCACGCCAAGCTTAAAACTTCTTTCTTTATTTCTATATTTTATTATATTTTGAACAATGACATTTTATTGTAGTTTCAAAACATTTTTGTGGAGAACTTATTGAACATTTTTAACTCAGATTAAAATGTTTTCATTGCGCAAACTGTTTTTAATACCTTTCACAGATATAACATGGAACGACGATAATTGTTTAAAGTTGTTTTTGTTAATATAGGAGCAATTTCATTTTATCTTAAAATCACTAGTACTACTAAGTGTCAGGACAATGGTCACAGTAATCTATTTGTGAGTAGTATTTACTAGAGGTCATCTAGATAGCATAGACATTTAACCCGATAGTTTCCATTGAATGGTTAACTGAAACTGAGGTGTTGCTACCAACGGACTTGAAAAATGAGTTACAAGTGACTTTTTAATATATTCAGTATAATTATGTACAGCATTTGCCTTTTATCATCAGATTGCTCCTTAATTTTTAAAAGGGAAGAAAACAAGGCAATATGTTTTGGAAACAAATCAATCATTATTCATGATCTCTTAATATACTGTAAAGTATGCAGAAAACATAATAATTCATACTGACAATGACAGAGTACGCTCGAACATTCATATCGTACTCCTCGGTTAAATTATCGATTTCGTTAGATGTCTGCCTACATTGAATTTCAACCCCTACTCCATGTTCTATTGTAAATAAATTAGTCTCTGTTTTTGTTATGTTAGAAAAGTTAGTTATGTTAGGCATTCTAGTTTCCACTGCAATCAAGTTGATTTTATTAATTGGAAAAAATGAACTTCTACGCTGAGGCTTCAGAAGAAAGACTAACCAGAATATGTGCTGAATGACTTGCTCTCCCTGAGCAAATTTTCAGCACTTTGCGCAAGAATCAACTGCAATATTCTAGCGACCAGATAATCTTTTTTCCGCTGCAACTACAATTGAGTTATTAAAACGTTGAAAAATCAGTTGTTTGCTTAAAATACAATCGTGATCTTATCTCTCATATCCAGGATCAATAAACAGAACTAGTAACCCTTTTATTATTTACTTTACTTGTTATTATAACTTTACATGACTTAATAATATTGTTGTCTCATGGGGTATTAATGATTTTGATGGGGTTATAATTCATTAATTTGATTTTATTAAGACCTTTTCTACTGAGATAAATCAGTGTGTCTGGTATTTGTAAATATAACCTAGTGGAATAATGGGAGTGTTACATTAGCAAAAGACCTATCATCATTAATCAATGGGCAACACTATACGTCTAAGAACACAGTGGCTGATGTATCTAGCCCCACGAGATAGGTTATAAAACTCATTTTGAACCAGGTAAGGCAATTATGCCATCACTTCAAACAAATCGCCACTGTTGGTGTCAGGCACTCACAAAATGTACCACAAAACATCGCAACAGGCAGGATATGCCAGTGTTTGTGTTTTCATTCATGATATTGCCTATATTCTTGCGTATAGACGGTCATTCTGTCCAACGCTCGAGTAGTTTTGCAATGCGGCCTCCAAACGGTTTCAAGTTGGAACATTGTCCCTAAAATCATTTTTAACACCCGATTCATCCGCAAGAGGTGTTTTCAATGCGGTCTGTTTACGGTCTCAAGTTGCAAGTTCATTGATTACCCTTTTGAAACATTTATCTAACACGCGTCATCCATGACAGTAGCATTACAATGCGGTCTCTGAACCGGCTCAAGTTGGTTGATCAACCTTTAAAACGTTCATGCAACACGTATCATCCTCGAAAGGATGTTTTCGGTCAAAGCTCGTAACTTTTGGATTTGAATTAATTTGATAGTGCCATTCCAGTTATAATTTCAGGAGTGCGGTAATTCATGACGAATGCCAAATAAAGTTAACGGTGTTACGTATTTGCTTATAAAACAGCGATGTTCCTTGTACTAAAATACAGAAACACAAAACCTGCAACTAGTTTTGTTACACGATTTGTAAAAAATGGCTCAGGTTATTTGTCTATTTCAAGGATTTTATAATTACATTTTATTTTGAGTATTATTTATTATTTCTGGTTGTTGGCTACGTACTCATTATTTAACGTTATTTGCTGTTATTTGTATATCCTCATTTATAGATACATCGTAAAGTATTACGCGTCAGCAGTTAAACGTCTTTGAGATAATTTAAAAGTTTCTTTAACCAATAAGAAAGCTGCAAATATATCTGTATTTGTTAAAGTTATATTCCTAATAAAGTCTAACGTTTGTATTTTAATGTTTGTTTCGTGGAATATATAAATTATATTCAAAAACGTTTTCAAAATACTTGATGTCATTTTTATCTTAATTTCTGATATTGTTTTTCATGTATAACGATAATTTCTGTGTTTCCATATCATGTTTTGGCAATATCTGCATATTCGAGTTACAGGTTTGATTAACTTTATTCATAGATTCAAGAACGTAATTATTAATGAAACACTTATCATATCAAATATAATACAATATTAACTCCGATAGGAATTTGTTTTTACATTATATCCCCACTTAACGATGTTAGTTTTTGTTGAAGCAATACATAAAGTCAACTTATTCAATAATTTTGTGTTTAATACTTATCTTGACATTGATGTTCAAGGGATTCAACATCTGAATTACGGACATAAACTCCAATCAACTGGTTTTGATTGATAAAGTACTTTGTGTGTTGGTATTAAAAAACATTAACAACTACGTATATTCGTGTCCCTTGTATATTTTACCATATATCCGTTCCCACTGTGTTTACTTCGTTTTATCCTTAGTGTTGTTCAATAGGATTTAGTTTAATTTGAACGAAGGTTTTACTTTTAATGATAATAATGCTAACAATGCTTTGTTATATTTGTATAGCGTTCGCGGCCCGCTGGCGATTTAGAAACGCTGAGGAGTGTAATTTTAAAATATTTGGATAATCTGCAAACAGTTGTAGCAAAAAAGTGTTGTCAGTGTTGCCACATAATCGAGCTCGTCAACCACCCTCTTTTCAAAATTATTGCACACAGAAGCATCTGTAATGTGTTTTAACTAATTAGAAAATTCAAACCTCCCCGATGTCTCACCAAGCCATCACTGGTGCTCAGGGAACGATTAATCACAAAGCACGTGACTTTTTGTCAACGATTATCTTGGTAGAAACAGTTTTATGTGTTGTTAGAGATACCAGAATCCGTATCCATTAGCGGATTAAGATTGGTTTTGGTACAACTAGCGAGTAACCCCACCCACCTTAAATCGTTAAAGTCAACATTCAAGCCTAAGTGACTGACACTTTATATATCTTGAGAGAATTAGCGGATTAAAAGGAGGGTTGGTGCAAAACTCGACTAGCCCCATCCACGTTAAGTCGTTTAAGTGAACATTCAAGTCTTAATATATGACCATATATATAATGAGAGAATTATACCTTATGAACAACATAACGACAAAATCAACATTTCCCTGTATTGCATGGTCGATTATAAAACTTTACGGCGAAAAACACACAATGGCATTATATCCTCTAGCTGTATCTGTATTTCAAAATTGTATTATATTCTACAAGCTGTAAACGGTATATATATTTTCAATCAGATAAACTTATGCTTAGCTTACGAATGGCTAAGGGTATGTTTTATTGTCTGACTTAAAAAAAAAGATTGCGATCCTGTTTCCTCTTTGAGGAAGGAAATGAGGAGTCACACCCTATGCAGTCATAGAGCGACAGTTCTTCGGAAGATTTCCCTTTATAGTCTTCATGAAAACGTATGATTTGCTACTTTCTGTCGGCTCACGTCGCATTTACATGAATGGGATGGTTTTTAATTACGTAGTGAATACGCTCGTGACTGTGGAACCTCATGGTGTGTGATCGGTAATTATGCTAATGAAATCAAGATATTGTTGGCATATGAACGATGATTCCTTTTAGTTAAATAAGGGAAATAAGTTTCCTAGAACTAACACCCGTATTAATGTCGCGAAATATTTGTTATGTATTGAGGATAGGTAAGCCGTGTAATGAGTTCTCAGGCTTAATCATGGACAATGTTGGCTTTGTAATGGGCACCATACATTGCAATATCGTAGTTAGTTATGTGTAATAGGGATTACGGTTCCCAAGTATACTTGTTTCCCATCTCTTTGTTTTCGTTGAGTGGGAGTGGCTGCTTATCATCTCTGTCGTATTAAATTGTTCAGACTGAAGAAGAGCATGCACTTTGGGTCAGAATGTACTATGATACATATCGGCATAATTTAGGGTTTTTTTTATTTCTGGTCTTGTTTGTGCTTTGCTGAATAAAACTTTGAAATTATGCTTGATTATCCCATATATCGTTTAAGACAGCACGGTTAATAATAACTATAATTGTTTCTGCAGATATGTCCACTTTTGGACTCAATTGTCCCTGACGAAATAACGTTAATGGAATGTACCACCAAATAGACAATCAAATCAAACTGTCAGACGGCAAAGTATTATTTAGTAAGTTGATGGTCTACTGATTTATCCAACGGACTTGTTATTTGTTTAGATCACTGTATTTACTGTCAGGTGTTAACTTTTTATAGCTAAACGTAGTCTGCCACCTGACCTTACACGAGATAGAGACATAACTATTCCCCATAAATAAGCTAAATTCTCTCATTGTCAGCCTTGTATTAACATATTTATAAGTTTTATATTATAACACGATCACCAAACGCAACAGGAATAGAAATAAAAGCGAAAATTTGAATACCTACATTACATAATAATGCCAAAGTTAAAAGTTCACAAATATCTTCACTGATGATTTTAATTTGTTATGAAGTCTACTGAATTGAATTTCCAATTAGTATTGAAAACACAAACGAGTAATTTTTAAATCTAAAATAACACTCCCACGAATTATGTGTTATATATCAACGTATTACGCTAGAAAATATACCAACTCGGAATATTTCAGATCGTCAAAATGCAGTGTATGATAAATTGTAACGCGTACGGTATTACTTTTGTCCTCGGTCTGACAACATTTAATCCTCACAATGTCAGAATAAAATCTTTTCCATTACTACTGGCGTTTTTGGTAATATCAGCAAACATCAAATGGAATAGGATATCCTTCTACACTATGCCTGTCATGCTCGTAATGGGTATCTTTATGTTTCCGTCGAGATATGTGGAAGACTAAGTTGGTTATAAGTACATTTCTAATTGCTTTCATCTCGCCCTTGTGATTTTATAGGATAGAACTTATATACCAACAAGTGCTTTACAGATTGTCAGATGGTATATCTATTAATATGGTTCCAAAACGTTTGAATGTGAAGAAAGACCCTTCCATAACAAATAATGTTCCATTGAAAACAACATAAACGCTAAACATGCGTTTGAAGCGCTTTTTTATCAAACATTTAATATGAAAACATCGATTTTTCAAAGGATCGATGTTTTTTTTTATTTACATAATAACAAAGCCTGCTCAATTTGAACTCAATATGAATATGCTCGAAGATACGATCAAGCTTTTTTCGACTTTATATACAAACTTATTTCGTGCAAAGTGTCAAATAATTTTTATTAAAAGATAAAAAACGATCGTTAATGCAACAGTATAAATACGTATCAAAGTTACACTTTGTTTTGATAGTGTGTCGTCTAATGATGTGCAAAAAGACATGTCGCCATTAAATTAGTGTTGTCCGAAATGATATCGCTGCAAGGACTGTCTCCTGGGTCTTGATTAAGCTTTTTCTTTTTTTATGTTTCAGATGTAATAAATATGAAAGTGCAAAACACTTCGTCAAAGTGATCAAACATTTACCTGAAGCAATTGTGATAAATGCTAACATAAGAACAGGGCATTTTAAACTCCATGAAGACTCATAAAGCAGAAACGAGAGCAGATACTGATATATATATTATAATACTAGACAAGTTGGAAATGAACTCCAAATATAAAAGAAGGGTAACACACATGCAGCGTTTAATGGATTTAAGAGGAGATCGTTGTACGGAAAGCGTGCCTAGTCCCCCCTCCCTTACCAAACAAACAAAAACAAAATATTCTTATTAAACTTTTAAAAGTTAATATAAGACAAGCAACATGAAAATCCAATTGTATTATGGGGAAGGATATAAAAATTCCCAAATCAATTTAAAACTAAATATGCTTCAATTTCGAGAGGAAGGCAAACATTAAATTGCATCATAAACTAGTTTTATATTCTGACTCTAAATCCATGATTACGATCCTATTTCCTCTTCCGCTTAGAGGGCAGTTATTGTGGAGACAAATGCGGTCACAGAATGATTCCATTTTTGTTTTTTACCCTTCAAAACATTCATGTAACACAATAATCATCTGTTTAAGGAGTTTCCTATTTTATATTCATGAGCATGAACATCAGATTTACATATATTTCATGATTTCATTTAAGTTAAAGCATGTGAGTGAAGAGGTGGGAAATATATCAAACATGTGTTTGACGTAAATTAACAACGCTTCGACGTTATTCAATAGTTTTCATTTTAGGGAGAACTGATCAGATAACTGTTTTCTCAGGCAAACTTTTTTCCCTTCTTGGTGTTATGGTTTATTTGTTGTTAACCCAAATAAGGTGTACATTAGATGCACTTCTAATGACATGTAATTTTACGTGCTATTTATGTGATAAAAATGCAAATCTTGAGTAGATCAGCAATTGTAAGGAATCACTTTTGACTACTTGATAGCAATTTACAATCAATAAGGCAATATTTTTACCCCGAAAATAAAGCAATTTCAAATAACTATGACATAGAGTCGAGTGTCTTAATGATGTATGTTTATCGTTGGCCCATGGACATGGTCACGGCCTTTATTTGGTGCTTGGCCTGTCCCTGTAGTTTACATTTCTTGCCTTTTTTGGATTTAATTAAAGGATGTCGGTAATGACTTGAAATGTAAACTGCACATTCATAACTTTGGGTCGACGTTATAGCACGACGTTGCTACAACGTTGTCACAACATTGTGAATTTTTTTTCCATTTTTTTCATGTCAGTCATGTGTTTAGGGAAAGATGGAACCATGTTGATGAATCAAGACCTGTCTGTTGAGTCATCAGTATGCGATTTTATACTATAAATTTATTTAATCTACTATATTAACATTCTAGACAAGCAAAATTATTATATTCACACTATTGTTTTCATGAAACATTTTTAATAAAAGTCAAAATTAAATTAATTTTGAGAAATGGGATGTAATAACCTATGTTACTGACTCATTATATCGGCCATTAATTAATGAACAACATGAGCAATATTTAATATCAAAATATCATTTTTTTAGTAATTCAAAAAAAAGAAACCCTAAAAAGAGTCCGGAATTAGGCAACAGCCCAGTATTATATACGTAACGTTGTGTTTTTATAATTTGGATAAAAGGACATCTCTGTTTCTATGGCGGAAAGAAAAGTATATATTTATAAACTAACGTTCTGAATCATGCACTTTATATTGGTCGAGCTGACATGTCCAATACGTTAAGTAACGTATATTTAAACCATCCTGGTGACATACATAAAACAGTAACATGCGCAACGTGCAGTAATGAAACATGATAATACAATCTACTGCGTCTACCAGAACTATCGTGACAACGTTGACACAACGTTGGTTCAAAATAATAAAAAAAACGTTGTCATTAAAATAACGTTGTCCCGTAAGTGAAATTCCATTATCATTTTAATATTTGAAAGGGTTCTGTAAGAAACACAAAATAACAAAAAAAATTAAGTGCTCAAGGATTGTAAATATCACATTTACAACCCTATAGAGACTATGTTAAAACTGAGTGTATCGTGTACGTTTGGTTATCTATTTTACATGTAAATAATTAGAAAGCAAATTACTTTCAAATGAGGAAAATATGTATCAAATCGCCACGCATCACACCTTTTATCGTGGTTAATTAAGCAGTTAGAGAACAAGCTTGCATGTGGGTCGGATATCGCAATTGCGAAATCCGTTTCGCAAACGTACTTTCGAAGCCATGTTACTTTGATAGGCTCTGAGATGCCAAGCAGCAACTATGCGATCTGAAGATCATGAGTGTTTTACATGCCAACACATAGGAATTTGATATCCCATTATCGTTTAAACAATGATGAGGTATTTCACATTATATTTTCATTACTTGATGGATTTCTGTCGAGGCTTAATGTGACTCGCTCATTTGTAAAATACACTTTTTGTTACAAAATTGGCAATTCACTTTTCTACGGCTTGTTAAAACTAAGATACAGTCGCCTGGAACCCTTCAACAAATTTTAAACTAAGATACAGACGGTTGGAAGACTTAAACAAATGTAAAAACTAATAAACAGACGACTGGAATCCATCAACAAATGTTGATATATGCTCAAATAATGTCTGTGTAGTCCAAATTTTTGAATAGCTTTAAGGCCCCCTCACACATAGGCGAATCCATTAAACGCAGCCTGGCAAATTGGGTAATTTTGTCAATTCTTGCGAATTTTGACCGAAACTGTTGGAAAATTTGTTACACAGTTTGAACTATAACGAAAGGTAAACGTACGATGATTTACGAAGTGTGACGAACGGTCACTGTTATTCGTTAAAATGCGTTAAATCGCGAGAACAAATTATTTTCTCACCGTAAACGATTACGAACGTAAACATGCGAACCAAAGCGCAACTTTGCGCATGCTTCCGAAGCCGTCTGAAGCTTTCCGAAAGCGTATTTCCGCATCCGGCCGTTACCGGACGCAGTACACGACTGGCGAAAACCAGGTGGGGTCAATTTGCCTTCTAACTTTGTCCGACTCGACACCACGTCGTATTGCTGTTTGACTGCTGTTTGATTTTTAACTTTTTTGAAGTTTTATAAGTGCACAAGTATATCCCTGTGACACCTGTGGCCAACGTGGCCTTCCCTCTTACTCAGGCACTGTTGTCCTTATGTCAACCTGTTCGTAATGACCAGGAACCCAGATGTCCTGGTTCAAGAAGGAAACAGCATGGATAGTAGTCTCCGTGGTACCACCCGTCCCCTATCTGTTCCAGTTCTGTTGTCTGCTCCGGATGCTTCATCCAGTTCACGGGCCATCACACAACGTAGTCAATGAGGCACCTAGAGACTTTGTCGGTGATGTATATGATCACTGTATTTGCTGCTTTTGTATCATTGTATGTATGTTGATTACATCTGAAGTTCTTTATCATCAAAGAAATTTTGTATATAGATTTTCTTGTCTTAGTATAATTACTTCTCTTGTACTCTTGTCCCAATACTTCGGGTATACTATTGTAGTGTCTTCAATCACTTTATTAGGAATTGTCGAAGGCGCGGCGGCTGATCTGGGTTTACACTTTTGCAACACCATAAGACCCATTTCCCCTTAATATGGCCCAATTTAATTAATATTGCAAAGTTTTGATGTTATTTACAATTGACTTTCATACCATTTTTAAGTTAAATATTAATTTCCTTTCTTTATCAAAATTTTGAAATTAATATTTTGATACATTTCTTTTTTTAATTAAATTTTGAGTTCACAATTATTTTCGAAAACACTCAATTTTAACCACTTATTTGGCACCCTCCTGTCTTGCCATGACACACTTCCCGCTGAAGAGATGATCCAATGCTTCATAGTATTTCTCACAATCTTCACTTTTTTGCTTGCTGTTTTGTAGCCCCTGATATTGACAGTCCTGGTATCCTCCAAGTTGAGATCTCTCCTCCATTCCCCAAAGAACCAGGTCGCCTCTTCTGTCCTCTTCATTCTGCATAGTGGGGTACCTCATCCTCATCAAGTTGTGTAGAATGCAGCATGTCTTGAAAAACAGCCTCACTCTAGATGGACTGTAGTTCATCTTTGAGATGAGTATCTGAAATGACCGAAGACAAATATTGCCATGCGTAAAAATTTAACGTGAAAAAGATTGTCTATAAATGAAATTCCAATCGAACTTCGATAGGTTGGATAACTTCGGTTGGTTCGAATTTATGCTTATCGAACAAATTATTTATGGACCAAAACATAAAGGTTTTTGTTGTGTAAGCAGTTCGACTGTATGTTTGGCAAAAAAGAGATAAATACCTGGAATCGGTCTGCCAAAATGCCAAAAGCGTTTTCTGATACCCTCTTAGGCCTGGATAACCGGTAGTTTAGAATTATTTCCTCTCCGGTTAGAGCTCTCTGTTCATAGGGTTTCTGTATGTGCTCACTGAGGCTTACGGCATCCCCCCTCACCAACATCACCAAGGATAAGGGCATGTCGACGGTGTCATTGGGGAAGGGTTGTGGGTCTGGAAAACCAATGGAACCATCCTGCACCATTTTAAGGATTTCTGATGCATTATAGATCCTGGCATCTCCACTTGAACCATAACTTGAAAATACAGAATGATAAGAAATTGTCAGTATACATTGAAAATAGCAATACTTATAATATATAAGTAATAATCAATATATATTTAATATAATTACAAATGTAATAAAATGTATGTGGTCTTATACTCACCACCGACGTCACACCACACGAACTTGTAGCCAGTAAGATAATGCTGTAGAAACCCTTATAGTTATAATATAAGGAACCAGAGCTGGCAGGCTTTATGATGGTTATGTGTTTGCCATCAATGGCAGCAACAATTTGGAAAGTTCCACTTCTTGAGGAACCCATCAGCCAGTTGTTTCCATTCTTCAGGTGTGGAGGGGGCTGTCATAACCTCATCAACATATTCCTCACATATAACATGACAGACTTCTCTAACTACTTCAGAGAGGGTATTCTCAGCGACCCTCCAGGAGTACTGCATGTCTGAGTACTTGACACCAGAAACCAGGTGGCGTAGGGTGGCAGCTAACTTGAGGCCTGGATCCAAGGGCTCCCTGTACCAGGTGTGCTGTTTCGAGAGGCGATGGCGGACCCTCTCGAATATTTCATTATACATTTCAGTTGGCAAGCAGAGGAATTTCCTGAAGGTTCCAGGATCTTCTCTTCTGAGATCAACCATGAGCTGATCGTAGATGCCAAATTGGCGCCGTCTCTCGGGATGCAGCCATGGTCTACTCCAGATGCGACGTGCTCTGGCTCCTCTTCCCCCCTTAAATCGGCCTCTGATGAAATGGTGGATGTTAAGTTGTTGCTGGAAGACTTCTTGGTGGGCCATAGCAGCCACATACTGCAGCGTCAGGCGTTGTAGATCTTCCATTTTTGACGAAGGAATAACATATGATCTTGATATTTAGCCTCCTCCTTATATATGAAATTCAGGAATACACAAAACTTTTGAGATACTCAAAACTACTCAAGAAATGTAGATGCGTAATGATTCGCGTTGATTCGTAAGTCGTAGTTACCCATCGTAATGATTCGTATGCAAGCGTCTGCAGTTCGTTTTCTGATCGTCAACCAAGTATTGCAAATATTCGTCATGGGATCGTCCTTGATCGCTTGATATGCAAATTAGCTGATGACGACCTGACAACGAGCGAACTCCAACGACAGTTGACGAACGTTATGCGAAGACATTCCGAATGGTTAACGTATTGAAACGTATTTTAACGAATGATAGATGAAACTTCGCCACAAGTTTTTCAACATGTTCAAAATTTTCCGACGAACAAGACTTATCGCAACCGAAGTCGAAGCTCACAAACGCATTCATACGAACACCATCAACGATGTACAACGTACATATACTAATGGGAACGAAATTGACTCAAGTCCTATTCGCCAGTACACGCATGTTGACGTCGAGGGTGTTCGCTTATGTGTGAGGAGGCCTATAGTAACGTTTTTCAACAAAAGGTTAAGTGGTTAAATTTTCACTCAGTTTATGTAAGAGTCCTCGTAGGCGAGCGTTTAATTTTATTTGTTTCTTGACCGTACCAAGGTAGGTTTGCTCCCCACTAAAACCTGGTTATTCGTCATTCATTTATTGTATTTCTTCTGCAACGTCGGTATCAATTATTTGAACAATCTCCGAGTGCATTTCCGTGAAAAGATAATTTTGGTCCGAAACCTTAAAGTTCATGAGGATTGAAACTTCTGGTTTACAATTACGACGATAGTAAAATAAAGAGATACTTCTTGAGAGGGGCTTAAAGGACGGGGAAATGTTTATTTAAAGGGAACACGATTGACGTAGCTAACTATATGTGTAGTTCCAAAGGATAATAAGTGATTTTTTTCCGTTTTTAGCGGCAATGGCGTACGGTGGTTTGCATTCGACATCGTACGGCGCCTTGATTTGATTTGCACAAATTATAGCAATTTGATTTCATCTCATAAATGCTTCTGTGGAACCAATCAAACGGTAGAAATGCATAAATTTTGATTCCGACAGTATGATCAATACAATTCGCCCGACTGTGGAAAAAAGCATGCCGTAAAAATGACAAAGTTTCATACATTGCATCAGCATTACTTTGTTGTCATTTCATGCCCTGTGTTATTTTATTCCTTTGTTATATGCGAATATGCAAATCAACGTTTGACAAGGGGAAACTATAATAAATCGAATTCGCATCTTCAAAATCGTCACGTATATAATTAAAACAAAACACCTGTTATGCAGAAAAATATATTTCTTCACTCACACGACAACGATCACATCTAGGATATGTTAGCTTCATTTGGATTTGAAATTTTAACCAAATATGATCAAGCCTCGGCAACATTTAGCATCGGCAGCCCTCGGTTAATCGAACGTACTTATCCAAATAACAATCGAACCAAATGAATATGAAATATGTTAAGAAAAGACCATTCTTCACTGTCAGATATTAGCCGAGCGTAATTTTTTTGTGTATTAAATCGGGCTTCAGCAGATTTGTATTACCGGATTTAGATGTTTAACGAACCACTATCTTAGAAAAGCCAAATATGGTAACATGGCTTTTATGCGCTGTTTGTGGAGTTTTGTACTGTTGTTCCATGTTTCCTGTCTGTATCTTTTTGTTTTTATGTTCTATGTCATTTGCGTTTACCCTATGCCATCAAACGGGGGTTATGGGGGTTATGTTTAAACTTTTGGCTACTGAGCTTGTTTCTGTAGTTTTTCACATAAGTATTAAATAACAAAATATTCAGAATTCAAATTATCGTCCAAAAAGGTTTAGAGATATAAGGTTAAGGGATATAATTGTCCCTGCTTAATGATTTAATAGGTTTAGAGATATAAGGTTAAGATATATAACTCTCCCTACAAAATGACTTAATAGGGATTTAATTTGATGACGTTTTCAATCAGTGCATTTATAATAGTATCCTTTATGAACAAGTTGCAACATCTTGAAGAGTTTCCCTTCTGAGAATCCTGGAACTTATTAAATGATCTCAATTACATAGAAACGAAGTTAGAACGCTTTGAACTGTATACAAATGTGTTCCTAAAACAACTTGGCATTGGCAACCCTTTCCCCTGACAACTCTTCGATAATCAAATATGCCAACCAACCAAATAAACCATTGAATCAAATGAGCGCCTAGGACCTATCAAAGGCCACTATATTTCATTGTCACATTGCAACGAATAATTTATATACCAGATGAGCGTTGAAGGATTTATATCGTAACATAGACGTTTGATATAAAGCAAAGTTTCAATGGATTTCTGCCTTCATATATTTATATCTATACTTTATAAGTTATAAATAGTCAAACTGTATCATTAGCTACTGTAATTTGTATATTTTAAAAACTCAGTGCCCACGCAGAATTGAAAGTCACTAAATTATGCTTTAAACCATGCATCTGAAAAAAACAGTGTTCTCAAGAATATATTATAAATTGTAAGTAAAACTCGTAATTCCTTCTTTGCAATATGAAATGAATTGAAAGGAAAAATATACTCTCAAATGTATCGACGTTTATAACTGCTAACAAATCATTGTACTTAAATCAAAATGAATATTAATCAAAATTTAATTCAGGTAATCAATTAAATCATAAGACAGTTCAATTCTCGAAAAAGACGTTTTATTGTAACTTTAACACGAGGTTATTTCTATAATACTCGATGTTTAATGACATTTAGTTACGCTAAATGGCTTCTTAATTGCAAAATTAATGTTAAATTCAGCTACCGTTTAAAGCTCTTAACAGTCAATTTAGCTTTATCAAATTCAACATTTAAGTGAATTCAAGGTGTCATAAACATTGTCTTTATGCAAAATTGAATGCAAAGAAAGTTAAATATCTCCCATTTTAAGATACCTAAACTTGCATAAACTTAATGTTTAAGATTTTATAATTGCACTTAAAATCAAATTCCTATTTTAGATAAGCCTAAATTAATTACACTTGCAAAACAGTAATTGATTTCGTTAATCCACCTAGCAATTGTCTGTTCTGTAAAAGCAGATAAAAACACCTTACAGTTTGTTATGTTTATTCACATTCTTTAGAGATGCACTCTTACTGGAAAATAAGCAGTATTTGAATTAATACAATTGTTTTACGTTATCTATAAGGACGATTACATATATAAAACAATGATTCTTTTTAAGGAAACCGTGTTTAATTTGAAGGAAAGGTGCATAAAACACAGTATAGTCTATCTTATGAAACATTTGTTAGTCGTTAGTGTTAATATTTTAAGACCCGCCAGCCATTTAATGTTTGTGCATTTACAGCTAATAAGTACACCGTAACAATCTTGTATCAGTTTTAATATTTACCATAAAACATTATTTAGTAAGTTAAAAACAGCGTATATACCTCATTTATCAACCTCAAATACGAACATTCAATCTTGGACTGGCTCAGGCAATACAATATTATTGTAACGTGTAAAGAGGTAAATATTCAAAGTAAATAAGATATTAATTTTTACTAACGAAAACATTTATTTTGAATATTGATGTTTCGTTCGGTTTCCACTATTTTTCTTACAAACATATGCGATGGACTTTATTACCTAAAGGAAAATAAATTTCATATTTGAAGTCATTTCCAGCAGCTTCTTTTGTCAAGAGGTTCAAGTCCGTCTCTCATTACGGTCACTGTTAACTGGACCTGCAGTCAACAATGCGCATGGCTTAAACACAGTTGTACAAGAAACATCAAATCGCGGAATTTAATATGAAGCAGTTACATAATAGCATAAGTATAAATATTCTGAATACATATACAACATGTCAAGGTAATCATTGAAATGATAAAGACAAAATACTTTTTCTACAAAAAGTGTGGAACATGATTGTTGTTTTGATTTGTTTATATTTAATACAGAATGACTGTTTTTCTTGTGTGTGTTTTTTTTTTCTCATATAGATTGATACATTAAGTGTACTAAAGAAAGTAAACAAGAACAGTTTTTATTTGCCATTTTATTTGAAATGTCAATTTTGTGTTTGTCTAGTTCTTCATGTTTTAGCTCTAGTATGGCCGACAATGCCAATTTACCTTTGCAATGGAATCAGTCTTGACCGCTGAGCGTCGGGTTTGGTAACACTCAGAAGTACGATTGTTTGTGCTTAAAGAGTTTGCAAAATCGTATCGAATTCAAGGTGATGCTTGTTTTCATGAACTTTTATGCAAGTTTTTACTCAACATCAAACCAAGTATTCGTCAAGAAACAATCATGATGGAATAGACTAAAATAGTCTAAAAATCTTAAAACTTCCGGAGGACTCCTCAAGCAGAAAATTGAACTAAAGAAACGATTAATCTCACTGCACACGATCATTTGGCAATGAATTTTAAATGTAATTTTCGTTTTTGTTGGTTGTGTTTTGTAAAACGGTTTAATTTGACATTTGGGATAACAGAACTGTAGCGTTTACAGTAAGAACACTGGTTAATATAAAGATTTGTCTTCTTATTTTTCGAATGCCATTTGAGCTGATTGTCCAGTTGTTATTGAACTTTCTAATGCGATATTGCGGCGAGATATTGGTTTATTAATATCACTATAATAACGTAATAATATAATGAGAAACAAAACGTTTTGCCGGAAAGGAGAAGGAAAGCATGCCAATATGAGTAACAATATTTCGTAGATAAATATAATTTTTTACCAATGTTAATGCTATATTGCATAAACCTGATAACCTGATGAATTGATAACATAGCGTGCTGTCACTAGTTCAATAGAGATAATTATATAAATGCGCTGTTAAAGAAAACATAACATATACAACTTTGGTTACTCGTCAAGATATGGCTATGAAAATGACACTATGCATTTTGGATGCATTCCAGACAAATATTATGAAAGATTATATATATTTAACCTGTTATAATGACACATATAATTGATCGAAAACACATGAGTCTGACTTATTTAGTCACACAATGGTTCATGTATGAGGGTATTCTGCAAAATATATTGAAAAAATGCCGTGAAAAAACTGCAAAAGATAGGTCAGTTTTGCCTTTTTTACGTGTTCTGATTTTAGCTTTTGTTACCAAAAGCAACACGAATGTGTCGGAACTTAAGCTTTGCAAAGCAGATGCCTCTCAAATTGGTTGTTTTGTACAAGAAGTGATGTTCATATTTGTATGACCTTGATGCTTAGTTGGTGTTTGTGGATGACAGATAGATGATATCCGATGTGAAAGTCGCACACCTCTACCAATAGATCAATCTGAACTATTTACACCTACTTGAATATTGTAGTTTTATATACAAAAATGGTACACGAACATGTGCGTAAAACAAAACTGGCCTATTGTTTACAATATTTCTAGGCCAAACTTTTCAATTTGGTGGACAATTATTGTCAAACCCGGTCTATTTTTTATTGCTTGGCATAACCGACATAGTTGTTCACACCTCTCTTGGCAGCATAAAAGCATGTACATTCATAGTATAATAACTAATTATGTCTGACTCAGGTGTTTCGAAATATGTAAAAATAAATTTGGCATTTCAGTGTATTGTATTTTTCTTTAAGTAACGAAACTTAGATGTTAAGAGACCTATATGTCGTACGTCTATTTTTCTTGTCTCGAATGCAATAGAAAGATACAGTGCCATTTCCATTTATAACCTTACTGCAGTGATATAATTCAATTGTATATATTGTGTTTCTTCTAACAGTGCATTTATCTACGAATCTTTATGCAGCTAAGGGAAGAAATCTTTTTTGTTAACAAGTCAATGCAATATGGCATTCACATTGGTTTTGAATAATAATAATATTAATCTTCGAAGCATTATCACGCAGATAAGTAAAATATCCGACTCCTTATTGCGAATAGTTTTGTTATACTGTATGGATGAACATCAACCAGGTTCTGGCACCTATATCACAATATCTATTTCAAATGCACAATCTTGCAATAAATCACAGGTTTTATCTGTAAACGTTATAGAGCCTGTTATTCCAAAACTAAACTAAACTTAATATTTATATGAAAAATGATAAGAGACCGTTTAATGGCACAGGGTAAACTCCAAAGACATATAATACAAAACAAACAGTCTCAAAACAGAAAGATGCACAAAACTCCTAAACCTCTTAAAGCTATTTTACCAAAGACTGATTATTCATTCTTGATAACAAATTGATTCTTGATGAGTCCTTGAGGAGTTTTCAGGCAATTTTTCTAATCCCGCACAGTCGGTTTCAAAAATAGTTGACAAATACTTTGTATATAAATTGCATGAAAGTGCATAAAATTAACACACAAATAGCATCTCTGATCATGAATTCGATAAATATAAGTATCAGCAAGATTACAGCTGCCACATTCCGAAGAAAAAATGGTTGATTTCATATTGAACGGCAAGTCAAAAACGTAAAATGGTTTAAGGTCAGGAAAGCGGACCAAATTTAACATCTACCGCCATATCACGTGTACACATAACATATTGAAGTGTGAAATAATGCCCAGATTGAGGTACTAGAAGTATTGCTTTATAAAAAAATACAACAAAAATAACTGAAAAAATGCAACAACTATGTTTGCTATTAAACCAAAAGCGGTGTCAAAGGTCATTCAAACAATAAATTGTCGAATCGCCTCCCTTCAATTGAAGAAGAACACGCATGAATTATTTTATAAATCAATGTTATACTTATGTGTAAAACTACAGAAACAATATCAGTAGCAAAAGAAAAAAAAAAACATTAACCCGGTTTAATGGCACTAGTGAAACTATCTGCGAATTATAGCGATGGTATTACTTACTAACTACAGCTCTTGATTATTGTTTCTGTAAAACATTTTGATGGTCAATGTATATATATCATTGTGATTACATTTCATGAAAAAAAGGTCTGTTTAAAACTAAAACGTTTAACTATCATCAAGGTAGAATTATGAGCCTTTGTTAGAATATTTGCAAAATGTTGTTATTCTTTTGAACTTTATATATAATGGATCGCTAGAATAATAATTTGTGTATTCATTTGTATTTAAGAAAAATGATAAGTGGCCAGGTTGAATCGTTTCTAAATGTATATTTTAAAGGATATCTTTCATTTGTATTGCAGTAACGGAGTTTTCATTTTGAATAATTGAGTTTGTAAAAAAACAATGGTTTCCATTGGTTCGTAACGCGATACAAAATGAAAAAAAAGAGTTTTACGTAACAATTTTTTAGAACAGAGTTCGGACAGATGAAAGGTTTGACGAACAAACAAATAATTTTCGTATATCAGATTTATCAATTTAGTGTCTGCTATAAAACTTTCGACTTTAATACACTGGGTCTTGAAAGTCCCATGATATGAACAATTGGTTTTGACTATGTTCATGCTTCATTTAGAATAAACCTCATAAGAGGTCATAACATATTGGGCCTGTAAAAGTTAGAAAATTTTAACATTTATTTATTCATACAATTTTATTTCCCACCAGATGTAAAAAACAACAGCCTTTCTATCAAAAAGCAAGACAAAAAGGTCACTGTTGGTGATCTGTAAAAAATACATGTATTGCTGCATATTTAACTGTCACAGGTCTTTTGGTTTATACCTGATTTTAGCAAATCTGTTTACAATATTCATTACTTGAAATTTAGATAATTTTTACCATTAGACATGATGTTTGTCAGATTTGTCATTGCTAACACAAATTATTTTAAAGTTTTGTAATTAAAGCAGAATTGTATTTGCCCTTAAAATCTAAACAACACATTAACATTTTGCAACTTTTTTGGCGGGGGTGTGGTGTATGTTTTTGTAACAAACAAATAAGAATATATTCTCTATTCTCACTGAGATATTTTGCAGACAATTTTCCAGAGCTGCTTGGCTACATATTATTCATATACAATCATAATTATTAGTAATTGATTAAATGTTTTGCCATGTTTTACCATCATATTTAAATAGTTTTTGCCCATTCAATTATAGTTGAAATTATTATTACCCCTGCTTGTTATATACTTCATTGCAACATTATTGATATGTGATCATTTTTAGATTGACTATTCGAAGAATCAGGAGAGCTATCCTAGTCACCCGAGTGTCAGCATTACCACTTATGTTAAAGTTTGCGTACCACCTCAAATATTTTCAAGGTCCATTGACATACTGTTTGAAACTTCGCACGCTTGTTCACCATTATGCCCCCAACCTGTACACAGGAGGAAGTAACTCTATCAAGCATTTTGACAAAATTACCACCTCAAATATTTTCCAATTCAATTTATGTAAATATCTCAGCACATCATGTATTGCATCGAAATGTAATATAACAGTGATCAATGCATGTTTCTCCAAAACTTTTCAATCCATACACCGTAAAGCGGCGGAATAGTCCAGCGCGCTGTCTCTGTGACAGCCCTTGTTTTTATGTATTTTCTGTTTGTAACATATTCCTCAAATGCGTTTGTGTACTTGATCTCAACAGCAACAAAACTGCTTGTTGTTTAAAAAGTTTTATTAACATATACAATAAAACGTTTCCCTTTTACTCCTAGTATGTTTCACTTAGTCATTAAGTATACTTAAAGTGTTCGACAATAGCACTTCAAGCCCGTAGAGGCAGCGCCTTAGTTCATATTAACTTTTATATAAATAAGCTAGGGGGATCTATCATTAACCTACGCTTAATATTCAAGGTCTTTATATGGACATGATTTTAAACTGTGTCTGCTCGAAGAAGAGTTTCAGTTAAAAAAGAAATCAGACTTCCAGACACTACATAAATTCTTCGTTGTAATTTGACAGTAAATAAAGCCCTCTTGGTCCTTTCCGAATATATTTTACGTTCGTTTGATTTGATGTTTATTTGGTTGGCATATTCGATTAAAGAATATTGGCCAGGGGAAAATGTTGCATTTAAGGCCCACATAAGTAGTGAATTCAAATGGTTCGATCTTAATTCCTATGCAATGAATTCATTTAACAAATAAAACTTGTTCATGCAGGTTTGAAGGGTACTACAGATGCACTGTTGGTGACTTTCATCAAACTCAATTCCTTTTTTTCCTATTATTGCAATATTAATAACGTGAATGATATAACTGTTTATATACATATGCGTGTTATAAATTCAGTATTTCATTGTTTCATTATTTAATAATTTTTTTTAGTTGACCTAAACTCACCTTAAAAACTAATGTTTTCTGCAATTTCATTCTGTGTATGTATTACCAGAATTGATTGAGAATGTTGCAGAATTTCTTATTTATTTCATGATAAGATGTTTAAGCATAAACAGGATTCTTATAGATTTTTAAAGTAAAATCTTCAGGTGTGTTGTAGTATGTTCTGGAACTTATTTTTTAGTATATACACACATCACTACGATCATTGTTCTTTTGTAAAATTGAGTTTTCTTTGAAGAGTTTAGTCTTCATAAACTTTTCACCAGTACTTGAGGTTTTAAAACATCTCGATTACATTGAAAATTAGATTTCAAGCTTTTGTTGGAACTATATTGAAATCTGATCTGTCTAAATTGGTTCAAAAATGATTGATTCTTATTTTCTTGGCATTCATGCAGTATGAACACTCTGCCGCAATTTATGCAAAAAGGCAAAAACGCGAATGAGCGTTCATACTGCAGAAATTCACAAAAAATAAGAGACAATTCTTAAAGTTTAATTTCCCCTTTTTAATACTTTATATTGTGTAAAAGTAATAGTCTTTGTTTATTGAATTTTGCGATTCTTAAGAAAACTTTTGAGTTTTTTTAAATCGGGTTTTATGGCATGAACCAGCTTATTCTTTGCAATATCCGCCTACAATGGTAACGAAATGCTGCTTTGTTCATGCAAAATTATCGACCATTTTATCGTTGCGAAAACCAAAGGCAAATGTATATGTTAACTGTTTTATTTCTTGTGTTTTAGTATATTATTTTTCTCTGCATCGTTTGGTGGTCGTAACGGAAACATAAACTTCACATTATGTAAATACAAGTCTGCCGTATTGTGAATTTAGCCACTGCGCATGGACTAAATAATGATATTTCTTTATCCTGTTTATTGCGAAAAAGACAGCAATCAGCTCTAAGAAGTTGATTATTGACAATAAATATGGTGCTCTCTGCTGCATCTGTATATATTTTACGTTCAGACGACGTTAAACTATTTAAATTATTAATTGGCATTTGACAATTTGATTTGCTTGTTTATACTGATGGCACATTCGATTAACGTTATGTTGCCAGTGCAAATCGAGTCAAAGCTTTGACGTATCTAGGAAAATATATATTATGTGTTGACATGATAAGAAGATTGTTCTTAACTGGTACACGTGTTAAAGGTTATAATATTTTTTTTCTTTTGATTAACGGCATTTACCTTTCAACAAATGTCTTGCTTTAAATATACAATCAAGTTGTTATATATCCTTGTAACCAAATCGTTGTTTTCTTGAGAGATGTTATTCTGACTGTACAATTTCTCCAATTGTATAATAAAACAAAGAACATTTTCATTGATGTGCAGTACCACAGTATAATATCTGTATTTACGTATTCCGATTTAGAAATAATTCGTTTTTAAATAGTATGTAAAAGATACAATGTGGTATAAACAATTAAATAATGAAATCGTTGAATTACATATCATTTGCAATGATAACATGATTTATGAGCCGCATCGCGCAAATTTGGTCCTTCTGGCATACTTATTACAAATGAAATAATCATTAATAAAAATGCCCAAAATAATGGCTGATATGATGACCTAAACAAAGCCATGACTTTTCTCATACTGCTTAAGAAGACAGTAAACATATCACGTAATAGTTATAATTCCAAATATTTATAGTCGTCCGCGCGTGCGTCAGTTCTGCGAATCTTTTTCGCCGTCGGTAAAATGAGTTGTATCAAATATGATAGTTAATATATATTTTTTTATTAGCATCACCGCACTGGTCATATACCTTTCTGCTCCCGGGATTGTATTTGTAACTTTAATGTAACCATTTAACTATTTAATGAATGCAAATGCGATGTTAACAAACAGAACTTGTTCTGGGCACTGTTCGAGCAAATGATACATTTCCTTAAAAGTGTTGAAGGGAATTCTACCGAATTACAATCGTATGGGTTGTGACCCCTCATTTATTAATTCGATTAACGTTTCTCTTGTTCGTTTTTTTTTAATATTCAAGGAGCTAGACAATGATACAATTGCAAGAGGAAAAGAATATTGTCACAAACTTACAAAACATATTATATCGTTGTTTAAAACGCACTGAATCATACTGATGTATCACATTGCTTACAACACATGCGTGTTTCGCAATTTTTGCGCATTTTTCCAATTCAAAATTTACTATGGTTTTCTATCACATAAATCCTAGTAAGCGTCGGTTTATTTATTTGTACTCATAAACAGATATGATTGAAACTGGGAAACCGTTAAGCGCTCTTTTAAAAGTGGAATCACAGATAAGACACCAACATGAGTGTGGCGTTTATTATTTTAACCATATAAAGTGACGTATGATCGGCCTCCTACTAATTCGCATTGAAATTTCTAAGCATGTTTTAGGAAATAATGTATTCGCCGGTTTTTTGACAATCTGACGTCCAGCCCCTTTTAGACAAATACTAAAACATCGCCATTCTAGCATATCGAACTTTCATATTCACCGCGTTTGTTGACCTGATTGAAAAAAAACAACATGTAAAGTTTGTTTGCTTCAGATTATTGCACGGTTTGGAAATACAATTACAGATACTGGGCATCAAACTCAAAGTGTAGTGGTTTGGCCTTTGTGATTAATTACGACCTGTGCAATAACGGTAATTGTTGTTGTTGCATTGGCTAAAATGTTGAAACATCCAATTTTGCAAGAACAAAATGTGTTTTTTTTGGCCTGAAATTTTGCATTCAGGTGTTTCCGTTTTTAGAATCGTCCGCATGAAAACTCGCAAGGAGGTTTAAAGGGGTTAGGGTAACTTTTATTGAAAATTGATCGATTGCTTTGAGATCAATCGTTTCTTGAGCACCAGTGTACGCTTAATGAGACTTTGGGGAGATTTAACAATTCTAATTGTTTATTGCTTTTTTAATTTATCAAAATTTCTTTTTGGTAAGTTTTTTGCTTTAAAGTATGGTTGAATTACGAGCTCGTATATATTTCAACATTTGTAATTGAAATAAAATCACAAACATTTCAAGCACTTATCTAGAATTTGTTTTGCAGATGATTCCAGATTTAAAATTCACACACCTTAGTCGATGAATGATCGAAAGACAACGGGAATTAAGCAATGCCATTTTCATACCAGTAACTGCTAATACATAGACGAAAAAAAAAACACTTATATTTTGAAACGAAACTTATGGGCCAGTCCCTACAGTAAAACATTCCTACCTGGACTATATGCACTTACGCACGTGACATGTCATTGGGTCGGGATTGTCTGGTACGAATTCACCCGATGAATACTATCAATCTGTGACGTCATTTGTTTTGTTTTTTGCAGAATTTAAAAACAAGAAATATACCTTTTTTTCAAAAAAAAGTATTTGAATGTTTAAACAATTTACTTTAACGGGGCGACAATATGTGGTAAATTCCGTCTAAGTCGAATGTAGTCCCATCCCAGTTACCTGTTTTATTTATTCGCACTCTACAAAACATACCAACGAACCGAATGAACATAAGTTGACAAAGAGGACCTGATTTTTTCGTCACATTTGTGTTGTACGCCTGATTAACTTTAACTGTAAGGAACCCTTAGGTGTAATTAATACAAAAGGGTTCTGTTTCATTGTTTCTAAGTAATGTTAAGTTTTCGTTGTCAAGTTATCAACACAGTGTTTGGTGGTATATGATGGATCGGAATTTCGTAAAATATAAAAACCATCAGTGTTGAAATATGATTTAATTTCAGTACATTTTATAGCGTTGAATTCGAAGTTTTCACATTGTATTCGAGCGTTTCCGCTGATGTTAAGTAATTCTAGACGTCTCTATCGGTACCATATATGCATGTTTCAAAATGAGGCTTAACTGCTGCTGGGTATTGTCTTATTGTCGACTAAATTATAA
This sequence comes from Mya arenaria, assembly GCF_026914265.1. Lineage (NCBI taxonomy): Eukaryota > Metazoa > Mollusca > Bivalvia > Myida > Myidae > Mya > Mya arenaria. The sequence continues at coordinate 52,688,597 of NC_069131.1, forward strand.
AGCACACGTCTCAATGATACAATGTAGAAATTATAGGTAAAAGCCAACTAGCCGAACATTTACCAAAACCTGAAATTTAAGACCAAACAGTACGAAGAACTATCGGAATCATAAGTCCCGTGTTCCACGAAATATCTATGCGATCAATTCAAGAGATCTGCGACTGTATGTTATTGAGTCATGCACATACAAAATGTAACACCAAACATTTGTCTCTCAGGAACACAAAATGAATGAACTGCCACTGTCGAGATTGAGTCACACGCTCTCACCAGACAAAGCTATCAGACATACTCTACGAATGTGTCATCGGTCATTAATTTTGCAATTCCCATTACTACTTACTATATACTAACAGACATATTTTGTTAAGGTTTATGTGTAAACCATAATTAACCAGTTGGTTTGTGGTAATGCTAAAAGGACATATTGCTTAATGTTGATCCATCTTTTTAGTGGGTATTTAACGCATCTACACGATTATTGTTTTTTTACAAAACTAAATATGGCAAGATTAACGTTATACACTTTTCAAAATAATAATAATAAAACGCCATCATCATCATCATCATCATCATCATCATCATCATCATCATCATCATCATCATCATCATCATCATCATATTCATTATCATAATCATTATCATTATATTGATTATTAAATGATTTATAAAAATATATTATTATTATTATTATTATTATTATTATTATTATTATTATTATTATTATTATTATTATTATTATTATTATTTATATTTAAGCGAAGCCTTAAATAAAAAAGCAAATATTGGTTTAATTATAATAGCGCATGCAGTAGCTGTTGAAATTCAATGTTGGCAGACATCTAACAAAATCGGTAATTCAAACCGAAGGGTCACGACGAGAATGTTCAAGTGTCCTCTATATTTGTCAGTATGTATTGTCTTTCACACTGTTTTACACTGTATTTAGTGACCATGATTAATGCTTGAATTAAAAAAATAATGCCTAGTACTCTCCATTTTACTGTATTCAGGAGCAAAGTAATGATAAAAACGCATATCAACTAAGCAATGGCAAAGGTTGGGTTTAAATATATGCAATCTAGCATAACCACGAGTAAAGATTACTCATAAATAAAATGTTATGCCAATGTCCTGCTCTTTTACTGCAGCTATGATTGCTCCTTTAAAAAAAGATAATTTAAAGTACATTTTAATTCATGCATTGATTCATTCGTGAAAGGGATTAAAAGTAGTTCCCTCTATGAAAACATTTTACTTGAGTTTAACATGTTCTGAAACCCCAATGAAGATGGTCATGGTTCAAAATATGACCATGTACCAAGAAACGAAATTGTAGATGTGCAATTGTACACATGTACATATACATATTATAACTAGGTAAATCTATGTTTAACTCTTCATATATTGGTGGAAATAAAGATTCAGGTATATTCAATTCAATGACGTTTTTTAACTTGGAGTGAAATTAGGACAGTCTTGAACCAGGAACAGAAGATTGTCATTTGATTGGATGGAGGTACATACCAGTAGGGAAATCACGTTTCAATTATTTTTCCCTCACGTGGTGCCTAGGATGATCAAATTCATTTGATAATTCTATCTGATAGGATATGTTCAAAAAGTTCGTCGGCTATTAAAAAACTACTTTTTTACGTTATTGGATTGATATTTTGACAAAATTACCCAAGATATGATTTTAACCTGAAATGCTAAAAATGCACCGATCTCTCGCCGGAACAGCTTAATGAAATATTTTTTTAAATATACGAAAATTTCACAGGAAGATAACTAATGTATAATCCCAATGGTTATTAAATAGATATAATAAGAGAAGTAGACAAAAAGAACGGCTTTCTTGATAAAATAATTCGACGGCTTTAAAGCGCAATAGTATTGTTGAACATTGTGAATTGAAACATTTTAGAATGACATAATCAAAGACGAAATAAATCATCAATAAAGAAAGCCAGCATGAAATTAACCCTGCATCTTTACAACACTTATTGAAACAAAAGCACTCGCATTCATTAAAAAATACCCAATCATAATAAGAACACACTAAAGTTTAATTTCCGCAGTCCCGTCGGAGCGATTGCGCAGTTAGCACAAGAGCTGAAACAACTGTACACAAACGGATACTCACAGTCAATAAACGCTTTAAAATGAGTGCCGGATTTTCCCGGACAGACTTGTACAATGCGAACGTTTATCAAACGGCTTGGACATGAACGCGGAACTGTTTCATAGTTCTGATAGTGATTAATGAGTCGGATTTACTTTTAAGCAATATAGTTAATGTTCGTACCAAAAAAAAAAAATGATAAAACGGTTCCGTTTTGCTAAATTCAATTTGTTTTAAAATAAACTCAATTACATTTTGGTGCAAAAAATAGCAATACCTCTAATTTTAAAACCATCACAGTATACATAAAACTATTATCATAACAGATTTATATAGATTGAGAACGGAAACAATGTGAATTGTAGTTTGGTCCATTAGTTGGCATGATTTTGTATTTTTCCCAAATATGGAAGACACTTGTGGTAGTAAGAATTCTAAAAACAGTCCCTGTTCTTTTGAAAGCAGTAGAGTTAGGTAGAAAAAAACAATAATATGCCATTAATGATACAGGATCATTTTCTTCCGATTTCTCACATATTGCCGGTATGATCAAATAACAAATGACCGAAATATAACCTTTTTCTGTATTCCTTAAGGCGGCATCAGCCAGAGTTATGTGGCCGGAAATGCATTAGATGATTACGAAGATGTACAAATAATAATCCAATCCTACTCTTAGAATAATTTTAAGTATACTTGTGAAAAAAGAAGGAACAAACATGTCGATTTTAAAAAGGTGTGTGTTACGCGGCACTTTCTAAGAACAAAATAATTTGCGTTAAAGTCTTAATGCAAGCTCCTTGACGCTAAATAACCTGAATTGTATAATCCCATTTTATATGCTGCTTCTTGTCATATATGTTTTGACAATTGTGATGTTGAATACTTTTCAACCCCGTTATTCAACTCCTGTTTCGTTGTCAAGTTTGGTATTATTCTAAAAAGATTGAATAAATAAATCTCAATTTGGATTTCAACATCATTTGATCATTTATAGCAGTTAACCTCTACATAAATGTTTGTTGCTTAGTAACAAGTTGAATCTTGTTTCTTGTTTGCGTGTTTTGTCCTGTAAAATAATGTCGCTTGTTCAATATTTTTTTGTTTTGTAGCAGTTTCTATTTTTTTATATTGGTGATTTGTAGCATTCTATTCTTTGCTTTCTGTTGGTTTGGCATTGATCACTGTACCACTGGTTAAATTTCAGGCAACTGGGTTTATTCATGTACCGGACTTTTCAGCCACAAACGGCGTGGTTACCTCTTTCCGTAAGTGGAAACAATTGATGCTAAAATGCCTTGCCATCTGTTAAATAGCCATTAACTGTATGTCGACAAGAGAGGCGGTGAATCATTGCAGACTTAAATGGTAATATTAAGTGACTGTTGTTTTGGTAACGAATCGAAACAAACACATGTTTACAAAAATAAACAAATGGTTTCAATAAGTTCTTTAATAATAATGATTACTGTTTGTTCACATTTAGTATAAAAATTTAGAATGCATAAGATCCTGAATCTTTTAAGCATAATGCGATCGACCTCTTCTCATTCTAAATCAAAAGACAGCAGTGAAGCATTGTAGATTGAATTGGCAATATTCAGCGGCTGTTGTCATGGTTAGACATAAAAACAAAGACAATTTACTTAAAGTAAATGTTATGTGTGCAATTAATTCTTGGTAACATTTATCCATACTTCATATAACAGGAAAACACCAATATGAATACTGAAATATGATCTTCGTTTAACGTCAGCACGTCGTTCACGATGCTTTGAGACTTGTTACATATTCTGTAAAAGAAAAAAAAGGGTTCGTTCGCCATAACATTGAAGCACGAGTTTACAAGTATGTGTAGCGATTGCTAAATCATACCTCGTCTTCTATCAAACACTCTTGTCCCTTGGTGTAAATTTCAAATACGGCCTGGGGGATGGCATAACGTGCATAAGGTATGTAAAGAAAGAGTAGAGTAGGGGAAGTGAGATAGGATAGCCTTCATAAGGTATATGCTCGGTGTTTGTTGTGAAGAGTGAGAGGAAAGGGGTGGCATAACCTTTATAAAGTTTGTAAAGGCAGGTGCTTGTTGTGGAGAGTGAGAGGAAAGGGGTGGCATAACCTTTATAAAGTTTGTAAAGACAGGTGCTTGTTGTGAAGAGTGAGAGGAAAGGGGTGGCATAACCTTTATAAAGTTTGTAAAGGCAGGTGCTTGTTGTGGAGAGTGAGAGGAAAGGGGTGGCATAACCTTTATAAAGTTTGTAAAGACAGGTGCTTGTTGTGGAGAGTGAGCGGAAGGGGGTGACATAACCTTTATAAAGTTTGTTAAGGCAGGTGCTTGTTGTGGAGAGTGAGAGGAAAGGGGTGGCATAACCTTTATAAAGTTTGTAAAGACAGGTGCTTGTTGTGGAGAGTGAGAGGAAAGGGGTGGCATAACCTTTATAAAGTTTGTTAAGGCAGGTGCTTGTTGTGGAGAGTGAGAGGAAAGGGGTGGCATAACCTTTATAAAGTTTGTAAAGACAGGTGCTTGTTGTGGAGAGTGAGAGGAAAGAGGTGGCATAACCTTTATAAAGTTTGTAAAGACAGGTGCTTGTTGTGGAGAGTGAGCGGAAGGGGGTGACATAACCTTTATAAGGTATATGATGAGGCGTTGTTGTAGATGGTGAGTAAAAGGGAAAGGCTAGCTTAAATAAGGTGAAACATAGTTGTTTGTTGAAGGCAGCAGGAGGGGAGGATGACTCAACCTTCATAAGGTAGGCAAAGTAGGTGTTTGTGCAACTTTAATATACAACGGTTTTAAGCAGCGAATGCTAAAAAATATAACCACTTAGGCCTTTAACCTTTTTCTTCTAAACAGGGTTTGGCTGGGCTTTCCCTATTAATTTCCTGTTATTGTTTTATATAAGATAAAAATGCACCCACGCTAGAAAATTAAGTTTAAACTGAGACTCTTTTTTTCATTTTCGCTTGATGTCAGGAATATATTGAAAGACGTCTAGACATCGTCGTATTGACGTTATTTGGAATGTTTGCAATTGTGTTCTCTGACTTTTCTACCCTATGTTAGAATAGAATAAAACATTTTAGAAACGAAACAGACAAAACTATCGTCTTAATGAATCAGTGTGCTTGCCTGTAAAATAACCAATACTGCGCTTTCACAGCGGCTTTAAGGAGCTCACATTTGATCAAAGTCTTCAAATGAAGTGTACTACATGATATTGTGTTAGTGGACATTATTGGTGTGCCCTTTTTAGAAAGTAGTATTGAAAAAGTGGTTTTGATAAGAAGTCATTATATTGAAGGTAACTTATGTTTAAAAAAATAAATTTAGATTACAAGACCCCAAATGATCTGATAAGAAGCATAGTTTTGTTCTTGTAATTTTACAGATTATTATGCAACTAATAATCAAATGACTATTTTTAAGATTTTAACGGGCACTAGGCTTTCAAGCGTATCCTTTAAATGTTAATATTTATTTAGAAGGCAAACCATGTTTCTATATATTTCTTTTAGGTCTGAAAAACGCAGACAATGGATCTTATTTATAATAAGGTTATATATATTTAAACGTAAATCGCGTGTATTGCAATACATGAACATATTAAGGTTGCTCGCAAATTAATAATTATAATGAATTAATCTATGTTTTTCGAAATATGTATTATATATGAACATATTTTGTACTATAAAGAACGTACGACAGGCATTTTGCAGAATCAAGTGACAGAACCGGACAGGAGTGGTGGTTTTTGTATAAATATATTCAGATACATAAATATACTCACGCATCGATTTGAATGAACGTGTGACGAAGAGTCATTCGATCATCATGCAAACTACATGCGAGTCACAAAACCAAATAAAAATTGTAAATTCTACCAAAATGTGTGTTTCAAAATGTATCTTATCAAAAATAAGTGTTACATATCCGAAAACTAAAACGTGCGATCCGCTTGCTTGTTTGGTGACCCCAGTATTTGTAAAATTGTATACAATTTGATTTGTGGTATGCTTATAATTATATCAATATTTTATTGATCAATCATTAAAACAATTTAATGGATATATCCACTTTGCGTTATCAGATGTTCAGCTCAGGAATCATTTATATTATTGATGACATCAAAGAATTGGTATAATAATCGTTAAAGGTCATGTTTTAAACAATATCATTTTCTCTTAGAATGTTATACAACGTTTAAATTCCAAACGCTTGGAATGTTGGTATTTTTTATAGATTTGTTTAAATGGTAAGATAACAATAATGCCTTATTTTCCATTTGTTACGAAATTATAAATTATACTTCATTTATTGACTTTGAATATTTAGTATTAATTGCTGCCGTATTCCTTTTGGAACTCATTATTTTTTATCAAAGGCAGTTTGGTATGCTTGTAAAACAATGATTTTGTGATTTTTTGAAGCTTATTGTAAATGATTTCTCGTTAGTTTGTATCGTCTCGTATGCTGATAAGATTTAGATTTAGATTTGCTCGCGCCCATTGTTGCATGAATCCCAACAATTTATTGGCTACCTAGAAAAAATACCGTGAAAGTCATGGTTTATACTGATTTATCACTGGTTCTATATCTATCTCTACTGACTGCGATTAAAACACATATAAAAATATTTTAGCAAGGATCATGAAAACACCGGAGTAAATCTATTTTGGTTCATCACAGTTGTTTACATGTTGTTAGTAGTAAAAGTAAGCGCTCTGTCGTATCTACACTATGTACTTAATGTGACTTTTCAAATGATTCACTTCTTTTCCCTGAAAATTAAATTAGAAATATGTTGACGGCTCTAATTGAAATAAATGACATAAGAACATGCTCATAATGACAACTATATTGTCTGACATGATCTGATATTTGTGAAGTGTTTAGTTTTAAATTTGGAAATGAGGTAATCTGAGTGCTAACTATTCACTTGTTCTTGCAGGCATTTTTATACTGTAACGAGAACAAAAACTGCTAAACAAAATGAAGATCGTGCTCTCGTTGAGACATTCAACAACACTATTAGATACACTGATATCATTTTAAGCGTGGATAATCCCTTATTTACTGATGAAAATTAGCTATGAAATTATGTTTTTCTGATAAAAGATTAATTTTCCTTCAGTTGAACTTGTCAAACATACAATTATAAATGCTTTGGAATAACTTCTAAACAAATCCAGAAACGTTTGATCAATATGCTTCATCTTGGCGTTAGGTTGGGAAATTGACTATCAAACTTTATGACACGCGGGATGATTTTCACATCAAACTTGTTAACTATTTGCTTTTTGACGGCAATGTTCACTAAAAAGCCTCCTTTCCACTGTATATTTTCTTTGCAATCGGCTTGTTTCGCTAGTTCATACATATATGATAATTTGCTGTAAAGTTTAAACAAGAATTTAAATTGAAATTTTCAGAATGTTGCGATGTTCCCACAACAACCACGTGACCTTTATATGCTGATAGACGGACTGATCTGCTCAACAACGCTTTAAATTCTTATTTCAATAGAGGCTATTTTTGAAAAGAAAAGAAAACAATTGTGTTGATCTCAACTGGCTTTAGTTGACATTTTTACATTTTTTCAATATCTCTTATTTTCCAACCATAAATGTCGTGTGACAATACTTATAATGCTCTTTATGAGAATTTATTACCACATAGTTAAACCTTGTATTTTTAAGGCTAATCATGTTGGATAGCGGTTTTCGAATGATTGCATCTTACATTCAAGAGTCGATACTGTTACATCGGCTTCTTTCAGACGTTTGAAGGCGTTGTTTGCATCTCTTAATGACTTATAAATACATGTTAGAAAGAAACTTAGTTTTACTGATTCGCGCTTTTTCTTTGAAAAAGTAAATCATTCGTTTGTTTGAAAATCAAGTTTTCATCCTGCATAAGGTTATAAACGGTGGGATTTTTCTTAAAATTAAACAATTTCCCTAGCAACTTCCAATTACGGTTTTATGGAAATCCGTCAGTGCTTAAACGTATATCACTAAATTTTATTAGGCTTAGAATCAGTTAGGACAGAAGCTGGATTCCCATTTGTGATGAAATCAGCGGGAAATGATTATGTTAGGGCATATGGAGGACGCTAAGGCATGCGTAGGCAGCCAAGTTATTTAGATAAGTCGATTAAAACGGCTTAAAAATAAAACCTGCATAACCATGATGTGTAAACTTAAATATAAGCGTACCTTTCATTTTTTAGATAAAACAAAGTGTTTGCATATAAGTATCATTGCTTCGCGGACACTGTGAATATCTCTGTTATCACCACATGAATCTTTGTTTTCGCTGACGATGACGCAATATGCGATTTTATGCGAACCAATACTTTTTTCACAGCCTATTAAATAATTTACCAGCCAAATATTTACTTTCTATTTCGATATCCCATGGTAGGACACGTATGTAATTTTTGCATTAAAGTGCATCACAGCCTCAAACAATTAATTTGAAGCCTCTAGAGTAAACATTTCCACGTGCGTATTTTGACAATATGATCATGGTGCAAATAATTGGAATTGCAAGATTGCCTCTGAGAAAATGACATTGTAACCATGTTAAACAATAAAAAAAACCATATCGCTTTTTTGTTGGGCTTAAGGTTTTGTTGCTTCTGTTTTTAACTTATCCTCTGTTATTCAGCCGATACCAATTTCTCGAAAATCCTTATGAGTTACAAGCTTCAGTTGCTTATTTCATTTAACCAAATTGGATTTATTAATCTTCATTTTATTATTTACCAATAAGTCTGCTGATATTATCAAAATACTAAGTTTCTTTTAAAGTCCAATAATTTTAAGAATGATGACGTTCCATCCTTATCCAAGGTCATAGATCAACGAAAAACAAAAATGAAGTGAAGGCCATCAAAATATGTGCCAAATTTCTCGAATCATCTTAAGTAACGTATAACATGACTAAGCTAAGCTTACTGTTTTGTTTTGGAACATGTGAAGGTAAGTGGAACTAATACGGGAAAGCCATCCTTATTATAACATTCAGGTAATGTTTACAAAACAACTTCCATCTATTATTTTAACTTTAAAGTATCTGACAATCCAACGAAGTTCTCGAATTCTAATGATAAGCGCTCAGTGCAGGAGATGTGCGCAATTATGAAACATATTAACTCGCACATCAATTGTTTTAGGCCTTGAATGTACCAGTCATTATCTGTATGTAGTAAAAAGTAATTGCAATGTTATGGGTTGTTATATTTTTTGCTATGCTTTGTATTTTACGGCTGTTTTAAGATACTTAATCTAACATTTTACAGAGACTAGTTCTTTAAACAATATTGAAAAGTTTGTTTTCATATATATGTTAACCGTCAACAGTTTTCCTTGGCTATCCTAAAAGCATTATTTGTCTTCTTCAGCCTCATAGCTCTTTCAAGAAAAGGAACCAACGAGAAGATGGATCCAAAGCTGGAAGAAGTAAAAGAAATACATTAATTTTAAATACGGATAAAACAAAGAAGACTAACGTGTCCCTTGGATTTCTAAATAATGTGGAATATCGTAATATACTATTTTGTTATCCATTTCGTAAGATTCGATTTGGTATTTTAAAATAGGGAAATCATTAGGCTTGCCTCTGAACATAATTTGGAGTATTTCTAGTTGTTAAGGGGAACCTGAAAGTGATGTTTGGTTTCTTATAGAGGCTTTTTAAAAAGTCCACTGAAACTTTAAATAAGACTACATTATAGACAGATATACCCTATAACCGCATTTATATGATTCAACCACTAGCTTTTACCATTATTGTATAGCTATGTCTTGCGTCCTCCAAACTGATATTTCTATCACCTTGCTCAAGCCGATTCCACTGCATTATTGGAATTGTGAGAATCCTTAAGTTCTCTTAAAAAAACAACGTTTTTTATGTATTAAAGAGTGTTCTTCTACTTTCAGTTCAGTACCACGCAGTACACGTTTCCGTGTTTCCACCCACAAATTACAAATGTATCGTATAACAACTGTCAGACAGACCTCACATGGACTACAAAAGGCGACGTTCAGAAATCAGTGCTCAAAGAAATGAGTGAAATCATTTTCGTGTATGTAACTCCAATCATTTTCCTCGTTGGACTTGCAGGGAATTCCTTATCACTGGCCGTGTTTTTAAAGAAGCCACTAAAGAGATTGTCAGCAAGTACCTATCTCGCGGCCTTATCCTTTGCAGACATTTGCACGCTCGTGTTCTATGTGCTCGTTGAATGGTTAAGACGAGGATTGAAGCTCCAAGACCCCGGTACAAACATCAAGATTCTCGATCAAAATGGATTGTGTCAGTTATTGTTGTACATTTCGTACATTTCCCGGATAATGTCGTGCTGGATCATCGTAGTCTTCACTATTGATCGTTTCGTCGCAGTATGCTACCCCCTTAAAAGGTTTAAACGTAGTGTTAAAAGAGGCTTAACTGTCATGCTACTTATCGCCTCCATTTCTGTCCTATACAAGCCTATTTTAACAAGAGAAAATTATCTCAGTGGCCTAACTGTGTGTTCCAGTATGGAAGGCTATGAAAGTATTTCATTTCTGCTTGACACATTATATTCAGTATGTATCACACTAGTTCCGTTCTTGATTATTACCATATTGAACATCTTGCTCATTAGAACGCTTTATGTTCGAAATAGAGAACATAGTGTGCTATTTTCGGAGGACTCTCATACACAAATTAGATTGGAATTTACTCTAATTTTCATTGCGATTTCGTGTTGTTTCATTCTCTTCAATCTTCCATTTACAGTCGCTTGGATAATATTTCGTGTAACAGAAACCTATGATAACACACAAACAGCGTGGGTCTACATTACCAGGACTTTATTCTATATGAACTATTGTGTCAACTTCTTTCTCTACAGCTGTACAGGAAGGTATTTCCGGAAAACGCTTAGAAAAATGGTGATGTGCAAATCACGCCTGAGGCAATCAAATGGTATGCATTTACAGTGTCGCCCTCATGGATCGCTAACACCTCCCTGTTCGACAACATTAATCAACACCCAAGTAACTGTAACGAATGGGATGACTTTAACTGTTAAATCAAAGACGTATAGTGCATCACCAAAGTGATTATTGTCGTCTAAATCCAAGAAACTGTTACGAATGTGAGAACTTTAACTGGATTAATGACGCTGAGTGCATCTTAAAAGTGATGCACTTTCGATTATATTAGTTTTGTTATGTTGATTATGGTAGTCCAATCATATTAGTCTGATTAATAAACAAGACGGTATGGATAATTTCTAGAGAGAAATTCTTCAGTAAAAAAGTCAAAAGGCTATATTAAATTTAAGTTTTAGTTAAGAGTGTTCAGTTGGTTATACGTTACGTGCACATACTTTATTAACATAAGAAAATTTAACCGACGTCTATAACACAACTCGGACCACCGCACGTACACTATTCTTAATAGATATCTACATAATTGTCCGAAACTGAAATGCGCACAAATTAGTATGACGTTAATACGACTTACTCGCAGGTCCCACCAACTAGTTTATCTACATTAATCCAAAAACAAGCCTTTTTTAGCTTCTTTTAGGTTTAAGCCTACATCAAAGGTCTTGACCTAATTCGCAATGGACGAGTGACGGACACATATTGCATCCATATTTAACTATCGTGACTTTTGAATTTAACGTCGTGTAAATAAAATATTTATCAGAAAACACTTCTGTCAACAAAGAAACGAAACCAGAACAACTTTTATTTTCAAGAGCAACAGCAATATTCATTTCCCAACTATTGAACCGTGATCGTCCGTTTGAACCAAGAGAACACCGGTGAATGACGTACACCGTTCAACTTGGTCACCATGTATTCGATCCGCGAAGCCTTCATGTGCGACCCAGACCTCGTCACCGCGACTCAACATTAACACGGCCGTGCTGCTGCCCTGGTTGTCTTCGTTGTCAGTATAACTCTCAGCTACTGCTTCTATCTATTGATGAAATGTTAAAAACACTAAGATGAATACACAATATACAGCACTGCATAATTGCTGGTAAGGCTTTCCGCAACGGCCTCTTTCTATTAAAAAATATATAATGTTAAACATACTAATATGAATAAACATATGATAAATATAATATGAACATGGTCAAACATCAACAACACCAAAGCCAGCGTGAACATGGCAAAACGTCAACATGGCCTCAAATCAAGATGACGAAACCTCTTGCGGCCGTACTGCTACTTTGGTTGTCCTCCGTTTGTGAATAGCCCCTTCGATTGCCTCTTTCTATGAACAAAAGGTTAAAACCCAGGTTCTAATAATGTTTATTATTTGAAGATGACGAAACATGGACACGGTTCAAATTCAATACGGTCCAACGTTAACATGTTCCAACATTTACACAGCCAAATCTTAACATGGCCGTGAGACTGCGCTACTTTTTTTCCGGGTCAGAAAATATACCTAATTCGGCTTTTATTATTTGTTTAAATTCGTATTCATTAGTGAAAACTAAGATATAATGCAATCAAAACATGGCATGGACGAAACATAAAAGTTTGTCTGGTTCTCTTCTGTCACTTATTTAGTCAATGTGTCTCAAACATGTCTGTGAAAGTACGATCAAGTGTATCGAGACAAATGGGTTCGGAGACAAATATGCTCGCTCTTCCATCACTCTTAAAAATATAACAACCTCACTATATGGAACTTAGTTTTGGCATAAAAACTTAGTACCATATGATTGCCGTTTTTCATCAGTTTTGCCCAAATGTTGTATCCAATCTGTCCAGGCAGTTGTTTAGCGGTTACGGCCCAGGAAAATAGGTACAGTCCAGGTAGAGGAGCTCGGAATCGACCTGATTAAAACAAACATTGGTTAATATTGCTGAAGTTGATAATGTTTGCTTCAAGCAAGAGACGCATACAATTTCTCTGTGTATAGTGTGATTAGCAACATACTGATGATGTATCGACCGGAATGTTAATTGTATACAATGGAATAATCCTACTACGGTGACGAGTGCTTAAAAGGTTTGTCCATAACTTAACGACTGTAAGGCAGTACACTTCAAGGATCATGGAATTTTCTTTGCCTCTACTTGTTTTAATACCACAAAATAGCATTGCGTGATAAGTTCACTAGTAACTCTTGACTCGCGAAGTAACATCAGAAGAAGAAAAATAATCCGGCTAGTAAATAATCAACTAAATTAGAATCGTAGCTGACACAGTATTGTTTTACTGCCTCTTAGCTTCTGGCGTTACATTACAAGAATAACAGTAAAGAAATATTTCAACAAAATCATCAATGCTTAACTGTACTTTTCACAGCACTGTACTAATGACAATGAGCTAATGCATTTACATGAGAGATTATTAGGAAACCAGTCAAGCAAATCGCAACTGGGACAGTAAAGAAATCCTGCATTATTAGTAGTATATACAGTCGAACTTCGTTGGCTCGATATCTCATGGCTCGATATTATCGTTGGCTCGAACCAGATTAAAAGGACCGATATTTTTTTACTCTTTGTTCATATAAAATTCGATCAGATGGCTCGATATCTTGAGGGTCGATATTTCTCCACGCTCGATGTCATTGTCGCGGTCCCAAGTAAGAATTTCACACTTTTGTGGCTTCATTTAGCACCAGGCGCTAATCGATTAAAATTGCTTGATTGGTATTATAATTGTTATCAAATTTAAATCGTTTAACAGTTTGAGCAAACATGCCATCACTTTAAGTTCTGTCTCTAGTTGTAATCCATGTATAAATATCAATGCATTTTGATAAATTCACATAAAAATATTGCGGTGACTGCTTCTCTCAATGAATGAATTTTTACAAATGTCAAATGCTGAGCAATCTAGAGAATGACCCGGTACAACCGGGGGATATCTAGATCGGCAACCCCAAAGGTTTCTGCCTTAGGAACTAAAGGGACAAAGAGAAAACTTACTGTTAAAAGTTATCTCGAGAAGTATGAAGCCGTAATGGCTGTTGGGAGTGGACGAAAAACTAAAAGGCAAATTGCGGAAGACTTCAGCATTCCGCAAAATACACTTTCAACTTGGTTGAAAACCAAAAACCAAATTAAAGCCAATTCCTCGCCGGTAACATAGAGCCAGAACGCAAGCTAGCGAGGACTGCAAAGAGGCCGGAATTAGAAGCTGCGCTTCTTAAATGGTTTAAAGGTCAAAGAGCCAAAAACTCCACTATAGATGGTGACACTCTAAAGGGCATGCCCTGCAGTTTGCGGCAGATCTTGGCATTTCTGAGTCTGAGTTTACCGGCTCAACCGGCTGGTTGGGTCGATTTAAAACCAAACATGGTATTGTCGCAAAGAAGGTCAGCGGAGAGGCCAACTCTGTTAACACAGCAACTGATGACTATCAGTCATGGCAGCGGCGCCTTCAGACAATCCTGGCTTCATATGAATAACGCGATGTCAAAAATGCGGACAATATGTGTCCAAAAAATACTCTTCTCTTGCGGAGATAGCGTAGCAAATGTCAAACGAGATGAACAAGACTTTTTGTAACGTAGGAAAGAAAGAATAACGTTCATTAAGCAATCCCGCTTGGATCGATATTCTCGAGGCTCGAAGTATTTTTGCCGGTCCCTAGAATATCGAGCCAATGAGTTTCGACTGTATTAAAGTAGGTATGAACTTAATGGTTCTCACCATTGTTGGTACTGTATCCCTGTCCCTCGTTCGTCACTACCTTGTTAAACACAACTGCCTGATCGTACCCGAGAGATGACACGTGGTCGAGGTAGGTGGTGAATGCAACAACGCTCATGACTTGTCTTTGACCTGATCAGAAATAATTAGGATTAATTAAACATTAGTATTCACTACGCCGAGCAGATGTATTTGAAATGATGTTGTTATGTTAACATATTTTACATGAAAAAAAACGTTAACTGCATTAACTACACTTAGCATTCATGATAACAAAACATGCCACGCCATGTGCATTTGAATTATATTTGCAGCCAGGTGAAAAGCTCATAAAAGAGTTCATGCTTATATTTTTACAGTAAGACTAATTTTTGTTCGTCTCATTGCATACGAAATAAACCGTTCATATGGTACTGGGCACCTTAGCAATAAACCTTATATATTTTTGAAATGTGTGTTGTGTTTTGTATCACATTGGCTTGGTCTTTAAAAGCTTTATAGGCTGAAACATGTAAATCATGTGTTTTTTTTAATATGTTTAATACAGTAAATGCGAACAAAACAGTACCATTTCAACATTCGGGTAGTCATTTAAATTTTGTAAACACGTTAAAACGTGTTTGCTTAATGCGTTTGTTATTTTAAAAAAATGACTGAAACACTGTATATGGGTCACAAGCAAGATATTGGCATCCATCCTCTTACTAAATAGACATTGGAAAACGGTGTAAATCAATTGTGGAAAAAAGAACAAACCTCTGAGGAGCTTAACATCCGTCTGCGACCGAGCCGGAACAGAATTAGACACAGCATCAGTTTTTGACTCAGTCGAGTCCTCCGCACTGTCGATAGCGCTTAATTGTTCCACATCGTTTAATCTTTTTGCCATCACCTCTAGTTTGGATTTTAAATCCAAATTATCTTGTTTCAAATCACTGACTGAACTTTCCAGCGACTCAAAGCGTTCAAGGAATTGATTTATATATGCATCATTTGACAAGGGTTCGGTAAATTCCGTTCTCTGACACTTTGATGCACATATCAATAAAGTAAAAACGTATAAACCTGCAAAATTCATATTGGCAGATTTCTCCCTTAACTTTTCAAGTTTAACTTTAAGCCAGCAGAACAAACTTGATATAATAAAAAAAAGAAAGATAAGAAATCGGTTGCCATATATAGCCAATATGTTCAAGAGTGACTATCATGCTACATTTGTAACACTTTTTATCTATCAACTTCGAATGTGGCAACAACCTGCTAACGTATGTCCGTGATAAATGGAACAGATGTCTAATAGTCAGCCAGCAGATTTCTTCTTGTAAACAGACAATTTTGTAAGATCAGAAATTGTACCGGCTATATATCCCGAAAATCCCCTACACGTATTCGACAGCATTGATTCCTCTTCATGCCCGTTTCATTAAGAATTTGTACGAAATAGAGCTTAAGTCCACGAATCACTTCAAAAACAATGGCGTACGATATTTTTGCGACCAGTTCAAACACTTCGTACAAAAGCTTCTTATGGAATCAATCTTCAAAAAGAGGAGGCAAAATACAAAAAAGTCAATAATCCGTTAATGTGAGTATACCTACAATAACTGTGTTTTGTTTGGGTTGGAACGGTTATACTTTTATAACAGTCAAAGTAGATATCTTGTAGTTGTTTTACTTAATTAGTGAACAGTTACTTAAGCCCGCCGACTATAAACAAAATGATACAATTGTAAGAAAGACAAAACATGTCAAAAATAACATACAATTGAAATCGTTGCGTGCAACGCATTGAATCTTACTTACTGATGCAATAAATCGCTAACGACAAAGCATATTTCACAGTTATTGTTCATTTTTCAATTCAAAATTTACAGTGGCTGTATGACTCGTTAATTCCAGTTATTTTTCAAAACATCGTCGGTGTATGTATCTGTACTTTTCATGTGACTTATGTTAGATAAACAGACGTCATAACTTCCCGAAAGACAGGACATCGCGGAAACTGATGCGAAAAACATAGATGCAGAGATTCAGAGCCGGACGGATGAATATTGTTAATGCTATTGATCAAAGAAAACTTTTGGTTCCTATAATGACAGCGAATTATAAGTAAATTATATTAAGAAATGCTTTTTTGCCGAGTTGGGACCATCTGGTGTCTAGTCCCTATGATGGTTCCTTTTCCATGAACTTGTATCACATTTTACTCAATTAACTGGATAATATTTTTATGAGAATAACAAAGTATCTATGCAATCCGGAGTACGGTCATTATTGCATCTGACTATCGTATCAAGCTCAGCTTTTTAAAAACTCTTTCTGGCAAACAAATGTTGGACGTCATGCTAAAAGTAGAAATCCCTTCTATTTGATTGTCGCTACGAAGCTTCAAGTATAAGCTCGTACCCGCATATTCTTCAATTAAAAATGCACTGTCATTGTCTTAGTCTGTAGAGATATCCTTATGACATTCAAACCTGTAACCTTCTCAAAAAGTGCGGATATAACTTTATCATTTGTGAACTTGACACCTACTGCCCGTCGTCAAACATGCAAAGTTTTAATTATCAAGTCCCAACTTGACACCTTCTCTTCCTGTGGTTAATAGTTTATATTATCTTGAGGACGCCTCATATTCAATACAAGTCTCAATTGATCCGTTGTTTAAAGAGTTTAGGCCGAATCGCTTGGTGCGGCAAGAACACAAATGAAGAACAGTATTTCAAAAATATTTCAAAATAAAACAAAAGCGGTCAATCTTTTAAAAGTGCACTTTTTCGTATAGATATTTATTACTGTGATGGATGTTTACATTTCCTATTGCAATAATTTGCGCGTATATATCCTAATCAAACAACCGTAAAATAAAATTGTGTACTTCGTTAGTTTTTAATGCATTTTTAAAAAAAAAAAATCTTTATCAAATACCAATGATTAAATTTCTCGATAAACATTTCTTAAAAAATGGAAGTTAATATTCAAATCCAGTGTAATATGGCCATATTACATTCTGCTGAAGACAGAAGTATCATCGATGTTAAAATTACGTCGTAAAATAGTGAATCATTTAAATGAAATTTAGTATCAAACCATGCAACTTTAAACTGACCTAATCAAGTAGTGTATATACTAATATGTCATTAAATGATAAGTCAAAAGTAAAATATAACAATCAATTAAGTAATGGTTTTAATGTTCATCAGGGGGACGTCAAGGATAAATTGTATCTCCATTTTTATCTGTCATAAATATCAGGGTATTGATTTTGATACAGGGTCAGGATAACAATTAGAACATTATTGTTATAGAAATTAAGTGTTTATCCTGAAAAAATGAAGGTTATGGTGTTAAGAAAATGTGGAAGGTTGAGCAGAAATATAAAGTTTTTGTATTATGGTAGTGAATTATACAGAGTGGAAAGATTTACCCAACATTGTCTAGTTCTCACATCTACAGTTTTTTATGCTTTGTTTGGACAGGCATTGAAGGCAGCTTTTATGTTTTAAGTTGTTCATCTAACATCCCTACATTTCAGTCAATCATGGGTGGGATATTTTTGTCAAAGGTCAGTTAATGACATTTATATTGGTTAAAGATTGTAGCAATGGACACTATTAAATATTACACACTTATGTATGACAAACTTTGTACTTTGAGGAACAAAACACAAAATTGGTATGCATTGTTATAATGTTAATTCATATGTTGAACAACGAAACCGTTAGATGGCATAATCCAACTTCAATTCCTCAATGAAAGAACATAGTTATTTTGTAATTCTCTTAAAGGCGAATGTCAATTTATACTAGAATGTGAATTGAATGCTGAAAATTAAATACGGAATATATTAAACCATATTACTCAAAACGACCGAATACATTACATTTAATTAACTTGCTGACCTCTCAAAACACTGTTGTTAATAGAAACGTTGCAATGGTTGTGTAAACAGCGTTTGAAAAATGAAACGTTTTCCATATGATTTATGAAAACATATCGTCTTGTTGCTGTTAACATATCCTGGCTTGTGATCTATGACTTATTCGTATTACCATGCACGTATTCAAATGTGGTTACTCATTGACATTTTGTATTATGTATCATAAAAGTGATCTGGTACTGCTCGTTCATCAAAGAAACTACAACATCTAGATTGTACTCTAAGATAATCAACTAATTTAAACTTTTGACTAATAGGAATCTGGATTGCCTAACAGAACAAAAGCAGAGACTGACTTACAATTGCGCAAAAGTTGTCTGTTGAACCGACGACAAACCAAGTCACTGATTGATACCGAGAAGTCACGACAAGAACGTGCAAGGGTAATATGTCATTGTCAGCATGACTTATTATGTGTTCCAAATATTTCTTTCTATATTTCGAGACCGGTAATGAAAATTGAGTAGATACCAAAAGTGTTTCCTTCTTTTCTCTGTTTTTATCGAATTAAGGAGCAATGTGAGGAAAGAAATGCAAATCCTGCTCATAATTATGCTTACTATATTTAGAATCTACTTGTAATTATTTGTCCAAGCCCTTTGATATCATCAATCAAGCTTCTATTAGGCAATCAATGAACAAAATGCGGATTTGTTGTATATGTTATCTAGCTACTAGTTCGAATTCCACACTAAGAAAATGTAATACCCATTGTCCTCACATTTCGTTGTATTAATAACCTAAGATATCATTGCTCCTATATTGATAGAAACTTTTTAAACAGTTATCTTTGTTCATTATCTTATACGTGAACGGTATTAGTTTAAACATTATATATTTTACAACGATTGTGAAGAAAGCTAAGATAGCGTATACTACGTCACTCTTGTTGGCACGATGTTGCGCGAGAGTGTGGTTTTGTGTTTTGGGGGAAACCGGAGTACCCGGAGAAAACCCAATTGACCGGCTTGGTGACCACTAATCAAACTCACATGAGCCCAGGCCGGGAATCGAACCCGGGTCGCCTTGGTGAGAATCGAGTGCGCTAACCACTGCGCTTACCGGACAACCTAAAACGGTGAAAGCATTCTAACCTAAGTTAAATATTTCTTCTCAGTACTACACACAAATGTTATAAAACCCAAATGAATGTGTATGGTTCAACATATATTTAGACATAAAAACACATTTGTAGAACTTTTTCAGCTTGTTGCGAAAACACGACAGTCATGTACCAACCAACGGAGAATGTTATTGGATTGGATTCAGCTACATGCCAGCAAATACATCATGTTTCAAGTATCATTCGCTGACGTTGGGCCAGGGACATGTTACTTCAATTGATTATACTATATTATTAGGCCGTTCAAGAATTTCTTGGTTAATGAAATAACTACATTTTTTTATATAATTGGATGTTTTATCTTTACTGGATAAACCAAGACATATTTTTAACATATAATAAGCAAAATGCTAAAATTCCCCGATCTTTCATAGTATAGATTATTATGAGTCTCCACATCAGAAACAGGAATGTACTTGAAAAATGATATAACACTGTAAAGAGATAAACATATTTACCTGTTGATTTAGTGGTGTTTTCGTTATTTGCTATGTATATATTAGATCTTTGATCAAAATGCATTTCTGAAGAGTCTGTCAACAATATAAACACATTTGTTATCATTTGAGATTGAAGCCTAAGGCATTTAGCGAATTTGGACCTGGCTCATATAATAATAGTGACAACTTTGTCACTTGAACCTGACTACTTTTCGCATAATGTCTCCATTTGCCAAACGTCTGTGTTTCTTCTAATTCTTTTTTACCAAAATAAAATCGATCATCTAAGAGTTAAACATTGTGAATTAATGCCATTTGATCAATTATTTGGCATATGAATTTTACCAATTTTGGAAGTCGCATGTGGTTAAAATAAAAACAACAACAATCCCTGATGTGATATCAAAGGTGTTAGAATTCAAACCAGCTATCAAAACACATCAATGATATTGGATCATGGTGTTCCGATATTCCAGTTATTGCACGAAGGATTGAGGATACAAATAACATAAAACATAACATCATAACACATCCCTTAATGCGGAATCAGTGGAGTTATGTGATCTTGAAATGCATTAATGGATATAAAATAAGTAAAAACAAAAAGACCCACTCCGTCATTGTCAAATCCCATTATAATTTAAAGATTGAATGGAGTGAAATACTGGAGAAAACATGTTGTTTCACAGGAAATTCGTTTAACTTAGCACTTAGGACAAGATATTTTGACATAAAGTTTTAAATCAAGCGGCATGACGTTATAAAGCAAGAAAAACCTGATTGTTATGTTCAGAGGCGGTAATCTCGTGGTACATTGCTTTAATACCAATCACTAAAAAGGGCAGCGCCCAGTGAGATGGTATGCATTCTTGTTTATTTTCTCTCAATAATTAAACAATTAAATTTCCTAACATCGACCATGTTCCAGCGCCCAATTTTCCCTGTAATTTGGTACATTCATTTTGTCAGACACTTCGCTATTTCTGATAGATGTTTAGATTGTTGTGAGGTGAAATACTATTCAAATAGTTAAGCTGCAGCGTCGAAAACCTGTATCCTTAACAATGTTAGTACTTGTTAAACGGATTAACCGCCCCATTGAAGTACTATTTTATAAGGTTGGCACTTGTTGATCGTTTCAACCGCCCATTTTAACTTAAGTTTTGTCCACAAGGTCAGTACTTGTTAACTGTATTAACAACTTAATTGAACTATTGCTTCGTTGATAAATTTAGCACCTGTTAAATGATTTAATTGCACCATTAATCTTCTGCGTCCTTGTCAAAGGTCATACTTGTTAACCAGTTTAATCGCCCTATTGAACCTTTGTGCCGTTGACAAGATTGGTACTTTTTAACAAAAATCAGTCGCCCTATTCAATACCTGTTTTGTTGTTGTTTTGTTTATCGCCCCATTTAATTCCCGTTTTGTTGACAAATCTGTACTTATCAAACAATTCAAAGGCCTCATTGAACGCATGTTTCATTGAGAAGGTTGGTACTTGTGTACTGTTTTCACTACCTCAGTATAATCAAATATCGCTGAGAAAGTTGACAATTGCTTAATTTTTCCTTTTGTTACGTTGACAAGCTTTTTACTGTTACTCTGGTTACACCGCTTTCAACACCAATGTTTATTGTTATGGTCACAAGATTGATTGGCGTTACCCGGTTCAACGATTCTATTAAACACCTGTTTCGTTGACAAGTTTTTTTTTTGTTTCCGGTTTAACCACTCCATTGAAACAGTATTTCTTTGACAGTGTTGGACCCTTTCCCAGCACTGACACATATTTTTAAATAAGCCAATCACATCACAAATGAACCCTTCCCCAGCACTGACACTAAAATTATTTTAAAAGCCAAATACATCACAAATACTGGATTTAAATTTTAGACAACATTTCTCTATTTGGTTTTTAAAAATCACTTATTTTTGCATTTCCCCGTGGAAATATGTTTTCTTTTCCATTTTGATATCCATTTAGTCTAATTGGACCAATATTATGAATCTGTTTACAATTATGTTTTGTTATGTTTTTGTTCTTTTGAATGTGTGTGTGATCGTCATCGCATTTTGTGGTATAATGTTGTTTGTTAAGTATGTGTGCCTTGTATAGCGGTAACATAAACATGTGTAAATACGGAAAAGTTTGTGGTTAGTTGTCTGTGCTTATCGCATGGTGACGCTGTATTTTGTATTCTTGTTGAGTGTCTGTAAGGGCTTGGACCTTGTGCCTCTAAACAGCATCTTCGATATTGTTTTGGCTCTTTTCCATCTACCGTTAATCGAATAATTTCTAATGTCTGGCTTATAATCCATACTGATAACTAAACCACTCCATGATACATTTTAATTACAAATTGAATGGATAACATTTTCATCGCCTATTTAGGTCTGCCACAGCTGCAGTTTTGGCTTCTACTTTTGTAATTACAACATAAAGCATACCTTTATGTCAAGGCTTTACCCATACATATTCATTATAACATAAATTTTACTCTGGTTTATTGACAAAATACAACTTTTTAAAGATATTTGTTTATTGAAATATTGAAGTTGATGCACAATACAAATAAATACTTGATCACAATAATTATCGTTACTGTAACAATGCTGTGATTTTATTGTGTTGTGTGTTTCTGATATATACAGTGTTTTCTAGTTCTCATCATCGAATAGATCTACTGTTTTATTTCTTTAATCTTACACAAGAAGATTACTTCCTATATAATTTGCTGTAAAGATACGCTGTAGCATCATTAAGTGAAACCATTAACCTTATCGAATTTCAACAAACGGTTTTAAAAGTCAGGTCTCAACATTAATAATTTAAAATCTAAATACGCGCCATTCTTATCATCAACAGCCTTGTGGGTGGAGATATAAACGAAGACATACGTGATGTCCCTTATTGAGTTGACCTTTATCAAACTGAATGATTTATTCATTAAAGTAGATGAACATAAGATCGGCATTCATATGTGATAAAATACCAAAGCCCATGTAGCTAGTTTGTGAGCAATAAAACGCAAACCTGCAATATCATTTATCAGCATTTATCATTGTTTGTTCTAAGAGATTTGATTCTAACTTTTCTGCCTTTGAATAGAATTTCAAAACTGACGTTTTTTGTTTAAATTATAATTTAACTGTCTTGATGTAATGTTTTCTGTTCTTATTGATCACGATAACATTCTTGAAACTTTGCATTAATTGTTTTCAGTGATTTTCAGGAATTAACTGAAAAGTACATGCAGTACCAAGCTGAGATATAACGACCTTGGTATTGTTTAAAGCATTCATTGTGTGCTTTCCACGAAAATGAATGTGTGACCTGATAGCAGGATTTACTAATTTCAAATTGTTAAAGAATAAATGTGCCATAAAATATGTGAAGGCTGTATTTAATAAAATATAAATACAACCTTACAGTACCTGAATGTTATTTTGTAATGTTGACACACAGTATAATACGTGGTTTCGTCTCAGCGGAATGCATCTGAAGTTAAGTGTAATTAAAAAGCATTAAATATTTGCTCATAAAACTGTTTCTCTCAGATTTACGAATAGCAATAACTTACACTTTTTTAAAATATAAGGTTTCCATTAAAACGGCCATTTCATTTTAAACTTAAACATTATGAGGCCTCAATAATAAATCTGTATGTGTATATTTGGAGTAATCTGCGTATACATGATTTGTTGCAGACGCCTTCTGTGTATCCAAAACAACGTACCTAAAAGTTGATGGGTAACTTTCATTCCTCTTACCATTTGGTTTCGAATTATATTTTTCAAATATCGAAATTGATGTGTAATTTTGAATTAGAACTGTCATATCGGATCAACAGAGTAAGATGTTTTTGTAACTGTTAACAACATCGATACATATGACGATCATAAATTTTGGGGTTTAAAGTCGATTTAAGCTGAAACAGATGTGCATCTCTTTCAAAGGTCTCGCCATGCGTTAATTGAAATGGAAATACGTTAAATCCCAATCGTATATGATGTCACACTGGTATTTATAATCAATATAACAAAGAGAAATATTGAGTGATAAACTAGTAACTTCTTGCTAAATAATGCATTATTTGGGGGGAAATATACATTACCGATAACAAAATTGTGACCGTGTATTAAATAGCTAAAGACGCACAGATTTAAAATTACTGGTGGGTCCTAAAATATTTAAAGTAATCAACGATCGTCTCAAAAAGTAAAAATATCGTGTTTACTGATCCTTTTTGTTAGATTTAACACGGTATCCATCATAAAAGCCATTATTTTCGATATTTTCTATTATCTTTGGTAAATTGAAACACATGTAATAATTGTGGTTCTACCTATTTGGGAGTAAAAGCGTATCGTCAATGTTTGATGTTTTCTAATAGTTGGTCTCTTGTTTAACATTCATTGTCTTTTTGCATTTTGTCTCTTCTTGGGTGTTTGTTTGCAACTGATCCCTGTGCATTTAAATATGATATATGTTGAATGTCAGACTAATTGCATTGTCCATCTACCATATCCTGTTTTTCGTGACATAATAATCTACTGCAGAATTTTTTTGACTAACAATGGAAGTTATTCAATCACTTGGAGAGTTAAAATAAGTTTCAGGTGTAGAGAAACTAACGACGTGGTTACCTGTATCCGTAAAAGAAGACAATGGATGATACGATATATGAAGTCACTAAACAAAAGCAGTTTATCATTATAAATCTAGTGACTGTTGTCATGGTAAGGAATTAACATTATAACGTATTCCATACATAATATATATCCCATTTTGCTGGTTGGTACGTTTAGCCCAATTTATGTCTAATAAAATTGAATTTGGTGGTATGTACGCCATACGTGAGCGGTACTGCTACCTAAGGATAAAACGATAAAAACTGTTCGTTATCTGACTCTAATGAAAGACTGTGTTTGCAATTCCTTGATTTCATTTATCACCATTGAAACAATTAAATGGATAAAACGTCTTTACGCTTTATGACGTAAACTCGTGAATCATCAATGTTATTGATGACAAGATGAAATCGGAATAACACTAAGAAACAATCAGAAATCAGGCGTAATTATGGTTTCATTGTGTTTAGTATGTTCTATGACATTTGAGCTATTCACGTTTTCAATGTTGTGATTTTTCGTATCTTTTTATTAACAATTAAAAAAACACTCCTTTTTGCAATAATCAGTAAATTCGAAACTGTATTACGTTAATTACATTAAGTTTGAAGTTTTACCATTAATTGCTGACAAAGGCGAAGTGTAACTGGTTTCTCGTCATCATGTCCCCTCTCGTTATACTGATTTAATTTAGAGTTTATTGCAGTCCGCTAACACTAACCGGCTGCGATGCTGCTACAAGCCCAATAATTAGTTTGCTTCTTAAAACTCTTGAAGTACAGCATAAGTCACGATTAAAAGTGAATTATATATCTAGTTTTACGAACAAGTTTCTGTTTTGTTACATCTTTTCCGGCTGCGATTAATAATGCACATGCTAGAACGTATTTTTACAAGGTTAATGAAACCCTCCGTAATTAAATATTTTAACAGCTACTGAGATGTTGTAAGTAAGTTTTGAAAGTGGATTGCTTCCCCTACACCAAATATTTATGCCTTTTTTCCAACTTTTAACTTTCATACCTCACAATTTACTATAAAAGAAATTGCCACTCTTATTGAAAACAAAACATAAACAAGTGATAAGACTACATTCATTTGCAGAAAATGACTAACACGCATGGTCATAATGGCAACCGTATTATCCGGATGGTTTAAATTTGGGCATAAGTAATTCAGGCAAAAGGAAGTACACTTCTGGGTTCTTACCCTAAATCTGTATTTGCAGACCGTTTCTTAAACTGTTACAAGTATGATGATTACTTACTCTAAATAACAAAATATTACGACCATGCTTTTGTTGAGAAATTTAAAAAGATTTTTAGATAATTATGATGAATAGATTTTAAGTATACTAGACAATCCCTTATTTATTTATAACATTACCAAAAAAATGTTATGAAAAAATTCTTCAGTTTCACTTTTCAAACAGAATACTAAATGAGAAAACGCTTGTAATTACAGTTTTAACAACTAGGCACGTCTGATCGATGCTTTGTCTGAGAGGTTCAGCTGGGACATTTAGTATCAAACGTGATGGCGAGTGGGATGATTTCAACTTTGACATTGTTAACCGTCTTTAGAGGGCTGTATTCCAATGAATCTTTTCTTTGTATTGTGGATTTATATTGCAATTGTTTAGATTCTCAAGAGTATGTTTGTACATGGATAAGTATTTATTGCTAAAATGTTTAAACAGGGATTGCATTAGAGAAACACATTTTCAAAGTTCTTCTACAAGAATCAGGACATACTCTTAAAATGTAATTACAGACATTCTCTGACCGTTACTAGTATTGCAAACATTGACTGCATAATTATGCAGGATATATGTTTGTTAGTTCTTGAATAAGTAAGTCTTTAAGAACAAAAATCTTGGTGGTCCCAACTCTCTGACATATCACCTGACTCATAGTAAGTACACTAATTATATTTTTATATATCCCACGTGATGCATTGCAAGGTCTAATGTCACCCTCATTGTCAGACACATGAAGACGTAGTCATGATCTAGAGCGGTATTTGAATGTTACCATTGAATTGTGATATTCTTACTCTGACTGGATTTCCTTTGTAGGATGGAGATGTTTATTTATATTATTGACGTGCAAACACATGTTGAAATTTATTTTCAACTATTTCGTGCCTTTAAATTATTTATCTGATTGGCAATCCTGTTTGTGTGCTGATTTTTTTTTATAAAAATGCGTAGGATTAAAACAAAAACTGAAATACCAATTCCATTTGGAAGTAAAAAATTGAGTTTAGAAGAATTCAATCCATGCTTTAAATTGACATAACAATAAAATGGCTCAGAAAGCGAAAGAACTGAAGTCGGGTTCCCCTTTTCGACGCTGTCATCGGAAGAAGGGAGGCGTCAAAATTTGGAAAAAATACAATGAAAAATCGTATTAAAATGAGCTGGTTTCCGACGCACCCTATATCACATATACGTCATTGACCTTTGGTGCCATTCATAATAGAGGTGTGACCAAGTAGATTATCAAATTACATATCAACCCTGAATTTTCAAAACCTTCGTCGAAGTGCCATGACAGGACAGGCATTTCAACTTTGGTTAGAATAGCATAACCAGAATCAAAGAAAAGAACTTGAGACCTCAAAAGTTAACTGTTTTAGGAGCGTAACTTGTCAATGTGATGGATGCAAATAATTGAAAAAGGCAAGATAGTCTGTATGAAAATGACGAAGTGCATTTTTTCAAGGTTAAACAAATCTTATTTTGTTGCCTTATCCTTTGTAATCCGATAAGCCCAAATTTCTCGAAAGTTCATAAGCCTTATTAATTTCAGCAGTTTATTTCAATACGCCAAATTTAGAGTGCAATAACTTTCAAAAATGTTAATATTACACAATTTATACCAAAAGAGAACATAATATGCTTCAAGAAATTGGGCCACGGTTTTTACGATCTTCATTATAATTTTCCATTTTTGTTGTATGTATTGACTATTTAAATCCTATAGTTTTTTTTATCGTTTTACCCTCATTAACCATAGTGTCATATGTTTGATCAACAGAATCATGCTTAGTCGAGTTATATTCTTGTGAAAAAATAAATTACAATATATGTAAAGTCTCAACACGTTTTCGCTCATCAATAAGTTAATTTTTGAAGTAAATGTTTGACATTCTGAACGAATTTCATAGTAATATGATGTAAGTCAGCTAAAATAGACAGAAAAAGGCGTTCAAAGTGTATGATAACAGTCAAAATCTTGTTTTATTACTATTTCTGTTTTAACTCAGTTTGGTAGTCTTTGACAACATTGTGAGATCGCTATATTTCTTCAAATTGGACTTCTAGTTTACTAGAAACACTGCTGATATTTTCGGTTTATACTTTTATCTGAAGAATACATCAATATATTTAGACATGTTCGGTTAATCAGGAGATGTATGCGTGGTAATTATAATGAAGCTTGAAATGCAACATAAACTTGCTTTTGAATTAGTCAGTGTGATATATAATTATAACCCCGATTATTCAATTAAAACTTACAACACAGACAGTGCAAAGATTGAATTTAGGTTTGCGTTTTCCGGTGATATATATTTATCTTTACCAACATTTCATACTATAAACCGTATATCACCAAAATTCCGAGCTCGTAATTCCACCTTAAACTAAACCATTAATGTACTTTTTAGCTTTTTCGATATATTAAAAAAAATAAAAAAAAATAGCGAAACTCTCTTCAAGTAACATGATGACTAGGTAACCCAATAATGCTGAAAATCCAGCTCAATCATTTCAGCATTCTGATCATGTTTCAAGGGTTTAGTTGATAAGTTGTAAAAATACAGCCCCAATTCATCATTTTGATAAAACTTTTTCGCCTGAATCATTTACGATTTTTTATATAAGCGGTAATAAAAGTAAGCGCGCGGTGCTTCTTGTCTGCGCTTAGTGCTGGAGGTGTGCGCCGTCATCAAAGTTACTGGCATTTGCCTCAGATAGTGATGTATGAGTACGCTGAGCAGATGTGTGAATTGGTTAATTTACATGTTCGCACACATACATTTTTTTCCTTATGCTTCATATGTAACAGTTATATATTTTGAATACAATACATAAACTCTTTAGTTTGTACTGTGACTTAATATTAGTGCGCTATAATTTGTTTTGCTTTACCGGTCTTATTTTACGATTGTTTTGTTAGCGAATCTAATACATTTATAACACGGATTTATATAATATTGAAAGGATTGGTCTCGTGAGTTTATCATCAATTCTTATCTTAATCGTATGATTTGTCTTATTCAGCTGCATAGCTGTTTCGAGAAAGGGAACGAAAGAGAAGATGGATATAAAGATGGAAAAAGTAAGAGAAATACATCCATTCCAATTACGTCATTAGGAAATTAAGCCAAGACGCCCGTGTTTGGTTTCCAGTAATATTGAAAATCGTAATTCATTAATTTATTATTCATTCGCGTAGGTTTTCTATCGGTAATTGGATAAAAAGAAATACATCAGTGTTGCCTTTGATCAGAATTTTAAGTATTTCTAGTGGTTGAGGTGAAAATAAATTTCATAAAGGCTATTATTTGAAATAGAGATTTCTAAAACTTGAAATAAAGAAAACAATATAGTCAGGTATGCCACAAAACCTGTAAGCGTGATAACTGGTATTAGTTAAAACAACATTGTCCCAGCCGATTTCATTGCAATATTTCAGGTGTGAGTTTCTTTGAGTTTCATTTTAAGAGTATTAATTTTACAATTATGTGTACCCGTTTATCAGAACGTGTTACGGTATTAAAACACGTTGGGCTGTATAAAACGTCATTTCATTCAGCTTAGTTTTCTTCAACATTCAGTTCAATTTCACACAGAACTCGTTCCCATAGGTCCAACAAATTACGAATGGGTCGGACAGCACGTGTAAGTCAAACCTCACATGGAAATGCGACGTGCATAAATCAGTGCTAAAATGGAATTCATTTTCGTGTATGCAAATCCAATCATTTTCCTCGTTGGACTTGCAGGGAATTCCGTATCACTGGCCGTGTTTTGAAGGAAGCCATTAAAGAGGTTGTTGGCAAGTACCTATCTCGTGGCCTTTTCCAGTGCCGACATTTGTACACTCGTATTTTACGTGCTCGTGGAATAGTTAAGGCGAGGACTGAAACTCAAAGACCCCAGCGTCACCATTAGGATTATCGGTCGGTATAGTTTGTGTCAGTTATTAACGTACTTTCCATATATTTTGCGGATAATGTCGTGCTGTATCATCATAGTGTTCACTATTGAGCACTTCGTCGCAGTTTGCTATCCCCTTAAAAGGTTCAAAGATATTGTACAAACGGGCTGAGCTATCATGCTACTAATCGCCTCCACTGTTGTCCTATACAAACCAATTTTAAGAATGGAAACTAAACTGAGCATGGAAACCAGCATGGAAGGCTACGAAAATATTTCATTTCTGCTGGACACTTTATATTCAGTATTTATCACACTAGTTCCTTTCTTAGTCATTACCATATTGGACATCATGCTCATTAGAACGCTTTATGTTCGAAATATAGAACATAATGAACTCTTTTCGGACTCTCATACACACATTAGGCTGGAATTTATACTAATTCTCATTGCGATTTCGTGTTGTTTTATTCTCTTAAATCTTTAATATACAATCGCTTTGATTATGTTTCGTGTACCAGAAACCTATGATGACACGCAAACAGCGTGGCTTTACATAATTACCAGGACCTTATTCTACTTTACCTATTAAGTCAACTTCTTTCTCTACAGCTGTACAAGGAAGTCTTTCCGGAAAACGTATAGAAAAATGGTTATGTGCAAATCGCGCATGAGGACATTAAATGGTTTGTATTTACATTGTCGTCCTCATGGATCGTTTACAACAATTCGTTCGACAATATTAATCACCACCCAAATAACGAATAGGAGAACTTTAACTGTAAGATCAAAGACGTAATAACTTCAAAGTACAGATTTAAGACGTACCGCGTATCGCCAAACGATAAAAAATAATCACCATCCAAGCAACTGTTACAAAAAGAAGGACTTAAACTGTTAAATTAAAGACATATAGTGCATCGCGAATGTCATTCTTATGATAAACCGCCAAGTAATTGTTACGGATGTGCGAACACTAACTCTTAAATATGGAATTTTATTGTTTGTCCAAAGTAACAGTAAATATTTACTCAGGTAAAACAAATATACAAATATTTATGAATAAAAACACACTATCACAATTAAACAAGATACTAATGCCATAACATTTCTTGACGTTACTCATTTCGTCCAAAAGTTGAAAAATGAATTAAACATTACAAGGACAATCCCAAGAGGCGGATAATGGTTCGGCATTAGAGTGCAGACAGGGGCTTTGGGGACATGTTTGGGGGAGTAATTTTAGACGTGCTGCCTGCCCTTAACCTTAAATATGATTGGTAAGGGGCGTATATTTAGGTTGACATCGTTCCTTTATGTTTTATTCTTATCAGGTGTGATATCAATATTAACATACACATTCAAATACTATGAAATGTTTTTGAGGACGCGCGTACCGAATGCCTCAGTATTATTCTGCTATACATAAAGCCGATTCATCCGATCACATCCAAGCTATGCTGTTTTAATTATCCGAGTATGCATGACAACTTTATCACCGCTCTTGGCTTTTGGATACATAGAACATGAAATACAAAACGGACCCTTACTGTATAAACATCACAAATGTGTAGTAAAATATCGTAATGAGGCTAAGTAACGATCTTTTATCCCGAAAAAAATCAATGTCCGCCATCAGCGATTTTTTCGATACAGTGTGAGTTTTGAAATTTGACCGTGTTTTCGGTTTTAAATGACATTGCTATTTGGTAAACTGATGAGATAAGAAACATTGTAGACAGTTAATAAGAGGCCGCATAATAGCAAAATAATATTCTTAGCGATGAGACACAATTTAGGATAGGTTCAATGAATCAGTGTTGAAATATACTTTAACTAAGATTTATATATAACAATTAACATTTTGTTTGATTTAAGAATTATTTTGCTTACTATATCAAAACTAAAAATAATTGTATCGAGTCTGTCTTGCGTTCTATGCAT
Source organism: Mya arenaria (assembly GCF_026914265.1). Taxonomy (NCBI): domain Eukaryota; kingdom Metazoa; phylum Mollusca; class Bivalvia; order Myida; family Myidae; genus Mya; species Mya arenaria. The sequence goes on from NC_069131.1 coordinate 52,720,660, forward strand.
CTTATTCCAATTTGGGACTCCAATTAAATCATGAATAGGATAAAAAAGGGAATGACGATAAGCTACTAGACACACCAAAAATGCATGATCTTAAATTAATTATGATGAACGCATATTTACAGTTGACTAGTTGTTTACTTAAACTCAAACAAGCATAACTTTGAAACATTGGACACATTTTAACAATGTGATACAGAGAAGTACATATTTTGTGACTGATAAGATAACTAGCATTCGCTTCAACATACTTCGTTAATTGTTTTCCTCAGTCGATCCCTTCACACTGTCAATTGCGTTATTCCTTTCAACATCGTTCAGTCGTCTTGTCACCTCCTCTAGTTTTAATGTTAAATCAATAACCAAACCTTCAAGCGAATCAATGTGTTTAATAAATTGTTGAATCAATGCGTTATCTGAGAAACTTTCAGAAAGATGTGTCCTTTGACAACTCGATGCACTTATCAATGCAATAAAAACGTAAAAACCTACAACGTGCATGATTGAAGACTACCTCCTTCAGAATGCAAACTATAATTGAGCAGAACAAAATTGATATTTATAATGAATGCCATAGAAAGATAAAAATGTCTCTCGCCATGTCTGGCCGTTATGTAAGGGAGTGACTTCATACTATATTTGCAACACGTCTCATGACCTGAAAAACTACTTACGCCTGTCTGGGAGTAACTGGAACAGATTACTTTTCTACACTTATCAAGCAGTATTCTTCATGTAAACCGTTACATTTATAAGACAAGAAACGCAGCCGGCTTAATATCTAAATAATCGAAATCGACACATTGAACGACTCAAATAATATTAAGAAAACTTTCAAAATGAACCCCAAACTCTAGGAGTCATTTAGAACGAACTTATATATGTTTTCAAAGAGTGCATACATATATTGTTGCATCAAAAATATTTAAAACAACTGAAGTTCAATGGGATGCCTGTCTATCATAACACTTTTAGGATTAGCCCAAGTGGTCTTGGCGAGAACAGATTCGATTCAGATACCATTTCTCTTCCTATCGTTCTCTCTCCCTCTCTCTCTATGTAACCATTATAAGTAACTTATGTATTCGCATGCAAATAGACATTGTCATAACTCAATTTTAACGATAGTCTGACACATTTCGGAGAGGGTCATTTTCTAATGTTGTCATAACTTGTTGCCCAACCCAATTGTACAATAATATTGTTTGTCGAAAATATGTATATCACGTGTGTTTATTATTTACAATATAATACGATTAGACTAACACATTTTCGTTTAATTTTCAAACGAATGCTACACACGTAAATATTATTCAATGGAAGAGTAACTAATACGAACATGTAAACAAACTGTAAATGTTAGTAACTTCACCACAATCAATAGCATTTCGGCGTGAATCTCCAAATGGGTTAAAAAAATCACAAAAGTAGATATGCTTTTTTTGTTCCACCATTAGTTACATGAATCTAATAATTGCATGTTTTTAATTGTGTATTATCGATATGATTCAACGTTAGTCAGTGAAAGGAAACATCAAAATCAAATTAATTTAATATATTAAATCCCGTATCACAGGTTTCGACGAGTTTTTTCAGTACTAAAACAGAAGAGGGTGTTAAGTTTAGCCGCATGCAAATATTGTGGCCAAGACAGTGTCCTTTCCGTCCGGATTTATTGTGGGTTTCTTAACTCCAAAACTAACCTCCATGAATGATGGTACTGGATCAATCAAAGGTGCATTGTAAACGACATAAAGGCAATACATTGTGGTGGCCAAGCCAGTGACCTCTCCGTCCAAATTTGTTGTAGGTTAACTAAACCTAAACCCAACTACCGGGACTAAGGCTAAGGGTCCATCGAAAGTGCATTGAACTCTGTTTTTCAAAGAAAGATGACCGGGCGAAATAATGTCCGTTTGTCATATGCATATGCTATGACTATTTTATTGATGTTTTATCTATTCGTTAATGAAATGAAATATGTTTTAACCATTAATGTAAACCATAATGATCTGCACTTTCCTGTTGTTGTTTTTCTGAAGTATCTTATATATATTGATTTCTTTTTTACGAGACCTGCTGACACAGTACAAATAATAACAAGATCATCATTTTGTTATGTATTTTATTATGCGATTAATTGCGATCCGAACATATCCGAAGATGATAAACGCAATCGTGGAAAGACAGTTCATTTAAGGAATGGAAAGGAACGTGAGGTGTAAACATATTAAAATAAATGCAACAATCTCATAACTCTTCTTTCTTTTTCATTAATACATGCTTTTAAAACGTTTTGCTCGTGTTTCTTAACTGAAGTGTAGTTATCACAAATAACATTAAAAAGGCATGAAATTTGGAGGAAACATGCAGTTTTCAATCATTTGATTAAAGTGTTATACAAGTTTCGTCAAAACCAACCCAAGCGACACATATATATTTGGTACATACTACACATGTTCTAACTGATCATTAAAGTTGATACACGAAAGAGAAGGAGATATCTAAAAACGGTTCGGTTTTTAGTAACGTTTTAACACCCTTCACACGGAAACATTTACCACGTGTTGGAGGTGTATATATTACTATATTTTAGCTCGGGCTTAAAGTCTTATTGCCATTACATTTACAAAAGTGTTATACATGTTATAACATATTAAACATTATGATGACGACCTACATATAAATCTGCAATTCTCCAACTTCATAATTGCCTTAAAAAACAGATAAGAAAATTAAAATCATGATAAGTGTTATGCCAGTGTTGTTATGGTCGTTAAAGGGTTTCGAAACAATACCATTTGCAAATTATAAATCATATCTATTTCCCGTAAGATATGAAATGTCTTTCAACGTATCATTGTGACAATTGACCTTCCTAGATAGCGATCATATTAACCATGTATTCAAATCCATCTTGAAAATACAAGCCTTAGAGACTGTTGCAATTTAAATTTGAAAACAAATATACATTGATTTTAGAAAGCATTTGCTTGACATTTGAGTTCAGGAAGAAATGTTTGTCTCGGGACAATAAACCAGTTGCTAAAAGCAATTATTGCAACATTCCGAGATAATTTGAGAAAAAGATGGATTTAGTTTTACATTCAGTTCGGGCTTCAAATTTTGCCTAAGTGATAGTTTTATGTTCAAAAATAATAAAACAACAACAAAGGATTGAAAAACATCGTTGTTATATTAATAAATAGTAGTCACTATATTATATGACGAGTCGAAAAAAAATAAGGCAAAGAAATAAAAAAGGCAACGTATCAATAAATTACCGGTGGTGATAGGATTCGAACACATTTGGATTGAAAGTCCAGTATGTTTAAAATGTTCATTACATTATATGTCTAGTATTACATTTTAGGTTCATTGAGTAACCCTGTTAAATACGGAGCCTTTGAACGTAACATGTTTCACAATGCGTATAAATCAAAAGCGGAGGCCATGTTGCTGCCAATGTCTATAAAATCAACCGTGTCGCCTTTATCGTCGATTTATTTACCAAAATAAACTGCTTTATCAGCTGGATTGAATAGATAAAGCCTTCTTAAAATGCCATCAAACAAACACCTCCCTGCTATTTACCAATGGTGTAAAATGACATGGTCACATTAACCGGAAACAATGTGCGTGCTTACAAATTTTTTTTTAGGAAGAAAATGACAATGATAAGAAAACATGTATATACTCATTAGATTTTACATATGGTGTTAATATGGACTGCACCGCAGAATTATCATTTCAATCAAGAAGGAAATGATTTTTTTTTATCGTTTGTGTACCATTCAGCTACAACCGTACAATAAGCAGCGTGCGTATACTGGAACGTCGTTTTAATTAATCTGCACCCTACTGTTGCACATTAAGAGCTCTTCCTTATTAAAGTTCTTACAGTTCTGATAATATAATTATGTATTATTAAGTCCAGTACCCGCAATAAGTGAGGGAAATATCTCAAAGATTTTATATCTTGCTGGACCAGAACTTTGCTGTCTTCCGTTCTGATGCAACATGGATGTTTTGAAACATTAACGGTCCTAAGCTTCAAAGTGAGCGAATTTTCTTAGGAGAAATGAGGCATACCTTTTATTGATTAAATGAATTTGGTTTGGACTTTATTTAAAGGAAATGCATTGTTAGCATATTAGGTGAAATGCTAGAAATGGCATTTTTCTGTATTGTCTGTTTGCATTTAAAATATAGGGAAATCAATAGATAGTGTTAAACCTCCAACAATTAAAGCTTCAGGTAAAAACAAACAGTCCGAATTCTGTTTTACCAGAAACATTCAATATATCGTATATTTAAATTATTTTCAACTTCCTGAATAAATATAGTGGTAGCTGGATCCACCCGTTATAATAACTGGTAATTAAATTAATGTTTCAATTCAGAACAAATAATTATTAACTTAAACACTTGACCAGAACAACTTTTATTCTTCATTGAACATCAGCAATCACTCATTTTCCTACAATTGGACCGTTATCTTCCGTTTGAACCAAGAGAGCACCAGTGAATGATGTAGAACGTTCTACTTGATCACCATGTATCCGATCTGCGGAACCTTCATGTGCGACCCAGACCTCGTCACCGCGGCTCATCATCAACACAGCCGTGTTGCTGCCCTGGTTGTCTTCAGTGTCGGTATAACTCTCAGCTACTGCTTCAACCTATGGAACACATATTAAACACACTGATATCAATACAGCAATATTCGATACGAGCCAGTAACATGATCCTGCAAAAGGACGGGCTAACATAAAAACGCCGTGTAGCTGCTTTGTTTGTCCTCCTTCATGTTGGTATAAGCCCCAGAACTGAAAAACAGTCATGTCCGATTATACAATAAATGAGTTTACAAGTGTAACTCAATCACAGAGAGCTTTAGCAGAATCTTAGAATTAACCCAGAAGCAGACTGCCTAAAACATAGGTTTTTATTCATCCAAATTGACAGCGATTCACGCACATTTAATATATTGTTTTGCTCAATGGATAGTTTAATGACATATGATAATACTTTCAATATCACAATTTTGTCATCAATATCAGAGTGTCCATCTAACACCGACCAGCAATCCTAAAGTGCATGTACATCAATACATGTAAACGTTATGACACTCCTTCCCTCAGTATGTGACCTATATAGATAATATTAATATGGTCAAGAGGTCATTTTGTTACTATAATGAAAAAACACTGCTAACGGCCGCCTCTATAATTATTTCATTTAAACAGAGGCTCAATATACACACTGCCCGACGTCAGCACAGTCAAGCATCAACACGACCTAATATAAACACGGTCCAACAATCAGCAGGCCCAAAGTTAACATAGCAAAACATGAACAAGGTCCAATGTACGGATGATCCAAGGTCAATATGGCTGTGCTGTTTCTTTAATTTTCCCATTGTCCGTACATCTCTCAGCTACTGCTTCAATCTATACTACATTATAAGACTTCTACACATTTTATTATATACAATTTTAACATGATCAAACATTGACAGAGTCCAATGTCAATACCACCTTGCAAACAAAAACAACAACATCAAGGCCAACATTATAGCCCTGATTGGCCTTCTTGCCATTTTAGAAAACTCTCACTTCCTGCTTTTATCTGTCTGTTTTATCTGTACAGATAGTAATTGAAGTGAAAGTTTTATTCAAAATCAATACATATTCATGCATAACAAACATCAATTTTGACAGATAAACATTTAACTACTCACTACATAATGAACTTATGGAAAGAATTAACTATTGATAACAAGATTATAACTAAGTAGCAGAAAGCGCAAAAGTATTAAAGGATTGGTGATTGCTAAAAGATTTACTGTGATCTATAATAGTCTCGTAAGGTAAAAACACCGTGTTTATGCTCATTTCTTTCAAATTAAACTCAGGTTTCTTCATAAGAACCATAGTTTTCGACATGTATTCATCCTTTTTGGTATATTAAAACACTATTTCTAAATGTGGTAAATTTCATTTTGGAATAAGAGTGCATCTTTAATACTTTTATTTTCTGCATCTTTTAGGCGACATTGTACCACTGCTTGACGTTTACATGAAATTGCAATATGAACATCGTTAAGTCAAACAATTTTCCTTATGGTTTTGGATTTTTTTCGTTATAATAAATTACCACAGTCATTCTTGTGTATTATGTTTCGCATTTGCATCGTGTAATAAAAGATGCCACATCTTGTTAAATCAAAACAGATCTGGAAACATATGACTATATTATCTCAGTGAACAATAGCATTATATGTCAACTATTAAAGTAGTGAATCTGATAAAAAAAACTCGAAAATCTTATCAACGAAAATGAGGGTTTTGTTTCTTCGCCTTAGCTATATAAAAGATTTGGACGGACACAATTAGTCGTTTTTCTTCGTAAACCGTTATGCATAGACACGTACAAGTGTTAAAATTAAGGCACATGTAATAAAACCTTTTATAATGATCGTAGCCAGATAATACCGTATGATTTCCGTTCATCATTAGTTTCGCCCATATATTGTAGCCGTTAAGTCCCTGCTGCTTTCGTGCGGTTACGGCCCAGGAAAAAAGGTACAGTCCCGGTACAGGAGCTCGGAAAATACCTGATCAGAGAGAAGTTCGACGGAGGCGGTTTTAGAATATTCGATATTTTCTTCATGATGTTTGGTCAAGGTTTAATCAGGAAAATAACAACAGTGAAAATATCACTCTTGATGATAGCAACACTACAATTGTGTACATATGCCTTTTGCTGTGAAACGAAATCTTCCACTTACATTAACAAATATCATGTAAATACATACAGACTACACAATTAAACCGCTGTCAAGCCTTTTAATATCTGATTGAATGATAATGACATAATCTAAAATGTTCAATTTCAGAAGTCGCTTTAAAACTTCAACATCGAAAAGACCGCTTTTTAAAATTCCGTTTAAAAAGATCGTGCCTTTGTATATTCGCGAACATAACACTACTATTCATGTGATCAAAGATATATACCACTGTATATAATTTAAAATTACTAATTATTTTAACTAAGCAGATTGGTTCTCACCAGTGTTGCTACTGTATCCCTGTCCTTCGTTGGTCACTACCTTGTTAAATACAACTGCCTGGTCTTTCCCGAGGGTGGACACGTGGTCGAGGTAGGAGGTGAATCCAACAATGCCCATGAGTTGTCTTTGACCTGATCCAAATACAATATGGGTTAATTAAATACTCAAGGAATGAATTGTGGGGCTGATGTCAATTGGGTTGGTCAATGTGTGTGGAGTCCGAAGGACTCCACGCGTACTTTGACCAACCCAATTGCGTTCATATCCCCGATAATGACATCAACCCGCAATTCATTCCTTATATTTACACCAATAGTTCATTATTTCATTCAAGAATTGTTAAAAAAGTACTTCATTTCATTTAAGAAAACCTTTCAGTAATCCGTTCTTACCCATTCCGTAAATAGAACGACCCGACTATAACCGGAAACATTTTTTTCAAATGACGTCGCAATAACGCGGGAAAAGATCAACCACTTGAAATCACTTTAAAACGTAAAATTGAAACACTTCTGGTACCAATATGTTTAAAATATAATAAACTTACACTTTTAAAAATGTTGATCTATATTTTACGGGACCTGCAGACACAATACAACCAATAACAAGATCAATTGCTTTCATGTATATTGTTATGCAATGAATTACGATCCGAACATATCCGAAAATGTTGCGTTCATCGATTGATGAACGCAATTGTCGAAAGGCAGTTCATTTGAGGAATGGAAGTTGAGGTGTAAATATTGTTCGTTATCACACTTATTTTTAAGCTAAATGTTTTATGTGAAATGCAACGAGCAGAATTGGTCTTTATTAAATGTTAAAATTGTCCGTTCTTGCAATTCATATTTTTTACATAAACATCAAACTACTATACATAGAAAATGTCTAACACTTTCAAAACGGCATTTATGTTTTGGCTACTGAGCATGTTTCTGAAGTTTTCATATGAACAATGCTAATAAACCTGCGTGCTATATCTATTCTATTTGCCAGTCAGGGGATGGGATCATGTCATAGTTCATGATCAATGTTTTACGGTTCATATGGACAGATGTATATAACCAGGCTCGAATGTTATTTTAACTACATTTTATCTGGATTTTTTTAGAATTGTATTATTCTGTTTAAACGTTTATTCAAGTTAAAGGCTGAATATAATTGTTGATCTATTTTATAACAAATAACACCAAACCGAACTGTTTGATGTCATTTTTTAACTGTGTGAACATTTTTAAAACGTAGTCACTTCATTTTTGATAACAATAGAAAATTTTGCAATGGCCATACACATGTAATGACTTTTCAATCTTAAACTTAAGTAAATGGAGAATATATCCGATAACGGTGTTAAGTAGATGTGAATGAAACTACCTCTTAAGATCGTAGCATCTTTCTGCGATCGTACCGGAAGTGAAACGGACACAGTATCTGATATTTCTTCATTCGATCCTTCTTCAACGTCCACAGCGTTTAGTTGTTCGACTTCACTTAGTCTGTTTGTCACTTTCTCTAGCTTTGATTTTAAATCCAAATTTTCTTGTTTTAAATCCTGAACAGAGTCTTTCAGCGAATCCACTTCTTCAATAAGTCGTTTTATCAAAGCACTATTTGAAAGAGATTCCGAAAGATCGGTGCTCTGACCATTTGATGCATATATCAATACAGTAAAAACATAAATATCTGAAACTTTCATAATTGGAGACTTTTTTCTAAACGTTTATATTAAACTGGTGAACAGCAGGACAAGACTGATCATAATAACATAGAAAGATAAGAATTCAGGTTGGCTAAATATGGCGCATTGCAGTGATTATCAAAGTACATTTGTATGAATCTTTATCATATATTTACCTTAGTTTGTATTGCAAAATTGTATCGGATGTCCAAAGAATTGAAACGTTTGTATTTTTCTGCGGATTGCATGCTCAGCTCCGAAGATTTTTAATTTGACAATTATAATTAAATGTTGGTAAAGTAAGGAAAGTTAAGCGCAGTTTAAACCCCTGGTAAACTCGAGTTCCAGTGAACTCGTGTTTCACTGATATTCAAACACAGTAGTCTCATCATGTATTGAAAACTGTGTTTGATACGTGTATGTTCTGTTTGTTGTGTTTATACGTTCTACATCCCTCGTTCAGCAATTTTGTTTGGACCCTGCTGACCTTTTTACAGGCTTTATTTAATTGTTTGTTTTAGTGTACGATCGTTATATATTTCACCGTATGAGCATCACAATTTATATTTTCACTTATAAAGTCACTTTCGGTGCTCAGGAGAATAATAATAATAATAATAATAATAATAATAATAATAATAATAATAATAATGATAATAATAATGATGATAATAATAATAATAATAATAATAATAATAATAATAATAATAATAATAATAATAATAATACTGATAATAATAATAATAACAATAATAATAATAATAATAATAATAATAATAATAATAATAATAATAATAATATTATTATTATTATTATTATAGATAACGCCTATGCTATTTGAGTGTTTCTTTTATTGTGAAGCAACAGTAAGTTGTAACCAGAAAGTTAAGTGTGAGTTGGTTTGATCATATTTGAAAACATGAAAGAAATAACCTTATTTGCAAAGTTCTGTCTGAATTAATATTTACAGTTATAAATGATATAACTATAAGGTAAAATATTCGACCACGTTATACCACCAGCTTTGAATATGCGAGAATTTATGTATAAGCTACAAACAAACTGAGTTATAAAATTCTTAGCATATTTAAATTTATTGCGACAACATTTTAATTGGCAATATATGTATGCTAATTCTTTAGCTTTGTTTCCTATTTCATAATGGTAAAGGAAATTACAGACATGATGATGAAGTGTAACAACAGTGTTGTTATGGAACAAATGATGGTTTTAGATCAATTTTTCTTTTGCAATTTGCAATTTCGCTCTAAGAGTAATTTTCACATGATATCAAACTTCTTTCTTAAAGCTTTAGGTGTGTCATTTTACCTTTATATATAGCAACACTATTTATCAAGCAAACCAACCTGTAACACTAGCCTGACAAGACGGATAAGGTGTATCCATTATATTCACTATCATAGTTGTTTGATCTAGGTTTGTTTATCCTGAGTTTGCACCACATGACATCTATGGTAAACAGGAAACGTCGTTCCATTTTAGGTAGATTATTAATGTCTTGAGGAGGCATGATTTTCATTCGCACGAAGACCATGATCACATAATGCGTACAACCCTAAAACGCGTCACGGTGTATTTTTCATGTCAATATTGCAGGAAATTGTAAATAAAATACCCTGCAATGCATAAATATAGACTTGAATTAACCGACAGTGTATAAGGGGAGATCAGTCAACCCTCCATACAACGTTTGGGAGTGAATGTTTCGGAACTTTGGAGAAGAAGGCGCCCGACCTATGATGAGAGCAATTATTGCAGTTGTGACACATTTAACGTAAAATCCGTGATGTGCCCCTAATTAACAAATATGAATGTAAGAAGAAAAAAATCCCAAAGCATTAGCTTGAGATTTTATTAACACTTCCATTGTGCAAATGTTCCAATAAGTAACGAACATTTAATTTTCAGAAATCCATGAGAATTTTCTTATGATATTGTGTGTTCCTTGAAGAATATAAATATGCTTGGCTTTCATTTATGTTCACTTTGTTGAAGTATTTGTTGCTGTCACTGCATTAACCTCCATTTATTTAATTGCAAAGTAGTTGTTTTACAGTGTCGTTTTATACTTGGAAATATGAATGAGAACTCCCTAGCATAGCAAGCCAAAATCAAACATGTACTGAGGTACTTTGCCTGTGTTTCTTAGACTTACATATTACCATTGGTCCAAACGCATAATTTTGTCCACACATTCCTTCCAAACAATGCAGCCTACTTATGCACATGATCAAGACCGAGTAAAGAACTCGGAATAGGGAGTAAAAATAAATCACTGATACTTTTTAATAAAAAACTAAAACAATGATACGCTTCCTGCCCTCTATTAGGTACGGTGGTGTAAATGTAGCATGACTTCCACGACTAAGTATGTCTTGGTAACAACTCACTTTCTCGTTCCCATGGATAGATTATGTCGTGGGCATAACTATATATACATCTGAAATGTTCATGTAATTAAGTAAAACAGAAATAAGCACGTTTTTTTATTTGTCTAAAAGATGATTGCTGCAAGATCGCTTTTTCGAAAATGGAGTTGGAGAATAACCAATCGTGGTTATTTTTTAACAAGTAGTTAATCGAATCGAAGTTCGAGAATCGCTGAAACAGTAAACATGCATCTATTAATTTCGTCGTTTTTTGTTCCTTATAAGCCATGCCTGTTTTTACTTTTAGATCGCTGTTCATGCTTATTATCACATTAAGATGACATATATTTTTAACATACATTGATCGTGTTCAAGCCGATCATTTGTCCCCAGCGGGCGGGATCGGTTTTCCACATATGGCTATATGGAGATATGTGGTCACCAGGGAGTGGGATTTGTTTTCCATATATGGCTGAAATAAAACAGGTCGCCACAAGGGAGCAGGGAGAGATCCCCGAAAATGGCTTTTCTGTCATCGTTTTGTCGGAGATTGAGCTGCTGTTATTTTTATTGTGCAGGCTTGTTCATTGGGGGATTAGTTATATAAGTCGTACACCTCCAGTTGTTGAGACTTGTTGAGAATATGTTTGCCATTGAGGGTGGGGTCATTATTAAATGGTCAAGGCATATTAAAGATACAAACTTGATTAATGCTCTATTATTTTTAGATATTTAATTTTTTTCTTCAGTGAGCTGCCTTAGTTTCATGGAAAAAGGACATTATTGGTATCCCGAAACATATACATTTCAAAAGTTTAAAATATTGACAGGGCATGGCTAAATTTGGAAGTGTAACATAATATGTTTATCATTTCTTTACCTATTTGTTGAGTGTATGCTCCCTGCCAACCAACATTTGCAACAACACTTCAATTATGGATAATTGGCTCAGAACGTATGTATGTTTTTGCGATAACCGAATTGTCAATACGCAAAACAAACCCTGTGTTGCAGCAACACGTAATACGTGAATTGTTTACTATCATTTCGTCTCTATATGGTAAAAAATAGCGAATGCTTAGGTTGTTGTTTTGTTGGAATCCATCCATGTATCATAGTCTCCGGAAACAGTTATTTCGGATATCATTCGAAATTTATACTGATCCCTGACAATGTAGTTTTAAACTATATTTTGTTGAGTGTTTGAGGAATGCTTTGTAGCTATATTTCCGGCCCCGTCTCCCGAATATATTTAGACGTTATTTCAACGAACCCACCAACGACTGCAAGGACACTCGTAGGCTATAACATACCCGAATACTTTTCTCCGAAAAATAATAAGCTTGAAATAAACAATTAGTGGTTATTTCTTTGCAATCGTCAGCGGTAATGGAGAGTTGCAGGCACTGTGCCGGACATATTTGTCATAAAACATCAAAAATCTGTCTGCCTCAACCCCCAACCGCGTTTCGTGCGATCTAACTTTGAGATGTAGCTCTTGTCACCCTATGTTGAAACACCTATTGAGATGCAGGCACATTCCATGTGTAGTCTCAAGAAAGCTCTTCTCATGTGTGGGCCTACGAATCCCCCCCCCCAAAAAAAAAAAAATGCATATAGTTAATGGTTTTGAAACATATGTAGTCCTGAAACAATAAAATAGTTTAAAATTAATTTTTGACATATTTTTGACATTGTTTTCAAGTTTCGTGAGTTTGAGAACTGTTTATAGTGTTGAGTTGCCGCATCCTTCAACGGCATTGTAATTCATGTTATCAAGAACCAACATTTATTCCTAAATTTGTAATTCTGTGAAGCTAAGAGTTTTTGTGAACCTACATCTTTGCTATGGGGACGATGCTAATCTTTAGAATTGCCAGTGAGTATTCCCTGTTGCCACGTATTGACGTTGACGTACGACTCGGTTAGTAGCTTCCTTCGGAATCTGTTAACATTTGAAACATAGCGTAGTTGTAGTGCTTAAAGGAAGTCACGTAAATTGTGGAATAGAAACCTCAGGGGAAAAATATTTTCTAAGTTAAAGAAGGGTTTGCATATAGATGCCAAAAGTAAACCTGTGTTACAAATAACTTGCACAAAAAAACAACAACAATGTGTATACCTTTCCAAAGCTTGCCATTGAAGTTGACGGTTTTGTAGTGCGGGATTTGAATAACAAGAAAGGTCCAACGCATGCAGCTGACAAAACAATGATTCCGATCGTGTCATAACTGCAGATATTCAAGCTTTTTATTAAACTGTTACTGAGGACCCGATCAGTACTGATTATGTTTCATTTTGCCAATTTAATTTGGTACATATTTAGACCAACAACAACATGTTTAATATTTCATTTGATGTTTTATTTTGTTGATATATTGGATGGCTTACTTTGGATCCGATCTATGATGGGCCCCTTTAAGTGCATATTAAAAATGATCCATAACAACACAAAACAAGATCAATGTCAAAATTGCGACAGAGTTTGACCCCTTCACGAATGACAAATTATCAGACACTTCTTTTGAAAAGAACACAATGCAACGAAGGACAACTATTGCAGACCTCCCATAAGTGCATGAACGAATTATGGAAACTTGTTCTTCCTCATAAACTATAATGATGAAGCCATTATAAAATATATGATTATCACTATCTTTTAAGCCAGTGGCCACAGGCATTGATCAGTAAAACAATGATAGTAACAGGCATGAACCAAGTGACCAAATATTAACCAACTCCTTGTTTAATGCACAGTGACCAGTGTCAAACAACACTATATGCAAATATCAAACCATCAAAGTAATAAGTATTACTCGAAGGCAGACTTTTAAACCATGTCCCGAATAGGCATTTTCATGACTTAGCATTTGTTGTCTGTACTTATTTGGTAAAATCATGTCGTTATTAAGTTGTTTTTTTAAGTAATTATTCGGCAATTCTACCAATTTTTTGAGTCATAATGGTTATTCATGGCTTTGCAACTTTTGTTTGAGCAATGGTCATTGCTCGATTATAACTTTTTACATTCATCATAATAGCCCTTTAATGGAAGAGATTTCTATCGAAAACGCATATCAGCATATGTTTTATGCATTAACAAGTCCACAGTGTACAAATTACATATTATTCGCATAATAACAAAAAAAGTCTTTTGGTTCTTGAATCCTAAATGGCAGATCGTCTTTCACGAACAATACATTGTATTTATTATTTGAGAGATCATGGTCATTCTATTATGCATCTCGCTTATACAACTTGAAGTTGGAAGGGATTTCGAGTACATTGGACACATTTCAGGTACGTTCCTAAAATTCGTCTTTCGAGCGTAAAACAGAACGCGGAATATGAGTAAATCTGTCTTTAGTGAAAACAAATCTTATAAGAATGGAGAAATCAACAACATGGCAAAGTAGGGATATTATTAAATATCCATCGATCTGATAACAGGATAATTGTTTATGACCTTAGTGATATAGTTAGTATTTGTGCAAATTTCGAGGACCGAAAATAAATCCAGGACCCAGCATGCAAATGATATGTCCGTTGTTCGATAAGATCTTCAACCAAAAAGAAATAAGGAATACAAAAATATGATAAAGAAATATCCAAATTCACCACCATGATTTACTTAAAACATGAATACACTTTCTCAAGTAAAAGTAGTCCCGTACTTGAAGCTGAATAAGTTGGTCACGTATACACCCATTTCCTTACTTTCCATGTGCATCATCGTTTCATTCGGGGAAACGTCCATTCAGCCTTATTTTATTTATATCATCATACATATTAAATCTGTGGTCAAAAGTAGCCATACAATGTTGCTATAAACACTATGCCATAGCAAAACAAACCAGATCAACCCACATTAAACCGGAACAACTCCTTAGGATCGGATCGGTCGTTTTCTCATATATATGTTTGTAGTGTCGTAGTGTGGTCTGTAAAAAATTGTCTTGCGAAATTAGGAAACTGCGCATAGGCTCAAGAAGCATAAGCGACAAAAGGTATAATAAGAGAGGGATGCGTAAATAAAACAAACATGTATTCGTCGGTATCATAAACCCATTGCAAAATTTATCGTGCAGAATTCACTCGAAGAGTGAATGAGGGTCGGATCCAGGAAAAGACGAACGTTTTAAGCACAACATTTGGGCATGCACCCCTCCATCAGAACCGAAAAGTGAATAAGTTAAATTGTTGGCAGGGGTTCGTGGGTACTTCCCGAAGAAAAGTTGATCAATTTCTAGTCCGAAATGGTGCATTTTGAACGTAATTTACTACTTTTTTCTCCGATATTGACATAAAAGTAAACTTGGACAACTTTAGGGGTGGATAGTGCGAATGCCTTCGGCCCTGATATTATAGGGTGCTATATGAGGTAACATAAATGAAAATAATAATAATCAGAATTAATTGTTTTTGAACTGAAATACAAAGGAAGATAATTTTAATTTTCTGTTATGACTGGCTTATAAACTGCTTTTAAAGTTATGTTTTCTCGCTGCCTCCTACCGATAGCGAAATGATAGCACAATCTATTTACAGTGTGGCTCACAAATTATGTTTTGCTTTGAAAATAATGATTGAACAATATTTGTTGCGTGACCATCAATCAGTAAAGGAATTTTCCATGGTTTGTGTGTGCGTGTGCGTGTGTGTATGTGTGTGTGTGTGTGTGTGTGTGCGCGCGCGCGCGCGCGTGTGTGTGTGTGTGTTCTTTGAATAATGATTAAATTATTAGATTAGCTTTTTCTCCCAATAATAGACTTACAAGACCAAAAAAATATACGTGTATGTCCACATATCATTGTTCTCTCTCAAATTAAATCACGTTTACTTGGGCATTGTATTTGCTTAAATTTTGTTAATAAAGTTTTTTCTCTATAAACAAAAAACTGTTGTGTGTGCAACTTGAATTTTGCCAATTTTATTGCTGAGATTTACGCTTTGCAATCTTTCTCCACGTTATGCTAACAAATCGAAGAATGATCCATAACGCGGCTGCCGTTCAAACAAGTGATAAACAACACAGGCATGGAAATGAAACTTTATTTATTGTTAACGATTTTAGAGTTCCGTACGATTGGATCGAAGTCTTAGACAGAACATTATTTATATTGGCGTTTTTAGAGCGATAATCAAAGTTCAGAGACGGTGGCGTTTATTTTGTTAGTTTTATTATCTTTGAGCGTCTAATTGTCTTTAACGATGTGTTATTAAACGACAACAAAGCCATGCTCAGTTTTTTTTCGTGTTTAGCCCATATGATTTTAATGATCAAAACAAAAGCATGCACTATTATTTAGGTACAGCTAAAAATATAAGCTACAAATTGGCGTTTTTTTAATTTAGGAACTTGTGGCCCCGTATTAATCAAAACAAACCATTATAAGTATTTCATTCAGTCCATTGGCAAGTTAATATAAAGTCCAATATAAATCTACGATTCTTATGTTTAAATTTATTTAAATCCAATGTGATTTTCGAATACAGTCACAGTTCATGTGTGGTTTAACCGGCTTACGGTATCACACTTTGATATTTTCACTGTTTGGAATAGTTAAAATATCGTGATATATTTTACTAAAAGACCTCATTAAACATATAACAAATTAATGTCACGAGGATCAAAGGTTAAAAATTATCAATCAACTTTCATTATTCAAAGAGCAGATATTAACCTCACCTGCAATGAATAGCGAGTTATGAGTTTCCAATTCCACAATACTTTGATGACAATGTTATTGTAGTGTCATGCGTATAGTATCGTATCTGTTGTGGATGACGCTGTGGATTATTCATATAATGGGTATAATTGCACTGTCACTCGAATAATTGGTTTGTCATTCAAATGAGACCTAATTCAATGGCAAATGATGGAATGATTTCTCTAATAATGTTGAGAGACGATTCTATATTAGTTCTTTGAGGTGTGATGGACGTCAATAGTTATTTGTCTGATACTGATAGAAGAGACAAAGTGATACCACAAAAGTACGAAATATAAAAGTCTCATAATAACAATTCATGATATAGGGATAGTCCGTATTATTAGCTTTAGGACTGGCTCGTGAAGAACTCGTTATACGTGACGTTGCGTTTAATAAAATAAGAGAGCACCACAGGCGGACGACAAATGCTCATTTATACGTCCTACAAGTCGATAAAAGGGAAAATAACTCTAAAACTGATTTTAGCAGGGAATGCGGCTTTTCAAAGCATATGCGCATGCTCATTTCAAAATTACTTTGCAGTGTGTTTCGTGTGAATAGATATTTAAAGGAAGGCTTTGCACATAAAATGTTTAGATAAATTCTTTATTTTAACAAGAGTTTGAAGATTTGTTTTTAATTGTAGTTATAAGTGCATCAACACATGTATCTTTTAAAGAATAATTACTTGTTATTTCAGCTGAAATGATAAGAAGTTTAACCCTTCCAACCGATATCAGTCAATACATGCTTTTCAATAAGCCTTGCATTCGCATTTGAATAGAAGTAGCATTTTCTGCTAAAATGTTTTCCTAACGCACTGATTAATTCTAGGCAGGATGAATACGAATTCGTTTGCATTAAATGGAAATCCAGTGATCGGTGGGACGGCTCGAGATTGATGAGGAAAATTGAAAATGACACCGGAAGTTTGATTAAGAATGCAAAAAAATAAACAAACTGCACTCACTGATAAAGCGTTATGCATACTGATTACTCCCTGTCACGTGCTCTAAGTTGGTTGGTTTCGCAAACGAATTCAGTAATAACAAGTGTGGGACATGTGTCATTTAAACACTACTCATATTCACATTATTTAATGAATTAAAAGAGTAAGTATATTCAAGGCTTACAAGGCAGATTTGGTATGATGTTCATCGTTTCAAACAATTACTGCATCATATCTTTGAAAAGTTTTTGCAGCAGGTACTCTGAATTATATTCCCTTTGTCTGCAGATAGAGTCAGGATCCCTAATCATAGAAGTACTTGGGGTTTACCTATTAGTTTATTTTTATTTATATATTATTAAGTTTCCTCAAGTTAAGGCATACTTTGATAAATTTATCATTTACATTTTTACTTCATTCGGGATTGTTGGGATAAGAGTGAGGTTGTGCACACAAACCCCTAGTAAATTTACATTTTACTGACCGTTTCAAGATGGTTCCTAACAATCCTTGATAAACACACCTATTTTTTTTATAAAGTATATATGAACTGTGTTGTTTGTGGATTTTTGTGCTGTTGTTCCATGTTTCTGGTTTGTGATTGTTTGTTTTTGTGTTCTATGTCTTTGGCGTTTACCATGTGCCATTAAACGGGTTTTATGTTAAAACGTTCGGCTACTAAGCTTGTTTCTGTAGTTTTTCATATAAATGTTACTACATATAGCTCAATTTGTATTGCTATAATTGGTGTAATAATATTTCTAAATTTGAACAAAGGGGGAACTGTTATTATTTCATTATTATGTCTCCTCAACGATGAAGGAAGACATACTGTTTGTGTTTCTATTCTTACTTTCTTTTAACCGTTTTTTCTCGGGTTTTGATACGTTGCAACATTAAAAAAAATAATAAAGATGACTATATAACATTTAACAAAGTACAAGAATCACAACTCGTGGTCACATTGTTGCAGATAAATCTCCCCTACTTTGTAATTTGTTTTGGTTGTTTAGGCAGCAACCAAATACTGTCAAGACCACAGTTTGAAAACATTTTGAAGAAATTGATTGAATCCTGTGACAGATACAGATGACATTGTGTAATTGTAAACCGCTCAATAATGAAAACGCTCGGACACTTGCAAAGTAATCTTCTCTTGTTTACTAAAAATCTATGTGAAAGAATTAATTGAGACTCGATAGAAGATTATTTTTTCAAACAAATTGAGCACGCCTCCTGCACACACTTCAACTTCCTGTCCGAGTTTAACTTTACTCTAACGTATCGTACAGTAGCGAGTATGTGTTCGATATACAGAAGTTCCAGTTGATACTTTATTCTAACATAGTTCAGTTTATGAAATGAATTGCACAAGACTATAATCAAACACGCAACACTGGTGATATTGGGACCAATCACGGTCTAACCTGAAGTCATGTTGTGTACGGCCATTACAAAGAAGCGTAGATTTCGCAACACAAAGTGAATTTAGATATTTTAAAGATGCGCCCTTTCTCCAAAATAAGATGTACCACAATAAATACAATTGTTTTAATTTACCGAAAAGGGTGAATAGATATCGAAAAAATGGTTCTTATGAAAAATACCGTGTTCATTTTGAAAGTAAGGTGCAGAAAACATGGTATTTATACCTTATGAGACGATCGTTGATCATTGTTATCTTTAAGGACCCACCTGGATCCAAATTTTATACTTGTGCGTTTTCCGCTTTTAAAATACACTCTTGTTATAAATAATAAAAACGTTCCATACATGCATTATTCAGTAGGTACCAATGCTCAAAATGTGTGTTTGTAATAGATGTGTATGTATTGATTTTGAATACGAGTGTCACCTTAAAGGTATTAAAAAAACAAAAAGAAAAAAAACTGTCTGCTTGTTAGTGCTATCAAATGAATTTCAAAAAATAGTTGATGATTTAATAACATCTAATCATATAAAGTAGTTTTCTCGTGACTCGCCTAAAAAACTTATGTTTACTATTAATTCCATATAAATCGTCATAACCCTTTATAACATTAACCTCATTTTTGGAAAAAAAATAATAATGACTAAGTAAATGAATAAGTATATAACTACCGACCTTAAAATAAATTTTTAACATTTACCTCATTTTTGAAAAAAAAAACAATAATGAAAAATATTTACCTACCGACCAAACCATACTAAACATACATAAGTCTTGAAAGTAGAAACAAGTTATATAACAAGCCTCAGATATGCCTCGAAGTGAAATGTAATTTCAATGTGAATAAATTTCTGAAAGGTACATTCTATATGACGTTTGAGATATTTGATAAAATAAACAGATATAATGTTAAAGAGTAACGTGTCTTTATAATCGGTATGTCTAAATATATTTTTCGACTAAAGAAAACACAAGGTAGGTTATGTCGCGATGAATCAAAACATAGTACCAATCTAATTTGTATTATATTTATGAATGAAAAAGAACTAATGTATCTAAATATGTCACAAGTTCACAACATATTTACAAATGTTATATTATTTACTTACACAAGCAATTTCAGTAGCATTTATAAAATTTAAGGACGATAAAAATGTATCGTCTTTACACAGCTGACCGTAATAAACATCTAACAAAACACACTAATTTATATCATCACATATCAGAGGCGTACAATCGAAACACCCAACGTTCGATTAAAATTTCACAAATTTACTGAAATGATATGGACACACATAACCTTTCTTGTACAGTAAACAGATGATATTTTGTCAATAATGTTCCACCGACAATAACGTTTTACTGCAGTTGCGTTCAATAAACATTCAATTGCGTATCCGCAACGTGAAATGCTCCGTGGCACCCTGAACATTGTGCAAAACACAATGTAGTTTGCGTGTATCTCTCGTCAATGTCAGAAAGTCCACTTGAATGTTCTAACGATTCCTTCTGCATCAAAACGTTTGCACACTATTACTTCATCGATCGTAAGTCGTTGATCTCATTGACGCCTGTTTGGTCATTGTTGATCCAAGTCTACGACACTGTATGTATGAATCCGTCCGTTCATGGCGCGAAAATCGGCATAGCAATATGCGCACCAGAGCTCGCCTAAAGCACCTGCCGGTGATGCTGTACAAAAAGAAATTAATACAGTAGTTCATGTAAAAGAATGTCCTTGAAAAGGCCAGCCATGCCATTTGTGTCTCACCGTGCTTCTCAAGAAATCGGAATCTTATCCAAATTACAGTAAATGGCAGGTTAAAAAGAACAAAGCAAAACGAAATGGCTATGAGAATTACGGTAAATTCCAGCTTGATTTTGGTGTGGGCTTCTTCGGCGAACAGCTCACTGTGCTCTTTATTACGTAAGAAAAGTTTGCGAACTATCAAAATGTTCAGAGCAGTTATTATAGTAAATGGGATGAGTGTTATGCAGATTGAATAAACGGTGTCTAAGACAAACGACACACTGGCAAACTCTTCCATGCTAGTGCAAAGTACCAAACCCCATTTTGTAGTCTCTCTGGTTAGTACGGGTTTATACAAAACCGATACCACTGCGATAGCAAACATTATAAAAATATTTCTTTTTGCACTTCTTCTGGACCGCTTCAATGGATTACAGATAGCGGTAAAGCGCTCGATTGTGAAAATAACAATGATCCAGCTTGACATTATCCTTGATATATATGACAAGTATGTCAATAACTGGCACATCCCGTCGTTATCCAAGAATTCAATAGACGCGTTCGGGATCTGGTGTTTGAGACCCCGTCTCAGCCATTCAGCTAACACGTAGAACATCAAAGTGCAAGTATCAGAGAGTGAGAGTGCTGCGAGATAAGAGCTTGCTGACAGTTTCCGCAATGTTTTCGTCAAAAATACCGCAAACGACAAACAGTTCCCTGCCAAACCAATTACCAAAATCAGCGGCGTCGTGTAGAAAAACATTTGCTCGCTAAGAGTGAAGAAGTAGGAATGTTGACGCCCACGGCTGTTATCCCAGGAAATGTTTGTGCAGTCAGGCAGTGAAATATTTCCCCCTGATGTTGTGTTTGTCAAACATGGAATCTTAATTTCACTCAGGTTTATCTGTTGATAAAATAACAAACGCTGTTATGATATTAATATTGAGGAAAGTTATACTTAAAGAAGCATCTATAGAAAAAAGCTTTCTCCGCTGTTCTTTGATTATTACATTAGATTTTGTTTTTATTCAAAGCGTTAAGCGAACAATGTTTTATTAACGTTTTCTTCTGATGTTGTGTTTGTCAAACATGGAGTCTCACTCAGGTTTATTTGTTAATGAAAAAACAACAACGCTGTTATGAAATTTATATTGATACAGAAAACTAATCAGTCATATTTACAGAAGCATGCAGCGAAGAAATGAGATCTCAGCTGCACTTCGAATATTACATTAGTTTGTGTTTTTATTAAAAGCGTAAAGCTAACAGGGTTTTATCAATGTTTCCTTCTGTTCTGGTGTGTTCTAAAGCAAAGAATAGAAATTAACTTGTCAGGATATGTTAATACAGGGCCAATATTCAATTTTTTCATGATTAGTACGTTAATGTTCATATAACACATTCCTCTGATTACCCTTTCTAGGAAATTTTAATAGCTTTGTATCGGAAAGTTTTCGTGACAAAATCATACGCATGATTTGATCATTTCTAAACTTAAAAAATTATTTTTAAAATATTTTCACTTCAGTTGTATTGAAAATTAGTATAATCTATCACAACGTGCAATGCTAACATACTGACCTTTTGAATGTCAAAATCGTCAAGGAAATCCATTATGTCAAAGGCAAGATGCGGTTCCACGCTACCTGAAACAATATTTCTTTAAATGTAGGGTTTTGTTCGAATCACAATGTGTTCAAATTACTCGTAAATGACATTTTCAACAGCTTCCAGTTTAGGAAAAACGTTTGAAGATAACATAATTATAAAATAGTCTCGACATTTTGTCTTCTAAAATCTCTCTAAAGGATTCGCGCAAAGCAAAATATTCCTGAGATTTTTTTCTTCTATTTTGACTGCTTTTTGTAGACTTTCTATGAATATTATCTCGTGTTAAAATATATTATTACTAGACTTTGTTCAATATAGTTGGCAATAAGTTGTGTCCATTGATTAACAAAATGGTATAAGGATAACATAAACATGCGGGCCTCAAATATTTATATCAGTGATAGGTGATGTACAACAAATCCAGAATATCTCAAGAATATCCTTGTAAACAAAGTGTGGTTTGCATTTAAGGGAGTGCCCTTTGAAGGCTTTGAATTGAACATTTGGTGATTGAAGATATTTCAATACATTTGCGTTCTGTGTTCTTTAGCTCATTGATCATGGATACATATTTAGGCGCTTAATTTTTCCTAATAGTGCCCATTGCATTGCTTGTATAAAGTCCCGTGGTATGGTTTCAATAAAGTGTATTAGCTTTATAGTATTTCAACACCCTTGACATCGTCAAGACTCGGACTCAGAAATCATTAAATTGCAAATAATCATCTGTAAGTCTTTCGTTTTACAAATGTAATTTTAAATCATTGTTAAATTTTAAAAAGTAATAAAATTGAACACATGTCATTATCAATATTCAACTAAAAGGAAAGTTACAATGAAATGCAGATTTTCAGTTTCACCTCTCAAGTCTGAACTCAGACTGGAGACTGTTCATGATCATGGGCCCATATGTTAGTCGTTACGTATTTATATAAATTCCATCGTTTGATTAAAGGATCTTGGTCAAAATGCATTTTTATAAGTCATTGGGCACCTTTTCAATAAACGATGTTATTCGTAACGTATTTCTATAAGAACCTAGACATCGTTTCACAATAAAATCTCTTCGCATTGTTTCAATAAAAGATGTTACTCATAACGTATTTCTATAAGAACGTAGACATCGTTTCACAATAAAGTCCATTGGCATCGTTTCAATAAAAGATTTTAGTCGTACCTTATTTCTATAAGAACCTAGACATTATTTCACAATAAAGTCCCTTGGCATCGTTTCAATAAAAGATTTTAGTCGTACCTTATTTCTATAAGAACCTAGACATTATTTCACAATAAAGTCCCTTGGCATCGTTTCAATAAAAGATTTTAGTCGTACCTTATTTCTATAAGAACCTAGACATTATTTCACAATAAAGTCCATTGGCATCGTTTCAATAAAAGATTTTAGTCGTACCTTATTTCTATAAGAACCTAGACATTATTTCACAATAAAGTCCCTTGGCATCGTTTCAATAAAAGATTTTAGTCGTACCTTATTTCTATAAGAACCTAGACATTATTTCACAATAAAGTCCCTTGGCATCGTTTCAATAAAATATCATACTCGCACCGTATTCTATAAGAACCTAGACATTATTTCACAATAAAGTCCCTTGGCATCGTTTCAATAAAATATTATAGTCGCACCGTATTTCTATAAGAACCTAGACATTATTTCACAATAAAGTCCCTTGGCATCGTTTCAATAAAATATGTTATTTGTTACGTATTTCTATAAGAACCTAGACATCGGTTCACAATAACGTCCCATGGCCTTGTTTCAATACAGGATGCTATTATTTACCTGTGTTTTTTCTATTGTTTCATGAATACAAGATTAAACAATGCATTGAAACCATTAGGAAATATAATCAAGTTAAGGTACCATGACAAAGAGACGCAGGTTTTAATGTGATTGAAAGCTCTCGGGAGAATACAACCATTAGCAGATCTAACATGCCATTTTCAAATGATTTACCTCAGATAAATTGTTACATTTTGACGTTTATTTAAACGTGTTAATGTATAAAATGACAGAATCCTAGACATTGTAAATAATTTACGCTTAAAATATTGTTTACAATGTCAGTTATTATCTTGATTTTTTTTTTAATGACAGACAATGCGTTTTACAACTAAATTATTGTTGAATGATTACGCAACGGTATGTTTATTATTCAGACTCAGTATTTGTTTACGACATTAATGGAAGTTTCAATGACGACCTTTTTCGATTTTAGTCGTAAATTAAAATCACCTTAGTCTCGTGGTTTCATTATTTTGCTACATATTTGAGTGTTTCGAACTTTTGCAAGTTTGTGAAGTGTTTATATATACTGTGTTATTTGTGAAGTTTTGTGCTGTTGTTCCATGTTTCTGGTTTGTGATTGTTTGTTTTGTTTTTGTGTTCGATGTCTTTGACGTTCACCCTGTACCATTAAACTGGGTTTATGTTTAAACCTTCGACTACTGAGCTTGTTTCTGCAGTTTTTAATACTTATATGAAGCCATAAAACATCACTTTTTGAACGTACATATGATTTAGTTTTCATCGGTTAATGTTTAGACTGTGTGGGTAGTTCCTACAGTTTGCATTGGTTAATGTTTACACTATGTGGCTATCTGCTACAGTTTTCATTGGTTAATGTCTAGACTATGTGGGTAGTTCCTACAGTTTTCATTTGTTAATGTCTAGACTATGTTGGTAGTTCCCACAGTTTTCATTGGTTAATGTCTAGACTATGTGGCTATCTGCTGCAGTTTTCATTGGTTAATGTTTAGACTATGTGGATAGTCCGTGTAGTTTTCATTGGTTAATGTTTACACTATATGGCTATCTGCGGTAGTTTTCATTTGTTAATGTTAAGACTGTGTGGCTACCTGCTGAAGTTTTCATTGGTTAATGTTAAGACTATGTCGCTTGTCCCTGTAGTTTTCATTGTTTAATGTCTAGACTATGTGGCTATCTGCTGCAGTTTTCATTGGTTTATGTTTAGACTTTGTGGCTACCTGCTGCAGTTTGCATTGGTTAATGTTAAGACTATGTCGCTTGTCCCAGTAGTTTTCATTGATTAATGTTTAGACTATGTGGCTACCTGCTGCTGCTTTCATTGGTTTATGTTTAGACTTTGTGGCTACCTGCTGCAGTTTTCATTGGTTTATGTTTAGACTATGTGGCTACCTGCTGCAGTTTTCATTGGTTTATGTTTAGACTTTGTGGCTACCTGCTGCAGTTTTCATTGGTTTATGTTAAGACTATGTGGCTACCTGCTGCAGTTTTCATTGTTTAATGTTTAGACTATGTGGCTACCTGCTGCAGTTTTCATTGGTTTATGTTAAGACTTTGTGGCTACCTGCTGCAGTTTTCATTGGTTTATGTTAAGACTTTGTGGCTACCTGCTGCAGTTTGCATTGTTTAATGTTTAGACTATGTGGCTACCTGCTGCAGTTTTCATTGGTTTATGTTAAGACTTTGTGGCTACCTGCTGCAGTTTTCATTGGTTTATGTTTAGACTATGTGGCTACCTGCTGCAGTTTTCATTGGTTTATGTAAAGACTTTGTGGCTACCTGCTGCAGTTTTCATTGGTTAATGTTAAGACTATGTCGCTTGTCCCAGTAGTTTTCATTGATTAATGTTTAGACTATGTGGCTACCTGCTGCTGTTTTCATTGGTTTATGTTTAGACTTTGTGGCTACCTGCTGCAGTTTTCATTGGATAGGGACAATACTATGTGGCTTCTCCCTGTAGTTTTCATTGTTTAATGTTTCGACTATGTGGCTCGTTCCTGTAGTTTTCATTGGTTAATATTTAGACTATGTGGATGGTTTCTGTAGTTTGCATTGGTTTATATATGAGTCTGATTTAGTCAGCAGATGAATTTTTGATGGCATAATAATTGAAACTATATAATAGTATAACAGTAAATAAAAACAACCAATAGTGAATAGCTTTTCTTTGGCCATTTCACCATCTTTCCAATAATGAATAGAACATAATACATTTTCAAACTGTCCTTATGTAAATTGATTAATATAAAGAGAAATGGTTGCGATCGTACACAAACCCAGACAATTATCATATATTTTTCACATATGGGTAATTTATTGCGATTTGAATATTTCGCGGAACAACCTGCTTTGACTGCCTAAGGATTATTTACATTTTAATCATGAGTATGTGATAATAGCATATAAATGTTTGGGTGTACCGTTTAAAACAATCATTCATCTTTGGAAAAAACAAAAGAATAAATCTGTTTCAATCGTCTGTTGTTTGCATTTTGCATCCAAAAGGGCAGCTGTCACATCTTGTATTTGACCTAAATACAACCTTTTTTGGACAATGAAAATAAAATTGTTTTACCTATTTTCAGGGGGCGGTCGAAAAAAGGTTGTGGACGAAAATAGGTTGGTCCGGCACTCGTGTAAGATAGGTTCATCTGAACCCTCGGTAAACCTTTTTCCGCAAAAAAACCCTACGCTCGAGTTCGGATGAACCAACAATGGAAGTTATAATACAAACACCATATGGTTGACATCAGGTTAAAAACTCTTTAGTTTCTCATTAAAGGTATTAAAACTAATTTGAACGATGTTATTATTTTAACCGCAACTTACAACTTGATTTTTTTTACAAGTGTGTTCTATTAACGTAGTTTTCTAATTTGGTGTGTAAAAAGTGAAGTAAAAAAGTTGTTTAAGCTTGATGCGAAAATTGGACAATCTAAGACATGACTCGTTTTGTTATTCCTTACTCTATACACTTTCTAAGCACATGATGTTATGGGAATATTCGCTATGAAAATAACACTCGGAAAACCTCGGCCATTTTCCACTGAAAACAACCTCAGATGAATACGGACGGTTAACAATATCAGAAATCTTTACATGTTACTTCGCTGCAAGTAGATCTCGTAGTCATTGCACTTAAGCAGAACAACTTTTGGATTTAAACAAAAAAAAAACACTTCACTGGCAATCAATTTAAACTTAATAAAACAAAATACGTACATGTTAAAACAATACAATTAATTAAAATTATTTATTAAAATCTTACGAACTATTCCTGCTGATGTATCTGCATACATCGTATACTGTTTTTGATGGAAAATGACCGAGATGTTCCGAATAAGATCATTATTCACGGTTTATTTATTTCCGCTTCAGAATTTTCAGAAGATAGCGATATATATTGCTTTGAAACATACCATATTTTAAAACTTGTAAACGCATATTTAACAAGTTTTACAATTTGAATATATGTGATTACACCAACTCAAATTAAATCGGGCTCCTTTAAAGACAATATTAATAAGAACAATCTTGTCAAAAAGCCTGAAGTACGAATCAATTTATCTGAATTGGCTGGTATTCAATTTTGGTCTTAATTGGATTTATGAACGATGTAGCTAATCGGATTACTTGTTACTCAGATTGGCGTAGATATTCAATACAGCCCCTGGTATTATGGTAAAACATCGACTTCAAAAGTAATTGCTTTCTAATTATTGATTATGCAAAGTGGTTGTTTTTTAAAGTTATTAATTCAATGTTATATGAGACACCAACTTGTTCTTTAACTGACAAATTAAAAACACTAACACGTTCTATCCTTATATCTAAAAAAATCGGGATGGCGCATTTATCAGTTAATATAAAACCTTCATAGAACGGAAGTGACGTCAACGTCATACATCGCTTAATGACGGTACGTCGTAAAACGACAAAACACAAATTTATATAATAGAAACAGAAATACAACGAAGCGGCATGGTTTTAAACTGCAAATCATGATGATTCGAGCTTTTTTCGTACCCTCATTGTGAAGATTGTTCTTTTGCATATTTACAATTTTGCCTTTGCGTATAATGTTCATTTTGTAAAAGTACGTAGAAATATATTAAACATTACATATATATTACTATTTAAAATACTAAACTATTTCACATTTATCTGTTCTTTAAACAAACCTAAAACTGAAGTCTCTGAAAATGTAACATAAAACAGATATATTTAAATATTATAATCAATTGTCAAAACCAACCTTATATTTGTCAACTAGGATCCTAAATTAATAGTCCGACAAAAGGAGTAAACTTCATGCTATTCCCTCTTCGTTCAGCTCCGAGCCAAGATACCATAATAGCCTTGGTGAAACGAATGGCCAGCTTGTAAATGGTTGGCGGCCGCAAAAGCCAATAACGAAGTCGTACGCCTCTATCACATTTACTGCGAGAATTTAAAATAATATACGGATGAGAACGGAAAAAATAGAAATAATTTTGCTCTTCAACTTTGTTTTTTTCTTCTTTCAGGTCCGTAATAAAGAAAATACAAATTCCTTTATTCTGTGGAATTACTGTTTGTCGTCACGTAAATGTCTAGACAGTTTCATTATGAAAAAGCAAAACTATAAATTAAGAAATATTACACCCCACTGAGGGCCATATGACATTTAAAGGACCGGCCAGTCCGCCGACGAATTTGTTTATGGACCATGGCGTTAGCCGTGGTCCATTCACTTTCGGAGGCTGAATGGCCGGTCCTTATAATGTCATATGGTCTGAAGTCGTGTGCTATACTCTTTATATAATACCGAACAATTTATATTACCATTCAATATTTTTAAAGCGCTTTAGATGTGTTTCATTGAACAAAGCAATTAATGTTTACTTGCGACAATTGTTCGCCGTTGTGAAAATCGCAAGTCGTACTCACCATTTTAAGTGGTCTAATATTTTTTGGCGAGGTAAGGACCGGCGAAAATATGATATTGACCACTGACTTCATAATACTGAGCTTTGATTTAAATACTCTCAGACTGATATACAGACCGATTTATATGTACATATAAGGGACACATTCTTGTGAGGTATAAAATATATTAAATTAAACAAAAGTGGATCAAAGTTCAGCTGATTACCGTTTAGAGCAGCGAGTTTATTTTTGTAACAATTCTGGAGTTGTATTAAATAACCATCTTAGATTTATTTTTCTCCCACCTCAGATAAGTAGATCCAATAATTTAACCATGCTAGATATTCTTTTCTCCCACCTCAGATAAGTTGATCCAAAAAAATAACCATGCTTGAAATTCTTATCTTGCCCACGGGCAAAGATAAGACAAGTACCCGTATGGAACTCCTTTTTAATGGTCATGACATTGTAATTACCTCCCTTTTTGAAGACTGTCGTCTGTAGCATCATAGAAACCTTGTCTTTTGGCAATATTTAGAATGCTAATTAAATATTTCTCGCTTCAAATGTCACGATAAAAATGTTTTCCAGCACCTTTCAAGAAATAATGCTTCACTCTCCTCAGAACTATTTTAAGACCGAGTTGACTATTAACATTATCTGAATCACTGCGCGCATTATCACTTATTCATACGCATTTATTTTCACTAACATAAAATAGTTCCAGCAAGAATACATTTTTACTTAATTTTGTTTAACTGAGGTGGGAGAAAAAGCATCTACCATAGCCGCTCTTGTAAGATAGTTTCATCCCAACCCTCGCGCAGGGTGTTTTGCGGAAACTCGGTAAACCTCGGGGTCGGGATGAACTTATCTTACACTCTTGGCCATGGAAGATACTTAAAATATTTTAGGAAATGAACAAAGTGCTTTGATTGGACTGTAAAAATAACTAGCCAATGGACTTTATAGTAATCTATAGGGCGTGTCTAAATAAAAGGACAATAATAACATTGAATACGGCTCCAGCATGTTATTAATATATTCAGTGAGTTGTCTAATTGATGATCATGTATTTATTCGTGTGTATCATGGAAATGTGGTCCTTCACTATCTACTTAGTTAAAACGTACTGTAGCAGTAGCTTTGAATCAGTTCTTATTGATAGCAAACTGCCACACAATCATATTTCAAGAATCATGATGAAAGTCTATATTTACGTCACGTGATATGTTTGGTGGAAAATTATAATAAAATTGATACTATTTACGAAAAGTAATATAATTGGTGTACAAGTATCATGATATGCACACTCGATACGAAACGTTATATAATTGGGTTTGCAATGAGCATGTAAGGGGTGACATTAACGACATACACATGATATAATTTTATTTTCAATATACATGATAGAGACACCATTTATAGCACGTGATATAAATGGTTGAACAATTAGCATGATAGAGGCACTATCAACGACACATGTTATTATTAGGTGTACAACTAGCATGATGAAGACAATAGTTTCAACTCGGGATATAATTTGGTGTACAATTAGCACGATAAAGACACTTTTACGACACGTGATATAATTGGGTGATAGAAATCGACTTAAATTTGGAATTGACTAAAGATGCTTTACTTATACGGCCCCAGGCCTACTTATGAGTAGTCATTTTTTGCAAAAATCTTTCGAAAAGGTTAAGAAATAGTATCATTTTTTTTAATTTGCATAACATGTTCAATGTACAGCAGGAATTGATACAACTCAAGCAACTGTTTTTGACGGGTCTCTTTTGTATCTTATCTCAGACGGGTTTCTACTGTCAATTGATGGAGTATATTCTAAAGCAAACAACACATTTCTGCAAATTAACTTACAAAACAATTAGGATCAAAGCTCTGAAACTGACAGAATCTGAAAATGCAAGTCTAGACGCTTTGTAAAATAAACAACAGATGTTAAAGAAGTACGATAAAAAATATGCCCTATGCCGTTTGAACCCCTCTCTTTGGTATTAGTATTAATACACTCATTGTGGAAGAAAAGGGCAATGCTGTGAAATTACAACAGCTACTTTAAAGGTACACTATTTTGACGTGTGTGTTTGTTTATATTTACATTTAAAGAAGTGGATGATCTGTTGTATAATACAACTGATCACTAACTACTTTCTTACTTATTTATATCGAACAACAGTCAACAAAAGGAGCATTGTGCTTTACAGTATTTTCGAGAAACCTACAGAACATAAACATCAACATTTAAATGTAAACCAATTTTCAAATGAAAACAAGTTTTCACAAAATATATCAATTGTGTTTATATCTTGGTTTACATTTTTGAAATTATTTTTCACTATGTTCTTATTGTTATAATCCCAGCCTTCAGACGCAAACAGCCCCTGTTTGATCCCTTCAGCTGTTGCAAAATTTTATCAAAGTTTTTTATAGTTCTCTTTTGCTTAAAATGGAATTTCTAAAATTATTTTCAACGTTTTTGTTTGTAATTTTACAACATAAAACATAATTATCATACAGATTTATTCTACATTTGAGAACATCAAAACTGCACCTGAAGTGCACTTAAAGGTGCACGTCAAATATTGAATCCATTGCCTTTTTTATGCATTATTATCTTTATTCCATAATACGTAAATGATTAAAACAAAAAATAAAGCATATCATAATACAATTATTCTACTGTAAAAAATAAAGGCAATATTTTGGCACTTTTTTAACTACGGGATTTGCGGCCGCTTTTATTTTTGTTATTTTTTTTTATAAAGGCTTTCATCTTTTAACTGTACAAAAATCATATTCTTTTTTTTTGTTTTGATCATTCAAATTTGAATAACATAAACATGATAATCATGCATTAAATTAAATTAATAAACGTTTTTGAATCAACCGATAGTGTGGGCCTTTAACAAGAACTTCAGAACTACTTTCATTGGAGTTAATATCACAAAACAATTAAATTTCTTTTAAGGAATTGATTAAGGAAATAGCTACTACTCAATTTTCCAGCTGGTTTATTGCAATACAAAGGGCTGAAAAGAAATAATCAGTCAGTGTCCGTTTTTATTAAAATGATATATTGGCAATTCATTTTCCTACACCATCGCTTTGTGATTCGTCTTTCATCATAAATCTTTGGATTAAATTAATTAAAAAGTGTCGTCCTTTAACCTATGTAGTTCAACATATCTCGACCAATTTATGCTTGTGTGGCGTTCATTTATTAACCATGTAATCAACCACTGTGAAATGGTTGCTGATACTGCAATGCGACCCGGGAGGTTTAATAAGACATTTACAGATTCGAATTAACTAGGTGCTATATTCTTAACATGATGAAACCCTTACCATGCTGCAATGTTTTAAGTGTAGTTCTGTGCTCAATGCTGAGTTGTTTTGAGTGAATGTTAAATATATCACCCATTGACTTTAAAAGAATACAATCTAAATAATACTTGTTCTACAGCATTCAAACTTTCAGACAGTGATATTGAAATGTTAACGTTTTAATTAAGCTATCAGTAATTGAAATTGATTCCACGGTAACCATGGAGACACATTCTTGTCTAAAAACTATACTTTTATTTTGCATATATGCTATTGTTTTTCCTAAAAACACAATTTTGTTCATCAATAAAATCCATCAATTGAAGAATTTTTGGGTAAAATGAAGATTCACATTGATATTGAACGCAATTAAATGAAAACATATATATGTTATTGTTTATTTTGGACAACATATGGTGTGTGCTACAATATAATTGAAAAACAGCTGTTTATTGGAGAGAAACAAGCAAATAAGTCAATCTACTTGCTGCTGTATGCGCGAAATATGCGTTGTACTATTTTTCACTCCAAACAAAAATTTGTACAGGTTTGTATTCATAATGCTGTATATTATGTTGATGAGTAGTCTGTCTTGCTTGTCTTGTGACGGTAAGAGTCTCTCCTTAAATACCCATAAGGCATTTTCCCTATACCTTTGAACAGATTCTTTGTCATTGGTCAGCTTCTGTGCTTGTCCCTGTAGTTTCCAATGTATCATTACCAATCTAACCGTACCAAAAATAGGTATGGCAATTCCTCTAGGCACGTTTTTTAGCGTCTGTGCTTGGCCTTGTAGTTGTAGTTTTCAATGTATCATTAACAATCTAACCGTGTCCAAAATATTTATGGCAATTCCTCTAGGCCCCGTTTTAATAAAGATCGAAAGCCTTAAGACCTTAACTTTATATGCGTCACTCTGTTTTTTTTTTGGGGGGGGGGGGGGGTTACTGCGTTCCAATAAAAGTATCACAAATTTATTATATTTTCGCCCATATTATGCCCTTAACTTATCGAGTGTTGCTGAGCATTCTTAAGCGGCGTAGCTTTGACGACTAACATACCTTATTGAGACGGATCTCATGGGACGTTTCAAGTGTTGATTGAAGTCGTAACATCAATTATGTTAAGTCTTTCAATTCTTCAACTTCTAGCTTATTATCAAAATTCTTCGTTTCTCGTAACCCGACCCTACTTAATGAAAGCCGACTTAGTACTTTTTCGCAAACAAATGGTAAATCTTCTCACCATAAATACAGTTTGTCTTAAGCATAAACTGACATAAATTTTTGACAGAATAAAGCTCCATAACGACAGCAATATATGAGTGACATTTGTTAGAAAGAGCGCTATCTGTAGAAAAAAGTATCTTGACATAAAGAGTTTTTGAAAAAAATAAATAAAATATGAAATCAACTCCATTCCTACACGCTCTAGTAATTTTGAAGATGTTACACTGATTTTGTTTTCGGCTTTAATGTCAAACATTCAGTTATAGGGTTAATTCACTTGCACGAAAGGGCCGTTTTAAGACAAATCCCACCACATACAGCCGTATTACAGAGCTTTATGAAATGAGAAATGGTATAAATATTTTATCTTGAATGAACGTAAACCACATTAGGCGACGCCGCAATTTGTTTTAGTGCACTGCTGTCGTATAAATGCCATTGCAATCACATATTACCGTAAGTAATTCCATGCTTGCACGAGCTAGGCCATAGAACTGATAGAACTGAATACAAATGTTCAATGAACTGTTGTGCCAACCAACCTCGAGGTAAATGCGCACTTCCATTTTAAATTAATATACTCGTCAAAATCATTTTATCATGGTGACATTATTTAAAAAATGTATGTTTAAGTATTTCTGTCCATCATTGAATATTTACACCTCAATTTTATTCCTTAAATGAACTGCCTTTCGGCAATTGCGTTCATCAATCGATGAACGCAACATCTTTGGATATGTTTGAATCGTGAGCCATCGCGTATTAATATTAACAGCGTACTACTTTTATGAAGGAAAAGTTTTGCTTCAGATGATTAAAATGGCTGACGCTGATTTCGGCACATTTGACACTGATTTCGGCACATTTGATGTCGATTTGTTTGATATACTATCAGAACTAGATCTTTCATTGGTTTTGAATGAAGTTACCGGCTTAGAAAATGTGAACGGCATACACACAGGCAAGGAAACCAAAAGCGAAACTAAAAGTGAAACAAAAAGTGAAACCGAAACTGGGTCACTCGGTCAATTTAAACTAAAAACAGAAGAAGAGGTTAAACACATTGAAGACAAAAACCATGCAGCTAAAACGAAGAAAAACACTCAAAATATTTCAAGGTTAGAATATTTATAGATTCTACAAAAATGGTTTATTTCAATGACTGATTTATAAAGTTTACAATAAATATTTGCATGAATGTGTTTTATTTTTTAATATTTACAACTTTGTGTGCACATTTTATTAAACGATAAAAATAAATATACACACGTCAAACTTATTTTGTTTTCCTTTCACTGTTGCCTTAAATTTTGTGTGATTCTATGGCAGTTTTTTTTATCACAGTAGGTCCTAAAGTTTTGCTTAAAATAACACACTTCCACTACTTTTATTTGATCAAACTGGTACATAATTCTTTCTTCCCCAGACTGGCACTTGTCTGTACATGGGGATGTCGTTGATTGGGCCACATTTTACGAGGGACGTCTTAACAACCTGTTGAGGAGGTTTTACTGCGAGGTAGCTCCTAAGGAGAAAAAAAGCAAGTCTGCTTAACCGCAACCGAAGGTTTACCACAAAACACCATGAAAAACATCAGGGCTGCTCTCAATCGTCACTTGAGTGATATTGGTATGACTTAAACATACTTATACTAAATAATTTTCAATAATAACACTTCTTTAATCAAATTAAATTTATTTAATTTGTTTTTAGTTTGATTGTGTAAAATGTATTTTTTAAGACACGTTCTTGTTTTTATTTCTAAATCTTTCATCGAAAACCCTGTTTTTTTTTTTAAATCTTGCAGGCAGCAATATAGATATTGTCCATGGCCAAATGTTTAAATCAGCAAACCGCAAACTCAATGGTCTCCTCAAAACCCAGATGCGGGAAGGCCTATCTCTTCCTTAAAAGCACAAAAGTATAATCAGCAATGGTGATTTGTCAAGACTTGCTGATTATATCAGGTAAAAATTCTTGCATACCCAAGGGCGGTTATAGAATTTCATGTTAGTGGTGTTTTAAGTCAGGGGCACATCCTTGTGATATGCCACCATTTCAAAAACTATCAATTGGTATTATTTAAATAGGTTATATTTTACAGTCTGAAATGGCAGATTTCGGTGTTTCCTGTTTAATTCGGGTAAAGACATATAATAAAAATACGCATTACGTCTGTTATAAAAATGACAGTAAATATAATAATTGGTAAAGAAATATGATTAAACACACAATATATCTCAATATTAGCATATTTTCTTCTATTTAATAAATCATTTTCTAAATTTGTGAAAATATACCCATTATTATTTGCAGCAAAGCTGAGACTTCACCTTCAACACTTAGGCATGCAGTCTGGTATAACCTTGCGATTCACTTTGTCAGCAGGGTCTTGGAGTTCCATCAACAACTTAAGCGGGACTCGTTTGAGTTTCTGTTTGATGAAGATGGTTTGGAATATGCGCGGCTTACACATGGAACCCAGCAGGAAAAAAAACTTCCAGGGAGGAATTACCAAGGATGAAGCGCCTTCTGACAGGAGGATGTACGCCACTGCGTCTGAGGCATGCCCGGTCCCTCTACCGAAGGCTCTTGTTGCGAAGACAGATCCATCTGCAGAATATCTTTTTTAATTCATGCAATAAGAATGCTTTGACGTCACCCACCACAACTTCCATCTGGTATATTAAATCACCACTCTCAGCCAGAACATACAGCCTCTTCATGGGAGATATGTGCAAGCAGGCACGCACAAGTGTGACCTACACTGCCCATAGTCTAAGAGCTACTGCCATCCAACAGCTCAGTGACACTGGTCTGGATGCCAGACATATAATGTACATGTCTGGTCATCGAAATGAAGCCTTACTACGGTCGTACACCAGGGAACTAAGCGCCGACCAGAAACGCTTCATGAGCAATGTCCTCCATGGCATGAACGCCGGAGCTGCATCATTTTCATCTGGACCAGCCGTTCCAGCTCTTCTTTGCCCACCCACTAATTCATTGGTGCCACGTCCGACTGCCACTGCCACTGCGCCATTCCCTAGATCTGAATCTGATGAATCGTCCCAGCTTGCTCAGATTTTCACCAATGGCACATTCAATAACTACAGCATTCAAATAGCAATCCATAAATGACACAATGATATGAATTATAATCCCATCCGACATGTGTATACTTCGTTCTTAGCACAACTTTGACATTGAAATTTGTATTTCTTGTTATTGTTTGAATTATATAAGCAGACGAGGATGTATGTTTAAAAGTGTTACCTTATGATTTGTTAAATTACTATTTGCCATTAACGTTTCCATTTTACGTAAAAACCTAGTTATATTTTGGAACTATTTTTTACCGTAGCAATAAACATGTTAACCGGTCGGGTCGTTCTATTTATGGAAAGAGTAAGAAAGAATTACCGAAATGTTTTAAGTAATGAAAGGAAACAATTTTTATGAATTAATGAACTATTGGTGTAAATATAAGTAATGAATTGCGGGTTCGATGTCACTATCGGGTATATGAACGCAATTGGGATGGTCAAAGTACGCGACTCCACCCACTTTGACCATCCCAATTGCGTTCATACCCCGATAATGACATCAACCCCGCAATTCATTCCTTAAATGAAAAAATGTGTAATATGTTTGGTTTGTAAAGTCCTAACAATTAGCCTTGCACTCATTTATTCAATTCCAGGAAACGAAAAGTGAATGCCATTAGAATTACATAAAAACGTTTCAGGGTCAGAGGTTTGGAGCTCATCAATCGTATTAACTCATTGACAAGTGAATTCTCACTTACTTTCTCTAATCGTGCCAAACCAATTACCGTATGTATAACACATGTTTAATAAGATTATCTTTAGCATTTTGGCACCTCAAAAATATTCATATTATTTATACATGTGTGATGTCGGTACATACGGATTTCCATAACAGACACAACAGTCGGTTAAAGCAGTACGACGTAAGTGGCAGACAAGGCCCTGCTTTGTCTTGATATAAAAGACTATTGAAAACATAACATGGATATTTTCTACTAACTAATTTCCTTATACATTTAACGGAAAACAGACAGCACTTCAGATTGGGTCTTAACGTCCCTCCGCACAAAAGACAAACACATGTTTGCATTTGGGGGAGGGGGGCAATAATTCGATAGAACCATTATTGGTCAAACAAAAGTTTCCATTCAGGAATTCCCTATGCATATCTAATCAAGTTCTCACTTCCAAAAGTACACTACAATTTTCTGATTTTGGTTGTTCGAACCGAGAACTACTCACTTCCGGGAGCATCGTTTCGTATTTCTCGACTTGATAACCAAGACTTACTTCCGGGATACTTACCTGCTGACGCTCACTTTCGGGATTTCCACACAACAGTCGGTTAAAACAACACGACATGAGAGTCAGAAAATGCCCTTCTTTGATATAAAAACTATTGAAAACATAATATGGATATTCTCCACTAATCAATTTCCCTATACATACAATGGAAAAAAGACAGCACTTCACATTGGGTCTAAACGTCCCTCCGCACAAAAGTCAAACACATGTTTGCATAGGGAAAGACTTTGATAATACCATATTGGTCAAACAGAAGTTTCTCTTCTGGAATTCGCCATGCATATCTAATCCAGTACTCCCGTCCAAAAGTACACAACAATTTTCTGATTCTGGTTGTTCGAACCGAGAACTACTTCTTGGAGCTTCGTGTCGTATCTCTCGACTTGATAGCCAAGACTCACTTCCGGAATACTTACATGCTTCCGCTCACTTCCGGGATTCTCACAACACACAAAACAGTCAGTTCAAACAGCACGACGTAAGAGTCAGGAAAGGCCCTTCTCTGTCTTTATAAAAAAAAAATATTAAAAACATAACATGGTTATTCTCTACTAATTAATGTTCCTATACCTACAATGGTATTAATGATATTTCTAGCGTTTCACGTATATGACAATGAAATATTTTCTTATAATTCAGTTTGAACCAAATTGATAAAAAAAAATTTGCACCGTTTCTTTTTAAGGAATCCATCTTGCATCAAGCAGGGAGTCAGAAACACAAAACATTTCTGAGGTATTTATGATTTGCTTTCTCTTTGAGTGCCGGTATTGGACTGAATTTTCAGTATAACAACTTTAAAGTATGTGCATCATGCAGACATAAACAAAATATCAATCTGAAGTAGCATTCTATATTCTTAATATAAAGAGGGCATCCTTGACCACATCCTGTTATTTTGGATTTCGTTATAACGTAGCATTTAATTAATATTAACCTAATAACATGGCCATCAGTGGGCAAGGCTGCAGCTGATACCCGTTTATATTCATAATAGAAGATTTAAAAGACCTTAATTCAAACGTTTTTACTTAAAAAAATGTTGGTACTTTCATGTTTCTTAAATTATTGTTATTCCAGGTAGAAAAATTCTCAATTACTAATTTATATCATTGAATTTGGACATTGATTACATTGAACAATCTTATCTAATAGTGTTTTTCGCTGACCTTGGCAGTCACCTATTGACATCCTTTAATATTTTTGAAGGAAGAACATTGCAAAACAAACATTGTGCACTGTTTTGCATCTGTATTCCCATGGGTTACCTTGATTTGGACCTCCTTTCTAAGATGAAATTGAGATATTGATTATCAAAACGTTAATTATTTCGGCTTCCTTTGTCACTTAATTCCATTTGCAATGAAGCTCAAACTTGATAACTTCACTGAAGAGATTTGAACATTAACAGAAGTGCAAACTAGGTGTATCCTAATATACTGTCGCTATACATTATTTTGATGCGCCCTTAACGTTTTGGAGAGATTCCATATCATTTTCATAAATATCAATATCGTTTTCCATTTTGGACACAGACAAGTATGATCAGCCTAAGAATGTTTGTTGACTGAGTTCTCAGTGGAATTGGATGATTTATGAGGAAGACTTGGAAATAATCCTATGGTCTCAATAATAAATGAAGAGTTTTTCTGAGGCCACACAGAAGAGATTGCTTTTGGATATTGAACATGAATTATTTTCATGCAACATTTGTTTTTTTTTAATAAAACAACAACAGTTAATCATAATTTTCTTTATTGTCTTTAATCGATGTTAATTTCACCTTAACATAAAATGTGGGTTATTTAATAAATTCATTTTCTGTCTTTACAAAACCGATTTACGACAGGAATTTTTGAAGAATTACATTGTTTGTAAGGCTTAAACACTTTGCAAACATGCATGACCGTCATTCATGTATTCAACATCATACAGATGGACGAATCCAAGGCTAAAGATACAGTAGCTAACATTCTAACTGAATAAAGATCTTTAAGACTTGGGCGTTTTCAAAAAAAATATTCGGTAAAATATATAGAGGATTTTTTCACGAGTGTCAAAAACAAAACATACGTTCAGGAGTGGCTAAATCAAATTTGAATTTTAAGATCTTCTTCAAAATACCCAATTTAAGGAAAATACTGGTTTGTATGCCGCTATCCAGTGGGGTGCCCCTCATGCAAAATATAAGCTGATGATGTAGCTGTCAATTTCATATTTCAGGATCGTGGATAAAATCAGACCCGATATATTTCTTATTGTTTATTATTCACTCGTTTTAAGTGCAAACATTTCATCGACATTTATCAATGAACATTTGTTAATGCATATATGTTTAAAAAACAAGACTTTTTACATATCCAAATTACTACGCTGCCATTCATTGAATGGAAATTTGAAAGGTCAAACGTGTTAGCAAATAGTTGCGAATAATGATTGGACAAAATCATAATTGTTAGTTTTAGTGTGTTTTTTTCCATGATACGTAGGTATTCAGTCATCCACCACTGTCAGAGATCATTCTGATTCCCTCAAAGACAGTTTCTAAAGGTAAAGAGGGACAACCATGCTACGTTGTTGACATTTTGAAGCGTTGGTTGGATAAAAATATCAGTTAATCTAGTTATTATTTTGTAAATTATCAAAATGATATGTTCTCTTGTTGCTATTTCACTGATAAAACTCCATATTTCATATAAAGGCATGCACACAATTTAAAGCTAAATTTCTGTACTCACCTTTCTCACTCGATTCGATAACGCTTAAATAATGTATAATACATATGATGATTCTTACTTAGTTGTGTTTTTTAGAAAAACCTCTGAATACAATTCAATTTCCTCAATATTCAGGCGTTTAGAACCATTGCAGTCCAAAAACGTTTTTATTTCGTAAAATATGCTTTTGTAAATGAACTCTCAGATTCATTGTTAAAATTGCTGATAAGAGCGTCATATTGTCATATTTCATGTTTCAATTTTGCAGAAGAAAGAAAATGCAGTTCGGGCTAATGGGAATTTATGGTTATTATTCTTTATTGAAATTTGGTGTTTGCAATTTCAAAAAAAAGTATTTTAATTTTTGAAATTAAAATTGGTTTCCATTATACGAACTCACGAAACTGCCGCAGTCTTTATCAATGATCTATTTGACTGAGTAGCGTATGTTCCTATGCATAACAATGACCAAACGCTATGCAAAGCTATGCAACTTATAAGAAAGTCAAATATTTAAGATTGTAAAAATTGATGGCCATCTTAACCTGACCAGTAACAAATCATTTAGATGATCATCGTATGGCATAGGAACTCAATTCCACTATCACGAAAGGCGTGAGGGCTGATTAAAGTATGATAATATTTCAAGTGAGTCACAGCCGCATCACTGAAAACCCATTAAATAACGCCGGAAAATATATTACTTCTCTTTCAGAGTTCATGAAGACTTATTAATCGAAATATTTATTTCTAAAAATACCATTTAATTACGCCGGAAAATATAATATATTTGTTTCAGTGTTTATGAAGACTAATTAATCGAAATAATCATCTTTTTTCCCGATAAGGTATATAGGATAAGTGTTACAAATTACAATTATACAATTATCCTCTATTTTTTATCAAAAATAAAATAAGGAAGATTTTTTTTATTTTCATTTTATGCCTTACATTGGAATTCGAAGTCATTTAATAAGATTTTCTATAAAACGTGAAAATTTGAATGCGCCCTCGACGTCTTCTCGGATATGACGTTATTCAAATTGTGGCAAAGCTCTGTAGGCACCAAAGTTGATTTGGCCGTGAACGGGCTAATTCTTTCAAAACAGTGAAAAAATTTAAATTGATATTTTCACTGTTTAAAATAGAGAAATATCTTTTTTTTTTTAAATTTATTTCACTGATAAATCTCTATGAACGACTGGAAGTCATACACTTATTTAATTTAAAACTCAAGACGTGTTCTGCTTAAAAAAATATAATGCCATTACAAACTATCCAATCACAATTTATCCCTTCGGCCAGTAGCCTCGCCATTTGAAATTTTAATGTCTTAACACGAAGAAGAGTAATACTGTGTTTCTATTTTCAAATCATGTTGGCATTGGTGCCGAGCCTCAATGCTTTGCATGAGTGATTCGTTAGAAAATTTAAAAACTACCTCAGGGAACAAATGACTTAATTTAAAGGCCTAATACATATATCTGTTGCAGAATTGTTCACGTTTAAAAACAAAACTCAAATCGTAATATATCGAATTGAAATATTCGTTGCAACTGTATTTACAATAATACTAAAACATTAGATACAAGTTGTTTTTTTCAAAAATATTCATTTCAAATAATAAATTTGGGTTGTTATAATTGAATATTGAGGTAAATAACGATTTTCATACACATTCAATAACACTAGAGAAAGATAACCAATGTCAAATATTTTACTTTTAATTTCCTGAATATTCCTGTATTGTGTTCACTTTTAATTCTGGCTAAAGCAGGTATACTCGTAAAATTATAGCGAAATAGAAATTAACACGAATCTAATTTCAATGTATAACATTATGGAATACAATCATTATTGAAACAGAACCCTGTAAAGTAAATTGAATCTAAGCGGGACCCGTGCGATCATCGACAGTTAAGATTTTAATGAGAGGAAAGCTGCAAGTGTGCGTATATTTCGACCTTCTTGTTTCAGTCCGATACAAAAAGATTTGTACATTTCTTTTTGAAAATTTATAGAATAATCTGTATGGCGCAACCTGTCCTGAACGTAAGAAAGAGCATGTTTAAAAGCAGAATAATTATACCCAACATACAACTGATGAGATACACCCAGGGTACACACAAGGTAGACACAAAATAGACAGACAACACATGCATTAAACTCTTTAATAAATCAAACTTATTGTGAGTAATCACCTGACTTCAGAGGCATTCTCAAATGGATCACCACGGGTCACAACCGATGTAACCAAACAAGTAAATGACATTAATTTCTAAATAACTTTTTTTGACAGAAAGTATACGAAAATATGTCTTAGGCTATAAAAGACAATGCTATTTTCTGCTTCTACACATGTGAAATATTTTTTAGATTTGCTTGCGTTTTAATGATGCAATTCTTGGCAAAACATTTCGTATTGCAAAACTGCTTCTATTTGAATTTAGGCTAAGAACGATAAGCAAAAGCCTTTAACTAGTTGTCTTGCATGACTTGTATTGGAACCAGACTTAAATTGGTACACTATGTAAAATATCACTATGAATATTTTTACTATGTGCTGTAGAGCTTTTGAAGCGATTCTATTTCGATATCGTTTAATGTTTTGGAAACAGGCGAATCTAATCAGTCTTAGAACTGTTAAGAATCAGTTCTCATCGGAATTGCATGATTTAAAACAACAACAAAGACAAATAGGAAATAATCGTAATGTCTCAGTAATCAATGACGCCACACAAAATATATTATATTCGGAAATTGATTATGAAATTATTTTCTGACATTTAGAATAAAAAACAACAGTAATTCAAACATTTCCTTTTTGTCTGCATCGATTGGAAATTGAGCTTAACCTGATTTATAGGCTATTCACCGTTTTACAACAGGACTTTTTTTGTATTTACTGTTAAAATAGCCTAGATCATTTCGCTAACTTGTTGGACCGACAGTATAATAATACAAATGGATGGGTCCAAGACTGAAGACGAAAGTGTTTATAATTTATCTAAATGAATTTGTCTAGCTTTCGAGAAAATTAATTTCTTGCGAGAGTAATTGCAAGCTTTTGTCATAAACTTCCTGATTTTTCCCACATCTTCCGGACTTCATGCGTTATGGCTTATAGTTAACAAACATGTTTGAATCCCTTAATTTGTATTCTCCGTCCGTGCCAAGAACTCATTAAATTTACTCTTCTTTAGTGTTTTACTGGCCCTCAATCTCAATCTTACTGTTTTACTGGCCCTCAAACTCAATCTTAGTTTTAACTTCTTTAAGCACATTACATTAAACGTAATTAAGACCATTTATGTTGTTTGCACCATTTAAAAGCCCATCATATAATAGAATATGAGCACATTTGGTCAAGATTCCAAGGGAAAATTTCTACAGCCAAAACTGTATTTCAGTACAAATAATTGTGTTTTATTTAAATAAACAAGTATATCTTTGCTCTAAAATGAGTCTTCATTGTATTATTGACATAATATTTTCACCAACTAATCTATGACTGAAAAGTATCAAAACATGCAAGATTTTTAATTATGTTATTGTTTACGTGGTTAATTGAGTTGAGATTAGGATTGAGATTTGACTTGAGTATTTTTGTGATATTAGTGTCTGGTCCTTGTACCTTTCAATGAGGTATTAGTTAAACTTTACGCCTTTAGGCTTGTCCCTGTAGTTT
This sequence comes from Mya arenaria, assembly GCF_026914265.1. Taxonomy (NCBI): domain Eukaryota; kingdom Metazoa; phylum Mollusca; class Bivalvia; order Myida; family Myidae; genus Mya; species Mya arenaria. The sequence continues at coordinate 52,765,284 of NC_069131.1, forward strand.
CTATTGTGTTTTTTTTTGTATTTCAAAATGTTCATTTGATAATTCTGAATCCTAAAAAAACGTTGATAATACTTTAACAAGTCCAAGCATTATTTGAATGTTAAACTAATATGTCCTATCGTTTGTGTCAATCGGCGACTTCTTCTAGTCTAAGATAGATCACTCATCGACATGTTTGTCTATAAACTATATCTGCTAGCCGCGTTCTATGTTGTCTTACTTTCCTAAGAAGGAGTATCTATTTTTGTGGTTTTAGTACGGAGGAAATTGTAAACATTAGTTGTTTAAATGCACCAAATGTATCATGTTTCTAAAGTGGTATGTTTTTAACTTCAATGTGAACACAAACATTTTAGAAATGAAAAATGAAACGTCTTAATATGACGGAGAGGTTTGCTTATAAAAACACAGAGTTGTAACAGACATATGTCATGATCCTTTTAATATATGATATATTAAGTTATCCGCTGCAGACGCTCAATATCTAAATTGCTGGCTGTTATGATAAGTGTATCAAATTCTTCGAAAAGAGCGTAAAATGCATTAGCTTTGTTCCGATGAATCTTAATGATTTAACATGTCCACAATAGGTAATATTTAACAAAGAGAGGCATAAAAGGTTGTAAACAGACATGTATGTTAGAATCTCGCGTTATTAAGTAAGGACAAGCCCATTAAAACAATATCTTAGGGATATAACCAAATAATTTCCGGTTAACTTCACGACTAATTTTAAGTATTTTCGATTCTAAATGACCATAATACACTAGAATATCTTGACTGAAAAAGCAAACCATAGTAATTCTCAAAATTAAAAACACTTCTAAACATTCTGAATAATTCTCAAACTTAAATCAAACGTCACTTTATATTTCTGTTTAAACAATATCCTAATTTGTATATTTTAAGTACACAATTACTCTACACACTCTAATTTATTGGCTGGAAATAGTAATAATAAAACAGATTGAAATCATAGCAAATGGTTGTGCTTTGCGTGTAATGCTATACCAATTTTCTAGTACCCAACTTTCCCCTTATCAAGATATTTCCAATGCAAGAGATGGTCCACAACAATTATTGTGATCGGCAGCGGCAGCGTTGCGTCGATCGATCTCGTCAGCGACTTCATCTCCTTTATCGCTCCGTATGAGTGGCATTCAGAATAAATACAAACTATTTCTGGTGTTTCATTGTCTTACAGGTATTGATGTTGGATGCTTTGAACGCAAGTTATGTTATACTTGTGATAAAATACAACACTCTACTTAATGTGATACTAATTTCAAGCGGTATGTTTATATACATGTGTGCTCTTATGTAAGTTAAAAATGCCTCTATGTCATGCCACCAACATTAAGGACCTCAATGGAAATAAGGGTTCTCTGTGACCCCTTTTGAGTTATCCTTGGTGTTTGTGTGCAGAGCATGGACCATTCATATATTCATGTATGCATTTTTTTATATTTACTGTACATGTTGTTTTGATTGTCCATGTTATGCAATCATTGCCAAAATAAATATGTCTATGTTGACCAAATACAGAAAATGCAAAAAGGGAAAAAAATCTGGTTATTTTCAGCATATTGTATGCTTTGGTCTTGTAGAAATTAAAGATTTTGATTTGATTTCAGTGATATATAGCTTTTTACCGATTGTTATAAGTTACAGTCTTACACTTAAATCAACATTTTTTTAGATTATTTATTTTATATTTATTTTCTATTATAATTCATTTTGTTTAATATATCCTTTATATATATTACCCATCATGTTCTTTGGCTGATTTTATTGGCGAACAGGTGTGCTTTGATAGTTACATCAGGTTCACTGACGACTGGCAATAAAACACCACATTGATAAAGCAATACAATATTTAACGAAACGCGAGACATACCAATTTAAATATCATATGAAATATTAATAAATTAATAGATTAAAATTTGAATTGCAAAACATTATCAATATCTCGGAAAGATACTGAGTTCTCGTAAGGAGAAACTTTTATGGCTCTTGAAAGGCAGGTATAATACGGTTTTGTATTTTCCCTATTTCCAATTTGGAAAACATGTGTTCTGTTACGATGAAAGAAGTTCATGGTAACAAAATAGTTTGCAACTACTGTAATACTCGAAAAGTGCCTTCGAGGTATCCCTTCTTTGGCGTTTGTAAGTGCTCGACTTGCATTTATCGAACCTTTATACGTCTGTTTTTCTGTTGTTATCATGTAACAAAAACATTTGCAGCAACGTCATAAAATGACCGGTAACTTAAATGACAGCACAAACATATTCCTTATTTTCCTTAAAAGAAGCACATAGGGACAGCTATACATAGAAATAATGTCAATAGTATATACTTTTAAAGGTTAGTGTGTTAGAATGATTGTCAAAAGTTAATCGAGACATCAGTTCATCTTTAAAATACTATTCATCTTTAAAATACTAATTTTAAAGATGAATAGTTCGGCTATAATTAGTTATGGTTAAGTGTATCTTATTTCTTTTCATATTCAAATATAGTATGCTATAACATCAGGCCTCAAAAACCTAGTTCATGCATTGTTTTTTTTTATATTATAATAACATCATATTTTAATATATAATGTCTACCTCTATTCACATGTACGTATAATGTATACAGCTTAATGAAAGAAAAAACAAACATTATTTTTTTAAATAAAATTAGTGTAATACAGCCAGTGAGGCAGTTTTAATAACACTCTGTGAGGATCTTCATCGTGTGCATAAGTTTTTCAATTATATTTTTACAGTAGAACTCGTTGGCTCGAACTCCCAGGGACCAGCGAGAATGCCTTGAGCCTCGGGAAAATCGAGTTCAGAGTCAAGCGTGAATGCTTTCCTCCTGTAGAAGATCTCGGTCCTTTACATCCATTTCGAACCAACGAGGAAATCGAGCCAAACCCATTATTTACACATTTTTACTCAACATATTTTTGAATTGCTGAAATATTAAATGAAATTAAATGGACCTCGATCAATATTAAAATGAATTCAAGTATTCTATGTGAATCATTTCAACTTTGTCATTAATGTCAAAACGAACAATTTGGTTAATGTTCGTGTTGTTAAAGCATTGATACAACCTAACGTTCTTTTTTGCAAACAGCCCAAAGGTGGTAGCATCATTAACATTTAAAAAAGTTATGCTCAAATTTGTTTGTGAACTGAATATTCCACTCGTATCCAGGCTACTGCAAAACAGATAAAAATATATACTAGTTTTCCAATATGCGCCCTGAGTCAAGCCAAATTGTTATGTTTTGCGTTTCGCGTATGACCCTCTTGAGTCCTTCATACTCTTTAGAACACCCATGAATATCACATATTGTCATGTTTTGCATACCGCGTATAACTCTCTGGAGTCCTTCAAACTTTTAACAGGAGGGTTTGGTACTGCGCAACAAATAATATCGAATGATAATAAACTTCTGTTTCAATCTGCTCCTCAAATACAAACATGTACAAACAGCAAACATATCATCATAAAAGAAGCAGTCTGTTGAAATATGATGCGATAAAAATGGTTTATGATATTAAACGAAATATGGAGTCTGATAACATAGTGTATCAAACAATTAGTTGTTCATCCATATGGTGCTTTCGGATTTATTTTAACATAGCATAAAGCTACACAGGCAATGGTAAACGCCGTAGTTAAATGAAAGGCATACACCAACTGCATTATCTCATTAGGTAGTACTTTGTAATGTCTGTTGTTAAAACACAAACAAACTGATTGTATATTTTATGGCAAACCAGCT